>NC_051086.1:22573750-24073750 GCF_004664715.2 Peromyscus leucopus
TGACTTTGACCTTTTATCCTCCTGCTTCAGCCCACCCTATCCCAGTGCTGGCATTTCAGGCAACTGTTGTTGTACCTGGCTCACTGCTTCTTTTTCTGATGGCAATCATCCCATCAGGTGTCATACAGCCCTGTGTGTTTCTGATAAGCTTGCCATCCCTGGTAGTGAGTGAGACAGACTGACATCTGCTATACCCACTGTCCACTCTGGTTTGTTTGCTTGGAACACAACTACCCAGGTCCTCCACCCCAGGACTGCTGTGTCTGCAGTCACCTCTCTGCGATTCCGAGTTTGCATCTGCCTGCCAAGCTCCTTGAGGGCAGCCTTTACCCTTGTGCTGATTGCCAAGATATACAACTGGTTTTCCAACCCCTAATGTAGACGTGACATATAGCAACACTCTATTACATGTAAATTTATTATCCGTGGCCTTAGATAAGATAAGTTGCCACTCAGGCCCGCTCACAGAGTGGGTAGAAAGCTACTTAGCCTGTAAGCACATTGAGCTAAGGCAGCACACACCTAAAGTGCAACATCTGAAGTCTCCCCCACACTCCTTTACATCATGTGCCACTGTGTGTGTGTGTGTGTGTGTGTGTGTGTGTGTGTGTGTCTGTGTTTGCTTGCACACACACCACACTACCTAGTCCTCCAGTTCCCAGGATTTTCATGCCTTCATCTACCATCATGTTGTAGGAACACTGTGATTACAGATGTATGCTACAGTATCAAGATTTTACAGGGGTACTGGGGATTTGAACTAAGGTCCTCACACTTGCACAGCAAGTTCTTTCACTCACTGAGGTGTCTCCCAAGCCCCAACTGTTTTTATCTTTAACCTATTCCCTTGTCGTGGCTGCAATGAGAAATTAATACAGGCCTTTCTAAGTGAGTCACATTCTTCTCCTTCAGATTCAGATAGTATAGAAGGATTAAAAGCATGCCATTTCCACAGTCTCTTAGAGAAATGTTCAGATAATTTTCAACATTAAAGGCCTTGGCTCTCTCCAGTCATTGGTGTCAATTGGAAAAGGTGAAAGTTGTTATTTTTTTCTTTTTTCACATCAAAGTATTCTGTTTCTCAAGTAGCATTCATCCAGATCCATAGAATGTAATTAGAGGTGACAGGTTTCTCTCCTGAAAGGATTGCCATCCCATCTGATGTCAGCGGCTCCTAGGTACTGCATCCTACTCCATCGTCACGACCCCCACCCTCACCTTACCTTTAGCAGAGTTCTGGGCTCCATGGATATATAAAAAGTTAGGACTGCATTTGATCTTTTACTCTTTTCTTAAATAAAAGTTTTCTTTGTTCCTAGAACAGAGAGAGGCTGCAATAGTAAGAGAGAGAGAGAGAAACAGACAATAGAATTTTCAGCAATATTGTGCTGGCCAAGGTGTCAGAGACCATTATGGAGAGATTTTGAAGATTGGGTTCTTGCTATTATCTGTCACCCTCTTTGAAAGACTCTGCTCTGAGACAGGACCTCTCTTGGCACTGATTTCCTTCACTCCAGAGCCTCTTGATGAGGCTTGAGCAGGTAACACAGCCCTGTTGCTGGAGGGCTTCTCTCCAGCTTCCACCAAGTCCCACAGTCCCACAATCCACATATAAAATAATCATTCAGATGCTTATAATACTTATAAACTGTACGGCCATGGCAGGCTTCTTGTTAACTGTTCTTTTATCTTAAATTAACCCATTTTTATAAATCTATACCTTGCCATGTGGCTAGTGGCTTACCGGTGTCTTTACATGCTGCTTGTCCTAGCAGTGGCTGCAGTGTCTCTCCCTCCTTTTTCCTGTTTCCCCAATTTTCCTCTCTCTTTGTCCCACCTATACTTCCTGCCTGGTCACTGGCCATCAGTGTTTTATTTATATAGAGTGATATCCACAGCACTTCCCCTTGTAGGAAGAGGAGAACAACTCAGGCCAGGCACGGTGAAGGAGAGGGAGACACAGACTCGGAATGAAGAGGCAGAACCAGGCTGGCTGCATTTCCTCTTTCTATCTGCAGAGCCTTTGGCTTAGACATGGCAGAGATGGAGCATGATAGCAGGGATGAAGCATGGCAACAGGGATGGATGATGGGGTTGAAGTGAAGATCTAAGTTTTTCTTTTCTGAGCTGGGTCCTCACTGCATAGCCTATGGTAACCTCTAATTAGCCAACCTTAAACCCTGCTCCAGGGTGCTAGGATTACAAGCATAAAACACCACTTTAGAACTCTCTTCCTCTTCCTCCTCTCTTCCTCCTCCTCATCGTCCTTCTTCAGGATAAGGAAGAAACACGAAACGACAGTCCTGCCTGGATTAAAGTGGTAGAGCTCAAGGGAAGGATATTGGCAGAGCCTGGGTTTGCCCAAGCTCTGATGAGATCTGAACACTGGTATGTAACTTGTTCTACCACCCATCTCAAATACATCAATCCAAGGGACAGTAATGCTCAGAAGAGGAGACAGGGCGTTCATTCAATGTGGCCACACAGAGAAGAAAGAGTGCAAAGTGGTCCAGTTACCCAGTTATTTCTGTAATACTGACGGGAGCTCTGGGTTTAAACAGAGAAACAATAATTGAAGCAAGGATGAGGTGGTCTACGCAGTCAAGCAGCCCAGTTCAAAATTGCATTTATTTATTTACTCATATGAGGTGTGTATACCACAGCCTCTGTTGGAGGCTAGAGCATCTTGTGTGAGTCACTTTTCTCCTTCTACCATTTGGGCTTAGGGCTTAAACTTAGGTAATTAGGCTAGGCACTCACTGAACTGCCTTCCCAGAATAAGGTGTTCTCTTTTTTTCTTTTTGTAATTACCGTGTCACTGCTAGTACTACAAGGTGATCTGAAATATGTGTATTACTTGGGTACCAATCTAGTCCCCAGGAGATGATCATTTTTAATCCAGGATACAGCATTCTCCCCATGGATAGTTACCATCATCTGGGAAGAGGTCTATGCTTTAAAGTTCTGCTGTTCTTGGAATGAAAGGTGACTGCAGGTTTGGGATGCCAACTCATCTCTGTGCATTCAAGAGGTTGGATAGGCTATCCAGACACTCCCTGAGTAATTAGTATCTATAAAAGGAAGCAAGTGAGCCAAACAGGGAGGAGATAGACATGAAATCAGAGCAGAAATGCGAGGCTTTTCTTCTGTCTTTAGTTACCCGTGGGCCCATGTGAAGAGCCAGTGTGCTCAAGAAAAAGCAGCTCCTAAGTGTCAATTTTAGTGTGCAACTGAGCATGGTTAGAGTTAAATCAAGGTAAGATATGCACTGTAGCCAAGCCCATAGCTAAATATCTTTGCAGAAAACATGCCCCTTTTCTAACCCCTGTCAAACACATAAAAAAAAATGCTTAATTTGTGTTGATTCCAAGCATCCTTCATTTTCTGGTAGGCAAGAGCTGAAATGGTCCTGGGAGATCGTGGCCACTGCATTCTTGTAGGATAAGAGTGCACACTTCAGTCCATCTGCTGGTGCAAGAGCACAATTCCAGCTACTCAGGAGGCTCACACAAGATGATCAGAAGCTCAAGCCCTGCCTGGGCTACCAAGTGAATATTTTTTTTAAGTGAAAGGAGGGTTTTAGCTCAGTGGTAAAGGGTTTGCTTACCATGTGCAAGGTCCTGGGTTCAATTTCCAGCCTTAACCAGAAAAAAAAAAAAAGGTGACTTAATTGCTTCCAAGTAGGATGCAAATCTCACTGTATCAAAGTGTGTCCAAACTCAGCTCTTAGGATCCTGGGATTGATGTAAAGATTTATTTTATTTACTTACTTTTTGTAGTGGTACTGGGGATTGAAAGTGGGGTTGCATGCATGTTAGGTGAGCAATCTACCACCAAGCTACATCCTCAGCCCTTTTTTTGCTTCCTACTTTGAGACAGGGTATCATTAAGTTGTCTGGATGTCCTTGAACTCATTTTATAAACCTGACAGCCTCCAGAGTAGCTTGGATAATAATAAAGGAGCACAAGGGCTGGCTAGAATTCTTTTTGCTTGTTTGTATACGTGTTCTTTTGTGTATGTGTGTATATGTGTGCGCATGTGCATGTGGAGAACAAAGGTCAACTTCAGATGTCTTTTGGCCTTATTTTGTGGCTTTCTCTGATCAGGAACTCACCCATTTGGTTAGGCTGGCCAGCCAGTGAGACCCAGGGATCTGCCTGTCCGCCCCCCCCTCCCCGTGCTGGATTGCAGGATGTACCCCCATGTTTGGCTTTAACATAGGTGCTAGGGATTGCACACACACTGAACTGCAAGGCAAGCACTTTACCCACTGTGCCGTCTCCCCAGTCTTCCCCTCGCTGAGACTCTTCATCTTAAAAAATGGAGGAATCAATTTACTGGCCCCAAATCCCTGCTCTAAGTCTTATCGGAAAGCTTTTAAAGATGATATAAGACACAAGCATTTTAGGACAGAAAGAAAGAAGGAAAGAAGGAAGGGAGGGAGGGAGGGAGGAAGGAAGGAAGGAAGGAAGGAAGGAAGGAAGGAAGGAAGGAAGGAAGGAAGGAGGAAGTTATGGGGAACTGAGAATGAAAAGGAAAGGAGCCAGTAGTGAGGACAAAGCCCCTTGCAGGCTGGGCAAGCAAGAACTCCAGCATAACTAATGACATTCTCTGGAAAGGCCCCTGGCAAAGGCTGCTCACATTCTCCATGTGTCAATGTTCTATGTTAACGAATCAATGGCCTAGGCCAAAGAACTCAAGATATAGGATATTGGGAGGATTTCACTCCTTTCCCTAGACACTGCCTGGGATCCTCAAACAGAACTTAATTTTGTTCACAGTAAAGACACCCACCTTCCTGAATCCCTGTGAGCTAGACTTGTCTCTCAGGAGCCAGTTAGGGACAACATAGTAACATCAAAAACCACCCAAATCCCAATATGATTATGGTGAAACTGTGAGCTACAACTTACCTTTGAGAAGTCCATCCCCGTGTGGCTTCTCAGCTGTGTCCTGCTGTCTTCTGCAAGCTGCTTTTCCTCCTACTTCTTGGGCTTAAGCCTTTAGCAAATATCATTAACAATCTCCAACTCTCACTCTTAAACCAGCTGCTCATAAAAGTCTTTTCAGCATCAATGTCTTGACCCTTGTTTGGCCTGAGTGGATGTCTCTAAGAGTTGAAAGGAACATCTCAGGCTGCCGAGGATAACACTGAAGAACTGTGCCTCCCTTACCTATGCTTCAAATGTTAACATTTGGAAACTTTATGCCTTACCTCTCCCCTCTACACTCAGCTACTACAAACATAAGCTCGTGGTTGAAAACATCTCCAGACCAGGCAGGGTGGGATTGCATTCCAGTTCCATGCCTCTCTCTGGAAAGACTCATCTACCCAAAGTCTACTTGCCAGAGCTAAAGAACAAACAAGCATGTTGTTTGGTCCAGATGACCAATCTATTGTGTCTATTGGAGAAAGCAGGGTATTGAGTCACCTTCTATTGATAGGTTGATATTAATCTGTGTCTTTATATCCACATAAATACAAGAAACCTTAAACAGACCAAGCAGCTTGTATTATGTATTTAATAATACATACATACCCACATATAAATATACAAATATAATCTAAAGTTTTCCTGTATCCCGCTTGTCCCACAGCCACTCAGACAAGTAAACATACAGAGGCTTATATTACTTACAAACTGTATGGCTTAATGGCTCAGGCTTCTTGCTAGCTAGCTAACTTAAATTAACCCATTTCTATTAATCTATGTTTTGCCATGTGTTCTGCGGCATTACCTGTGTGCCAATACATGCCATTCCCTGGATGGCAGGATGACATCTCCTCTGCCTCTACATTTCTTCCTGTCTATCTGCTTGGATTTCTGCCTGCTTCAAAGCTGCCTTGCAGCTTTATTTATCAAACAATCAGAGCAACACATATTCACAGCATACAGAAAGACATCTCACAGCATACATATATACATATGCATCGTATACATATATATATATATATATATATATATATATATATATATATAACAGTAATTAATAAAAAAGAGTCCATGAATTTGAAAGAGAGCAAGGAGGGGTGTATAGGAAGGTTTGGAGGGGAAAATAATGTAATTATATTGCAATCTCAAAAAATAAAATAAATAATATAACAAAAAGAATGAACAAGTTTGAAAACAAACTCAATCATCTGTGCATTATTTTATAGGAGTTTGTACACCACTAAGTCTGAAATTGTCTTTTTTAAACTTTTTTCCTTCTTTTTATTTTTTTCTGCCTTAATTCAATTAATCAGCAGTAAAAGAGAAAGGAAAGCAAGTATGCAGATATAAGTCAATTGCAGTCAGAGGTCAGGGGAGTGGATCCCTGTTTGGTTGGAATATTAATTTTCTGTGTGGTAAATTGATACTCCAAGTCAACACTGTGGATTGCAAGTCTTGTCTCCCACATTGCAGTTGTCCTAAGGAATATCCTTCTTAAAGGACAGCTCTACTTTTATGCTGGCAGGCAACAGCCAGGAAGATATTCTCTGCATGGGCTCACAATAAGAACCACCTACATTGCAGGTCACACAATGTGAATTTCTGCATAACATAAACAAATAGAGACCACCAAGATAGGAAAGTGTGGTCGTTTGTACTTGGCCCCCTTAGACTCATAGAGAGTGACACTATTAGGAGGTGTGGCTTTGGTGGAGTAGGTGTGGTCTTGGAGGAAATATGTCACTGTGGGAGTTGGCTTTGAAGATTCCTAGGCTCAAGCTATGCTCAGTGCATACTCAGTTCACTTCCTGTTGCCTTCGGATCAAGATGTAGAACTCTCAGTTCCTTATCCAGCACCAGGTCTGCCTGCACACAGCCATGCTTCCTGCCATGATGATAATGGACTAAACCTCTGAAACTGTAAGCCAACCCCAATTAAATGTTTTCCTTTATAAGAGTTGCTGTGGTCATGGTGCCTCTTCACAACATTAGAAACCCTTAAAGAGAAAGTCTCCTGTTCAGCTTCAGGGGTACACTGACTGAATAGACTGTCCTTTTGAGTAATCAGTGTGTTAGAAGAATCATGAATACCATGAACAGACAGTATGGTGGGATCTGAGGAGACTGGATCCCTTTCCTATAGGTTTCAGTGGGAAATGGGAAGTTTCATGTCACATGGTTGACGACTGAAGTCCATAGAACACAATTATAGTTAAGCTGTCTGTGATTCCCTAGAAGGAGGGAGAGGAAAGGTAGGACCTCATATTGAGAGGAATGGAGGCAACCTGGGGCTTTTAACTTTTTTCTTTGAAGTAAGAATTAGGGTGACTGTCATTCTCCTGGAATCCTAGCACCTGGGGAGTCGGTTGGATGATCAGATTCATAGACAGGCTCTTGGTAGGTACTCTCTTCCTTTCCCCCTGGAATTCCAGACTGATTTATGAGATAGTAAAGTTGGAGAAGACTGTAGATGGTCATGGTCCAAGCAGTGGCTGGCATGGGGTCTAACATTTGTTCATAGACACAGGCATTGAATTTCATAAATAATCTTTCTTGTTTTATGCCCCCCTCCATTAAAAACACATCTTTATAAAAATAGAGAATGGGAAAGTATGGCAACTTCTCAAAAGTTTCTTTCTTTTAAGAAGATTTATTTTATTTGTGTGTGTGTGTGTGTGTGTGTGTGTGTGTGTGTGTGTGTGTGTGTGTGTGTGTGTGTGTGTGTGTGTGTGTAGTCAAATGAGTGCAGGTACCTGTGCAAGCCAGAAGAAGCCATCAGAGTCCCTGGGCTGGGATCCCAGGTAGCTGTGGATCATCTAACATGAATGGCAGGAACTGAACTTGGGTCCTCTGCAGGAGCAGTAAGTAGTCTTAACTGCTGAGCACCTCTCCAGCCCTCAAATAGCTTGTGACAATGATTCACATCTGGTTTTCATAAGCAAGGATGCCAGGTGTAAGACATCTTGTGAACAATCACCTCTGGCCAATGGAGTGGAATATGGCACATTATCAAGAATAAATGAGACAAATATTCCAATTAGGGCCTCATCCCACTTCTCTCTATCTTCTGCCAAGTGTTTGTCTCAGTCGTTCAAGCGACAAATCACCCTGCACTAGTGAAGAGCTGCTGAATGGGCGATGCTGCTTTAAAAAGAGATTCTTGATTTTGTTTCCATTTGAGGCTGGGGAATGAGGTAGCTGGAGTAGGTGTGTCTATCAAGATATAATCAGTTATGCGGGGAACTTCTAAATGGCTTTATCAGTAATGGAGAGAGCCAGAGGACAGCAATGTGTCTGTGAAGCTATAAAAAGTATGATTTTATTTTATTTATTGGAGATCAAACTTTTTCCACCTGTGCCGTCAATCCTGGAAACTTAGGTCTAGTCTTCTGAGGCCCACATAATGGAATAAGAGAACCAGCTCCTCCTGTAAGTTGTCCTCTGACCTCCATATGTGTATTGTGGTGTGAGTACACACACACAGTCATGAAACCAATCAACCAACCAAATAAATACATAAATAAAACGATGCATAAATGAACTGTGGCATATGAGTAAAATAGACCAAGAAAGCAAAAACAAAGTCACATTAAGAATGGAATATTGGGGCCGGGCGGTGGTGGCGCACGCCTTTAATCCCAGCACTCGGGAGGCAGAGCCAGGCGGATCTCTGTGAGTTCGAGGCCAGCCTGGGCTACCAAGTGAGTTCCAGGAAAGGCGCAAAGCCACACAGAGAAACCCTGTCTCGAAAAACCAAAAAAAAAAAAAAAAAAAAAAAAAAAGAATGGAATATTGGGTAACATGGGAGAAAATGGTCACAGTAAAAATAAGAATAACAGCTATATCCTTAGAAAGGGAGCCACCAGTGTCTGCATCCTGCCTTGAGCCAGGACTAGATTACAAAGTGTGTCTGCATCCTGCTATGGACCAGGACTGGGTTACATTGTGTATCTGCATCCTGCCATGGACCAGGACTGGGTTATACAGTGTGTCTACATTCTGCCATGGACCAGGACTGGGTTATACAGTGTGTCTACATCCTGCCATGGACCAGGACTGGGTTATACAGTGTGTCTACATCCTGCCATGGACCAGGACTGGGTTATACAGTGTATTTGCATCACAGGAGCTGAGATTTCAATAAGATGCCACTGCCCCATGTTCACCTTGAATGAATCTAAGACAAATAAGGAAAAAGGTGAGAGTGGGGGCTCCTGGGTAGAAGGTCAGGAAAGATGAAAGGAAATTAAAGCCAATCTTTATTTTGTATATAGTGATACAGTCTACACATTAACTAACAATATGATA
This sequence comes from Peromyscus leucopus, assembly GCF_004664715.2. Classification (NCBI taxonomy): domain Eukaryota; kingdom Metazoa; phylum Chordata; class Mammalia; order Rodentia; family Cricetidae; genus Peromyscus; species Peromyscus leucopus. Next base: position 22,582,994 of record NC_051086.1, read on the forward strand.
CAATGTTTTGATGTCTTTTTAAAAAGAAGAGAAAATACGATTTGGTTTACTTTGTAGTTTTCCTCCAAGTTTCTTAACTCTCTAAGGTTTGTTCCTACAGACAACTTGCAATCCATACCCAACTGAAAACAGAATCAGAGAAAACAAGCTTAGGTTTTTATTTTTGTATATTTTTAATTTTGGTACTGGAAAGTGATTCTATGTCCTCAAGATTGGGAGTTCAAACCTTAACCATTGGGAGTCATCCTTAACCACATAGTGACCTCCAGACTAGCCTGGGCCAATAGCAAAATAAATAAATAATAAAACCATTAAACACTTACCTCATATCTGTTTTCACAACTTAAAACAACCCTCCCAATTCCATGAGCTTTTGCCTTTGACTTTTTTAAAGCAGTTTTGATGAGATAGAATTTACATACCATAAAATCAACCTATTTAAAGTATGACTAAAATGGTGCATTTAGGGAGCTGTGTAAACATCATGACAATTTTAAAAGGATAGTATTACCCCTTAAAGTCACCATACTCACTAGGACTTACTCCCTTACACCAACTAATCTTAGTGCTTCAAAATCATGAATCAACTTCCTTACACGTTAATTTTAAATTATTTATTGTTATTTTTAGTGTGTGTAGATATGTGAATGTGAGAAGCCGGTATGCCATAGCATATCTATGGAGGTCAGAAGATAATTTACAGGAATTGGTTCTTGGTGATGAAACTCAGGTCCTCAGACTTGGGGGCAAGTGCTATATACACTGAACCACCTTGATGGACCCTCAATTTTATTTTCAAAATGTTAGTCTTCCTGATGTTTTCATATAAATGCAATCATATAATTCTTATTTTTAAGACTTTATTTTAATTATTTAAAAAATTATGTGTATAATGATGATGATGGTGTATGTGTGTGTGTGTGCATGTGTGTGTGTGTGTGTATGTGTGTGTGTGTGTGTGTGTGTGTGTGTGTGTGTGTGTGTAAGAGTCCAGAAGAGGGCCTTAGATTCCCTGGGGCTGGAGTTAAAAGCACAAAGCCATCTCTCCATCCCCACCTGCTGTCTTCCATGACTGACTTCTCCCTGAGCACCTTGTCTTCATAGTTCACTTACATGTGTCCCCGTTCCAGTCAACCCTTCTCAGAGACTTAGCACCTCCCATCATTAACCATGTAGTCACTGCTCGTTCTATGCTGATATCTACTTTCCTTGAGTCCTTTTTATCTGAAGTTGGTTAAACCATGGGCACAAAGGAATGACTAGATACCCCAGAGCAGTATGAATCAAGAAAACAATAGTGGTATTCACTAATGGACAACTGGATACTGTATGTCCCTGTGCCTCCTCAGTGACACTGGATGAATAAGTGAGCACACAAAGATCTCAGTTGGGGGAGTAGGGGATGAATCCCAACTGATAGATGGTTGGCAAGATGCACAAAGTCCTAGGTTCCACACCAAGGACTATATACACTGGGCACATGCTGCATGGCCACAATCCCATCACTAGGGAGATAGAGACGGGATCAGAAGTTCAAAGTCATCCTCAGCTGTATAGGGAGCATAAAGCCAACGCACGTTATAAGAGACCCTCTCTCAAACACTCCCCTAGTTATTGAGCAGCAACTCAATTTATTTCCTCATTTACTTATTACTATTTTCAATGTATACATTTATTTATTTATTTATTTTGGGTGCATATATGTATGGAGGTGTTCATTGCAGTGTGCCTGTGGATGCTAGACAATAGCTTCTGGGAGTTAGTACTCTCCTTCTACCACATGGGTTCCAGGATATTGAACTCAGATTACAGAATTTGGCTGCAAGCATCTTTACCCACTGAACCACCTGGCTGGCCAATTTTTATGTATTATGATTTTTCATATGTTGTGTATGCCAGATAAGCCTCTACCGCTAAGCTCCAACACTAGCCCCTTTACAAAGAAACTGGATTTAAGCAATGTGCCCGCAGGGAGGAGTTTAACCTATGACCCTATGACCTTATGACCTGACCCCACAATGTCCAGTCTACCTTCTAATCCTACATTATTACTGCATCCACCTCCCTACAGTCCAATTTCCTTCTCTCTCTCTCTCTCTCTCTCTCTCTCTCTCTCTCTCTCTCACACACACACACACACACACACACACACACACACACACACACACATCACATACAAGCCCCAATGGTCCTGTGCCCCTCACCCTCCAACCTGTCTTGGGAAGATAAAAACCTCATAGTACCCCAGCTCCTGGAGTTTTCTTCCATCTGGACAGTTAAGCTTTTTCAATAAAAGGCTACTTGTCTGCTTTATTTTTACACTTGAGAAACATGCATTATTTAGTAGCGGACTTTCAAAAACATTGAAATGCCCCTTGTAAACACGGTTAAAACGCCTTCCTTTCCACAGGCTCTGCTCCTTTTTGTAGCGGTGGGATTTCAGGAGCTTTCTTTCTTTTCCTTTGGTGCCAGATAAATCTTAATTTCATTTGGCATGTGGTAAATATTTAGCTTTACTCCTCTGGTGCTGAGAGACATTTACACAGCTTTGGGGTGACTTGGAAGCTGTCTTGATAATTGGCTACGTTTTCGTAGAGATCAAGAGTGATTCTCTTTCAATAAAATTCTCTATTTTGTTTTGTTTTTAGTGAGTACTTAAAAATTATCAAAAACCAGGTGCTTCTTTAAACTTGTGTGTTTTGCATGTCTGGAACAAAGCAAAAACTCACGATGATTGTCTAGATGTGAACTATCTTAAAAAAATAATTAAAAAAAAAAACAAATCCATCACAGACCTATGTGTACTTATTCTTTATCAAAGAATAATCAATGCACAAATATTTGTGTGGAAGCAGCTGCCATGTGCAAAGAGAGGCTGAGTTATTTATCCGTGTTTCCCCAAAGACTCCTTTGGATGTCCGATAGGAGACAGATTAGAGAGAGATACACTGCTCTTTTGTTACTTTCAAGCACCTGTCAAAAAGTCCCAAGTCTGGAAAAGCACAAGCGAGCAGGGAGCAAAGCTGAAGCTGTCGGCCAAGAAAACGTCTAGAGAACGGTGGAACCGGAGCAGCAGTGAGGTTGTTCCCAATGCAGAAAATATGGACATTAGTCAGGAAACACCTGGGCATTAAAGCATGACAACCGTCAAGACAGTGAGGGGACACAGGAAAAGGCACAGGTATGGAGCCCCGTGGGGGCTGAAGTGCCGACTCTCCTCCCTCTGCCTCAGTGCTTTCTGGCTTGCCTGGTAGCCTGTCTGTGCCTCAGGCTCTTTCCTTCCAACTAAGTGTCACCCAGCTTCTTCCTTCCTTTTCTCTCCCCTCTCTCCCTGCCTCCTTTCTCCCTTCCTCTTCTCCTTTCTTCATCCTTCCTTCCTTCTCCCTGCCCCTCATTTCTCCGTCCTCCCCCAGCAAATGCCAAGCAGGGTTACAGGTGGCAGGGTTACAGTAAACAGCCCTGAAAAGCAAGCCAGCGACTCTCACTGTGGTGCAAGAGCAGGGAGGTCCTGAACAAGTCGGCAACAGGAAAAAAGGGGAGCGTTTCAAGCAATGTCCAGAAAGACAGACTCAAAGTAAAGGGAACAGAAAGTCAGTCAGTGCTGGGGAGGGAGTGACTGTGAACAGAGCCACGGGAGCCTCTGGAGGATGGAGGGTTTTAGCAGTAATCTGGGGTCAGACTGACAAGCAGCATGAGCAAGGCAGATGGGGTTGGGCATCCACAGGGCAAGAGAACAAGGCCCTGTTGGGTGTCAGATGGCCGTACTGGACCACAGTATTTAAATGAATTAACTTCATTTCTTCTGTGATTATAAAGATTTGAAATATAGCAGAGACCACAGAATACAGTCAAGCAACCACCCCTGCACTGACATTCACAATTAGCAAATGCTTGAAAAAGACCCACTGATTCCAGGGTAACTGGTGAGGTAAGCAGAACCTGAGACTCGAGACCTTTTAAATGAAAAATGTCACCTCCGAAGTCCTGGATCACCTTAAACTTGAACTGAATGGTGATTCACCATCAGTTTAGCAGCCTTGGGCCTGCAAGATGGCTCAGGGGGTTCAAGTGCTGCCTCTATCTCTGGGACCTACATGGTGGAAGGAGAGAATCAACTCCCACAAGTTGTTCTCTGACCTCTACGTATGCACCATAGCGTGAGCCTCAGGTGAGTTTTCCTGTCCCGCCAGCAGCTCACAAATAGACACAATGAGGATTAATATTAATTATTAATGCTCAGTCAATAGCTCAGGCTAACCCTTATGTTTAAATTAACTCATATTTCTCACCCATGCTTTGCCGTGTGGCTTGGTACCTTTTCTTAGTATGGCTGCCCATCTTGCTCCTCCCTCAATCTGCTCATGATTCCTCTGACTCCTCCCTTCTTCTTCTCATCATTCTCAGTTTTACTGTCCCACCTATGCTTCCTGCCTGACTACTGGCCAGTCAGCTTTTTATTAAATCAACTTGAATGGCAAACCTTTACAGTGTAAAAGGGATTATTCCACAGCATTTCCCCTTTTTGTCTAATTAAAATGAAGGTTTCAACCTTAACATAGTAAAACTATATATAAAAAAAAGTTATTAAGTAAGAATTACAGTTGCAATATCCAGTCCACTTGTATTTGGCAAATTTAGAGAAAATGTTATCTATTTTATCTTTGTGAGTCTAAAGTTTTATATCTAATTTACCTTTTATCATAAGTATGGAAAACTTTAACTATGACTATCTAGTCTTCAACTTCATCAGAGACCCCAGAAAGGTGAAATGTTACCTAATGACAGGGACATCTGGCTGCCTAGCTCTTCTGTGATGTTGGAGCATCTAACTTTAGCCTACAGGCCTGGTATATGGAACAGACATTTTTTGAAAAGTACAGCATTCATTGTAAAGGATTGTCCTACCTTGTCTTGGCAAAGTTTGCAGTCACTTTCTTTTTCGTACTGCTGGTGCAGTTTGGACATTATACTGTCAGCAACTAAGGCAAGGGCAGGTTTTTTTTTTTCCCCAAATGGCTAGCCTTTGCCATAAAAAAGCAAATTTCATATGAGTTCCTTGGATGCTCATCATCTTATCTAAAGTAAATTGCTGCTGCCAGGAGCTGACGAGTCTCATTGTCAAGAAAAACCTTATTATTAAAACATTTAAAATGTCATAATCGATAGATCTTTGAAGTGTTTGAAGACCCCCTATCTATCTAAATACATCTGTGTATGACCTTGAAAACTTACTGAACAAGTATAGATGACTATTAAGTTGTATTTCTTAATAATACATTACATTTTTAAATGTGTTACATAAGCATAATACCCAAAACAAGAGTAGAAACATATAAATAGTATAACAAAATTAATTTTAAATTTGTATAAAGACACAAAAATCCATACCAATGTAAAATATTTAAGACTAGTAGATGCTCTTTTGGTTTAAAAGTAGATTCAATAATCTACCCTTTGGTCCTATCATTTCTATATCATAACCCCATTTTTTTTTCTTTAAGAAAGAGATCTTTGAATTAAACTTCTTTGTTTAGTTTCTTTTTTCTGACCATTACCAATAACAATTTGTAACCAACCCCCCTTAAATGATAATAAAAATCCATAACCCATTATCTAGACTACTTCCTGTTGTTTGGGGACACTGGTAATCTTTGGATGAACCGTGAGAAAATCAGAATAATTGTTATGTCTTGGATGGAATACTTTGAAAACTTTGTGAGGTTGGACCATCTTAGCCAGCAACCTTGAAACTATTCTAGATGCTGGATCACCTGGGCCATCTATTTTCATTGGTGTCTGGTCCCCTTTTTCTGAAACTATATAAGCGTTTAAAGGTAACATACCTTACAAGTACAGAATATGTGATGTGTTCAAGTCAGTTAAAGATGTTTTTGCTTTATGTTTGAGCAGGTAAAATATACATCATGTGTCTTGTAGTTATTTCTTTATATTTGTAGCCAGGATTTTCAGAGGGTCTTCCTTGATCAAATCTGATCATCTTTAACCTTGAACAAATCCATATGAGCCTCTCATCTTCTGTGGAAACAAAAGTATAACCTCTTCCCCAAAGTAACATATCTCCTGACTTAGATTTTGAAGTCAAGATAATTTTTAAATATGTGGATTGGTTTAATCCAGCAGCATTTATAATTAAAAGTCTCTTAACAGCTATTGCTTCTTCATCAGCAGTCAAAAAATTCAAAGACAACACAATAACATACAATATATAGACTGTATATTTTCTATTTTTATGTGGCTTTTTATATTACTTTACTCCTTTTTAAGGACTTTATTAATAATTTTAAAAGTATATTTTTTAGTCTAAGACTATATATATATATTCTTTCCTTTCTCTCTCCCAAGCCTATGTATATTTTTAAACACACTGTAACCTGTTTAGAGGTTTTTTTTCTGCCTAGATCTGCTTTACAGAGCATCTTTATTGTTTTTTTGATCCCATGAGGCAAATTTTAAACTGCTATGTCAGCTACCAGCATTGCTCAGCATACCACATGGCACTGGTGCATGGTGATTTTTGGTGGTAGTGCATGAGGGTTTGCAGCTGGCTCCCTCCTTCAGACAGTTGCCAGGAAATACTTTTATGTTTTGTGACTCACATGAGAGACTGGGGGAACCCACTACTCAGCTTAGCTCATGGTGTTGGCAGCTCAAGCCTACAGGCAGCAACCAGGAGCCTCATCCCTGAATCTCCGCCAGCAAGAGAGACACAAGACTAGAAAGTTGCTCTTGGCTCCATTTCTGAGTGTCTAGAACCCTTTCCCAAGTTCTCTCTGGTTTTATGTGAATATAGTTGTGGAACATTTGGGTGCCATTTGTTGTTGGAGTTTTCCTGTCCTACCAGCAGTTCCCAAATAAACACACTGAGGATTAATATTAATTATAAATGCTCAGCCAATAGCTCAGACTTGTTACGAGCTAACTCTTACATTTAAATTAACCCACATTTCTTATCTATGCTTTGCCATGTGGCTTGGTACTTTTTCTCAGTATGGCATGCTCATCTTGCTTCTCTCTGCGTCTGTTTATGACTCCTCTAACATCCCCCTTTTTCTTCCCATCATTGTCAGTTTTGCTGTCCCACCTATACTTTCTGCCTGGCTACTGGCCAGTCAGCTTTTTATTAAACCAGTTTGAATGACAAATTTTTACAGTGTACAAAAGGATTATTCCACAGCATTATATAATATGTCTTATATATAATATATCTTAGTGATATATATATATCCACATCTTAGTAAACCTATCTGTGAATTGTGGAGAATGTTTTCTCTATTAGTAACTTTTTTGGTTCCTCTGAATTCCTGATAAAAGCAGCTCAAAGAAGGATCGGCTTATTCTGCCACACAGTTTGAGGAGATACAGTCCTTCCCTTTGGCTAAGGTGTGGTAGCAGGCAGCTCCCTGGAGGTAGGGAGGCATGAGGCTAAGACTTCCTCCTCATGTCTTTAGGTATAGGAAGGGAAACATAAGAGCACAGGTGTTCACCTGGTGTTCTTCACTTTTCCTTTCTGTACCATCTAGAGCCCCAACTCATGGTGGTGCTTCCATGTTCAAGGTGAGTCTTTCCCCTTTGCTGAATCCTTTCTGAAAACATTTTCACACATGTCAAAATGCCACCGGAACATCTTAATCTGGTTGAGCCAGCAACCACAGTTAAACAATACATTACTTTGTCATCTTGGATGGCAGTGCATAGGGGGTAGAGGGCAGGGAAATGATAAGGAATTCTTTAGGGAAACCGCAGAGTGTTCTACAAGTGAAGAGCTCCAAGTGTGCATGAGATATTGAATACTGTCTTCTCACTACCCTCTGCCATCAGAAAGCAAATTGGATTGCTTATGTAATACAGCTGAGTGTGCAGGTGAGCAGAGATGCAGGAGACTTCTGCTGGAAGCTTCCCAGTGCAATCCCAGAGTAAGCAGTGAAGGCCAATTATTTAGCCCCCCCGCCCCCAACACACACTTTCCATGGGAAAAAAGTATAAGCCTGGTATTCTGTCACAGAGACAAGAAAAGTAATTTCTACCAGAGTCATTAGGGTCACAGCCTGGTCCCTGGCAGCCCTGAAACACCAGGCCCAGCCACTCATCCTTAATAAACCAATTAAGGAAGTAACTAATTGTAAAAAGCAGGAAAAGAACATTTATTCCATGTGGCCACATTGGCAGGAGGGATAAAGAGACACAACACCCTCCCCTTCATCACTGGCCCAGGCTATCCTCAAGCTTTGGAGGTTTACATTTAAGTACATGGCCAGAGTTGTTTGTAGCTAAGCAGTCCTGGGTCGGGGTGAGGCTTTGTCCATCATTGTCTGGGTTTCAGTCTCTCCTAAAACTCCCAACAAGTTATAATTATATTTTTAGGAGACAAGTTTCCCCCTCTTGCTGTGCCAAGAGTTAGCCTTTTTTCTTCTCTTTGTAGGGAATTTACAGGGGAATTCTAATTTCTTAGGGTCCATTATTTCATAGTCTGATAGCCAAAGGGAAGGACACAGGTACCTTTTAGAACAGTGGTTCTCAACCTGTGGGTCACAATCTCATTGTGGGTTGAAGGACCCTTTCACAGGAGTCACCTAAGATTATTGGGAAACATAGATATTTAGCAACAGTAGCAAAATTACAGTTATGAAGTAGCAACAAAAATAATTTTATGGTTGGAGTCACCACAACATGAGGAACTGCATTAAAGGGCTGCAGCCTTAGGAAGGTTGAGAACCACTGCTTTAGAATATTCTCCTTTGTATCATAACTACCACAGAAAAGAAAACATATGCCCAATTGCCAGATGAGCATACTGTCTTCTAGTGGCCAATCATAGTTCAGCTTAAGTCTATGGGTCAATGAAGACTCCAGAAGTGACACCATAAGAATTTTATTTCTAATGGAGGCAGGCATCAGAACTTCTCAGTCAGGTTCCAATTAGAACCAGTGAGAATGTTCCAGTTGTTTATAGTGGTTTGTGTCCTCATGGATACCTCTGACAGCCCCAAACATATCATTGTTTAATTGGCGCAGAGATTCTATTTCATTATACAATAAATGGCAGGAAAATCCAAAACATGGTAGTCCTGTTGAAAGGATCATTTACTGGATTTCAATAAATGCCACTGCTTCTCCCAAGCAGAATCGCTTGATTATAGAAATCTCACTTTAATGTGGGTCTTGCCCATAGAATGATAAGGAAACTGTCACTGATGATCTGAGCTGCTTTGAAGACTGTATGCTTCATGGGGACTCTTTGAAGCATATCTCCTTTGTCTCCCCTCCACTCAGTTTCCATGTGGGTGGGGGTCTGGAGATGTAGCTCAGTTGGCAGGGTGCTTGTCTAGCATGTATGGAGCCTTAAATTTGAGCCCCAATATTGCATATAATTAATTTGACATGGTGGTGCATGCCTGTAACCTCAGCACAGTAGTAGTAGAAGCAGAAGGATCAGCTGTTCAAGGTCATCCTTAGCAACGGCAAATTTGAGCTCAAAGGAGTCTGCTTGTGTAGCTGTGTTGGGTATGCTGGGGATGTTTTGCCTGTTGAAGGAGTTATGTCCATCAGTCCATCAGTTTTGGCTGGAGTTTTCACCAGTAAACTTTTTTTCAAAGCCCTGATGAATTTAAGATCCTTTCTGCATTATAGAAGCAGAATCAGAAGACTAAAACTCATCCCAATGCTGAACATAAAGCTATCATAGAAACTACAGGCAAACAAGGTCTCTGGTCTGAAGGCAGTGAGGACCTATAAAAAGAGACCAGACTGTACATCCAGATGCAACAATGGAAAGGCAACATCAACATAACATAATCTTTATACATAAAGAACAGTGTGTTTGGATGGTAAGGTGTCTGTGTGCATGTCTCTGTGTTTCTCTCTCTCTCTCTCTCTCTCTCTCTCTCTCTCTCTCTCTCTCTCTCTCTGTGTGTGTGTGTGTGTGTGTGTGTGTGTGTGTGTGTTTGTGTATGTCTCTCTGTGCATGTATTTTGTGTCCCAGTGAATCTTTGAAAATACTTAGCAACAACTTCACTTGCCTTCCTGTCTGTTTTCAGAGCAGTCAAATGAACTTCTTTTTTTCTGTTTAAATTTTTTTTATTTAATTTTTTTAAATTTTATAATTAACTTAATTTCACATATCATTCATGGATTCCCCCTTCCTCCCTTCTCCCACCCCCAGCCCTCCCTCCAATCCATCCCCCATTCCCACCTCCTCCAAGGTAATGTCTCCCCTGGGGAGTCAGTCCAACATGGTAAACTCAGCCAAGGCAAGTAAAAGCACATGAACTTCTTTTGAAGAGCCACACTAAGCTTAAAGAAGAAAGAAAGAAAGAAAGAAAGAAAGAAAGAAAGAAAGAAAGAAAGAAAGAAAGAAAGAAAGAAAGAAAGAAAGAAAGAAAGAAAGAAAGAAAACAAAGGAAGGAGAGATGGCTGAGCAGGCAAAAGTATCCACCACGCAATCCTGATGACCAGAGTTTAATCCCCAGGCTCCATGTAAAGATCCAGATGACGTGTCCTGCATCTGTAATCCCAACATCCTTACAGTGAGATGCTGAATAATCAGCCAGAAGCAGACAGGCCAGATAGCCTGGAGTACAGAAATGCAGCATGGCAGAAACACCAGAGAATCTGCCCCAAAAATGAGATAAAAGGAGAGAACTGGCCCCCAAATCAGTCCTCTTGTCACCATATGAGCATGATGGTACGTGCACACCTACACTCACAAATACACCTATTAATAATACATAAAATTAAAATTAAAATAATAAAACTGTCAGCTGCTTCCCACTCCTTCATCTTCTAATAAATAACTAGCCATGCTGTTTAGACTGGAGGGACAAATCCATTTTAAAGTATCATAAAACACAATTAAAAACATTGGGTGGTGGATAGTTCATGCACAAAAAAAAACTGAGGAACAGTGTCAGGACCCAAGAGGCAAAAGCTTTCAAGGGCAATGATATCTCCAAGGAGAGTAAGAATTTGTACGAGCCTTTGATTCTGTCAGATTTTTTGAAAGCACAAAGAAGCATCATATTTAATTTATAGCATTATATAAGCTGCTGCAGAGTGTGTGTGTGTGTGTATGTGTGTGTGCAAGCATAATCCTGACATACTAGTTTGAATTTTGCATTACCAGGCAGCAACTATTCTAGGATCTGAACACTCACACTAGCGGACCAGACTCAGGGAAGCAGAGTGAAGCAGCAATCTGCGGTGCTGGCGGCATCTCCCTTGCCTATAAAACCAATTTTAACTGCACAGAGCCCCTCAACACATTGCATCTGGGAAATGCGGAGGCTGCACATTAAGCTGTTATGAATAACTGCTGTTGGGATGGAATGAAGAGGAAACACATCTGCATTTCACTTGCACTCTCTGCAAACCCAAAACCTCCTGACTGCAGTTATAGCTCCTGCAAAGCAGCACTGCTGAAAGGGGAAAGCTTCGCTGGGAAGCATTTACCATGCTTTGATATTTCAGCCCTGTGATCATTTGAAGCCTTGGCTGTTCTTCCCTGGCACTGGCGACTGAATATTATAATACAGATGGTTTGCTTCTATGGAAGAAAATATAATCCAAGTCAAGTCTAATTTGACTCGGGCACATCTCTGACTCTCCTAATTCAGAGGCAATGGAGCTGGGGTGAGGGCTGTCAGGCTGGCCTCGGGGACTGTGCATTATCCCTTGTTTAAGAAGCTGTGAGAGTTACACTGGCTGATTGCAGTGTGCAGTCTCCATCTTCCCCGCCGTGTTGAAGGCAGGTGCTCCGATATCCGTGTTCACTGTATGGTGACAGGTGTTCTGGAGAAGGGGGTTTGAAGCAGCTAAAGTTTGCCAATGATAGGAGAATGATTAAGAAAAACATAAAATACACAAAGGAGCTGGGAAGACAGCTCTGTTAGTGAAGTGCTTGTGTGTAAGTGTGAACATGTGAGTTCCAATCCCTAGGATGCACCTAAAAACACTGGGCTTGGGTGTGGTAGCACATGCCAATGCTGGGGAAGGTGATGAAGACAGGCAGACCCCTGAGCTTGTTGGCCAGTTAGTCTAGCTGTATCAGTGAGCTCCAACTTCAGTGACAGACCTGGTCTTAAAACATACATTTAATAACTAAATAAATGTAGAGAGCAACAGAGGAAGGTGCCTGAGGTTGACCTTTGGCCTCCACATGCATTTTCTCATAAATTCACACAGACCTCCCCAGTAATCACACACAAAAACATACAAACTCCATACATATATACATACAAAGAAAATCAAATCACAGCCTTGGCTGTGTATATTGCATTTAAAATAATGTTCAGAAGACATCCTACTATGAACTAAAAAGAGGTATTAGCTGGCTATTACCAATGTAATGATCATGCCATGTTTGTTTGTAGTTTTCCCTCTATATACCCTGTTTTCTGTATGTAAAATACCAGGGACAATGATTTCTTTACTTTCTTCCCAGGCACATATAGACATATGTTTTTCAGTGCCTTGCCTGTACCCACATGGCAGCTCACCACTGTCTGCAGTTCAAGGGAATCCTCTTCTGGCTTCTGAGGGCATCACACACACACATATGATACACACACACATATGATACACACACACACACACACACACACAGTTTAAAACATTCATATAAACAAAATCAAAATAAATCAATACATTTTTTTAAAAAAGGAATGAGGTGAGATGAAAATAAGTATCTGGGGCTGATGGCTTAGTTGTTAAGAGAAAGTACTGTTCCTGCAGACAACCTGCCTGAGTTCCATTCCCTGTACTCACATCAGATAGTTCACAACTGTGTGTGACTCCAGCTACAGACTATCTGACCCCTCAGGCTTCCTTGAGCAACTACATGTATGTGTACATAAACTTCCACCATAAGAAATATACATAACTTAAAACAGTAAAAATACATCTTTAAAATTTTTTTTAATATATGTGGTTCCTTAGAATATGAGAATAGTGACATATCTCAAGATCAGACAAGGAGAGTTGAATTATGAAATGGAAATAAAGTTGTCTTTTATGACCTAGACAATAATACCACCTACAGTCTTTGGATGTGGGTGCCATAATAGGCACTTGATATATGATTTTATGCATTTATTATGTCAACCCTTAAGAAGTTATTATGTCACTGTAGTGGTAGGAGGACTTGATGTGGAAGGTTAAGGTCACCTAAACTGTGCAAGAATTCTAGAATTTGCATGGTTGTCTGGTGGAGCCATGCAATTCTAGCCCGTAGCCGTTGAGAAAAAGAAAGTATCATTGTTGAATTATTGCCTACTGAACTTTCTGTTTCCTGGAAACTATGAGACATTCTGATTTTTAAAAAACATGCTATGTGGTCCATAAGTATTTTTAATGTAATATTTTATGATCTATGAGTATTTTGCCTTTTATTGAAAATGTTTTTTCTCACATAATATATCCTGATTGCTAATTCCCCTCTCTATTCTCTTTCCAGCCATTCCCCACCTCCCCTGCTGTCAAGATCCACCCCATATCTGTCTGTCATTAAAAGCAAGCAGGCTTCTAAGGGACAGTAATGAAATGAAAAACAGAACAGACACGCAGACAGAAAAGAGCTCAAGAGAAGGTACGTGAAACAGAGACCCACTGGTTTGAACGTTCCAGAATCCCAGAAAAACACTAAAGTGGCTGGGCGGTGGTGGTGCATGCCTTTAATCCCAGCACTCAGGAGGCAGAAGTAGATGGATCTCTGTGAATTCAAAGGCAGCCTGGTCTATAGAGCGAGTTCCAGGTCAGTCAGAGCTGCTACACAGAGAAATCCTGTCTCAAAAAACAAAAACAAAAACAAAAAAAGATAAAAACACTAAAGTGGAAGCCATAATATATACACAAAAGGATCTGTGGGTAAAAATAGAAAAGAAAAAAAGTATATAAATAAGATAATAAAATTTAAAAATAGTTTTTTAATATACTACTTTCATTTATTATTTGAGAATTTCAAACATGCATACAATGTTTTTGATCAAATTCACCCTGGTATCCTCACATATTCTTCTCTCAACTTCATTTCCTCTATTTTTTAATAACACACTAAATCTAACTAGTGCTGCCCATATATGAATGGATGTGGGGCCATTCACTAAAGTATGCTTGTCCAGGTCATTTTTGATGTCTTAAATACTGTTCCTCCTGACTCAACTTCAATATCTTAAAGGAATTTGGCCTTTAGACTTCAATTCACTGAGATGTGATGAATATGCAGTCAACATTTAGACCCTACAATTCAATCTATTCTTTTCCTAGGAGTCCAACCTTGAAGGCACAGGCTCCAACATCACCTGGGCATTCCTATGAGCCATCGTATAGTGCTAAGGTGTCTAGGACACCCCAGTACTTCCCAGTACTCATATCCTTGTGAGATTGCCCCTTCCCCTGAGTGTGGCTGGATATAAATACTAGCTTTCATTCTACTGGTAAAACAAAGACAAATGATGATTTCCCTAGGATAGTAATCCCCCTGCCTCCTCTCCTTTCTGAGGATATGAACAAATACTGTGTGTACATCTTCATTTTTTCTCTCTGCCTCTCTGTTTCTCTGTCTCATTCCATCTCTCTCTTTCTTATCTCCTTTTCTCTTTCCTTGCTGTCTCTCTGCCTCTGTCTCTTATTTGTCTCTGTCTCTCATTTGTGTCTGATTAAGCTAGTTGCCACCTTGTGAGCTGCCCTGTGAGAACCCATACACTAAGAAACTTAGGACAGCCTTTAATCCACAGTCTTCCAGGGCCTGGGTCTACCAGGTGTGAACTCTGTGTGAAAGAGCACTTGAGCCTGGAAGCAGATTCCTCCCTAGTGAATCCTTGGGATGAGGCCCTGGCTAGCCTGATTACAGCCTGCAAATTCTGCACAAGAGAAGCCAATTTGGCCAAATACTACCTCCTGACCCAAAGAAACTAACAGCTAATCTTTAGGTGTTGCTTTGAGCCTCTACATTTTAGATCAGCTTGTTACAGAGCAATAAATAAACAGCACACCTTTATCCAATGATTGTAGAATTATCTTGAAGATTCAGAGAGAATAAAAAATAAGCACACCAAGGAGAACTCCAAGTTCACACTATTTCCAGGATGCCCCCAACCCTACGGCTGGTCACTATAACTGTGCTTGATAGTGTCAAATTTCTGTAACTACAAAAGGTTTCTTTTGTCCTCAGCAATTAGAAGCAGATTGAGGAGAAATGAAAACTGGGTAAATCAAGCATCCATTAAGCCCAAATGCTTGCACGATATTTCTACTGTGGCTTCTTATGTATGTCTTATTCTTTTATTACACTATCTGGGTGTCTTATTCTGAAGGACTTATTTTTATATCATATGGTTTAATAAAAAGTAGAGAATCATTATATTTAAATGAGGGTACTGGGGCTTGAGTAGGGTGAGCCACTTACCATCAACCAGTAGAGTTTGAATTAGGCCCCGGGAACATGAGATTTCAAAGCCCACTCCCTTTTCTCTACTCCAACCAACCCTGAGGGCAGAAAACATGTCTTCATTTATTTTTGCCTTTTCAACAGCATATGGCTGTTTCCTGACACAGAGTGGATGCAGACATTAATAAAATATTTAACAAAGGTTAGGAAAAGAAGTGCAGAAGTCTAACACTGCTTTGCTATATCTAGGTCAATTTACTTCTCTGTGAATAGAGGGACATTTTCATCTCCAGCTCCAAGGGTTGAGGCAGTTTCCATCTAGTTATATGCCCAAATCTGCTTTATTTCAGAGCTGAACATGGTAGGGTCACAATGGCTGCCTCTCTGCCAGTGTTCTTCAGTAAATGGAGAGAGTTAGATCTTGAAGGGAAGAAAAGAAAGAAGCAAAGAGCCGGTCACAATTCCTTATACATAACAGTTTTGTTTATTCTTTGAGAATTTCAATGTATTTTGACCATATCCACAACCTCTCCCCCAGGTTTTCCCAGACCCCTTCCCAACATATCCTCCTCATAACTACATGTTCCCTTTTTTCCCTCTCTCTCTCTGTATATATGTATATATACATTATATGTATGTATGTGTGTGTGTGTGTGTGTGTGTGTGTGTGTATGTGTGTGTATCTACTGAACCCAATTGGTGCTGTCATATGACTCAGATAGAGGTGGGTCTTTGTGAGCCCCTCTCCAGTCCATGCTAGAAGACTGACAGATTTGAACTTGTACAGATAACCCAGCTGCTCTAAGTTTATGAGTGCAATTGCCATGTCATGTCCAGAAGTCAGCACGTCTCCCCATCCTCTCCCAGGTCTATTCTTTCTGCCTTTGCTGCCTCAGTGTTCTGGTGGGTGCATGCATGCTTGTGCAAGCACGCTTGTGTGTGTGTGTGTGTGTGTGTGTGTGTGTGTTTCTGAGCTCTCTGTGTGTGTATCTAATTTAAGGACTGATTTTCAACATTTTGATCAGTTAGTTATAAGCATCTGCCATCACAGCTACTCATTGCAAAAAGCATCTTTTTGGACCAAGGCTAAAAGCAGCACAAACATAAATATTTAGAAGGTAGGCAGGTTTACAACACAGCCTTTCAGCAAAATAGTGGGCTTCTCCCCTATAGCCTATGATCTTCCCAGCCATGCACCTTAGGCCAGGTCTATAGTTCCAGGAATGAGATCCCCCCTGGAACCCCAATGAGGGGCAACAAGGGAATGAAGAAAAGACATGTGCATGTGTGCAGACAGACAGACAGACAGAAAAGCTGGGACTGGGAAGAGTGAGCTCTTTCATGGAGAAGTCTCAGCAACCTGGAAGCTCAGTGTATTTGTTATATACAATTGAACTGAGAGGCAGGGGTTATTTCATATAACTTCCAAAGGAAGCTGGGTTATTATATACAGATAAACAGGGGGCAGTATTATTATATACAGCTGAACAAGGACACAGGTTTAGCTAATCTCAGTAGGCACAGGCTCTCTAGGGGAGCTATCTTCAGGGTATAAACATCTGGGAGGAGAAAGGTACAGCAAACTCCTTTGCACACAGTTGACACTCAGACTTGAAGAAGACTTTGCCATCCCTCTTAGCCTCACCTAAGAAAGGCATTGGCACTTCCATGGAGCTGACATACTGGGGTTCTTCACATGACAGTTCCCATGTCAGCAACCAGTTCACTCAGGACTTCACTCACTCCCTACACTGCGTAGAAACTACTAGCACTATGAAAGCTAGCCAGTAGGGAGGCAGATTTGGGTCAATTCCAGACTGATTGCTCTACATCCTGCAGCCAAAGTGTGTGTGGTATTTTCAGGAATTGAGTCTTAATATCTAGCTGGAATGGAAAGCAAAGAGCAATAACAATTGCTTCTGTTGTCTGGGGACTTCTGGAGTCTCCCTGGCT
Organism: Peromyscus leucopus; assembly: GCF_004664715.2. Classification (NCBI taxonomy): domain Eukaryota; kingdom Metazoa; phylum Chordata; class Mammalia; order Rodentia; family Cricetidae; genus Peromyscus; species Peromyscus leucopus. The sequence goes on from NC_051086.1 coordinate 22,600,347, forward strand.
TTCTCCCTGACCCTGCACATCTGGGGTCCCTCTCTTTCAGGGAGGTATTACATACCTGATTGCTGAGATTTTTGTTTATTAAAAGCAGTAATTCGTGTGTGTGTGTGTGTGTGTGTGTGTGTGTGTGTGTGTGTGTGTGTGCGCGCGCGCGTGTGGGGGTGGTAGGCTTGAATGTCAGCAGGTAAACACTTTAATATGTTTATGAGTGCATCCACATATGTGTGCACATGCTTATGGAGGACAGAGGTCAACCCTGGGTATCCTTCCTCAAGAGTCATTCCCCTCGGTTTTTGAGACAGCCTTTACTGGCCTAGAGCTCACCAAATATGCTGGCTGGTGGGACCCAGGGATCCGTCTATCCTTCCTGCTCTAGCACGGGGATTACAAGTTCACGACGCCATATTCTGCTTTGTTTACTTAATTTAGTTGTTTTATATTTATGGATGTTTTGTCTGCCTGTATGCATGTGTACCTTGTGAGTGTCTGGTCCTTATGGAGGCCAGAAAAGGAAGTCAGATTCCTCAAAACTGGAGTCACAGACAGCTGTGAGGTGCCATGTAGGTGATTAGACTCGAACCTGGGTCCTCTAGAAGAGAGATAGTGCTGTAACCGATTGCCATCTCTCCAGCCCCCTGGGTTTGTTGCTGTTGTTGTTTGTTTTCTGATATGATTTCTGGGAAGTGGAACTCAGGTCTTCAGGCTTTCAAGGTAACCACCTCACTGATGGGTTTCTTGCCGTCTGTGACAACCATAATTCTTGATTTTTGTTCCCATTAGGTTTCTACTGAACTCCAAGTCTAGGAATCCTTTCATTTATTCACATATTCATCAATCTATCTATCCACTTCTCTATCCATTACTCCATCTATCCATTTACCAGTCTAAGCATTCATCCTTCTATCTACCCGTCCATGTTCATTCATTTATCCATCCACCTGTACACCAATCCATGCACCCATTATTTTATTCTCTGGGAGATATTATCTATATAAAGACATTTTAATATCTATACTTATCCAAGAAGCACAACACATATTTTGGTCATGACAAGCTCAGTCATGCTATATACATTTTGGAGTTTTTATATTTTTTCCCTAAGTAAAACAATAATAACTATATAAAATATTGAATGGGAACCTTAGAAGAAATATCTGCTATAAGTTCCCACTTGAAGATTAATAATGACTAACTAACATTTGGCTACATTTCCTCCCAGACTTTTCTATGCATATTTTGCAAATATGAACTGCTATACACACTAATATATTGCTTTTTATTGACTTAATATTCATTGTTTACATTTTTCTATTTCATTAGATATTCTACAATGTCTTTCATTGTCTGCAAAATATTCCACTCAGTTGCTTTTTAGTGCTTTATTTATTCGTGGATTAGAGGTATTACTCTTAGTGGCATTATTGCTGCCATTGAAATAAAAAAATAAATAAAATAACAAAAACTAATGTCAGAAAGGGTATGGAGAACTGAAAATGCCCCAAAGTTTCACCTTGCTTAATTCTTTTGTGTTAGTTTCCCAAATTACTTTTGGGTAGCCTGACACATCTTTAATTTAAGCCCTAATTATTGTATATAATGCAGCTCACACCTGTGGCGATAATGCTTTTATTAGCATTAAAACTGAAGACATCAAAGAATCATATCAGGATAAAATGTCTATTTCTAATTTAATAGAATTGCAATTAAAGCAAATTTGATCTGAATGAAATTCCATCATAACTGGGTATTTTTTTTATTCTGCACAGTGAGTGAAAATTATTCTCCCCTAAATTGGAGATTAATAACATGCTTTTAATGTTAAATGTAGCAATTCAAGCATTAGGTTGTAATTCAAGTTCAACATCACTGAACATTTTATAAACTTCACATTTTAACATCTCTGAGAAACGCTCTGAGGTAAGAGCATTAGTGCTAAATGCATTAATGTTATTTTTCTTTATAAATGGGCTTATAACTGTGTTGTTACCTTCATTTGAATATTTTAATGAAGGGATAATATAGAGAGAGTGCTCCATTTTCACAAGGTAATTGTTTCTTCTGTGAGTGGCTAAACTTGGGCAGAAAGTGGAATTTATCTCATTGAAATTCTATTACAGCTGCGTGCCTGTTGTTGATTGTCAGGGGCTCTCATTACCTGCAAACTGGTGCCTCTGCTAATGCTCTTGCTGATGGCATCCCATAGCTGGCTGCCCCACCGGGTAATCCTCTCCTTGGGCAAGTCGCAGTAGCAAAACTTTGGTGTCTTGCTCTGGTACTTGGGCCGAGCACTGGGAATTTAGCCTGATGGAGAATTCCGATTGAGATAAGTTCAGACGAGGTAGGCGACTCGAATTTTCAGCAGAGCCTAAAATAAGGAAAAAGCATGCAATCGTTTTCAAATTCCTCCAGACTGGGTTGATTCCTGCATGGTTTTGTAGTAGAAATGGCTTCAGTTTTCACATGGTTTCTGTATCAACTGGGTATACCTTGTTACTTTTAAGTTTCTTTTAACAATAAATGGAATTTCTTTCTCCACTTTCAATTATTTTTATTTTTATTTGTTTATGTGTGCATTTGTGTGTGGATGCATATGAGTGCAGTGACCATGGAAACCAGAAAACAGAATTGAATCCCCTGGAGCTGGAGTTACAGGCTGTCCTGAGCTGACTGGCATGGGTCCTGCAAAGCAAACTTGAGTCCTCTAGCAGGGCAGCAAGTGCTCTTCACTGCCAAGAGATCTCTTCAGACTCCCCTTCCTGTACTTTGGAGTCTTGCTTAGAATTCAGATGGGTCTTGGTTTAAAGGATATCACCAGAGGGATGCTCTGAGGGTACTGCTGCTCCTGGAATTCTAATCCCACCGTGAGATCAAGTCTAAGGTAGGTAGCCTCCTGGAGTGTGAGACTTTGCAGAGAACTGAGAGCCCCACCCCACAGGCTGCAGCCAAGGCAGATGGGCTACATTCTACTGGTAGCACCAGAGGAACCGATCAAAGGTTAGAAGAACATCCCACCCTGAACTGAGACTAATTTGACCCACATGTATGGTTTATTTTCTGTTGCTGTGCTAGAAAGCTGCAACTTAGAGGAGAAAGGGTCATTTCGGCTTACAGTTCTAGAAGGGATGCAGACCAGTATGGTGGGGAGGGCATGGCAGCAGGATCCTGCATCCAGCCTGGCAGTCAGGAAGCAGAGTGATCACATTGGACCCATCTTCAGGAATCAGAAATAGAGAACAAGAAGAGGAGATTATACAACTTCAAAGTCTACCCCCTACCCACTATTGATACTCTTCCTCCTAAAGTTTCTATAACCTTTGTAAACAGCACTACTGAATAGAGACCAAGGGCTCAAATACATGAGCATATTAGGAACATTTCTCATTCAAACTGTAGCACAGTAGATGTAGTTAATAGAGAGGCTGTCTAAAGCCTGTTATCAAACTGATACAACATCATATCTCTGCTATAGCCCAGGTGATCAGGAATGAGTTACTTCTTTCTTGGTGGGTTTTATTTTTTTCCTCTGTAAAATGGATGTTATCAGATTGCTTGATCAGATTGCCTTGTTAGAGATTACATCTATGCAGTATTCAGTTAATTCATGCCACAGAAGAAGCCTCAGGTAGATAGTACCTGTGCTTGCTCTTAGTCTCTACAACATGACTGCTCAGTACAGTGGCACATACACATTCCAATCAGTGCTTGAGAATGTGAGCTCTAAAGACAAATAACTACCATGGTCTTCCTGGATCAATCACTTACTGTCTGAATTTAAATGCTTTCTCTCTCTCTCTCTCTCTCTCTCTCTCTCTCTCTCTCTCTCTCTCTCTCTCTCTCTTTCTCTCCCTCCCTACCTCCCTCCCTCCCTCCCTCCCTCTCTCTCTCTCTCTCTCCCCCTCCCTCCCTCCCTCTCTCTCTCTCTCTCCCTCTCTCTCTCTCTCTCTCTCTCTCTCTCTCTCTCTCTCTCTCTCTCTTTCTGTGTGTGTGTGTGTGTGTGCGCGCGCATAAGCACATACATATCCACAAGTATGCACAAATGTAAATGTGTATATTGAGGCTAGAGGTCAAGTTTGGGTTCTGTGTCTCAGGAGCTGTCTACCTTCTTGCATGAGATAGGGTATCTCAGTGGGCCCTGGAGATCACCAGGAAGGCTAGGCTGGTTGGTCAGTGAGCCTCAGGGATAGCTGCCTCTCCACCTCCCCAGCACCAGGATTACAAACACCATCACTACACCTGCCTCTCTTTGCATGGGTGCTGAGGACGCAAGCACGTGTCCTCATTATGACACAGAAAGTGTTTATCGTCTGAACTGTCTCTGCAGCTGAAATCTAAGTGCTTAACCCCTGTGCTTCAGTGACCCTATCTCTAAATTCGAGATTATTATAACATCTACCACACAGGCTCATTGCAGTGATTTAATCTGTTATAATACTCAGAACCTTGAATATCATATGATAGTCATTAAACATGAAAATTAGTAATAAGGCTATACATGCTTATAAATATATATATATATATAATGTATATATGTAAACTATTTCCACCTATAATATTTACAGATATTATTGTTTTATAATTAAGAATGTAAATAATTTTCCTGAAAATAGTATGGAAATTTTGAAATACACACCTGTATTAGTTACCAGCCTCATGGCTGGGACAAAATTCCCGACAAAGCAACTTAAGGAAGGAAGGGGTTACTTTGTTGCCTCACAATTTGAGGGTTCAGTCCATCGTGGTGGGGAAGTCCCGGTGGCAGGAGTGTGAGGCAGCCGCTCATACCACATCTGTGGTCAGGAAGCAGAGAGCGATGAATGCCAGTGCTCAGCTCACTTGCTGCTTTTTGTTCCATGAACCGAGCCCGTGTAGGATGCCGCCCACGTTCAGAGAGCATCTTCCTACCTCAATTCAGCCTATCTAGGATCTCTCTCGTAGACATCCCCCAAAATTTGTGATTCAAGATCCTATCGATTTGACAATCAATATTAACCATCACAGTACCCAAGGATGATAGTATAGTAGATCTGATTAAATTCTCAGTAAGACCAATCATTATCAACGCATAGCTAAATATTTTCTCCTCCACCTGCCTCTGCTTTTTCTAGGTTTCTTAGAAAAAAATCCAGCTATCATCAATATTCATTCTCATCCACCCCTTTGGTCTCTAGTTTTAATAAATACCATCTTGTAATTCCCACAACCTGAATGTTTTCTGATTATATTAATTTTTGAACACTTTATTCTTTTATTTTCAGTGTTTCTTTTAAATTAATATTTAAAGCTTGGTTGTTATTGGTTGGGTTCAATGATGTTTATGAGGGGGGAAGAGTCCAAAATACTTCATATATGGCTTTGTACGCTTACAGTGAAGGTATATCAAGTCTAAATTCACTATGTCTCTGTGTGTTGATTGTTTGTCTGGAGTCATTTTCTTAGGTATTTTAAAAAATAATAGTAGTTTTATTGCATTGTGACTTCTTGATCACTTCCCAATTCCTCTCCCGCCCTTTGGGACATGTCAGGTCCCAGAGCCCTCTTCCACAGGACCCTCTAGCCAGCCCACCTGGAATGGAAACAGGAAAGCAAGTCACAGTCTTCATCACATCTCAGTCTACTGGGTCCCTCCCTTTATAACTATACATACTATACTATACATACACATCAGACATTCTATCCACACTCTTCTGTACCTTATTTTTTAGAGTTTGCAATATACAGAACTAAGCATATAGGGACAGAGACAGAGACACAAAGAGACAAACAGAGAGACAGGTGGACAAAGACAGAGATGACACACAGAGAGTTCTTGTTCCTTTTAGTAACTGCATACAACTCTGTCATATGGATTTAGAGAGGTAACTCAACCTGTTTCTCTTTCTCACTGGTGATACTCTTTGCTTCCAGTCTCTTGATGGTATGAGTAGTTCTTCAATGAACAGCTCTGGAAACAGGCTCTGTGTATGTGGTGTTGGGTGAGTGCATGCATGCGTGTGTGTGTGTGTGTGTGTGTGTGTGTGTGTGTGTGTGTGTGTGTGTGTGTACATGTACAGCAGCTGTGTAGGTGTGAATGCAGATCCATGTGCTATGGCACATGTATAGATGTAAGAGGATAACCTCAGGTGTTGGTCCTCACTTTCTACCTTATTTGAGACAGTCTTTTGTTCTCTGCTACAAACACAGCTACCTGTGAACTTCCAGAGATCCTCCTGCCTCAGCCTCCATCTCATTGCAGGAGCACTTGGGTTGGCCACCATAGGATCTTGGGATTGGTGGGTCCTTGAAGATAGAGCAGTTCTTCTCAGCCTTGCTCCAGGGTATTTATTCTTAAGCTGATAGACTTTCTGTATAAAATGTTGAAAATGATCTTGAGTTCCACTGAAGATGAAATCCCTATGCTCAAGACTATTATTCAAGAATGTCTCCCTACTTCAAAAGCAACCTCAACTTCAAACTTCTCACCTCTCTTGGTCTCCAAGGGTCCAGTGAAAAGCTATAGTGCTTGTCTTGGAAGAATCACCCTATGAGTCACCAATACCCTCATGTATAAGAGACCTGGCTCTTCCATCCTTAGGCTGAATTCCTGGGATGCTCATCTTGCTGGTCTTAAAGACTGTCTCCAGAGGTAGAAGAATGGAGTTTATGGATATCCCACATGGTGAATGAGCTCAGTATGTGTCAATTTACATCTGTGAAATTATATTACAAAATAAAATTAATGAACAGTACTCTATCCTTGACAGCAAGCTAACTCAATGAGCCTGAGGCACTTTCCAACAAGGAGCTACCAATCATCAATCCTCTACTTCTGACAGACATTGAAAATAGTATCCATTCAAGCAGTTCTGTAGGACGACATATTGGTCTCTACATTGAATTGTAGATATCAGGGAATTGAAATTCTTGCCAAATTTAGACTCACAAGGTACATTTTGTTCTCTTCACTTCTAAGTATCCTTTCTACCTTTCTCTCTCCTTTTTCCTCTCCTCTCTTCCCCTTCTCCCTTTCTCTTCCTTGTCTTTCTTTTCCTCCTTTTCTTGCTCCCCGTCTCTTTCATCTCTTCTCTCATATTGTCTTAATTTCCCTCATCTACTCTTCTCCTCCTTTCCCCACCCATCTCTTCTATCTCTTGCACTCTTCCTCCTCCAACATCTCCCTCACCATCTCTGTGTCCAAGAAGTTGTACTATGTGCCTCAGTCTGGTCTCAAACTCACTATCCTCCTTAGCTTCCAAGTTCTGATATGACTGGAGCATGCCATCATTCACAGATCTTTAAGATTTTCTAATAGCTTATACTGTAATTTACACTGTATCTGCATACTCACTGTCACAATGACCAAGGACATTATGGGTCCACCCTCTACTTGGTCCATCATCTGCAACTGAAATTTCAGGTTGTGTGGCTGGCTGTGATGCTCAGACAAAGGGACTCCTCTTCCTTAAGCAATTGCTCATGTTTTGGTTTTTAATTTTCCTTACTAACATCATAATGTGCTATTTAAGAGCAACGGTCAAATCAATACAAAATCTCAGCCCCTGTGAAATGCCTTGGCAACTAAACATTTTTATCAAATTACTTGGCATTTATAAAACATGGTCCAGGAAGCACCAAAGAGGTTCCCTCACCTATGTCCTTTCTGTCTTGCTGGAAGATGCTCAGCAGAATGCTAAGTGACAGCTACTCATCTTCTCTCTCTAAACTGGTCCATGTTCTGTTGACCATGCTTGTAGCTCATTTTACACAGTGGAAAATCTGCAAAGCCAACTCCTCTCTGCTGGGCTGCATTCTGTGTCATTGTCATTTGTTTTCCTGGTCATTTAGTTAGTGGCATTTATCCCCTACATGGCCAATAACGAAATGTAAAAAGACTTCCATCTCTTTATTAAAACTGTTTCCTGCATTTCCTCCTGGAATTTGACTTTCTTGAATCCTTTCTCTAACACAATATTCTTCTTTTCCATGGAAGACAGCTTATGCAAAACAGGCATTGCCTCTTTATCTTTTTTCCTACTGCTAAACACCTTCATATGAGAGATAGCCAGAATTGAAAGGCAGAGTCACTTCTTACTGTGTAGCTTCTACAGAGAGCATTTTAAGTTCACTTTTAATATTATGAACTTAAAGTTCTTTCTGTCTCTGTCTCATGGCTCTCTCTCTCTCTGTCCATTTCTCTCTCTTTCTCGTGTGTGTGTCTGTGTGTGTGTCCGTGTCTGTGTTTCTTTTCTTTCTTTGAGACAGGGTCTCACTTGTTATCCAAGACTGACTTTCAACTTATGATTCTCTTGTCTCCCCCTCACTAGGGCTAGAATTACAGGATGTGTCAGCACACCTTGCCTCTATGAACCTGGCTTTCTCCCAGCATCAGTCCCAATTCTGATATTATCAGTGTAAACAAAGTGATTTTGATTAATGAATCCCTTCTTGAGCCTCAGTTAGAACCAATGGCTGGAATCTGCATTTACACTGAGCAACTCGAATGACCGACAACCATTCAAGGAGCCTGTGCTGAAGAACTCTGTTCCTTTTCAACCTGGAACTCCGGTGTACTGTCTGATAAAGAATGGGGAGATACACAAGGTCCTAGCATGTCTTCAACCCAAGACACCAAATGAAAGGAACGACTCAACCAACGCCAGTGTTCTGTGCTCTGCGGTGGGTTTGTGCCACTACTCAGGACAGCATCTTCAGCTACTGACACATCTGCCTCCCAAAGACAGGATTGTCCCCCTGCTGTCTAACTAAAAGACAACTCTCCGACAAAGGAAGTGAACAGGACTCCTCTTTCTCTCTTCCTCACTAGCACTTGTTATCATCTGTTTTCTCGATGATAGGGATTTTGTCTGGAGTGAGACAGAATATCAAAGTAGTTTTCATTCAAATTGCCCCAACACCAGAGAGGATAAATACTTTTTAAATTAATTTTTGGTCATTTGTTTTTCTTCTTTTGAGAACTGTTTATTCAATATATATCCCATTTCTTGACTATTGATAGAAATGTAAACTGGTCTAGTCACTATGCAAGGCGGTTTGGAAGTTTCTTAAAATATCAAAAATCGATCTACTTTATGATCCAGCTAATCACACTAGGCATATATCCAAAGGACTCAAACTGTCACCCCAGATATGCTTGTGTATCCAGATTTCTTTCTGTTGTATTCCTAACAATAAAGAAGTGGATCAACCTAGATGTCCATCAGCAGATGAATAGAGAATAAACATGTGGTTCATATGCAATGGAATTTTTCCATAAGATGAATGGAATTATAAAAAATATAGAAAAAAAATATGGATCTGGAAGTTATCACATTAAATGAGGCCATCCAATCTCAAGAAGACTATCACCAAATGTTCTCATTCATATGTGGAATCCTAGCTTTTAATTTATATATTTGTGTGTATGTAGATACAGTTGTGAGTTAGGTCATAAAATTAGAAATGGGTCCATGAAAGGGGAAAAGGGGTTTTAAAGAAGGAGAAGGGAGAGGGTTATAGAATACATATGACACAAAACTCCAAAGGGGGTCACTGGGGGAAGAGGGGTACAAGTTGAGGGAGAGCAGGAGTGCTGGGAGAGAAGTAGGAGAGGAGGATGAACCAAAATCAGGTGTGTGTGTGTGTGTGTGTGTGTGTGTGTGTGTGTGTGTGTGTGTGCTGGAGATCAAACTCAGAGCTGTGTGTATGCTCCGCCACTGAGCTACATCCCCATCCCATTATGCTTTATTTTAAAAAGGAGGTTTCAGGTGAGACATATGTCAAGCTCAGTGTTCTCTCACCCTAAATCCTGTATATGTTGATCTCACTGCAATGCAGAAGAAACAGAGAATTCTTTGGGACCCATAGAATTTCCAGCAGTCAGAGTTCATTTAGGAGCATTGATCAGTCAGATGTGAACATCACTGGGGGTGGGGGGAGTGTATGTATCCTGTTCCACTGGAGGGCATCACTGAGAGTAGGGGAGTGTGCTGTATCCTTTTCCACTGGAAGGCATGTTCCGCTGACTTTTCTGCAACATCTCTTCCAATTCCAGGAAAATCTCACATAAATCAAACCTAGGAGTGGACCATTGATTTCAGTATGTAAAGAAATTCAACAAAAGGAGATTTTAGGCTCCTTCTAATAGAACCTGCTTTATTATTGGTACAGCCAACAGGTGCTTTGATCTGGCTTCTTTTTCTATCAGTCTCATGTTTTCCTATAAGGAAAAATTTGAAAGTATCTGCCCCCATCCTTTAATTCCTCAAACACTGGCTGAGTAGTTGTTGTGGGATAGTCTGAGATACATACTCTTGACCTCAAACCACTCACTTCCCAGGAGAGAAGACCAAAAAGCCATTAGTTCATCAAAGGATGTGTGAGCAAAGGTCACAGCAAACACATACCGGATGTCTATTTTCCATCTATCTCCGTGTCGAGAGCCACAGATGGCTCTGAAGACATTGTATCCCATCACATATCACTGCACACATGACAATGACGGACCCAATGAGATGCAGGTAAGATGTAGATGTAACAAGATGCTCACGGTAGATGTACTTCAACTTCATTTTATTTTAAAATTGTATTGCTTCTTCTTTCCCTCATCCTTCTCCTCTTCTTCCATTTCCTTCTCTTCTTCCTCCCCCTTACTCTTTTTCCTCTTTTTAGTGAGGAATAAGGTCTCATGTAGTTCAAGTTAGCCTCAAACAACTTATGTAGCTGAAGAAGATCTTCAGTTCCAGATCTTCTTGCCTCTACCTCTCAAGTGTTGGGATTACAGGTGTGCACTACTATGCCTAGATTAGGCAGTGCTTGGTATCAAACACCAGACCTTGGGCATGTTATGCAAACACCCTACCAACTAGGTCACATCCCCATACCTCTTAAGTTATTTATGAAACTATACAGTAAATACCATAATTCCCATATTCCTAAGTGAGGCTTTTGACCCAGTGTCACCAAGACAACTGGATATTACAGACTCTTTCCTAAAATAAAAAAATACAGTTGCAACAAAGCATCTATTCACCAGCCATAAAGCAACCCTCACCAGGCTCTAGACATAGCACATTGCTTTTCAGGTTTCAGTGTATTTAAACAAGAAACATATTGTCCAAATTAGATATTGTAAGTATTTTAAAAATTACTTCTAAAGCATTCTATTTCAAAATAATTATAGCTAAACCACTAAATATCAAAATTGAAAATCACAAACAGAAGGAAACATATATCCTTAGTTAGTATATGTGCATATACAAACACATACATATGTATGATATCAATATAATTTAAGAAGTCTGGAAAAGTACTAACAAGGTAAGCACAAAAGGGATAGAGAAAGATGAGATAATACAGAATAAAGAGGCAGAAAACAAACTTATAATAGAAAAAAAGTTGATTATTTTAGAAAGATTGACAAAGTCAACATAAGCCCTGCATATCAATTAAGTAGAAATGTTACAAGTACCTAATATCAGAAACAAAAACAAAAGAGACATCACTACAGATGCAAGAGACATAGAGTGTGATAATACTTAGGGAGAGAAACAACAGGTCAGAGGAGGCAGAGAGAGAAGACTCCTCCTTTGTACCAAACCCTTTGGTACTGATAGATGTGTGCATTCTCTACACAAAATAGAATTAATAGGGGAAGATTAGCCTAATTCAGATTTTACAGGCAGCTTCCTGTTTGTTTGCTTGTCTGTTTGTTTGTAAGCTTTGAGACATTGCTCGGGATGGCCTTGAACTCACAGCCCCCCTACCTTCATTTCTGGAGTGCTGTGATTACAGGCCTGTGCTACCATGCCAGGGGTTATAATCAGCTTTTGTGTGGTGATTTTCCCCCTTACAAGTACTAGAAGAAGAAGCCTTACAATGGCCCTGCCAGACAGGCTTCATTATTCTCATTTTGTTTAAAAAAAAAAAAATTAAGGCTTAGAGGGAGCAATGCATGTGGATAGGAATAGAGGGCAAGTTCTGATGTCCCCTTCCCTCCCTCCCCTCATTCTTCCTTCCCTTCCTTTCTTCCTTCTTCCCTCCATTACACTTCCTTCCTTTTCTCACCTTCCCTTTCCCTTATTCCCAGCACTGAATTACACTTTTTAAAAAGATGAAAAAGTGTGCTAGAGAGATGGCTCAGTGGTTAAGAGCACATGCAACTCCTGTAAAGGAAGTGGATCTCTCATCAGTGATTCTTACCATGTAGCTCCCTCTGCAAGCCCAGATCCAGAGGGTCCAATGCCTCTGACATTGAGAAGCACACCTGCACACACACACACACACACACACACACACACACACACACACCTTATTTTGATTAACTCTCTTCCCCCTCTTCTCTCCCAAACCCCCTCCTGCATGCCTTAGATTCTGTGACAAACCTCCTCCCACATCAGCTTTATCCCAAAATTAAAGGATGATAAAAAGTGAACTTTTATTATAGGATTTCTGCTGCACAGCCTCTTCTCCACAACCCACACATTCCACCAAACAAAATTATTAACACTCAGGGTTGTATGCATGATATAACTTCCCAGAGCCATTTCAAATGGTAATTTCAGAAATATACTCAGCACTTCCAGTATTATTTCCCTTTAATTTGTGTGTGTGTGATGTCTGTGTGTGGGTGTGTGGATCACAGTGCACATTCGAAGACCAAAGGACAATCTTGACGAACAGTCTTTGCCTTCCACAGTAGTGTCTCTTACTGTTTGTCCCTATATTCACTAGGCGAGCCAGCTTCTCAGCATGGAAAGAGTCTCCTGTCTTTACCTCCTCATCTTCCCGTAGAACAGTGGATTATATATGTACCCAAGCACACACAGCTTTAGGTAGGCTCTGGGAATGGGGCCTCAGGTCCTCATACACAGGGAGTACCTCATCTCCTGAGTCATTTCCCCAGCATGTAAAATGTCTTTGGGAGACACATAGAGCTTCCAACAGCAACTAACTTGGGAGTGGCTGCTCCTTCCGTCCCCCTGTCCAGCTTGGTGCTCATTACACAAGGTGTTTCCTTTGCTGCCCCTATCCCTGAACCACTTTGACACACCCATTCTGCTCTACCCTGCTTTCTTCCCCATGGGTATGGCATGTTTGCAGGCTTTAGGAACATTTCCTCCACTCACGACATGCTGAAAATCTAGTTTGGACCAAACTAGACAGACTGCCGACATCAGACGTTGTAGGAGTTGTCCTTCAATATCTCTCAGTATCTAGCTGTAGTTACAGTCTTAAGGATTCACATTGGAATTTCTATTCAGGTCTCTCTTGCCGCAGCAGCCTCCCAAACAGCTGGGACTATAGGCATGCACCACGATACCCAGCTATATTGGTATATTCTTGAAACAAATGAATGCTACTTCTGCCTTTTGCCTCCTTAGTCTTTTAACTGGTAATATTTTCCAAACTTGTAGGTGGTAGTTTTAAGGCTCTCTGAAAAGAAATGTCTTTTTAATATTAATCTTATCCACTAAACATTTATTGAACATGTACTGCATGATAGCTGCTATTGCAAGAATTAGGGTTAGAGTGCTGGGCTGAAGAAAAAGCAAGGTTATTGCTTTCAAAACTGGCTGCTATTGACTGTGATAAGGCAGGTGTTATTCATGTATTCAGGATGAGAATAATGTAACTCAGAGAAGTCGAGGACTGGCACCAAGTGACCCCGCCAGTGTTGGGCAAAGCTGAGACTGAACTCAGGCAAAGCTCTCTAAGCCCTAAGATTCCTCAGTGACATACAAAGGTTTTCCACATGACCACGGAAGTGAATTCTGAGGTCAAGTTCAACCAAACATCATTTGGAAAAGGATACACCATCATAACCTTTCTCGGTATGGCCCTTGAAATAAACTGGGTTTTTGTTTTGTTTTTAAATTTCAACATGTTTAAAGGGTTATAAAACAGCCGGAATAGGCACAATCAGGAATACATACCAAATGTGCTTTTTAACCCAACAGAACTGAGTATCTCTCTCATCTGTGCCCTTAATAAAAAATGTTTGCCAGCCACAGCCTACTATTCCTTGGTGCCTTCCCTATCTATAGAGTTGATTTTTTTTTCTCAGTGGTGATTCACTTTTGTTATTGCTGTTTTGCAAGATCTTATTTTTTAATGTATGTGTGTATGTCTATGTATACTACACCATGTGGGTTCAGATACCCTGGGAGTCCAGGAGCGGGTATCAGATCCTCTGGAATTGGAGTGATAGGTGATAGTGAGTTGCCCTATGTGAGTATTGAGAACTAAACCCACATCCTCTGCAATACGGGCAGGTGCTCTTAACCACTGAGCCATCATCTCTCCTGGCCCTTTGTTTGTTTTCTAGAAGATGGTTCCTGTTCTTTGTAAATCACCACCATCAATCACTCCACCGTGGACTTGATGAGTGAGTATACATCCCTCCTAGCCATCCTTTGCAGCGAGGGGCTTCAGTAACAACATCACTCCCAGTGAGAAGCCCTTCTGGTGAAGAAAGCTGATGAAGAGGGAAGAGAGCATAGTGTTTGTTTGAAGTGCCATCAAGAGCTACCGGAATCTCTCTTCCTAGAGTTATTGAAGTCTGTGTGGGAGAGGGCCAGTTTGACGCGATCAGCACTTTCAGAGCCATCGACAGCAGCTAAATTGAAAAAATGCACGAAACCTTGGGCTTCAGCAGGCTATCGACTTAGTATAGATTGACTCTAAGAAAAAAAAAATACTGTGCAGTGTGCAGTTTGTATGCCCCATCATCTCATTAAAGACTCTGGTATGGATAATATGGTGGACCCGTGTCTTCCCTAGTTTCCAGCTGTGTGAATCAGGCATGCCGGGCTCATCAGAGACCATTTCATGGCACTGTGAAGGCACTGCCATAGCTCAATGTTTTATCATTTACAAAAATAAAACCTGCTTCCTCATGGGGGGCTCACCCCAAGTCTGTCGCTTCAATGAACGAGCCAGGCAGAGAGATGAGAACACACACCAGCTTCCCAGCCTCTCCCAGGGCTGCCAGCAGCCCGATTATTTAATTACAGTTTTCTGGCTCCAGCACTTCCCCCTTACCTGGGAGTGTAAGTGAAATGTGTCAGAAATAAAGAAATAAATTACAAGCTAAATCAATAGGAAAGCACCGTGCAAATTGGCATCACAGAGGAAATCTGTTGATCCAAAGGCTTTCAAAGTCATTTAGACCTTCCAAGAAAAAAAAAAGGGGGTGGGGAGAGAGAGATGAGAGAGGATAGAAACGAGGCAAGTTGGAAGGGCGCAGTAAGGCAAGGGAGATATCTGTCTGCAGACAGGCCTGGCTGGGAGCTGTCTCAGCTCCATCCAGAGCCCCAAGGCTCACCCTCCTGCTATTCTGCAGTGAAGACGCCAAGACACAGCTTGCTAAGTGGAAAATTTAAAAGTAATTTTTCACCTTGAGACATAGGTTTCCTTGTGCTTGTTGCTTACTCGGGCAAAACAACAAATCTCAAAAACAAACACATTGGAGGTGCATCTGCCAAAACTCCACTCAGACAGAAAAGGAGCTAGGCGAGGGCCTGTCCTGCTTGGCTTGGGTCTCGGGGGTGGGGCTGGGGTGAGGTCTGGAAGCTGTGTGTTTTTTTCTATGCTTACTTTAGATATTAAGGGCAGCCTCTCCTAATGTCACTCTGGCATTTGGATTATAACACTTTTATAGATCATTTAGCTTTGAAACACCAAAATCTGTGTACTTGTCTATGTGAATAAGCTTCCATTATCATGCATGTGTGTGTGTGTGTGTGTGCATGCATGCGCGCGCACAAAAGCCAGAGGACAACCTCTGCTGTTGTTCCGCTAGAGTAGTCCATCTTTTTTTTCAGACTTGGTCACTTACTGCCTACAGCTTATGAGTAGGCTAGCCTGGCCAGCCAGAAAGCCCCATCAGTCTCCTCCTCCCCAATGCTGGCATTAGAAACACACATTACCATGTCTGACTTTTTTTTTTTTTAACATGAGTCCTTGGGGCCTGAGCTCAGGTCCTCATGCTTGCAAGGCAAGCACTTTACCGACTGAGCCATCTCTCCAAACCCGCTTCCAGTATCTGTAAGTTCTACGTATGAGACATGACATATTTGGGATGCAGAGCCTGCATCTTCCCCATAGGGATAGTGTCCCGGGCAGGAGATGCTTATCTTTAACAGGAAAAAGGAAAACAACTCAATCTTGCCAGAAGCAGTAACAGCCTCCCCCTGGCGAGGTCACTCAGGATTCCAGCTGCATGGCTGACCCAGGGAATCCAAATACAGCTCCAGCAGCTTCCCTTCCCTGTTTCTTTCCTTTTCCTAAATAATTATTTTTATTATTTATAACTCTGTGTGAGAGAGAATGTGCACATGGTTGAGGTGCCCTAGATCCTTTTGGAGCTAGACTTACAGGTAAATATGAGTTCTAGGAACCGAACTTGGGTCTCTTAACAAGTGAGTCATCTCTCCAGCCCCATTTCCTTTTTCTTTTTCTTTTATTTTATTTTACAATACCATTCAGTTCTACATATCAGCCACGAATTCCCTTGTTCTCCCCACTCCTGTCCCCCTCCCCTTCCCCCCAGCTTACCTCCCATTCCCACCTCCTCCAGGGCAAAGCCTCCCACAGGACTGAGATCAACCTGGTAGACTCAGTCCAGGCAGGTCCAGTCCCCTCCTCCCAGACTGAGCTAAGCATCCCTGCATAAGCCCCAGGTTTCAAACAGCCAACTCAGGCAGTGAGCACAGGTCCCACTGCCTAGATGCCTCCCAAACAGATCAAGCCAATCAACTGTCTCACCTATTCAGAGGGCCTGATCCAGAGCAAAGGATATGGTCAACAAGGCAAAGCGACAGCCTACAGAATGGGAAAAGGTCTTCACCAACCCCATATCTGACAGAGGACTGATATACAGAATATATAAGGATATATATATATAAGAATATATAGGGAACTCAAGAAATTAGACATCAAAACAACCAACAGTCCAATTAAGAAATGGACTATAGAACTAAAGAGAGAATTCTCAACAGAGGAAACTCAAATGACTGAAAGACATTTAAGGAATTGCTCAACATCCCTAATCATCAGGGAAATGCAAATCAAAACAACTCTGAGATACCACCTTACGCCTGTCAGAATGGCTAAGATCAAAAACACTGAAGATACCTTATGCTGTAGAGGATTTGGAACCAGGGGAACTCTCCTCCACTGCTGGTGGGAATGCAAGCTTGTACAATCACTTTGGAAATCAATATGGCGCTTTCTTAGAAAACTGGGAATCAATCTCCCCCAAGATCCAGCTATACCACTCTTGGGCATATACCCAAGAAATGCTCAATCATACCACAAGAGCACTTGCTCAGCTATGTTCATATCAGCATTATTTGTAATAGCCAAAACCTGGAAACAACCTAGATGCCCTTCAACTGAAGAATGGATAAATAAATTGTGGCACATATACACATGGAATACTACTCAGCAGAGAAAAACAATGACATCATGAGGTTTGCAGGCAAATGGATGGATCTAGAAAAAATCATCCTGAGTGAGGTAACCCAGACTCAGAAAGACAGATATGGTATGTACTCACTCATAGGAGGATCCAGCCCCATTTTCTAAGAGTCTTCTGTGACTCAGACTGGCCTTGAATTGGCAATGTAGCCAAGAATATCCCTGAACTCCTCATCCTCCTGCCTCCCCCTTCTGAGTGCTTGAATTCCATGCGTGTGCTACCATGCCCAGTTCATATGGAGCTGGAGATTGAACCTAGAGCTTCCTGCATGCTAAACAGGTGGGCACTCTGAACTGAGCTACATACCCAGATTTTATTTTTGTCTTTGAGACAGTCTCAGTGTGGTCCAGGATGACAAAGAGCTTACCATGCTCCTGTCTCAGCCTCCTGCAAGCTGGCAATACAGCTGTATACCACCAGGCCTGGCTCATCTGATCCTGAATCTCCACTCTTATGTTTGAAAAGGTCTTTTCCTAAGTGCTGTACAGAGATCTGGGCTGGAATTGTTAGGGTTTGTGAGCCCCAAGGCAGGAAAGAACTCCTTTGTGCAGACAGCGTTAAAGGAAAGGCTGGGGTCTAGTCCTTTCCTTTGGTGCTAGGATGACATTGTAAACCAGATGACACTGTGGCTGTTGTAAGATAACTAAGGTGCTCGGTAAACACAACAAACAGTCTGGACAGAGCTCATCCCACAGTGGGTGACTCCTGGCTCCTGCTTTGCATTAATTCACCAATGTATAGCTCATTTGAGTGTCACATTTTAAAAATCACATGTATTTGTCTATCGGATTGGGAATAGCACGGCACGTACATGCTATGGTATAGGTGGAGTTTTCCTGTCCCAACCACCTGCTCATAAATAACCAACATGGAGACTTCATATTACTTATAAATGTTCAACCAACAGTTCAAGCTTGTTACTAGCTAACTCTTACACTTTAAATTAACCCATATTTCTTATCTATGATTTGCTGGTGGCTCATGGCTTGTTACCTCATTTTCTATACATCCTGTTTCCTCAGAGGTTGGCTGGCGTCTCCCTTCTCTGTCCTCCATCCCAGCACCCTTAGTTTGATTGTCCCACCTAACTTTATCCTGCCTGCTATTGGCCAATCAGCTTCTTTATTAACCAATGACAGTAATACATATTCACAGTGTACAGAAATCTTATTCCACAGCACTGTGGCATACACATGGAGGTCAGAGTACAATTTTCAGGAGTAGATTCCATCCTTCAACCATTAGGCCCCAAGGATCAAGCTCGGATTAGACAGCAGGCACCCTTACCCACTGACCTGTGGCACAGGCTCTTGATCTCTTTTTGGTGCTAACTAAAGCATTCAGCTGTTTTGTCTTGCTTGTGACTAGGGGCTTCCAGTGGGAAGGAGTTCAGTCCGTGATGAAGTCAGGCAATACATCCCTTTCTGCTTTTTCATTCCCTTGTGTTTCTGCCCTCCTAAGGGATAGTTTGGTGCTATCAAGAAGAAAGCCCACACTCTGCTTCTGACATGAGAATAATTGTTAAATTACTTAGGAAGGCTGAGCTTCCAGATAGTCTATTTTATAAAATCATTAATCCCCAGGGAGACCTTTCCATGCATGTCTTCAGAGAACACCCGGGCCCCAGGCACACGCCTTTTCCCTGAAGCACTCTGTCAATAACGCTGTCGTCTGTGTCGAGTTTTGACATTACACAGATCAATACCAAATTAAAACCACACAGCAGACATAGTAGCTCCATTCTTAGGAACATAATAAATAATGTGTTTTAAAATCAGGAGAAATATTCACCAAAGAGTGGGTGGTTTTGTTTTGGAGAGAGAGAGAGAGAGAGAGAGAGAGAGAGAGAGAGAGAGAGAGAGAGAGAGAGAGAGAGCAAGCTAGCATGTATGTGCGTGTGCTTTTGGACATTCTGTATTTAAAGGCCTTAAGACTTTCATGGGACCCAAACTCACAATTAAAGCTTACCTGCATAGTGTAGTGAGTTTAGTTAGTAATGAAATATTGAATTGTTAAAGAATGCTAAACAATGGGTGGTGAGTTCCTACAATAAAATGATACGTGTATGGGGCTGGAGAGAAGTTCAGTAGTTGAATAGAGATTGACATGCAATCATGAAGACTAGAGTTAAATCTCAGAACCCAGTTAATAAGTCCTGGGTGCCTGCCGTGTAACCTCAGCTCCAAGGTAGATGGGGATAAGGATCGCTGGACTCACTCTGGCTTGTGGCCTAAACAAACCAAAACCAAAAACAAAACTGAAAACAACCTCAGGTTCTGAGAAACAGAGAGAGGGGGGAGAGGAGAGGAGACGAGGTCCTGACTCCTGGGAGGCGGGTGATAGAGGAGGACCAGTGCCCTCTCTTGGCCTGCACATGTGCACCTGCACATACACACATGTTCATATGCTCTCTCACACAGAAAAAAATGAAGAAATAAAAAAATGCTAATTAGCCACAGATTTAGTCACTTCATATTGTATGTCTGTCTGTTCTTTTTCATTCTTCTCATTTGTAGATCTGTATTCCAAAATATCACATTGTACAAAGCAAATGCACACAATTTCACATGTTGATTTTAAAGATTTCTTTTTCTCCTCCTCTTCTTCTTTATCCTCCTCCCCTACTCCTCTTCCTTTTTCCCCTCTCTCTCTCTCCCTCCCCCCTCTCTCTCTCATGTGTGTGTACCTGTGCACATATGTGTGCTATTCTCAGAGGCCATATAGAGGGTGTCAGATCTCCAGGAACTGGAGTTTCAGCCGGTTTTAAGACATAGAATATAGGTGCTGGAAACCGAACTCCAGTCTTCTGTAAGAGCAGCAAGAGCTCTTAACCACGGATCCATCTCTCCAGCCCTATATGTTGTTTTTTAAAGAACAGAATAAAAGTGTAACACAGTTTTATAATTATGAAGATGCTGTTTTGTCCACTTTTTGGGAAACTATGAAAAAGCATTTATAACTGTTAAATTGTTTAGCTGTTCATAGAAATGAAATATCCAAAACTGTGTAAATACATAATAGACAGTAAATTTATAGTTCATGTTTCTACTCCACAGCTCTGACAGACATTTTAATATTAAAACATTGGTAGGTCATATTCTGACCTTTCTATGGGAGGTGCAGTGCTGTGACACTGCTCTGAGGCCGAGCCCTATTGTGAACACAAGAATGAAAGCCAGTCTAAGAAAGATACAAGACATATGTAGTATATATGAATCCTTGGCAGCCACAGTTTAAGCATCTCGTTACATGGTGACAATAAGCCCTATCTCTCACCATTTTGTGCATGACAGTGTAACAAGGACTAGGCTTATCCTTTCTATACTGTAAAACAGAAATCTATTGTGTGTATGAACATATCCCCCACTGTGTTCAGATGTCAAGGGATCATTGACAGGGGAAAAATATGATCTTACCTCCAGCTCTCTCTCTCCATGGAGGAATATCCAAAACATTGGTGTAGGAAGAGACTGAGAACACCAATGTTGGCAAGGATACAGAGCAACTGGAACTACCAAAGAATTTGAAATGCTTCACTTGAAAATATTTTTGGTTTCTCATCCATTTAAACATAAACATAACGATATAGGCCAATGCTATATGCTACTGTAAATTCACTTTAAAATTTGAAGTTATTTACACACAGATTGTATTTGTGAATGTTCACAGCACCTTTATTTAGAATAACCCAAAACTTAAAAGGATGCAGTACAGATGATTATATAACTATGGTATACCCATATAATGACATACTACACAGCTATAAAACAAAATGAAAGACTGATAAACACAGAAATGTGAATCAAATAAACATGTATAAAACACTCCAACTTAGTGACTCTGAGGGTGGGGTTGGTAGAGTTCACTGAGTGTGGTCGCAGGAGAACTGCTGAGAAATGTTGATGCTGGTAGTGCAATAAACACAAATGTATTTGGCAAATTTATTGCCATGGAAGCTTAAGGTAGGGTAAATCTCATGTATATAATTACAATTCAACCTTGGTTAAAAGTGACATAAAGAAAGATGGTTTAATAATTAAAACAGAAAGCAAAAACTATACAAAATTTGATTTTATATCACTTAGTCACTTATAGAAAATATGGAAGCAATATAAAATTTGATCTCAGTATTTATGGCAAGCATGTCTACACACACACACACACACACACACACACACACACACAATTAAAGTTATGGTTGAAGAAGAAAAAACCTAGAGCAATAGAACAAAATATTTTTATTTTATATGCTTGGCACAATTCAAATTTTTTTTTCTGTTTTTCTTATTTTTATCCTTTCTACCTAAGTGATGTTGATTTGAAGATGGTCTGATTTTCATCCTACATCATTGTCTTTGCACTATACAAACAAGCAACCATAAGTGCCGAGCCATGTTTGACTTAGAACATGGATAACTCTGATTATTGACCAGCTTTCCAGTCACCTCTGGGTTTCTGCTGCCTGTGCATAGTTCTGCTATGTTTAAATAGTTACCAAGGACTTTGTTCAAGTCCTCAAGAAACCAAGTAGTAACTCATGAACAGGCCAGCCAGGGAGATGGATCACTGGGTTAAGGTGCTAGATGTAGAAGAACCCTGATAATCCAAATTCAATCTCCAAAAGCCACATAAAAAGCCAGATGAGAAGCAAAGACAATAGAATCAGCCAGAAGTTCAGGGATGAACAGGCCTAGAGTATACAGTGCTGGAACAGAAAAAAAGAAGAGAGACTCTGCCTTAACAAAATGGACAGAGATGACCCCTAAAAGCATACACACACACACACACACACACACACACACACACACACACACTAATAATAATAATAATAATAATAATAATAATAATAATAATAATATAGTAATAAAAGATACATATATGCAAATGTTAAAAGGCACTAACTCATAAAAGTGTCCTTATCACTACTTACAAATGAACGAAAGAGAAAACGGAACAACATGCAAACATCCACACTGACCTCTGTGTGGAAACACAAGTCTAGCACCATGCTTGAAGAAGTATGCTGAATTCATAATCTATAGTAAGCACACAGCAATTTAGAATAATTGAATAAGCAATTGGCCATTTTGGAGGCTCACTCTGTGCTCATTATCTTCTTGGTATTTATTATTCTCATTACACAGGAGTCACTTTGTCAATAGCACTTTAGGGTAAGCTTTAAATACTGAAATAGTAAATATTACTCCATTATCCCCAGTGTCCCCACTCTTCTCTCCATCTCTAGTTCCCTTGTGGCCAGCACAGTACTTAGCATCGGATTATATTCCAATAACGCACATGAAGTGTTTGTTTTGCTTATGCATGCTTCTAAGTGATTTGCATAACTTGACCCTCTGAATCTCTGTAACAGCTTTATTAGGAATGTACAGTTCTGTTACCATTGTGTTCGTTTTATGCTTTTTTTTTTTTTCTTGACGTCAGTTACTTTAGACAGCCAGCATTCTACCTAATTGCCTAGTCTTGGATTTAATATGTTGGTCCCCAAGTCCTGTGCTCTTTTCATTTCATTTCTTGTTCTTCAGAACAAGCAACTCTATGTACTCTGCAATAGGGGAACTTCATTCTTCATGTGTGAAGACATTGGGAGAGACGTTGTGATGGGGAGGGATGTTGTGATGGTGACGGCAAGCTTTTCAAGTGATTTTAGGGGCTGCAGAAATGGCTCAATGGCTAAGAGTACCTGTCTCTCTTCCAGAGGACCCAAGTGAGGTTCTCAGATCCTTTATCATTCGGCTTACAAGCACCTATAACTCCAGCTCCAGGTCATATGACATCCTCCTCTGGCCTCCACCAGTATCCCCACATGCATAGACAGACAGACCCACATACATACGTATAAATAAAACATAAATATTTTCTAAAAGTGCAATACCCCATCATTAAGTCTCTTGAAACACTGTGCACCACTGGAGTTTCCTAACTTGTGTTATATGGGAAGAGGAAGGTGACCTTATTAAAACTTTGAAGGTCAGAAAGATGAGGGAGTTGGGAACATGTCAATTATATAATCAGGGTGAGTGGAGACCCTTGGCACTTGGATCCCTGCATGGGCTGTCTGACTTCTGGAATGTTAGACTTCTTTTCTAAATTTAGCAGCCTAACTTGAACTCAGTCTCAGGATTGTGCAACTTTCATGGCTAGGATGGATCAGTTGATGCTAGCATCTTTTAGAAAAATACTTTAAAATAATTAGTTTACTCATGTGTCTGTGTGTGTGTGTGTGTGTGTGTGTGTGTGTGTGTGTGTGTCTGTGTCTGTGTGTCTGTGTGTGTGTGTGTGTGTTCCATGTATGTCTGAGTACCTGCGAAGGCTGGATGAGGGCATCAGATCTCCTAGAAATGGAGTTACTGCTGGCTGTGAGCCACCAGGTGTGGGTGCTGAGAACTGATCTCAAATCCTCTGGAGGAGCAGAACCAGATCTTCAATGCTGACCTATCTCTCCAGCCTGATACATACATCATGTTTTATTAAGTTACGATATTAGCTGGAAGTCCTCTACCTCATCTTTGATTATAGAGATTTCTTCTGGCTCTACCTATGGGGAGAGAGAAAAAAAGAAAGAGAGAGGTTCAAGGAGATACGTGTAATGAAGTTTCTCAAATGCATTTTACCAGAAAAATCAAGGCATTTCTCTGAGACTAAGGGCTCAAAGAACAACTTCTCCAGGACAAAAAAAAATATCTGAAAGGAGTCTTAAAGCAAGAACATGAATTCCAAGAAAGAGCAAGAGAAAGCATTGTCAGTAAAGACGACCACATCAGCAAAGTGGGCACAGATAGGTGAAGACTCCGTCTCGAGGTCTGAAATTGCACGAGTCAGCTTGGTAATGAGTGGAGCACTCGTGGAAAGCCTGGTGTCTTCCTCCAGAATGTCCAGCCAATGGAGTGAAGGCAAACCCTTCTCTCTCTCCCAAAGCCCTCCCAGGCCCTCTCTAGGGAGGTCTGCGAATGCAGCCAGATTGGAAGAGCTTTCCCTTCATGTCGCTTGATAAAGAAGGGCTTGTAACATCACTCAGCTACATTAAAATGCTTTCTTAGCTTCGGGGGAGCTGAAAGCATTTTTATTATGTTCCAACATTATTTATCTCTCCTGTACACAAGACTGAAAAGCAGCAAAGCCAAAGAGAAAAAAATCCCTTTTAATGTCTAAAGCACGGCCTGGGTCCATTTGTCTGTTGTTGCAGGTAGAGAGATGACGAAAGTGCAGAGATGGCTGGTGCCTGCCCCACTCCACTGTAACCAGATTTATAGAGAAAAGGGTCACCAGGTCCCAGCGAGACATCTGCCTCCCAAAATTAGGCTCTTTTCCTCAGCAATATTCTGCATGTAAGTGTGTGCATAGTCACGTGTATGTGTCACAGATGTCTGTGGAGGTCAGAGGAAGGTGTCAGATGTCCTCCTCAGCCAGACTCCATTGTGTTTGTTTGTTTGTTTGTTTGTTTCTTTGTTCATTTTCAGAACAGGGTTTCTCTGTGTAGCCCTGGCCATCCTGGAACTCCCAGACTCAGACTCAGAGATCTGCCTGCTTTTGCCTGCCCCCTGAGGGTTGGGATCAAAGGCGTGGGACACCCCCTCTCCCAGCTTCCATTTTACTTTTTAAAAAGATGATCTCTGGTTTCATGCATTTTTTCCTACAAATGACATAAACTTCATTGTTCTTTATGATTGTAAAAATGCCATTGTCCATATAAATGGCATTTTCCTAATTGATTTCTATTTGTTGATCACTTGGGTTTGTTCTATAACAGTGCTCTCCTTAACCATGGGTCTGCAGGTATTCCTCAGTCCCTTCTGCAAAGAGCATTTAACATTTGGGTACTGAGTATTTAAAAACCAATGTTGATTCCATCTTATTTCTTATTTGACTGAGTGCCTGCCTGTGGCCCCAAGTACAAATAACAGCAGTGTCAACTTCGGAATAAGACAGATCTGGCCGCTCTGCTTTCCTCTGCACCATACTAGCTGTGGAGTGAATGGGTCGTTTCTCTTGACTGAGCACATTTCTTCAATAATGAATTGTAGGAAATAATTCATAGTGCTGTCGTGAGGGTTAAATAAAACAACGCGTATAAAACATTTAATACAGTACCTGACACCTAGGAAGTGCTCAGTGTTAATACTTACTGTGATTTGCTTCATTATTCAGTGGTCCAAGTTTTACCAATATCACCGCTATGTTGGTCATTTATACAGTGACCAAGAAATGTGATAGGGCAAGAATCTAGTGTATCGTGTGACATTTTTCTGCTGTAAGTAGAAAAATGGGTCCCTTCAGAGAAAAGACCTTCACCTACAGAGCAGCTGTAAAGTATTGTGCAGACTCTGCACAAAGTTATAACACAGAAAGCCTGAGATGTGGAACAAAACTTGGCAGGCCTATTTCTCTGAGGGCTCCAGAGGATTTGAGCAGGTGCATGATCTTGACCTTACACAGCAATGGCAGGATTTCTCTCTAGCACGGAGCATGACTACACACTCCCTGTAAGATCTGGAGGGCATGGCCTAGGGAAATTGGGACCACTGAAAATAAACATTCAGAAGTTGAAAGTGCTTTGTCTGATTAATAGGAGAATAGAGAGCAATGCCCGCCTCAATAACAACTTCAAGATGATATTCATATGCATATGCATAGTCATAGTCATGGCTTTTTGGTCTAACTCCATTATTCCTTTGAGAATATGCATGAGAGAAGAGGGCGTTTAGTCTTCACCATAGGGCTATGGTCATACTTAATTGCAGTTTTCTTCTGAATTTTTCTTAATGGGAACTAGAAAACCACAGGAATCTTAAAAAGGAAATAAATACTTCAGGATCTTAGCTCAGTGTGGAACCACCAAGAAACAGACCTTAATATTGGTAACACCTTACCTTGTACCTTCATGTTCTCTGTCTCCCTCTTCCTTCCCCTCTCATTTATCTTTTAGTGAATTTATCAATACATACTTGGGCTGAAGAATGAGTCAATGGCAATGTACTGTTCTTCAGAGGACCAGAGTTCTGTTCCTAGCATCCAAGTCAAGTGGCTTACAACTACCTGTAACTCCAGTTCCAGGGGATTAGACTTTGTATTTTGGCTTATACAGGCAACTGCACTCATGTGAGCACATACACACCACATACACACTTTTCAAATTCATAATTAGAGATTTTACAATATTGAATGAAAATTGGAATGCACTATTCTTTGAACCCACACATCTACTTCTAGAACAAATGAAAAAGAAAAAGGAGACATATGCCCAAAGAGGTATTAAAATATTCATTAAAATAATTTATAATAAAAACTACATGTCTGTCAGTGTAAAGATACTGAATAGGTATTGACTTGACCCTAAAGACAGTTACATGGATCATGTTACATCTAAATGTATTAATAATCCTACATCTACTAAACAATGGTGAGTGAATGATCCCTGAAATTATAGCAGTCATTTTAATGTAAATTTAAGAAAATATAATAAGTCAATTATATATACATATATATAAAATTTATATTATTAGATTATCTATAATCTTTTCCTTTGGTGCTAGGAATTTGCAATAATAACCATTTTGGAAAATGGTCTGGAAATAAGAACCCAAACTGTTCTTGCCTGCTGGTCATAAATTTTCAGTCCTTGGTATGAGCTCAATGGAAGGAGAAAAACCTTGTTCCAAAAGAAATGCCTTAGAATACTTGCCTCATCTCTATTCTCAAGCTGCCTTTTATGCAGCTGCTGATAACCCAAATGCCTATGAACATCAGAACAGAGTGGAAGAACTTCAATGCTTCAAACAATGAGAAGCTACACAACAATAAAAAGATTAAAACTAAATGTAATAAAAAAAATCTCACAGAAAACAATGAATAACTGAGTTAGACAAATCTTTATGTTGTATTATTCCATGTATAACATTCAAAAATAGGCAAATAGAAACTCGTGGCAGATGGTGCCTCCCTGGGGAGCTATTGGCAGTTGATGGTGCTTGGAGAGAGTTAGTTGTTTTCTTCAGTGATGTAGCCACAGGAAAGTTGTTCACACCCATGCCCATGTGGGTGACTCTGGTTAAACTGTGTGGATCACAAAGCAAAAACAAAATAGTGGAAGGGGTACTTGTTTGGAAAAGAGAGTGTTGGTTGGGGTAGAGTGTGGGGTGAATGTTGTGGCTTAAGTCTTAAATCTCTGCTATAGGCTCAGGTATTTGAACACTTGTCTGCCAGCTGGTGGTAACATTTGTGAAGGAAGGACATCACTGAGGGTGAGGCAGCTGGTCACAATACAGCCACAGTCAGGAAGGAGAGAGAGATGACTGCTGGTACTCACCTTGCTTTCTACATTTGATTCAGTCCAGGATCCCAACCCATGGGACGGTGCTGTCCAAATTTATGGTGGGATTTCCCATCTCAGTTAACTTAATCAAAAGACTCCCTGATGAACTGTCAAGAGGTTTATCTTCTAGGTTATTCTAGACCTTGTCAAGTTAACAATCAAGATTAACTGCCACAATTCCCTTCTAGGATAATTGTTTTGCCACTCTGTCCCCAAGTCTGCATTAGATAAAATTCTTTCATTTCTGCCTTCAAAGCACAAAACTGAAGCAAAAACTGTTCTTACTGGATTCTGGAATCCCCCAAGAGCCAAATCCTGTCCAAGTGCAAGTGAACGCCAAAGGACACCACACTTTCAAGTGCTTTGCAGGGTCATGACCAATGCTCAGTGGATTGAGTTCTGAATATCTCCTCTCACTGGTGGAGATGGAACAGCAACTGCCTGGATCTCTCTCTCCCCAAGAGTGCTGGTGTTTATAGGGCTTTGGCTAATGCCATACTGACAGTGCTCTGTGAGCAGGGCCTGTTGGAAAATTAGATCAAGTGGCTTCCCCACTGTAACATATGACACTTTTCTAATTAGGGCAATGTTTAATTTACTGTCTCATGGCTTTTTGAATAAATATAAATTGTCATACTAAAGTGACAGGTGTAAAACCCAGGATGGCTGTGTTAGAGAGGTTAATCTGCTGTTAATCAAATCAGTTCTGCTTGACTTTCTCTCGGGGAGTGAGAGATAATGGCCCTGTTTAACTGGAGATTAGCCAGCTTTGGGCTGGAAATCCCTCAGGGTTCACCTGAGCCTCTTCGTGCCTTGTTCAGAATGAAGATATTCAAATGTGTCGATAATTAAACTTGGGCCTTTCTCCCTCCTTCAATAACTCAGGATTGAAGGACATTTTCCACTGAGCCCTTTCCCTTCCTGGAAGATTTTCTCTCTAGATCTAGCTAGTACCAGAACATTCTGGAATATGGTTAAAAGTTCTCACTAAGTATAGAGTTGGCTGTCCCAGTTCCCATTGCTACAAAACATAGCAAATTTGGGCAGCCATTGCATGATGGGAAGGAGACTGGCCTTGACCTTGATGGGGACTCATTGACACATTCTTCTGGTCCAGTTAGAGGGAGTCTATCTTGGAGCAGGTAAAAGTAATTAGTATCAGGGACTGTGAGAATGGACTTGATTGTAGCATTGTTTTGCAGTGTACAAGACTAAAGTGTGGAAAAGGGGGTGTTCTCTTCAACTTTCTTCATGGTACCATAAATGTTGAAAGAATAGCTTCTCTGGGTATCCTTAGGGATCAGCAGAATGCAGAACACTGGGGATCGCACAGAGAAAATGTCAGCTCCAGCCTGTAGAAATGTCAGCTCCATCTTGGGCTCCAGTGCCTATTATGAGGTGCTTTGACAGCTGGTTACTCAAGCAATGAGGCTATGTAGATTAAGGCAAGGAGAGATCTGCTCTTGACTTCCTGGTATTTTCTCTGTAAGATTTTAAAATGGGTTCATGCATTTTGATGCTGATAGGGGAAGAGTAGACATAATTTGTGTTATTATATTATGACTTTGAATCTCCTGTAAAAGAAAAATGTGACAGCCTGATGAAGACAGAGGACTACCAAGCACAAATGCTGGGTTCTAACCCCTATTCAGTGTGTATGACTGTGGACAGGTCCTTGGACCACAGTGAAATTCAGCATTCCTTCTGTCAGACAAGTTGGCTGGGACTAAATGCATACTATCATTACCATCATCATATCACCACTTCCATAATCATCACTATTTCTGGGATCACATTGTCACATCACCCCATCACCATCATCATCATTACCACCTCGCAAACACCATCATTGTCACTATCATAAGTGTCAGCATTTATATCCACCCTAATATTCATACACTACTGAGAAGAGAGGAAACTAAAAATTTTCTGGCATTTGCAGGTGATAGAAAACAACATTTATCTATCAGAATGAAAGGCCTATCTGAGATCCCATAGATGATCAGAGCTATAGCTAGATTTGAACCCAGGTCTCTTCATGCCCCTCGAGGCTCTATCCTCTTTCCTAAAAGAGAACTGATGTCGAGAGAGAAATGAGAGACAGGTGACTGAAGAACAGTAAACATGGCAGGACTTTCCATCTCCATTAATTTAAGGAGTGACATCATTATATGGTTAGTTGGTTTCAGAAGCAAAAGTGTATTCCTAATGACTGGAAGCTGGAGTTTTAGTTTTTATTTCCTACCTATAGATTGATGATCTGGCAGGAATAGGCTAGTTCTCTTGTATCTTTCCAGCCAGCATCACATTGTTCATCTCCCCTGTGACCCTGAACTGTCTCTGGATTTTGGAGAGCACAACAATACATCCACTTATTTTCCCGTAACTCACTCAGCATGTAAAACAAATAACTAGGCTGACATGTCTGAAGTGCTGTGTCGTGGGCAAAACAAGGAGGGAAGACAGTCTTGCTCTTCTATTTATGGACTATAAACCCTTTACAGTGGCATTGATGAAGGGTTTATAGTCAGTGCACAAGCTGGTTACACCATAAATTGTAATGTTATATGATAAACTGGGACTTTATACCAGTAGTAGATATCAGAGAAAAGAATGAGTCGGAGTCTGAAAGGATCCATCACTGGAGATGCTGCAGCACGTTTAAATATTCAAGCTTGTTTTGTCTTCATCTCATTCAAGCGTTGGGTGATTCATCTTCTCTGAGAAGAGATTTATAGATTTACCTAGGGATCAGCAATGTAAACAAACAAACAAACAACTGGAAAAGTAGAATGTGCCCGCAGCGGTGAATGGCAGAGTCGCAGGGTGGCTAGGAGAGAGATGAGATTCAGCACTGAATTATTCAAGTGTGTGGGCTTTCTATTTCTGTACCAGCAGATGACAGGTGAGGCTTCTTCCCAGTTCCCAGCTCCACTAACGTGGCACTGGTGTAAGACATCTTGGTTACTATATGAGAAACAGAAAATATTTACAAGAGAAATGTGTTGAATATAACTTAATTGCCTCTCGTTTACATTAAAGCTAAGAGCAGCAAAATGTCAACAAATGTTATCTCCCAGCCTCTCTAATGGGCCCATACTCTTTCAGCTCCTGATTCTATCCTTATTCATTATGGAACTGAGACTGCTAATATTTACTTATTACTTATTTATATTTTCATTTGAAAGTAAAAATAAGCTCATTTGCCATAATCATAGCTTAATATTAGCAGTGTTAAGAAACTGACTTTTAGAGATTTCTATTAATGGAGTCTCAGCAGAAGAGTTCAGAGAGTTCTCACATTTTGAAGATGAGATACAAGAAAAGTATCATTGACTCTAGGTAGGATCATTGTGTGCTTCTGTGTGGTCTCAGTGCTACAGATGAGAAGGTTTCCTGAATGCTCACAAGGAAGGATTAACTTGACAGTGGGAGAAGGTTCAAAACAACCTGCAGAGAATTGGAGCTAAGAGAGGCTGTCTCAGAAGCTAGGAGCCTGCCACCCGCATTCATCAGCCTGAGAAACTTGGAGTCTAGGACTAAAATTCCACCAGTACTGTGACCAAAGGCTGGAGAAATTGTCCCTCTAAGTTATGAACTAAGTGGATTTCCTCCTCTGAGTGTTTCCTCAAAGCACTTCTAGAATCTAAAGGTCAGGCTCTCCCTTTTACTCAGGCTTCATCTGACTGCCCTTCCCACAAATGTAGCTAAAGTTTTCTCCAGTCCCGCCTGGCCCTCGGTCAGGACAAATCTCTGTCACCCATCAGTCCTGCAGCCACTCAGACCCAACCGAGTAAACACACAGAGACTTATATTGCTTACAAACTAAATGGCCATGGCAGGCTTCTTGTTATCTAGTTATTCTATCTTAAATTAACCCATTTCTATTAATCTATACTTTGCCACATGGCTTGTGGCTTACTGGTACTTTACACCCTGTTCCTCATCGTGGTGGCTGGCAGCATCTCCTCCACTCCACCTTCCTGTTCCCCCAGTTCTCCTCTCTGCTAGTCCCGCCTATACTTCCTGCCTGGCTACTGGCCAATCAGTGTTTTATTTATCAACAAATCATAGCAACATACATTCATAACATACAGGACAACCCACAGCACACAAATAGTATAGTAGATTTTTGTCCACCGTGATCTCTTCTAACCCAAATGAACACTGAAAGAACCAAGCCTGGTTTGATGATGGTTTGAGACTGAGGGACTTCTGGGGACACTGGTCTTTAAATTTTACACCAGTGAAGTCTCCACATGGGGACATGCTCCCACCCAGTGACCCTGAGTTACCTGCAGCTCCTGAAGTCAAGGAATTCTTCTTGTAGCTATTTGTGTCTGGATGATGTCAGGGAGTGAAGAAGATGGAAATCCAGCTGTAGATGAGAAGAGAGTGGTCTAGAGAATGGAAGGAAATCAGTGTCTTCTTGGAGGACAGCTCAGATTGACCAGAAATAGGAGCCTGGAGTTGTGGAGTGTTCAGTGGTGCAGTGAGATTGTTCAGCAAAGAAGCAATCCTGGCGCAGCTCACTAGCTGAAGAAAAGTGAAAGTAGCAAGTTCGTGACTTTGCACACTGGCATGGGGCAGTGCTGGAGGAGCAGGGGTGAGGGGCAGAGATGAAGGGGTTGGGGGGGAGAGAGAAGGCTAAGAATTGGATGCAGTTATCATTTAAAACTTAATTTAAATTTAATTTTAAAAGCCTTCCTAAATAAACTAGAAACCATCACGACCATGTAGGGGGAAAATGAAAAAGCCCACAAGACTTATATAAATTATGCTATGTCATTTTCTATGCATAAATGAATTCTAAACAAATAGCACTGTTTATGTTGCTTTGCTGAATTATTCTTTTTATTTGTCTTGTTGTATTCAAAAGACTGTATTTTGAGCAAAATCTTTCATATTAAATACGATTCTACAGCCTTGCTGCAGATGGCTGTAGAATATTATTACAGGGTATGTCTAGGCTTGCTTAACAGTTCTCCCATTATGTGACATCTGACTGCTAATATTTTTATCAAGAAACATTGTAGTTTTATTCAGTTTAACCTAAAAATACATTTGATCCCACTAAAACTAATAAAATATGTCCTATAAGAGTGATGGCAATGTCATCTATTTTTCTCTCCTTTGAAACAGAATTTTCTGTTTGCCTTGAGCTTGAAATCTTCCTGGCTCTGCCTCCCAAGTGTTAAGATTACAGCTGTCTACCACCAAGTCCAGTTGCAGCATACATCCTTTTATCTAGGAGTTAGACATTTCCGTTGCTTTTTCTTAGGGGAGACTTCTGAAAGAGCATTTGAAAATACTAAGCATGGTTATTTTTTTTTCCTTACTAGATATCTCTGGCTGGGCTGGAACTTACTATGTAGACCAAGCTGGCCTCTGATTCATGGAGAACTCTCTGCATCTACTTCCCTTGTGTTTAAATTAAAAAGCATGTACCACCATGTCCATTGAGACATTAGATTTTAGCATGGTGTGCTGGTTAGTTTTAAGTACTAATTTACTATAGCCTAGAATAACCCTTGAAGAGAACCTCAATTGAGAAACTTCCTATATCAGATTGGTCTGTGGGTATGTTTGTGTGGATTGTCTTAATTGTTAATTGATGTAGGAGGACCAGACCACTGTGAGTGGCACATAACCTAGGCTAGTGGTCTGGAGCTATGTAAGAGGAAGCCAAAAGAGAGAAGAAAGCAGGCAGGCAGCATGGCTGCATTCATTTCTTCTGCTCTTGACTATGGATATGATATAACGCAGCTACTCGAGTTCCTACCTTGATGCCCCCTCAATGATAACCTGCAATTATAAGGCAAATAAACCCTCTCCTCCATCAGCATATATTTTCTAAAGTATAGGAATTATTCACATGATAGAGCAAAGTATATACATATTTTTGCCTTTTCTTTGTTGACTACTAAATGCATCAAAATGCATTTTTTATTACCAAAACATTAATATTTTTCTCATACATATTTGAACATTATTATTTTAAAATTTACCTGTAGACCATCTAAAATCATCTCATTTACCAATGTTAAGTGGTATGTGTTGAAAAGGCATAGATATCCAGAGTCTTTAAATTCTCTTAGTTAATATGGGGAATAAAAATCTAATGGACAGGCAGTGTGTGTATGGATATGCATCATGGTACAAATGTGGGGGTCAGAAGACCACTTTTAGGAGTTTGTTCTCTCTTCCTATTATGTGGGTCACAGGGACTAAACTCTAATGGTCAGGCTTGATGACAAGGCACATTTATACATGAAGCAATCTCACTGGTCCCTGTCTTAATTCTCCTTGCAGGCCTGGAACTGATTAGGTTAGGCTGGCTGCAGAAGGTGAATGGGGCAGGGACTCACTTACCTCTGCTTCCTAGTTCTGGTATAACAAATGCATCCTCACACAATCAACTCTTTGACATGAGTTTTAGGCATTGAACTCAAGTCCCCATATGTGTGAAGCAAGCACTTTACCAAATGAACTATATTCCCAGCCTAACTCCATACTTCAGACAGTGTTGGGAATGAAGTCAAGGCTACCATAACAGCCTTAGGTTCTGTCCTAACCTATCAGAGCTCATCCCTCAAAGAGTAAAATGTATTTAGAAACTGTCATAGCTCCACTAGCACTCACTGGAGGCTGTGTGATGAGCTTGCCCATTTCTTCGTTCCCTTCATTCTCATTGTCTCTCTATCCATTAGCAGGTGACAGGTTGGCTGCATTCCATCTTATGAGCATGTTGAGACTGTGACCTTGACATTGTTGTGTTGACCCAGAAAATGTGCTAGGGAACAGTGAAGGAGACTGTCTGTGTGTGCCTTACTTCAGGAACAGTGGCATAGCTAGGTGCCTGGAAGTCCGGGCTTTCATTCTTGCCTTGTGTGTGGGAACATCTTTTGCCTGCGTGGTCTGCTCCTTTGACTTCTGTCACTCTGGTGATATTTGGCTGGTTTGGTTTTCTGAGACTTCTTCCTTAAAGCTGGTGAGTTAGGATGCATATTAGCACCCCTGTGCCACTGAGTCTTCTGATGCTACAGCAAAATGCCTAAGGAAAGCAACTTAAACAAGGAAGTGTTTATCTTGACTCAGTGTTGTCCATCATGGCTGGATAGGCATGCCAGTAAGAACTTGAGGTAGCTGTTAAATTGGATCCTCGGTCCATGGATGAGAGGAGAGATGAATGGTGGTGTTCAGTTACCAGTCTCTTTTTTCTTCAGTCCAGGACTCTAGCCTTTCAAATCCACATTTAGGGTAGGTATTCTCATGTTAATTAACCAAATCTAGACACTTTCTCACAGACATGGCCAGATGTTTGTCTCCTAGGTGACTCTAGACTCTGTCAGTTTGACAATCAGTATTAACAATCACAGTCACCCAAGGTACTTAAAAATATACCAAATATAAGTACGACCCCAGAGACGCTAATTTAATTTACCAGGGTGGAATCTAGAAATTGGTGTTCGGAATGTAAACACTAAAAATGCCACTAAGGTACCCATTGTACACCCAGCAAAAGATCGTGTTAGAATTTCAGAATGACATGATCCTCTTGGCCTTCAGTGCCAGTGCCTGCCTGCATGTGAACAGCCTTCCTGCCAGTTGAATGTGCTGTGCATTAGTTTTTGATAAGAGCATTTGTCTACCCTCAGCTTCTTTACTGCAGTGAGGCTTACTTGTTCTAACATTCTGCCCAGGGGTAAAACCTCAACCAATTCTGAAAAACTAGTCAAGAAGCAAATGAACAGGTAGCCACCTTAGTATTTTGGTTTGAAGAAAAACATCCATAGAAGGTTTGTATTATCATTGTCACCAAATTCCAAACTTCCTTACCTTATCCTGAATGAAATGAAACCATTAAAGACTTGACCTTCATCAAGCCTTAGTTTGGCCCTTGAATGTTTTTAGTCCTGGTGACAGCTGGGAGAGTCCTGGGATGTCAATAGCTTTCCTATTTGCTGAGTGATCCTTTATAATTGACAGCCCCAATGAGTTCCCAACATTCATTTGGGAGCACCTGAGCTCATGCAGTGAATGAACTCGTGTTTGCTAGCTGAGCAACCTGAGGGAAACACGACCACATGGGTAGTCTTCTAGCTCCTCTGCAGAATGAAAACTGTGTGGAGACATTGCAGAATTAACAGCTATGTAGCTAGTAGAATTTCTGACACTTTGAAAATGCTCAACAGATAATTATTTTCTTTGTCTCTATTATTGCTTCTTTATGTTGACAACACAAGTATGTAGACTGGTTTTGATTTAGTAATCTGGACTAAAAATTAAGGCAGAAAAATTAGAAATGGTAGTGGTTAGTGTTATCAACTTGGCAGAATCTAGAATAAGTTGGGAGATAAGATTCTAGGCTTGCCTCGTGTGTGTGTGTGTGTGTGTGTGTGTGTGTGTGTGTGTGTGTGTGGTAGGTATCTTGGTTATGTTATTTGAGATTTGAAGACTGGCCCACAGTGGGTAGCACCATTCCCTGAGCAGGGATCTTGGACTATATATATGGAGAAAGGGGGCTGAATACTAGCATTCTCTGCTTCTTGACTAAAAATGCAAAGTGACCAGCTGCTTTTCCCTCCTGCCATGGTGACTTCTGCCAATGCAAAAAGTGCAGCTCTCAATTTAAAAGGAATAAGAGATAGCTCATTCTGGAGCCATTTTGAGTGACCACAACTCTGGAACACAGATTCAGGTGACCTCAAATCCCATCTTCCACCTGGCGGTGGTGGCACACGCCTTTAATCCCAGCACTCGGGAGGCAAGTCAGGTGGATCTCTGTGATTTCAAGGCCAGCCTGGGCTACCAAGTGAGTTCCAGGAAAAGCGCAAAGCTACACAGAGAAACCCTGTCTCAAAAAAAAAAAAAAAAAAAAAAATCCCATCTTCCTACATGGAAGCAATTTAATGAAGTTTTGATAGTTTCACAAAACAAAGGAAGTCATAAATCAAGGCAAGTTCAAAATACATTGGTGGGTACACCAGAGAGGCAGGCACATTAAGATGGGGGAAGCTTTTCTGTAGGCCCCAGGTGCTGTCCGATGACAGCTTAAGCTTTTCCGTTGGTAGAAGCCAGTGGTCTGCTAAGTTACTAGATTCCAAAAGGTTTTTTTTTTTAATCGATTAGTCACAGATGTTAATTCTAACACAGGGGGCAAGGAATGGCTATTCCAGAGGGCTAGAACTAGCCCAAGATAAGGTAATTAGCCTCTGAACCTGCAACATTCCAGTGTCTCCACAGTATTGAAATTCTAATCAACCCGTCTGCAGACACAGGTTCTTCGCAGTTTTTGTTTACAGTTTCATGCCAGGAAGGTATGTACCCTTGAACTGTGAACCAGAATGAACTCCCTCCTATAAGTTGCTTTGTCAGAGTACTTTATATCACAGCAACAGGAGAAAAATTAACCAAGACATTGTTTGTGACTTCATTCTTTGCTCTTCTCTGCTTCCCTCTCCCATTTTGCCTATGGTTGGTTAAGTTGCACTTTTGCGTGCGTGTGTCCCCTTGCCCCATAGACCTATGGAATGCCAAGCTCATCTTCACCCAGACATCATATCATTGTTGCATTCTTAATGACCATCTTTCCCAGTTCCTGGCATCAGGAGCCAAGTGGGGCTTGAACAGGGATCATCTTGGCAATATGCCAAGGTTTTAATCACCTGGAATGGACTGATTTTATTGGAGGCCCGGCAGAACATACCTCTAAAGCAATTGAGCAGGACACAATTCAGCTTAGCTGCAAAAGGCGGCGTGGGGATGGGGCAAAGAGTATAGGCTGACTTTAGAGAAGGAAGGGGACACAGTCCTTAAAGAGGAGTGGGAGAGAGACAGACAGACAGACAGAGAGACAGACAGGGTGTTCTCTCAAGTGGTAGGATCCCACACACACACCTTTGACACAGCTGCCTTGTATGTTAGAGCCTGTCTTTTAGCACAGTCCTAAATACATATTTTTATTATCTATAGCTCTAAAAACAAAAACAAAGCAAATTAGACATGTCAGAAAGAGTGAATGATCCAGCAGTTTCCTCCTTCCTTCCTCACCCCACCCGAAGTTGGAGAATCATCCAGCCGCTGTGTTCTCCTGTGCAGAATTACCCAATTATCTTCTAAATCATAAAAAGAGACTATTCCCCACCAATGGTTCCAGGCAGCCTGGATTCGCGCTGTTGCTAAACTGTAGCGGAAAAAAAAGTAAACAAAAGAATTCCACGGAACAGGGGGCAAGCTGTCCACATTCACCAATCCCAGTGGCTTCAATCAAGGCGGAATTGCTTCCCCAATAAATGAAGCCAGAACAAGGAATAAACTCAGGCGCTAATTGCCGGCTGCAGATGTATTAACTGAAGCAAGTGTGATGTGGGCAACCATTAATTATCTAATGAGGCCAGCAGTCTTCTGCTGAGGTGGGGGCTGATTAAATATTAAAGAGTGGCATATGGAAGATGCCAGGAACAAAAGGTTTCTCTATGTGGGGGAAAGGAAGAGAAAGGAAAAAGAAGGCAGAAAGATGAAAGAATGCATGCGTTGAAGAAGATGTAAAATCTCTCTCTCTCTCTCTCTCTCTCTCTCTCTCTCTCTCTCTCTCTCTCTCTCTCTCTCCCTTCCTTTAAGGACAAGAGCCACCCTTGTGTCTGAGAAAGGTAATTAAAGTCTCATTGCTAGCAGGAGTCTCAGAGTGACTTCAGTGAGATGTCTTCTGCTGCTGCGGGCAGATGAAAAGGGCTTACATTCAAAGAGGCTGACAAAAACATCCCAACGTGCAGGCGGTTACCTCTTTGTTTAACCCTCAGAGCTGGGGCGAATGCCTGCTGTTCAGCTCCTGCTCCTGCTTTTCATCTGGTAGATGTGAACTTCCCTACTGAACCATACCAGGAGGCATGGAGTAGGGAGGGTCCCCAAGGAAGCTGCTTCCAATCTGGGCTTTAGGCTTGCTCCCAAGGTTTGGATAGCAAATAAAAAAGCAGCAGAGTCAACTATATTACCACTGTTGTTGTTGTTTTATTTTCATTTTTCTATACAAGGTTACACATAACCATTTTTTAATTTTTTATGGTGTGCGTGTGTGTGTGTGTGTGTGTGTGTGTGTGTGTGTGTGTGTGTGCGTGCGCGCATAGATCTAAGGGAGCATATGTCACAACACATGTGTACCAAGGCACACATACAATGGTCACAGGACAATCTCAGGAGTCCGTCCTCATCTCCCAGCTTGTTTGAAACAGGTTCTCTTGTTTGCTGTTGTGTAGGACAAGCTAGCTGGCCCTCAAGCTTCCCTGGGTTCTCCTGTCTCATCACAGGAGCCCTGGTATTACAAATGTGCTCAGCTGCATCTGGAATTAGGTGGGTGCCAGGGATGTGAGCTCAAGTCTTCATCATTGAGTGACAAGTGTTTTCCCCACAGAGCCAGCTCCCCAGCCCTTCCTGTAAGTAAGTACACACTGTACTTCCAGCACACTTCCCCATACTCCAGCATGTTTCCTCCCCTTCCCCCTCCTCCCATTAATGATCTTTGTTCTCTAGTGTTTTAATGCTACTTTCATGTCATCTGTACATATCTCATTTTATGTCTCTGTAAAGCCTAGAACCCACACATGAGAGATAATATGAAAACTTTGTCTCAGACTACCTTCATATACTCAATATAATACTCTCCAGTTGCAATAATTTTCCTGCAAATGATCCAGTTTCATGTTTTATAGCTAAATATATAGAGATAACATATATATATATATATATATATATATATATATATATGAAGAACTAAAGGAAAGAAACCTAAACAGCCTAGCCAATAAAGAGCAAATGAAATGAGCAGAAAGTTCCCTTTAAGATGAAGTACAAATAGCCATGCTAACAAAAAAAAAAGTTTTCAACATCACTAGCCATCAGAGAATTGTAAGTCACAACTACACTGAAATTCCATCACTCCCCAGAGGGCTCTCTTTTACAGCATGCTACCCCACGCTGGCCACACAGCTGAGCACAGGGCACAGGTGATCTCATTCCATCCACAAAGTGTCAAACAAGATAGATGTGTATTCTCCTCCTTCCAAAGACAAGGCCTATGGGGCTTCATGGAGTGACATATTCAAATTCACATAGCTAGTGCCCTAGTTCGGTGTCTATTACTGCGATAAATACCATGGCCAAAAGCAACCTGGGGAGGAAAGGGTTTATTTCATCTTACATTTCCATATAACACAACTGAAAGAAGTCTAGGCAGGAAGTCAAAAGTAGGGACTGAAGCAGAAACTATGAAAGAACACTGCTCATTGGTTCCCCACACCCA
Source organism: Peromyscus leucopus (assembly GCF_004664715.2). Classification (NCBI taxonomy): domain Eukaryota; kingdom Metazoa; phylum Chordata; class Mammalia; order Rodentia; family Cricetidae; genus Peromyscus; species Peromyscus leucopus. The sequence continues at coordinate 22,640,427 of NC_051086.1, forward strand.
CACCCACACCCACAACGGTTTGCTCAGCCTGCTTTCTTATATATCCCAGGATCACCTGCCCACAGGTGACATCACCCACAGTGGGATTGGTCCTCTCACGTTAATCATTAATCAAGAAAACTTCCCACAGGCCTGTCTCATGTGGGCATTTTTTCAATTGAAGTTCCCTCTTCCACAATGACTCTAGTTTGTGTCAAGTGGACAAAAACTAATCATGACAGCAAATAAGAAGCAGACAGAAGAGTTATAACCAGGATCTCAGTCTGCATTTAAAAATTATCGAAATTAAATTCCTCCATTGACAATTTCACACACGTACACAATAAATTCCTAAAGCCTTATCTCTTAACCATTGTGCTATCTATCCCTCATACAAAGACAACTTCCTCTTGGATGACACTTAAAACATGTCCGCCACGGATGGATGGATGGATGGATGGATAAATGAATGGGTGGTTAGGTGGTAGATGGGTGCAGATGGGTGGATGGATGGCTCCATGGGTGAATGGGTAGGTACATGATAAGCAAATAAGCCAAAGCATCAACTGTAGAGTTTGTGTGATAATGGGAATGTGAGCATTCATTCCATAATTCAAACCTTCATTTTGTTTAAAATTTTTCATTGTAACAAGTTGGAGAAAATAAGCAGAACATAATCTCTTAAAGGCTTCTCTATGTAGAACGTGCTACTTTTCTTTATTCGTCTCATCTTCCCCTCGGGGATGTCCAGAGTGCAGAAGCCTATTAAAGGTTTGAAGTCCTGTAGTGAAAGCAAAACAAGTGAACTTTAGATTAACATTTGCTAAAAATATCTGTGAAACTCCTGGTTTCTTTTTTTTTTTTTTTTTTTTTGGTTTGTGCTGAGTACCATGGTTAACTCTTGACCCACTGTGGGTAACAGGCCATCATCAGAGCACAGTGCATTTAGAATCAAGTATTCCAGGAACACTTAGGCTGTTTGGATGCAACTTGTCAGAAGTGGTAATTAATAGAGTCTGTTCTTGATCTTTCCCATTTTGAGTGGGAGTTTGCTGACCCGTGAGATGGATAGAACTGTCCTCTCTTGGCAGGGATGTCGCAGGGAGCAAAGGAAGCAATTATGCAAGTCTCTGACTATAAAAAAACAGTTTATAGCAGTCTTTGTTGTTCACATGAAGACATGAAGTAGTGCATGGCATAATTATTTCAAGATACTGCAGAGGAAAAGCAAGACACCAGACACAGCCAGCTGTGGTGGCACATGGCACATCCCTGTAATCCTAGTACTTGAGAGATGGAGGTGAAAGGATCTGGAGTTCAGAGGATTCTCAGCCGTCCCAAAAAAGAAAAGAAAAAGACAAAGTAAATCAGCAAAGTCAGCAATAACAAACTCGAGCAGATATTCAGGGAATGATTCTAAATCTCCAGAGCTGAGAGTGCAGAGCAGAGGACAGTACTCACCTGGCTAGCCAAATGAAGCCAGGAAGAAAGTGAAATACCATCTGCAAACTTTCAGAAGAAAACAAGAAACCACCAGAATGTGTATAACTAGTAGGATGGGAAAATGCATCATGGCACAGTCAAAAAAATTGTCAGTAGTGACATTAGTCAATATAGACAAATTCTATAAAATTAACATTAAATGAAAAAAGCCACACCTAAAAGAATGTACAGCCATTATTTTATTTATGTGCAAGTGGAAATCCAAATATTAGCTGGTAATGGGAGTCAGAAGAAAGTGGCTGAAAATGAGAGAAAAAAAGCAGAAACACTTGAACTGTGCTATCACAAGGACTTGTATCCCCCTGGAGAAAATGCACATTTCAATAGTAAATTCTCTTGAAATAACCAAGCCTAAAATTAATTTTACTCACTTCTTTGGTGAAAAGAATAGACCACCAGTACAGAGAATTAAATGAGTTTTCTGTATCTCACTTATCATACTTAATATTTGAAGTGTTTTATTTTTATACATATTGTATGTGTGCATGCATGTGTGCATATATATATATATATTCATGTGCCTGTGGGAGCCAGAAAATGGCATTGGGTCACATGGAACTGGAGTTAACGGTTATAGCCTAATGTCAGTGCTGGGAAATGAACTTGAGTCCTCTACAACAGAACTAAATACTTGTAAGCAGTTGAACCATCTCTCCAACCTCTGTACTGAATACATTATGAGGAGAAAAGGAGAGTGACAAAGACAGTTTGCCACCAAATAAAATATCACCCACATTCACCAGCAAGGGAATGCACTTCTGAGTGAGCTGCTTGAGGAAGTCCATTACCCTGAAGGCCAGTGAATAGAACAGCTAGGGAGTGACACAAGAGGAGAGAGGCAGAGTCATAATGTTAAAATTGTGCTTCATAGGTTGGCTAGTGGTATCTCCTGTCATTGAGAATTACAATTCGTCCTTACATAAGAAGTCTCACATGAGAAGCCTGTGCTTCTGTTTGATAATCTGGAAAATTTTAATGATGTTATGGCACTGAGTCTCTCAATGTTCTGTGTACCCCTGTGAGTTTAGAGCGTCAGGGACAAGGAACAAAAGAGGAAGGGACAATCACAGGACAGGTGGAACCTATGGCAGCCAGCAGGAAAAACATTGTAAGCTCTAAGCACTTGCTGTGTTTTTCCAATGGGGCTTCCATGTTACCATTCAGAAGGCAAAATGCTGGTGCTTCAGAGAAGTCATTCCAACTTATTAACATAAAAGTGATTTTGAGCCAAGGAAGGATGCTGCTCAAATTCTAAATGAGTTGAATTTGACAGAAATGCTAGTGTGTGAGAGGTGTACTGAAGAGTGTGGGAGATGTACTGCAGTGTGTGGGAGGTATACTGCAGTGTGGGAGGAGTACTGCAGTGTGGGAGGTGTACTGTAGTGTGTGAGAGGTGTACTGCAGTGTGGGTGAGGTGTACTGCAGTGTGGGTGAGGTGTACTGCAGTGTGTGAGGTGTACTGCAGTGTGGGTGAGGTGTACTGCAGTGTGGGTGAGGTGTACTGCAGTGTGTGAGGTGTACTGCAGTGTGTGAGGTGTACTACAGTATGTGGGAAGTGTACTGCAGTGTGTGAGGTGTACTGCAGTGTGTGAGGTGTACTGCAGTGTGTGGGAGGTGTAGTGCAGTGTGTGGGAGGTGTAGTGCAGTGTGTGGGAGGTGTATTGCAGTGTGGGAGGTGTACTGCAGTGTGTGAGAGGTGTACTGCAGTGTGTGAGAGGTGTACTGCAGTGTGGGAGGTATACTGCAGTGTGGGAGGTTTACTGCAGTGTGTGGGAGGTGTACTGCAGTGTGGGAGGTTTACTGCAGTGTGGGAGGTTTACTGCAGTGTGGGAGGTTTACTGCAGTGTGTGGGAGGTGTACTGCAGTGTGGGAGGTTTACTGCAGTGTGGGAGGTTTACTGCAGTGTGTGGGAGGTGTACTGCAGTGTGGGAGGTGTACTGCAGTGTGGGAGGTGTAGTGCAGTGTGTGGGAGGTGTACTGCAGTGTGGGAGGTGTACTGCAGTGTGGGAGGTTTACTGCAGTGTGTGGGAGGTGTAGTGCAGTGTGTGGGAGGTGTACTGCAGTGTGGGAGGTGTACTGCAGTGTGGGAGGTGTAGTGCAGTGTGTGGGAGGTGTACTGCAGTGTGGGAGGTGTACTGCAGTGTGGGAGGTGTAGTGCAGTGTGTGGGAGGTATATTGTAGTGTGGGAGGTGTACTGCAGTGTGGGAGAGGTGTACTGCAGTGTGGGAGGTGTACTGAAGTGTGGGAGGTGTACTGCAGTGTGGGAGGTGTACTGCAGTGTGGGAGGTGTACTGCAGTGTGGGAGGTGTACTGCAGTGTGGGAGAGGTGTACTGCAGTGTGGGAGGTGTATTGCAGTGTGGGAGGTGTATTGCAGTGTGTGGGAGGTGTACTGCAGTGTGAGAGGTGTACCGCAGTGTGGGAGGTGTAGTGCAGTGTGTGGGAGGTGTAGTGCAGTGTGTGGGAGGTGTACTGCAGTGTGAGAGGTGTACCGCAGTGTGGGAGGTGTATTGCAGCTTGTGGGAGTAGTCTCTTTGGTTTTTCTTTTTGAAGAAGAGGCACCAGAAGAAAATAGGTACAAAAAAAAGAAAAGGTTTCTCTCTTTCCCTCTCTCTCTCTGTCTCTCTCTCTGTCTCTCTCTCTTTCTCTCACACATTTGTGTGTGTGTGTGTGTGTGTGTGTGTGCGTGTGTGCATGTCCATCTGTCCATCCATCTGTCTGCCTGACTGATTGTCTGTCTGTGTGAGAGTATGAGATTGAGCACAGGTACCTACAGAGTCCAGAAGAGAACATTGATTCCCTGAAGCTGGGATTATAGGCAGTTGTATGATGTCCAAAATGGGTGCTGGGAACTGAACTCAGCACCTCTGCAAGATCAGTATGTACTCTAAAGTCCTGGGCCGTCGCTCCAGCCCACCCCTTTTTATAAGATACATTTTCTCACTGGCTGAGTGCCACCAGTTCAGCTGAGCAGTGAGCACCAAGAGACTTCAGCCACATACTACAATATACCTCCCACACTGCAGTACACCTCCCACACTGCAGTACACCTCTCCCACACTGCAGTACACCTCCCACATACTGTAGTACACCTCCCACACTGCAGTACACCTTCCACACTGTAGTGCACCTCCCACACTGCAATACATCTCCCACAGGCTCAGTACACCTCACACACATCACAGTACACCTCTCACACACTGCAGTATACCTCCCACACACTGCAGTACACCTTCCACACTGCAAAACCTCTCCTACATTGCAGTACACCTCCTACATACTGCAATACACCTCTCACACACCACAGTACACCTCCCATGCACTGTAGTACACCCCTGCACACTGCAGTACACCTCCCACACTGCAGTACACCTCACACACACTACAGTACACCTCCCACACTGCAGTACATCTCCCACACACTGTAGTACACCTCCCACACTGCAGTACACCTCCCATGCACTACTATTCACCTTCCACAAACTAGCATTTCTGCCAAATTCAACAGACTTAAAATTTGATCAGTGTCCATCCTTGGCTCAAAATAACTTTTATGTTTCAACCTCTCCTCTCCAGAGCTAGTATGCACCACCACACTGGGCATTTTAAAAAGTCTATTATTTATTTTCTATTTATTTGATGTTGGTATCACATGCATTTTATTGTGCCCATGTGGAGACCAAAGGGTATCATGCAGTGAGCAGTATGTTGTCTCTTTCTCCCATGTGGGTCTCTAAATTTGAACTCAAAGTATGAGGCTTGGAAGCAAGTGCCTTTTCCTGTTCAGCTATCTCACAGGCCCACATGTGAAACTTTAATGAAGGCTCTGGTGACTGAACAGCTGTTGGGAGCCCTGTGGCCTAGTTTCGGATCAGCATATGGACATTTGTCCAACAAGTCTCTGAGAGGCAAAGTCCATGGAGACAGTCTCTCATTTGGCCAGTACCAGTGGACCTCAGGATAGCATAGAATACTGCTGCGACAGCATGGCCTGCATGCTCTCTTCTCTTTCATAATGTTGACGATTCTCTTGGCAGTTTATGGTTTCACTTTGAAAGTCATGCATGGGACAGAGGTAATCATTCTCAGAAACCCCATTTTTTCCTCCAATATTTTCCCCTAAAATTCTTTGGGAACTGATGCTTCTCAGGTTTCTTATCTGGAAATACCAGATGTTACTCCAGACCCTGGGAACTTTTTGATTCAATACTGACCGGATCAGAGGCAATAAAAGTTAATGGGTACATATAAGAAAGCAGCACAGGGGACATTAACTATGCCTCCTAATTTTTGGAAAAAAATTATTAAGATGGAAAAAGAGTGCCTTATCAAAGTTTATCCTTTATAGAGAGGCTCAGGCAGACAGGACCTTTTGTAGGACAAGGGAACAGTTGGAGAAATACAAGCTAACTGTATGCAAGCAGTTTATGGCAAATCACCCCTAGTTCTGTAAATATGCTTTGTTAAGTTTTTAACTGTATTGTTGTTCTTAAGAATGTGTGCCTATGTTTATCACCTTTTAGCTTTGTAAGGACAGGATGTGCCTGGCTCAATATTTAGCCAAGCTAACAAATTGTTGAGCACTGTTTTTGGTTTAAAAGTTGTTTTGATATATAAGTTGGGGAAAAAAACATATTGTTTTTTTCTGGAGGTTAATTTTGGAGGGTGAGACAAACATAATTGTTTTTAAAGTATAAATAAATCAGGCTCTAGCTATTCTGGGCTGGAGTTGTATGAAACTCATCTGGTGGTTAGATACAATTCCTCACTCCAATGTCCCTTCCCTGTCTCAGGACCTGAACCTGTGCTGCTATGGGCTGCAAGCAAACAGCAAGTGATTTAACCAACAGACCCATTTCTCCAGACAAAAGAGTTTCCTGTGAGCAGAGAATACAGTGAGAGGACCTCAGAAGACACATTGCATTTTCAGAAAGGGATGCTGCACACACGCATGCCATGGGCGGTGGGAGGAAGGATGCTGTGGACTTAAATACTCTGCAGCACACTACTGCAAATCCCCGTGGTGTGACCAAGATGCTGAGAGGCTTTCCTTCCTAAGAAGGTCGTATCACACTTTGGAAAGCACTTTACCCCAAAACTGATTTGCCTTAAGTGTGAGAACCATCTTTTCCCCAACTCCCATTTTCTTTTTTTCTGATAATCCCCTCTTTATTATAAGCTTCTTAATATCCATCTGGTACCCTTTAGGCAGAGGCTTCTTAAATTCAAATATCAGACTATTTTTATCGCAGAAGAATATGTAAACCAATAGAAAATAGTTTAATGGATTTTGGAGCCTGTGGTCCTCTTTAGCAACATTTCCATAATGGAATCCAGTCACAGGCAACAGTGTATCCACAGCTGATGGTTCACAAAATGAGGGCTGAATGTTTGCCTCATGTAAGGAACTCAGCAAATGACAGTGTGAGATACCCACGACAGCCACTTGGTCTCATCCATCCTACTCTGCACTGGAGAGTCATGTGCTCAACTTGTGATTTGGCAATAGGCTGGCTTTTGGGAGGAGGTATGCTCCAAGTTTATGTAGAATAAGATCATGAGGTGGTTTCAGGAGTAAAGGATACATTTGCACAAGGAATGGCCATGGCTGTGAATCTGGAAGCCAGAGACTTCCTGGGATACTGTTGGACTGAAGTCATGTGGGGTGGTGTAGTCCTGTCATCCCAGCTACTCTAGAGGATTGAAAGTTTAAGACCAGTCTAGGCTACAGAGTTAGTTCTGGGATACTTAGCAAGACCCTGTCTCCAAGTGAAAAGTGATTTAAAAAAAAAAAGGGCTAAGGTAGAACTCACTGGAAGAAGGCTTGAGTAGCAAGTATGTTGCAGTTTTAATTCCCCAAGAACATAGAAAAACAAATGGTCTTCTCAAATCTCAATATACTAGCAGAAAAGTAGCAAGTAAAGCCTGGAGTACAGGGCTCAGGTCCTACAAACATGATATGCAGCAAAGTGAATAGGGAAAACTTCATGGATACTCTGAGATTCGGCAACCCTTCATGTAGAAATGGTATGGTGTGCGTCAAAGAAAATGAAATAACTTGAAGTTAGGTACAGGTGTTGGTCAGGGTCCCCAGAGGACAGAACCAGTATGAATGAAAATGGATTTAAAAAACTTTGTCTAGGTAGTCCAACAGTGGCCATCTACACTCTGGAGAAGCTGAGAACTCAATAGCTACTCTGTCCAAAACAGTGCCTCAGCGCTCTCTGTCTAGTTCTGAAGTCATAGAGGATTCCTGGAGAGCAACTGGTCTTCACTCCAAGTTGAAAGACTAAAGAAGCCAATTTGATGTCCATGATGGATGCTGTTAACAACAGGGCAGACATACTTACCAGCAAGAGGGGAAGGTGGGCAGGCCTCTTAAGGCCTCTGTAAGAAGGGTCCTCCATCTCTGGGGGAGGGTCCTCTGCACCACCTACCAGCCAAGAGGTGTGTTTCATTGTTAATTCCAGATCCAATTAAGTTGACAGTCAAGATTAACCAGGCCATGATAAGTTTGAATGACTTGTGTCTGATGAGTATTTTGTGATGCCTTCGGAGAGCTGTTGAGTCATATGTGGTCTGTATCTTGTCTTCCTGCCTTTCTTAAGATCTATAGTAACAAGCTATTGTCTCTATAGAGAAGGAACCCTCTGGACCTCATTCAGTACAGCCAGACCAAGGACACAGCTATTGCTTGCTGTGGGATGGTCTGTATGTCAAATTGTTCTGATTGGTCAATAAATAAAACACTGATTGGCCAGTGGCCAGGCAGGAAGTAGGTGGGACAAGGAGAGAGGAGAATTCTGGGAAGCGGAAGGCTGAGGCAGAGAGACACTGCCAGATGCCGCCATGACCAGCAGCATGTGAAGATGCCGGTAAGCCACCAGCCACGTGGCAAGGTATAGATTTATGGAAATGGATTAATTTAAGCTATAAGCACAGTTAGCAAAAAGCCTGCCACGGCCATACAGTTTGTATGCAATATAAGTCTCTGTGTTTACTTGGTTGGGTCTGAGCGGCTGTGGGACTGGCGGGTGACAAAGATTTGTCCTGACTGTGGGCAAGGCAGGAAAACTCTAGCTACAATTGCTGGGTGCTGTCTCTAGGACAGACTGCCAAGCTTCATCGAAGTAAGGAAATCTACAGCAGGAAAGAGTCTTAAAGGAGAAGAAAAAGTGCATTGAGTTCTGTGTGTCATGGTAAGAAAGGATCTGTGTGTGTATGAGTAGCTTCACAGTGAGTGTGAGTGTGTGTGTGTGTGTGTGTGTGTGTGTGTGTGTGTGTGTGTGCATGTATGAGGCCAGAAGGCAACCTCTGCTATTTTTTTAATGCCATTCTCATTTTTTTGGTGAGTATACATGTGTTTGTGTACACTAATCTGTGTGTATATGTAGGGCAGAAGTCAACAGTGAGTGTCACTTCCACCTTAAGTTTTGAGATAAAGTAAAATACTGAATCTGTAGCCTGCAGATTCATCTAGAATGGCTGGTCAGAGAACCTGTGAAATGCACCCATCTCTGCTTCTCTCAATAGTTATGAGGTAACAGGCACATTCTACCACTTCTGTCTTTTATGTGGGTCTGAGAATCCCAACTCATTTCCTCATGTGTGCACAGGAAGCACCTTACTGGGCTATCTTCCCAGCACAACTTTGGGTTTTGAGATAGGGTCTCCTACCAAGACCTAGGCCTTACAGATTAAGCTAGGTTGTCTGGCCAATGATCCCCAAAGATTCACTTCTCTCCCTCTGCCCAGTACTGGGATTACAGGCATATGCCACCACAAATGCCTTTTTGCCTGGCTTCTTGGGATACAGTTCTGTTCCTCCTGCTTGCAAGACAAGCAACTTACCAACTAGGCTATCTCCCCCTGCCCCCTTTACAACTTCCAAGGTCATGCATTTGGATCTTAAAACAAGTCTATGGCAATTTCTACTACTCCCCCATTTTAGTGAAGGAAATACTAAGGCTCCCTGGATTGCTTCACACAACCAGCCAAGTTTACTATTTACTGAATGTAGATGCTTATACAAGAGGTAGCTTGACTGCAAATACTTCATTTTATAGCTCTCACAATAATAAGCAAAATGAAAAGCCTTATCAGCTAAAGAAACTGGTATTTTATGAAAGATGACATAATTGCCAGAGAATATATTGACCTGATGAAGGTAAGGTGGAACCCGGGTGTCTTGGGGAAAATTATCATCTGTAAGTTTAGAAGACCATTGACATGGCATTAGCATATGGGGAAACTGGGTCCAACTGGATATGTGCTTTATTGACTAGAGATAGTGACACTGAGTGTAGACCTTCTACACCTGCAGTGCTGTGGACTCCATCACTAGAATATGATTTTCAAGCAGAAATGTGCCTGATAGCAGCAGTGAAAGGGAAAGCCCAGTAGGGTTTATACCTACCTTCCGATCTACCTAAGTTGTCTTCATTGTCTGATAAACAGGCTGTGTGTGACTATAAAATGAGAAACTACCTACAAGACCAGAGAGATGGCTCAGCAAATAAAGATGCTTGCTTCCAAGACTGATGGCCTGAGTTTGGTTCCCAAGACTCACATTGTGGAAGTAGAGAACTGACTTCTGCCAATTGTCTTCTGACCTCTACAGGTGCACACACACACACACACACACACACACACACACACACACCATACATGACATTATCATTTTGTTACTCAAAGTATCTATAAAAATTCCTGACTATTTCTCATTTCAGTTAACACATATATCCAGTCATGCATGCATTTTATGGTAATAGCTAAAATTATTTTTATTATGATAAAGCATTATAACATGAAAGTTATCACTTTAAGCATTTTAAGTGTGTGATTCAGTGATATTAATCATATTTATATTTACAACTACCGTCACTCTCAACCTTCAATGCTCTTCTTACAAAATTGCAGCTCTGGGTCACTAAGCTCCCCACTCTAATCTTTGCCAGAGCCTGTAGCAACCCTTCTATTTTTAGCCCTCATGAATTTGACTCTTTGAGGTACTTCATCTGGTGGAATGGTGCAGGATTGGCATCTATGACTAGCTTCTTTCTCTTAGCTTCTTATCCTCAAGCTTCAACTTCACTGTAACCTATAGGCTGAATTTTCTTCTGCTTCAGGCTTATCAATAGATGGAAGGAGGTTATTTCAAAACACTGTCTCAATCTTTTTGGATGTATGTGTACATATACACAGATGATTGCTAGACTGCATGGAAATTCTATATCTACTTTTAAAAACCATTTGTTTCATTATTTTTAATTATGTGTATGTGTGTTAATCCACATGCATATGTGCCCATGAGTCCAGACATCCATGGAGGCCAGAGGCATTCATCCTCCTGGAGCTGGAGTTACAGACATTTGTGAATTGCCTCATATGGATGCTGAGAATCAACCAAATTCAGGTTTTCTGTAAGAACAGTTTGGGCTTTTAACCTCTGAGCTGACTCTCCAGCCCCCAGTTTTACTTGCTTAATGACAGCTATGTACTGTTTTTTAGCCATAATTAGGCAGCACCAGGATATAGAGATGAAAGGACATAAAGCCTCTAAGATAACAGGTTAGTTGGGAAAAGCAATCATATAAATATGCAACCATAGTAAGTGGAATGTGGGGACAAACAGAGCATTTGCCAGGAAAGCCTGAGGGTCCTGGGAGGAGTGTGTTTTGTGCTTCCCAGTGAGAGCAAGGGCGCTTTCAAAAGGTGGTGGTATTTTAAGTGACTCTTGAACACATGTTCATGAAAAATGGGAGCTTTTTATCCTGTAGAAGAGAAGCCTGGGGACTCTTGACTCTTGCTTTCAAGTCTCTGAAGAGCTGTTATGTGGAAGAGTGAGCAGATGTCTTCGGCGTAACCCTTCTATGGGAAGGAGGCAGTCTTCGGATCGATAGAAGAATGAGATTGCCCAGACTTAGATCTGTCCAGCGGCAGAACGGGCTGTCAGAAGATAGACAGTTGCACATCACATTTCCAATGACAACCCATCAGAGGATGGCAGGGAAGATTCGCTTAGCAGTTACGCTAGAATTGATGTTGTCTGAGGCCTCTGCCAACCCAGGACTTCAATTATTCTAACACTGGTTCCATTAAAGATTCTCTTAAGGTGTAAATTTATTATATTTTTCCCTCTGAGGGGACATAGATACAGAGAGATAAGCTAATAGATAGGTACACTGAAAATACAGGCACACACCAGAACATTTATTTTGTGGAATGCATGATAATAAGAACTAATCTATATTAAATATTGTACTTAGTGCTAAGCACCCTCTATGAATTAATTATCATTTTCTTTATTTGACATGTTATTCTTAGACATTTCGTATATCAGCCATCATCAGACTTAGCTCACCAATTGATACCTGGGGCAACCGTGCAAAATAACTTCTCCTAGGTGCCAGTGTGGCTGCACTGATGTAGGAATGGATGCACCATCTGCTAGACTCTGTGCTGTCTTTACACAACACAGTCTCTCTCAATGCAGCTACTTAAAAAAATGGCTGACATGTGCTGCAGTCTCATTCATTTTCTCTGAGGCATCCACTGCACAGCCTCACGGAATCCCCAGACAGACAGAAGAGTAGGAACAACTACTAGCCTCACTGCAAATCAGAGATGAGCTTGTCTCTTCAAACCACCAGGTGATGACATCCACACACTCGACCACCCAGCAGATAATGCAGCAGCAGTGAGATCAGAAAGAGACTCTTATGCCCCATGCCTTAAGATCAGACTGTCAGATAGAACATGACATATATTAACTTTTGACAGATGTTCAGCTTTCCCTCACTCTGCTCACCCATCCCACCCTGCGCAGAGAAATAAGTCCTTAGGAAGTTCTGTGTGTGCTGATGAATGGCAATTTAGCCACCACCCTACCACCTCACCACCCTACCCTATGTGCTATCTTTTGTTCTCCCTAATGTGTCATACACAAAGCATCAAAGAGGGCTTGGTCATAAAATGGAATTGGTTTATCTTTAATGTTTGTTACTGAAGAGTACCAAGTTGAAAACCAAACACGTGGTGGCTTTAATCAGGAGGAAACTTGCTAATAGATTTTTTTTGAAACTTTAAATTTAACAACTTAACAACTTGGCAATTTAATTAACTTTTTAAACACAACATAAAGCAGCCAGTGGGACTTTCTGCTGCTGTACTTAATACAGCAAATAGCCTACAAAGTGGCAAGGAAAACAGACAAGACACCTTTATGGTGGAAGAGACACCATCTGTAGTCACCAGATAGAATATTTTGTCACAATCCATATTCACGAAGTACAACTCAGTTCTTTACAATGGCTCTCTGTGGGCTCTTCCTTGAAAATTTAACAATGCCACCACAACCATCATTAGGGGAAATTGATACTGCAATTCCATGCTTGGAGAATGTATTCAGTCTGGTCAGTTGATTCTGGGGAAGACATCCATATTCTTCTAATTAATTAATTAATTCAGCATCTATCAGAGAGTTCCTGCTAGAGTGAACTTAAGGAGAAAACAGACAAGGCTTGTGCAAATATTGACAGTGGAAGAGGAAGCTCTGTACGATCACAGGAAACAGATACACACTGTCATTTTTGTTAGCAGGCATCTTTAGGGTACAACTTCTACATAGGTACCTTCACAGTGTCTTCTTTTTGAGCTAAAGCTTTTTGAATGAATATAGGCATACCCATACACATTCCCATCCACCATCTCTGTAACATGAACTGAGCATGCCCAGACACATTCCTGTCAGCCATCTTTATAAATGAGCTGAGCATGCTCAGAGGTGTTCTTGTCTATCATTTTTATGATACAAAGTGAACATTCCTCTATGTTCTTGTCTGCCATTCCAGCCCTTCAAATGTTTTGAACTTAAACTATGCATTCTCAAAAATATATCTATCATCTTTCCTTCTTAAACAATGACTTTATGTGCACTCACTGGGGAAACAGACTTTTTAACTGAGTATGTTGAGGAGCGTGCTGGCTTTTAAATGCTTTTCTACATGAATATACATAGGTCCCACAAATGAATCCTTTACTTGAGGAACACCTTGCTTCAGAAAGAACCTTTTGCTCTCTTCACTGTTATTAGAATCTTAGGGAATCCCTGAATGGTTACCAGGAGATCCCAAGAAAATTGAGGTCCTCTTTTGGGGTTCTTAGTGTCACTAATGCAATAATTTAAGAAAAGACTCAAACTTTAGCTCCAGGACAATTTTATTAGAGTTTAAAAGAAAAACCTTGGGGTAGACAAAATGTAAATCTCAGCAGCTGCCTAGAAGAGGAGAATAGAGAAAAGAAGAGAGAGAGAGAGAAGTTGTAAGCCCTTTGAGTTGTAAGTCATGGTCGTCTGCGGCATGGAGGGAGAGAAGACTTAAAGAAGGAGGAAAGCCCAAAGTGCTAGGGGAAGCATGCTTGGAACAGAGGCAGAAAAAAAGGAAACGTTAAGATTTTTCTGAGTAATTCCAGCTGATCGACTCAGCGACCTGGCTGTGCTTTGTGAGGGACTGTGATGGGGACAGGGATCCTGGCATCTTGTGAAAGTGGCACCAGCTCCGCCTATCTGTTTCAGCATCACTAGAGGTGAGCCTGCCTTCCTAAGGATGGACGCTTGCCCAGGAGATTGACCAGCCCAATGGCATGTTAGGCTTCCACCCAAGCAGAGGGTTCGTCCTTTTGACCAGAAGGAACCCATTTGACTACTGCTGCACCACAGATTTCTCTCCATTCGTTTCTCAGCCATGTTTGTGTTTGTGTTCGTGCTTACCAATACATGTGGGTACATTCTCACTTACCAATCACCATTATCATAAGGGTCGCTGCCAGGAGATTTTCACATCATTATCTCACTGTACACAGTTGATTTAATTATTTACCTTTCATATGAAGGGAACAGAGATAAGCAGGAGCTATACAGAATGCCTGAGGTCTCAGAGTTCAGTTACCTGGCAGAGAGTCAGAGACAGGTTCGTGCATTCAAAGCAAATTAGCAAAAAATAAATTTTAAAAAATGTCTAATTAGAATGATTTGCATGCCACTGCTACTTGCTTTCTTTTGTGTTGTGCTGAAGATTAAACCCAACAGCTATCATATGCTAGACAATTCTCTCTACCCCTGATCTACATACTTGGCCCCCCATAATTATCTCCTATGCCCTATTTCTATGTCATCCCACAGATTGATTTTTTTTTTAATGCAACTCAGTCCTGTTCTCAATAACAAAGATTTCAGGTTAATGTCTTCATTTAGACTACTAATCACAGCTGGCTTAGCACTTAAACTTGTTGCCTCCATAATGCTAGGGCATTTGCTTCATTTGCCTACTCAAAGAGACTCAGAAAATTTAGGGCAAAAGCTACTAGCATTAAGGCTTCTATATTTTGTAGTGATCTCTATGATGTGGATGTGTACATATTATTTTCCCCATTACTATTTATTCTACCAATATTTCAAGAAAGAAATAACAACACTAGAAGTATTTCAGGAGATTATGATGAAAAGTTGAGCCACAGAGTTGGGTATATAATCAGAAGGGAAATTACATTTAATTTTTAAAATTGTCCAGATAAGACCAGTTTTGTCCAGCTCTAGACCCTTAGCCTTGGCCTCTGTGGATACTTCATGTGGCAACGTCATTACCTCTAGATTGTCAGTTACTGCCACACAAGTCTTTCTCATGAGGATGGACAGACGTACTACACTGACTGTTGTTGGTCTTCCTGAGCAAATAAGCCCAATTTACTAGAAATGAACACAGGTCTCATTGGCCCTAGCGTCTCTAGAGAAACATTTCATTTCACCAGCTGCCCTTCCCTCTCTGTAAGAAGCAAGCCTTGTGTGCTGAGACCCCATTGCATATCCTGCCTAAGAGAAATCCTATGGCTCTGTGGGGTTTCTGATTCTTGATCCTTTGCTTACAGTAAAGTACTTTTACTATTTTGATTTTTCTAGTCCGGAAAACTGTTCAACAGGGAAAGTAAGTCTACACAAGCAAGAGGACCTGGGTCTCATCTTCAAAATCCACATAAAAAGCTGGGCATGGAGATCTGAGTTCATAATTCCTGCTGGAAGGTGGAGAAAGCTGGGTACCTGGGACTCTTGGGGCAGCTAGCAAGGTCAACTTAGTGAGTTCCAGGACAGACAGAGATCTTTTGGGTTCTCAAAAATACATGGAAAGTGCAGAAGGAAGGACACCTAAGATTGCCCTCTAGCCTCCATAGGCATACCCACATGCATAACATTCTTTTGTATTTTTCTAGAAGTCAATATTAGTACCAATATTGTGAGGGATCTTTGTTTAAAAAAAAAAGCAATAGGAACAGGATTAGATCAGGGATGTGTTTCAGATCCCACTAAAATCCCTCAACTTTTGTCAGTCCAACTTGTAAATTAATCGCATTGTGACTGTTAAATCAGCATTCCATGGCTGCAATAATAAACTTTGATGAGCACCCACTGTCAAAGACAAAATTGCAACAATTTCGTTTCAAGATCTTAATTGGCTTAACTTTGATTCAGGAATCAGCTGCATAAAATAGAATAATAACCATTTGGATGAGCCAAGCAAAGGAAGATGGTTTTATAGACAGAAAAGAGTTGAGAAAAGAAGAAACGAAAGAGCAAGTGGGATCGGTTATTAGAGTCACTTCCTTTATGAAGTGAAGATGGGGGGATGGACAATGGAAAACTATGGGACTGGTTAACATCAGGGTACTGCAAGGTCCACCTCATGTTTAAAGACGAAAGTCAAGGGATTCGATTGCCGGATTGAAACTGAACTGTTTGGGGAACCTAGATGTTTTTATTCTCATCCTAATTTCTCACAAGGTCAGGTAAACATAACTAGTATGTTCATTCATATAGAGGCCAGAGAGTACCTTGGCTTCACTGCTCAGGTCCCATCCATCTGACTTTTGGGGAGAAGGTATGTTATCGGCCTTGAACCCACCTGTTAGGCCAGGCTGGCTGGCCAAGGAATGCCAGTGATTCTCCTGTCTCTGCCTCACCACCCCAGCACTGGGATTCTAAACACATGCCGCTACACCTGGCTTTTTAAAATATTAAACTTGGATAGCAGGGTTTGAACTCATATTCTCATGCCTGCAAAGCAAGAGCTTTACTGAAGGAGCTATTCCCCACCCCAAACCTCTTACAACATCAACATCTCCTATACGATTCTTTAATTTTCATGGGTGGAAACTAATAATAAAGAAAAAAAATGGCTTTCCTAGATCTGTTCAATATGTTGCTAGGAGAAGTTAGACCCTAAACTGAGGTGTTCTACAACTTGGATACCCATTCCTCAGTCAGACCACAGTATCATTGGGTGGCATCTCCTTTAGAAATCACCAGACACTTCCTTCTGCAGGGCCAATTTTTTCTGAGAGTGAGTTGATTTCATGGGAGAAAAGTGAGGTTGTTCTCAATGGTCTCTGAGGTCCCACATGCCTCTAACACTCAGTGATTCTCTCTGAACTTTCCTTTTATTCCCTGTGGTATGGGGATGTAAGGTAATGTGCTATAGTGTGAGCCAACTTTCAAAGTCTTAGTGGATTCTAAATAGACTCATTTAATCTACATGGGGATTTGAATCCTCACGTAAGACATTTTCCTTAATTAAGCCACATTCCAACATGAAAAAGTCATGTACATACAAACTCAAAGATCAGATTCGCAAGGGCTGAGCACCTACAGTCTCAATTAGCCTCCTCCTGATTCCTGCTGGGAAAAGGTCATTGGAGTTTTCAGTCTTTGAGTTACTTAAAAATTCCAGTCAGATGTGCAGCCATGATCAAGTGTTGAAAAGACTACTGTACCAGGAGGAAGTTGGACTTCTTCATTCATCTCAAAGCATATATTGAGTATGCCATGTCACTTCCTGAGCCATTCACTAGGAAGCTCACTTTTGATGGCAATGCATTTGCTCCCTGACCGTTTGACTGTTACAACTTCTTTTTATAATATTTATTTTAAATTTTCAGGTATGTGTAGGAATACATGTCTCTGAGTGTGTACATGTGTGTGCAGTACCCTTGCAGGCCAGAAGAAGGTGTTGGAACCCATGGAATGGAAGTTACAGGCAGTTGTGAGCTGCCCAACCTGGGTGCTGGGAACCAAACTCAGGCTCTATAAGTGCAATGCATACTCTTAACCACAGAGGCACCTACCCACCAGTTGCAGTTTAATGAAATGTAAAAAGACTGTACAAAGACAGACAGGACAAACTCCATCATCAAAATACATCAGAAGAAAGGAGTTTGAGTAAGGGAGGATGGCCTCTGCTCCCTCTCTTAGGATTACTTACTTACTCATTCATTCACTTATTTTGTGATACTGAGGTTCTATGTTCTCTTCCCAAAAAAGTTTCCCTTCTATTTTTATGTCTTATTATGGTGTAATCTAGATTCCACATATGAGAGGTGGGAAATGCTGTATTTTTGTTTTGCTGGGTTCAGCTTATTTCATTTAACATGATGGTCTTCTGTTTCCCTCAAATGACATAATTTCATTCTTCCTGACCTCAACCTTTTCTTTTATTGTTTGTTTGTTTGTTTGTTTGTTTGTTTGTTTTGAGTCAGTATCTAAGTATGTTGCCCTGGCTGGCCTTGCATTTCTTGACTTCAACAATCTTCCTGCCTCAGTTTCAGGATAATAAGTACATGCCATGGCACCTAGATGTTCTCCTATTTTATGGAGGAAGTACATAAAGATACTAAAGAGCTAAACAGTAATATATAATGTTGCCCTGGCTGGCCTTGCATTTCTTGACTTCAACAATCTTCCTGCCTCAGTTTCAGGATAATAAGTACATGCCATGGCACCTAGATGTTCTCCTATTTTATGGAGGAAGTACATAAAGATACTAAAGAGCTAAACAGTAATATATAATTCATCTCATACATTCATTAATATTAGGTGAATATCAAACTTGTTTTTTGTTTTCAAGAAATTTATTTCTTTTTACCTTTTAGTAATACTTTGAGAATTGCATATAATGTATTTGATGATATTCACCTACACCTCCCAACTGTTCTTAGATACACACCCTTTTCCTACTCACCCATCTTTGTGTTTTAAACAACAACAACAAAAATCTATGAAGTGTTAAAAAAAGGTGGAGTTTTCTGTCCTGACCACCTGGTCCAAAATAAATACACAAAAGCTTATATTAACTACAAAATGCTTGGCCAATAGCTCAGGCTTATTGTCAACTAGCTCTTGCATTTAAATTAACACATTTCTATTAATCTATGTATTGCCATATGCCCATGGCTTTATCGGTCCTCTGACATCTTGCTTCTTGGGTGGCTAGCTAGCATCTCTCCTGAATCCACACCTCTTCATCCCAGTCCTCAGTTTGATTGTTCCACCTAAGCTTATCCTGACTTGCCATAAGCCAATTGCCAAACCAATGAGAATAACACATATTCACTGCATATAGAAGGATCATCCCATAGCAATGAAGTCCAATCTGTACTATCATATATTCTTGGATATATGACATTCCACTGGGGTATCTTCAACTTACCAGGAGCTACAAGGGTTAAATGTCCTGGGAGATGGATGGGGGGAGGGATAAATAACACTAAAGACCTTTTGAAAAAGTCATATGGTAGCTATAGTTTCTAACAAATACAGATTTAAGAACCAATATATATGTATGGTATTAAAATAAAAAACTAAGTGACTCAAATGTCATAATACTTGGTGTTGAAATCAGAAAATCTGAAGTGAATTTGATGGGTTTAGCAGAGGCCCCAGTCTCATCACCAAAAAAGACAGTGATGTAAGAATTTTCTCTAACACAAGAAAACACTGAGAAATTCTAACCATCATGACACCTTAAATTTCCTTCCTTTCTGCCATGCATGGTCTGACTGTATTATAAGAGGTGATGCTTTCAGCATGAATGTCATGAGCTCACTTTCCAGGTTATTCAGCTATGTCAGTTTGCTTGTTTTTGTTTTTGTTTTTATAACACCACGTGTCACAGTTTACATTGTTCTGTGGTCATAACTTCCGTAACTACCAAACATTAGCGCTCTGCAGAGCTACAAACTGTGATGATCATGCTCCTGGTACTGGTATGCAGTTTCTTCTCTCTCAGATTCTCTCCTTTCTCTTATTAGGACTGTGGAATGTATTGCAAATGACCAGCTCTGCAGCATAGGAGCTGATTTACTGCCTTTGCTCCAGTGATACTAATAAAACATGGTTTCAGTAGTAAGAGATAATTTTCTTCATAGATCCTCGTGTCCTGAGTTTTTTCTATGTTTTTAATTTAAATTTACATTTACTTTTTATGCATGTGTCTATGTATACATGTGTGGGGACATGTGCATGCCATGATTCACATATAGAGGTCAGAAGACAAGGCAGTAAGTTCTTTCCTTCTACCTCATGGGTACTAGGGGTTGAACTCAGTGCTTCATACTTGGTAGTCATGCCTTTACTCACTGAGCCATCTCTTTGGCCTTTAATTTTTATTTTATTTTGTGTACATGGTGGTGGGGTGCATGTGTATATGTGTGTGGTGCACATACAGGTGCACACCTGTGAGCCTGAACATGTATGTACGATGTGTTTATACCTTGTACTTATATGTATGTTAGTGTGTGTGCCCAGAGGCCACAGCTCTGGGTAGTTAGTCCTGCCCTTCTACCTTGTTTGAGACAGGGTTTCTTGTCATCTACTGTGTGCACCAGACTAGCAGTTCCAAAAGTTTCCAGAAAATTTCTGCTTCTGCTTCCTATCTCCATCCTCCTCCATGAATTTTCTGCATGATGCTGTTGGGAACACACCTGAATAACATTTACATACATCTCACATTGTAAATTTTAAGCATTACATTTGACTTAGAGAAATGCAAGAACTAATACAATTCCATTCATTTTAAGTCATAATTTTATATTTTGTATTCTTAAAAATTTAAAAAGTTGGGACTTCTGCTGCTCAGGTGCAGGCCACACCAGTTAGAAGAACAGGTGAGTGACCTGCCTTTCTCCCCTAATCCCCCATTGTACTGCCCCCTGTCCTTCATGTACCCTCCCACTGCTGTGCCCCAGCACCAACTTGCTAAGACATTCACTGTCCAGGTAGAAGCCATGCCAGGCCGAAGAACAGATGCAAGAAAACCAGAAAAACAGGTGGGCAAACTCAGGCAGAGACTCCCTGCTGGACCAAAGACTACACCAGCCACAAGAATCACAGATATGTGGCCTACCAGTGGACCTCCTCCAATCATTCAGTGCCTCCAATCCCCACCCACATCCTCATCACCTTATCCCACCACTCAACTCATGCAGAGACCCCATACTACACCAAAAGCCAAGCTACCCTCCAGAAATCCAGCCCCCCCTCCCTTATAAGACAGAGAATCACTACTGGATCATAGGTCACAACAGTTGCCAGAAATCCAGGCAAAAAAGACCACAAAACCAAAGAAGAAACAGAAACTAAAGAACAAAACACCCATCCAAACTCAGAAATAAGCACCTAGACTTATAATCATCCTAAACCAAGATCCCTAAACACCATTGTAAGAATACAATCAACAATGGCCAGGGCAATGTGGTGCCAGAGCCCAGCTATCCTGTAACAGCCATCTGAATATTCCAACACAAACAAAGCACAAGAAAATGACCTTATGAAACCAACTTTATGAAGATGATAGAGGTCCTTAAAAAGGAAACAAACAAACAAAAAAAAAAAAAACCCTTAAAGAAATTGTGGAAAAGATAAACAAAAAGTTAGAGGAAATCAATAAATTTCTTAAAGAATGCCAAGAAAGAACAAACAAAAAAGTGAAGAACTGTTCAAGACCTGAAAATAGAAACAGAAGCAACAAAGAAAACACAAACTGAGGGAATTCTGCAAATGGAAAAATCTAGGTAAGTGAACAAGAACTACAGATGCATGCATCACCAATAGCATACAAAAGATGGAAAAGAGAATCTCAGGTGTTGAAGATATAATAGAATCATTGGTCAAAGAAAATGTTAAACTAAAAAATTCCTGGAACAATCCAGGAAATCTGGGACACTATGAAAAGACCAAATCCAAGAATAATAAGACTAGAAGAAGAAGAATCCAGCTAAAAAACTCACAAAATACATTTAACAAAATCATGGAAGGAAATTTCCCTAACTTAAAGAATCAGGAGATGCCTGTCAAGGAGCAAGATACATACAGAAAATCAAATACAAGAAATTAAAGTCCCATCTCCACCTTATAATCAAAACACTAAACATAAAGAACAAAGAAAGAATATTTAAAGCTGCAAGAGGAAAAGACCAAGTAACATATAAAGGCAGACCTGTTAGAATTACACCTGACTTCTCAATGGAAACTCTAAATCCCAGAAGAGCCTGCACAAATGTCCTGTAGATGTCAACAAATGACAGATGCCAGTCAGACTACCAAACCCAGGAAAATTTTCAATCACCATACATGGAGAAAACAAGATATTCTATGATAAAGTCAAATTTAAACTCTATATATCTATAGATCCAGCCCTACAGAAGATACTAGAAGGAAAACTCCAACACAAGGAGGTTAACTACACCCACAAAACATAGGCAATAAATAATTTCACACTAGCAAAACCTGAAGAAGGGACACACACACACACACACACACACACACACAACAACAACAACAACAACAACAACAAAATAACAAGAATTAACCATCATTGGTCATTAATGTTTTTCAATATAAATTCACTCAATTCCTCAATAAAAAGACACAGGCTAACAGAATGGATATGAAAACAGGATCCAACCTTCTGCTTCATACAAAAAACCATACTTCTTTTAAAAAAAATACTTCAACTTCAAGATAGACATCACCTCAGAGGAAAAAGTTGGAAAGGGATTTTCTCAGTGAATAAACCCAAGAAGCAAGCTCGTATAGCTATTCTAATATCTAACAAAATACACTCCCAACTAAAATTAATAAAGAGATGGAAAAGAACATTTCATACTCATCAAAGAAAAAAAAAATCTACCAAGATGACATTTCAATTCCTAACATCTATGCCCCAAATGCAAAGGCACTCACATTTGTAAAAGAAACGTTACTAAAGCTTATATCACATATAAAACCTCACACATTAATATTGGGAGATTTCAACACCCAACTCTCACCAATGGACCAGTCATACAGACAAAAACCAAACAGAGAAATAATGGAGCTAACAGACATTGTGCATCAACTGAACCTCAGAGATATCTATACAACATTTCACCCAGACACAAAAGAATACACCTTCTTCTCAGCACCTCATTGCTGTGGGATGGTCTGAAACCTTCCTCTTTAAAAAAAAGGGGGGGAGTAGTGCTGTGGGATGGTCTGTATGCCAAATTGCTCTGATTGGTCAATAAATAAAACACTGATTGGCCAGTGGCCAGGCAGGAAGTATAGGCAGGACTAACAGAGAGGAGAATTGAGGAAACAGGAAGGGAAGAGAGACACTGCCAGCCGCCACCATGACAAGCAGCATGTGGAGATGCCAGTAAGCCACAAGCCACATGGCAAGGTATAGATTTATGGAAATGGATTAGTTTAAGATGTAAGAACTAGATAGCTAGAAGCCTGAACCATTAGGCCAAATAGTTTACACAATATAAATCTCTGTGTTTACTTGGTTGGGTTTGAGCAGCTGTGGGATTGGCGGGTGACAGAGATTTGTTCTGACTGTGGGCCAGGCAGGAAAACTCTAGCAACACCTCATGGGACTTTATCCAATATTGACCACATACTCAGTCATAAAGCAAGTCTCAACAGATACAAGAACATTGAAATAACCCCCCCTGCATCCTATCAGATCACCCTTGTCTAAAGCTGGATTTCAACAACAGCAGAAATGACAGAAAGTCTACAAACTCATGGAGAATGAACTATTCCCTTTTGAACAAACTATTGGGTCAAGGCAGAAATAAATTAAAGACCTCCTAGAATTCAATGAAAATGAATACATAGCATACCAAACTTATGGGACATAATAAAATCAAAGCAGAGCTAAGAGAAAAGTTCATGGCACTAAACACTTACATAAAGAAACTGCAAAGATCTCAACTAGCAACTTAACAGCACACATGAAAGATCTACAATAAAAAGAAGCAAACACGCCCAAAAGGAGAAAAATGGCAGGAAATAAACTGAGGACTGAAATCAATAAAATAGAAACAAAAAAAGCAATACAAAAAATCAATGAAACAAAGAGTTTGGTTCTTTGAGAAAATCAACAAGAGACAAATCCTTATCCAAACTAAAAGACAGAGAGAATGTGAAAATTAACAAAATCAGAAACAAAAAGGGGGACATAACAACAGACACCAAGGAAATCCAAAGAATCATTAGATTATACTACAAAAGCCACAAAATTAGAAAATCTAAAAGAAATGGGCAGTTTTCTTGATGGATACCACTTAACAAAGTTAAATAAAGATCAGAAATACAGTTTAAGTAGACTTCTGACCAACCCCTAAGGAAACAGAAGCAGTCATTAAACATCTCCCAACCAAAAAATGCCCAGGTCCAGAAGGTATTAATGCAGAATTCTACCAGACTTTCAAAAAAGATCCAATACAAATGCACTTAAAATTATTCCACAAATTAGATACAGAAGGAACATTGCCAAATTGTTTTAATGAGTCAACAGTCTCCTTGACACCCAAACCACACAAAGACTCAACCACAAAAGAGAGTTAAAGACTGATATTCCTCATGAACACTGGTGCAAAATACTCAATAAAACACTTGCAAATGAAATGCAAGAACACATAAAAAAGATCATCCACAATGATCAAGTAGGCTTCATCCCAGAGATGCAGGGATAATTCAACATACAAAAATCCATCAATGTAATCCACCACATAAATAAACTAAAAGAAAAAATAATGATCATTTCATTAAGTGCTGAAAAAGCCTTTGACAAAATCAACATCCCTTCACAATAAAAGTCTTAGAGATATCAGGAATACAAGGGACACACCTAAACATAATAAAGGCAGTTTACCACAAGCCTATATAGCCAACTGTGGCAGTTTGAAAGAAAATGCCCCCCAAAGGGAGGGGCATTTTTAGGAGGTGTGCCCTTGTTGGAGTAAATGTGGCCTTGTTGGAGGAAGAGTGTCACTATGGGGGTGGGCTTGGAGTTCTGCTATGCTCAAGCTATTCCCAGTAAGGCAGACCACTTCCTGTTGCCTGCATGTCAAGATATAGTCAGCACCATATCTACCTTCATGCTGTATGTCCCACCATGATGATAATAGACTGAACTTCTGAAAATGTAAGCCACCTCAATTAAATGTTTTTTGTTTATGTCTCTTCTTAGCAATAGAAACCCTAATCAAGACACCAATATTGAGCCAGGCGGTGGTGGCGCACGCCTTTAATCCCAGCACTCGGGAGGCAGAGCCAGGCGGATCTCTGTGAGTTCAAGGCCAGCCTGGGCTACCAAGTGAGCTCCAGGAAAGGCGCAAAGCTACACAGAGAAACCCTGTCTCGAAAAAAACCAAAAAAAAAAAAAAAAAAAAAAAAAAAAAAAAAAAAGACACCAATATCAGTGTTTTATTTATTGAAACCAGAGCAATTTGACATACAGACCATCCCATAGCACTTCCCCTTTTCTTTCTTTCTTTTTTTTTTTAAGAGGAAGGTTTTAACTTTTACACATCTCCAAAGTTAGCTTGGTATATTTGGGAATTTGGGCCTAGCTTCTCTTACTACTTCCTGCTGGAGGGGGGCACTGTATCTTATGGGGACACAAAGAAAAATCTGGGATTATGGAGTAGTTCATGAGGGTGTATCATCTGAGCCAGTTGTCTTGAAACAGTTCTGGATGTTGGGTCATCAGGGCCTTGGTGTCATCAGAGACCTTTCAGGGGGTCTTGGCTGGTCAAACCTGATGTATCTTAATTTGGAACAAATCCATAGCCTCTGGCTTTCTGTGGAAACAAAAGCAAAGCCTCCTTTCCAAAGCAACATATCCTTACATCCAAATTTTGAAGTCAAGTTACCTCTAAAATATACATTTTGGCATAACTCAACAGCTTTTGCAATCAAATGTTTTTCTTCAGTTATGAATATCAAAGAGAACATAATCCAGATTCTCTGTGTGGTAGCCAATAACAGGAACAAGACAAGGCTGTCTACTCTCTCCATACCTATTCAATATAGTTCTAGTTGAAGCAATGAGACAATTAAAGGAGATCAAAGGGATATAAGTTGGAAAGGATGAAGTTGATATACCTCTATTTGCAGATGATATGATAGTAAAAATATGCAACCCCCAAAACTCTACCAGGGAACTTCTACAGCTCATAAACACCTTTAGTGAAGCAGCTGGATGCAAGATTAATTCAAAAAATCAGTAACCCTCTGTTCAAATGACAAATGGGCTGAGAAAGAAATTGGGCAAATAACACCCTTCACAAGAACTACAAATGAGTCAGGCAGTAGTGGCACATGCCTTTAATCCCAGCACTCAGAAGACAGAGGCAGGTGGATCTTTGTGAGTTCGAGGCCAGCCTGGGCTACAGAGTGAGTTCCAGGAAAGGGGCAAAGCTATACAGAGAAACTCTGTCTTGAAAAACCAAAAACAACAGCAAAAAACAAAAACAACAACAACAACAACAACAACAAAAAACCCACAAATGATATCTTGGGGTAACTCTAACCAAGCAAATGAAAGACCTGTATGACAAAAACTTCAAGTCTTTGGAGAAAGAAGTTGAAGAAGATATCAGAAGATAGAAAGATCTCCTATGCTCATGGGTCAGTAGAATTAACATGGTAAAACTGGCCATCTTACCAAAAGCAGTCTACAGATTCAATGCAATCCCCATCAAAATCCCAACACAATTATTACAGACCTTGAAATAACAATACTCAATTTCATATGGAAAAACAAAACACCAAGGATCACTGAAACAATCCTATACAATTAAAAAAAAAGTCTGAAGGTATCACCATCCCTGATTTCAAACTGAGCCACATAGATATAGTAATATAAACAGCATGGTACTGGCATAAAAACAGACACCTAGATCAAGGAGAAAAAATAAAAACCACAGATGTAAATCCACATATCTATGGATACCTGATTTTTTATAAAGAAGCAGAAATGTATAATGGAATAAAGAAAGCATCTTCAACAAATGGTGCTGGTCTAACTGGATGCCTGTATGTAGAAGAATACAAACAGATCCCTAACTATCATCCTGCACAAAACTCAAGCCCAAGTGGATCAAAAACATCAAGATAAAACCAGATACCTTGAACCTAATAGAAGAGGAAGTGGGAACAGACTTGAACACATTGGCACAGGAGACAACTTCCTGAACAGAACACCAATAATGCAGGCACTAAGATTGACAATTAACAAATAGAAACTCAGGAAATTGAAAAGCTTCTATAAGGCAAAGGACACTGTCAATAGGACAAAATGGGAACCTACAGAATGGGAAAAAAAACTTCACCAACCCCATATCTGACAGAGGGCTAATTTCCAAAATATATAAAGAACTGAAGAAACTAGACATCAAAAAATCAAATAATCCCAAATGGGGTACAGATAATAATTAAATAATAATTAATTAAATAGATAATAATTAAAAATGGGGTACAGATCTAAACAGAATTTTCAACAGATTAATCTCAACCAGCTGAGATACACTTAAAGAATTATTCAACATCCAAAGCCAAAATGACTTCGAGATTCCATCTTATACCTGTTAGAATGGCCAAGATCAAAAACACAAGTGACACCTCATGCTGGAGAGGATGTGGAGCAAGAGGAATACTCCTCCACTGCTAGTGGGAATGCAAACTTATACAGGCACTTCGGAAATCAATATGGCAGTTTCTCAGAAAACTGGGAATAAATATACCTCAAGAGTCAGCTCGAATGCATGATGTGAAATCAACAAAGAATCGATAAAAGTGAAAAAAAAAAAGACCCAGCTATACCACTCTTGGGTATATCATATACACAAAGCATGCTCCACCACCCACCACAAGGGCACTTGTTCAATTATGTTCATAGCAGCTTTATTCATAATAGCCAGAAACAGGAAACAACTTAGATATCCCTTAACTGAAAAATGGATAAGAAAATGTGGTACATTTATACAATGGGGCATTACTCAACTGTTAAGAAAAATGACATCATGAAATTTGATGGCAAAGATGGGACAAAAAAGATTCTGAGTGAGGTAATGCAGTCCCAGCAAGACAACCATGTTATATATTCACTTATAAGTGGGTATTGGCTGTAAAGTAAAAGATAACCATGTTACAATTGTAACCATGTTACAATCCACAGACCCAGAGAGGCTAAGTAACAAGGACAGCATAAGGGTAGATGCAAGGTTTTCCCTAGGGGAAATAAAATAGATTTTGCTGGCGGGTAAGAGGCAGTGGTGTTGGGAATAAGAAGGATCAGGCCAGGGAGAGGTAAAGATAAAATACTGGGAGAAACCACTGGATTTGGGGTGTATTTTGGGAGTGAGGTAAAAACCTAGTGCAATAGAAACTCCATGGAATCTAGGAGAGTAACCCTGCAAAGACTCCTAGCAATGGGGGACATGGGGCCTGAACCAGCCATCTTCTGTAATCAGACAAGGCCACAGGCAGGGGGATTGGTGGACAAACCCAGCCACAAAATCTTAGGCCTACAGTTTGTCCTGCCTGCAGAGTGTTCTGGGATCGGAGCCTAGCAAAATCGTTCTCAGAGAGACCAAAGAGATTCCATCCAGCAACTGATTGGAACAGATGCAAAGCCCTACAGCCTAACATTGGTGGAGCTTGGGGAGTCTTGTGGAGGATGAGTAGGAAGAATGGGAGGATCCAAAGGGGTCAGGGACACCACAAGACCAAGGCCCACAGAATCTACTGACTACGACTTATGGGGACTCGCAGAGATCATGGAGCCTGCATGAGTCTGACTTGGGTCCTCTGCATACATTTTGGTTAAGTAGCTTGGTGTTCCTGTGGGACTCCTAACAAGGGAGTGGGATGTCTCTGACTCTTTTGCCTGCTCTTGGGACCCTTCCCTCTTCCTAGGTGGCCTTATTCAGCCTTGATGTGATAGTATGTTTCTGGTCTTATTGTAGCTTGTTATGCAGTATTTGGTTGATGTCTCTGGGAAGCCTGCTCTTTTCTGAGGTGAGATGGGGGCAGTGGAACTGGGAGAGGGGGGAGGTAGGGGAAACTGTAGTTGGGATGCAACATATGAGAGAATAAAAATTAAATAAAAACATAAAATGATAGTAATCTACAGAAAAATAGAACGAATAAAATGTGTATGTATAAAGAAAAAAGATTAAAAAGTTATTTTAAAGCTATTTGTTTAATAATATAAATCTGCTTTTGTATACTTTTTATTACATTTCTTTTGAAACACATGCTCCTTATTTGTATAATTCAGTTTTCTGTTTTGTTTCTACATTTCAAAACCATTTTCTTGTGTATTGTCTTGGAGGACACTTAACTTCTTGTTCTATTTGCAGAAAGCTTTCCTACAAGGACACTCATTTTTGTTTTACGTTAAGTCATTGATGTTTATCTCTCATAACTATTATCCTCACTCAGACTTCTTGAATATTGTTTTAATTTTTACTAATGTCATCAAGTTGGAAAAGCTTTCCCTGTACACCAGACAGTTATCAATCAGCACTGTCATTTCACACCCTTGCATTTCCTTAACTTGTCCCTTGCATGTGTTGCTTATCATTTACAGTATTAGTATTTTCATATTATCTTACCTTTGAGTAATGAGTATTACTTTTTAAATTTGTTCTAGCACGGCAAGAACAGGCTGGCAACTCCTTGCTTGTGGGGGTGGGTGTCCTCTACCTCAGCCTCATTTTCTTTCTTCCAGTTGCACGACGCAAATTTTGAGTTTGTATCCTCTCAGCTGTACTGTACACTTTCAGTCTTTGTCTTCATTTCCCTCCTGCTTTGACAAATCCATAAGGTGTCCTCTTTCTTCCTTCCTCTCTTTCTTTCTTTCTTTCTTTCTTTCTTTCTTTCTTTCTTTCTTTCTTTCTTTCTTTTTCTTTTGTTCTTCTGATATTGAGCAGGATCTTGCTGTATAGCCCAAGCCCTCCCAGAACTCATGATTCTCTGTAGTCATTTCATCATGAAATCTTCTCAATAGGTTTGTGAACATTTGGTTCCCAGCCGGTACTGCTGTTTGTGACCACCATGGAACTTTTAGGAGGTGGAACCTTGCTAGAGGGAGCATGTCCATGGAGGATAGGACTCGTGACTATACAGCACAGAACTGTCTTCTATTTTGTCTCTCCTGGACTTCTAATGCAATGTGGCCAGTTTCTTCATGTTCCTGCCACCATACTTTCTCCACTGTGGTGGACCTGCACCCCTTTGTAACTGTAGGCTAAGACAAGCCTTTCTCCTTAAGTTGCTTTGTCAGGGTATTTTGTCGCAGCAACAGGAAGGATAAAAACATCCTAAGACATTTCTTGACTCAGTTTCCCTAGTGCTGGGATTAAAGGAGTATCTTATCACACCAAGGGTATATCTTGACTCCATTTGAGGCACACAGGAGAATACACAGGGAGACATGAATTATTAAACATTATGTGCCTATTTTCCTGCATGCTGAGGCTATGGACTGGGGCAAAGAGCTCACCTGAGAAGGTACTGTCATTCTCAGGACCCATGCTCTGCAGAGACTCCCGGGTTTTGTGAAAGGTCCTGGCTCACTCCTTTGTGGTCCTAGATGCATCTTGCTCCTCTGGGGAGGGCATTCACATCTGTGCTCATCTTCCAGTAATTTTCTTCAAAGATGGACACATTGAGTTTTTACTGGTTTATTTCACTTGCTTTTTTCCCATACATTTTTTTCATTGAAACATTTTACACCATAGCCAAGACACAGAAACAAGTTCATTGTCCAGTGATAACTGAATCATAAGAAAATATTGCACATATATGCCCTGAAGTACTATTCAGTTGTTCAGAAGGAACCTCTGCCCTGTGCAGCAAAGTGAATGAACCTAGAGGATACTATGTTAAGTGAAATGAAGCATTTATAGATGGGTGTTGTGGAATATTATTTTAGCTAGATAAAGATGTGTTCCATTTGTCTCGGCTGTCTTTGTTAATGATGTAAAGATGTATTACCGTTTCACCTTTCCTGCCTCAGGTACCTGATTGGTCTAGTAAAAAGCTGACTGGACAGTAGCTAGGCAGGAGAGGGATAGGAGGGGCTAATGGGCAGAGAGAATAAGTAGGAGGAGAAATCTAGGCTGGAGAGGAGAGAGAAGAAAGAGGAGAAAAAGAGGGAGAAAGAGAGAGAGAGACACCCAGGGCCAGCCAACCAGGCAACTGCCAGCCAGCTAGGGGACATACAGAAGGAAATAAAGGTACAAAGCCCCAAGGCAAAATGTAGATGAAAAGAAACAAGTTAATTTAAGTTAAAAGGAAAAAAAGCTAGCCAAAAATGAGCACAAGCTAAGGCTGAGCATTCATAACTAATAATAAGTTTCCATGTCATGATTTGGGAGCTGGTTGGTGCCCCCCCCCCCAAAAAAAAAGCCTGCTGCAGATGGGAAAGATATTGCAAGATCTCAATTACTCGAGACATCAAAAACATTGAGACTCAATGAAGCATAGACTATGGTTGTTTCCAGGGGAAGGGGCAGTCATGGGCATTTGTTCAGTGATGTAACATTTCAATATTGCACTGTACACATAAACAATTTAAGAACATTGGTCTCCTGTGGTATATCCATTCATTATATTATTATTATTGCAGCTGTTAGTGTGGGTATGTTTGTGCATGGCATGATGCAAGTAGAGAGGCCAGAGGACAACCTTGTTGGGCCAGTTCTCTCCTTCTACCTGTGTGCGTGTTGTAGAGATGGAACTTAGGCTTGTGCAGCAAGTGCTGTTTTCTCAGTCCTCGTGGGATGAATTCTTACCATAAGCAGAACAGAAAAGAAGGGAGCGTGCTGGAAAACTTCAGGATTGTGGGTGTTTATTACCTTGATTTTAGAGGTAGATCTCCATGGTCAGTGTAAATATTCAGAGCTGTCCATTTTTTTTTGTACATGAAATTAGTGCAGATGTTTGTGAATCTGTTATACCTCCATGACACTGCTAATAGTAATTTTAGGAAAGGGGTTGTAATTTAGTCGAGGTAAAACTGAATGACCACAGAGCTGAGGCTCAGCTACAAGACAGCATGATCCCATAGTCTGTATGCTCCATTTTTACATTGGCTTGGCTTCTCTGAAAGGGTCAAAACAGCCAAGGGAATCACTTAGCTCACATGTGAAAGACACAAAATGCCCAAAAGGCTAGATACTCACCACACGTGCTTTCTATGTGTTTGTTTTAAAATGTTTTATTCTTCTTATTTGTAATTATGTGTATGTGTGTGTCTAAGTAGGAACATTTCCATATCAATGAAGGCCAGAACAGTGCATTGGATCCCCTGGAGCTAGAGTTACAGGCAGTTGTAAGCCACCAAGTGTGGGTGCTGGGAACTGAACTCTTGTTCTCCATATGAGCAGCAAGTGTTCCCAACTGCTAAGCCCTCTCTCCAGCCTGCATATTATTCTATTGTCATTTATGACATAAGATTTCACTTGAGGATTAGGGTTTGAGTAAGTCCAGGACATCAGCAGCTCTGCTAAGATGGCTTTTGCAACCTTCATAGGGACAAGTAGCAATGACTGAACCATAGCTGTCCCTTTTAGATGCATGTATTCTACAAGTCACCGTAGCCCTCTCCTCCCAGATGCCTTTCTCCAGGACCTGTCCCTGACTTGGTGCAGTTGGCATGGCCTCGGCCTTCACACTGGGGTTGGGTGCGAAACATCACAGTTGGGAAATCACCGTACTCTCAGGAAGCTCCATCCTGACATTCTCATCGTCACAGGAGACCCTCAGGACTCAAAGGCTGTCCCTGAGGAACCCTCACACTGCACTCTGGAGTCTGAGATTTCACTTTATTCATCTAAGACTCACAGTGGCCTGTGAAGACTATGTTCTCAGAGGACGATTCACAAATCCTTCAGGAGCAGCTTGAGCTGAGGCTCTCTTCCCTGAGGACAGCCCAAGGAGCATCAGGCTGAAATGTGGTGGGGTTGTGTGCTCCCCAGGGACAAGGAGCTAATGAGAGCCAAGGAGGCTTGTCATCTTCTGGGTCCATCAGGGGCTTCTCATGGGGAAGAAGATGCCAGACTGCTTGTTGACAGGCCTAATGGAAACTCTGAGGGATTTACTGTGGGAAAGCAATGGGTTGGAATCCCCCCTCCAGATTCTCCCCACAGGGAGCCAGCCTCCCTTATACCTGTCCACTCACCTGTGGAGGATCTACTGACTATGCATGATGTGTACCTCCTGGGAAAAGCCTTGCCATCCTCGATCTTTTACCTAAAGGTGCTTGTATGTTGCTGTCTGCAGACCCCTCCCCCATGTAGTTCTGAATTGTAGAAAGCCCCTGCCCTAGAGGCCAACCAAGTAAGTCTGTGGCAGAACCTCAGGATTTAACAAACAACACAAGTGTTTAGGATGGATGGGCTGGAATTCAAAAGAAAGAAAAAAATCAATGTGGAAATTTCTAGAAAAGGTAAAACTATAAAGACAGGTCAGTGATTGCTTGAGGCTGAGGTGGGTTAACAGGTTAACTGCACATAGACATGATGGAAGAAGGTTTTGAGAGATGGAATGTCAAGCTGTGGATTTTGGTCATGTTTGCAGACTGCATACGTAAAACCTCATCAGTCTGGGTCTAGAGTGGGTGAGTTTTGTGGCATGTAAATTAAACTACAATCAAACTGTTAAATTCAGACACAGAGAAAAGACAAACTCAGCTGGGTAGACGACCACCTTGGTCTATGAAGTCATTGCTTTGCAAGCATGGGCACTTGAGTTCAGTGCTCAGAACCCACATTCAGAATTCAAGCATGGTGGTGTGCACTTACAGTCAGCCCTGGGGAGGTAGGGACAAGTAAATCTCTGGGGCTTCCTAGCTAGCTTACATCACTGCCTAAAGTGATGAGTCCAGGCACTGTTCAGCAAAGTTGGAGGACAACTGATGAACTGATAAATGACAATTGAGGTTGGCCTCTGGTGCCCACGTGCATGCACGCATATACATGAGCATCTGCGCATGCGCGTGCACACACACACACACACACACGAAAAACTTGGCTTAGCATAAACTCTGAAGTGCCACCACAATGCCATGAGACCACCATAGGAAAATGTTGTCACTCTGATCACGATAGCAAACAAAGGCTGTCAGCACACAGCATCTAAGCCAAGTCTGTGAATCAGTGCTAAGCCAAGTTCTTGCATTGTTTTCTGTAAATCCCCCGTGTGTGTGTGTGTGTGTGTGTGTGTGTGTGTGTGTGTGTGTGTTTGTGTGTGTGTGTGTGTGTGTGTACAGGAGCTTACCATGGCCCAACTATAGAGGTGAAATGACAACCTCAAGGCCTCATGTGTGAGTCCTCATTTTCCACTTTGTTTGAGATAGGGTTTCTTGTTTTGCTGTGTGCCAGGGTAGCTGGCCTGGGAGCTTCCTGGGGCTCTCTTATCTCCACCTTCCATCTCATCATGGGTACACTGGGTTACAGATGTTTTCTGTCATACCTGGCTTTCACATGGGTTCTGGGATTCTGATGCTTGTGCTAAGTGCAGCAAGCACTTTATTCGCTGAGCCATATTCAGACCTGAGACAAGTTATCACACCCATTTCTTATACAGCTTCTTACTTCTACTTCAAGTCATGCATACTATCATCCTTACTTTGCACATAGGGAAACTGAGACCTGAGAAGCTCAATGATTTCCTCCTGTGTGCAACCACTTTTCTCGTCACTGAGAAAATTTCTCAAGAAACAATCTAGGAAAGGAAGATTAACTTTGACTCACTATTTCAGAAGGTCATGGTGGGGAAGGCAGCTTGGGTCATAGTGGCACCAGCATGTGTCAGGGGAGTTGCCATTCAGGCTGTTTACATCATGGTGGATCAGGAAGCAGAAAGAGGTGGTAGAAATCAGGGGCAGGTATAAATTTCAAAGTCCTGTTCTCTCTGAACCACTTCCTATAGCCAGGCTCCACCTCCTAAATGCCCCTTAGCCATCGCCAGCAGGGAAACAAGTGTTCAAAGCATGAGCTTGTGGGTAACATTTCACATTTGATCTGTAAAGAAAGGTGGGTCTGGGCTGTGAACATAAGATCAAGGTTTAGGATGCAATCTCCTACTTATGCATGAACCAGTGAAATGGGTTTGTCTGTTGCATGATGCTTGGAGTTCAACAGAATCTTAACTTTACAATTCCCAGTTTCTTAAACTCCAGCACCAATATTTGATTTTCTGACTATTTTCACAGTGATGGACTAAAGATGAGATCCCCTAACTTGTAAGGTGCTAAGAAGAAAGAAATTAAATGAAACAAGAAATGGTAAGCCGGGTTCCATGGGCAATGCTTTTCCACTAAATGGAGATGCAGGCGAGCTGGAATAGGCACATCCCTTAGCCTATGATTGGATGCATTAAACAAGCTTAGAAAGTATTGTCTAGTATAACAGCTATGAACACTGGAATAATTTGTTATTTTCTAATGAGCACCATGCATTTGCCTGGAGTATACATTAGGAGATTGCCTGAGATATCACACCAACCGAATGTCCTGTTACCCTCAACAACAGCCATGCAGACTAAGGATGCAATAGTGTTTGAGGTAGCACAGTATAACTGTGTCTTGACAGTTCCCTTCTATAGTGGCACAAGAGAGAGATCGCTGTCATAGAAAGAGTCAGGGCAAGTGGGCGTGAGAGAGCAGATGTCCAACCAGCCAACTCATCACCTCACAGAAGCTCCATCTTCACATCCCCACATCTACTCAAATTAGGAAGAATCTGGAGAGAGATGGTTTTTCCAGATTTTCAGAGCGGCAGAAACCTTTGTTTTTCTCCAGGAGACTTTATTTGTTTAGAGATCTCAGTGGCCCCTCACTTCAGTTTCAGCCTGTGCTCCCTCAAAATCCCCAGGGCTCCATGATTCTCAGTGTGGAACTCTCCGGGTATCTCTGCTACCGTTCCCTCCCCCATGCTAACTCTCAGAAGCTGCCATGCAAAATATGGCTTCTTAGGGACCTTGGGATCCAGCAACTCTGCATGTGACATCCTCTGCATACCCCCTGTTGTGATGAAGCAGCCATTTGTGAAAAGCTCTTCTACCTGGAGTGCCATTGGGCTGCGGGTACAAGGAACAGTTAGGTATTTCCAAAATGACTTTAATTTAGGTAGGCAGAGGGGCTCATCTTGCCCCCTCTTTATTTCTCTTTGAAACTCCCAGAAGCGTGTGGCTCCTGGCTAAAAGGGAATAGCACATTTTCTTTCCCCTGATTTTTTTTTTCCAGTTCAGGGGGAGAGAGTCAGTGGAAGGTGACGTCTGTGCTGCAAGCTTCATTAGGGGCTGGCAGGAGATGGAGCCAGCCAGCTACTCCAGAGCTCCTTTCTTTTCAATTTTAAATTGCCAAAGTTAAGGGCAGCAACTTAGAAAATGGCTCTTCTAATTCTTAATAATGACGCTCCGCCTTCCTCAGTGGGATTGAAAATAGATCAGGGAAGAAAGACACATTGAAGGGCAGGACCTGGAATATTGTAATTCTCTCAAAAGCATGGACTTGAGAGGGATGGGGGGGGGGGAGCAGGAAGTTAAGAGTTCATGGTCATTGGCAGAAGCACCAGTCGGATACAGGCAGGCTTCTTTCTAACGTCTCATTATGAGGGAAGGGGGCTCTGCGTTTTACACAGGCATGTGGTAATTTATAAATTACCTGATTCGTCGTTCAGCTGGTATTCTTCCAATTGCTTTAATAGACCATAAAAATGGTAATGCCACGGTGAACCGTTAAATGCTCAGCTATTTAGCTCAGCAGCCCTCCTCATTTAATAGTTTTGCTCATTTAGTGTGTGCAGTTTGTAACCAAGTAAATCTAATTTTGAAGGGTATTGGGGAGCATTACCACCTCCAGGAGGCCCGGACACACTTTTGTAGAAGGAACATTACTGACATCTACCAAGACTCTCTGCACATCTGCTCCTGAAGTCAGGTTCTCAGAATGGCTAATGTGCGTAACCGCTTATCCCTCCCCAGTTCTGGGATTGAACCTAGGGCCTTTGTGCAGGGAAGACAGATGCTCTACCACTGAGCTGTGTCCCAGTCCTTTTTCCATCTTTTTAATTTTGAGATAGGCTTTCATTAAAGTGCCTCTGTAGTTCAAGTTAACCACAGACTTAGAATCCTCCTGCCTCAGGCTCCAGGTAAACTAGGATGAAAGGTCTATACAGGTCTATACTACCAGGTCAGGAAATCGTAGTTTTTAAAAAATGTGACAAAATGCAATTTTCTGCCCTATTTTGTCAGTATGCTGATTAATATTGACTGTCAATCAACAGAACCTGGAATTACCTGGGAGACAAAGCTCTAGCCATAACTAAGAGGTATCATCTAGGCTGGGTTGATTGAAGTGGGAAGATCCATCCTAACCATGGGCAACACCATTCTATGGTCCAGGGTCAGAGACTGAATAAGAAAGAAGAAAGCAAGCTGAGCTCCTACATCTGTTTCTCTGCTTTATTTCTGTAGCCATACCATAAATACATCCCTTGTGTTCCTGCTGCTGTACCCCTCACATGTCAGGCTGTGAACCAATATCAACTCTTGCTTCTTAAGAAGCTACTCTATGTTTGTTTCTTTGTCATCCATGGGACAGGCTACACTAGCAGCAGGATTGGCAATTTATATAAACAGATAGCTTGGCCCCACTACTTGCCTGTGGCTAGAGCAGATGCTGGCCCACCCCACTGGAGCTCAGCGGCACTTTAACTTTAAAGGAACACTAGTCACAACTTTATCCCTGTTTCTCATCCTGTGTACTTATCCCTGTTAAAGATTTCATGTCCATTTTATTTTAATCAACAAACACCTATGCACACTGTAACTGAGAAGTAAGTGTAATAACTTCTGCAGAGATGGTGGGGTGAGATAGTGACTCTCTTTAAATGCTATCCTGGGTGCTGCATCACTCACTGAAGGTGTCTAAGAAGGGAAACTTCAAGTTGGTAACAGTGTGCTCATTCATACGGAGAGAGAAACTTGGAACTCTCATTAGGATTCAGGCTTATGAATATAAAGGCATTGTGAAGAGTTTGAGATAGGGTAGTGTCAAGTCTGAATGAAGGAAAAGAGTAGATATAAGCAATATTGCCTGTGTATCATTGTAGGCCAGAAGACTGTCTCTACTGTCACCCCTTACTCCCAGTCTGCCAATCTTTGTTTATTTTTATTTTTTTACCTATTTATTGAAACAGAGTCTTTAAGTGTCCTTGAGCCAAAAAGGCTAAGATGAGTTGTCAGTGAGTCCTAGAGATCCTCCTGCCTGTGTCTCCCCAGTACTGGAATTACAAGCATGGATTATCCCACTCTTTATTTTAATGGGGGTTCTAGGGATGAAACTCAAGGTGTCTTACTTACAAGGCAAGCTTTACAGACTTTATTTACCTTACCAATTGAGCTATGTCCCTAATACCACAAATAGTAATAAGTTATAGTGGCTAGGTTTCCAAGATGACAGACATCCCAAATCTCCACCTCCCATTGACCCATATGTTCATATCATTTCATGACTCTGAGAGTGAGAGAGACCTGTAAATAGAATAGAGAATCAATGAATCCGAACTGTGATTATATCAGGTGAACCTGAGCTAATCAGGCAAACTTCACAATATGTCAGCTAAAAAAGACAATGGCCAGTTGTCCATTGTAGCTGCCCACAGAGGCAGCCCTAGGAATGCAGGGCCCCAGTTCTACACCCATTAAATGCTTGCTTGCATTCTACTGAGAGCGAGAAAGAAAGGGTGTGGACTTGAATGGGTCAAGAGATGGGGGAGATCCAGGAGATAAGCAATGATCACAATATATTGTATGAAATCTATTTCCAATTAAAAAAGGAAACAACTAGATTCCTTGAACATCCTTGAGCTTGGAAGAGGAACACAGCTTTTCATAAGGTTTCAGACCGAGTAACATTTTGACTTTGACTTTGAAAGGCTTTGAGCAGAGGACCTGGACACATTGTGTATGGATTTCCAATGACTTGACTTTGTGGGAAATCACAAAGGAATATTGTTCCAGTGGGCACAGAAAGATAATACAACTTCAAGCTATCTGGAAGGTGATTGTCTTATATCAAATTAATGATATTAAAGAAATTATTATAAATTCATTAAATGATAAGTGTAAGTTGAAGATATGCATGTTTTTGAGTCACCTGTGTCACCCACTTCAAGGCCCAAGAAGCATTATAGGAGAAGAGGAGGGAATACTGTAAGTGCCAGAGGACCTGGAGGAGCTTTGTGAAACACTGTCTACTGGGTAAGGCATGGCCCTACAAGTGGGAATACACAGCACCATGGCTACCTGTGCGAGAGAGAAAGAGAGAGAGAGAGAGAGAGAGAGAGAGAGAGAGAGAGAGAGCATCAAATAAAGTATGCCAATGTTCCAAGCCAAGGGAACCTTCCAATTTACTTATTGATTATATATGGCGTGTTTGTAACCAGTGGACTCAGTATCTTACACCATGGTGTTGGTTGTGTTAAGGTTTCTACTGCTTTGATAAAGCACCATGACCATCTCGGCCACCTCTGGAACACAGTTCCTGTGGGATAACACTGAAGAAACACTTCGCCAAGCACCACCTCAATGAGGCTGGGCTCTTTTTATTCACCACTAATTCCTCAGCTCCAGCTGACCAGCATCGATTACACTGAAAGGTTTTACTTTAGTGGTTCTACTCTCTTCTTAATCACAGCTGATTTTAAAGGAATCTTCAAAGCAGTGCTTCCAGACTTGTGGGTCATGACACTTTGGGGTTGCATATCAGATATCCTACATATCAGATATTTGCATTGTGATTCATAACAGTAGCAAAATTATAATTACGAAGTAGCAATGAAATAATTTTGTAGTTGGAGGTCACCACAACATGAGGAACTATATTAAAGGGTCACAGCATTAGGAAGGTTGAGAACCACTGCTCTAAAGGCTTCTCAAACTTCCCTGAGATGTCACAAGCCAGGTCTCCATTGTCTGTGTTGTTCTCACCGTCCTTAACGTTGAAGCTTCCACAGAACCGTCTACTGAGCTCTCAACACTCAGTGGCTTTTCCAGCCCAGAGTTCAAATGCACACCAACCCTCACATGAACACACGACTAGGTCTGTCACAGCAATATCTATGACCAGGTACCAATTTCTATCTTAGGGTTTCTAATGCTGTGATAAAACACAAAAGCAACTTGGAGAGGAAAGGGTTTACTTTGCATACTCTTCCAGGAAGTCAAGGCAGGAACCTGGGGATGGAAATTGATACAGAGGCCATGGAGAATGCAGCTTACTAGAGTTCTCATGGTTTGCTCAGCCAGCTTTTTTTTTTCTTTTTTTTTTTTTTTTTTTTTTGGTTTTTCGAGACAGGGTTTCTCTGTGCAGTTTTGGTGCCTGTCCTGGATCTTGCTCTGTAGACCAGGATGGCCTTGAACTCACAGAGATCTGCCTGCCTCTGCCTCCTGAGTGCTGGGATTAAAGGAACTGTGCCACCACCCCCTGGCTTCAGCCAGCTTTCTTAAAACACCCTGAACCACAAGCCCAGGAATGACCCCAATCACAGTTAGATGGACCCTCCCACATCAACCATCAAGCAAGAAAATGTACCATAGGTTAGCCCACAGACCAGTGTGGTGGGGTCATTTTCTCAGTTGAGGTTCCCTCTTCTGAAATGACTCCTAGCTTGTGGTAAATTGACTGAAATCCAGCCTACACCCTGGTTGTTTATTTATTTGTCTTTCTTTGCTTTTCCCACAGGTACTCTTCTGTTCTCTCTTAAACTTAAATACATTGTATCAGCTGTTGCAATGTCTGACCCTGCTTGGGCCAGGCTGTACAGAATCCCACATTCCTGAACTTTGGTAAGCCTCCACCAGCTGTGCCTTGAATAGGAGGAGAAAGTGTTTATCCTAGAAAGCTGACAAACCACTTCTCCTCTTCATTTGCTTTGGGGAAATGAGCAGTGGCCACGGAGCAGAAAGCATCCAGGATGCTCAGATGATCTTCATTGTGAATGTTATGGTCACAAAGTGGTCTCACCAGGGTCAGATCCGGATTTCATCTGAAATTCAATCCAGATTCTAACTCCCTCAATTTCACTGTCCATTTCTAAAAAGTTGTAGACATTTAGGGAAGGGGTGCTTTACTGGGGTCCATCTATGTAAACCAGCTGGGATAATGGCAAACATTGGAAAGTACTCATTTTGTAAGTCAATTGGAAGGGAAGGAAAGGGATTGCCAACACAGTACACACCTAGTGGGGAGTTCTCAAGATGAATTTATGAATGAATGAAGAGCTCTGGCAATAAATCTCATTAAGACCAAGTTGTGAATAAGCATAAGGACTAGCCGTCAGATGTGAAAAGGATGCTTTGATGTATACCACACAGTACAGTGATTACACTGATGACGTAGTGCCTATTTTTTTAAATTTCTGTCCCTCCTTTTCCCTTTCCCCTCCCTTGTTTCCCTCCCCCCTTCTTCCTCCTCTTTCCCCTTCCTCTCCCTCTCCCCCTTCCTCCTTCTCTTCTTTCCCCTCTTTGTCCACCTCCTCCCCCAGAGCATTTGGAGACAAGGTCTCACTAAGTTGTCCAGGCTGACCTTAAATCACTTTGTAGTTCAAGATGCCCTTGAGCTTACAGTCTTTCCAGCTGCTTCTGAGTTCTGGATTTACAGGTATGAACCACCACACATGGTTGTCAGATACTCTGAAATGGCTAGAAAAAAAATTGCATGTTCTCTCCACAAAACAACGATGAGTGAGGAACTGGCAATGTTGAATTACATGTCAACATTTACAGCTTGGTCAAGGAAACAATTTGGTGGGGGAGCAATTTCAAAGGCTGCTTGCTTTGCATGTGAGTCTAACCAAGGCAATGGCAGGGAGCATTTGGGTGTGTTTTAGAGAAGGAATGCGCTGTTTTAAGGCACCAGTCTGTGATCTCCAGGCACTGTATCATCACGTTTAAATGAAGAAAATCAAAGCCACTTTGATAGATGGAGTTGCTAGTATATGGTCTCCCCAGTACAGAGCCTGGCTATACACACTCAAGTCTAAGAGGTTTTCTTTTTTAACTCCTACCAGCTTTTGAAGATAGATTGGGCCAATATGTGGATTCAAGTCCAACCTTGTAGGCCTCAGCACCTCATGAGGCTGGTATTTCCTCAACCTATAACTTTCTGGCCTCAACACTGAACTTGAAAGCCCAGTGGGAGACTTTTCCAGTTCTGGAAGTGAGTGGGGGTGGCAGTGTTGCTATTTCATCCTATCCGTAGAATAAATCAC
This sequence comes from Peromyscus leucopus, assembly GCF_004664715.2. Classification (NCBI taxonomy): domain Eukaryota; kingdom Metazoa; phylum Chordata; class Mammalia; order Rodentia; family Cricetidae; genus Peromyscus; species Peromyscus leucopus. Next base: position 22,682,350 of record NC_051086.1, read on the forward strand.
ACAAACTGAATAGACACAGCAAGAATAAACCAAAGCCAAAATGTATTTTGCCCAAAGTCATTCTAGACCAAAGACAATTCACAGAGAGTGAAATGGGCATTTTCTTCTTGAGTTTTATGACCTGAAAGATTTACAGGCCATGGTTTGAAAAGCCCATTTAAGTTATGTAGAAGAATGCCCTGAGATTTAGCAATGAAGAGTCATGATATCTTCAACTTACTTTAGTAGTGGTGGGGAAAGTCAGAGAGAGACAGAGCAAAGAGAGGGAAGGAAAGAGGAGGAGAGGAAAAGAGGGGAAGAGGGGAGGGGAGACCTCTATAAACATAGAACAAGGTAAGTTTGCTTAAAGCAAATTTGTGCAAATTTTATCAATTGTCAGCTCTGGGAGGTACATGTATGAGTAATTATTGTATTTGTCTTTCAAGGCTTTTCTGTCTTAAAAATTTCATGCTAAAATCCAAACAGTAATGTCACTTGTTTTTTAGGTATGTGCATGTCCATAAACACGTTTCCTCTCTTCTTCACAGTATGAAGAACTGTGTGCAAGCTCCTCACAGAGCCTCTGCCCATCACTCCCACCCTGTACTTTAGTCCTTTGCTCTGTGATGACTGTTTTCCTATAACTCTCTCCCTCTTAGAACATGAATTTCTGCTCTCTGCTTTTAATGTAATTTTACATTTCAGCTGCGTAGGTTTATTTTGGCTGTCTCTTTTCGCTGATGTCTTATTTAATAAATCATAAACTGTCCCCAGCCTCTGAGATGAAGCCCAGCCAATTGCCATTCAATTTCTCATTAGGGAGGGAGAGTCTGTAACTTCTCCCTCCTAGCCTGCCAGGAAATGACTTTGTGTTTAGTGATGGTGGCCTGAAGTTACAGTGAATTTGATCCAACTCTATTTGACTCACTTTGATCCGAGCTTCTTAACATAATTTTCAAGTGTTTGACCCAATCAAAATTACAAAGTGGAAAATTTAAGAAAATCTGATTCACTGGAAGACTTTTTTTTCACTCTTCTTCTTTAGAACTATTGGACAGTGTTTAAAAAGTTGACATTGTACAGGGGACTCTTGGTGTATAAGACAAGACAGGCAACCAGAAAGGCTTTCCTCTTCCAGGAACCTTTTGCCTGGGCATCTGGAAGTCCACGAGGTTGGTACAGGGGCCCCTAAAGTTGGAGAGGTCTCTGCATTGAAGAAATTCTATTGTGTGCTCACTCACTCCTGCAAGCCTGCAAAGTGCTGGGAGAATGGAGCCATCTCCAAGTTACAGCTCCACAGGCTTGTGCTGCAGCCACGTTACTAAGGGAGTCATCTCCACAGCCAGGTAGAAGAGCTTTCAAGTGTGAATTCAAGGAAAAGGCAGGACAACAAATCTTCATTGGAAAATAAATTGTAAAGGGGTGTGTGTGTGTGTGTGTGTGTGTGTGTGTGTGTGTGTGTGTGTAAGAGAGAGAGATAGAGACCATGCTTACCGCTCAGCATAACAGCAGACACAGACAATCCCATCCTGAGCAAGAGATGCAGGTTTTACTGTATATGCGATTTCCTTTCCATGCGGTGTTCTGACTTCTGGATTGCTATGCAGTCCGTGGATACTGACTCTTGTAAGACTTTACCAAAAGGGTGGAGCTCTCTCCCAGCCTTGGCATTTACATCTCACCATCTTCCATCTGGAGATGGAACCCCTCCATCCTTCTGTTCCTCAACTCACCGTTTTCAGAAAAACAAGCATCTTTTAAAGCTATCTCACTAGTTTTGAGTCATATACACATCCCATTCACACAAAAGCTTAAGCTACATTTGTTTCAAATTGAAACCTAATTTTAGATAAAAGGACTCATTATGACATGTAGTCCTGGGTTAGAAGGATGGATCAGCAGTAACAATGCTTGTTACCAAGGCTGATGACCAGAGTTTAATAACCAGGTCCCACATGGTGGATGGCAGGAACTGATGTCCACAGGCTGCTCTCTAATCTCTGTATAAGCACCATGGCATGTGAAATGGTCTCAATAAATAAATAAATAAATAAATAAATAAATAAATAAATAAATAAATAAATAGACAAGTTCTGAGAGTTTTCATAAACAAAATAGAATAGCCACAACAAACCAAACTCTGGGACAGACTCTTCAACCATCTCATCCTTTGATCCCCTCATCCTCTCATCCCTTCATCTCCTCTCATCCCCATTCCCTCACCCCTATCCTCTCACCCCATCCTCTAATTCCCATCCCCTCACCCCCATCCCCATCCTCTCATCATCATCCTCTCATCATCATCCCATCATCCCATCATCCCCATCCCCTTACCCCCATCCTCTCACTCCCATCTCCATCCTCTCATCCCCTCACCCCCATCCTCTCATCTTCTCATCCCCATCCTCTTATTCTTTCACCCCATCCTGTCATTCCATGCTCTCATCCCCATCTTCTCACTCCCATCCCCCCATCCCCACCCCCTCACACCCATCCTTTCACCCCCATCCCCAATCTCTCATCCCCTCATCTCCATCCTCTTATCTTCTCATCTCCATCCTCTCATCCTCTCACTTCCATCCTCTCCTATCATCCCCTCACCCCCATCCTCTTATCTCCTTATTCCCTCACATCCCTATCCAATTCTCTCCAATTTCTAGTATATACTAATCTATTATGCCTATATATTTAGCTTTTCACAGAAATACAGTATGAACACAATTATAAATATACGACATAACATCAACATGAAACCTGACCATATGTACCTTTGATTGCATTAATTAAACAATGTATTTAAGTTGTTTTCATATCAATAATGTAATATTTGTTGCTTAATGGTATTTCTTGGTACAGATGTACCACATTTATCATCTCTTCTTGCCCCATGAAAGACATTTAGATTATTGCCATATGTAAATGATTATAATAAATAAAATGATTGTAAAAATTCATATGTGGCTTTTTGGTGAGAATATGTCCCCTTCATTTTACTTGAGAAATATACTTTAAAATTTCTGGGGTCAAAATGCCACCTTTTCTTTCCTCTTTTCACCAGTACTAAGGGTTGAATCCAGAGCCTCATGCATGCTATCCAGTGCTATGCCGCTGACTGTCTCCCAGCCTCTTTTTACCCTTTATATGGAATCAGGGTCTCAGTAACTTGCCCACTCTGGCTTCGAACTTGTAGTCTTCTGGCTTGGGATTCTCAGGCAACTAGGATATATCAACTCAGATCAATACTTTATTTCTTAAAAATAGGAGAAATGCCTAAGAGAAATGTAATAAAATTAGATTCAGCAAACGTGAATGAATGGACCATAGGTAATAGTCATAAAACTCTATGTTCCCTTATCATGTTTAACGTGTTTAACTTGCATGTTGTCTACTATAAGTCAACTTAACAATAGAGATGAATTATGAAATGCTGGTCTTGTGAAAATATGGCCATAAACTTGTTGCTGATAAAATCCTTCTCAGCCCTCTGGTAATGATTCTATCTATACCACTGGAACCCTTTAATGTTTACGTAATTAAAATTGGATTGATACCACCTCCCCTTAGCTGACAGGGTTGCATGTTGAAATGAGGTAAACCCCATTTGTACTTCACTCTGAGGCCCCTTAAATGGCTCTTTCCTTCTAAGCCCCACCCCAAGCCCTTCCACTTCACTGAGGCATGAACTTTGCCTGGTTGTCTCATCTCAGTTTTCCTACAAAGAGCTTCCTGCCCGCTGGAGAGGTGTCTCCAAGAGCTCTAGCTTCACTCAGCTGCTGTGATAAAAACTCTCTGACCAAAAGCAGCTTGGGGAATGAAGGGTTTATTTGGCTCACATTTCCAGGTCACGTTACTGAGGAAAGTCCAGACAGAAACTCAAATAGAAACTCGAAGCAGAAACCATGGTGGAACACTGCTTGCTGGCTTGTCCACAGGCTGGCAGGCAGCCTCTTTTCTTCTACAAACCACGATCCCCTGCCCAGTGAGGGCACTGCCCACAGTGGACTAGACCCTTCTACACCAACCAAGAGTCAAGACAGTTCCTCACAGACAGACCAACAAGCTGGTCCCTCAGGTGATTATGTCTAGGACACAAGGCAACATCATGTCCTGTGACTAGAGGTTATGATATAACCACATGACTCTCATTCTGGCCATGTTGAGAAAAATATGTTCAAGAGAAGCAAGCTCTAGGGGCTGGGCCCAGAACTGATGTGGATCATCGGAGGTAGAAAGGCATCAGGAAGGAGGACAGACCCCACGGGCACCTTAAAGAATGACAGCTGGGACACTTTCTGGCATAAAAGGCATTTCTCAGAGTGCTTTTGGATTAAGTTTCAGAATGACATTAGCTCTGGTGGTGATAGATGATCTTTTAAACTTACAAAACATTTATCAGCTGAGCACTCAGGCCCTTCAGGTAATGCAAGAAGGAGCGTTGACTAGAAACATGAAATATGGGCCAGTTCACCATCTACTAACTAAAATGTTTCATCTGGTAATCACTGTGGAGCAAGATTTATTTTGGGTTTCACAAACATCTTTTTAATTTAAATTAGATTTAAGGGATTTTCTCTCTCTCTCCATCATCCGATTTCTTAGAGTTTAGCATTTGCTAGACTCTTTTTCTATTAACCCTCTCATCATCTTCTTCCAGTTAATTGTTTCCCTAAAGTGAATTCTGTGTAACACTGAGCAGTTATAGACAGTACTGGATATGCTTCGTAGGGAATATGCTAAGGGGGTCTTTAAAAGACATATGAATAAATGTGATTAAGATTAGAATTCTAGTAAGATAGTTCAGGTTGACCTCAAACTTTCTATGTTGCTGAAGGTGACTTTGAACTTCTCATAGTCCTGCCTCTATCTCCAAAGTACTTGGAGCTTATGCTTGGTTTATGAAACAGTGGGGATGGATCCTATAATCTCATGCATGCTAGGCAAACTCTCTACCAACTCAGCTCTGTTGGTTTGGCTACACGAGACCTTGTCTCAAAATATAAAATAAAACAACAGCAAAATTAAGAAAAAAAAAAAACCCAGATTCTGTTTTTTCAACATTGTCCTACATAACCTTGACTTGCATGGCAAAACTCATCTTGCCTGCACAGTTTTACTATGAATTCATTGTTTTTGTTGGTTTGTCTGTTTCTGCCCACCATACCCAGACGTAGCCATGTGCTCCTTCCTCTCTAAGCCCTTTACTGTTTCTTTGGACTGGGACACTGGGAAGGGGGTGGAAGAATGGCATGCTGGGAGTGCTCTGGGGACTAGGATCGAAATCACAGGAGACTTGCCCCTGTGTTCAACTATGAGGACTGCAAAATCAGAAACTCCAAGTTCCCACTGAGTACCATGAAGTGTATGCCTGGGGCAGAGCCAGACAGAGCAGTAGCAACATTTCCTCCATCCCAAAATGAAATGGAGGACATTCTTAATCGAGTTGCTCATCTGCTACATGCAGGGCGATCCACTTAGTAGAACTGTGAAGCAGCTTGTCTGTAAAGCGTTGTAGATAGAGCAAATGTCACCTGAAACCTCATGTGAACATCCGATCAGTTAGGGGTACATGAAACTGGATGAGGAAAAACAAAACCAGGAATTGAAAGAGTATATTCTGTGACTGTCCTCCACAGACTTAGATGCTTGAGCATGTAGTCCACAATTGGTGGATCTGGAATCTCTATGCAATCTTTGAGACACAGGGCCCAGCTGACAGAAATAGGTCACCAGGACCAGTCCAAGAAAGTTATGCCACCCTAGGTTCTGTAGCATGTCTGCTTCCTGATCCATCAAGATGTACGTAAATCACACTGCAAGTTTCTGTCTTTAGACGGAGCTATAGTAGCTACCATGCCTGCCCTGTCACCGTAGATTAACCCACTCTAGACATTGCACCTTCCTCAATATTATGGACCACACATTTGAAAAATGGGAACCAAATTAAATTTCTCCTCTGGAAAGCTTCCCTGGTGGGTATTCTGTCTCAGTGGTGAGAAAAGTAATTAACACAGTGTATAAATTGAATACCTGCTCTACTGTCACTTGCTTGTGATTTTGTAAAGAACTGATGCTCTGTGAGCCCTTGTTTTTAGCTATACAAGAAACAGAATGAGCCACTGGGTTTAAATTTTTTCCTTCTTTCCTTCTTTCCCTCCTTCCTTCCTTTCTTTTATTGCTTATTTATTTTGTTTTGTTTTGTTTTTTTTCAAAACAGGGTTTTTCTGTATAACCCTGATTGTCCTGAAATTCACTCTATAGATCAGGCTGGCCTCAAACACAGAGATCCTCCTGCCTCTGCCTCCTAAGTGCTGAGATCAAAAGCATATGTCATCATACCTAGCTGAGAGTTTAAATTTTTTGACATAGCATGTAGTATGTTGGAAAATGCTCACTTGGCTAAATTGTTGACCTAGCAAATGTCTGACACTTAATACACTTTTTAAATTAAGTGAGTGAATTCACCTAGAAACACAAATATGAATGTTTTTCAGTCACCATGAAGAGCCATGTGCATATGCTTCTGAGGACCTCAGCTAGAAATACAGAAGTCTCACACCATACGTGACGCTCTTACAGGGCAGGTCCCTAGCGGCAGGTGCTGAGATAAAGTTTGAGCACCAGGGTCTCGATTAGAGATAAATACTTATGTAAAGAAGCTGAGGAAGCCATATTTGAAAAGAAAATAGGCAATGCTGCAGTGCAGCCTCAATGAGGCAGGGATTCCCCACTGGGCTGTCATGGCCAGGCTTTTCGGGTTCCCAGAAAGATAAGGTCTCACTGGTAGAGACTCTCCTAAGCTGAAGCAGATCCTGAAAGTGGGAACAATGAGTGTGGTTCCCAATGGCCTGCTGTGAATAAAGGATGCTGGAAATGCATCTGTGTCTACTTCCCAGTGGGAAACAGAGATCTGGGTCAGGGAGTGAAGGGAACAGAAAGTTTAAGGCCACTTCTCTAGGACTGACAGACCAGAGGCAGTGTTGTTAGACACAGGAAGAAAATAAATGACAAGTGTAAAGGCAGGAACCTTTTCTATATACCATTTCTAGTCACAATAATAAGGGCATTTGTGTGAAATGGCAGCATTTCAAGCAAAAGGACAAAAGGCCTGGTTACTTCTGATGATCAATACTGATTGTCAAACTGACAGCGCCTAGTATCACTAGGAGATAAGCCTCTGGGACGCCCTGAGAGGGATTATATCAGTTGATGCAGGAAGACACACCTATAGTTGGGACTGAGATCCTGGACTGAATAAGAAGGAGAAGCTGTGCTGAGCCCTGAATTCCTTTGTCTCTGCTTCCTGATTGCGGATTCAGTGAGATCAGCTGTCCCAAGGGCCTGATGTCAAGCTGTCCCCATCACGGTTGTATGTATCCTTGAACCATGAACCAAAGGAAAGCTTTCTTCCTTAAGGTGTGTTTGCTAGGTACTGTGTCACATGAACAAACACAAGTAAATAATACAGTGTCCCAAAGAGAGTTCAAGGAAGGATTTAAACTCAACAGAGAAAGCTGGCTAATTGCAGAGACTAGAAGAATGGCTAAGGACATTATAGTAGCCTGGGATTATGTCCTAATTCTATAGTCACACATTACAAGTAAGCCAACTAATTTCCTAGTAATTTATTGTGTGATTGATAAGCTTATATATATATATATATAAAAGCTTATATATGTATATATATACATGTATACATATATATGCATATATATGAGTGTTTTGTCTGCATGTATGTAAGTGCATTCCATGCATACAGTGCCCATGGGAACCAGAAGAAGGTGTCAGACACCACAGATCTGGAGTTACTGATAGGTGTAAGCCACCATGTGGGTACTAGGAACTGAACCCAGGTTCTCTGCAAGAGCAGCCAGTGCTGTTTACTATGGAGCCATCTCTCTAGCCTCATCTCCCTAATATTTTCGTGATGGTTGAGTGTTACAAATACGCTGACTAGAGGAGGCAATTATGGTGGAGCTTGGGCTAAGCGCTGTGACTGGTATATGATACTCACTCTGGTGGTATCATTTATATCAATCAAATCCTGATTTGTCTGCAATTCTTTACCAAGGAGATATTTTAATTAATACCAAATTCATTTTGCTTCCAACCAAACACATATACTCTGTATTACTTAAATTTGATGCCTGGAGGCTAGAGAGATGACTCTGTGGTTAAGAGTATTTAGTACTCTTTTTTTTTTTTTTTTTTTTTTTTTTTTTTTTTGGTTTTTTCGAGACAGGGTTTCTCTGTGTAGCTTTGCGCCTTTCCTGGAGCTCACTTGGTAGCCCAGGCTGGCCTCGAACTCACAAAGATCCACCTGGCTCTGCCTCCCGAGTGCTGGGATTAAAGGCGTGCGCCACCACGCCCGGCTATTTAGTACTCTTAAAAGGATCCGAGTTCAATTCCCATGTCAGACAGCCATAACTACCTATAACTCTAGCCCCGGGGAGATCCATTGCTTCTGACCTTCACAGGCACCTGAACTCCTACCCACCCCCTCCTGTGCAAACAAATTAATGTTTATAAGCATACGAAATAAACTATTAATAAAGCATATTTCAAGGGCCAGTGAGCTGGTTCCGTCAGCAGGCACAGGTATTTGTGGTCCAGCCTGACGACCTGATCTATGGAGTCCATGTGGTTGAAGGAAAAAACTGAATTCCACTAGATCATCCTCTTACCCGACATGTCCACTGTTAAATAAATGTGTGTAATAATTTAAAAGCCAAAAAATACATAATCTAAATTGCATATAGAATACTGAACATTGCCAGCAATTTTTTTCATGGTCTATACCCTCATTTAAACATTAGCGACAGACATTGTTTACACATGCTAAGACCAAAATGTGGTGTTCTGAAAAGGATGAAATGAAGGGACCTGGCAAGCTGGCTCAGTGTGTAAAAACACCTGCCAAGCAAGCATGAGGACCTCAGGTCACATCAGCACCCACATAAAAACCCACGATTGCCTCAACCACATTCATGATCCCAGTGTGGGGAGCAGTGGAGTCACTGGGGCTTGCTGACTGACAAACCTAGTTCCAGTCACTGAGAGACCCTGTCTCAAGGGAATAAGGAAAAAATGATAGAGTAGGACACAGGATATTCTACACATACACATGTGTACATGTACCATACACACACACACACACACACACAACACAACACAACACACACACAAACATACATACACACATGAGACACACAGAGAGAGAGAGAGAGAGGGAGGGAGAGAAAGAGAGAGAGAGAGAGAGAGAGAGAGAGAGAGAGAGAGAGAGAGAGAGGAGCCAAACAACCATATTATCTGATAAATAATTACAGAGCACATAAAAGCACAAGAAATCATCTGAAAAATTCTTTTCCAGGGTAAAGAATCTGGCAGTGTTTAATTTTACTAAACTGAAGTTACCCAATTACTTTTGGCTGTATGCCCTTATTTTTCATAAGCAGATTTATTAATTGTGACTTTTAAAATTATAAGCAGCAAAAACACAACTCTAACATACTTAGGCAAATAAAATGACACACTGCTCTCAGTAATTTCCATGACTAAGGATGACGTTGGAACACATTTGGGTCCAGTGACCAAATGATGTCACTTGTCAATCTGTCTACTGCGCTGTCACTTTACACAATTCATTTCCAGGAAGGCCCTCTCTCCACGTTTAAAACATTAATAGCTCCAATTCTGAACTGTTGATTAGAGTGGAAATCCTTAGCTGGGAGGAAACAAAAGCTATTATTTCATAACTTTAGAAGGCTATTTGTTTTATAATTTCTAGAACTGTCATGGCAGCTTCTCAGTAGCCCAGATGGGATGTCATCACAGGAACCTGAATATGATGGTTCAGGTGTGTCTGCTGAAGTCAGATCTTCACCTCTGGAACTGAGGTAGGATTGCTATGGCTCTGTGTAGTCAAAATACAAAGGCTCAGGACTGGGGATGAGGCTTTGTGATAGGACACTTGCTCAGTGTGCACGAGGTCCTGGTTTTGATCTCCAGCACTGTAAGAACATACAAAGTCTGACTGTGAGATGGGGAACTCACATTAAAAACCAAGTGTGCTAGGAGCTATTACCAGTAGGATATAACCCCCCTCCATCTGATATAAATTTTATAACCCTCAAGGATAAAAGGGTTAAGCCTCATATAGCCCCAGAGCCAGTAAGGCCATCTGAGATGTCTGTCTTGCCAAACACAGCTCAATGCTGAATTTGCAAAAAGGTCTAATTTCTCCTCTGGAGCTCTGAACAAGGCTATTAAGAGGCCCTTTCAACTTCTCCCTCTGGGAAGCTTTGCAAACAGCTGCACTGAACGGCAAAGCAGAAGAGTACTAAAGCCTTAGGAACCCAGGCTCAGTGCCCTCCAGCAGCCCCAGGCTTTATCCAGACAACCTTCATGTGGATGTAGCAGCGTGCAGAATGGTAGGAGACCTGAAGATTCTCAGCAAAACTCAGCTCAGATTGGATGCCTGCCAGGAAGTGCCCTGAGCAGCCTTATCCTGGGCTGAAGAAGAAGGCTGATATCCAGGAAAAACATTGTGATTTAGTGTTGAGTACAGATGGGCTACTCGGAAAACACATTTTAGTGGGGAGGAGAGGAAGGCTGTTTTCCCAAGTTGGAGGCACACACAGCATACGACTTCTTGCTGGCTTTCATAATGCAAGGGCTGTCCTCTGAGATCTTGCTATATAGGCTTTGTCTGTAATATGGAATTCCTCTCAGGACCATTACCAGGAAAGGAATGAGCAGAGGGCAGTGTGGCATGTGGAGAAGAAACTAGACTATGGGATCACTATCTCACTGATTCACTGAGTCTCCTGGGGAATCCCTTCCCTTCTCTAATGCTCCCCCAGCTAACTTGGTGTTGCAATGGATTCTGAGCTCATATACTCACTCTTCAAGAACAGTGCACAATGATGACACAAACTTTTATCCCAGCACACTTGGGAGTTGGAAGCAGGAGAATATGAAGTTAAAGGTCAGGCTTGGTTACCTAAGTGAGTTTGAGGCCAGCCTGGGTTGTGAGACTGTCTCAGAAACCAACCAAACAACAGAAATAGTGCTGTTGCAATCACAGGCTCTGTGGATGGGTTTTGAGTAGAGTTTTTCACAGAGTCCTCAGACTCAGGCTGGGGTAGAGGAAAAGATATATTCCAGGGCCTGTTATGATCTTCAACTGATGGTTTCTGGGAGGGAAACAAAATGGTCAGTGTATATGCTTCTCGGCTGGATTAAAAAAACCCTTTTGAAAGTATTACCTGTGCTTTCACCAAGGATTAGATAAGAATGTAGAACATTTTCTATATTTTGGGAAATGTGAGTACTCTGTTTTTGTTTTGTTTTCTACAGATATTGAAAAATGCATCTCCTAGGTAATCAATGATAAATATTAAGCACACAGAGTTATAACACGTGGAACACCCTTATGCTTTTACTCTCACTTAAAGCTTAAATATGTGATATGGAACAAAATTAAATCTCCATCTGAAAACTGAAAAAAGAAAAAAGTTCAGACAATGAAAAGTTAAATAAAAATAAAAGCACTTATGCAACATTTTGTTATGATTTGGTATCCAAGGTGTGTGGGGTGGGGGGTTGGTGGTGGTGAGTAAATAACCTCCAAGCCTTGCAAGGTGGAAAGGATTCTACTACATTAAAACCTTTAGATATTTTCCTTGATGCTTAAAGACAGAGCATTATTTTAACCCTCCCCAGTCACTGAAAATACTAGGCACAAAGCCAGGCCTGAAGGCGCTCATTTGACTCCCAGTGGCTGGGAAGCTGAGGTAAGAGGGTGAGACTCTCAAGGGTGTTCTCAGCTATGGATCAAGTTTGAGGCCAGGTGAGGCTACGGAAGACCCAGTTTCAAAAATAAAAGTAAAGCAAATAAAAAGGACGTATATCCAACCACACCAGCCTTTTTAAACCTTTAGGACTGTGGCTCCTGTTCTTAGATTACAAGAATGAAATGTGAGTCTAGAATACAGTCATTCCATGTGCTGAGGGTCTCAGCTTTTAATCTCTCTCTGAGGTAAACTCTGCCACGGCATAGAGAATCAACACCTCTCTCTGCTCATATTTCTTTCTTCCCTTACTTCTCATTATTCATCTCATTTTGAAAGCCTGGAGCTCCCAAAGATGCCAAGGAACCATATGCAGGTCACTGCAGAGATCCTGGGTCAGTTTGATCTGAGCTGGTAGCCTTTCAGTTCATGGCATTCTCTTCAGGAAAATACTCACTGTTCTTTTTCTTTGGTTTCTTTTAAAGTGTGTGTGTGTGTGTGTGTGTGTGTGTGTGTGTGTGTATGTGTGTGTGTATGCTGCGGGGGGGGGGGGGCCCCCCCCCCCCCCGGGGTCCCTTATCCAACAACTCAATTCAACAGGAAATTGTTGCAAGGAACACCCTGTGCTAAGCGCAAAAGGAAAGGAGAGATGAGGAAAACAGAGTCTGTGTCATTGTAGAGTGCAGTTAGTGAGTGGGCTAGATCTGGGCCAGAAATAAGAGTAACTAAAGTCAGGCTGTGATAAGTACTTCAGGAGAGATATTCAGTATGAAACACCAGAGAGAATGCAGCAGAGAAACTCGTGTTCTATGTGGGAAAGGCTCCAGGTGGGTTTCCAGGGCAGCTATTTAAGACTGACTGTGAAAGATGAGGGCTACAGGAAAGAAGAGGCATCCCTATTGACCATAAATAGCCCACGTGAGATGGTCCATCTTCATCTGCAACCTGGCTGGATTTATAATCACCTTGGAAATACATCTCTGTGTGTGCCTGACATTTCCAGGAAGGTTTACCTGAAGAGGGAAGGCTCACCATAATAGTGGCACCTTGGCTTAACTAAAAAGGGCAAGGCAAGCTAAGCAATCAGCATTCCTCTCTCCTTGCTTCCCAACTGTGGATGCACTGCCCCAGAGCTCTGTCTTCCCACCACCACAAACGGATTGGCTGTCAAACTGTAGACCAGAGCAAGTCTTCCCTTTTGAATGTTGATTTTGTTGTCAGGTGTTTTGTCACACCCATGAGAACAGTAACAAATACAGTGTGTAAAAGTATAGAGGACAGGGCATGCATGGTGCCTTAGTGACCTTTCTAGTGCCATGACAAAATGCTATGACCAGGGCAACTTATAAAATCAGCTATTTAATTTGTGGCTTACAGTTCCGAAATGAAGTTCATGACCATCAAGGCAGGTGGTGTGGCAGCAAACAGAAAGCTGACGCTAGAACTGGAGCTGAGAGCTTACATCTTCGTCCACAAGCATGAGACAGAGAAAGCTAGCTGGAAATGTCATGGGCTTTTGAAACCCTAAAGCCTACTCTCTCTCTCTCTCTCTCTCTCTCTCTCTCTCTCTCTCTCTCACACACACACACACACACACACACACACACACACACACACACACCTCCTTCCAACAACAAGGTCATACCTCCTAATCCTTCCCAAAGAATTCCACCAACTTTGTGGAATTCAAATACATGAGCCTCTGAAGACCATTCTCATTCAAAACAACATATATAGTATCTCCAGAGAATAACAAATGAAGGTTTGACTGGAAGAGATGTTTTCTGTGTGAAAGGGCAGCAAAGAAAGCAGTGTGGAGATTTACATTAGAGTCTGAATAACATTCTAACACAGTTCAAATTTGAAAAAAAAAAATGCACTGCAAATCTATTAAGTAGTTGGCCTGGTGCTGAAGGCTTAGTTGGGAAGACGGTAACCAGGACATACAAATTGCTAATCATGACATGATGGTTGATAAATTTCCTAAATAGAAGTATGAAAAGGTATGCATGGGTGCTGAATGTGCAGTGAGGAACAGAGGGAAGAGAATGATGAACAAATGGGAAACAGCAAGGGAGGTCATTCCCAAGACCAAGAATTGCATAAATAAAGATAGCCCAGCACAGAACAAGAGTAATAAATATGGTATTCCCAAAAGAAAAACTAAATAGAGAATGAGAAATGAGAACTGAGCCTGAAAAGCTAACGAACAGAAAAAGAAAAATTGGAATGCTTAATTTACCAGAAATTGAATTATAAATTTTTAAAAATTGCAATGAAGTACTCATCATGGTAACATTGAATGCCTATTTTACATGGTATATGGTTTGTAGTATATTTTCAGCACTCTACATTTTTCACTCCTTATAATTAAAATATTGAATTCATCTTACTCCTTATAATTAAAATATTGTATTCATCTAGTGTGTGTGTGTGTGTGTGTGTGTGTGTGTGTGTGTGTGTGTGTTCATGAGGACAACTTATGGGAGTCAGTTTTCTCCTTGGATAGATTCTGTGCACTGAGCTCAGGTTATCAAGTGTGGTGGCAAGTGACTCCATTTCCTGGGTCATCTTTTCAGGCCTATTCCTTCCTTATCATTTTAAGGAAAAAAATAGTTTTCCACTTCCTGTGGCTGGCCCATACTCATGGCTATAGATATAGTATAAGTGGAAGTAGAGGGAAGTTCTACATCAGCCATGTCTCACAGGACTTGTGGTAATGAAGATCCCCTGTGCAGGGTTTTCACCATGACACCAGTCTTCACATGTGTCAAGTGTTTGAAATGCGGCTGCTACAAGACAAGAATCCTATGTTCTGTTGCCGAATGTTATTTAATTTAAATTTGTTCTTTGATAGCTAGAGGATGCTAGTGGCCACCATATTGGAGAGAAGGTCTGGGCAAAATGAATAAATGAATGATGAGATCTAGACACATCACCACTATAAGAATAAATGAGTGAGGCAGTTTTCAGGGAGGGACTAGGCTAGGCAAGGATGCCATTGACGCTTCTCTGGAAATTCTGAGACCAGGTTGCTGGGGAGGGAGAGAGGGAGAATGGAAAAATTCCCTCTCCCTGAAATCACCTTCAGTTAGATGGAAAGAGACAATTGAACAGAGAAGAAATGAAGCAGTAGCTCTTAAGACAGAGCTTCAACCCCACCTTAGGGCTGGCATGCTGACCTTTGGCTGACCTTTGATGGAAGCATCCTGTGAGAGGATTTGCACGGGCCAGGCTATGTCAGGAACAAAAATGTGTGCTGGACAAGCATATCTGGCTTTTGGCTTAGCAGCAGCTCTTTCCCATTTTTTCTCAGAGTAGCATCGAGCCTTTTCTTCAGGGACCTGCCATTTCCACATCCTGTGCAGTGCTAAAAGGGCTTTAAATCTCAAAACCCGCACTTGGCCTGTTCAGGTCTATTGGTAAAAATGCCTTACCAACCTAACCTAATGAGTAGATCAGGGGTGAACTTAATGAACCAATCACAATGTTCTCTAAAACCAGTTATGGATACTAGCCTTTTCTCAGATGCTAAGGGCTAGAAATAGAGCTTTGCATTTTATAATGTCTTGTTTCCTGAAGAGAGAAGCAGTTACAAAGACATTGTCATTCAAGTCCCTGCTTCTGCTTCTGCTAGAATCTACTCTGGTAAATCCCTACTGTTTGAGCTAGTTCTCCCTCTCTCTCTCTCTGTCTCTCTCTCCGTGTGTGTGTGTGTGTGTGTGTGTGTGTGTGTGTGTGTGTGTGTGTGTGTTTGTATTCATACATGTGTGCATGTATGTGGAGGTCAAAAGTCGACATCAGGCATATTCCTTAGTCACTCTTTACTGTTTTGAGTCAGCCTCTCTTACTGATTTGACTAGATTGGTTGGCCAGTGTGCCCACTCTTAGAACTGGGATTACAGTTGCATGCTAACCCACCAAGCTTTGTATGTGGACAGTGAGGATCTAAAGTCATGTGCTCATGCTTGCTTGGTAAGTGCTACCCTGTGCCTAAGCCTTTTGAATTTTTCTTTTTATAGAAGTTTGCTAGAGTTGGGTTTCTGCTATTCCTAACCAAGAAATAAACACATTAGTTTATAGAAGACATGAGTCTCAAGTTTTGATAGATGTTTCCTCATTAATTAATTCTAAATATTTGTCTCTGACAGACAGATGAAATAATGATTTTTAGTTAGCTGAGAAGTAGAACAATTTTCACTCTATCATTAATTTAGTGATATGAGATGTAAAGAAAAACATACTGGGGACTCTGGACTTCCCCAATATCTTGACAACTGTCATATAAATGACCTTAAAATAAAGCTATCTGGGAGGGTGCTATCTACTTTGGCATTGCTAACACTCAAAGACAGACTCTCCAGTAATTGTGACCTCACCAGTATCATCACTCTTAGGCCACTGACACATGGGGAATTAAATTTTGAAATAGGAGTCATGGCCAGTATTTGCTCTTCTGTCAGAACCAGTCATATTGGTCTTTACTCCATTTTCTCATCTACTTGTATTAAGAAGTTTTTGAAATTCTGAAATAGGTAGATCCGCATGTTTGACACCAACCCTAGGAAGAGACTCAATATATCCTTTAGGCTGGAAATCCATATATCTTGTTTGTGCATTGTCAAATATTCCATGAAGTCTCAAAAGATAAGCAAGCAACCTTGTATGAACATGAAGTCTACACAAATGATCTATGTACTTAGGTAACTAATTGTAGTCTACTAAGGTTGACAATTAATAAGGGTCCATGTCATCTGTGTCATGTGAATGTGTTCTCATGAGAAAGGGAAGAATAAATTGAATAATGAGGAAAGATCTACAGAATGTAAATGATTAAAATCCTAGAAAGAGGAGAAACTGTGCTGTGATATTAAATAAATAAACTTATAAGCTGAAAAAAGATACTAGAGAGAGAGCTTGAGAATGACTATTAGGTTTCTGAATTGAGTGATAGAGTATGATATTGATAGGCAGCATTATGAAATGAGACAGGGTGGGAGAGAGAGAGAGAGAGAGAGAGAGAGAGAGAGAGAGAGAGAGAGAGAGAGAGAGAAGAAAGGAAGAGGAAGAAAAACATGAAGACAAGAGGGAAGAGGAGGAAAGAGAAGGAAGTTGAAGAGGAAAAAGAAGGAGAACAATTGGGGAATGAGGGATGGTATTCAATGAGAAAAATAAGACGTATTATAAAGGATTAAAACAACAGCATAGAGATAAAACTAAGATTGTGGGTTTGATCTATGGAAAGAGAGAAGACAGCATTTTCTTTTGTCTAGGGATTAAATAAAGGAATGTGTTTTAGAAAAAAAAAACAGTCATAATCAGCAATGATAGTATTATGTTAGAGAATGGCATTCTGAGATAATGAGTGAGCACAAGTATGGATTCCATTAATTTTTTCTAACCATGATGCTCTTGATTTCAACCGAGAGATTTCCAGGGGTCATGCTGCAATGTCTACAATATTTGACCATTATACCCAGGGAAGAAAGATGTTACTTGGATCTAGGTGGCACAGATCAGAAATCCTGTTCAACATATGACCGAGCACTGGGAAACACCCATGACAGATGATGGTTCATTCTCCCAATGTCAATAATGTTGAGACTGAGAAACCTGGTCCCAACAGGGGCATTTCTTAAGCACTTTAGAACTAAATGTCCTCAACTAAAGCAAGAATGAATGACCATTCCATGAACATTTGAGGGTTTGATAAGGTAACTCATGCCAAGTTCACAGTGTTAATAAATCCTTGTGTTCTCCACAATCTTGATTGTTGTTTTTTGTTGTTTGTTTGTTTTTTGTTTTTTTATCACTGTGTGTGGTTGACTGATGCCCTGAAATTGGATACCATGGTAAACAGAAAGAGTATGGCTTTAGTGGATGTACAACAGCATCTTTGATTTTCTAGTCTTCTTTTGTGAGGAACAGTCAGGGCTGCATAGAGGATGGAAGAGAGAAGCTCCCTTTAGGGAGGTTTGGATTTTGCTTCAACTCTGGAATGCCCTGAATATTTCACCTTCAGATATAGAAATGTTCCCTGCAATAGGTTCCTACTAGTCAGGATGTGCTGTGGGTCATTACTCAGGTTAAGACTAAAACAACTCTGGCAGAAATGGTTTTCAGATAGTGAAATGGATTCCATTTCTGTTTGTGTTCAGAGTGGGTTGTTTTGTGTCTGGGTGGAAGGATATATGCACAAATAGCTATTATATACAGATAAAAATAGATAGATAAATAGATAATTAGGTAGCTATATATAAGTAGATAGATAGATAGATAGATAGATAGATAGATAGATAGGCAGACAGATACTAGACAGATGGTAGGTATTTTGGGAACAACTCTAACTAAAGCTCAGCAGATTTGCTAATGGAGATTTGTATATACATAAATAAAACAGTAGATAAGACATTAGACAGATATAAAGATAACAAATATACATAGTTAGACAGATATATAGATAGGTAGATTTCTTAACTACCTTCCCATTGCCATGATAAAATACATGACCAAGGCAACTTATAAAAGAAAGCATTTAATTTGATTTGCTTGTCTCAGGGGTTTAGAATCTGTAATGGTGGAGCAAAGGAACAGTAGAGCTCATATCTTGATCCACAACTACAAGGCAAAAAGAGGGAACTCTGAGAATCATATGAGTTTTTTGAAACTTCAAAGCAACCTTCAGTGACACATGGCTTCCAACAAGGCCATACCTACTAATCCTCCCCAAACAGTTCTATCAACTGGGGACCAAGTATTCAAACATAGAAACCTCTGGGGACCATTCTTATTTAAACCACCACAGCATAGCTATAGATACAGATGTAGATGCAAATGCAAATATAAGTATTTGAGTAAATAACAGCACATTATATATATATATATATATATATATATATATATAAAGATAAGAATAGATAGCTAAATCAGCACACAGGCAGATAGACAGATAC
Source organism: Peromyscus leucopus (assembly GCF_004664715.2). Classification (NCBI taxonomy): domain Eukaryota; kingdom Metazoa; phylum Chordata; class Mammalia; order Rodentia; family Cricetidae; genus Peromyscus; species Peromyscus leucopus. The sequence goes on from NC_051086.1 coordinate 22,701,071, forward strand.
ATAGATACATAAGCAGGAAAGTAAATAGATAAATACATAGCTGGACAGAGAGACAAATACATGTTTGTTCATGGATAGACAGACATAAAGATGGATGGATGGGTAGTAATACATATGATGAATGTTTGAAATGGCTATAGCAGATTTACTAATGGAAACGTGTATATATAAATAGACCAAAAGTTAGAAAGATAAATCTATATATAGGTAGATAGATAACTGATAGACAGATAGATATAGATATATAGGTAACCAAGTAAATAGATAGATGGATGGATAAATGGATGGTTATGTAGGCAGATAGATAGATAGCATATATTTGGGGGGTATCTCTAAACATAGAACAGCAAATTTACTAGTGAAAAAATATTTATTTGAATGACTGCATATGTTATAGCTGTATATTTACAATTTTCAAAATGACATAAATGTATTGAATGGATCTTGAGATTATTTTGTCACCAGACTGTCACAAATTTTGTGTGTGTGTGTGTGTGTGTGTGTACGTGTGTGTGTGTGTGTGTGTGTGTGTGTGTGTGTGTGTGTGTGATAACAGAAAATCACCTTCATAAGAGTTGGGTGAGAGGCACAAATTTGAACAATTCCTTCTCTAGTCAGACTCACTTAGCCCCTTAATCCCTTACCCTGTCAGCTGCTGTCCCAGGATGTGTTCAGTTGCACAGAGCACTAATAAACAAACATGGCTCAGGGTTCATGGCATCACAGGAAAAAAATATTCCCTATTTTCAGTAAATAGATTGTGATCAAACAGCAACTGAACAGTTAGTGGAAGAGGAAATCAAGGAAAAGGAACTTTGACTTGGTGGCCTTTAAGCTACAAAACAAACACAAGAGCATGAAGAGACTCAGACAAATCCTTTCAAGATAACCAGCTCTTGAAGGTGTACTCATCAAGCCCTTGGCCAGAGTACTAGAGTATTTCCACCAAGGTTAAAAGCAAGTAAAAGCAAACAGTAAGAAACAATTGAAGATCTGTGTACTAACATCAGAATTAAACACTTGTTTCCTCCTGCCTGTGTTCATGTGTCTGCACTGGAAAGGTCTGGGATCTGTCTTTTATAAACTAGAAGAAAGGAAAACTGGAAAATAAGTTATTGAGCGAGGACATTTCCATGTTGTCCATTGGTCCTGTCTCCTCCCAGTTCAGTCAAACCTGATTCCCATTTGGTACAGAGGTGATTCTGACTTGCTCCTTAGTTGAAAGATTGGAACTCAGGCCACAGCCAGATCACTTAGATCACCACATCTCCCTGGCCATAGTGACTGTTCTGTTCTTGACACCAGATCTTATATAGTCATTATTGCCATGGTAACCAATACAGCTCCTTCATTAGTAAGTAGATCCTAATGGGCTTTTTACACATATAAATAAAATCTTGTATCTCAGTGTGTGGAGGTTGACAATTCAGTAGACAGGTTGACCAGCAAGCCCCCAGAATCCTTCTGTTTTCATTCTTCTAGTACAGGGATTATTGGTACATCCCACCACACACAACATTTTTGTTACCTTGGTGTTTGGATTGAACTCAGGTCCTCATGTATTCAAAGAAGGCAACTTGCCCACTAAGCTGTCTCCTTGGCTTCCTCATGTTGATGTTTAGTGTATCAGCTCCCTATGGCTGCTGTAACAAGTGACTACAAATATACTAGTGCAAAACAGCACACATTTATTTGTAACTATAGGTCAGAATTTTGAAATAGATGGATGGATAGGTAGGTGGTAGATGGATACATAGATAGATATATGAATACATAGATAAATCTAACAAAAGGCTGGGAAAATAGCTCAGTGGTATAGCATTTGGGAAGATATATCATACTGAGCTAAAATCCAAGGTGTTGGGGCGTACTGGCTTTTGGGAGCCTCAAGGACAGAGCACAGTTCCTTAATTTTTGTGTCTTTTTCAGGCTGTCCACAATCGTCGTCCTTCCTTCCAAATCCAAGATCAGTGTTATAAGGACATGTGTATAGTGGCATGCACCAGTAATCCCGGTACTAGAAGGGTGAAGACATGAGGATTCTGGGGGCTTGCTGGTCAGCCTGTATAGCTGAATTGTCAAACTCCCAGTTCAGTGAGAGATTCTGACTCAAAAATTAGGTGGAGAATGATTGAGGAAGACATCTGATGTTGACCTCTAGCCTGCATACATATGTGCACATGTAGCCTCCCTGACACACATGAATATATATGACACATATGAATATATAGTCATATATGTGTATGTGATCCTATATATATATACATATCTATATCTATATCTATATCTATATCTATATCTACATCTACATCTATAGATAGATAGATAGATAGATAGATAGATAATGACACAGAATCAGAGAGATCCTGTGTGTGTGTGTATATATATATATATATATATATATATATATATATATATATATATATTTCTTTGGTATCCCTCTTTCAATTTTAAGAATTTTTTGAGCCCCGCTTGATAAACCTGGATGATCTCCCAGTTTGAAGTCCAGCTGGTCAACTACATTGATTCTGTCTGTGGTCACTGCCTGGCGTGGAAAGTTGGCCCCAGACTGAGGTGTCAGGCTGTGGGCATCCAAGGCAGACCATTCTGCCTTCTTGTTTAAGTTGTTCATGACTTTCCTCATGACACACCTCAGTGTAACAAAGGAATGGTTCAGGAGAGATATGGAGTCACATGGAGTGGATGCTAGATCTGCTGTAGAGCAACGTCATGCTTTTGACATTGTTCTTTCTACTGTTAATTTCACAGCACCTATGTAAAAACTATACAAAATTAGTTTTAAAAAATAAGCAAGGATCATATAAGAAAATATCCCTGATTTCTGCATCCCTACCTCTTAGAGTAAGGAGTGGGAAAAGGCAAGGGACTGCCCATGATTGGATAGGAGCGGTGTTAGCAAAGAAGTTCTTCCTCATGGGCAAGGTAAGGGTGAGATCTCCAGGGAGCTTTCAGGGTGTGTCATTTCAAATATTCTTCATGGAGTTCTTGAATCAATTAATGTTAATATTATGTCTTATATTCAGAGTCATTTGCCTACATGTATGTGTGTGCCCTACATGTGAGCCTAGTGCCCATGGATGTCTGAAGATGTGGGCAGTCTCCTAGAACTAGAGTTACAGATGGTTGTGAGCCACCTTGTGGGTTCTGAAACCTAAAATTGGGCTTCAGCCATTTTTAAATGTATTACATTTCAATTTATTCAATGTGTATGTGTGCGTGCGTGCGTGTGTGTGTGTGTGCGTGCGCGCGCGCACACACACACACACACACACACATGCACACATATTCTATGGCATGCATATGGAGATCAAATGACCACTTATGACAGTCAGTTTTCTCCTTCTACCATGTAGGTCCCCAAGAACAACTTGGGGAGAAAAATTATTTGGCTTATAGTTTACAGTCCATCACTGAGGGAAGCCAGGTGAAAGAACTCAGGGCAGAAACCTGGAGGCAGGTACTGAAGCAGAGACCATGGAGGAACACTGCTTACTGAATTGCTTCCAGTATATAAACTTCTTATATAGCCCAGACTTGTATGATGAGGGATGGTGGCACCCATACTGGGTTGAACACCCTACATGAATTAGTAATCAAGAAAATGCCTCACAGACATACCCACAATCTAATCTGATAGAGGCAATTCGGCAGTTCCTCAATTGAGGTTCCTTCTTTGCAGATGTGTCAACTTGAGATCCAAGATCAACCATCACAGGCAGCAAGTACCTGCTGAGCCATCTCACACCATGCTCAAGGCCATCTGTAAAGAAAAGAACATGCCCTGCCCGTGAAATGTGTTAAAAATGGACATACATGCAAAATAGAAAGACAAACCTTCCCCAAACTACATATTTTACCACAGCATAAATATCACAAAATACAGGGAAATGATGTATCTTCTCGTTATTATGTCTTTAGCACACACCTACAGGATACTTTTTACTCACATCTTTTAGTTTGCAAATTCCTTGATTGCTTCTTCATATGACCACAGTTTTATAATGCTTCTTTTTCCACAGAGAGGGAAGGAAGATAATTGTTTCATTGATTGGAGTGTTTTTCTATTATTGTTGATGTTTGTTCTGCAAAAAGCACATAGTTTCACACAGGTTCCTGCTATGTGTTGTAGTGTTGCAGAGTTTTGTCCTAAACCTTCAAGACTTCCAGTGAACTTTATTTACTATGCTTCATGTGTGAAAGGAGACCATGTAGCACCTAAAGTCACAATACATAAAATTTTTCTTTGGCATTTATGTTGATAGATTTATTTATGCTTGTATTATACCTAAATGAGTAGCATTTAATTTAGAGCATCTAATGATTGGATGAACCATGTAAAGATATAACTATACTTCCCTACATTTCAATTTTTTTTTATTATACTAGTAAGGATATGTCCTGTTTTTCCTTCTGATGCTGTGGTAAACACAATAACCAAAAGCAAATTGGAGAGAAAAAAGATTTTATTTCAGCCTACATTTCTAGGTCACAGTCCATCATAGAAGTCAGGGCAGGAACTTAAGGAGAAACCATGGAGGAATACTGCTTACTAGCTTGAGCCTTGGTTCTTGTTCAGGTAGCTTTCTCATATAGTTCAAACCAATTTGCTTAGGGATGGTGCTGCCCTTGGTGGGCAGGGCCCTCCCACATCAATCATCAGTTGAGACAATTATTTGCCTACATGGCCACATGCAGTTCTGATCAAGGCAATTATTCAGTTGAGGTTTCCACCTCCCAGGAAACTCCAAGTTGTGTCAAACTGACAATAAAAGTAACCAGTACAGGATGGAATATGGGACCCTGAGCAAATAAGCCAAAAACTCTACCCTGGTCCAAAATCTTATTTATTTTTTAAATTGAAAATACTTTTCCATACAATATATTGTAATTAGTTTCCCTTCTCCCAATTTCTCCCAGATCCTCCCTACCTTCCCTCCTATTAAAAAGTTTATTTTATTTTTGTGTGTACATAAGTATGTGTTATGTGTGTATGCGCATGTGTGCAGGTACCTGTACAAGCCAGAAGAGAACATCAGATTCCTTAGAACTAGGATTATAAGTGGTGTGAGCTCTGAAGGTGGGTGCTGGCAACCAAACCTAGGTCACGTGCAAGAGCAGCAAGTCATTATAACTGCTGAGCCATCTCTCCAGTCTTCAACATGGTAGTGCTTTATCATTACTCACCTATCTCCAGGTCTGGAGGAATGTATCACTACTGCATGTATTCAGCTTGGCACAACTGTAAACATGTTCAGTCAAAACCACCATGATTGCCCCACTGTGACCCTAGGTGTTTTTGCCTGCAGTTCCCAGCATACTACAAAGAGACAAACCACAGTGTGATATGTGGAGCTTTATGAACAGAACATGCCAGACTCTGCTCTTACCTTGAGATAAACTAGACGAAGTTCCTTCTGGTCTTTACACTAAGTCCATTTCTATCCCAAATCCTGGTGGTGTACCTGATCTTACTACTATCCAGGACCACACTTCTGCCAGTAAGTTCCCTCAGGGCCATTTCTCATATGCTGGAGTCAATGGAACAATGATGAAATTTTTATTCATCATTTCCACCTGATTTGTGGTAAATATGCAGAGGTTTGCACACATACTCCTTGAGGTGATTACTGCTCTGGCTCATAGCAACCCTGCATTCAGTTATTTCTCCATGGAAGTGACTGAAAACTACTATAGTATACCATGATCAATCCAAGTAAGACGAGTGCCCAACTTACACTGTTAGGTGGATTCACAAAGTGCCTGAGCCATTTCAATACTGCTATGTTAGTTAGGGTTTATATTACTATGATACAATACCATGACAAACAGAAATTTGAGGGCAGAAAGGGTTTATTTGACTTATACTTCCACTTCATAATCATTGAAGGAAGTCAGGGCAGGGACTCTTGAAGCAGGAACTGAAGTAGAAACCATGGATGAGGACTGCTTACTGCCTTGCTCCTCATGGCTTGTTTATCCTGGTTTGTATAGCACCCAGGGCTACCAGCCCAGGGGTAGCACCACCCACAGAGAACTGAGCCTTCCCACATCAATCATTAATTATGAAGATAGACCACACAGGCCAATCTGATAGGGTCATTGCATCAGTTAAGGTTCCCTCTTCGAAAATGACTCTAGCATGTGTCAACTAGACATAAAACTAGCCAGCACAACTACCAAATGAGAAGTGTGATGTGGATTGAGGGACTATATCCAGAGGAAGTCATTCCCCAAACCCATCCATAACTGAGCACTCTATATTATGAGTCTCTATATTAACCGCTACTCACTGCAAAAAGAAGCATCTCTAACCAAAAATGACAGAAGTGAAAAATCTATTTATATAAACAAATATTTAGAAAGCAGTTTGAAAGTATGACCTTTTATCAAAACAACAATAGGTTCCCTCTATGGCCTATAATCTTCCCAGTCACAGGCATTCAAACAGATTCACAGTATTAGGTATTGAAATCCCTCCTATGGGACAGATTTGATATCCAATCAAAAAGCAGTTGGCTACCTCCATAAGTGCTATGCCACCATTGCATCAGTGGGCACATCTTGCCAGCACATCAGCTTTATAGCATACAGGGTCCAGTGCTAGTTAAGACCATTGATGTCTTTTTTCCACAGCAGACTGAATAGCACATTCTGGTATTGTGCAAGCTAGCCAGGAGTTTCCTGATCAATCTGAGGTTCATTTCTCTGTGTCTGAGTGGTATCTTTAACAGTAGGGTCTTACCAAGTGGCTACGGTGAGAAACCAAGAGCAACGACAACAGTCTGTGTTGATTTGGGTGCTTATGGGCCTCCTTGATGAATAACTCCTAGGGAGGTATGTCATGCCTGGCACTGACTCCTAGGGAGGTATACTACACCTGCACAGAAGTTTTCATTTAATGATTGTGTTTTCTGGGGTCAGTATTATCCAACTATGCAGGGCACTTTTGTTAAAACTCCCTTGTAAATGTAAATAAATATAATATTTATTAATATATTCCTTTTAAAATTTATTTATTTTCAATTTTTAATGTTTGAATGCTAGCATGAGATTGTATGTACCATGTGTATTTGGTAGCTTTCGGAGGTCAGAAAAGGGCATTGAATCCCCTGCAACTAGAGTTACAGACAGATGTGATGCCACGTGGGCAATAGGAATCAAAGCCAGGTTTCCTCTACACAAGAAGTAAGCACACTTCCCTTACGTACCATCTCTTTGCTCCCCACATATTTATAATCACTTTGAAAGCCAGTGGACTCCGTGAGGCTTCTGCAGCCTTAAGTTGGCTGGCGTACTTTCTTCTTTCCCCTTTCCTCAGCCCCCATCTATACTTATCCCTTAACCCTCAACGGAATGCCTTCTCCTCCCACGTCACCTATCATCCTCTTTAATTGATTGGTTTTTTGTGTGTTTTACTTCAGTTGGAAGAGAATAGGTTCCCACACAGATTTTTTCATGCATCCTTCATTTTGGTTAAGTCTTCTGCCAAGTCTCCACCACCCTCCATGATTAAATCTATCTCCATTGTCCCTCTCTACTTTCATTTTACCCATGTTTTAATATCTACCCTTTAAACCATCCCCAATAGGGCATTTTTTTTGGTGTTCAGACTAGACATATTAAAAAAAAAAATTGAAGCTAAGCTCCACATAAGAGAGAGAGACTGTGAGGTGTTTGTCTTTCTGGCCTAAGTGACCTCGCTCAGTATAATATTTTTCTAATTATATGCATTTACCTGCAAATTTTATGATTTTATTTTTAAAAGATCTGAGTAACATTCCATTGTGTATATGTACCATACCTCTCTTACCTATTCATAAGTTAATAGGCATCTAGGCTGATTCCGTTTCATAGCTTCTGTGAGTTGAGCCACAATGAACATGGGTGAGCAAGTGTCTTTGTAGCAGGATAAAATGTCCCTTGGCTTTATGCCAGGACTCATACAGCTGGGTCATACACTAGTTCTGCTTCTAACGTTTTGAGAAAACTCCAGACTGATTTTCACAGTGGCTCTACTAGTTTACGCTCCCACCAAATGGTAAGGGTTCCCCTCCCCCTACAAACTCAGCTGTTGTGACTTGGGTGAAGTGATAGCTAAGTGTTTAATGTCCACATCTACCCTCTTTCTAAAGGACTCATATAAGGAAGGTAGTGTGCATGTCTTTGCACATTAATGTCTCTGCAGAAGCATGCATGTTCCCATGTACAGGTAGAAGTCAGAGGACACTCTGGGTATTCTTCAAACTTCAACCACTTTATTTGAGACAGCGTGTCCCACTGGCCCGGAACTCACCAAATAGGCTATGCTCTCTAGCCAGTGATCTAGGGATCCACCTGTCTCTGCCTACCCAGTACCGGGATTAAAAGTGGAGGCTATCATGCTGGTATTTTTTTTTTTAATGTGTATTCTGAGGTTTGAACTCAAGTTTTCATCCTCTCAAGACAAGCACTTTCCTAGATGAGCCATCTCTCCGGCCTGCCAAACATATCTTTGAGGTTGAATATTGTCCCAGGAGAGTTAGCCACAGCAGATAGAACCCCTAAGGAAGCATACTAGGTTACTATGGAGAGCCACCCCTGGAGGTATGGAATGTATTTTCTTCTAATAAACACCCACAAAATTTCTCCTTATTTACAAACCATCCACAGAGCACCTACCATACTTTCCGCACTCTGTAAAACAGTTGGAAGACAACAAGGAACAAAACCAAAGAAACACTTTGACATCAGCCAGGAAGATTAGTATGCATCCTGTCTGGCATTTTGCTCTGTATTATCTCAGTCTCTCACTGTCTCTGGGCTATTTCACAGTTCTGTAAATTGTAGAAAACTGATAGTAATGCAAATGATTATTATTCATAAAAATGCAAATTATGTCCTGTGGACTCTGATGGATTTTTGTCCTGTGGATATTGACCAGTTTGGCCAGTTTTACTCTATTTATAATTTATTTCAAATATTTCTCATGCCTATTTATTTTCACCTGCCATTCGGGTTCTCCTTTGAAGTATTTGTAACATCTTACAGGTTGCTGAATTAATTAAAGAGCTACATAAAATTTTTGACATGTGTTCATGCTATATTCATAGTAAAAGTCAGGATTTTACCATTTTTAAAGATTTTTCCTTTAGCGGCACATCATGGTCTACATTGATAAACACATTTACCATGGAGTAATTTCCTACATTGTATTGGCAGGCTCTTGAGAAATCCTGGAAGTCCATAAAATGAAGAGACGGTGTTGTTGTTTGATCAAGACAGAAGCCACCCATGACGATGGCATGAGATTGGACACGGTAGTATTTCTTGAGTGTATGTAATGTGTGTAGGATGAGGTGGAACTGAAAAGCAGGCTTGCTTGTCATGCAACAAGAGCTCAAGATCATTTCTCCTGGAGGAGATCCAGGGTTCCAGGCTTTGGACAGCTCTTCAGAGAAGCTCTGAGATGTGCCAGCTGCCTCTGTCTGTGCTGCATGATAAGAGAGTGTACCAGGGAGCGATCTTCAAACAGGATGAATCCAAGGGCTTAAGAAGACAGAGCTGAGAACCTGGGGCTACCTGTCCCTCACCTTCCTTTCCAGGGAGGAGTGTTCGAATTGCCTGCTTTGATGATCAGTCAAATAGTGACCTTTGAAGTGCCTGCATGCAAGGCCCAGTGGCAGTGTGTTTCAGAAAGCAGTGCCATTGTTAAGACAGAAGAAACTTAGTTTTTCTCTATGACCACTGTAGGTCATTAAACCTATTTTCATCAAATCCCATCATTATTTAGAAGGTGTCATCTTGGGCCACTGTGATGGCTCAGCAGGTAAAGACACTTGCCCAAAGCCTCATAATCTGAATTTGATGACAGAAGGAGATATTCAGTTTCCACACGTTGTCTTCATGCACTGTGGCATGCTGTCATACACACACACACACAAACACACACACACAAGCACACACACACACACACACTCACATACACACACACACACACACACACACACACACACACACACACCACTAAATAAATGTTAAAAAGGTCTTCAAAGGGGTGGCTCCTAATTTCCTTTGTTGCTGTTGTTTGTTTTTGGTTTTTGTTGTTGTTATTTTTTTTTTGTCTCAATCCTGGTTACAAATGGTTTCTGTGTAAACCTGGAAAAGTCCTTTCTCTTTGGTGCTCAGTGTCCTCTTCTTTCACTGGGCTTTCCAGATTGCCCCATCACACATCCATCCAATCCTCATGCTCCATTGTTTTGTTTTTCAGTGTTATGGGATGACTACTCTCTGCCAATGGCCACTCTCACCCTCTTTGAAAGAATCCATTAGCTGAGCTCAAGGCAAAAGGCTACAGCACTAATTAAAGATGTCTCTGTATGTTCTTTTAAAATCCAAAGGATCCATGTATTCTGTCTGTATGATAACATCAAAACCAAAAAGTTTGAAGAGCAGAGCAAAAAAATCCCTTTCTGAGCCTGAATAGACACAAAGGTAGAAAAAGAGAGATGTCTGTGGTCTTTTGCCCTCAAGCCCTGGTCCTCCTAGTTGGTAGGCTTTCCTTATCAGACCATGGCTCACATGTTTTGTCATCTGTCCTCTGACTGAGACTGAATCACACCACCAGCTTTCCTGGTTTTCCATCTTCTATATGGGGATTGAACTTCTTGGCCACTGGACCAATGAGTCCATTTTTATCATATATATGATAAATATGATAATATTATATATATGATAAATATTATATATATGATAATATGTATACATATATTCTACTGATTGCTTCTCTAGAGAACCCTAATGAATATAGATATAATAATCATTTTTAAAAGTATCAATCCAGAAGATTCTAATGTATTCTTCTAGAGTCTGAGAATCTATGCCTAGGAAAGTCACTTTGGCATAGAACCTGTGGTCTTGATTCTCAAGTATGTAGAGGTAGAGAACACCAAGAGACTTCAGACTTATCTCTCTTTTGTTGTTATTCGTTGGGTATTTTTTGTTTGTTTGGTTGGTTTTCCTCTTTAGAGAATGTCCAAAAAGTGTGTCTATTGCATTCATTACTCTATTTTTGCTTCACAGTACTATGTTTTAGTTGCTGGGGACCATTTCTAGGTTGTATTAAAAAAGAATAATAAAAATTGAATTGAGATGAATTATTTGGCAATGATTACTCAGCAAACAAGATTTTTTTGCCTTTTTGGGGGGGAGGGGCAGTACAAGAGATTGAAATTGGGGCCTTTTACTTGTTAGGCAAGCACCCAGCTGCTGAGCTACATCTCAAGTATTTACTTTACATTCCTGGGTTACAGTGCATTGCGTTAGGGACTGAGGATACTGTGGGGAACAAGATAAGCAAATACCTTCCCCCCTTCTCTCTCTCTCTCTCTCTCTCTCTCTCTCTCTCTCTCTCTCTCTCTCTCGTGTGTATGTGTGTGTGTGTGTGTGTGTTAGGAAATGTGTGTATACAACAGAATAAGCATATTTCATAAAATATTAGACACAATGAAAACCACACAAAAGGCACTTAAAAGGCAACATCTCTAGCATTCCAATTATTTGTTTTACTTTGTTCAGTTATCCGGCCATTAGTGGGTGTACTCTGATTAGCAACTGTTTAGGATAATCTATTCTCCTTTGCAGTGATGGGTTTAGAGATAGTCATATGAATCAATTTCTAACCAGTGAGAAACAGGATAAAGTCCTTGCTAGGGCCAACTTCATCTTAAAAGTTCCTTTTACCTTTACATACACACACATGAATCTAATCATCTTTTTTTCTGATGGACCTTATTAGGATCATTTGAAAATATTTTCAGCTTGTCTGTGGCCATAAAGAAATGGAGCGACATTGGGACATGCCTGTCCTCCGGTGCCACCAAAGAGCAGCTGCATTTTTCAGGCCCGAATCATAAGTGCCATAGCTTCTCTTTATTTTTGAGACTTGTTTGAGTTGGCTTGTCTTTGTATCAAAAGAAAAATAGATGAAGCTGAGAGGACAGGGAATGATACGTTCCAGGCTGCCAAAAAGGTGTCATAATAGTGACATCTTCACCAGATACTTAGAGGACAAACTGCCTAAACACTGTGTTTAATTAACTCAGCCATGGGACTCAAGGTTAAGTGTAAAAGTCATAACTTGGTAATGAATTTGGTCTGTTAACAATCTTGAAAGAAGGCCATCATGGGTGGAGAATGCCCAGAAGTGTACTCACATGAAGGAAACCTATTTTGAATGAACATACCATCATCCCATGGGCTGGACTCAGTGGCTAAATAAATAGGGAAGAAGGTAAAAGGCAGCTGAGCAGAAGCCTGTTCCTCCCTCTGCCTTCTGACTATGGCTGCAGTGTGACCAGCGGCTTCACTCTCCCGACCATGCCTTCTCATCATCATAGCTCTACCCTCCTAAGCTAGTTTGTGCAGGTATTTCGTCAAAACAATGAGAACATACCTAATGTAGGTATGCTGGGGTGAATGGATGTTAAAGGAGCCAAGTAGATATCCTGGCATTGGAATTCCAGCCAAAAGGGAGAAGGAAACTAATTATAATAACAGAATTTGACACTTCATTGACCTAATTCTTGTTCATTCTTTTGCTAGGCACCAGCTCTGAAAGTAGCCAGTCTAGAGATGTGGTTTTTTTTTTTTTCTTTCATTTGAAATAATCATGATAACAACTTTGTCCTTACAAATTGAGTTTGTCTTCCAAGGTGTTTTCTAGAGCCTTACAAGAAGCTTAATCAGTTTCCCATGAATTAATGATGACTATCAAATGGGGGAGGGGAGAGGAGAATGTATTCCAAATAAATACTTATTGCATAATTAAAGTTGCAAGAATCCACTATGAATAAAATATACTTGTATTTACAATACATAAATCTAATGGCTACACTGTGGGGAAACAGAGTTGTTGGATTTTTTTTTTTTTTTTTTTTTTTTGGTTTTTGCTTCCTTTTTTTTTTAATAGAACACTGAACAGTGTTAAATTAGTAATGGGTTGAATACATTTCTTAATTATGTTGTGGCCATTGTGCTCAGAAACACCATTTGCAATAAATTGAGGCCCATTTGTATGCATGCAGAACAAGGAGAAAGTGCCGTATTTTGAAAACCCTAATGCACTCCTGGGAATGCAGGTTAATGCCATCTGCTGCTCAGAATGAGTCCTTGGCTTCAGAGCTGGCAGCTGCATTAGGACTTATCATGTAGTCTTTTCACCCAGGCAACGATGACTGTAGATTTACATATAAGCCGTCACAAGTAGAATTGGGTGCTTCAGTGCTCTGCAGAAAGCAAAGGGCGGGGGAGAGCTGCATGAGGGAAGTGGGCAAAGTCCTTGTGTTCAGCCATTCCTTTTTTTATAAAATGAAAATACATAAATATTTTTCTTAAAGAAGGGCAAAAGTTGTATATTGTCCCTTGTGTGTAAATTTTAGATTTTACATATCATATTATGGCATACATGACATATATGTGACATAAAACCAGAAAGGTGACCGTCTGAGGGGATAAAGGGGACAATGGGAGGGGAGGGGGAAAGTTCCATAGTCACTGGAACTGAAACTAGGCACCTTATTATGGAGGGTGAATAAGAACAAAACATTGGTAGACAAGTAGGAAAGAGTCATTATGATATCCGGCACTTTGTATACTGAATAAAAATAGTAATGTAAGATAGGGAATGTAATTTCTCATGGAAAAGATTATAAAATAAGTGAAGTCAAGATCACAAAAACAAGTGCTAAATTAAATCATAAGCACTGGAACTTCTGAATCCAACTCTATTTGGAAGAGGGCTGCTATGAAATGTGATCCTATGAAATATGCAATTTAAATCAGAATAAAGAATTCCCGGACAAGTGTGTACCCATGGCATGAGTCTATATGAAGAAAAGGCTTGAGGAATGAGATACAGCAGGGACCAGTTTTAGGCTCTGTTTCCATGGATGTACTGTTTGGTCTAACACAGACCAGTAAGAGGCACAAGAAGAAAAACAGGAAGACAGTCTGAGGTAGGAATGATGTGTCCACAAGCCAAAGAATGCAACACATGGCCGCTCACCGGCAGAAACCAGGAAAAAACAAGGGACAGTTTGTGTCAAAACTTCCAGAAAAGGTCAGCTCTGTTCCGTGATTTTTTTTTACATTTTACTTTGGTGAAGTAACACACACTTTCCTCATTTGAAGCCCAGAAGTTCATGGTTCATGTCTAGAAACTTTAAAAATGTGATACAATAAAAACTAGAACCAAACACAGAAAAGGATTGTGGGTCTCTTGATCTCTGAGAGAGAGAGAGACGGGGTGTGCAAGGTAGGAACAATTTGTGAGACCTGATTTATAGAGAGGGAAACTGAGGCACAGAGAAACAAAGCAACTTATTACAATGAGATAGGTGAGGGAGTTTTTGTTTTTGCTTGTTTCTTAAAGTTACATTTACCTATTTGGAGTATGTATTTGTGTTCGATGCCACTTACTTGGAGGTCAGAGGACAACTTTTTTTTTTTTTTTTTTTTTTTGGTTTTTTCGAGAAAGGGTTTCTCTGTGTAGCTTTGCGCCTTTTCCTGGAACTCACTTGGTAGTAGCCCAGGCTGGCCTCGAACTCACAGAGATCTGCCTGGCTCTGCCTCCCAAGTGCTGGGATTAAAGGCGTTCGCCACCACCGCCCGGCTCAGAGGACAACTTTTGAGAGCTGATTCTCACCTTCTACCTTGTGGGTTCCAAGGATCAAAGTTGTCTCAGCTTTGCTTACTGAGCCATCTCACCAGCCCCACATTGTGATTTGATCCCATGCATGCTGGCTAGTTTTTATGTCAACTTGACACAAAGTAGGATCATATGTTAAGAGTCTTAAAAGAGAAATTTCCTCATATGGTTTACTTGTGAGCATGTCTATGGGGCATTTTTCTTGATGAGTGGTTAATTTGGAAAGTCCCACACCATTGTGAGTGGTATTACCCCTGGGCAGGTGGTTCTGAAATGTATAAAAGAAGTGTGATGAATAAGACAAATCCAGCAAACCAGTGAGTGGCATTTATCTATGGCCTCTGCTTCAGTTCCTGCCTCTGGATTCCTGCCTTGAGTTCCTGCCCTGACTTCTTTGCCTGATGGATGGTAAGCTACAAGATGAAATAAACTCTTTTCTCCATGAGTTGCTTTTGGTCATGGTGCTTCATTATAGCAACAGAAATCCTAAGTAAGAATCAATGTTTATAGACTCCAGAGCTGGACTTTTGGGAATGAGAACCACTAATCACATATAGCTACTTAAATTCAAAGTGATAAGAGTTTACTAAAATAAGAATTCTGTTTAGTCCTTAGGCCCTGCAGTAACATTATAAGAACTTAGTAGTCATGTGCAGCTAGTGGTGACTGCACTGGATTATGTGGAGTGTCCAATATGGCTGCAAGTGCTGTTTCCTAGAGTTTGGGGAAGTAGCAATGGCCCTGCCTCGGAGTATATTTGTAAAGTGATCTTCACATAGACACACAGTAAGATCAGTATATATCATGATTATATTTTATATGTTTATTTTGTGTGTGTGTACATGCATGCATATGTGTGTTCATGGAATACTGACTAACTTCACTCAAAAATCTATGTTTATGTGGTTAAGGATATCCTATACACCAAAGAAGTTCTGTTTCTGCTTCTCATCCAGTATACCTTTGGATGGATATCTTCATTTTCAAAGAACGGTCTCTATATTTTATCCCTGTACATCAAAGTGCTATGGATTTTTTTTCTTAGTACCAACTATCAAGAATATTATCAGAAGAAGGTATGTTCCTTTGTGTGTGGGTAAAATGCTCTGTAGATATCTGTTAGGTCCTTTTGAGTCATAACGTCTATTAGCTCTGTTATTTATCTATTTAGTTTCTGACTGGATCACCTGTCCATTGGTGAGAGTGGGGTCTTCAGGTCTCCCACTATTAATGCATGGGGATTTTAGCTGTTGTAAAGTTTACAAATGTGGATGCTCTTGCATTTGAGACACAGATGTTCAGAATTGAGATGTTCTCTTGACAAATTTTTCCTTTGATGAATATGAAATGTTCTTTTCCTTCTCTTTTGATTAATTTTGGTTTAAAGTCTATTTTAATAGATATTAAGATATCTACACCAGCTTGCTTCTTAGGTCCATATGATTAGAAAATATTTTTCTAACCTTTTACTCTGAGATAATGTCTATCTTCGATGCTGAGGTGTGTTTCTTGATGCAGCAGAAGGATAGATCATATATTTGTATCCATTCTATGAGCCTGTGCCTTCTTATTTGCAAAACAAGTCCATTGATATTGAGAGATATTGGTAACTACTGATTGTTAATTCCTGTTACTTTTTCATTGCTGTTGATGGTGGTTGTGTGTATGTGTATGTGTGTGTGTGTGTGTGTGTGTGTGTGTGTGTGTTTTCCTTTTTTTGGGTTTGCTAGTGTGAGATCATCAATTGTGTGTGTTTTTGTGAGTGTAATTAAATTTCTTGGGTTGGAATTTTCCTTCTAGTATCTTCTGTAGAGCTGGTGGATCTCTGTGAGTTTGAGGCCAGCCTGGTCTACAGAGTGAGTTCCATAACAGGCTCCAAAGCTACATAGAGAAACCCTGTCTCAAAAAAAAAAACCAAAAGAAAAACAAACAAACAAACAAACACATGAGCATCTCATTCACAGCTTCATGATAAAAGTCTTGGGGAGATCAGGAATACAAGGGACATACCTAAACATAATAAAGGCAATTTACAGCAAGCCTATAGTCAACATAACATTAAATTAGAGAAACTCAAAGCAATTCCACTAAAATCAGCAACAAAATATGGTTGTCCACTCTCTCCATATCTATTCAATATAGTACTTTAAGTTTTAGCTAGAGCAATAAGACAACTGACAGAGACCAAAGAGATGGAGACAAATTGGAAAGGAAGAAGTCAGAGTATCATTATTCACAGATGATACAACTGTAGACAATACTATACATAAGTGACCCCAAAAATTCTACCAGCAAGTTACAGATGATAAACACCCTCAGTGAAGTGGATACATATAAGATTACCTCCCCTCCAATCAGTAACCCTCCTTTATACTAATGATAAATGGGCTGAGAAACAAATCAGGGAAACAACAACCCTTCACAATAGCCACAAACAATATTAAATAGACATTGGAGAAGATGAAAAGATCTCCCATGCTAATGAATTGATAGGATTATTGGCCTCATTACCAAAAGCAACCTACAGTTTCAACACAATCCCAATTAAAATTCCAATATAGTCCTTTATAGACCTTGAAAGAACAATACTCAGTTTCATATGGAAAGCAAAAAAATACAGGATAGCTAAAATAATCTGTACAATGAAAGAACTTCCAGAGGTATCACCATCCCTGATGTCAAGCTCTATTACAGAGATATAATAATAAAGGTTAAATGGTTTTGGCATAAAACCAGACAGGTGGATGAATGGGATAGAATAAAAGACACAGACACAAACCATATACCTCTGGATACCTGATTTTTGACAAGGAAGCCAAAATTAACAATGGAAAAAAGAAAGCATCTTTAACAAATGGTGCTAGAATAACTGGATGCCAGCATGTAGAAGATTGCAAATAGATCCATATCTGTCACCATGCACAAAACTCAAGTCCATGTGGATCAAAGACCTCAGCATAAATCCACATACACTGAACCTGATAGAAGAGAAAATGGGAAATAGCCTTGAACACACTGACACCAGAGACAACTTCCTGAAGAGAGCACCAATAGCACAGACACTAACATAGACAATTAATAAATGGGACTTTATGAAACTGAAAAGCTTCTGTAAGACCAAGGACACCATCAGTAGGACAAAATGGCAGCCTACAGAATGGGAAACAATCTTCATCAACCCCACATTTGACAGAGAACTGATTTCCAAAATATACAAAGAACTCAAGCAACTAGACTTGAACAAACCTAATAATCCAATTAAAAAAATGGGGCACAGATATAAACAGAGAATTCTTAACAGAAGAATCTCAAATGGCCAAGAAACATTTAACAAAATGTTCAACAACCTTAGCCATCAGAGAAATGTAAATTAAAATGACTTGAGATTCCATCTTATACCTGTCTCAGAATGGCTAAGATAAAAAACACAAATGATAGTTCATGGTGGAGAGGATGTGGAGCAAGGGGAGCGAGCACTCCTCCATTGCTGGTGGAAGTGCAAACTTGTACAGACACTTTAGAAATCAATATGGTGGTTTCTCATAAAACTTTGAATAGATCTACCTCAAAACGCAGCTATACCAACTCCTGGGTTTAAACCCAAAGGATGGTCAATGGTACCACAAGGACACTTTCTCAACTATGTGCATACTTTATTTGTAATAGCTAGAACCTGGAAACACCTAGACATTCCTCAACCAAAGAATGGATAAAGGAAATGTGGTACATTTACACAATGGAGTATTACTCAGCTGTTAAAAACACTAACATCAGGAAATTTGCAGGCAAATGAATGGAACTAGAAAAAAATCATCCTGAGTGAGGTAACCCAGACCCAGAAAGACAAATATGGTATGTACTCACTTAAGTGGATATTAGCTGTAAAATAAAGGATCACCATACTACAGTCTATAACACAAGAGAGGCTAGGTCACAAAGAGGGCTCAACAAGGGACACTAGGATCTCCCTGGGGAGGGGAAAAGGCAGTATTCTCTGGGGGAGGATGGGGATGGGATCATGAGGGATCAGGTTGGGGGTTGGACAGAGAGAAGGAGAACTGAAAGAGATGACTGGAAAGGGGGGTTTATTTCAGGGTCAGGTAAAAACCTGGTGTGAGGAAAACTCCCAGGAATCTACAAGGATGGCCCTGGCTAAGACTCCTAACAATAGAGAATACTCAGCCTGATCTTGCCATCTCCTGAGACTAGGCAAGACTTCCAGTGGGAGGATTGGGACACCAACTCAACCACACAACCTTTGACCCACATTCTGTCCTGCCTATGGGATGTACTGGGGTAAGGGTGGCACAGAGACTGTGGAAGTGGCCAACCAATGACTGGTCTATCCTGAAACCCATTCTACTCCTGACATTGCTTGAAGTGCCAAGACCCAGAAGCTGGATGGCCGACAGACCTAGGCTAGAACCAAACATGACTAGAAAAAAAAAATATCAATGTAATGATACCTACTGATATTCTGCTATACTCATAGATTGGTGCCTAGCCCAATTGTCATTAGAGAGGCTTCATCGGAAACAAGTGCAGAGACCCACAGCCAAAAATTAGGTAGAGCTCAGGGAATCTTGTTGAATAGAGGGAGGTAAGATGATAGGAAGCAGATGGGTCAAGAATATTGAAAGAAAACCTATAAAATCAACTAACCTGGGCTCATGGGAGCTCACAGAGACTGAACTGACAACCACGGAACCTGCATGGGATTGACCTAGGCCCTCTGCATATATGTGACAGTTGTATATATTGGTCTTCTTATGGGACTCCTAATAGTGGGAGCAAGGGCTGTCTCTAACTCTGTTGATAGCTTTGCAGACGCTATTTCTCATACTGGGTTGCCTTTCCCTGCATCAGTATAAGAGGGGATGCTTAATATTACTGCAGCTTGATATACCATGTTTGTTGATATCCATGGGAAGCCTGCCTTTTTCTGAACAGAAACAGAGGAGGAATGGATTGGGGAGAGGGGGAAGAGGAAAGATTGGGGGAAGGGATGGAAAGAGAAGAGGGGGTGGAAACTGCAGTTGGATGTAAAATAAATAAATAAATTTAAAATAAAATAAAATAAAAATGACACTATCCAAAATGACAAGATTTAGGGGGTACTATGACCTGGTGGTCTGTGGTGGTTTGAAAGAGAAATATCCTCCATGGGCTCAAGTATTTGAAAACTTTGTCCTAAGATGGTGGTGCTATTTGGGGAAGGCTATGGAGCCTTTAGAAGGTGGAGCCTTGCTGGAGGAAGTATTTACTTCGGGTGGGCTTTGAAGTTTTATAGCCTGCCCCCTTTCCTGTTCTCTTCCTCTCTGCTTCATGAGTGTGAATAAAGTGTGACCAGCCTGTTTTCTCCCCCTGTCAGCGAGCATTTCCTTTGAGTTGGCATGCTTTCTCCATCATCATGGACTCTATCTCTCTGGAAATATAAACCAAACAAACCTTTCTTTACCCAACTGCTCTTTGTTGGTGTATTTTACCATAGCAAGAGAAAAGTAACTAATGCTTGGCCCATCTGGATAAAAAACTGGGGTTTTCAAAAGTACCATGACTATGTGTGATCATAGATCACTTAGAGTCATTGTCATATAACTGATTCTGTGAACAGTTGACTGAGAATCATAATTAACTCCCCGACTAACAACCAACTTTTAGTGAAATAACTGTGTAGCAATTGATTCTGTTCAATAAAGGGCACCATGTAATAACTGAGTCTCAGTATAATAATGGACTCTGTAATACTTGATTCTGATAATTAACTCCTATGAGACTTGATAATGATAGACTTTGTGTAATAACTGACTTCCTGTGGAATAAATGTGTAGTCATGATTTTCTGTGACAATTTCTTATTGGTATGGTAATGTGCTCTACGTGATCATTGGCTCTTGGTGTGGCAATTGATTCCCTGGGTGATACATGACTCCATGCAATAACTGGCTTCAGTGTAACAATTGTACCTATGGATATTAACTGACTCTGAATAGTAACTGACTTTGTAGTAAAAGTATCCTTGAGTAATACTGTATCCTCTATATTGTATTTACCAACCTGTTGATGTTTTGACCAGCAGCAAAGTACAGTAATAATCAGGTTGCTTCTAGTTTTGGGTAGTAAAAAACCTATTTAAATCAGTTTGAAGTGTTCAGAAGAAGAGAACTCACTAGCTTATCCACCCTGAAAGTCTGGAAGCTAATTAGCCTTCAGTGGGACTGAATCCACAGCTCACGTAAAATCCCCATTCTTTATGCACATCTTTCCTGTCCTGAGATCTGGTTCTGTTCCCAAAGAGGCCCACCCTAGGAACAAGGAGAGGTAACCCTAGCATCACAGACTTCCATGGCATATAGAGAGCCTCATTTCATAGGACCTAAGAAAGCATGTTTTCAGCCAAGCCTAGTGGTGCAGATCTACCCGCCCCCCAGCTACTGAGGTGGCTGAGGCAGGAGGATTGCAAATTTAAGTAATACCAATGGGTTTAAGCTCATCTAGGGAAAGTTAGCAAGACTATGTCAAAATCAAAAGTGAAAATGTGCTGGATATTTAGCTCAGTGGTAGAGTGCCTGCCTGGTATGCATGAGGCACTAGGATCAATCCATTGAACTACAGAAAGCAAGCAAGCAAGCAAGCAAGCAAGCAAGCTTTCCTTTCGGCTCTGTGTCAGTTTCCCAAGGATGCTCTGGCCAGCCTGGTTGATATGGTACCCACACTTGAGAAGGTAGAAACAGGCCTCTTGATTGACAGGTACATCGTTATCACAGCATTTAGGGTGCATCCACAAACAAATGGCTGTGGAGCAAAACAAACAAGCAACAGCTGTGGCCCTTGCTCACACCCTGAGAGCCACAACTAACAGAGGTGAGCACCAGATATGTGAACTGGTTCAGCAAGCTTTTCTATCTTCAGAAGAACCACAAATGGTCTCTAGAACAGTGATGTGTAGATGCAAATTCAAATATGCCAGTGTTTGAAACATCTCATTAGCTGGGGAGAATGCTTTTCAAATGGCTTACTACTTTGGAGTAACTGGGAGAAGACATGCCTATTTTTTCTTGTTTATTTTGTCTTCCACTCTAATTTTTCAGTGCAAGTTTTGCAGTGTGTATAAAATTTGGAAGTACTGTCTAAGTTATATTTTTTGCCTGACTGAGATGAAGGAAAGCGGGCCAAGTGAGGGGTTTGGGCCCCTGTTATGTCTCTTTCTTCTTCATCTTTCAGGTCATAAGGCCAGATTTCCTTCAGAACAATAATCTTTCTCTGCTACTGGTGTGGGCTAATGTCCTAGTTTCATGTCTATTACTGTGATAAAAATTCTCTGACAAGAATCAATTTAGGGGAAGAAGGAGCTTACTTGTCTTACAATTTCAAGTTATGGCCCATTATTGCAGGCAAGTCAAGTCCAGAATTTAAGGTATCATGTCCACAGTCAAGGGCAGAGAGAGATAAATGCACCCATGCTGCATGCTTGCTCTCATCTATCATTCTCCTGTCCTATTTTGTTCAGGAGGCCTTCCTAGGGAGTGTTTCTGCCCACAATGGGCTGATTCTCCATCCATCAATTAATCCCTCCCAGATTTGCCCACAGACCAATCAGATAAAGACAATTACTATTCAACTGAGACTCTCTTCCCTGGTAATTCTAAGTTGTGACAAGTTCACATTTAAAACTAATCATCATAGCTCATCTGAAGAATGGAGAGAAATGAATGTTTTTTTTTACACCCCAAAACCTTTACTGGCATCAATACAAATGTGTATATATTTTTCCTTTATTTATGTGTGAGTCTAGAGTTCTGTTACTTGTGATGCAAATCAGCTCTGTTTTATTTCATGTTCATATAAATTTAGATGTTTAGTCCTGGTTTATAGGATAAGCAAGTTTTTAGTTGCTGTGGACAAGTGAGCAGCACTACAGACTTAGAACTATCCATGACTTACCTTAAACAGGCAGCTGTGTAGTGTTTTCCATGTGTTACATTTCCATCAGATTCTTCTACACTCACTGAGTGGCTCATAAAACAGCAGAACTAGGCATTCTGAGTGTGTGACTTTTTTTTTTAACTGAAGAAAAAAGTGGGATGTTTTTTCATGTGTCTGGCAGCTCCATTATGATGTGTTTGGACATTTTTGATAAAATTACGAGTCATAAAAAGTTTGAAGTATTGAAGATTAATTTCCCCCATAAATATATAGATCATAGTCAAATTCTATATGATGAGTTTTGCCCAGAGCAAAAAATATTTTCAGTGTAATTTCTTTGAGGTATGGAAGCAGAGATGGGGACAATGGCACTGAAAAAAGCTTTGGTGTATTGTAACTGTCAGGTTAGCATTCATAACCTGCCACTTCGAGCAGAAGCCACTGTTAGAATGGAGGGTTTTGTTGTTTTAAAGTTTGAAAAAAAATTGGAAGCTGGTTGAGAAGTAAAATTAAAGTAAAAGAAAATAAATAATCCACATCTCTTCTGTTCTGTTTAAATATTAAAGTGTCAGCTGCAATTGTGAGATGACACCAAGAGGCTCACTGAGCTGAAAAATGCTTCATTTTCTGAGATCCCGGGCTGTCTGAAGTGCAGTTTCATTTAAAGATGATTTGAGGGTAAGATGCAGTTGCATCGCGTGGTCTTTTACAGGTTACAAGTCAAGAAAAGTCTGTGTTTCATTTCTCCCTTGGTAGTTGGAAACAAGATTTCTTGTAAGTCTAGGTTGTCCTCAAATTCATTATGCAACTGAGGCTGACCTTGAACTCCTGATCTTTCTACTTCCACTTCTCCCAAGTACTATGATTACAAGTGTATACCACAACATGGGCAACTATGTTCTAATAATCCTGTGCAGTAGTATTGAGCTATTTTCTGGAGACACTCTATGAAACATCACTGATCTATGCTCTAATTGACATCCCATGCAGCATCACTAAGCTATGCTTTGGGAAACATCCTATACAGCATCAATGCACTATGCTCTAAGACATCCTATGCAACATCACTGAGCTATTCTCTGGGATATATCCTACACAGCATCTCTGACCTATGCTCTAAGATACCCTATGCAGTATCACTGAGCTATGCTCTAAGATATCCCATGCAGTATCACTGAGCTATGCTCTAAGAGATATCCTACAGAGTATCACTGAGGTATCATCTAAGACACATTCTATGAAGCATCACTGAGCTATTCTCTGGTAAGACATCCTACATAGCATCACTGACTAAGATAACCCATGCAACATCACTGAGCTATGCTCTAAGACATTCTATAGCATTACTGAGATGTGCTCTAAGAGGTTCTGTGCAACATCACTGTGCTATTTTCTTTTTGTGGGCTTGACAACCTTATTGAGGAAGCCATGAAAGAAAGTAAATGATACCTAGACTTGAGTTTCTTTAGGAAAAATCAACAACAATGGAAAAAAACCCACGATTATACAGTGTACATGAGGCCATTTTCATACTCTAGGTATATCTCCTCACCACCACCATTCTCCACCACTTTCTGCCCCTCCTATTCCCATCATTCGCCTTTGTTTCCCAGACAGTTCCACTTCCACTCTTGTGTCATGACATCCGTAATTTCTGCATATGTATAAAGTCTAGGAACCACAAATCAGGGGAAACATAATAATTGTCTTTTAAAAACTAACTTATTTAACATGATTATCTCTAGTTGTATCCTGCAAATGACGTAGTTTTATTCATCTTTATTACTGAAAACTTCTATCGTGTATAGACCACATTTTTTATTAATTCCTCTTCTGTTAGACACACCAGGTCTTTTAACTTAATCATTGTAAAGTATAAGTATCTCTGTGATATGCTGACTTGGAGTCTTTGAGATAAATACTATATATAAAGTGGAATAGCTGAGATACACAATAGATGTAATGTTAGTTTTTGAGGAACTCCATACTGATTTCCACAGTAGCTTTGGCTTTACTTAAACATGGTCTAAGAGGACAAAGGCTCTAGAGCTAAAGTGCATAGGTATCATGTCCAGTGGCAGATAGCTGGTGTTCTGGTTAGAATTTTGTCAGCTCAACACAAACTAAGAGTTATCTGGATAAAGAACCTCAATTAAAAACATCCCTTCAAGCAAAATTCTCTGTAGGCAAGTCTGTAGGATATTTTTTTGATCAATGATTGATGTTGAAGGGCCCAGCCCAAGGTAGATTGTGCCAATTCAGGGCAGGTAGTCCTGGGGTGTATAAGAAACAGGCTGAAAACACGAGGGAGGCCCTGTCAATAATCTGTACTCCTCTATGGCTTCTGATTTGTTTCTACCTCCTGGTTCCTGCCTTGAATTTCTGCCTTAACTTCCCTCAGTAATGGAGTCTAACCTGAGAGCTGTAAGTTGAAATAAATCCTTCCTTCCCCAAGTTACTTTTGGTCATGATGTTTTATCACACCAATAGAAACTAAGCAGGATAGCTGGGAGGATTCATGGCAAAGGGTTTGCAGAATGGCTGA
Organism: Peromyscus leucopus; assembly: GCF_004664715.2. Classification (NCBI taxonomy): domain Eukaryota; kingdom Metazoa; phylum Chordata; class Mammalia; order Rodentia; family Cricetidae; genus Peromyscus; species Peromyscus leucopus. Next base: position 22,726,245 of record NC_051086.1, read on the forward strand.
GATAGGATTAGAACAAATAGATAAGCCAGGAGGATTCCAGAAGCTTGAATAAACTAGGAGAATTCCAGAAGTTTGAAAAGGATGGCTTAGCTGCATCTGTTCATATTGAGAGAAAGTGCTTTTCCCCTTCAGATTCTCCTTCTGCAGTTTAAGGAATGTTTCCTTTCATAAGTTCTATTGGGGGTCAGGGTTCACTCTCACAACAGAACTGAAGTTCTCAAGAACTTAATATAACTCTCAGGAGCCAAAGCAGAGTTCCTCAGCCTTGAACCTGTTGATATTTTAGACAAGATTATCACTGATTTTGGAAGATCATTCTGTGAATTTTACGTTGTCAAGCAGTACTGATAACTTCTATGAATGATATCCTAGAAGAACCCTTCCAGTAGTATGACAACCAAAACTCTAGATATCATCAGAGTTTCCCTGGAGGCAAATCACTCCAGTGGAGATCTCTCATCAAACTGGCTTGAGATCTAGATGCAGCCAATCAGATATCTCTTGTCCAGAGCTGGGAGCTGGGGAGTTAGAGGTCTACTATCTCCACACCTAGGAAGCTGCTACCACTAGTAGCACCCAGTTCTGAAAGCATAGTAAGTCAGTGTGTCTTTGCAGGGAAAGCCAGCATAATGCAGGATTAGCAGGTGGCATTTAATGTCAATAATATCATCAACCCAGGTCAGTGATGTCGCCAACCTAGATCTTGGCCATAGTCTTGAGCAATGCCTGGGCTGCCTAACTTCCAATTTCCTGATTTTCTCTTAAGTCTTCTTCTCCAGTGTTTCTGAAGATTCCATGAAGAATCCAGACAACTCATCCATAAATCCCCTTTCTACTTAAATAAAGCATGGTTGATTTCTGTTTCTGTTAATAAAACTAAGATCAATCTTTAATAGAACATCTCAGATACTTCAGTAGAAAATAGCCATGTCAAAGGATGATGAAGAGTTCCATTCACAGGTCATGATGAATTGAGACACATACAGCTGGATTTATATCTAATGTTCAACAAATTTACAATGAAGAAAATAATTTTCCAGGAATTTTCTTCCTCATTCCTCCCCTGAACCCCTTATACCTTAATGAAATACCCATAAAAATAATGCATAGATTTCTATTTGTAGAGAACTTGTATATTGAATAGTGCCTTGGAGACTCTTTCTGAGTTAGCAACTAGACAGATAACAGTTGATAAGTTTTGGATGTCTGATTGCCCTGGGCTTCATTTTCCTTAACACTGTCTCGGTATTAAAAACAATGGTACAGAAAAGATGGAATGTGGCCTTCTATGGAGTTTTGCTTACTACGGCCATGCTTTCTTTGATTTTTGATATATCACATCCATATGGTTATCTGCTTAGGAGAAGTATGGTGTTGGAAGTGGGAACTTGCCAGGACCATCTTTTCTAACCATACTTTACTAATTCATTTAGCTCTAATGTCCAAATCTGGAAATGGGCATTCATTTTCTTTGTCTTATACCACTCATCTGCAGTTCAGCTCCTGCACCTAAGGTTTAGGGATTATAGTGGAATAGGGGCCAGAAAGATTGTAAAAGCAAGAGGAACAAGAGGTTTGCTGTGAGGTTGCATTTCTTAAAAATGTCAGGAAAGCTACTCTTATGAAGTCTCATCAACATGGCTACCTAAACAAGACCTGAACAAAGACAACACCAATAGACATGTTAACATGGAAGGGAGAAATTTCATGGGGCCCCAACCATAGACAAGGCCATAAGCAAGTAAGGAATGCTGATCTGGGAGAAATGGTGTTCCCAAGCCCCAAATTGGCCCAATAACCAGCTTTGATTTATACATACAAGTAAAATTATACAGGTGGAGCCATTTTATTTACCTATTAAGAATTGGGAGAAGGAAAGAGAGACAGAGAGAGAGAGAGAGAGAGAGAGAGAGAGAGAGAGAGAGAGAATAAACAAAATAGAAGGCATGAAGTTGAAAGACAGCAATGGTGCATGAATGGAATGGGTTGAAAGGAGGAAATGGAAGAGAAAACAATGTAATTATATTTTAATTTAAAATATTAAAAAATAATTATCAGATATGGCAAGGTGGAGATCAGCTAATCTGTGCTGTCAAATATAGTAGTAAACCTACTGTGGTAGACTAGAGCAGAAACCCTGCCCAAGCCACATCTTTCCCCCCTTGGAAACATGGTCTCTCTATATAGCCTAGGCTATCCTGGAACTCCTGAGGCTCCTGCCTTAGCTTTCCAGGGGCTGGGATTAGGGGCATATGCTACCCATACCCAGTTGAAACATAATCTTTATGCTAGCTGTAATGCTCTGGATCTGCTTAACCTTAAGGAAGTTCTAGATTTGGAGTTCCCAACATACACCCTGCTTGCCCTGATTAATTTAATCTGGGATTCTCTCTGTTGTAATAGAGACACTGAATCCCATGGCCTCTGAGTTGGTGAGTACTGCCTGCAGAGTGGGTCTGCATGAGTCCTACTTTTATTTCTCTTGAAATAAAACACCCCAACAAAAGGCAACCCAATGGAGAAAGGGTTTATTTTGTGTCCCAATTGCAGGTTCCAGTCCATTGTTATGAGGAAGTCAAAGCAGCTCCTCACATCACATCCACAGCCAAGAGCAGAGAGCAATGAATGCATGCATGCTCAGTGCTTAGGGACTTTCTTACAGTTCAAGCTCAAACCCAGGGAATGGTACTGCCAACAGTCTTCCCATCTCAACTAAATCAACTAAGAAAAATGCTTCATAGGCATGCTCATAAGCCAACTAGACTTACGCCATTCCTCATTGTGACTCTCTTCCCAGGTGGTTCTAGGATGTGTCAAGTTGACGATCATAACTATCACATCATGATAAATGCTCAAAAAACCAATGGTCATGGTTGTTCTTTAAGTTCTCTACTCAATATATGGCAGAGAGGCCTCAATAAGCATGTGTGTTTAGGAGGTCTACTGCATGTTTGCAAGGTGAAGGGACTCCTGGTGTGATAACGTTGAATTTCCACTTGTCAAAGCTTTCAATTTGGGAGAAAGTCTTTAGGGAAAATGAGCCTCATATGCCTCCACAGATGACACCTGTGCTTCTCCAACACATCATTATCACTCTCCACCTCTGTAGGGAGTGTAGCTTTGGTGTCCAGGCAGCTCTCAAAGTATTTAGGGTAATGAAATTACAACTGATAACAACCTGGGAGTGTTGCCCCAGGCTCAGTCACAGTTCCCTTCCCTCCCTTGCTGCAGCAGTGACTTCCAACAGGAGCCCTGTCGTGGAAGGCCCATATTTAAAAGTCGCTGCCGAAGGGCCTTCAGATCAATATTATCCCCCCGTAGCATTTCCTCACATATCACATTAAAAAGACTAATCCCTGAGAGAGTTGTAAAGATGCTTTAGTGCAGAGCATATATTATAAATGTTTCATCGTTATTCCTCAGGATTTATTTAACATTTTACTCGACAGTCCCTTCGGATTTTTTGATTGATTACTAGGCAAATTAGATAAGAAAACTCTTTTCTGTAAGAGATTCCAACGCAGCACCCGTAGCAAGGATGACGATGGGAATAGTCTGCCTTTATCTGGCCCTTTTTGCATCAGTGATTGTGCTAAGCGGTTCGTGCACACCGTGTTCATGGCTTTCTTGCCCCTCTGAGGAAGATATCCTTATCTTCATTTCACAGATGAGGAACTGGGGGTTAGAGTTTCTGAGTCAAGATCAGAGCATCAGCCAGGGTCTGCTTCACTTCGAAGTATTTGCTGTCTTCACATTCCCTCAACCCCCACCATATCGTCCTCAGATGGCTAGCAGGGTTTTTGTTAGTTAGTTTGTTTTTATCTTTCTGTGGCACCAAGAGGGTAGGCAATGCTTATCAATGCGTCTAGAGTTGGCAGAGTCCAGAGTCTAGACTCTAGACTGAAGTTCCAGGCAGCTGTGATCCCAAGCTAGAGCCAGTAACAGTGATGGCTCCTGCTTCCAGGACTGCCCTGGGCCTCCCTGTGTAATAGCCTGAGATGGGTGTTGCCACAGCAAATCTGTGGCAGGATCAAAGAAGCTGGGGGAAGGATGGATGATTCTCTGCTATCCTTAGGAGTTACAGACCCATGACTCAATTAAAGGTGCTGAGGAATTCTCTTGGGCAGAATCTAGTTTCAGTTCCTTTTACAAGTGTTTTCAAAATTATTTGATTCTGGACCCATTTGGTGGTTAGTTGTGTTTGTTGTTTCCTTTCCAGTAATGACAGTGAGCACGCTGAATGTATTCAAACAACAATCTGGGCCGTGGCTTCTCTCCAAAATAACACCCCACGAACAAGCATACGATGAGGGAGGGTGACTGATGCAGACATGGGAGACTGCATGTGTGGCAAGAGTGTTTAAATTTCTTTGAAAACATCATCATAGGGCTGGTGATATGGCTCATTCCATAGTGCCTAGCATACATGAAGCCCTGGGTTAGAGGGCCCAGCACTGCATAAAAACAGGTGTGTTGATGCACAGTGAAAATCTCAGTACTCTGGAGGTAAGGATAGGAGAAACAGAAGGTCAAGGTTATCCTCAGCTACATGGGGAGTTTGAGTCTACACTGGGCTAGAGACCCTGTCTCAAGACACACACATACACACACACACACACACACAAATAACTAACAAAATTAAAACCAAATCATAGCTATGGGGGTTCTCTTACTTTTCTTCTCTCTATGGTTGGGATGAGATGGCATATGTTCTTACTGATGACTTTGCTGGGAGCTAGAGGACAGCTAAAGACAGTCTCAATTTCATCTAAATATAAAACCATCTTATAAATTTCACAGCTTAATTTGCTTAGTATGTCAATTCATCATTCGTACAGATTGGTCTAGAAATTCTAAACCAGTGCTTCTCACTGGAATCTCTTTCTGTCTCTGTCCATCCGTCCGTCCGTCCCTCCCTCCCTCCCTTTTTCCCTCCCTCCCTCCCTCCTTCCCTTCCTCTTCTTCCCTCTCACTGGAATCTCTTTCTGTCTCTGTCCGTCCACCCGTCCCTCCCTCCCTCTCTCCCTCCTTCCCTCTCTCTTCCTCCCTCTTTCCCTTCCTCTTTTTTCCTCCTTCCCTCCCTACTTCTCCTTCCCTCCCTCTTCCCCACTTCTCTCCAGTGCCTAGAGACCATGCCCTGTTGCTGTGGAAGATGTACCATTACCATCTCTAGCTGAGACCTGTACATCTTTTTTATGCATCAAACACTGTGCAGAACACCATAAGAATTCATCCAGCCCACAATGTCAGTAGTATAAGTCATGCAGTGCACTCTCAGGAGCTTAACAATCTACAGACTTTCGGCTTCCCCCGCCCCTTCATTTATTTAAGACCTGATGCAAATATTTGTAGACTATCATCATTGGGGAAAGCTCTTCTGAGAGATGTCTAAACAAAGAAGACTTTCGAGTTTCTTTGTGGGCTCTCCCATATCAGGAGTTATAGCTCCTACCTGTGTAGACAGAGAGAGCACACAAATGACTATGGCTGTCATATAAGGTCCAAGTCTAAAAACAATGCATACTTTCTCCATTTATATTCCAATGACCACATGTCAGTAGTGAAAAACTCACAAGTCTTAAGGGGGCTGGGATATTGCCTTCCTTCTTTTTTAGAAGGACATGGTATCATCACTGGCATGCACAGGAAGTTCATTTTGAATAAATGCTGAATAAATAAGGGACAAGAGCCAAAATGTTTACACAGCAATTAAACAGCAGAAAAACATAATTTTAATTTAAGAGACTAACATTGCTGTTGAGAAAATAGCTCTCAGGCCCATGCATCAGGATTTAGACTAGGAAACTAATATTTATTAAGAATGCATGACTCTCAGTTATTTGGAAAACATTGGCTCATTAAATCACTGCATGCTGTAATTATTACACTGTTTTCATAGATAAAGAAACTGAAACTCAGAGAGTTGGAGATGCCATTACAGACACACACAGCAAATAAGTTACAGCAGTGACATCCAAACCAAGACAGACTGCAAACCCTTCCTTTCCCCACCCATTCTATTCAAGCCAACCCCATGCCAGGCTCTCTTCCTATGAAAATGACAGCAAGTAACACAGGATTATAAGTGAACATGCATGAAACAATTCTCGACACCATGTTTTTCTCTGGAAAGAGCTGCAGAGTTCAGAGACTTAAAACATAGGAGGCGGGTTTTAAAGAGCTCAATTAAACCAATTAGCTAAGAGTTTCCTGTTTTCCACTATACATATTAATATTCAATACACCGAACTAAAATAAATCTCAAGAAAGTTGTTCTCTCTCAGCATTTGTGTTTCCCATTTGGAATTTAATTTTACACCCACACTATGCATATAAAATGCATTATTACGTCTACAGCACTGTTTGAGGAAGCAGCCTGGTGCATCACAATGGTGCTAGCCAAGGAATTTTGGAGACAGATCTGCTGCTCAGGCAGAGTTGGAATGTTTTGTTTTTGTGTTTTGTTTTTGTCTTCTATAATGGAGGTGGTGTAGCATTACCCCCAGGGGTGGTGGGCAGGTCTTATCTCCTGTCCCCAATCAAATAGGTTTGGTTTTCCTTTTTTTTTTTAAGTCCTAGTTTATTTTATTTATTTTGTGTCTATGTGCCTTTCTTTGAGTTTGTAGCCAATATAAATGAACAGCCACCAACCTCATGTCTAATGTCTAAGGTCTTAAAATCTTTTTTTACATTTTTAAAAAATTTTATGTCTATGGTTGTTTGCATATATATCTGTGCACCACATGTGTGCCTTTTACCCATCCACAGAAGCCAGAGGAGGACGCTAGATCTCCTGCAACTGGAATTACAGATGTTTCTGTCACAATATCAATGCTAGAAATTTACATCAAGTCCTCAGGAAGAACAGCCAATGCTCATACCACTTGAAGTCTTTCTCCTGCCCCTCTTGTGATCAGTTTTACATTGTCCCAGATCATAAGACAAGCTACTACTTGATTTCCATGGCTCATTGTGGTCATTGTACCACTTTGTGTTGCGGACTGTTTGTGTGTGCCCCATGCTCCCCAAACTCCAAATCTGGTGATGTTAAAGAAGATCCTCAGGACACTGTGTTGTTGAGAATCAGAAGCCAGGCTGAGCTGATGCACTGGGTAAGTTGTGGCACCTGTCATGGCACAGATGGGGAGGGTGTACTACATGGACTGTAAGCTTGCAATCTCCGAACTAATAGAAACCTGGTTATTTTCAACTCCAGCATTCTCTGATTCCATCTGGTATGAAATAAGACAGATGACCTGCTTTTGTCCTGTTTACAAATACACTGTGGATGGGGGACAGATAGTAAACTGTCGCTTTTATATCCTAATATCCACGGAATGGAAAAGCTAGCCCCCTAAAGACAGATCCAAGAAAGGTCTGGCTGATAGGAGCAAGAGGTTGTTTTATAAACAACCTCTTTATATTGCCTCTGGATTTTGAAGGATATCTAGAACCTTGACAGACAGGTGACAAGAAAGACAGTCTAAGCAGGACTGCTGGAAGGCCTGTTAGATGACAATGGGGTTGAGGTCATGAATGTACCAGCAGTTGGGGAATCTGCATGAAAACAAGGAGAAATAGAGGCAGGGAAGAGAACGAAGCCAGGTAGGTAAGGCTAGGAATGCCCAACTCTGGAAGCTGACACTTGCTGTGTTCCTAAAGCAAAGGAAGCCCAGTGGCAGGGATGATGATAACCCCAGCAGGGGTGGACAGAAGGACTGACTTGCAAGTGGATGTCAGCTCCCTCCCTCCCTCCAATGGAGCTAGCTCCTCCTGGCATTTGCCCCCACTGCCGCTTCCTCTGGCTGCCCAGGGCTCCTTCCTGGGACTTGGTCTAATGAAATGTTTCCCGTTTTAATTTCACTCTGCTGGGAGGAGCCCTTTTATCTCTGCTGCTCCCTTGCCATCAAAGCCTACTCAACACCGAGTACTGCCCACCCCGTTGCCACGCGGTCCTCGCCAGCATCCTGCCTGGAGGTTTTAATTCACAGTCTCTGAAGACAAGCAAGGGGGCTGCCTTTGATTGATCAGTCAAACACAATCCCTTCACAATTGTCTTTGGAGACACAGACTCTCTCAACATGAAAGATGAAAACAAGAGATGGCAGCTTGGTCTGAGATGGAAGTGTGTGCTGGATCTTTCTGTTCTTCCTGCAACTCCGAAAAAAATAAAGTAAAACAAAGGCTTTCTTTCTCAGCTCAGTCAGTGCATTGTTTGCCTGTCAACCCATCTTGTTTCTTTTCCCTGATGAGTTACTGCTTTTTGAGAAGAAATCAACACCACCAAATATTTACTGAGGTCCCTCTGATGGTTTTATGTACATTCTAGGCATTTGCTCCCATATCATAAAGTGGGCACCAGGATTAGCCCTCTTTCAAAGATCAGAAATTGAGTCATAGAGTGTTAGACTTTTTTTTTTTCTGTCTTTTCTGCTGTGATAAACACAATGACCAAAATCAAGTTGGGGCGGAATGTGTATATTTGGCTTATATATTCCAGTCATGGGAAGCCAAGGCAGGAGCTGAAGCAGAGGCCGTGGAGGAGTGCTGCTTTACAGTTTGCTCTCCATGGCTGGCTCAGCTTTGTTACACATCTTTGGACCATCTGTATAAGGGTAGCATCACTCACAGTGGAATGGGCCCTCCCACATCAACCATTCATCAAGAAAGTCCCCACAGTCTAATCTAGTGGAGGCAATTCCTCAACTGGGGTTTGTTCTTCCCAGGTAACACTAATGTGTGTCAAGTTAATTTAAAAAAAAAAAATCTACCCATTGTAAGTACTTACTAATTTGTCCCTGGTTATACAGCTGTCATGTGACAAAACTGGGGCCTAATATCCAGTCACGTGGCTTCAGAATTCCTATTTTATTCGCATCCACTGGGCCATGCCCCAAATATCCCATTCTGTCTTTGTGCCTGTGTATGTGCATATGTGTGGGGAGGTGCATGTGTGTGTGTGGGTGCATGTCCATGTGGAGGCCAGAGGTCAACATGGGATAATTTCAATTGCTCTCCAACTCCTAGTTGTGGGCAGGGTCTCTCACTGAACCTGGACTTGACTGATTCAGCCAGTCCAACAAGCCTGGAGACCTTTCTGTTTCTGCCTCCCAAGAGCTGAGGTCACAAGGCCATATCTGGCCTTTACATGGCTGCTGGGGATGGAAGGCAGGTCCTTGTGTCTGTGCAGAGTAGTGATTACTTCACTGGATGGGCCCTCCCTAAGTCCTCTGGTGTCTGATTCTTTGAGTGACGTTCTGCGTGTTGATGTCCAGCAAATCAGTTTACTTCACCATTAGACTATTCTACATGTATTTCCTGAGAGCACAGGCAGGGAGTGACGAGTGATGCACAAATTAAACAAACTCAAAGTCAGTTGCACTAGGATTCTGATTGGTGTCAAAGGGTTGTCTGGCTTAATATTTTAGTCTAGAAGATATGAAGATAATATTTAAGATTCTCCAGACTTGGAGACAGAGGGGAAACCTCACAGCAAGAACTGATACCATATGGCGTGAAACATTTCCAGGTAAGAACGTGGCTGAGGTAATTCAATTCATTTTCTATATACCTGGCCAAAGTTATGAGCTACAAAAAATATGACAAAGTTGAATCTGGTGCAATGAAACTGTCTTTGGATAACAGGCTCTGGTCCTCAGATCCAGGCCTCTGCTTGGAATCTGCATGTGCTTCAGAAACAGGGGTGCTTGGGCAATAGGGTAAGAAGATTTCTAAAATACATTTTGAAACCTCTGAACATGATCCACTGTGAACAAAACCTTCCTAAATGTGACCACCATCTTGGATTATACAAAGAGGGTATCAGTGGTCATAGACTCAAAGTGACAAGCAGAGAGTTTGTTCTAATTGAAACATTTGTATACATTTAAAATATAGAGTCATTTATATTTTGTTGGTCAAATAGAAGACACATATCTATGTCAAGACGTGGTAAATTTCTCCACCTTCTGCCTGCTATGCTGTCCCTAATATGTGACCTGGAGTGTAACCCAGGAAGAACTGAGTCCAGGTGGAGAGCTTAACAAGTTGGAGGGAGGCTGTTCTTTGGTGATGTAAGGCTGGCTGAGCTGAAGCATAATAGGACCAAATCTAGACTCAAAATGGACTGTTGTAGAGGATGTGAAACCTCCTTGTGAGAAGTTAATGCCTTGTGCCTGACTGTCCATATGTATAGACGATGGCCAACATTATGTAAACACACAAGTAGAGCTGTAAGTAGGACCCATCAATAGGTGCCAGGATTAGAGGACCATGTACAGTGACATCCCAACACTTAGAAAGCTAAGGCCAAAGGTTTGGGAATTCTGGGCCAATCTGGGCTACATAGTGAAGTAGAAAGACCCTGTCCTCAAAATAAAAAATAAATAAAAAAGGAAAAAGAAAAGGGAGGAAGCTGGGGAGACAATTCAGTAAATAAAGTTCTTGGCTTGCAAGTGTGAAGACCTGAGTGTGAGCCCAGGGACCATGTGAAAAGTCAGGTGTTGTGGCAGGTGCTTGGAATCTCAGTGCTAGGGAAGCAGAGGCAGGCAGAACTCTGGGAAATCCTGGGCAGCCTGGCTATCTCGAAAACCAAAGTAGAAGACACTCGAAGAACAACATGTGTGTTTGTCCTCTGGTTTACACTGGCACACAAATACACATACACACACATGCTTGCACACACATACACCTGCACTCCAAATGCAAACACACCATCTAAGCATGAAGAAATAACAGGTTAATCCTAATGGAAATAGATTTTTGTCAAACTACTTTGACAAAAGCATATAAACACAAAAGACCAAGGTTGGTCAGAGGCTTCTGATGATGAAGACCAACAAGTAGCTTAGTAGCTAAATCAGCGCCTGGAAAAGAAAAGCGACATTAATTAGGAAGGTAGATAAAGTTCAAAAAAGTCACATGTGGATGAGTTCCTGTCTGTAATCATCAGTGGTCACCACCACCAAGTTGTGTCTAAAATTAAGATGCATTCATGGGGGGGGGGGACATGAAGGGCCCTTGGGAATTCTTTGTACTGATTTTGAAACTTGTGAAGTGTCCAATAAAGTTTTAAAGTATAAAAGTTTTTGGGGAAAAAAGATGGCCTAGTTATGTTTACCAAACATATAGAAACCTTGAATTGTACTATTTTTCTCAGTGTTGAATGACTTCTATCTTTGTCTTTATGTCGTTGTTCTTAGAAGATTATTTTAATAAATTTAATTGAACTGGTATCTCCTCCAGTTCCCCTCCTCCTTGTTCTCTTCCCTTTCTCTTTCTCTTTCTCCTTTCTTCTATATCATATATTTTTTAAAATCCACTGAAACATTCTCCAGATTCTGCCCCAAATCAGTACAAACCTTCTCGGCACCCCTGCTTGGTACCCAGACAAGACACTGGGGTACAAAATGAAGAGTCTTCATGCAGTCAGAAGGGTTCTCATTGGTTGATGCTACATCAGAGATACAAAACTCCTGTGAACAAAGAGAAGGAAATGTTCATTTGTCTCTGAAGATATGGTGGGAGTTGTGCCTTTGGCCAAGTGGTCAGTTACGAGACAAATACTGAATATTTTCAGAGGTCCAGGGACGCAGGGCTGTGATACACTGGTAACTGGTGAGCTGTAGAATGCTTGGTTCTACTAACCATTGCTTAGTCTGTAACTATGCTCCAACTACCTCAGCCATATCACGGAGACGAGGAACTCTGTGACCTTCCTCATATCTCTTACAGCTGTTCGAACACAGGAAATGTGCAGTAATTACTTAAGAGGGGGAAGGACATAAGGCAGGAATGGAAGGAAAGAGGGAGACGTGTAAGGTTCCCATCCAGTCAGAAACTGTGGAGGGGCTCAAAGAAGAGGTCTGTTTGCCCCAGGGGAGAAAGGGAATTATTGTATATCAGGGATTTAAACAAGGACCCAAATGTGCGAACATGTGATATGAGCCTGGCACAGCATCTAAGGGGGAGCAGCGAGCTAGTGAGAGGATTCTACTCGCTTGGTTTGGGGAAGGTGGAAATGTGCCCATTTAGTCTGTCGGGAGCAAAGGGGAAGGCTGGCCAAAGGTGCCGAGTCCCCCCTCCCTTACTTCCTTTTTATTTCTTCCCTCCCTCTCTCCTTCCCTTCTTTGTTCTTTCTTGTTGAAAATCTGGGTTTGTATATGAAACCTTCTGATTTCTGAGACAGCTAATTCTTTTTATTGTATAAACACAATGTGGGCCAAGCAAACTGTGCCTGCAAGCCCGGAGCGACTCACTAGCCCCACATCTGAGGCTTCTGAGAAACAAAAGGGCAGGAGGAGGTTAGAGAGCCAGGGACCTAGTGCCAAACAAAAGAGCAGGGAGGATAGGTCCAGATGAATGCTGCTTGGTTCTCCTCCCATCTACAACTCAGAACCCAAAGGCAGGTTGGCATCACCCTGGAAGATGGACTCAGAAGCCAACAGATGAAGAATAACCAGTGGCCCAGCCTGGCAACCACTGGCCTTGTACACTCTGTTCTTGGACAGAAAAAGTGTTGTCAAAATACAAAGAAATCTCATACCAACAGCTCCTTGGCAGGCCGTGAGCTATATTCTTCGTTAAGGCATTCATCTACTCACAGACAGGGCTTTCTTCCTCCCTTCTTTTCTCTTTTCACCCTGGAACATAAGGAATGGAGCACAAACTGGCATTGAAGGATATCCCTCCTGACTTGGGGTGATTGTGTTCCTTAATAATGATAATCGCTTCTAGGTAATATTTGCATGATAAACTGTAGACATCTGGTGGAGCAGGCATGGGCGTGCGGCGTTCGTTAGGAAGCAGAAGCAAGCTTAATGCTGATGAAATGTTCACACTAAAAATCAAGTCAGCAGGCTTTGGGATTTCTGCATGCCAGCAATTGCTGCCTTAGTTACTGTGGGAACATGTGGCTGTGCGTATACATCAGACAGAGTATGCAGTTTGTGGGCCCAGCCCCTGTGGGGCCCATTATAGAATTTTGTATGTTTAGAAATATTTTGTAATAAGGCCCCTTGTGTCATTTATTAGTAATAAAATACACAGCAGCCTTCATCAACATCAACCACAAATTTATTTCTTATGGAAATGAGTAGCCATGCTTCCAGGTTAGGGCCACATGTGAAGGTATGTATGTAATGTTGTCTTTCTCAAAGTGTTTGCTACATGTTAAATTTTTCCCTGTGTAATTCTGCCTTTACTAAAATTGTATGTATGTACACATGCACATGGGTAGTATATTTGTACGCATGCCTCTGTGGATGCACAGGTGTATGTGTGAAGCCTGTTGTACAATCTCTGTTGCCTTCCTCTGTGGCTCTCTACTATCTTTTGACCAGGGTCATCAATGGACTCAGTGCTCACAGATGGGCTATACCAGCTGACCAGTTGTTTCTGCTCACTCCTAACACTAGGGCTGCTGTCGGCCATCTCCATGCCTGGCTTTTTACATGAGCTCCAGGGATTCAAACTCAGGTCCTCAGGTTGGGCAACCTCCCCACACCAAGTTTGCCTTTTAGAAAGAAAGAAATACTATTTGTAAGTACTTTGTAATAAGGCTTGACTTCCTGAATTCTATATGAATAGCTGTATTCCTGGAGGACAAACTTAGATCCACAGAAGAGGATTCAAGTGAGGGGATTGTGGTATTTGCCTTAGTGATGCAGCCACTGGTGAATCCCCCACGCTCCATTACACAGCCTCGCAGCCATGTCCCCACAGACAGTCCGGTTAAACTCCATCACACACACACACACACATACACACATGCTAAAAGCAAAGGCAAACACAAAACAAAAGACATGAGAGCAGGAGAGTGGGAAGGAGACGTGTGTGTGTGTGTGTGTGTGTGTGTGTGTGTGTGTGTGTGTACATATGTTTGGGGTGTGTGTTGGGTGTGTTGGGTGTGTGTGTGGTGTGTATGTGGTGTGTGTGTGTGTATGTGTGATGTGTGTGTGTGTGTGTGATGTGGGGAGGTTAACAAGAGAAGGCAGGGGAAGAGAGTAAAGGGCTGAGGTCAGAATGCGTTACATACATGTATAATTTCTATTTTACTTGTGTGGGGGAGGGGCTGCACTGTGAATTCTGGCGTCTGGAATGGCAAATCCTTTATCCAGCTGTCAATGCCAAGCCATTTTAAGGCTGCCACAGGAACACAGAAAGGATCCGGAAGTGGAAAGATGACTGCACTTTGCTTTTTCTCATTACCTGATCCCAGTCGCCTAGAGAAAATGACTCCCCCTTATATTTACTTTCTTGGTTCCTTTCCAAAGTGTTCATCTAAATGTCTCGGGTAGCACAGAGTGGAATGTTCTCCGTTAATGGCTTTCAGCCTGTCTCCGGAAGGCCTGCAGTTTAAGCCTCCCCAGTGGATTCTGCCGTTAGCGGAAGGATGTGCCTCACAGAAGCTCCAGCTAGCTTGGCACTTTCCACACAAGCCAAGCTGCTATCTACTGATGCCCCTGGGCCGCACGGACTGCTCTGGGTTTTGAGCTGTTCTTTTAAAGGGGAGTTGATGTACAGAGGAGGAACTGTGAGGGTTTGGGTCCTGAGGCTCATGAGACCTAAGGGAGAAAACAGACTTTGCTATTCTCTCACCAAGACCTTGAATGATGCCCATAATTGCTCTGAGCCTCTCCCTTGTCTAGAAAGAAGGGAGAATAATACAGACTTCATCAGGACTTTGAAAAGATCAAAGGCTATGAAGGGATAGAACATGGGTTAAAGCAACCAATAATCTGGCAAGGAATAGTGGCCCGCGCCTTTAATCCCAGTGCTCAGAAAACAGGCTGATCTTTGTGAGTTCAAGTCGAACCTGCTCTATACAGCCTCTATACAAGGCTACATAGTGAGATACTGGTTTTTAAGAATAAAACTTCCTAGGGTCTGAGGAGAAGATTTTGTGAGCATCCTGCTCTTTGAGAAGAAAGGGGTTAGGTTTCTACCATCCATGCCAGGTGGTTCACAGCCACGTGCAACTATAGCTCCTGGGTAGCAGATGCCTTCTTCTGGCCTCTGAGGACACCTGCAATCATTTGGCACCCACTCACCCAGATAGGTACATACATGTGCATAAAAATAAAACCTTAAAAAATGATTGAAAAATCAGTGACACTTCTCTTTAGCCACAAAACTGAGCTCATTTTCCATAACTGTCCAGTAATTAACATACATGTTCTTGTTTTAGATTTAACTTCACCACAGTCCTTGCTGGTGGGAACAGTATTGCTTGAGTTACAGCTGACAGAAAGACACTAAACCAGACTAACAGAATGGCTGGGAGATTATCATTAGTGAAGTGTTCAACACGGAAGTATCTCTTTCCCAAGCCATTTGATGGCTACTACAGACTTGGTGATTGCACTTTGGAATCTATGTTCCAAGAGGTCAAAAAGTCAAGGCCTTTGTATGGAGGTTGCACCCAGGATGTTATGCTGTGTTGCACCCAGGGAGGGACTGAAGATATGCTTTCTAGAATTCAGGAATACTCTTCCCTGTGCCCTCAGGGTGAAGGTGAAGGACATCCATCCTGGGAGGAGCTATTGTACCAAAGTAGTTTACTCTGGTGGGCTGATAGGTCTAACAGCAAGTTGATCATCTGATAAGTAGAAACCACATTTAAATTACAATCAATGGAAAAGAAAACTAAGCCAGTGTGGTGAGGTTCTGGATCCCCATAGATTCCACCATTGAGTCCAAGTCATAAATATAGGGTATTCCAGTCTCTCTGCCCTCACTAGGCTCTCTTTTGAAGATAAAACTGCCCAATGGTTCCTTCTCTGATGATGTGAGCAGAGTGACCCACTAACGCTATCTAGCCCCTGATGTATGGTCTATACATCAGTGTAGCTGATGAACTGTTCTATATGAAAAATGATCTATGATAGCTGTGCTTTCAGTTTCTAATGAGTGAGTTCATTAGGCATGCAGCAAGCAATTTTTTTAAACTGATAAAAAGTAGTAAATAAATAGCAAAATATCATCAAACTGGATCCTTGCAACATCCAGCAGAAATGACTAGAGGAGCCCAGTTGAGCTAAGGGAGCAAAGTGAAAGAAGAAGTAGTGAGCAGCAGCTAACGTCAGCAAGCCAGGTGCTTAACACATCTTGCAGAAATGACAGGGAGCCCCACTGAGGAAGCCAGTGGAGTTCCTCAAAGAGGGAATTTGGGCAGAGCATGTCCCTTCGGGTGATGCTTCCAAGTAAAAGTACAAAGGACAGAGGACATGTTTTGCCTGCATCTTTGTATATGTGACATATGAATATCTGGTGCCCAAGGAGGTCAGAAGAAGGTATCAGGTCCCCAGGGGCGGGAATGACAGGCTCTTGTGAGCCACCTGTTGTGGGTGCTGGGCACTGACCCTGAATCCTCTGGAGGAGCAGGCAGAACATTTAAGTGCTGAGCCATCTTTGCAGCCCCGCATTTTTAGGCCATGGACTAACCAATGGCGAGCCTTGTTGGAAATGGCTTACCTTTTAGTGGCTCTCAGGGTGCTGTGTTTTTCACACCTTAGCTGTCCACCTTCTGCTTTTTCCTGTGACAGGATAGGAGCCAATCTCACTGGTCAGGCAGCTGTGGAGGAAGCATGAGATATAATTGCTTGGGTCTAGGACAGTAAGTCTCTCCTGGAGTCTGCTATCAACAAGCACAAACATCGCATGACAATTTACCAATGCAATGTACCTATCTCAAAATGCAAATTTGATTTCACCCAATTTTAGTTTAATTAGACATCTATGGTAAATCTCTCTCATACCACACAATGTCGTCCTAAGAAATGAAATAGGGTGTGGAGGCCCACAAAGGTTCCCAGTGAGAGCGGAGCTTGCTTTACCCAGCAGAGCTGCATTAGAGGATTGCTTGACCATGTGCATGGTTTCTAGGTGATTAGAAAGGGTTTGCACTTCGCTGAGCTAGGGGGAGGTCTTTTGCTCTACCCCTTGGCAATCCTATAAATAGCCCCTTAGCAGAGACAGAGGGGCCAGTGGATAAGGATCTAGGTCCTTCCGAGGCTATGCTGTGTTTCTGTTTCTCTCCCCTCTAGCCATCTGTCTAAATCTCTTATGCCCCTCTCCTCAAGAGTACCCTGGGGTAAAATGTGGGAGTTGTCTCTCAGCTGGCCTCCCTCAATAGAGTAGACCTATGACCACGACAGATGACTATAATCTCAGGGCTTTTGGGGGGTCTGGGGATTGTGCTCCTTATGGGTGTTTCCTGAATGATCTTGGCAGAAGTTAAATAATTTAACCAAGCCTAAAACAGCCAACTATAAAATGGAGACAATTTTCACAATAGAATTATTATGATGTTGCTAGAATAGTCTGTTGTGGGATGTTCTATATGGCAAATGTGTTGCTCTGATTGGTCAATAAATAAAACACTGATTGGCCCGTGGCTAGGCAGGAAGTATAGGTGGGACTAACAGGGAGGAGAAAAGAAAGAATAGGAAGGCAGAAGGAGACACTGCCAACTGCCACCATGACAAGCCGCATGTGAAGATGCTGGTAAGCCACTAGCCACGTGGCAAGGTATAGATTTATGGAAATGGATTAATTTAAGCTATAAGAACAGTTAGCAAGAAGCCTGCCACAGTCATACAGTTTGTAAGCAATATAAGTTTCTGTGTTTACTTGGTTGGGTCTGAGCGGCTGTGGGACTGGCGGGTGACAATGATTTGTCCTGACTATGGGCCAGGCAGGAAAGCTCTAGCTACAATAGTCTGTGGAAGGTTCTAGAGTTTAAGAGAGTCATCAAAAACTATTGTTATTATTTTCATTAACAATTCTATCATCATTATGGTCATTTTGTAACTAAAGGGTATACATGCCATTGCAAGCCTAAGAGAAATTAACTCTGCAATGACTGGGGCTGGAACTCAGAGGGTAGAACTTACATGAAACCTTAGGTCTAATCCCCAACATCATAAAACTGGGTACAATGATGCATATTTATAATCCCAGCACTCAGGAGGTAGAAGCAGTAGGATCATAACTTCAAAGTCACTATCTTATTTAAAGAAAATTCAGAATGTGATTCATATAAGGAATGATATCTGAACTTGATTATCTATAGCTGATAGGTGTACAGTTAATCAACAAAGCAGCAGATGATGCTAGTCATGCTTGGGTGCTTCCAAGCACTGTGCTTCCAAGAAGATGGCAAAACACTATACATAGTGTTGGCTATGAGCAAGTGGGGTTGGCTACGAGCAAGTTCCTAGCATGTAGCAACCACAGCAGACTTTTTAGAACAATATATGGATTCCAGTGACCCTTCGTGTGGATTTATGGAGAGAAGTGAGATCAGGTTTCCATATAGAAAATAAATCTGAATGCTGTGGAAGAATGAATGAAGGTCAGAAGAAACCCTTGCAAGGAGTTCTGGTATGAGAGGAGAGCAGCAGGTAAGCAGCAGATGTGACATGGAGATCGGTTGGACTTGAGAGAGAGGCTAAGGAAATACTGCCAGGAAACAGATGACATGTTCTACCATTTACTTATTTATTAGTTATTTATTTAGTGGGGGGAGGCATGTTTGTCATGGCATGTATGTGGAGGCAGAAGGACAGCTTGTAGGAGTTGGTTCTCTCCTTCTACCACATGGGTTCTGGGGATCCAACTCAGGCCTTCAGATTTGGTGGAAACACCTTCACCCACTAAGGTGAGCTGGCCTTGGGAGCAAGGTTTTAAAATTACTACTATTATTATTACTGGTGAATTTTTTCACTGTAAATTTCAACTTGTAAAATGTTTGTCTCCCTCGGGCCTGCCAGTATCTTAACCTAGTGGATACCTATTTTATGTATTTGTTTTTGATTGAGTCTCACTATGTAGGCAGGCTTGAACCACTTCTCAAGCACTGAGATTAAAGCTGGACTCCACCATTCCCAGCCACTGATAGGAGGATTCAGACTGAGGGTGAGGTCTATAGCTATCACAGCCTGAACACATCCTGTCTAATCTCAAACAAAGAATGGGAGGCCCTGGGGATGTCTCAATAGGCAAGGCGCTTGCCATGCAAACATAAGCACTTGAATTTGATGAGAAAGTAGGCACAGTGCTGGGTAGGTGGCTCCCAGGAGCTGACTGACTGGGAACCACATCAGAATGCACTTTCCTAAAGCCCAAAGAGAGTCAAGGTGAGGAGCTGGGAAGATAGCTCAGCGCTGAAGAGCTGCCCCTGCAACTCCAGGGAAGACCTTAGTTCTAAGCATCTATGTGGGGCAGTGACAGCTGCCTATGATTTCAGCACCAGGGGATCTGACTCTCTCGTGGCCTTTGAGAACACTGTCACACATATGGCATTCACTTACATAGATGCATACACACATACACATGTACATAAAAATAATAAAAAGAAACCTTTTAAAAAATAAAGTGAAGTGTGATAAAGGAAAACACCCAACACCAATCTTTGGCCTACACACACACACACACACACACACACACACACACACACACACGCATGCGTGCGCGCACACACGCACTTGCACCCACATACACAAACACACGCAAAAGCTAAGGTGACAGCCAATATTCCAAGTATTTAAAAAGATTAAATGCATTTATTCCAAGATTAATTTTCACTTAATGTCTCACTCCTTCATACTTTCAGAGCAGAAGAGGTCACAAATGACTGTGCTATCGTGATGACGAAGGAACAGAACCTTCACAGACAAAATGAAGACTTTGTCCTGCTATTGACATTGCTTCTGACTTTAAATCTGAAGTTTTTAAAAATTAAAATTAGGAAAAAAAAAATTATCCACATTGGCAGCAGCTGCCCACTGGGCCCAGTTGGCAGGGCTGGCATGAGTGTTGGAGTCACTCTGGTCCAGAACGGAGAACGACATCAGAGGAAAGATACAGCGGACCTGCCCACCCTGGCACACAGGACCCCAAGTCCATGCTCAATCTGATCTCGGCAGCATGCTTCAGTGCTCAGTCTGCAAATGCCCAGTGAACCTCCTTCTTGGCTGTCTCTGGCTACTGAGCTTTTACAGCAAACTGCCTGGAAGACTTTGTGAATGTGATTAGTTTCATTTGGACTACTCTCTCAGATGTCCTGACCAAAGCCTGAGGGTCATATAAACCATAGAAATAATAAAAAGCAAAGAAAGTAAATTTGGAGATCCATCTCTGTCTTTTCCTCTCTGTATCTGTCTCTTGTCTCTATCTCTTGTCTCTCTATCTGTCTATCTCTCTGTCTCTGTCTCTGCCTCTCTCTATATATCTCTCTCTTAGTTCAGAATGTTCCCAACAGGAAACAGATGTTATGGTGCAGATAATACTATTTTGATTTTTACGGATAAAACAAAATAGAGACTGGAATATTTTATGGTTTCCTTTTACTCAGTCCTGAAATCAAGCATGCAGAAAAAAAAATCTCAGTTAACAGAAATGATGGGCAAGCCCATTGCTGCCCAGCTCCTATTGAGAGTTCTTCTCAACGTACCTTGCACATTAATTAGCCTAAAGGGCCAGTGTGATGGGTCAGCAGGAAAGGGTGCTTGCCACCAATCCTGATGATTTGAGTTCAATCCCAGAAAACACCAGGTGGAGGGAGAGAACCAATGCCTGTAAATTGTATGTGTCTTGTGGTATGCATACATGGTACGCTGGGGTAGAAAGAATAAGTCTGTGTAAATACACATCCTAAAACTAGGAAGAAAGCCTTCTTGGGGAAAGGAAGTTCCTCAACTGTATATTCAGAGAATGCTCCTCAGCAGACAGCAGCACCTCTCCAGTGGAGGGAAACCTCAGAAGGAGCCACAGCTCTTGCCTTGGGAGTAGCGCAGTCTGGATGCAAGAGGCCCTAACTGTGCATCATCCCTGTGTCATCCCATTCTCTGGTTCAGCAGGGGTTATCTCTGAATGCTCTCAGAGGCGCCTCACTTTAGTACATTTAACAGTGTAAGATGACTTTCTTACAAAGTCAATACCAGTCACAATAGGGATCTACAGTAACTTTCACTGTGACATCATTTGCTCAATGCTCAGTAGGCCACAGCAGTCTGGACCATAACTCCATATGTATGTGTGCATGTGTGTGGGTTAGTATGTGTACATGTGTATGTGTGTATGAATGAATATGAAGACCACATGGGTACCTTTCCCAAACTCTCTCTACCTTGTCTTCTGAGACAGTCTCTCTTGAACATGGAGCTCATGAATTTAACCAGACTAGCTGGCCAGTGAGCTCCAAAGATCTGCCTCTCCAGTACATATGCATTAGAGACACATGATGCCACACCTGACTTTTATGTGGATTCTAGGAATCCAACTCAGCTAGTCATGCTCATGCAGCAAGTGCTTTGCAAACTGAGCCTCCTCCCCAGCCCTTTCATTACAAGACAAAGCTGCAAAGTTCCAAAGCATTATCTCAATGTTTTCCTTAAACCGCCATTAAAAGTTTGAGCAGCACTTTGTGTGCTCAAAGCAGCCTTCATATCAGATTCCGCAAAGCTGTTCCAACCTCTTTCTTCTGTTTAGATGAAAGGCAGTGAACTCATTGGCTGATCTTAACACACACATCAATTAATTAAATTGACTTAAGGGTTATTCTTACATAAAATGCTACTCTTTGGATTGTTTTAAAAGACATCAATTTGTCATTAAAAGAGGAAATAGCATACAGTAGCTTTAATTTTTTTCTCCTTAATTCCTTTAATGTCTGCTTTGCTAAATGCTTAGCAACAAAAGGCTGGCTTGAACAAGGGCTTCTTTGCCAAGATAGGGAAAAAAAATCTAAAATTTAGATGTGTCTGCAGTGACCATGGCAGTGTAAATTAATTAGTCACACTGAGCCTGAATCAGCAGTGCCTCTAAATTGATCTTGCTTTTATACCACTCAGTTTCAAATGTGTTCACCCTGAAAAGTAGGCCTTCTTTCTGATACCTTCCTTTCTCAATCAGAAATCAAAGTCAGCAAGACAGCCAAGTTTTTAAGGATAGCACTTGATAATACACTAATAAATTTTTAAATGCGGATATGTGTGCCAGGGGCCAAGCTGAAGGCTGTCAGCACCAGGGATAGGGAAATAAATAAGACATTATTCCTCTCCTAAGGGAGTTCACAGTCTTTGGGGGGGTATTAAAATATAAATACCAAAAGCTAAATTATACAATACCAGACAACAAACAAGCAGTGTTATATGGCAAGATGATCGTTTTCATTGCCAAAAAGTAACTCCACACAGAGTTAAGTGAAAGTGGATGACCACACCTGAACACGGGAACAGTGTAAGAAGACTTTGAAAGGAGAGGGCGGACGTCACTGGTATTAGTCCCTTTTCTCATCACTGTGACAAGGCACCTGAGAAGAGCAGCTGAAGGGAGGAAGGACTTATTTTGGTTCCCAATCCATCATGACCGCAGTAGGATGCATCAAGGATTCTTCCTCTCCTCACATCAGAACAGGAAGCAGGAAGCAGGAAGCAGGAAGCAGGAAAAACTCAAGGCCAGTGCTCAAGTGACCCACTTCCTCCCTCTAAGCCCCACCTCCTAAAATTTCCATAACCTTCCAGACAACAGCATCTGCTAGAGATGAAGTGTTCTAACTCATGAGCCTGTAGAGGACATGTCCCATTTGAACCAGTCATGACATGAGTGACTAAGTTTCAAGTCCAAGCTTCTTTTAGAAGATGTATTTATGCAACTTAATTTCATTTTAGTATATGATTCATTTTAAGTGAATATACAGTTTCAAAACCACTATCCAATACAAATTTACAGCTTCCCAATTACCCTGAAAATTCTTAATCTTATTTTCAATTGATCATTATTCTAATCTTTTTCTTTGAGTACCTTAATATAATAAATTTGAGATTTTTCTATTATGGTCATATATATACACAAAACCCCATTGTTACAAGGACTTAATTCTCTTTTATTTCTGTATAATATTCCATTGCTAGTCCATAAGATTTTACCTCATGTATCCAGGCACAGACTGGTATGTACTTGAGTGTTCCAACCTTCGGGATGCATGAACAATGATGCTACAGAATCACATACAAGTTTTCCTATGAATATATATTTTCTTGTCTCTAGAGTAGATACTTCAGAGAAGAATTGCTATGATATCTCACAAACTTATGTTCAACTTTTAGGGAAACTGACAGTCTCCCAAAATAGCTGTATAGCTTTCCATTGCCACCAGAAGTATCTGAGGTAGAGCTTTATCTGTCTCCCTTCATTTAGTTATCACTTGAGCTCAGTGGGAAGAGGATGAGACCAAACAGGGCAGGCAGATTGTCTTATCCAAGGTTACATATTACATTATCATAGAGGTGAAATTTTAACCAAGGGTGACTGGTTCTGATGTATTGTTTTCACATCGTGCTGTGATTTCAGTATTTTGAAGAATTGCTTTAAGGAGGGAATTCAAATACAGTTTCAATATAAAATAAGAATTTATTAATAATGTCTGCTATGGGCACAGGTTACACATTGCATAGTCATAAAGTCCTACTACTGATTCCAAGGCCTTGATCTCTCTTACAAAGAGGACTCAAGGATTTTGAAGAACTGTTTTAAGACATAGTTTCAAATCCAACTTTAAAGGGAAGTGACAATCAATGAATAATGTCTGTGCCATTTGTAGCCCATAGGCAGAAGTCAGTGTCCCATTCTGAGATAGTTTGTGACTCCTTACCATTGCTGGAAAACTAGAATCCAGACCATATTGGTCTAATGCTCTTGACAATTCCACTAGCACAAAATATTCCCTTACTAGTAAGCTTATTGAATAGTATTAGAATTTTGTTTAGTCAAACAACAGGAATCATTAGTGTGGTGGAAACCTAAGAATAAAGGCACAGATGAAATTAAATGTCTCTCCATTTTAAACTAGGCAGAGAAGGGGGATGGAAACCTTGAATAATGTATTGCATCAGGAGATCCAAAGAAAGATGAAGAGGAGCCTTGAGTCCCCAAATTCCTCCATCATTGAACTCTAGCTTACTGTCTGAGAGTAATCAGCCTCTGCCCATGACTGCTATAAATGATGGATGGGCCTCTGAGAGCCTGCTCACATTGGAAGGCATGCTAGAGAAGGCTTCCTGAGTGCAAAGATCCCCTCTATTTATAATGAGCAGACAGTGGCCTGCATGGTGTACAGACAGAAAGGTTGCATAGAGGCTTTTTAAGCCATTTTTAAACAGAAGAAAAATCAGAAGCTAAGGATGTAGCTTAGTTGGGAGACTGCCTGACATGTACAGTCCTGAGTTTAACCCCTATACTACATAAAACTGGGTGTTGTGGCAGGTGACTGTATCCCCAGCACTTGGGAGGTGGAGCCAAGATGATCAAGAGTTCAATGTCATCCTTGTCTACATAATGAGCTCCAGGCAGCCTGGTCTACTTGAGATCCTGCCTCAAAACAAAACAAAAAACACAATATTTTGACCCAATGCAGTTCCCCAGTGGAGTAGTCTTTGAACATTGTATCAGTATACACTCAATAAAGAAGGAAGAGAAATTATTTCCCTCACAGAGCAGGAAAATGCAGCCTACTTGTTCTCTCCCAGGTACTGCTAAAATTGAGGTGACAGTAGAGGAGCTCATAGCAGCTGTTGCTGATGATACACCCCCACTTGAGCATGATCAGGAGACACCTATCATGAAAGCAGATCAGTGGTCCAACTGGGAAGCCTGTGCCTTCCATGCAGAGTCCTCTCCCCATGGTTTCTGCACCAATGTTGACCAGTCCTGTCCCCTTTGCCTATCTTTGCTAGAGTGTGGCAGTTTGGTTTAGTTTCCTGCCTTCCTGTTTTTATGTCTTAATGGAGAAAACACCCTCCCTCACCCGAAAACAGTTAGGTGCTGTGTATTGTAGGTGTCCGCCCCCCCCCCCCCCCCCGTGAATTCTTACGTTGGTGGTGGTGATGATTGAGACCCATTAAAGTTTACTCAGGATCATCTGCATATCTGTGGTTTGGAACCATCTGCTGGAGCCCAGTGGACTCTACAACTGAAGACAAACTCTGCTTTTCTCTGAGAAGTCATTAGTAGCTAACAGTTCAGCAAGGAAGGAAAGGGATCCCCAAACTCCCCTGATCCATAATAGACCATTAATAGGCTCATAGCAAAGCATCACAGGTACTGTGAGTTCATAACCACATCAGCCATGCCCAGAAGACAGCATTTCACAGCCTTTCCTCTATTTCTGGCTCTTACATTCTTTCAGTTGCCTCCTCCACAATATCCCCTGAGACTTAAAGGGGTGGTATGAATGTCCTGTCTAAGCTGAGCAATCAACTGTCACTTATTCTTAGCATCTTAAGCAACTGTACAGCTCTGTATTTGCCACCACACGTAACACAGAGAAGATTCTCTGATTAAAGCTGAATCATTTGTCTATATGTATAACATATATACATATATATGTGTGTATGTACAAGAGTCATACATATATACATACATACATGTGCCCATCAACATACACATATGCACATACACACACTCATGGATATACACAATCATTCCTTGAAATCTATAAGAATGTACTTCTTATAATTCCATATACAACAAATCCTATATACAATAGAATTTACATAGACCTACACCCTGTATGCAATAAATGACCTCCAGAAGTTGCTTATGTTATCTAATATGCTATAAAAAATTGTTATTCTACATCATTCAGAGAATGAATTAAAAACCACTGTCCAAGTTCAGTATACAGACTTATTTTTTTTATTTTATGTACATGTTATGTGTGTGTGCATTCTTGTTCATGTGTGTGGATGCAGGCATAAATGTGGAAATCAGAGCACAACTTAGGGAATTCCATTCTCTCATTCCAATGTGAGGATTTGTCTTAGGGTTTCTCTTACTGCAAAGAGATACCATGACCATGGCAATTCTTACAAACAAAAACATTTAATTGAGGTAGCTTATTTACAGCTCGGAGGTTTAGTCCATTATCACCATGGCAGGAAGCATGACAGCATACAGGCAGATATAGTGCTAGAGAAGGAGCTGAGAGTTCTTACATCTTGACTCACAGGCAACAGGAAATGATCTGAGACACTGAGTGGCTTGAGCATGTATGAGACCTTAAAGCCCATCTCCACAGTGACACAATTTCTCCAACAAGGCCATATTTATTCCAACAAAGCCACACATCCTAATAGTGTCATTCCCTTTCGGGGTCATTTTCTTTTAAACCACCACATTCCACTCCCTGGTCCCCAAAGGCTTAGCCATTTCCCAATGCAAAAATGCATTCAGTCCAACTTCAAAAGTCCCCATAGTCTATCACAGTCTCAACAATGTTTAAAAGTCCAAAGTTCAAAGTCTCTTCTGAGATTCATGCACTCTCTTAACTGTAATCCCTTGTAAAATCAGTCAAAAAGCAAATCACATGTACTTCCAACATTTAATGGCACAGAACATATATTACCATTCCAAAACATAGGGAAGGACATATAGTGAGGACATACTGGACCAAAGAAAGATTAAAAACCAGCTGGGCCAACTCCAAACTCTGCATCTCCATATCTGATGTCAAAATGCTCTTCAGATCTCCAACTCCTTTCAGCTTTGTTGACTGCAACACACTTCTTTCTCTAGGGCTGGTTGCACTTCATGTTAGTAGCTCTTCTCAGCAGGTATCCCACAGCTTTGGCATCACAAACATCTTGGGGTCTCCAAGGCAATCCAGGCTTCTCCTTCACAGCGTCACATTATGACCTTTCTGGCTCTCCATTCAAGGACATACCTGGCCTCAGTCGCTTTCCTTAGTTATGAAGAAATATTCCATAATTCCTTTCTTTCATCCTTGACTCTAAAGCCAGAACCACGTGGCTGAAGCTGCCAAGTTCTGCTGCTTGCTGGGACTGGAACATGGGCCCCCTCCTTTAATTACATCTTTACCAGTTTCCTATTTCCCATGGTTTCCTTCACTGCCTAAGTTTGGCTGTTCTGAATCTTGCTCTGTAGACCACCCTGGCCTCAAATTCAGAGCTCCACCAGCCTCTGCCTCTGGGATACTGAGATTAAAGGGCATGCAACACCACACCCTGCTCTAAGTTTTTCTTTAATTCTTTTTCACATGTTGGAAAGTTAGCTGGGTGGGATCTTGCCCTGAGGTCACCACTCCCTTTATTCCATTTCTTAATCTGTTGATCTCTTTGAACATCCATTCCACTTTCTGGTGCTCCTTTTCTCTTCAAATTTTACATTTTGAAATTTACCCTGCTCAGTTTGCTCCTTTTCATTATAAGTCTTCATTCGAGTGACCACTAATAACCATACCACAGAGTCTGTACTAGGCTGTTTTGAGATTTCCTCTGCCAATGGAATTAATCCAAATCTCTTCACTTTAGCCTCAAGCAGACTTTTTGGACAAAGGCATAAAACAACTACATTATTTACCAAAATATCACCAAGACTAATCTCTAAGCCACATACTAACATTCTTCTCCTCTGAAACCTCTTGATTCAGGAACCCACAGTTCAAATCACCCTCAGCACCACTGTCTTCCATGCTCCTACTAGGATGACCCATTAGGCAGCACTTAAAGTGTTCAACTGCTTTTTTAACCCACAGTCCAAGATACATATTTTTTCAAACAAAGGCAAGGTCAGGTCTGTTGCTGGAGGGCTTCTCTCCAGGTTCCCCAAGCCCCGCAGTCCCACAATCCACTTATAAAATAATCACTCAGACACTTATATCACTTATAAACTGTATGGCCATGGCAGGCTTCTTGCTAACTGTTCTTTTATCTTAAATTAACCCATTTTTATAAATCTATACCTTGCCATGTGGCTGGTGGCTTACCGGTGTCTTCACATGCTGCTGGTCATGGCGGCAGCTGGCAGTGTCTCTCTGCTTCAGCCTTCCACTTCCCAGAATTCTCCTCTCTCCTTGTCCCACCTACTTCCTGCCTGGCCACTGGCCAATCAGTGTTTTATTTATTGACCAAACAGAGCAATTTGACATACAGACCATCCCACAGCACTTCCCCTTTTCTTTTTTTAAAAAGGAAGGTTTTAACTTTTATACATCTCCAAAGCCAGCTTGGTATATTTGGGAATTTGGGCGTAGCTTCTCTTACTACTTCCTGCTGGAGGGGGCGCTGTATCTTATGGGGACACAAAGAAAATTTAAGGATCATGGAGTAGTCCGTGAGGCTGTATCGTCTGAGCCAGTTGTCTTGAAACGATTCTGGATGTTGGATCATCTGGGCCATGCTGTCATCAGAGACCTTTCAGGGGGTCTTGGCTGGTCAAACCTGATGTATCTTAATCTGGAACAAATCCATAGCCTCTGGCTTTCTGTAGAAACAAAAGCAGAGCCTCTTTTCCAAAGCAATATATCCTTATATCCAAATTTTGAAGTCAAGGTACCTTTAAAATATACATTTTGGCAAAACTCAACAGCTTTTGCAATCAAATGTTTTTCTTCAGTTATGAATATCAACGAGAACATAATCCAGATTCTCTGTGTGGTAGCCATCTTTACGTGGCTTATTTTTTATATTACCTTGAGCCTATTGCTTTAAACTGCACCATTCTAAGACTGAAAATGCGCTGTGGCTGCTGGCTCCGCCCACTTCAGCTTCCCAACATGGCGGTGGTACGTTTTCCGCCAGCTCTGGGAGCCATCAACTCTCATAAATAGTGGGTCTATGGTTCTATCAAAGCAGCGTGTAGCCCAGAAACCTCTTTTTGTTTTGTATTAGCAAAGACTAAATCCACCACGCAGCTTAATGTGCCACTTGCAGAGGCCTCATTCCCGCCATACTGCAGGTCGAGCGCACACACCAGGAATCTGTCAGTAACTCAAACGGGCAGCTGCTGTTTATTTGAGAGAGACAATTAGGAAGCTGTTTTTAGTTCCGTTTTAGAATCTTTTTACTCAGGTTTTAGGTGGAAACTCTTGCCAACACATTGGGCGCCATTTGTTGCTGGAGGGCTTCTCTCCAGTTTCCCCAAGCCCCGCAGTCCCACAATCCACTTATAAAATAATCACTCAGACACTTATATCACTTATAAACTGTATGGCCATGGCAGGCTTCTTGCTAACTGTTTTTTATCTTAAATTAACCCATTTTTATAAATCTATACCTTGCCACATGGCTGGTGGCTTACCGATGTCTTCACATGCTGCTGGTCATGGTGGCAGCTGACAGTGTCTCTCTGCTTCAGCCTTCTGCTTCCCAGAATTCTCCTCTCTCCTTGTCCCACCTACTTCCTGCCTGGCTACTGGCCAATCAGTGTTTTATTTATTGACCAAACAGAGCAATTTGACATACAGACCATCCCACAGCACAGGTCTATCACAGCAATACCCTACTCCTGATACCAACTTCTGTCTTAGTTATGGTTTCTTTTACTGTGAAGAGACACCATGACATGGTAACTCTTATAAAGGAAAACATTTAATTGGGGTGGCTCACTTACAATTCAGAGGTTTAGTCCATTATCATCATGACAGGAAGCAGGGCAGCATGCAGGCAGACATGGTGCTAGAGGAGCTGAGAGTCCTACATCTTGACTCACAGGCAACAGGAAGTAGTCTGAAACTTGAGCTTATATGAGATCTCAAAGTCCATCTCCATAGTGACACACTTCCTCCAACAAAGCCATACCTATTCCAACAAGGCCAAACCTAAAAGCACCCCTCTCTTTGGGGGCCATTTTCTTTTAAACAACCACAGAATTCCAGCAATCAAACTTACGTTAGCAGGCTTAATGGCACTAAGCCATCTCATTTGCCCCTAATGTTAATTTTTTGAGGGACCACTGTACTGTTTCCTTTTGCAAAGTTGTAAAAGTCCCACCTTCTTCATATCTTCAATGACAATCACTATCTGTTTTTAAGTAGTAGCCATCCTAACAGATATGAGCTATTGTCCTGTTACAATCTTGCCCTGCATTTCTCTGGTGACCAATGACACAAGATTAATTTTCATCAACATGACGACTATTTACAGCAATGCCTGTTAAAGCCTTCTGCTCATTCATCTTCCAAGTAGGTTGTCAAGGTTTGAAGAGGGCCAGTGTCCTGGCTAGTTTTATGTCAGCTTGACACAAGCTAGAGTTATCTGAGAGGAGGGACCCTCAATTGAGAAAATGCCTCCCTTAAGATTGAGCTGTGGGCCAGCCTATAGTTTTCTTGATTAGTGATTGAAAGGAGAGGACCTAGCCCAATGTGGGTGTGATCGTCGCTGAGCTAGTAGTCCTGGGTTCTATAAGAAAGCAGACTAAACAAGCCAGTAAGCAGCATCCCTCCATGGTTTCTGCATCAGCTCCTGCCTCCAGGCTCCTGACCTACTTGAGTTCTTGCCCTTATTGCTTATAATGATGAACTGTTATATGGAACTGTGAGTGAAATAATCCCTTTCCAAGTTGCTTTGGTCATGATGTTTCATCACGGCAATAGTAATCCTAACTAAGACAGTGAGATATCTGAAGAGGTTGTTATTAAATGCAGGAGTTAATTTCATATTTAAAAATGTACTCCTTATCTGACACATGATTTTCAATACTTTCCCCCACTCCACAGGTGCCTTCCACTCTCATTCTTTGCTGTGAAGGTTTGTTTACTTCTTGAAGGCTGTCTCACTTGTCTTTCTCTCCTTTTATAGCCTGTTTTGGAGGCTTCTCCATGCATCTGTTGGCAGGAACCATATCAAGAAGCCCCTCCCCCTCAGGTTTTCTTCTAGGAGCTTTGCAGTTTCCGTTTTTGTGTTTAAAGCTTGAATCCACCAGAGTTGATTTTTGTGTATGGGCTAAGAACACAAGGGAAGATGTAGACTGTGGTACAGAGAGTGGAAAGAACACTCTATAAACTCTCTAGATCTCCGTCCTGCCTGTGTACACTCGTGCTTCTTGGTACTGTGTTCCTGCCTTTTATGTGACTGTTGGTGTGTGTGCTTTGTTTCTGGGCTCTGCCTGCTATCTCTCTTTTATGTGGATACATCATTCCTTAACAGTGTGTACTTCTCCCCAACAATTGTAACCTGATGCCTTTGGAAATTCTGAAATCCTTTTCCTTTTGCTATGGTAATAAGCCTTCAAACACATAATTGAATTCAGATATTAAATACTGTAAGCACTATCATTTAGCTTCTGATGAAAATGTGCATTATTGTGCTTGAAATAGAAAAAAAAGGTAGCAAATCAAAACAAGATTTTTCCCCCTCTTTCTGCCTCCTGTGAAGTCTTTGTGTGGAATGACTCAATCTCTTTTAGGCTGCTTTCTCTGTTCTGTGGGGAACAGAGCCAGGGTTATTATGCAGTGATAGGCCCTGACTCTGATTGTGCTGCTCTGTTGGAATCATCTATGTCCTGAGTTTTTATCGCCTTTCCATTTGCCAAGTATTTCTAGCAGAAAGAGTAGAACATAAGCTCAACCTGGTAGGAGAATACTGGGGAAGAGCATGGGGTTTGTGGGAACCCATTCATTCCCTCACTCATCTCATCAAGCAGCAGTTTATTGACCATGCTTGACGAGCACTCATTCAGTGTTGGAGATACAATGGCAGACAAGGTTGGCAGGAACTGACTTGGAGTTTTCCAGCACTGCCTCTGTGTGGGGCAGTGGCTTTCGTGTTTGACAAGTGACTTCACTTTCTGATCCTCTTCTCTCATCTAGCAGCTCTGTCAATACAATCAATGTGATGGCAGGCAGTACTGGGGCCATAGGAAGGACTGCTTTATGAGACGTGTGTGTCACACTGGACAGCATTTTCTTACTCTTTCCATGTAGCTCCCCCAGGCAGTGCTGCTATAATCTTCCTAGAGGCCATCCTCATTTCCCTCTTGGTGGGTAAAGGACTTTTACACTATGTTGTCAGAGGGCTAGGCTTTGTAGATGAGAGGGTTGGAAAATACTCAGTGCTTTCAATACAGAATTTAGTTCACAAGATGCTAGAAGAAAAAGTCAGAGACATGCCTGCAGGCATGTTCATGGGGGCCAGAGGAAAACTTCAGGTACTATTCTTCAAGAGAAGCCTACCTTGTTTTTTGAGACCTGGCCCCTCACTGACCACAAACTGGCCAAGTAGCCTAGGCTGGCCAACCAGCATGGTCCAGAGAGCCTCCTTTCCCCATTTCCCCAGTTCTGGGATTGCAAGCACATGCCACCATGCCCAGATTTTTACTAGGCATTGCTAGGTGTTGACCTTAGGTCTTCTTGCTTGAAGGGCAACATTTTCCCCCTCCCCAGTCTCCAAAAAGAGCCTCATCTGAAATGAGCTACAGAATCCTGTATCTGGGTCATGGCTCCATGTCATCCCTTTCACACGGTATAGAGATTGGGGGAAGCATTTTTCAGATCTCTGTGCCATGGTCAGATATGTACATGCAGGAACAGGCAGGAAAAGTGGCCTAATTGTCCTTTCTGTACTTAGTTGATTGGTGGAACGACAATACTAAAATATTGGACCTTGGGCAGGGGGGCTTTGTTTTTCTTCCCACTGGTGGGTCACCTAATGTTCTGTGGCAAATGCTGCCAGGTGCTTCCTAGCTTGAACACCTGTCTTTCTTTTTTAGTCCAAAGACTGGTCTTCAACTAAGCAGACAATCTGTTAGCTGGAAATTCACCCCTTTGGCTCTCTCACAGCTAGGAAAACCCATGTCCGCATTTTTGCTCGAGGTTGAGAGGTAGAAGTAGCATCAGCATACTTCTGGAATCTGATTAAAAGGAAAGACCATGCTCTTCATCTTCCTTGAATGCTGGAACCCAGTTGAGGTTCTTGCCCTTATTGACTCTTTTAAAATGGCTGGTGCCAAGGAATTGTAACTGTTGACTGGCTGATGTAGCCAGTCATGAGTTGTGATTAAGTAGACTAACTCAAATTTTGGTGGACTCTCAGAGGTGCATGTATTTGCAGAGTTGTGTTGATTTCAGGGAAATTTCCTTTAGAAGGTTGTTCCAGAGGAAGCAGGAACATAGCGGTGCTCCCACATGAACATGTACAGTTGTTCTAGACAAAGCAGGAACAAAACACATGGACATGTATAGTTAAGTGCCCCTCACTGCTAAATTGGTCTTTTTTTCTCCCACAGGGAAGGTTTTGTTTTTAAATCACAAAGCATTTTAAAACACAAAACAATGCATGATGGTAAAGACCAAAATGTGAAAATTTTAGAGCTGCTGGTATGGGCTCAATGTGGAGTAAGAAAACCACTTGTGTAGTCACTGCTGAAGTCTTTGTAGATTCTGCACACTGCTGGCTATTAACCTTCAAACCAACAGAATTTAAATGACTTAAAATAGAGAGTTGTGGGGGAAGAGCTCATCAATCAGTTGTCCAATATCTAAAGATATACACATGAGTAACATTATACAGTCTGAATAGGTTATATTTAGGAATATAGATGTATATGCATACACACACACACATACACACACACACACACACACACATATATATATGTGTGTGTGTGTGTGTGTGTGTGTGTGTGTGAAAAACAATTAATGAAGGCCATAAATTTTAAAAGAGCAAGGAGGGGTATAGGAGAGGGTATAGAGGGGGGAAATGGAAGGAAGAAATGATGTAATTACAAACTCAGAAACAAAAGAAAAAATAGAATTTGAGATCCTGAAATCCTCTGATATTTGAAAGAGTTGGAACCCATTCTATTAGTGTGCCCTTCTCTTCTAGGAAGCCTTCCTAGGTGCCCTTCTCTTCTAGGAAGCTCCCATGTGTCCTCACATACCTGGGCAGACAGCTATTAGAAGTTTACATGTTTGTCATACACATGCCTGCAGTGATACTTACCAAGTCTTTACTGAGTGTCAGGATTTTGCATCGGTATTCACTTGTTACTATATTAGGAGATAGTGCTATTGTTATGACCATTGTCTTTCTTCTCATTTTCTTTTGGAATGATTTCACTCCATATCCCAGTGTTGTCTGGAACTCCATAGCTCATGTTGGCCTCAGATTGACAACAACCCCCTTAGTGTGCCATTTGAATATTGGGATTACAGGGTGGCACCACTGCATCTGGCTTTATTGCCATTTTTATGGTGTGTGTGTGTGTGTGTGTGTGTGTGTGTGTGTGTGTGTGTGTGTGCCATAGAATGCATGTAGAAGTTGGAGGATAAGTTGCAGAAGTCAGCCATCCCCTTCCAACATGCTGCTTCTGGAGATGAAACTCAAGTTATCAGACTTGATGGCAAACATGGCTACCCACTGGGCATCTCAGTAGTCTTATTCCTATTTTTTAAATCATCATTACTCTGCAAATATTTAGTCTCTCCCTAATGTGCTCAGAGTCAAACAACAAGTAAATACATAAGGCCAAATTTAAACCTAGGTATTTTGTTTTCTATAGGAGCAAAGATACAAATAAAATGATAAAAATAAAGGCTATTCAGAACACCAAAATTGTACATAATATACTCCTGGGTAATACATGTTGAAAGCTAGTTTAGAGTGTGCATGACCTGTGAGTTATCAATTCTATTTCCAGGAGTTGATTCTGAGAAAACAGTTGGGAATATTGCATTAGATTTTGAAGACAGAAAAGAAAGCATGCAATGATATTACACAAAGCAAAAAAGAACATTTAATTCAATATATATATATATAGTGTCAATTCTGCATTTGTTGCTTTGATTCCTAAAGAACAATTGAGATTCACACCCATATAAAGAGATGTAGCCTGAAGAGAAGTAAAGGAGTGCAGCTGAACTGTGAGCTTCTCCTTACCGAATCTTTTAATGTCTGTCATACAATTTAGATATTGACCTGGCTGTCTAGCCCCATGCATGCATGAACACAGGGGAACAGTAACTGATGTCACCTTCCAGATTAGCAGCCTCCCCATGATTCTGGGCAAGTGCTCCAGGCCTTGCAGAGAGGTCTCAGGCCATCAGACACTCCTGACATTCATTTTCTTCCATCTTCGCTTTTGCCTCCCCTAAAACCCAGTAATGAGGAGTCCAGGGTAGAGTAATTAGACTGTATGTGATTGAGGTGCCTGCCAATTATGCTGATGGGAGTGAAGTCTTATTAGACTAATAAGGTTTTCTAATTTGGACTTGGGGTTCATGGTGGTGTGCATATTCCTGAGGAGAGTTGCCCAGCTATTTGAAATGAGTTTACCTAAGCAAAAATGTTGACCTTGGCTAGAAGGGAGCTGGCTGTGTCCAGGAAGAGTGGGCTTCATAATGTGCTTCAGAGTCTTGCTTGGTTCTTCAGCAAGTGCTGGACCTTAGCAAGCCTGAGCTTTCCCCAAACCTATCCATAACTGGTCACGTTAACTCTACCCACTGAGAGGATCACAGTGACAATTAAGTGATAGTCTACATTAATTATCCTATCATGCTTTGTCCTAGACAGGTTACTTAACCATGCTACATGATAAAGGATAAAATGTATCTATCATGGTATTATTAGAAAGACCTCACAATCCTGGGAGGCATTAGAGACACCAAGACAGAGACTTGAGCCTTGTGTCCCTTGGTTTGAATTGTCAACTTGACACAACCTAGAGCTCACTGGGAAGAAAATCTTAATGAGGAACGACCTAAATCAGGTTGGTCTGATGGTGTATCTTGTACTATTTTGATTGTTAATTGACCTGGGGAGACACAGCCCATTGAAGGTAGCACTGCTCCCCAGATAGTGGCTCCTAAGAGTGACGCCATCTCACCAAGAGGAGCAAGCATTCATGCATTTGTTTCTCTCTGCTCTTGACTGTTAGTATGAAGGTGACCAACTGTGCCCCACCCTGCCAGTGTGACTTCCTTCCATCAATAGACTGGAACCTGGAATTATGAGTGAAAAGTAGCACTTTCTCCCCTACATTGCTTTCTGTCAGGATATTTTATCACAGTCACAGAAGTAAAAGTGGAAAAAAAATTCATTCTTGAAACTGATTATTTCCCTATCTGTCCTTAATTTCTCTCTTCAAACATGAATAAAAATAACACCAACAGGTGTATTCTGTGATATGATGAGAATTAAACACAGGAATGCATGGGTGGAGCTACCACAGTCCCAGGCTCAGGAAAGGACCTTCCAAAACACTTCCAAAGCAGTTTTAGGTGTAATTATTTTCATATTTTTAGTACATGTTTTCCAACTTCATGTTCAAATACATAGAGCCTGTTGACACTTGGAATATTGACAGTGTTATGTAATTCTATGAAGTAAGATTTTTTTTTAGAAACAATTATGTTCCTTTGAGAGAATATTAATTCTCCATATCAGGGTTAAGCTAAGGTTAACGTGAAATCCTTATGGAACTTTATCTAGTAGGTCAGATACCATCTATGACGGCTCATCTTTTTCTTTGTCTCCCAGTTCTTCGTTATGGAACTTCTTGTAAACCTTTGAGCTCTGACTGCAATGTGAGTTTCTCTTTTTTACTGACAAGAAACTCATAAACTTAAGTTTGTTTTAAAAATTGAAATAAAATTGAAACAGTAACATGCCCCTTACTTATACAAACCTCAAAGTCCTGTCTCAAACACTTTCAATTATTTCTTGTCATTCTGACAATAGGCATTAGGCAGAAAGGACTGGATCCCCTGGATGTCATGTTGATGTTTTCCTCCTTTAGACAGCAGCAAGAAAATAGAATCATCCCAGATGCCCAACAACTGAATGGATAATAAACATGTGGTACATATACTCAATGGCATATTATTCATCCATAAAGAAAATTGATACATTAGGAAATTATTATGCAGAAGTGACCCAGATTTAGAAAAACAAATGCTGTATGTTCTCTCATATGAAGATCCCTGCTTTGAATGTATGTGGGTATGAATGGGGGCATAAGTGATAAAACTATAAAAATGGTACCGTGAGAGGAAAAAAAGATATCGTCTGAGGGAATGTGTGATGGACAACAGAATAGTATAACTTGAAGTGGCTAAGTCACCACTGGGCTTGGAGGGGGCTGTTGATCACAGGAGAGGGGGATCAAATAATTTTGAACGAAGTAATTATGTTCAAAAGTTCAATAATGATCTTAGCCATTCTAACAGGTCTTCTTGTGGGGGGGAGTGGGGGAGTGGTTTGGGGGGAGATTGGTGGGGCAGGAGGAGGGAAGAAGGGGGTCTTTGGTGTGTAAAATGAAGGAAATTTTTTTCTTAATTAAAAAAAAGAGTTGTTTTAAAATAAATTTTAAATGATTTTTTTTATCTGTAAAAGGTTCAATAATGGGGCTGGAGAGATGGCTGAGCGGTTAAGAGCACTGGCTGCTCTTCCAAAGGTCCTGAATTCAATTCCCAGCAACCACATGGTGGCTGGAAACCATCTATAATGAGATCTGGTGCCCTCTTCTGGCCCGTGGGCATACATGCAGGCAGAACACTGTACACATAATAAATAAATAAATCTTTTTTTTTTTTAAAAAAAGTTCCATAATGAAATCTTGTACTTTGTATGCTAATTAAAACAAAAATTTAAACATTGGAAAGAAAGGACAAAGCAATTTTAGGAAAATCTGTAGGTTGTCCACTTACTTTGCCCCCATGTTAACCAAAAGCACGGACTTAGAATTCCTCTCAAGCCCCAGCTTCAGGATATGAAGAGAGAGCATGGGGCTCTGCCGGACACCATAGGGAGGTTGTGCACATAGTCGGCGTCAATGGTGAGAAGTAATATCCAAAGCGCTCCATGGTCAGGCAAGTAAGCCAGTGACAGCGTATTTGGGGCATCCAAGAGGGTCGCAGGAGAGAGGTACTTCCTCCTCTGGGTCTTGCTCTAGGTCTTGGGTGGTGAAGGAAATCATAGGTTTTATGTGACAAGCAGAAGCATTCGGCAGGCTGGTTGTCCTCCAACCTGAGGTCTGTTGGGCAGATCAGAAGAGCGGCTTCATAGCCACCCGGTAGCTCCCCCTCTCTAAAGAAATCTCCTGATTGACTGAAGTAGGCCTGCCATGTGCATAGACTAAGAGGTGCAAAAAGGAGGGGAACAGCAAAAGAGAAACAAAGGAGAAAAAGGAAGAAGTGGGAAAGCAGCTGCCTCGGTTTTCCTGGTGCGGTGTCTCCATGAGAAGAGATGGAGCTGCCCGTAATTGAGCCAAGCTCTCTGATGATATAGATTAAAACAGAAGGGCCAACAGTAAACAAGACGAACTTCAAAAGAGCAGCGCCTCTGCTCTCTGGGGACCTCCATTAACGAGTCACCAGATAGGCAATTACTGTACCGTTCTTGTAATGACCAGGATCAAACACGGGCGTTCTGCACAGTAGGCACTGAGAAAGCAGGCAGACAAAAAACTGTGAAAATATGCCATTAAATCTTAATTATTCTTCAAAGAAAAACAAGCACGACCGGGGGGCAGAGAAGGAAGGAATATTCTGAGTCTTACCAATGCCTGGGGCTCAGGGCAGTCTTGCAGATACTGTTTCAATTCTCATATTTACTTAACACTCAATGTCTCATTCTGTCTTCTGAGTAGCAATAGGGAATTTGGTTTACACAGGATCCCACTTACTGGGTCCTCGTCCTCTGTCTTCCAGGATACAGTCTCCTGGAATCCATCTATATAGCTTCTGGGATATAGCCTGCTAATTGAGCAAATTTGGGACATGAGGCTTTAATTAAAAGGACTGCATATTGTGCATGAAAAAATGAATGTATTTCATTATTTTTAAACCAATTCAACATACAAAAATTGTGTACTATGTGCTCATAGTCCCAACACAGGTATGTTTCATGTGTTTGAACAACTTCAAGTTGAAAATCAAGCTTTTAAAAAATATTTATTTATTTTATATCCTGACCACAGTTTCCCCTCCCTCCTCTCTTCTCATTCTCTCCTCCCATGGACATTTTGCCCCTGCAACCACCTCTCCTCCATTCTATTCAGAAAGGGGCAGGCCTCCCATGGATATCAACAAAATATAGCAAATCAAGTTTCGGGAAGACTAAGAACCTCCTCTTGCATTATGACTGGACAAGGCAACCCAGTCCAAGGAATAGGGTCCTAAGCCATTGAAAGAGTTAGAGACAGTCCCTGCTCCCACAGTTAGGAGTTCCACAAGAAGACCAAGCTCTATAACTGTAACATAGATGCAGAAGGCCTAGGTCACTCCCATGTAGGTTCTCTGATTGTCAGTTCAGACTCTGTGAGCCCCTATGAGATCAGTTGATTCTATAGGTTTTCTTGTGATGTTCGTGACCCCTCTGGCTCCTACAATCCTTTCTTCCCTCTCTTCAGCAGGATTCCCCAAACTCAGCATAATGTTCGGTTGTAGGTCTCTGCATTTGCTTCCATTAGTTGCTGCATGAAGACTCTCTGATGACAGTTGGGCTAGGCACCAATCTATGAGTATAGTAGAATATCATTAGACATCATTACATTGACATTTTTTTCAGCCATGTTTGGTTCTATCCAATGTCTCTGGGCCATCCAGCCTCTGGTTCCTGGCACTCCAGACTATGTCAGGTGTGGTCTCACTCTCCAGGCCTGGGCTTCAGGCTCGACCAGTCATTGGTTGGCCACTCCAACAATCTTTGTGCCACCCTTACCCCAGCACTTTCCATAGGCAGGACAGACTATAGGCCAAAAATTATGTGGCTGGGTTGGGGTCCCAATCCGTCCACTGGAAGTCTTGTCTGATCACCAAAGATGGACTGTCCAGGTGACATATCCCCTATTGCTAGGAGTCTTATCTGGGGTCATCCTTGTAGATTCCTGGGAGTTTCTCTTGCACCAGATTTCTACCTGACCCCAAATGTCCCTCTTCCAGTCATTTCTTTTCGTACTCCCCCCCATACCCTCCACCTGATTCCCTCATGTTCCCATGCCCACCCACCCCCAGTCCACCCTATCTATTCTATTTCCCCTCCCAGGGGGATCCAAGTGTCCCTTCTTGAGCTCTCTTGTTACCTAGCCTCTCTGGGTCTGTAGATTATAGCATGGTAATCCTTTATTTTACAGCTAATATCAACTTACAAGTGAGTACATACCATGTTTGTCTTTCTGAGTCTGGGTTACCTCACAGAATGATATTTTCTAGTTCCATGTATTTGCCTGCAAATTTCCTGATGTCATTGTTTTTAACAGTTGAGTAATACTCCAGTGTGCAAATGTACCACATTTTCTTTTCAGTTCTTCAGTTGAGGGACATCCAGGTTGTTTCCAGGTCCTGGCTATTACAGATAAAGTTGTTATGAATGTATTGAGAAGGGTCCTTGTAGTAGGACAGAGCACCCCATGGGTGTGTATGCCCTGGAGTAGCATGGCTGCATCTTGAGGTACTCATAGTTTTCTGAGAAACCACCATATTGATTTCCATAGTGGCTGTACAAGTTTGCACTCCCACCAGCAATGGAAGAGTATTTCCCTTGCTCCACATCCTCTTTGGCATGAGCTGTCACTTGTGTTTTTTATCTTAGCCATCGTGACAGGTGTAAGATGGAATCTCAGAGTCATTTTTATTTGCCTTTCCCTGATGGCTAAGGATATTGAATATTTCTTTAAGTATTTCTCAGACGTTTAAGATTCTTCTGTTGAGAATTCTCTGTTTAAATTGGTACCCCATTTTAAAAATTGGATTGTTTGGGTTTTCTTTTTTTGATGTCTAGTTTTTTGAGTTCCTTATATATTTTGTAAATCAGCCCACTGCAAGATGATGGGATTTGTGAAGATCTTTTCCCATTCTGTAGGCTGCCATTTTGTCCTACTAATGGTGTTCTTTGCCATAAGCAAGTGAGAGATCTGTATGACAAGAACTTCACATCTTTGAAGAAAGAAATTGGAGAAAATATCAGAAGATGGAAAGATCTTTCATGCTCATGGATTGGTAGAATTTACATAGTAAAAATGGCCATCTTACCAAAAGCAATCTGCAGAGTCAACAGAATCCCTATTAAAATTCCAGCACAATTCTTTACAGACCTTGAAAGAACAATACTCAACTTCATATGGAAAAAACAAACATCCCAGAATAGTTAAAATGATCCTGTACAATAAAAGAACTTCTGTAGGTATCACCATCCCTGGTTTCAAGCACTATTGCAGAGCTATAGTAATAAAAACCTCATGGTATTGAATAGGTGGATCAATGGTAATGAATTGAAGAACCAGATGTAAATCCACACACCTTTCAATACCTGATTTTTTACAAAGAAGGCAAAATTATATAATGCAAAAAAGCATCTTCAACAAATAGTGTTGATATAATTGAATGTTGGCATATAGAAGAATGTGAATACATCCCAATTTATCATCCTGCACAAAACTCAAGTACAATTTGCTCAAAGACCTCAACATAAATCTACATATACTGAACTTGATAGAAGAGAAAGTGAGAAATAGCCTTGAATACATTGGCAAGGGAGACAACTTCTTGAACAGAACACCAATACCACAGACACTAAGATTGACAATTAATAAATGGTACCTCATTAAACTAAAATATGCTTTTGGATCTTTAGTATTTCACCATCTAATATTGACCCCTGGTAACCTTTGAATTCAGAAGCAACTTTGAATTCCTTTTGAACTAACATACTTGGTGCAGTAACTCACAAGCATCAGAGGTCACTTTTTTCAGGCATCATTCTCCTGAGGAAATGTACAAAATGTCCCTTACAGGAATGTGGACATCATTGCATTATAGATTTGGTATGAAATACTAGGTAAAGGGAAGATTTTTATTTATGTGTATTTGTGTATAACTGTGGGAATGCATGCCACTGGTATGTGGGTGCCCATGGAGGAAAGGAAGGGGTATCAGATCCCCTGAAGCTGAAGTTACAGGTGTTTGTGAGTCATCCAACATGGGTGCTGGGAACCGAACTCTGGTGCTTTGGAGAAGCAGCAAGTACTCTTGAA
Organism: Peromyscus leucopus; assembly: GCF_004664715.2. Classification (NCBI taxonomy): domain Eukaryota; kingdom Metazoa; phylum Chordata; class Mammalia; order Rodentia; family Cricetidae; genus Peromyscus; species Peromyscus leucopus. Next base: position 22,768,014 of record NC_051086.1, read on the forward strand.
TCACTGAAACTTCTTCTAAGGCCCTAAAATGAAATATGAAATATTTAAAGATCCTCAAAGATACAAATTTTGAATACTGAATTAGAATACCATGCGTATATTGATGTGCTATGGAATAACCCTCTTGTACACTGTAAAAATTTGTCACTTGAATTGGTTTAATAAAATGCTGATTGGCTAATAGCCAAGCAGGAATTATAGGAGGGGCAACCAAACTAAGGATGATGGGAAAGAGAAGGGCAGAGTCAGAGATCACCAGCAGGAGATGAATATGTCATGCTAATAAAGGTACTGCCACATGGCAAAGCATAAATAGAAATATGGGTTATTTTAAGTTAAAATGTAAGAACTAGTTATTAATAAGCCTTAGCTGTTGGCTGACCATTTACAATTAATATAAGACTCAGAATGGTTATTTGGGAATAGGAATTTGGGATAAGAAACTTCCATTTACATATGACATTCCAACAAGGGACCAGAATTTCCACATAAAATGTGACAAAAGCTTAAAAGGGGATCTTAGACACAAGAACAGAGTCAAGCATGGCTGTAGCACGAATCTTAAAAGGTCTTATTAGTAAAATCAAACCCGGAGCCAGGTATTGGGTTAAAGCTGGAAGATCAGAGAAACAGAACAAGCCACAGCTAACCTTACCTGGCCAACTTCTCAGCTAATCCTGTTTTTTCAAACTGGAAGTCTCTGTGTCCTCATCTGAATGGATCTCAGCTGAACTGTGCTGCTAGAAGCCTGAAAGCTTAACCTGCTCTAATTCCTGGTTTTCACGCCTTATATACCTTTCCGAGTATTTATATTACCTCCTGGGATTAAAGGTATGAGTCACCATGCCTGGCTGTTTCCAGTGTGGCTTTAAACTCACAGAGATCTGGATGGATCTCTGCTTCCCAAGTGATAGGATTAAAAGTGTGTGTGCCACCATTTTCTGGGCTCTATGTCTATCTAGTGGCTGTTCTGTCCTCTGACCCCAAATAAGTTTATTAGGATACACAATATATTGGGGAACACCATGGCTTCTTAGTAGCTGCATTTTCTCAGTTGTGTTCTGTTTACTGGCAGTGAGCAGAGACAGGGCTCCTTTAAGAGACAGCTTCCTGGCTCAGCATTAGCAGCAAAAACAGGCAGTTCTTTTAAGGGGCCCTGCTACCCAGCACTTAAAATGGGTTTATGTGCAGCGAGTGGCACAGTATTCAGTGGCAGCATGAATCTAGAAACTCCCCAGAGTTGTTGCAGTAAATATTACTTCTTCTGGTACCTCTGCCAGGAAGCTAGGCTTTCAGAACTAAGGAGCAGAGTGGAGCCAGCTGCCAAAGCTGCCACCACTTTGGTTCTAGCCACACAGCTCAGCATTTTTAAGGTTCATGTGGTCAGAAAAAGATAGAGATATGCAGTAAAGACAGATACAGATGAAGAAAAATAAACCTCTAAACGGTTTACAATGTGTGTGTATATACATACATATATATATGTGTGTGTATGTATACATACATATATACATACACATATGCTTGGGAGAGAAAAGAAAAAGGGTAAAAAAGTCCTTAAAAAGAAATATAGTAATGAAAAATATAATAAAATATAAAGCCATATAAATATAGAAAATACACAGAATCTGGATTATGTATATTGTTGTGCTGTCTTTAAAATTGTGGGCTGTTGAAAGACCTTGGATTATGAAAACTGCTATAGAAAGCAACCCATGTATTTTAAAATTATCTTGACTTCAAAACTTAAGTCAAAAGATATGTTACTTTGGGAAAGAGGTTCTGCTTTTATTTCCACAGAAAATGAGAGGCTGTGGATTCATTCTGGGTTAAGGAAAATTAGATTTGAACACCACTGAAAAATCTCCAGTGGGAACTGAGGCCCAGATGATCCAACATTTCAGAGCGCCTCTGTTGCCTCTTCCTGGCAGAGGTACCAGAAGAAGTTTCCTCTAAGTTCTGCATCCAGGAAGGCTTCAAGGCTGCTGGCTGAGATGATCTAGCCTCACAGAATTCTCCAGTCAGGATTGGACCATAATCCTGAATTTTCTCAGGGTCCCCCAAATATTACCAAGTGCCCCTAGTCAACAGAAAATAGTCTAGAAAACTATACCCACAATTCCAAAAATGGTGTTATGGATACTTACTATCATTTTAGAGGGATTGGTTGTAAGTTGTTATGGATAAAGGTCCGGATAAGAGCTAAACAAAGGAGATTAGATTCAGGGACCTTGTTCTGAAAAGGAAAAGAGGGGGTATTGCTTTGCTGCTGCTGCAGGCAGGGCAAGGTTTTTAGCGCTTAGCTATTACTCTGACCTCTTGGGCTTTCATCTCTGCATTGGCTCAGTGTTTCTTATTTAACAAGACAGTTACATCTACAGGGTATAGAAATGATAGGATAAAAGGGTAGATTATTAAATCTACTTTAATCCAAAAAATATTAATCTTACATATTTTATATTGGTATGGATTTTAGTTTATTGACAAAAATTTAAAACTATTTTTGTTATACTGTATGTATATTTCTACTCTTGTTTAAGATATTGTGCTTATGCAGCTCAATTAAAAATGTAATGTACAATTAAGAAAAACAGATTAATAGTCATCTGTAATAGTCAAACTTATAGTCATGTTAGTTAGGTTTTCTAGGTATACAAAGATATATTTCAAATAGATAGGTAATCTTCAAACACTTCAAAGACCTATAGAATATAGCATTTAAAATGTTTTAATAACTTAGACTTTTCATGGCAGTGAGGTACATCTGCTCATGGCAGCACCAATGTACTCCAGAGAAGATGCTGTGCATCAAAGAAACTCCATATGGAGTTTGTTTTCTTTATGTCAAAAGCTAGCCATGTATGCAAAGAAACTGCTGACAGTATTCTGTCCAAACTAGATCAGCAGGATGAAAAAAAAAAAGTGACTGCCAAACTTTCCCAGGACAAGGTAGGATGGTTTCTGAAAAGTCTGCTTCACAGGAAAGTCTGTCAGATATCCTAGGCCTTTGGGCCAAAGATGGATGCCCCAACATTACAGAGAAATTTTGGATGACTGTCCAGGCAACCTGATATCCCTGTCATTAGGTAACATTTCATCCTTCTGCAGTCTTTGATGGAGTTGAAGACTAGATAGTCATAGTTATAATTTTTCTTTATTATGATAAAAGGATAAATTAGATATAAAACTTTGGACTCACCAAGATAGGATGGATGATTAAATGTTTTCTCTGATTTTATCAAATACAAATAGACTGGATATTGCAACTGTAATTCTTTCTTGATAACTGTTTTTTGTTGTATATAATCTTACTATGTTCAAGTTAAAACCTTCCTTTTTAATTAGACTAAAAAGGAGAAATGCTGTGGAATAATCTTCTTATACACTGTAAAGATTTGACACTCAAATTGGGTTAATAAAATGCTGATTGGCCAGTAGCCAGGCAGGAATATAGGTGGGGCAACCAAACTAAGGATGATGAGAAAGAGAAGGGCAGAGTCAGGGGGACTCCAGCCAGATGCAGAGGGAGCAGGAGATGAACATGCCATGCTAACAGAGGCTCTGCCATGTGGCAAAGAATAAATAGAAACATGGGATAACTTAAAATATAAGAGATAGTTATTAATAAGCCTGAGCTATTGGCTGATCATTTACAATTAATATAAGCCTCAGAGTGGTTATTTGGAAACAGGCAGTTGGTACAAGAAATTTTCATTTACATCTATGTGTGTTCCTGTGCATTTGAAGGACAAGTGGAAGTTTTACAGAATCTGTAGGTCCTGTTTTCATCACTTAGCATCATGGCAGTGTGTATGTGCATTTGTGCAGGTGTATTTGCACATTTATGTATATGTGTGGCCAGAGATCGACATCTGATGTTTCCCCCTATTTCTTTTCTCCTTATGTTTTTTAAGACAGTATATCTCATTGAAACTGAAACTTGCCATTTAGGTATTGAGCAAGACCCTGGGGTCCATCTGTCTGTCCTCTCAGGCACTAGGGTTGCAATTGTGTACTCCCTTGCTTGATTTTTATGTTGGTGCTGGGAATCCAAACTCAGGTTCTCATGTTTGTGCAGCAAGTGCTTTACTAGTGGAGCCCCCCCACACCCATACAATGTGGTGTGTGTGTGTGTGTGCGCGCGCGCGCGCGCGAGCGCGCGCATGTGGAGTCCAGAGGTCAACACTGGATGTCCTTCTCACTCTCTACCTTGTGGTTTTGAGTCAGCACATCTCACTAATCCTGGAACTTGCTGACTCACCTAGATTGTCTGGCCAATGCACTCCAGGGATCTTCTTGCCACTGTCTCCCCAGGACTGATGTTATAAAAACTAGCCCACCCCACCTACCCTTTAAGTGAATGTTGCAAATCTGAACTCAGAGCTCCATGTTTGCCTAAGGATTGACTACGCCATTTCCCTAGTTGCAGCATTAGGTTTTTTTTAGTGCTCTTTACCTATGGGGGAGGATAGCCTAGCATTCATTTCAGAAATGCAATGAGAAGACCAGTCTGGTTTACATAGAGAGTGCTAGCCAGCCAGAGTTACATAATGTGACCCTGTCTTAAAAAAAATAGAATTAAAGGTTTTTTCACATTTTATTACTGTACTATTTCTGATTATACATCATTAAAAAACAAAAGAAAAAATGAAATGTGAAAATTTTGATTTTAAATTTTCTAGTCACCACATTCTAAAAGAAAATGGCAATCAATAAAATTAATTTCAAGAATATATTTTATCAAACCAAATATACTCACAACATTGTCATTTCAATATAAAACTATTTAATGAGACATTTTAGCCCATTTCTTTTGGTAATGGTTGACATTCAATGTGCAGCTTAAAATTCCAACTTTGGCTGTGGAAACATCTCATTAGCGAAAGGCATCTGTCACCAATCCTGATGACTAAGTTTGATTCTCAGACCCCTGATGGCAGGAAGAGAGAACTAACTCCCACAAATTGTCCTCTGATTTACACATACCAACACCCATGCACATGAACATGCAGGCACATGCAGACACTCACACTAAATGAATGTTCCATTCCGACTCATTTCAACTTGAACCGCTTGCATCTGAAGTGCACAGGGACTGAGAGTTCACTCCTCCACAGGCCAAGACAACACACAGGGGCATCATCCTCTATATGGTCATCTAGGAAAGATGCAACATTTACACAGGTTCTGAGGCATGGCTGATTCCCACAAGTGACATACACTGGGAACTTGACATCATCTGACTTCAGCTCTGCAGAATTCATAATGAGGAAGCCTATGATGCAGCCATCCTAGAAAACACCACCCAATCCTGGTGGCAGTTTTTGCTGTATAAGAACAATATCAATATGTCATTTACACAAGCAGTTTTGAACTTTGAAACAAAAGGAAAACACTCATCTGTTCCCCACACTGTGCAGTCTCCAGTCAGGGGAGAAGCAAACAGGCAAGGCAATGCTATTGGATGCTTATGTGCTTAGCTATCTCTAGGCTGTTTGTTAAAAATGCAGATGTCTGCACCCTACCCCCAGAAATTGTGATGAAGATTCCTTATGAAACCCATGACTTGAGAACTTATCTGTAAAAACTATTTAAATTTAAAATTAGAGAAAGAAGAAGCCTGCTCTAAGGGTAACTTTAGAAGACAGGGCAGACTAGTTAGAGAAGATGACAGTCTAAGACAAGATTAGTAGAAAATAATGCATACCAGAGGCACTGAACAAGGGTGGGCCAGAATGGGTCATTCCATCTCTTAGCTCTTCATCAACTTGTTGGTGCCACAATCATGAGACCCAGGTGTCTGCATTATTTTCAAGTAATATCTTAATAGAACAAAAGTTCTCTAGTGAGAACATTGAAGAGACAAAATTTGGATAAGTTTTGGTTGTAATTAATAATATAGACTTCCATGTTCTTGCCTGCAAAAGTCCACCACTAGACAGTTGTAAGAAGTCCATCTCCTCTTCAAGACCTACTTGACTCAAGGAAGTTCCATGTTCTCTTCCACATTCCAACCACTTTGATGAGACACAGTTTTTTTTTTCATGCTATTGTTGAACAGGGTACTTACTTCCATCTTTGTTATAGAAGTCACATGAATTCTACTCCTGAAAGGCTCATGTGTTTGGGGTCTTGGTCCCTAGGTAGTCCCTATGTTGAGTGGTTCTGGAAACTTTAGAGAGTGGAGATTATCTAGAAGAAATGGGTCACTGGGGTAGAATTTTGAGAGGACATTGTCCCAGGTGCCTTTCTGAACCTTCTGAAAATATATGCCAAAATGAATCTCTCCGTCGGTAAGATTTTATGTCAGATAATATGTCACAGCAGTGTGTGTGTGCATGCACAGGTATGTGTGTGCATAAGAGAGAAAGAAAAGAGAGGAGAGAGAGAGAAAGAGAAAAAGAGAGAGAGAGAGAGAGAGAGAGAGAGAGAGAGAGAGAGAGAGAGAGAGAGAGAGAGAGAGATATGTTTCCTCCTATTCTGGAAATGCAGTTCTCTTCTATTGGTCATCTTTCCTTCCCATCCTGTGGACTCAGCATATAAGTTTCTCTGCACCCACCATGATGGCTCCAGGTATCAGATTCAAGTCCTCAGCCTTGGCAGCAGGCACCTTTACCTGCTGAGCCATCCTGCAGGGCCATGATTTAAATGAATGAATGAAGAATGTGCACTTTTTCTTGCATATGAGCTTTTTTTTAAAATGGGGATGTATTTTGAATTTATTGTCTACATTTTAAATAACATTATTGCTTTTTAAGTTATACTTCCATACTCAACACCTACACCTATACTTAGTTTTGCCTGTAAGCTGTATTTGGGGTTTCCCTTTCATTGCTAAAATTCCTTCCCAAGGGGAACTTCTTCCCCTCCTTGTAAGGCCCCAGGGACAAACTGAGGTACAATTTCACCAGTCTCATCAGGAAGAACAAGTAAGTTTCTTAGGTTTACTTACAGAGCAATAGTGAGGGGTAAGGGGCAGAAGCGTAGATGACCCTGAAGCAGCCGTATTAGAAGGTCTGCACACAGAAAGGACGATGGCTTCCCCATGGCTGCATAGATGGAAACCCCTCCACTCACCCTTCTCCATCTGAGCCTAGAGCCAGAATTGCATTGGGAGGGAGACTTGGCTGGACACTTAGCTGAGGGTCTCCTGATTCTCCCCCACCCTCGTCTTGAAAATGCTTACTTTTGAGATTGTATTTTAATACTACATTTTCCCCTTCCCTTTCCTTCCTCCATATCCTCCCATGTACCTTTCTCCATTATTCTTCAAAATCATGGCCTCCTTTTTTTCATCAATTGTTATTGCATATGTATTTGTATATACAAGTACATTACTAAATATAACCTGTTGAGTCCGTACAATGTTACCTACATGTTTTCTAGGATGATCACCTTGAATTGAAGTGCTCATCCCTGGGGAGGGACACCTTTCCCACTTTGAGCTTTACTCAGTTATCTGTAGTTCTTTGTGTAGGGTTGAGGCTTTACTTGAGAGCTTTTCCCCATGCAGTTTGGCATATTCTTGGTGTCCTCCTTGTTCAACTCATGTTTGATTTGGGTGGTCATATTGAGGAGACATTAAGGGTATAGATTCCGATGTTACTAGGAGACACAATCTCAGTGTAAGGCCCCAAGTCTCTGGTTGTTAAAGTATTTCTGAACCTTTTGCCACAATGTTCTCTGAGCCTTAGGTGTGGGAATGTTGTGTAGATGTATCCACTGTGACTAGGTTCCATAGTTCTACATATTTGGGTTGTGGTTTTCCATAACCATCTACATCACTTGCAAACAGAAGTTTCATTGATGAAGGATGAGACTACACTCATCTTTGGGTATAAGGATGCTTATAGATTGTTGTTAGGGACTAAGCTCCTTTAGTAAATTTGTGGCTATAGGTTCTCCTTCAATAACCATGATAACACTAATATTGAGTAATTAGCTAGGCTTCCAGTACCAGTCACAGTTTTTCTCTTGTTGAGCAGGTCTTAAGACAATTATAGAGCAGTTGGTTACCACCATGGTTTGTCTGCCACTATGGTACCTGTAGGGTTACCAATCTACATTAGTCATTGATGTGGTCCACAGGCATCATAGCTGAGTAGGACTGTTCGTTGCCTCACTTTTTTGGAAGCTTACATGGCATTTTCTGGTACCATGAAAGCTGGTCCTCAGCCTGTTCCCTCCTTCTGTGTAGGAAGGTAAATAGTCAATAGGTCAAGCCATGAAGATCTTTGGCAAGCAGGCCCAAAAGAACTCCTGAAGATGGTGGCAGTTTGTTGATGAGGATCATCTTGCACAATAGCTTCTTAAAACTATCTTCTTATTTTTTCAGTCATCTTCATGATTTTAGAGATTGACATCCCTGTCTTGATTGTATCACAAAACTGGTACATTGAAAAATCTTGATTTTCAATCAAAGAAAAACTCCAAGGTTTAGTAATTCTCACTCGGGTTTTTTTTTTTTTTTTTTTTTTTAACAAGCATTCTGCAACAATTCTTATACACTAATGAGAGGCACCTTTCTTTAAATGTTATTAATTCAGACAAGAGCACACCAGCACAGGAAAACTTGTATCTGTGTGTGTGTACATGTGTGCATTTGTGTGTTCATGTGTATGTGCACACATGTGAGTGTGTGTATTTGTGCATGTGTTGCATGCATGTCTGTGTGTTATGAATGCACATGTCTGCACATTCATGCACCTTCCTCTATCACTCTCTACCATACCTTGGGAGACAAGCTCTATCACTGAACTTGTTACTTAGTAACTGGCTGGATAGTCGGGCTAGTGAATTCCAGAGATCCACTCATCTCCACTCCTGCCATAATTGACTTATAGTTGCATGTGGTCACACCCATCTTTTTTTACATGGATTCTGGAGATCCAAACTCAGGTCTTAGAGCTTGTGCAGTGGACACTTTCCCTAGCCCAACAGTTCTTCTTTCTTCATGATGAGACGTAAAAGCAGGTGACTTGGTAACTATTTCCCTACAGGGAAAGTGATGCTAGGGGGTTAAAGACCCCTGTTCACCTGCGGTTCTCTTTCTGTCTACATCCTCCCCTCTGTGTTCTCTCAATTCCCCCTTCCCTTTCTTCCTTGCAGTAAGAGTGCCTTCTAAAAGTACACAAGCTTACATTCTTCCGTGAGGAACTGACTTTCCAAAGCTCACCATCCATATAAAGAGAGCATCTCTTTTCTATTGGTGAAATTATTAAGGCTGCTCCACGCAGTTAAAAGGGAGGTTTATTTAGTGGCGTAACTTACAAATGAAGGGATAGGTAGTTTGCAGGGTCTGGGGAAGACGTAGCACAGTCCGGCATAGTTCTCTGGAGAACTCTGCTTGGTCTACCTCTAGCATCCAGGATCCAGAAACCAAGAGAGGGCAGTGCATCCAGATCTTGGGTCTTCAGGGCCCTCTCTTGGCCCTGCCTTGTAGGCGTGATAGTTACCGAAGCCTCAATGGGGTTGGAACTTCCAGATCAAAGCTACATATCCCCACTACATATCCCCCTTTTGTCTAAATAAGAAGGTTCTAACTTAATACAAGACTATATACAAAGGAATGGTTATCAAATATTGTCCAGGAGTAATAAGGGATAATGACCTAGATAAGATGGAACTATAATCAATGCGAACAATATCAAGCAAGAAACACATACTAAAATCCAGAGAAGTCTAGAGTATAGGTAAATGGTATGTTACAAAGATCACTCCTAAGGAACCTGAATCTAATACTTAACATGTTCTATCTAAGATTATACATACACACACACACACACACACACACACACACACACACACACACATATATATATATATATATATATATATATATATATATATATACACTAAGTTGTAACTATAATTGCTAGTCTTCAATCCCATAAAAGACCTGAGAAGGAATATAATGGTACCTGAGAAATGGAGGATGGATGCAAACAACTTTCAGGAATCTTGCAAGAGTAGACAGAGACAGCTGGCAGCCTGGACAGTCACCGAATGTTTCTCAGCATTGTCGGTGCATTCAAATTGGCTACAGGCCTAGAGTATCTGACAGACCATTTTCAGAAGCAGGAATTCTGAAAGACCATCTTACCCTGTCTTGGCAGAGGACACTTCTCTCTCTTTTTATTTTTCCCTTCATTCTCTTTGTGAACAAAATCTTCACTTTCTTAATGCACAAGTCACGCTCCCCAGACTAGCTTCTGAGCTGAGCATACAGTGATCAGGGTGCCTCCGATTATACGAGACGCTGTGTCTTCACAGAAGAGCTTACCTTGGAAGAAGGAATTAGCTTTTTTTCCCTTCTGATTTAAAATTTTTCTTGCAAAATTGCTATATCCTTTATTCAAGATACATTACAGTTCATCAAGATAACCTCAATAAGTAAATACAGCTTCAGCAGGAAGGGAGACAAAAGCCTGTTCAGTTCACCACTCAGATCACTCCAGATTATAAAACACAAGGGGGAGAAAAGACAAATGACAAATTAATGAGAAAACACGTAAGATAGCAGTTGGCATTTACTCCATAGATAGAGGCACATCTAGATTCAAGTTTGCATTAAAATGCACACCTGGTAGCAAGAACAGTTTTATGGGCGTTCCTGGGAAGCAGTGAAGAGCCCATTCCAACCCCGCCTCCATGCGGACAGACAGCTTTGCCTTTTGTCTTCAAGCCCACTTAGTAATGAAAGCTCAGCTCTGTGACAGGAGAGCCAAAGAGTTTTGCTTTGTATCCACAGAGTTTGCAAAGAGATGAGCATGGTCTAAAAGAATAAGAAACATCTGGGAACACGGCTTTTGCATTTCCCTCTTGCCCTGATTGTGATCAAGTGCTGCAGAATATGGCAATGATGACTGAAGTTACCTTCCCCTTGACAAGCCTCCTGCACCTGCAATCCACACAGGTAAACAGAACAGGGGCGCTCAGGTGTCTTGCTGGCAGCTCTTGTCAACCAAGTGTTGGCTGCAAACTATCATTTCGGTTCTCGATTTCTCCAATCTGAGATGTATGTTGAGAGGAGAGTCTGAAGATGAAATTGGCAAGGCTTCTTTTCAATCAAGCGAAAGTAGACTGAGAATCTGATGTGTACTAATCACTGTCCCAGGTGCTCTGTAGAACAAAATTATACCACAGGGCTGTTCTTTCCTTGATGTATGTAAGTTGATGATGCAGTGGGGGAAAAGGATCTACACACAGGTATGTGCAAATCATAGCACAACTTCACACGGTATTTATTTATCTTAATTTAGATATCCCTCCCCAAATATAAGTTCCTTGGTGCAGAAATTTGGAAGGGACAGGTTCAGTTCTTCATGGCTGTGACCTGTTAACTAAACAATGGTAAATACCCAGTGAGGAATTATTGGCTGAATGAATCAGTGATTTTGACGAAATCTGACATGGAGATTCAAGAGAGTCAAGGAGGGATGCTTGAGTATAGTCTTAATAAAATGACTATCAGCTTCTAAATTATAAAAATCATGACATAAGGTGGATTAGCTTTGAGAAACAAAAGAACAAATAAACAGAACAGTAATTCCATCCCCATAGAGCTACTTGTTAGGAGCCTCCCTTTTTTCCCCATGAGCATCTCTCTACTGAAGCTACACAAGGTTTGCTTTGCTTACCATATAGGAATCCTTGGTTCTTTAGATTGGAATGTAGTGCTGTGTTGCTATGAAGGCCTTCCTATGCTTGATTTTCAGTAGAGCCATCAGAGTCTCCATCAGGCCTGTCAAACCATCATGGACTCAGGCCTTCAATATCCTGGATTTGATAACATAATGAGCACTGAGGAAAGGAGCATAGGAGAGCAAAGGACCAGATTCTAGAAAGAGCAAACATCCCATTGGAAGCTGGAGCCAGGCAATGAGGAATGAAGTTTGAGATTCAGAGGCATCTCAGATGCTCATGTTTCCAGCCAGTCTATGGTCCCCAGAAACCCACCAATGTCTACAGAGCAAAGGTTGAAAAAGTCCAGCAATGGGAGTCATGGCAACAACAAACCCTGTGAGATTCAGAACTTAACAAGCAGGAAGATGAGGATGAAACATGAGGATGAACACAGGCAAATCTTAGCCAGGTGAGGTGAGGGCAAGAAATATGGCTTCTACAAGAAGCCAATATACCAAGAGGAAAAATATTATCTTACTCTCTAAGTTGAGCCACCAAAGCCATTTGATTCATGGCTGTTATTCTTGGGCAGAACATCATCACAAGCCCTTAATGACTCTGGATGAACATTTGAGGCCTCGTGTCTTTGTAGCACAGAATGATGTTGGCTCATGACCAGCATCTCTGCTGAGCTCAGGAATCAAGGTGGCTCCCTCTCTTGGTGAAGGTCAAGTGAAGACTTCTCCACAAAACATCCTGCTGTATCTGGGGTCCTCCAACTGCTTCACATTGTGGTCTTTCTAGAAGCCAAAGGTAAAGATTCCAACTCAGAAATAAGAACTTGGAGCAATGAGGGGGAGCTGGAGTGCAGACACCTGCCTTTTGAACATCCACCAGCCATCCCTCCTCACGAACTCCACCTATACAAATTCAGCCCTTGGAGTCATCTCTTACAATGACAAAAGACAACGCCAAAGCACCTTGCCATGTTTATAAACTATTTTAGAAGATCCAAATCAGAGTCATTCATTCACCAAAAGAGATGGACATTTTCCCAAACACTTCTATTCAAGCTTTAATATCAACTCAAACATTCCTTCAGAAACATTCCCTCTGGCTCTGGCTGTGTGGTCCTCCTCCTCCTCCTCCTGTCCCTGAGCTCATCTGCTCCCAGCACTGATGACACTGTAAGTGGCTGAACCTTTGTGAATGTCCTCTTCTCACCAGAGAATGTGATCAATTAATGGCTGTTACATTGATTTATTTATCTGTTCATTTAAAATGTGTGCCTGGTGGGGAGTCTGTGCGTGTGTGTATGCAGGGGTGCACACACACACACACACACACACACACACACACACACACACACACGCGTGTGTGTGTGTGTGTGTGTGTGTGTGTGTGTGTGTGTGTGTGTGTGTAATCAGAGGACAACTTACTGGAGTCCATTCTCTCCTTTCACCATGTGGATTCCTGAGCTCAGACTGAAGTCACTGGGTTTGGCAACAGGTATCTATCCACTGAGCCATCTTGCCTGCCTGAGAATGAGATCTTTAAAGTCAGGGGTTACCCTGAGTAACACACAGTGTTCCATAAGGGATGAGTCTAGAATTTATTAATGAGTGTTCTTATTTATTAGTAATGTATTTATTAATAAATGTTATTAATAATAACATTAAATTGATGTATGGATAGGTGTTGTCTGTCTTGTCAAAGGACTAAGTTGCTAAAACATTCTATTAGTGGGTCTTTTTTAGTAAACTAATAGATGGCCTAATATATAAGAAACAAGAATAAATGCTGCATGCATACACATTCATACAATTTGCATAAATATAAATCAATCACTATTTTTAGCCCATTGCTTGGGTTTTAAGGTAACCTCTGACTTGTTCTGTATCACCTTAAATAAGTTTCTCTCTCTCTCATTTTGAGATATGTTCTCTTGCACAATCTGACCTACAACTTCTTATGTAGCCAAGAATGACTGAGTGATCTCGAACTTCTGATCTTCCTACTTTAAACTCCCTAGTGCTGGGATTACAAGTGTATACCTCCAAGCCCAGTTTATTTGGTGCTGGGATGGAACCCAGGGCATTGTGCAGGTACAGCAAACACTCTACCAACTGTGTCTTATTCTCAGCCCTTGAACAAGTATCTTCCCCCACCTTTTTTTCTCAGATCCTTCACCCAAATGTGAGTGGTATGAAGATATGAGATTCTCATATCCTTTTAATAACTACAGAAACTTATGGGACAGTTTAAAAGTAAATTTGTTGTTTTTAGTATTATGTCAACAATATACCTGATCTTCTTTTTGGTGGCAGCTGTTTCATAACTATCGTGCATTAATTCAACGTGTCAGGCCTGGGAACAACTCTCAGCAAAGGCTCCATACTGCTCATGGTCTGGATTCTATCCCCAGCATGGTGGTCAACCGCCTGCAGGCTAGCCACCTGCTTCTGTGGTCATGTGGGAATGCAGCCATGACTGTCAATCTACACATCATCTCTGGCTCCTCCTTTGCTCTGGGGCCTCACTGACTAGTGTTGCTACAGATAGTATGGCCCATTATGCTTCCAGCATTCGCCCTCTGACCCTCCAGTCTGTCCCCTCTGTTCTTCTCCAGGATCAGTGGTGTTCTAAGAACCCTGAGCACATTCACCCTTCATACCTGGTCAAGAAAAATGTGGACTAGTGACTCTAATCCAGTGTAATGCGATTGTCTTTGATTTTGGCTTACGGATGCTAAGTTCGCTGCTGTTTCCGGGTCTGTTTATAAATTTGTTTCAGCATTTTTGGTTGCTTATGAAAATATGGGATTTTGAATAAACCCCAAACCTTATTATAACATCTTGCAGGTTCCCTCAGTAATTCCCATGGTAAATAAAATCTGTGAGTCATATTCATTTTATATTTTATATGAGCCATAATTTTACCTTTACAAAAATAATATACATAGGCTGGATGTGGTGGACCATACTGTCATCTCAGCAACTGGGAGACAAGCTGAGGGAGACTTGAATTTGAAGCCAATCTGTGTTACATTTTGAGGTCCTGTATAAAAAAAAAAAATAAGAGCCAGGTGGTAGTGGCACACGCCTTTAATCCCAGCACTCGGGAGGCAGAGTCAGGTGGATCTCTGTGAGTTCGAGGCCAGCCTGGACTACAGAGTAAGATCCAGGAAAGACGCAAAGCTACACAGAGAAGCCCTGTTTCGAAAGACCAAAATAATAAAATAAAAAAAAAATAAAGATGTGTTCTTAAAAAGTTGTATATCTGGGCTGAGAAGGTAGATCAGGCAGAAAATTTCTTGCCGGGCAAACATGAGGACCTGCATCCAATTCCAGTATCACATGAAAAGCCAGATATGATGGCATGTAATGCATGTAATTCCAGTGCTGGGAAGGCAGAGGTAGCCAGATCATGGGGCTCTCGGGCCAGCCATTCTCTTCTAATCAGTCAGCACCGGGTTCTATTGGGAGATCATATTTCAAAAAGCGAGGTGGAGAATTAATGAAGAATAACACGAGATTAACCTGTGGCTTAAACACACACACACACACACACACACACACACACACACACACACACACACACCTGAATACATGTGTGCACATTTGAACTTGTATGCACCATCTAAATTCCTAAATTCCTAAATCAAGAAGCAGAGAGCTACAGTTAAAAGACAAGCTGAGAGTTAGTCTAGCTTACTGCTTCCTGACTGTCTTAGTGAGCTGTTTGGAGTTAGACAAATCACTTAGCATCTCTCTCTAAACCTCAATTTTTTCTCCTCTTAATGCAGTTATTTGAGTAATTTCTACTTCGTTTGGTTGTATGAGGATTAAGTGACATAATTCATGTACAACATCTAATATTCAGCAAACAACCTGGCAAAGCCAGCTCATATTGTTGTAATCGTGGTTGGAAATTGCATTTTCATTCATTAGCTGAATGAAATTTCCAGCTTCTACCTCATGTTACCTTCTGCCAGCTGTCTGCACACAGCTCTACTGGCTTGGATTGGGTTCTTACAAATGCTGCACGTGAGACAAGGCTTGACGTGGGCTGACTGGGTAGAGAATGTCTCTGGAAATAAAGATGAAGAAGCAAGAAAAAATAAGAGGTAGAAGGAAAAAAGAAAAAAGAAGAAGATACTTTTTTTTCTTCCACCTGGGTACCACTGAGGAAGTCAGAGCTCAGTGCATCAATAGGAGACTGGCCTCAGACCAATCTCTTATAAATACAGGGGCTGAGATATTAGCCATCACTGTCCACAGCTCTTCACTTGAAGGTATTTTCCAGAGACATCTATTCTATGATTCCAGGATGCATGGGATGGATAAGCTCTTTCAGCATTAGTAGAAACCTTGAAGCAGACACAGAAGCTGTTTCTATACAATATAGCTACCTATCATAGGAGAGTCTTTGGCTTCTCAGAGTTAAGGCCACAAATGCATCTCCAATGCCCAAGCTTTGAACCAATGTCTCTGTCAAATCACTTCTTGCACACCTGCTGTAAATGTTCCTCTCCTAGAAACAGGAAGTGTGACTGATTGAAAAAGAACAGCCATACCTCTGTCCCCAGATGCATTCCAGTGGGGAAGTCAGTGATTGTTTTAGTGGTGAGGCATACCTGCTCCAGAGACATAGAGGTACCCAGGACAGGGATTTGCAGACACAGCAGTTAGACATTCTCATTTTTCTCCTAGAAAAGGACTCCAGGAGGCCCTCAGGAAGTGGGGAAAACCTGGATTAACCCTCCTAGTCCTCAGTGCCTTGGAAGAGAGCTGGCCACCCTCTAGCTCTTTGAGTCACTTGCATCTGTGGACACAGTTACAGACCACCTAATACAGTCACTTCTTTTACAAGCTCTCAGGTGGTTGGTTCAATTATCTGAAATTTGCCTTTTAAATACACAGTTTGAAACTCATGTTAACCAGAATGGAGTGGTAGTACCCTCTTTGCTCTTAGCTCAGCAAAGAGATTTTTCACTAGACTATCTCAAACCTTTTTTTCCCTTAAATACAGGGTCCCAAGTAGCTCAAAGTGACCCCTACTTGATGAGGATGACCTCAAATTTCAAATCCTTCTGCCTTTATTTTCCAAGTGCTAGGGTTACAGGTGTGTACTGCCACTTCTGAACCCATCGCTTTGTGCATGTTGGATGATCACTCTGCCAACTGAGCTACACTTCCAGCCTATTATGGCAAAGCTTTATCACCAAAGCAAAAACATAATGACAGTAGAAAGATCAGTGCCTCCTGAGGATCTGGAGACAGGTAGAGCACATGAGCAGGTGGGGTGCATGAGACCTTTAGCACAATGAAGCCATCTTGTAAGATACTAAAGTGGTTAGTACCTGCCATGCATTTGTCTATATCTATATAACTGTGTAGTACAAACATCAATCCTCATGTAAACTATGAACTTTGGTTAATAATCATGGGCTGATATTCATCCATTGTAACAAAAGTGCCTTAGAGATCCACACTTTCAACAAGTAGTAGTAAATGTGAGAGTTAGGGTTAGGGGCATGTGAGAATTTTTTACCTTCTGCTGGAGTCTATTGTAAAATAACGGTTGCTAGGGGACAAAGGCACAAGATAACCCCCATTCCTGAGAACCTACTGGCAGTTAATGGTTGCTGAAAGAAGAAGAGACATTTTCTCTGGTGGTATAGCTGCTGGTATAGTGCCCATCCTCCTTTAAGTAACCCTTCATCCCTAAGGAAAGTCACTGGGGAGAGAAAAGGAGAGTAGAAGAGGGACTAGTTAGAGAAAGGAAGTAGATTAAATGAGTGGTAGAAAAGAGTGTTATGTGGGGGGGATTAATATGATAAAAATACATTGCATATCTGTATGAAAATCTCATAATGAAACCTATTATTATGTATAATTAATGTATTCAAATAAACCTTTAAAAATCAATTCCATTAATTTAAAACAAAAACTTTATAGCAATTCCTGGCAGGTGGACACTGTGGCTTATTGTTAAGACAAGAAAAGCAAAGCTCTGACAAGCTCTATGGTTTCCTGTGGCCACAGGATATTGATGGCCTAGAGGGGGGAAAGGGTGTGGTTTGCATGGTCATGAGGCCCCCACAGTCCCTTCACCTCGCTTCCCTACAGACTGCCTCCTGCCTCTTTGCTTTGAGTTCTCTCTCCTGCATGGAAAGTTGTCTTCAGTCTTTGCCTTCTCTGCCACTTTGACACAGCCTGTCCCCTGGGGTCACCCTGCCAGCACTCCACAGTCAAGCTTTCCAAGCGACCCAGCTCATCAACTTGAGGCTTTCTAATGAGCCTGGGAAGTGTCATCAATCCTCAGTCCCCATTTCGCTGAGGTATCTTGGAGCTGTGATGTATGGATCAATCTAAGTGCTTCTGGTCTTTGGAAAGCCTAGACCAGTGGCAGCCCTGGGAATCCAACTCACACAGTCACCCTTTCATTAATTTATAATTTCGCTGACACTACTCCGCTACTGTTTTATTTGTCTCCAATGAATGTCAATTGGTACACAGGACAAGCCATTTGGGAGCTAAATTAACGAAATCATGGCATGAATTAGTTAGACCTCACTGAAATGCAACACCCATATTTCCTACTTTCTTTTAAACGTTCTACAAGGAGCTTGCCAGCCTCCCCACCCTGACCCTGGTACCCTTTCCACTGTATGTCTTCTCTGAATCCTGTGCCTCAAAATAATTTACTCTGCATAGAGGAGCAGAGCTAGGATGATAATGTTCCAGATATATAAATAATAATGAGAACCTTTAATAAAATCAGACATAAGTTATGCATGCATACATCAATTACAATAGATTTTAAAGGTTTTGATCTAGAACCCTGGTGGTGTTACATTTAGACTAATAACTGTAAGCATGATTTATGTGTTTGCAACCAAAATGGTTTCAGTGCCTCGATATATGTCCAAAGAAAAATTTATAGTCTGCTACAGAATGTATAAATAATGAACAGCCATATGTCATCGCGCATTTAAAAATGTGACTCTCTTTTGCAGCTGCAATGGGGTAAAATGAATTAAAATCTTAAGTTCATTGGGAATCAACTTATTTGGGAGCTCTTTAAGGAATGTACATGAATACAAACACTGATTTAATATATTTTTCTCCAAGTCAAAGAAAAATAGCCATTGTAAAAATGACAAACGCTCTAAGGAGACCCCGGGAGTCTCCAAATTAAAGAGGGGCAGGAAAGAAAAAAGAGGGCTTGGTGTGGATTTGGGAGGGAGGATTCCGGGTGGCCTCTTTCCACTTCTGCTGGGACCTAAAATTATTGTCAAGGTTTTTAATGTGGTCAAAAGAAGTAAGTTAGTTGATGGCAGCTTTTTACACAGTAGGTTTCCATCAATTCAGATAGAGTGGATGGTGGGAGATAGCTACTGTACATGGTAGCAGAAGCCATACTCTATTTCGATTCTCTACAAATCCCCAAGGCATTGCTTCATCAACTGTGAATAGGACAAAGTTTACTAGATAAGGCAGCTGGAAGGCATTAAAAATGATAATAAAGGGCTGAGGGTGGTGGCACATGCTTGTGACCTAGTGCGTGGGAAGCTGCAGCAGGAGCATCATGGCCAGTCTGGGCTATGTAACAAGAGGAGAGAGAGAGAGAGAGAGAGAGAGAGAGAGAGAGAGAGAGAGAGAGAGAGAGAGAGAGAGAGAGACAGAGAGAGAGACAGAGAGACAGAGAGAGAGACAGAGAGAGAGACAGAGAGACAGAAAGACAAAGAGAGGCAGAAAGGAAAGAAAGGAAGGGATGGAGGGAGGAAGGAAGGAAAGGCAGCTAGCACTCTACCTTGCACAGGTAGTTTATGTTCAGTGTATGTCAGTTTGGGCATCTTCCCTGCTCATTCACTGATAGACAGTAACATGCTGGAGAAATGAGTCCTTTGTGTTCATCATTTTAGAGATGGAGTCTAGAAAAGGAAGTTGTTACCAAGCACCAACGTCTCTTCACTAAATGAACTTGGGAATTAATGAATGTGGTGCTGGGGAGGTGGCTCGGTGGAGAAAACACCTGTGCACAAGCCTGATGACACAAGTTTGACTCCTTATATCCATGTACAAAGCCAGGTGTGATGTACAGCTATTATCCCAACACTTCTACAGAAGGAGAATTAACCAGCTCACAGGCCAGGTAAACTGCACAACAGAAACAAGAGAGATCTCTTTGGAAAATGAGGCTGACTTACAAAGGTATCTGACCTCCACATGTGTGCCGTGATACACATGCCTGAACACACACACACACACACACACACTACATAAATAAAAATTAAAATAAATATCTCATACTGTGTCTCCACAACTCTAGTAGGCATTGAAAGACAATCTGGGTTGAGATTGTTGCAGAAGTGTCCTTTGTGAATAAATTTATAGAAAACAAACTTACCTGCTGAAATTCTAACCCAGTGTCACTATTTCATCCTTGACAATAGAAATCTTTCTGAAAAGTTATTCCTTAGCTCTGAGGGTTGCACAATAATATGCTGACGAGAGTGTAATTTGTCTTCCTAACCCTGTGTTATGGAGAATACACGAGTCTGATGGGATATAATTTAGTAATGGCTATTGTGAGGCTCGGGTGCTGGCTTTGACTGTTTGCCCCTTCCTCTCCCTGCTAAATGGTCTCTAACTGCTGTGTTTTGATTTCTTCTCTTGATTTCAATGGTCTCTATTACTTCCCTCAAATTTAACTTCCAATTCCTTCTGTGTTGCCCTTACCTTTAATTATTTCTCCTAATTGCTCTTGTATAGCTGGCAACCTGGTAGCCAAGTATCTATCAGTGCACAACAGAATGATTTCAAATGCACAGGTTTGGAATAATTACCTAATATCTCTCCTGGTTCTGTATACTGTGTGGGAGAGATAGCTCTCACTTGGGATGTTTGCTGCAGTCTAATCAGATAGCAGCTGGAGTTGGAGTTGCTAGAAGTCTCAACTGGGCTACACACCCAAAGAGTTCAGCACCTGCATGGCACCTGTTTCCAGATGCTGGCTGGATGCTCAGTTAGGGCTGGGGATATGGATTCTCACCTGAAACTATGGATGCTCAGCTGAGGTTATGGATGCTCACCTGGGTCTCTGCAGGATCAGCTGGTGCTCATAACTGCTGAGCCATCTCTTCAACCCCTCACCTCTTTTAAAAACATTTTATTAATGATTCTTTTTATAATGATCCCTATTATAAGGCTTTTTAAAAAATATGTCAGTGTGGCTGTTGATCACAGATAGTTCACCAAATTCCTTTTGTTTCCTTCTGTGATGGGAGTTAATTTTGATTGACTCAAAGCACACGTTTCACTGTAGTTTAGAGCTGGAACAGAGATTTGTGTGTTTTGTACATGAGAATCTTAAGAAGATAAAACAATCCTTTTTTAAAGTGTTTTTCTACATGTCTATTCCCACTGGACCAAATATAAATTCAGTGTAGTAAAAAAGGAGAAAAAAATTCATTTGAGCATTTCATCTGTGTTCTATGATAGATGAATGGAAAGAGCCCAAATGTTAGAGCACTGATGTTCCTGAAATGGATATCCTATGCTCTGTTTAATTTTGTGTTTGGTTCTTACTGTGTTGTGTAGTGTGTGTTTGCTATTTGGCTGGTTGTTGGTTTTGTTCTGAGACAGGATCTCATTACATTGTTCTAGTTTGCTTCCTGATGCTGTGATAAGCAGCATGATCAGAAGCAACTTTGAAGAGGAACTGGCTTATTTCAGCTTAAGATTCTATCAACTGAGGGAAGTTGGGGCAAGAATTCAAGCAGGGGCTGAAACAGAAACCATGGAAGAGTACTGCTTGTAGGCTCCTTTGCTAGGTCACTCAATGGCCTCAGCTCAGCTAACTTTCTTATACAACCCAGGACTTCCTGCTGGACCTTCCTATGTCAATTGGCAGTCAAGACAATGTCCTGCAGTCCACTGACCAGTCTGATCTGATCAATGCAATTCTCAACTGAGACTCCCTCTTCCTAAGTTAGGTTGTATTCAGTTGACAATAAAACTTAAGACAATTTCCAGGCTGATCTTGAGTTTGTGACTCGAGTGATCCTCCTCTTCAGTCTCATGAGTAGCTGAGATTACAGACATGCCACCAGCATGGCACAATGCCTGACTTTAAGTAACTAACTCTATTTCCCAAGATTAGTACCCTATCCCCTGAGCTGCAGGGCATCATATAGATTTCTGTGTTAAAATCGTTTGAAGTCTTTGTGCCTACACACATTCTCTTCCTCAGCACCAGTTTCTCCGATGCATTGCTTCTTACTTTCTCCACCTCAGTCAACAGTCATCATTTGAAGTTTCTGCTTCCTTGCCCAAGTTATCTGGTTGTATCTTGCTTCTTAAAGCCATCTACCTCAGCATGGGCATTCTGAATTGCTCACTTAGCTGATATAATTGATTTGAGGTCACATCTTTCTTTCTCTTCAGCATTACTAAAGTTTGAATCTGATTATGCTAACAGCTGTCAATCACCAGCAAAATACCTCAGGTAATTAAATTATAAAGTGAAAGGGGGCATGTGGGCTCAGGAGTTTAGAGGTTTAAATCTACAATAGAGTAGCCATATTTCCTTGAGCCTTTAGTGGGTGTGTTGGGTGGAGGGCAAAGTGTCTAGGGAGCAAAAGAGAAAGAGACGGACTAGAGTCCCCCAATCTCCTTTGTGAGCATGTCCCCAATGACCTAAAGGACTCTCATTAGGCATACCAACTCCAACTCATACCAGCATGGTTTCCAGACTTTAACATGCAGACTCTCTCAGACCAGTTTCCATAGGCTGCCTGCTCAAGTCCTCTTTAAACATCAACAAGTAACTTCACCCAACTTCCACAGAAAAGCACAGTAAGAAAACACCTGCTGTGCTATTTTGGGTACAATGCTTCTAACTTCTGAGTCTTCTTTTCTTTATCTATGAAATAAGAAAGATAAATCCTCACTCAAAATGTAATCAAGAGACTTCAGAAAGAAAAGATATATGATCAGAACATTATGAGTTAATTATGCATGCCAGCTTCCTCCACACATCCTACCCATGAAACACAAATATACATGACACATGAAATGCGTGCGTGCGTGTGTGTGTGTGTGCGCGCGCGCGTATCCACACTGTAGCATTACCTCATTTGGTGCATGTATTTTCAGCCTTGTTTCATCCTAATCCTCCATTAATGTAAGTTCTAATAGGAGAGAGATGTAAGCAGTATTGGAGGAAAGTTTATAAAAGAAATTAGCCACAAAAGTTAAAGAAGAACGTAGGGAAACTAGCATAGATAATGCATGATCTTTGAAGTGGGAGCTAAGAATAGTGCGAAGAGAGTGTGGACAGCAGCCAGCCACGGCGACCTGGAATGAACGGAGGTAAAAGGTCAGCTATTCCAGCTGCACCCTCCTCCTTCCTCCAGCTCAGCTGATACCTTTTATCAGGAAACCCCAGAGGCGGGAGCTATTTGTGTCCTGCACCTAAAAGCCTTCTTGCCCGTGTAAAACAGCAAAGCTGGTAAGACACTTAGCACAGTGTCCATCCCCTCAGAAGACAGTGGCTTTGGTCAAATGGAAATCATTCATCATTAGGCTTAGGTCATACCTAGAGCCTCGGGCTTTGAGATCACAAAAGGTCCTTCCTTCTTCAAGTGCCCCAAGGGGTGTTATTTCTCTTCAAGTGATAATATGGATAAATGTAAAACATACTGTGGTTGCCTTATTATCAAATACTTGTCTCCCAACTACAGGGCATACATATTCTTTTGTGTTTCCACTTGAGTTGGCACAAATTGCCTTTCTGTATATTGTAGGGATAACAGTTTTGCAGGGAATAGAAAGAAGTGAATGTCTCATTACAATACATGGTATAGTATGTGAAGACCAAACTACAAATGCGAGGTGTCTGAATTTTTAAAAGTATTTTCTCTCTCTCTCTCTCTCTCTCTCTCTCTCTCTCTCTCTCTCTCTCTCTCTCTCTCTCTCCAGTATATGTTTATGTACACATGTATGTGTGTATTAATATGTGTGTTCATGTGTCTGCAAGTACATGTGTGTTTGTGTGTACAGTCCAGCGTCCAAAGTTGGGTGTCATTCCTCAGGATGCTATCCACATGCATGAGATCTTGTGGAGCTGGAGTTACAGATGTGGCTATGAGCTGCCAAGATGGGTGTTAGAAACCAAACTTGGATCCTCAGCAAGAACAGTACATCCTTTTAAACACTGAGTCACCTCTCCAGTCTCTTCACCTATTGTTTTTAGTTTAGTTTAGTTTAGTTTAGTTTTGTTTTGTTTTGTTTTGTTTTGTTTTGTTTTAAGATAGAGTCTCTCAACTGGCCTGGAGCCAGTCAAATAAGCTAGACTGGTTAGCCAGTGAGCCCCAAGGTTTCATCTGTGTCCACTTACCCTAGTCCTGGGATTGCAAGCATGGTCTACCATGCCCTGCTTTTTAGTGTGCCTTCTGGGTATCAAACTCAAGTCCTCAAGCCTGCTCTACAAACACTGACTGATCAAGCTCCCCCCACCCAGCACCTTCTAAAAGGATTTTAAGATCACAGTCTCTTACAAGTGAATGTGTTCCATGGATAACATGTGTGCTCACACTAACTTTGCAAGGATTTTAAGTAGCTACTTAGTTTACATATGTTATTTTCCTACAATTTGATCATAGCCAAAAGCAAGACAGGTTTCCTTTCCTGCATTCAACAATTACAGTACAACCTATTCATTCTACTTGGGTTTTCCAAAAACCACAAGGCTAGCCACCATCTCCAAAGAACAAATTAGCTTTATAAAAAAAATGAAATGGCCCATCATAAGTTAGTCTCACTCAATGGCTGAACTTGGGTTTAAGAATTGCAACCTGACCTTGCTAAGCCAGGCAGTAAACTCTTGGGTGATGCTAACTCAATTCTGTTGACTAGGGTAACTCAGGGAGAAGAATTTTCTGTTATGATCACCAAGAATAAAATGTTAAGAGAAATTAAATGGAAAACTTTACCTGAAGCTAGTTTTCACGACTAAGCCTCATAGTGGCAACTTACCTTTAAGGCTCACCCTATAAATAAGTGCCTTTGTTCTGGATTTTGTTTGCATCCGAGCTCAGGTACACAGACTCTGTGAAGATGTGTTGCTTCTTCCAGCTCTGTAAGGACAGCAGACCTGAGGGTTCATACTGACTTTGGTGGCCATCCATGCTTAATGAGAGATATAAAAGGGAGTCCATGCAAGGCCTCCCCACGCCGCTCTCCCTCCTCCACAGCTGCATGTGCAACACTAAAGTTGGAGGAACCATGTTCAGTTCTTTTCTCTTTGGGGCTAATTTTGGCAATGATCTTCCAAAGTCTTACCATGCTATCAGGTTCCAGTGGCCTAGAAGACAGAAACAATCACTGACAGACAGACACACACAAAAAAGAAGAAAACGTACCTCTGCCTCTAGTTCCACCACCTCCTGTTCTAGCTCTGAAGTCCCATGCATGGTGACATGCTGCTGAAGGCTCTTTCATCCCTTTGGAGAGGTGACAGGCTGTACCACTTCCCACCTGAGGAGATGTAAAAATGAAGAAAATTCAACTTGTTCAGGAGAGAGCTTGTCAGTCATGGGGACCCATCTCCTTTAGCAAGCTGCCCAGCATCATTGGGAATTTATCTCAAGTGTCAGAGAAAACACTATTGATTTTTTTTAGTCTGTTTTGTCAACCAGTCAATAAACCTTACTTTTCCCTGGATTTTTTTTTTCTCTTAGCTTCCTGCCTCTCACTTCTCTGAATTTAGCATCTTCTGTTCCTTCTCCTTAGTCTCTCCTTCCCCCCACCCACTCTGTCTTCCCATCCCTTTCCCCTCAGTTCTGCACTGTTCTCGTTGGTTCTATTACCAGACAGTTACAATAAGTTCTCATTATGTCACACTCAGCTCCTGTGAGATTCATGATAATTTATCCGTGATTCATTTTTAAAGATAAATTAAGATTGATTTCTTCTTAACAACACTGGCTGTAGTGTGGGTAGAGATGCTTTTGCTTGCCCCATTTGTTGGTTTTCTGGTTGCTTCTCAAGGCAGCAGAACTTCCCCACATAGTTGAAACAATTGCTGAAAGAAGCCGTGCTATGTAAAAGATTCTCCATGACTAAATCTCACTTCTGGAACCCAAGGGAGTTGAGAAGTTACACTCAAATAAAAATAATACTTTGCCCAATTCTATTCTCATTGCTTCACTAAGAACTCTCTGGGTTTGTTTATTTTTAGTTTATGTGAATGAATGTTTGTCTGCATATATGTATGTGCACTACAGGTATGCTTGGTGCCCACAAAGGCCAGAAGCGGGGACCAGATTCTCTGAAGATGGAGTTACAGATGTTTGACAGTCACTTTATAGATGCTAGAAGCTGAATCTAGGTGCTATGCCACATCTCCAACACCCTCACTAAATTATCGTATCAACTTTAATAAACTGGATTCTGCTACTATCACTATTTTATTGATGATTAAACAGAGGCACTGAGAAGATTTTTCCATCCCTCTTCCTGAGACAAAAGCTTGTACTACATCATCTTAGTCCAAACTGGACCGACCATCTTCTATTTACTTTGCTTTAGGAGTGGTTCCACTAGGCAGGAAGATGCCAGGCTGTTGTGGGTTACTATCAGGATCTCGAAGTTAGGTGTGTGAACAGCACACATACTTAATGTGATGTCACTGTGCTGTGCTCATGTATGCGCCACAGCCTTCTCTTTCTCCCTGAGTCAAAACCAGCCAACCACAACCACTCTCAATCCCACAACTCAAATCACTCCTGTCTTCTCACACTCCCCCACTCCCATTCTTCAAGTGTCTAACATGTACTGGCTAGGATGGGTTAGGTTTTGCTGCAGAAACAATAAAAGAATGATGCAGCATTTCTCTTGCTGCCCTTTCCCCTGTGATACATGCCCCCTGGTGCTCTGGAATCCAGGCTAGTCAAGGTTCATAAATTCCACAGTAATTACTGTAACAGAGAAAAGGAGGCAGAAGAAGAGTGATATCTTCCTCCCTCTTCTTCCTCCTCTGATCCTCTTCCTTCTCTTCTTCCTTTCTAAACTCCTCCCACTTCCAACTCCACCTCTTTCTCCTCTTCTTTTTATTCTCCTCCATTTGATCTGTTTTTGTTTGTTTTGATTTTGATTTGGTTTTTAGAGACAGGATTTCTCTGCGTAGCCCTGGCTATCCTGGAACTCACACTGTAGACCAGGCTGGCCTGGAACTCAGAGATCTGCCTGCATCTGACTCCCAAGGGCTGGGATTAAAGGTGTGCACCTCCATTGCCAGACCATCATATCTGTTTTTAAGTGTACTACAGTTCAGCAGTGTTAAATCTATTCACACTATTGTGCAATTGTTAATGTGATTCTCAAAGACCAAAGTAAATAGTATTTATTTATGCTTTTTTCATGTTTCAGGTTCAGAGGAAATAATCTAAATTGAAAATATGCAACTTTCACAAGCCAAAGATTCAAAAAAAAATAAATGTCAAGATGGATCTGTTCACTTCTTCTTTGATCACTGGTTGAAGTTTGCTATCAGTGATGTGTGAACAAAGAAAAGCTAAGTGTGAACCATTATATTCACATTTGGGTTTTTACTACATATTTATGATAATTGACAATATGTATATAACAGGAAATTTCTATTTAGAATTTCAAGTATCTTCTAAAGAGAGGATAGTAGGGAACAGAACAGTCTTTGTTGCTGGGGAAAAATACTGATCTACTTTGGAATTCAGATCTGCAGCTAAGTGACAAAGTGTGGGACTTATCTCCTCCTTTGCTCCCTTCCTCCCTCCTTCCATTCCTGGCCCTCCTCTTAGCTTTATCCTGCCCCTTTCCATCTTTCCAAATAACCCATATATATGGAGCTATTAGCATTGATTATACCAGTTACTTTTTGTTTCACTGTGACCCACAACCTAACAAGAAACAAGAAATGAGAATTTTTGCTTCTGGTGTGAGTGGGTATAGTCAATGCGGTGGAGAAAGCCTGGCCAAATTTCTGGAAACTGGGAGCTTGTGGCTCCTATACCCTTGGTGGGACAGGAAGCAGAGAGCAAGGATAGAACTCAGATCTACCACCCTCTCACTCCACCCTCACTAGCCTACATCTCTGCTAGGCTTCATGTCCAAAAGGGTCTACAGCCTCCTGAATCAGCACCACCATCTGATTAAACCCATGTGTTAAACCCATGACCCAGGGTGGGGAGGGAGGCATTTCACACTGAAACCATAAACACACATTAAAGCATGTGTTCTTCAATGTGTTGGGAATAAAGCAAGGAGCTAGGTAGACAAGGATTAAAGAAAAACTGCCTTCCCAACAGAGGAGGAAGGAAAGTGGCCTGCTGAAAAGGTCAGAGAATGTCTGACAGTAGACTTCAACAAAGAATAATATGCCTGAGTGTTCCCATACCACACTGACGGTATGGGACCTATATCAACTAAGCTGAGTCCTCAGTGTGAAGAGTCCAGTGTGAAGAGAATATGAATACATGCCTGGCATAGACTCACTGGTGAGAATGCACTAGACACATCTGCAAATCATAGGAAAACCCAGAAGCTGTGCAGAGAGGAACATGAGGGCAGGCGGTATTCTGAAGCCATCCTTGCTCTCCCTAATTCTGTCTCATAGATGATTTGAAAGCGTTTATTTATTTATTTTTTTCACTTATAAACTGTATGGCCATGGCAGGCTTCTTGCTAACTGTTCTTTTATCTTAAATTAACCCATTTTTATAAATCTATACCTTGCCACGTGGCTCGTGGCTTACCAGAGTCTTTACATGCTGCTTGTCTTGGCGGTGACTGCAGTGTCTCTTGAAAGGGTTTAGAATGAACTAGGAAACAAGACTCTGGGGATGGCAGCTGTGCAGGTCATTCCAGGGAAGTTTGCGTGAAGTGGGAAAACTCACCTTGAAGGGGGACAGCACCATTTCATGGGCTTTGGCCCACGACTGAGTAAATAGAGAAAGTGAGGTGAGCACCAACATCATCTCTCTGATTCCTGTCTGTGGATGTCACGTGACCAGCTGCCACAGGCTCCTTTCACTACTTCTTGCCCACCAGGAGGGACTGTCCATGAGCCAGAACAAACCCTTCCTCACTCCAGTTTCCTTTGTCAAGTATTGTATCACAGCTCGGGGAACAGTAACAAATAAAGTGCTGTGTAGCCAGATTTTTCTTTGGGCCACCAGCTCACAAAAAAACAATACCTTGATCTGGAGGAGGTGGGAATGGGGGGTAGGCTGGGGGGAGGGGGGCGGGAGGGGGAGAGCATGGGAATCTGTGGCTATTATGTGGAACTGAATGGTGTTGTAAAATAAAAAATAAATTAATTAATTAAAAAATACAGAGACTTATTATTAATTATGAAAGCTCAACCTATAGCTTAGGCTTGTTTCTAACTAGCTCTTATAATTTAAATTAACCCATTTTTTTTTAACCTACATCTCTTTAGTTCTTTTACATGGCCCAGTTACCTTTACTCTGTACTGCTCATCCTGCATCCTCTGCCTCTGGCTGGTGAGACTTTATCTTTCTTCTCCCTGGAGACCTCTCTGTCCCCAGAAGTCCTGCCTAACCTCTTCCTGCCTAGCTATTGGTCATTCAGTTCTTTATTAAACCAATCACAGCAACACAGCTTCACACAGTATAAAGGAATATTCCACAACTGTCCTGTTTATACAACATCAAAGCCAAGCAAGGCATCCCTCCCACAAATTCTCTGAAGCTAACAAGTCATCCCTGAAAAGAGCACAAGATTAAATGACTACCTGTTTTCTTTAGTGCCCTCTTTCCATGCATTTTCTCTCTATAAGCTGATACTAGGAATATAGACATAAGAGTTTAGTGTGCTACAGGGAAGTCTGAGAGGGAACTGGAGAGTCCTCTCACCAAGACAGTGGCAGCAAGCATTACTTTGTGAGTCCAGACCTTGGGGCTTGGCTCAGCAAGTGCAGTTTCTGTGCTTGGAGACACCAGACATTATTGTGACAGAGCTGATGTGAGGTGAGGAACCATTGTATTAAAATCAGCCCTTGTGAAAACAAGTTTTGAAATTATGCCTTATTAAAGTATTTTTCTTATTACAAAAGAAATACGTGCATTTTTCTCAGAGCATAAAATACCAAGACATACCCCACCCCACCTAGAGATTAACCTATTTTTGCCCATTCTCCCCAATGTGTCCTGCATTATTTCTTCTTTGAAATTAGATTTTGTTTCACTAGTTCTTTCTTACATTCATTCAACAAATATTCATCCAGCCCATATTATGAGTCATATGCCTAGGAAGCAGACTTAACTAGACAGATACAATCACTGAGCTTGTGGGGAAAATGCAGCGATTGAGATGTACTTTAAAATCCAGAAGGCTTTCAATTTTACAACACTAAAGCTTTTTTTTTTTAACCTCATTCTATTCTTAGAAACTAAACTACAGAAAAAAATAGAAATTTAAATGTTTACTCTCATTTTGGAAAAACTAGTAAGAAAAGACACACAATTCATCTCTCTCTCTCTCTCTCTCTCCCTAACACACACACACACACACACACACACACACACACACACACACACACACTTTCCAAACAGAGTGACATCAGTCACCTGGAGGACAATAGGCTATATTCAAAACAAAGATCTCTAAAAGAACAGTAATACTGAGGGGCACAACCTGAGTTCATCATTGTAATCATCAGGTATGGTATACAGAATATAACTACTGCCCTCTCTCTTCTAGCCCAGTAGAGAGTTGGCAGTGGAAAGCAAATGGAACACACATATGACAGGTGCACATGGAATCTGCAGGAAGCTACATGCACATGAATCAAGGTGAGGAGAAAAGACCTGATGGAAATAATTCTGCAGCTTCTGGTCCTATTTATTTGGTAATCAGAAGGATAGGAGGAGAAAGATGTGGACAAAGAGAAAGAGAAGAAAGAAAAAGAAAAAGAAAGCTGATAAAAAGATGATGGAGAAGAGAAGGAAGAAGAGGAAGAGGAGAAGGATAAGAAGATGAAGAGGAGGATGAAAAAGAGTCAGGCAGAGAAATTACTAAAAACAACTAGGGATGAAAGAACAATCTGTGCAATCTACTAGGAGCATATAACACACCAGGGTGAGAAAGGACACAAAGATGATCTACTAGGTGCACTAACAAACACACCAGAGTGAGAAAGGACACAAAGATGATCTACTGTGCACATAACACACCAGGGTGAGAAAGGACACAAAGAAACAACACATTTCCCCAGAGAGGTGCTTGTCTTGGATGACTTTAGAAGGGAGTTTGACCAAAAGCAAATGTCTCAGATAACTCCTGTTCTATGTCACCTCTTCTAGGCTTCAGGGGAAACCAAGGCTTTCAAAGACTTTGTTGTTATCTGACCAGAGCATTGATACAGATCCCCAAAAAACAGTAAAAACCTATCACATTTTCACCAAGCTTAATCCAGAAATAAAGGTCCAGCGACAATAATTCTGTAAATTTTACACATATTTCTTCCATTTCTCCAGATTACCATTCACAGAGAAAGTTCTGACACACATACATGGCAGATGCACCTATTTAAGCAGTAGTTAGCATGTCGTTTGTATGTGTGTATGTGGGGTACATGTGTCTGCATGCATTTGGAGACCACAGAACAACCCTGGAAAATGTTCCTCGGGTGCCTATCCAATGTTTTTGTTTGTTTTTTTCGACACATTCTTACTGTCTCAGAGTTTGCCAATTATAAAATCAAGCCCCACTTTCCTCTTGTGTTATTCCCCCAGTTCTATCATTACAATTGCCTGCAACCACACCTGTCTCTTCTTTGTTTTGTTTTGTTTTTCTTTGTTATTGCATGGGTTCTGAAAATGAAGCTTAGGTCCTCAGGCTTACAAGGTAAACATTTTCCAAACTCACTCATCTTTTCAGCCTTTAATATAGCATTTTCAATAAAGTCACTACATGTCATAATTTAACAAAGTGACAATAATTTCTAACACCATCTAGTGTCTGGCCAACATTGTTTTCTTCAGTTGTGTCATGTGCCATACCTGTCTTTTACAAGATCTTTCCTGCCATTCCTCTAAAAAGAAAAAATCTGCCTTTTAAGTCAAATAACCACTGTCCTTTTTGTCCCCACAGATATTGTGATGATGTATTCCCAATGAAGCCCACATTTGCTGGGGTGGAAGCAATCTTAAAGTGAAATTTCTCTCTAATATGCTTTCTTTTCAGTTTGTTTTGGCTTGTTTTGCTGTTGTTCTACCACTTTATTATTTCTTTAATTTTTCATTCTAGCTACAGTTTCATTAATATATTAATAGATCAGCAATCACTATTTTACCCAAAGAATGGTTACCATATTGAAAAACCACAAAGGGTTTTTCAACATTTGACCACTTGCAACTTGATGTTTTTATGTATGTGTGTTTGTATATATATGTATATATGTATATATATGTTTTTATGTATATATAGCATTAAGTACTATTTCACCTTAAAATTTTTATTTTTAATTATATACATATGCATGTATCAGTGTGAGTGTCTATTCACATGTGTAGAGTATATGAACATATGTGCAAAGGCCTGTAGAGGACTGAAGAGCAAGTAGGATCCTCGGAGGTAGAGTTATAGGCAGTTACAAGCTGTCTGACATGGGTGCTGGGAACTGAACTTAGGTCCTATGAAGGATCAGTGTTCATTCTTAACCACTAGCCCACCACTCCAACCCTCTTAAGTCCTATTCTACACACGCTAACGGTACACCAAAGGGTCTGAATGTGACGAAGTATCAGATTTATTTTGACAAACTTCCCTCTGGGATTTGTTTTATGAGTTTTTGTTATTGTTGCTGTTGTTTGTTTTTTGAGATAGGGTCTTATGTAGCTCAGGCTAACTGTGAACACTGGATCTTTTTGTCTTGGCCTCCGATCCTACCCCTACTGGAATTTTTGAATCTGCATTTTGTCTAGGGTGGCTATGTACATAATGACCTTTCTCTGACCTAGCCAATTTTTTACCAGTGTTTTAAATTCTATTTGTTCACTAGAGGATTGTAGTTCATTTTTTGCTTAATTTGTGTACTTTTCCTAAGAATGATGGTCTGATACATGCTTATTGGTCACTAACATTAGGCCCTAGTCTTTGTTCCCTTCTTTTCCTAGCCTTTAACCTTGAATTTATGAGTTTAGGGGCAACTTTGATTCTCAATAATCCATTTGGGAAATAAATCCCACATGTTTAAGCTAGAGAAGACCGCACTGAAGTGAAAGCCCCCTTGTAGGGAGATGGGTGAGGAACTTAGAGACATGTCCCGTCACAACAAGCATTTGCAGATAGACATCCATTCCTCCTAATCCTGGAGGAACTTGGTGGTCAGACTCAATATGAACTGTGAAAGATTTAACATCTGTTACATGACCAGGCAAAGAATTCCTCAAAACTACAAAACTAACAGAAAAAAAAATAAGGTTTGTAACCAATGAAAAATGGTCTCTTGTAGTGCCTGACTGAAATTTTGTCTGGGTTTCAAACTAACAAGATAGTGAAGAGTCAAGATGGCCTATAAAATCTCACTGCCATTTATTCTGCCAATAGTGAAGACTGCTTTATTTAAGAGAAGTGAGAAAGAGCACCGGAAGAAACAGCTCCAGACAGGAAGCGAATGCCAGGGGAGAAAGAGGAAGGAGAGAAGGAAAGGAAGGGTAGAAAGAGAAGATGAGGGAGAGGGGAGGGGGAAAGAGACAGGGGGAGGGTGATAGAATAGAGAAAAGGGAGACAGAAGGGGAAGAAGAGCAAGGAAAGGGGGACAGAGAACACAGGAGGAGATAGAGGAAGGGAGGGATTGGGAGAGGAGCCTCGGTGACTCTAACACTGACTTCAGTGGATGGATATGAAAGTGAATATGAACTTAGTATTTTTAGCTAAACTTCTTCACCTTCCCAGTGCTTTTCCTAGCAGAGAATTTCTTTAGCTTCTAAAAATATTTACCAGGAATGGAGCATGGATTTTTGCCTTGTCAGCTGAGTGCTCTTAAATTTCAAGGTAAAACAGAAAGAACAGACAAGGACAGCATCAGAGCTGTACTTTAAAGCCCTCACAGGGGGAGAGTCTCTGAAACACCTCACAAAATAAGAAAAAAACTGCAGCCGTGGAGCTGTCGCACACAGGCTTCCAGACCGCCACATCCCTCCTGCCAGGGGCTCCGGAAGCTGCTGGACAGTTCAACCACTGTTTGCTGCTCTTTCTGACTTTGTAGTTTGCTGTTTCTTTGAACTGCTTGTGAAAACAAGGAAAGGAGAGGACACTTCTTAGGTGGTGAAGGTTTTTCCCCAGGACTCCAGGCTTCTTGCCTTCCCAAACTCAGTCTCACTTTACAGAACCTCCGGGTGTGTGCATCAAGTCAGGAGAAATGTTTGCAAACTACTACAAAGGTGCTTAGGTCGGTGCCTTCCATTTAGCACAAGTCCGGTAGTGATCAACCAGCCTTGTGCT
This sequence comes from Peromyscus leucopus, assembly GCF_004664715.2. Classification (NCBI taxonomy): domain Eukaryota; kingdom Metazoa; phylum Chordata; class Mammalia; order Rodentia; family Cricetidae; genus Peromyscus; species Peromyscus leucopus. The sequence goes on from NC_051086.1 coordinate 22,802,157, forward strand.
AAAGCATTCCTCCATAAACAGTGAGGGCAAAGTGGAGTCAGAAGGGAAGATGCAGGACTCTCAGGAAGGGAGACAACTGGCGTCTCCTCGTGGTGAAAGCACCAACTTCTCTCTAGTTTTCGGTGTGATTACTGTGGCCAGGAGATTCCAGTGTTTGCCCAAAGTCAGAGTTAGCCATGCACAGAACCAAAGCCAGAGCATTTATAAGAAAGTGGGGATTTTAAGATTTATCGGGGTGCGTGTGTGTGTGTGTGTGTGTGCGCGCGCGCGCGCGCGCGCGCGCATCCAGATCCACTGGTGCTGGAGTTGAAGGTATTTGGGAGCCACCTAATGAGAGTGAACTGGGAACTGAACTTAGGTCCTCTGGAAAAGCGGCGCACACTCCACCACTGATCCGTCTTTCTTTCCAGCCCAGACAGCTTGGTGTTCTGTCTGCTGTGACATCCCCCCTCCTTGCCTCTCCCATCAAGTTTCCATGAACTCAAAGCCCACACAGCTGAGTCTAGGTCAGCTGTTCTTCCTTTCTCCTCCCAGTGATGAGTACAAAGACGGAAGCAAAGAGAAACAAACCCTCCCAACTTGGGCAAAGGCGCCATATGTCTTCTGACTCGCGGCGCGGTGGGGAGCCTCTTTAATGACTTTCCTAATTCTGTGCCCCCCCTCCTGGCCTTACATTGCCAATGCTGGATGCACATATGGCGCCTTTCCCTTCCCGAGGAATTGCTTTTACTGATATCGTTTCCTGTCACAACCTTAATATTCTTTTAATGCACTGCTGCTGCTCACTGCAGAGCTAATCTGTTATGCCTTGTTATGGAGGCCTCTTTCCAAACGCCAGTACAGACAACCACATTGCCAAGCTAGAGCAACACTGTTAGTTTTAAACCTTGTCTTTCAAATGATGAAAATTATATTCTGCATTGAGTCTGGATATGGTATGACTATTTTAATTATGTTGGATTATTAATAACGGCATCCACTGGATATAACAGCAAAGAAATCCAGGTTGCCTTGTTTTAAAAGTAATGCTTCATAATTGAAAAGCTTAGCCATAGAGTGGAGAATATGTCTGGCTGGCTCAAGGAGACCACCAGTATCACCAAGAAGCAATGTTCATCACATCCACTCACTCTCCCTTTCTTACCCTATATTTCATGTTGTTCTCAGCTTCTGTGTTAGTCATGTTTTGTCATTGTGAGAAATACCTAGGAAAAGAAATTCAAAGGAGAAAATGGTTATTTGGGCTCATGGTTTCCATGGGTTTAGCTATGGTTGACTGGGTCCACTTCTGTGAGCCTGATGCCAAGCCTCCATGATGGCACAGAGCATGTGCTAAGCATGTTAGGTCCCCTACTTCCCTCCCATCACATAGTCCCCTTCATTTCCATATACAGTCTCACACCTGCTCTCATGTCATGTATATATACACATTGTTATATATCTACATACAATCTAGGAACTATAAACTAGGAAATACACATGATTGTCTTGAGGAGACTTGCTTGACTGGATAAATATAAGTAATTCTAGTTGCATCCATTTCTTGTAAATGACATAACTTCATTCTTCATTACTGAAATTTTTCAATATACTGTTTTTTATTCATTCCTCCGTGGTTGACACCTAGCCATTGTGAATAGTGCTACAATAAACAAGACACAATGACCTACTTTTCCAAGCAGAATTTCCCACAGTTACACTACCTCCCAGTCATGTATTCAAGTTTTTAATTAATTGATGGATTGAACAAACTATTAAATCAAACAAACTCCTCATGATACAATCATCTTTGCAACAACCACCCCCACCCCATCTGAGATACACCCAGATATGTGTTCATTAACAATATCGGCTTTTCTCCATAAAAGCAAGTTGAGGGTCAAGATGAAAGACAAGCGAAATGGCAATCAAGCTGGGTGCGGTGACACACACTTTTAATCCCAGCACTCAAGAAGCAGAGGTGGACAGATCACTCTGAGTCCAAAGGCAGCCTTGACTACATAGCAAGCTCCAGGACAGCCAAGCCTACATAGTAAGACCAATCAACACGAACAATTATTTGATATGAATTGTACATTTTCTAGCTTATAACAATCAAAAGAGGAACTGCCTCCTCTTACCCGGGTTTCAGAAAATATCACAATCTCATTGGCCTGGATATATCATGTGACCAGGGATAGGGAAAGTGCTGATTGGCTTAAAGCCAGCGAATCTAAAATTCACGATCAGCCCTTTAAGTTGTCCAGTAATAACTATTTGTATGCATCATTTTCCATATTTGAAAAGTGAGGGCAGTGTGAAAACAAACTATTCAACCATTTAAAGGGCAAAATACTTAGTATGGTATTAAAGGTCTCCTGAAAATTAAAATAAGGACTGCAACAAGGAAGTTTACTCTATGTATGACCATTCTGTCTCAAATTGGCACTTGTCTGAAGCCCTATGTTGGTCTAAATACTTTGATCTTCCTTAACTGCTATCAGCCCCATGATAATGACACCAGGCAAATGGAATGGGGGCTGTCACATGTACCTCACACAAGAGAAATCTAGGGCTCAAAGACTTTCAGGACATTCTCACAGGGAAGGCATGAGAGCAGGACCTGAAGGCAGCTGGTCACATGACATCCCCATTCAGGAAGCAGAAAAATGAGTGCTAGTGTTCAGCTTGCTTTCTTCTTTTTATGCAGTCCAGGACCCTAGCTCATGGGATGGTGCTGCCCAAAGTTCAGGTCTGTCCCTAGTAAAGATGATGTCTCACAGGTATGCCCAGAGTTAATCTAATCTAGATAACCATGTGGAGTCATGCCTAGCAGTTTATCTCTTACATAATTCTAGATCCTGTCAAATTGACTATCCATGTTACCCATTACAGAAACCAAAAACTTTTTTCTAGAGAGAATCAGTGGAAGAGAATTGTATTGACTTCTCAGAATTGTATGTGTCCAAATAACAAAGAAAATTTCCTTTTTTTTATCAAATACTAAAATAAAATAAAATAACACATATTTAGCTCATCTATACATTGGGTCCATATTCATGGTTTCAACTAACCATAGATTATACATATTTGGGGAAGTTTTTCATCTATTGTGAACATGTGCAGACAGTTTTTCTTGTCATTGTCCCTGAACAATGCATCCAATTATTCATACGGCATTTACATTGTGTTGGATGTCATACATAATCCAGTAGTGATTTATAGCATAGGAGAAGAGGCTCAGAGTTATATACAAATATTACACATTCCATATAAGAGACTTGGATGTCCTTTGATAGTGGTACACCAGGAATGTTCTAGAGCCAGTCCTTCAAGGATAATATGGGATGACTGAAATAAGGAAACCTGGTTGATTCTATTTTAAAAATCTAATGTTAAAATAATTTAAAATTCTTTTCATCACCTCAACCTTTCCTTTCAGTTCTCTGAAATTCCCTCCCCTCTGTAACAAGGAAGGTGCAGAGAGCAAGAGTGAAGAATGTAAACGGACATTTCCTGTCCAGTCCCAAATAACACACCCAGAGCCTGAATATGAATTATAAATGCTGGGCCAATATCTCAGGCTTGTTACTAGCTAACTCTTACATTTAAATTGACCCATATTTCTATCTATACTTTGCCACATGGTGGTACATTTATTAACATGGCATGTTCATCTTCTCCCTCTGGGTCTGGCTGGTGACTGCTGACTCCACCATTCTCTTTCCCAACATTCTTATAGTTTGGTCACCCTGCCTACACTTCCTGCCTAGCTAATGACCAATCAGTGTTTTATGAAACCAATTCAAGTGCCAAGTTTTTACAGTGTACAAGAGGAGTATTTCATAGCCGAAGAACAAGAGACAAAGCACTTCTGACACACACTAACCCTACATGGAACCTGGCATCCCAGCTTCAGACACCCCATGCCAGGTCATGTTTTTATAATTAGATTCTCCAGAAAGTACTCTATCCTCAAAGTACATTGTGATTCGGGAATAGGTACATAAGAAGGCTCTGTGACAAAGAATATGGAAGAGAAACTATTCTTCATTTCGTCTCCTCTTAGCTTGTCTTCTTCATGATGGCTATGCTGTGTGCGTGTACATGTGCATGTGTTTGTGTGTGAGTGTGTGTGTGTGTGTGTGTGTGTGTGTGTGTAATATGTGTATGTATGCTTCTATGTGCATATGTGTGTATGTAGGAGTTTATCAGAAGGATATATGTATGTATGTATATATACATGAAATGCATATGTTTGTGATGTGTGTGTGTGTGTGTGTGTGTGTGTGTGTGTGTGTGTGATGTCTTACAAGAGAGTTGAATCTGTCAAATTGTGTGAGTAAATGGAAATGTTATGGAGTAAAGACACATGTCTCCTGTTGGTCTATTCCAACAATCTAAGACCATCCCCTGGTAATAGTCAGCCTCTCTCTCCCAGAGAGTAGCTAGCTATCTGGCTCACCCTTCCCTGCACATGTGCAGAAATTCAGCTGGCTTCAGAGGATGCTGACAAGCTCTTTGTTGCCCCCTCTCTCCAGGACCCAATTTCTCCAGCTTACCTTTGACCCTGTCATTGGACGGTCCCCTCCTCATTTAGAAGCTTTTCCCTCCATCTATTTTTCATGAGGACTTTATATATCTCTGATAACTCTTAAAAAAAGGATGAGGCAAATGAATTCTTCATGTGAGTGGCTTCAGTCTGAGTGCAATATATTTTAGAGGCCAGTGGGTAAAGTAGGGCTTTAATGCCTTTTTACATCAGTGATAAAAGATGTGTGGTTCTGAAAGAAATGTCATGCCAATGGTTTGTTTTGTCCTGAGAATTTGCCAAGAAATTGCTCTTTGAACTAACCCTGGATTAAAAAGGTAAATTCTCCTGGGACACAAACAAAAACAAAAGCAAAATAAACTCACTGAACAAAAATAAGCCTAATGGTGTTGGCTACCTCCATGCTGTCACTTTAAAGCAATATTTTGACCAAACTGCTAAAAACATATAATTGGTAAAGAACATTATCTTCAATCAGTGGTATTGAGGAAAATAGAATTTCACATACAGGAGAATCAAATTGGAGCCTTGTCTCAGCCTGCATGCAAAAACCTAACTCAAATTGTGAGGAAAAAACAAACAGACACAAACCCTTAAATCTATGACCTGAACCTAAAGCTTCTAGAAAGAAATGTAGAAAGCATTCTCCGTGTCCTTTGTCAGGGCAGGGATTTCATAAATAGTCTCCCAACGTACAAGAAACAAAGGCAGGGGAGGAGAGGAAGCAGCCACAGCATTGTACGGGGGTAAAGGTGTAGCTCTTTTAGAAGAATGCTCAGCCCCAGCACGCTATAAACCAGGTGCACTGGTGCATGCCTGCAATCCCACACTCAGGAAGTGGAAGCAGGATGATCAGGTGTTCAAAACCATCCTTAACTGCATAACAAGCTCAAAGAGAGGTTGGGAGAAAGGAGACATAAGTCCCCACAGGAGCTGGCCTCCGGCCCTACTTGCTGCCCCACCCCTCCTCTCTCCTCAGATGAGATGTGCATGCACCTCCATCCACTTCACTCTCAAAGAAAAGTCAAAACATCATCCTGGACCCTTCCCCAGTCCAATGTGCCTACAAGACACCTTAGCAGGCACGGGAAGTCCTATGCCTGAGCCGGCTCTGGCCTGACAGCCTATCAGAACCATGCTCTGAACCTCAGTCCAAACCACAAACCATATTGCTGAGTCCTAGTGTGTGTGCACCCTGCTCCCAGCCTCACCTCATTCTTTTCTCCTCTGCAGCCTGGGCTTCCCTCCTAACACACGAATCACTCCATGCTTGGAATAGCCTCTCCCCTTAAACTCAAGCTGACCTCTTGTCTCCCCTCCTGTGGCTGCTTGATGCTTGGGCCATGCAGCTCCTTCTTGCCCCTGTCTTGCTCACCCCGCCCTCCCGTTCATCCATCCTGGTGGGTTGTTCTCCTTGGTGTCTGATGAAATGGTACAAGAGAATGACTCCAAAAGTGATGGATTTTTCTGCTATTTGATGTCAATCCACAAGCACTCAAAAAGCAACCTGCTTTTCCTTCTTTCTGTCCACTAGTGCCAAGAAAACCTGTAAATGTCACTCTGCTTTTCAAGACTGTTCTTCTCCTGAGTCTGTCTGTCTCTTTCTCCTCAGATGACAGTGAGTGTAGCTAGAAGGTTCCATTTGGGCTGACTGTCTCTTCTGCTCAGACCTTAATTCTAATGCTGCAGACAAACCAATATCCCTACTTTGGCCATTGTGTTGAACACCCAGCACTGTTTAGAATGAAATGGCAATGCCATTTAAATGAGCAAATCTATCTATTTATAGCTGAATGAGCTGTTAACCTGTATTATGAGCCCCTGATGCCTTCCAGGAACTGAGTCCTTTGGATGTGTGGATCATGCTTCGGTGAGATTTAGAATCCTGGGACTATGTGACGTTACTCATATTTAAGCGGACTCTGCTGAGACCTAATTCTGATGTGATACAGGCTTAGTGTAGACTTCAATCTCTTCTCAAATCACCAGCCCCTTCCCAGTGTGGCACTGTGTTCCCTTCCCCCACCTCATGTCTCCCATGCTGCTGGCTTAGTGGGGACACCAAAAGACAGCTGCAGATGAACGGGTCTAGACACAGGGAAGCAAACCTACTGAATATGTTCTGTATTGCAACGCCTAACCCTCTCCACCTTTTCCAATATCAGCTTCCCAAACTGCTATACTCAGAGAATATCATCTATTTATTAAGCAAGGAGCGGTGAGTCAGATGTACAAGGCTAACAATTGAAACAAATTTGCTTTTCCTGGTACATTTGAAAATCTCACCCGCTTTGTTTTATTTGACCTCTCATAGCAACTCTTACTCCTGTTTGATGTTATTATTTAAATTACTGATAAAGAAACCCAGACTCCAAGCAGGCAGGTGACTTTCTCTGCTTGTACACCATTTAAACAGAGAATTTGACCATGTAACCTGAACTCTCACACACCAAGGCATAGCTACCTCTTCATGCAAAACGGGCGGATGTCAACATAGTTACACATTTTAAACTCAAATGAGGCCATCTCTTGTTCTCTCAGCTCTCACTAAAGTAAACATTTGGAAGTATTGGGAAACTAAAGCCTGTAGGAGAATGGTCTGAAGAAGTACTGCCCTAGGATCGACTTTCAAAGCTGTAAGTTCCAACCTGCCGAAAATGATTCCCACTGAAGTGGTACTGTGACTACAACATAGATATTGCTTACATGGACACAGTCAGTACAGAATCTAGAGTTGCCCAGAGAATGGTGGGACTCGATCCACCTGCTCCAGAGATGGGTAAGGTAAGCAGCCTTGGGGAGCAGGAAGGAACTGCTCCCTCTTCTTCCTCACACCATCTCATTCCAGAGTCAGAGATCCTTTGGGAGGTTTGCTGGAAGAGCTAACAGTAGTATTCTAAGGCCTCTATGGCTTTGTTTTGGGATCTCTGAGACCACAAGAGGAAAAAAGTTCCCCAGCTGTCATTAAACACACTTATTTTCTCCCAACTCTAAGTCTTGACAATGGTCAAGAAGGTGTTTTCAGAAATGAAATGTATAAGGGAAAATCTATATGAATATAGTAGTGTTGCTTCTACATAACATATAAAAATATTTCATATTAATAGTGGAACAATTCTTCAGGCATGTTGTTCATAGGAAGAAGTAATTTTTTTCTCTCAGAAACACACCTACCTATAACAGAATTGCTAGTCTGTGAACATTCAAGCACAATAAGGCAGATTTTACAGTTTGTTGACCGACTTAAGAACTGACTGATCCGAACACCTAGAAGATGCCCACTGTAGCTCAGATCCTGTACTACTGGCTGGGATTCCCAAGATAAATTGGAGTACGTATGCTGTGTCCTCCAGAAACTCATTGTATGACAGTGGCAGACAAAACAAGTGACTGCTTCTTGATGACTAGTTACAGAAAAAGTTTAAGTGATTTACAGCAATATTGTGAGGTGGCCAAGCTGATGGAATGAAAGAAAGACTTCAGGCATACCTACAAGAGCAGCGTTTTCTTCCAAAGCCTGATAGGGTGATGAAATTAACCCAGGCCCTGTCCTTTGGGGCCCTACATGTGATCATGGAAGAGAAGCCACCTTAGATAGGAAAATATTACAAGAGGGAAAGTGTCAGGTGTCACTCAACAGGTTCAAACGTGGGGCTGAGGGCTCCAGGAAACTGGGGGCATCAGAAGGCATCCCTGGTAGTGGTGGAAGTTGGTCTAATTCTACAAGGTTCTCCAGAACTTCAGAATATGCACAGAGCTCTGACTTGCAGGCTCAGAAGGATCCCACAGAAAACACCCCATACCACATTGTCTGATTTCATCCCTGGCTTCTCCGTGCAGGTGGCATTATTAAGCAACTAAGCATAAACATCTTACTTTTAAAATCCATCTTCAGAGTAGAGCAGAGTTCCAGGCCAGTGAGGACCTGGCATGCAAAAGAAACTTGCTGACACAAACCGGAGCACCGGCTCGATCTATTCTAATATGCGATTTGAATGTTTCTCATTTTGCAGCCTTTCCAGCCTCCATCTATCATCTGCTGTCACATTTAAGTTTCCTAAATTACTGCCTTTTAACTTTTGTCACTTATTCAGCAGAGAGACGACTCTAAAGCCCAGCTTCTCCTCAGCCCACCCCTTCCGATTGTATCTTAACATTAATAGTGAGATGAAGAAATAGCAATCTGCTCTCCACTCACAAAGCATATGTTTTTTTAAAAGAAAGTCAGAGAAAAATATTTTTCTGATTTCAAATCCAGTCATTGACTTAATTCCATCACCTCTCTATGTTTAAAGTGAAAAAAAAAAGTGAGATTTAGAGCTAGAGGGTTGGTAGAGGGAAGGTGGAAGTGGTGAAGTTACAAACTTCTCAAAGAGCTAATCGTGCGTGCGTGCGTGCGTGCGTGCGTGCGTGCGTGCGTGCGTGCGTGATAGAAGTAAGGACAAACTTTCAGAAAATGACCTGGAGGATCCAGGTATGTGAGGCATGGATCTTAACATAATAAAGGCAATATACAACCCCACAGCAAGCTAAATGGAGAAAAACTTGAAGCAGGAGCAAGACGAGGATGTCCACTGTGCACATTCCTGCTCAACAGAGTGCTTTAGCTGGAAAAAGAAGGTGAGAACAGGAGACAGAAATAAGAGAGGGAGAAGCCAAAGTAGCTTTATGTGCAGACAGTATGTTTCTGTCCATAAAAGATCCTCTAACACATTCAGAAAAGTAGCAGAGTACAAAATTGATCAAGAATTGATCACTAGCTCTCCTATGGACAAGCAAAAACCCTATTGAGACTGAAATCCAGGTGAAAAAAATCTCATTCACTGTAACCTTGGGGAAAAAAGATATTGGAATAAATCTGACCAAGGATGTGAAAGATTTGTACAATGAAAACTTTTCCCGAACTAATTCCAGCAACCATCAATTTTCCCAGCATGCCACCTAGTCCATATTCCCTTTTTACTCTCAAAAGTTTCGCTTTAAGTAAATGATGTGGCTGCCTTACTCATGGGGAAATTACATTTAGGATACAAAGTCAACAGTAGCAAATAGAACCCTGAGAAACTCAAAGAGATGTGGCAGAGGAACCAGCCAGGGTAGAAAAGCAGCCTCTCTCTATTTAGTGCAACAGTTTAGTTCAGATCTCTCTGTGTTAATCATTCAACAGATCAATTTATCAACATTACCCTGGAGACAGTAAATTCCTCAATATCTACTGGAGAGAACACAGATATATTGATTACTTTCCTTACTGCTGTGGAAAAATGGCTGACAGAGGTCCTTAGGAAGGGCTTATTTTGACTCAGTTTGAGGATAGAGACTCTCCTGGCAGAAGAGCTATAGAAGAAGGAGCTTAAGGTGCCTGGTCACATCACACTCCTAGTCAGGAAGCAAAGGGAATGAACACAGCTGTCGGATCACTTTCTCATTTCTAGTTAATCTAGGACTCCAGCTAACAGAATTGTGCCACCCTTGCCAGAGCAGGTCTTCTCACTTCAATTAACCAAATCTAGAAACTCCCACAGGTATGCCAGAGATTTGTTTTCGGCAAGATTCTAGAATCAGATGAGTCAACAACACCAGTCATCACAGCAGCTCACTGTCATTCTAGCATATAATCCCTAAGCCATATGTGTATGATAGAAACAATATGTTACATTATCAATTATGGAGTTGTAATTATGTAATTTCATTAGCACCACTGCACTGACTACCACAATTCTTCTTTTTACATTAATGTTTTATTTATGTGTGTGCATATACACATGCACGCATAAGCACACAAACACACACACATATGCTTGAGTGCATATATATTGCTCCACATGCATCCAGAAACCTACAAAATTCAGACATGGAACCAGAGTTATAAGCAACTGTGAGCTGCCATGGGGTTGCTGGGAAACAAACCTGAGTCCTCTGCAAGAATGGTAATCACTCTTAAACACTGAGCCATCTCTCCAGTCCTGAGGATTTAAAATCCCAGCTAAGATCAGGTAGGAACTGTGTACACTGTCATCCCCATTGGTGACAATTAAAGCCCCTACACAAGCAAACAGTCAAATGACTGAAAAATACTCTCAGAAGGACTGGAAGCAGAAATGAAGTCACAGTGCATCTTTCCTTCATTGTGAGAAAATTAGACAGAAATGACCTAAAGACAGAAGGATTGACTTTGCTCCTGACTTCAGAGGGTTCATCCCATGGCTGCTTGAACCCAAGTATCTGGGAAGAATGTCATGGCAACAGGTGTGTGTGGCAGAGAAAGATCTTCACCTTGTGGCAAAAAGCAACTAGAGAGCTAGAGAGGGAACAAAGGCCCCTTTGTAACCTTCAAAGACACACACCATTGACCTGCTCTCACAAGTAAGACTTAGCTCCCAAAGTTTCTATTACCTCTCCAAATCATGTCACCAATGGGGAACCAAGCATTTAGCATTTGAGGGACATTTCACATTCAAACTTTGACAGATGGTGAGTGTGCAGAGGATACGTTTTGCCTATATTTCCCAGCTTTTATGCAAGAGCATCAGAAATTACAGGATGATATAGTATTCATAAATATACAAATCCCAAGGAGAAACTCCTTCTGGATAGGAGGTGGGAATGGGGACCCCACGATGGCAGGATAGAAGGGACTTCTTCACAGCCTGTTTTCTCAGTATTTATCCTGTCCCCAGGGCAAGCACTTGAACAGGTTCTGCTCTATGGAACAGTGGTGGAATCAGCCCTCAGACTGCATAGTCCAAGATGAAAATGGAGGAAAGAGCGCCTATGTTCTGCAAAAGCTGAAATGTCATCTCCCTATCAGCTCCATCTCTACCTGAAGAGCTCTCTCTCTCTCTCTCTCTCTCTCTCTCTCTCTCTCTCTCTCTCTCTCTCTCTCTCTCTCTGTGTGTGTGTGTGTGTGTGTGTGTATGTCCACCTCTATCCTTGGCTCCCTTCCCTTCCCCTTCCCTCTCAGTCTCTGTCACCATCTCTAACTCTTTGTCTATCTCTCCTATTTATCACTGCCTTGAGTTCAAGAAGAACCAAGTTGTGGGAATGGCATGATTGACTAGCAATATCTTCTGGCCCTTCCCACATTTGGACCTCCCCAAGAGGCCAATGTAGAGTCTTTAACTTGTTCTCAAAGCCTTCCCTATGCTCTAAACTTAATTCCAACACATGCAGACCATCAGTCAGGCCAGCTTCCCACTTCAAGGCCTCCTTCGCTGTAACTTCTATTATCTCTGGCTCCCGTGGTCTCCTTCTCTGTTCTGTTGGCTGTAAAACTACTGTTTGCCATTTCTTGATTGGATTTAAAGCCACAAGATGAAATTGTATGTAAATATTTCACTGTGTTTCTACTTTTAATCTAATCAATTTGATTTTTAAGTATTTGTACAATGTCACTGAGATATTACAGCATCTTTTGGAGTCTCTATTTTCCACTGTCACCTCTGTCACGCCCTTGTCTGAGACATCAGCATCTTTAATTGATAGCTCCCACTTCTCTCACCCCAATTAAACGTCAGGTTCTCTACACTGATAATGCATACAATGAATCAGACACTAAACCATGTTCAGAGCCTTGACAAGTAACTTGATGTTGACTGACTTCTGTCTAATACACTTCTGGCAAACTTGTGTTTAAGATACACAGGATTTTAAGATTAAAACCCCATACTCTTCCTCGTGAGATTTTTTTTCATTCCCTCCATCCACTGACCTCTTACCTGCTTCACTTTGGAAAGACAAACACCAACTCTAAAGATAAACAAAAAAAAATGTATCAAGATACTATTATAAACCCATTGCTTTGTATGCTAATTTTAAAAATGAATAAAAAGAAAGCAATATTGGAAATTTAAAGAATATACATTTGATTAAAAAAGAAAATATTCTGATAGCATGGTTTGATTCATCTGAAGTTATTTCTAAAAGATTCTAGAATAAAGGAAAGAGATCTGGAGCTGTTGGTAGAAATGAGTACACCAACTGAAATGGACTTTGGTACACTGCAGCTGGTCTATCTCTAGTGTCAGTGTTCTGCTTTGCCAGAATGGACTAGCCCAGGTTTATACCTGCTGTCTCATTCAGACAGTGACCTGTTAGCTCTTGGTTTTTTTCTCTGTGAAGAAATCATCAGGATCCTATTTTGTCTGGATATTGGACAACATAAAGGTTTGAACAACACGCTCATAACAGATTCATCTCTCCTCTCAGCTTTCACCACTATCAACAAGTTCCTTCAATGTCGGTTACAAGGTGTCTTAGATATTCACACATCCTTCTATTTCAGAGTTTGTCAAGGAGAAAACATTTTCTTAAGCTGGAAATAATATCTAAGTTGCAAGCAGGAAGCTCTTTGAAGAATTAACACTGAATGCAAGCAAAACATGTCCTCTTTGCAACCTGCTTTTCTGAGTACCTAAGACATGGTGTGTGGAAAGCTGGGAATGTCTCACTATTTGAGCATTCTGAAGTGCAGGGCATGTTTTGTTATCTTTGTCTCTGCAAGACAGAGAGTGCATGGATAATTAAAATACATAGACGTGTGCAGAGAACATCCAGCCTACTGCCTACAGCAGTAGAACATATTAGTTAGGTTTTTAATTGGAAAGAAGATTGGAGATAGGGAGACAGCATGCTGTGTGGTGGGGATGTTAAGAGGGCGTCTTTGTAGTCAGGCTGCTGGGGTTTGAATTTAGATGCTCTCACCCACCAATCACAAAACCTTGTTCAAGTTGTTTGACTTATCTGTACAAGAAAAATTGTAGTAAGACACAAAGTGAAAAATAGTACAATCAAATGCATGCGAGCAGTTGTGATAGCATGCCAGCCTATAATAAAAATTTGATTTTTATCATTGTTCATTTAAAGACAAACGGAGGCATCTCTGTGAAGATCTGGGTCCTCAGAATAAGTGTCAAACACAGGAGAAATTATTTATAAATAATTCCCCATGTTTATACCTTCAAATCTAATTAATCTGACTTATTTATATAAAATAAATTAGATATTAAAACATCTGTTGACCTCATCCATTTTTTTCATTATCAGCTATGTTATCAGGTAGTTTAAGATGCCAGCAGGAGAAGTCAATGAAAAACTCAGTGGATGAGAGTGTTTGTTGGTTTTGAACCTCAGAACTCATAGTAAAGGGAGAATTGACTTCTGAAAGTTGTCCTCTGACCTCCATATGTACACTGCAGCATAAACACACCTGTACTGCCACACACATCACACACATATTCAAGAAACAGAGCAGGCAAGTTGGACTGAAAGAAGCTAATATGATTAGATCATGATGCTTTGCTGTGTAGAGTCTTCTACAGCTCCTGTTGCTCTCCAACATGACATGGTCAATGGGCATCAGGTGGGCCAACTTCACTACCCTCATATCCCATTACCTGCCAATCTTCCACTTACTCTCCTCAAGATGTGCTTCATCCCTAATTCCTTCATCAGGTCAAACCACCTCCCTCAGAAGACCAGGTGTATGTTCCTTGCATCACCTCTCTGGAAGGACCCCATGAGTATCTCACTCACTGCTCAAATCTTTATTTAAATCACACTCTGCCACCCCCAATGCACAACCCATAAAAGGTAAGTGACCTGTTATACTTGTTGAAAGCTAGATTCACACACACACACACACACACACACACACACCTATATCTTGCTCAATAACTTTATTATTTATTTTACTTTTTAAACATTGAATTTATTCTTGTAAGTTCTTGTTTCCTCAAAACCCCCAACCCCTAAAAGCTTTCTCTCCTGTGGAGCCTCTTCTCCTGGTTTACAAGCGCTTTGCTCTTATCAATAAAGATCACCTCAGTGTGGCATGAGGGGCTCATGGATGTAGCCCCACCATGAGTACCAGAAGTGTCTTGGCATATCATGATGCTCTGTTCTACTAGAACTATCCATTAATTCAGGAAATCTGTATCGAAGCTCTTCAGTTCAGCATTACTCTCTGCAATTTTACAGACATGCAGCAGAAATTCATCCCTCTTTTCAGAATGCTTACCTGTGTCCAGCCCCACTGTTTGACCTGGGCACATCCACAATCTCCATCATTGTATTGCCTAGATGGCATATTATCACTTTTTGAAGGGGACATCCTCCAGATATGGAGTGGCTTTGGGGAAATTCGCACCTTGATGGTCTGAGCAATGTCAAGGGTGTTCACAAAATGAACATGAACATGTAAGCCTCTTGAATTGCAAGATTTTGTATGGGTTCCTGGGCCCAGAAAATAGTGAGAAATTTTCACAAATCACCTCAGGCCACTTACAGGCAGAGGAAGATTGAAGGCCTCGGTATCTTTAATCAGTTACTGAAACCCTGTCATTGACTTAAAATGTGAAATGGGGGAAGAGCACACCATTTGTTTGTCCAGTACCAAATGGTCAGCCTTAGGAAAAATGAACGCAAGTAACATTGCATAGACTCAACAGCTAGATTAGGAATATACATGTATATTTGAATACTACATGCATGCAATAGCAATTGATGAAAAAAAAGGCCAAGAATTTGAAGGAGACTAGGAAGGAGGATATGGATGGGTGTGGAGGGAGGAAAGGGAAGGAATAAATGTTGCAATTAAAATGCAATCTCAAAAAAAATAAGCAAAAATAAATACCATTAATACTGGAGAACTATAAACAGACAAACAACAAATGTGAAATGAAATGACTATCCATTTTAGCTGGAGAATTATTTTAGAGTTTGTATTAACTCTATTTATCCAAATAACTTGTATGATGAATTGGGGTGGCTTACAATTTCAGAGGTTCAGTCCATTATCATCATGGCAGGAAGCATGGCAGCTTGCAGGCAGACATGGTGCTGGTAAAGGAGCTGAGAGTTCTATATCTTGATCCACAGGCAGCAGAAGGAGACTATGCACCACACTGGGCAGAACTTCAGCCCTCCCCCACAGTGACACAATCCCTCCAGCAAGGCCACACCTCCTAATAGTGTCACTCCCTATGGGCCAAGCATTCAAACACATGAGTCTATGAAGGCCATACCTATTCAAACCACCACAATTAAGAATATCATACATGGAATAAGCATACATGTTAAGGAAATAAGGGATAAATGTCATGGGTTAAAAATACAATCTGCAGGAGGGCAAGTGGAATATGCACTATTGATTCTGCTGATCAGCAGAGAAAGAATACTGGGCCATGAGTAAAGTAGTGAAGGGAGAAGGACACCCCATGCAAGGATCCTCCCTGTATGACTCCTCCAACGTTTGGGAGGATTTATAACTATTGTTAATGAAGGCTGCACTTAAAAACAAGGATGTGCTAGGAAACTAAAGGGCAAAGCCAAAAGCACTTCAAGGGCCATGAAACAGCACTCAAAGAAAATAGTTGTTGTTGTTAAATGGTACATCTTCACCCTCTCCATTTTCACATGCAAAACATCTATGGTCCTTGTACACATGGACCATAATTCAGATTTGTTACATCTGACATTATCTTCCAAGAAATCTTTCTTGTAAGGCCAACTCTGTAAAATGGGACATTCTGACTATCAGTCCTCATAGCACTTGCTTTGAGTATAAAAAAAAATATGGTGGCAAAAAGGCTGAACTGAGCTAAATGTGGTTTATACTGTTGTAAATTATGTGCGGTGCATTGCTACCATCATGTAACCTGTGACTGTAACAAAACATTCATAGAGAATTCCTAAGGTAAGTCTAGAATTGTGCATTTACCTACATGGATACAGGTCTAATGCTTGGTCCCTACCGCTAGAGAATACACTTCATGGAAGAAGGCTACTACTGCATCCCTAGCACCTGGCACAGTGCAGTAAACAACAGCACAGGTGCACAGACACTAATTAGAATCACCTGAGTAGGGAGCCTCAGCTGAAGAAGTGTCCTGATTGCCTTAGGTGATGGGAGAGAACCACACAGACTGTGGGCGGCACCTTCTGGTAGCAGCCCAGATACAAAAGGATGCGGAAAAGGGGAATTATTCTCAGGTTGGCTCCTTTGGCCACCCTCTTGCTGCTGAGTGGATTTGCCCCTTTATTGCTGCCGCTGTTTCCTTCACTGAGAGCAGAATCAGCATCTCCAAGCTTCCATCATGAACTAGGAACCAGTGGCTCTCCAGGAATCTTCTGGATTCTAGTGTCAGCATGATACTACTGAGACATTGTGGACTGAAATAACTACCAGCTGTGGCTCCTCAGTGAGAGACAGGTATTGTGGGATTGCTTAGATCGCTGAGCTTCAAGAACCAAGTGACTACCAGGTTCTCTGCTTCCTGTGGATAATTTGGCTATGGTTTCTATTTTTTTTTTTTTTTTTTTGGTTTTTCGAGACAGGGTTTCTCTGTGTAGCTTTGCGCCTTTCCTGGAACTCACTTGGTAGCCCAGGCTGGCCTCGAAATCACAGAGATCCGCCTGGCTCTGCCTCCCAAGTGCTGGGATTAAAGGCGTGCACCACCACCGCCCGGCTGGTTTCTATTTTAAAGCTTACTTAATAAATGCTGATATATATGAGCTATGTGATATATATATATATCCATATATATCCATATGTGTGTTTATATATGTTCTCTGTCCTCTGTATTTCATCCTCCCTTTATTATAGTTGTTAATTAATTGAAGTTACTAAGCAAGGGCTAGGTGTCTGTTGCATGCCATTTCGGAGGTGTCATAAGGCATGCACCTGGCATCAGGGGTCACTAGAAGTGAAGTGACCTAGCTGAGAGTTTGAATATTTCACAGATTCATTAATTTTTCAGAAATATACAAATAAGTATTAGTCTGTTCAATCCACAAGATGTGTGAGGCCACAGACACATGGCTCACTAGTTTGCCCATGACTTCTTAACGTTGTCCCCTGGTTTCAGAACTGTGGGTTGGAGTTCCCTCTTGAAGGCCTGACTGTCCTAAGACACATGTTCAATCAGATTCATTGAAGACTCTCTAAGCATGCCGTGATTATTTTAACATAACGCTAGGAGGGGAAAACCTCCTAGTGTCACTTCTTATTTTATGGGTAAAATAAAATTCCCAGAACCTTTGGAGATGACCTTCTGAATGAAAACAAAGGTTGGACTGTTAACAGAGTTTTAGCCAAGTGTTTTTCAGAGTCATAGCTGTTTTCAATCTAGTTAAAGCTCCCTCCACCCCTGCTGCTCCACCCTGACCCCCACCAAAAGGGAAAGAAACAAGTTTGCCCTAGCTTAAGCCAAAGTCACACCATTCTGGCTGTTAAGAATATGATTAGCTTCTGAAAGTGACTGATGCCTGAGTTTTCAATCATGTTAGAATTCTGGAATAATGGAATTTCTTATGAGGTCCGAGGAAAGGTCTTATAGACTTTCAACATCAACACCCTCCTCCCTCCTGGGAGGTGAATTTACTTCTGCCAATCACCTGATGCTTGCAGCTACAGGAACACAGAGGTTTGGGGTTTGGACCATGTCAAAATATCTGAAGATCAGTAGTGCATTCAATTACACTTCTAAGATCAAAAGCCAATTAATGTTTCTTTGCCCAGAGTTTATGTGTCTCCCCCATTACAAATTCAAAAGTAGCATTTTTTAAAAATGAGAATCAGTATCATTATAGAACTTACATAAAACTGTATCTTTTTATTCATATGGGAACCTTGATTTGAGTTCTGAGCCCCCCACTCCCAAACTCTGTGGGTTTCATCCTCACTCTCACTTCCCCTGCATAAGCAAGGCTTTCAGTACTAGCTGTTGTGATGGAGGCTTGGCATTCTCCCAGTATTGATAGCTCAGAAGACTCTGTGTTATACTTGTTATTGTTGTTAGTTTTGAGTTTTTAGAATAAAACATAAAACTTAAGCTATTTTTTCTGTATATCAAGTACTTTAAGTGAAGATCCCTTCTTCCAAAAATTTACTCCTTCAAATATCTGCCTACTCTCTACATTCCGAGCATCTCCAGGCAGTTGGGTTTTTACTTTGTTTTGAGTGTATAGTTGGTATCTGAGGCGACAGCAGTGTGATAGGACAGTTGTGAATCATGCTGGTAGACATACTAAGTTGTGGTTGTGTGAAAGAAGAAGTGAAATAAGAAGATGCTGAAAAAAAAAAAAAAAAAGCCGGGCGGTGGTGGCGCACGCCTTTAATCCCAGCACTCGGGAGGCAGAGCCTGGCGGATCTCTGTGAGTTCGAGGCCAGCCTGGGCTACCAAGTGAGTTCCAGGAAAGGCGCAAAGCTACACAGAGAAACCCTGTCTCGAAAAAAACCAAAAAAAAAAAAAAAAAAAAAAAAAGATGCTGCAATAGGAGTCACATTTAGAGAGTTCTTATTCATAAAAGACTAAAGGTACCACCT
Source organism: Peromyscus leucopus (assembly GCF_004664715.2). NCBI lineage: Eukaryota > Metazoa > Chordata > Mammalia > Rodentia > Cricetidae > Peromyscus > Peromyscus leucopus. Next base: position 22,821,014 of record NC_051086.1, read on the forward strand.
TAAGATTGAGATACTATGAATGTGTGAACTGAAGTAAAAAAAAATAAAAAGCCACATCTCTGTTGAATATTCCACAGGCTGATTGACTGATAAGAATTTAGTGATTATGGAAAAGTAGAATGTGACAGATCAAGAGACAAAACTACCTCAGACAATCTTTGTCCTCTGACTAGCCACTGATTACCTGCTTTTTGTATCTGACCAAGGGTTATCAAGTAAAACCTTTAGAATGTATTAACTCTGTATATCATTAGCTTCTACCAATTCAAAAGCTAAGAAGGTCATTGGTTAGCAAACAGGGCCTACATCAGATATTCCTCTGCCTTGCTGAACCTGCTTGCCTGCCAACCCTATCAATGTGCTGGGTAAATGCATTGATTTGTGACTTTCTTTTATTCTATGACATTAAAAGCTAATATAACCACTTACATGATATAACACATCATTCAGAGCCCTCTGAATCTTTTTCTGCACATTTTGCTAAATAGATTATTTCTTATTCATTTTGTAGTATGAGTTGTATTTTACATCAACTTGTATGGTTAAACTAAAAGCTATCTTACACTTCATATGTACTCTTCAGGAGAGCACATATGTTTTTATCAGATAAGGGAGTAGCATTTCTTTTCATTTTGTTGATCTCACAAACCTGGAAACATCTACAAACAGAGTCCATATATATATATATATATATATATGTATATATATATATATATATATAAATTTGTATATATATAGATATATGTGTATATCTGTATATATGCATATATATGTACACATACATACACGTATATAATGAAACTACTTGGGATACTTGGGAACAAAACTAGTAGGAAATATGTGAAGGGAGTCATTATTTTAAAGAAGGGACCTAAATCCAGAGAGTTTCGCGCTCCTTCCTTCACTTTTATTGCTGGTAGTGGCTATTGTAAGATGCTATGCCAGGTGGCAAATATCAAGGCCCATAGAAGCACCACAACTACCCAGTGAGACACACCCCACTTCTGTACATAAACTTCCTGCTTCTCTGGTACATGGCTGTTTCAGCAGTCAAATGACAGTCAACACATTACCAGACTAAAAGTAAACTAAGTGAACTGAGATTAAAGTTGCTCCTGAGGGATAAAGTTTTCAGTTTGAATTCAGTGGTCGAGTGAATCTTCTGCTGAAAAGAAATCATAAAATCAACATGGTTTTGAGGAATATAGCAGAATTTAGGGTCTGGAAAACAAAACACTCACAATAAACTTGTTTTAGTTAGGGTTTCTATTGCTGTGAAGAGACACCATGGCCATGGCAACTCTTAACACCTTTAATCAAGGTGAAACATTCAATCAAGGAAAACATTTAATTGGGGATAGTTTACAGTTCAGAGGTTTAGTCCATTATCATCATAGCAAGAACCATGGTGGTAAACAGGCAGATATGGTGCTGGGGAGGTAGCTGAGAGATTTGGTGAAGAATTGGCTTTCCGTCTTCACATTCTTCACATCTGGATAGGTAGAGAGCAGGAAGAGAGAGTGACACTGGGTCTAGCTTAGACTTCTAAAACCCCAAAGCCCTCCCACAATGACACACTTCCTCCAACAAATATACCAATTCCAACAAGGCCACACCCCCCAGTTGTGCCACTCTCTATGAGCCTACGAGGGCCATTTTCATTTAAACCACCACATTCCACTCCCTGGCTCCCATAAGCTTATTTATAGTCATATAATACAAAAAGCATATAGTTCAACTTCAAAAGTCCCCACAGTCTTTAAGTCTCAACCCTGTTTAAAAGTCCAAAGTTCAAAGTCTCTTCAGAGATTCATGCACTCTCTTAACTATAATCCCTTATAAAATCAAAATAAAAAAGCAGATCACATACTTCAAACATATAATAGCACAGGATATATACATTACCATTCCATAATGTAGGAAAAGGAGCATAGTGAGGAAATGCTGGACCAAAGCAAGACCAAAATCCAGCTGGGCAAAACTCCAAACTCTGCATCTCCATGTCTGATATCAAAGTACTCATCATATCTCCAACTCCTTTCAGCTTTGTTGACTGCAACACACTTTTTTCTCTTGGGATGGTTCTACTTTCTGTCAGTAGCTCTCCTCAGCAGGTATCCCATAACTCTGGCATCTCTAACATCTTTGAGTCTCCAAGGTAATTCAAGCTTCAACCTCAGAGCTTCATGAAATTGTATTTCTAGGCCTCCATTCAGGGATACCCCTGACACATGCCTTGCCTCAGTAGCTTTTTTCAGCCATGGAGGGAGATTCCATAATCTCTTTCTTGTGTCCTTGACTCTAAAGCCAGAACAAGTGGCCAAGTGGAAAGTTTTGCTCTTTGCTAGGGCTGAAACATGGACCCCACATTCAAATACATTTTCAGCATCTTTCTATTTTTGGCAGTTTTCTTCACTGCCTAAGCTTGGCCGTCCTGAAACTCCATGTGTAGACCAGGCTGGCCTTGAACTCAAAAGAGCTGCCTGCCCCTGCCTCTGGAGTGCTGGGATTAAAGGTGTGTGCCACTACACCTGGCTCTAAGCTTTTCTTTAATTCCTTTTCACAAGTTGGAAGCTTAGCTGGGTGGGGTCTTGTTCTGAGGTCACCACTGCCTTTACTTGGCTTAGCATCAGGCTTTCCTTTAATCTATTTACACTTCCTGGTGCTGCTTTTCTCCTCCAACTGTACATTTTGTAATTTTTCCTGCTCAACTTACTCCTTTTCATTACGGATCTGCAAAAGAGGGGCCACTAATAGCCACAAAACACAGTCAAAGAACTATAGAAATATCCTCTGCCAAAGATATTAATCTATAATTCTTAATTTAACCTCAAGTAGATTTTTTTTTTTTGGACAAGGGCAGAAAGCATCCACATTCTTCACCAAAACATCATAATAATGGTCTCTAGGTCATATTCTTCTTCTCTGAAACTTCTTAATCTAGGCCCCCACGGTTCAGATCACACTCAGCACCACTGTCATCCATGATCCTACTAGGATGGCCTATTAAGCCCCACTTAAAGCATAAATCTGCATTGCTATTCCAAAGTCCCAAAAGGCATATTCCTCCAAGCAAAAGCACACTCAGGCCTATCATAGCAATACCCTGATCCTTGGTCTAACTTCTTTTTAGTTAGGGTTACTATTGCTATGAAAATACATTATGACAATGGTAACTCTATAAAAAAGTTTTTGTTGGAGACTGGCTTACATGTCAGAGGTTTAGTTCGTTATCATGGTGGAAAGCATGGTGGCATGCAGGCAGACATGGTGCTAGAAAAGTAGCTGAGGGTTCTACATTCAGATACAAGGGAAGCAGGAAGAGAGAGTGCACAGGACCTGGCTTGAGCTTCTGAGACCTCAAAGCCATCCCCAGTGACACACTTCCTACTCTAACAATGCCACACCTCCCAATAGTACCACACCCTATGGGCCTATTGGAGCCATTTTCATTTAAACTACCACAAAGCTTGGCACAATCACAAAGTATTTGCCTGACTATGAAGAAACAAAAGAAACTGATTCTTACAAAAGAAAATCCAACAAATAGTTATGGTGATATTTTATTTGTATTAAAATGTTATTTGTATGTTAATAAATAAAGTTGCCTGGGGGTTAGAGCAAGCCATAGGAAAGCAGGGCAGTGGTGGTGTACACTTGTAATCCCAGCACTTGTAGGCAGAGCTAGATAAGTCTCTGTGTGTTCAGGGATACAGCCAGTATTGGATACACATGCCTTTAATCTCAATACCAATCATAGAAAACCTGGAGGTCTATACAGACAGGCCATGACGAGGTGGTCATGTGGTTGGGTTTACAACCAATGAGAAGGCAGAACAGAAACTCTATATAAAGACTTTAACTCAGGAAGTAGCTCTGGTTTGGAGAGGTAGGACCACCGCAGGAGGAAGGGTAAGGTTTTAGCTCTTAGCTCTGACCTCTTGGCTTTCTTCTTTGCATTGATTCTGTGTTTCTTATTTAATAAGGTGGTTGGTTATATCTACAAATAGTTCATAAATGTATTAGAAAAAACAGGGCCAACAAGATGGTTCGGCAGCTAAAAGCTGGAGGCCTGATAATCTGCATTCAATCCCCAGCACCCATGCAGTGGAAGGGCTGAACTGACTCCAGGAAGTAGTCCTCCAACCCCCAGCTGCACACAGTGACACTTGGGCACCCACACACGTGTATATGCAAGCAAATATATAAAACACAGTAAAATGTTTTTAAAGATAGAAATACCAGAAAATTATTTAAAATCAAGCTGTTCTCAGTCTGTTGAGTGTTGTAAATAAAATGTGCTAATAATAAATGGAAAAATGTCATCACAACTCTGTAAACTATTAAAATGAAAACAGTTGGTATTTTAAAATTATAAGCTGTAACACCTGAAATTAAATTACCCTGGATTGGCTTAACAAATATATTAAAGATCACTGGGTCAGGAGTAAGTAAATTTGCATACCTATCACCAGAAAGTATCCCATCAAAAAGACAAAGAGAAAGGGCTTTGATTTTTTTAAAGTTAGTGTATTCTCTACTCTTGCCCTCACCCTCTCTTTCTCTCTTCCCCTAGACCCAAACCCTCAGTCTAACCCCTAGTGCTGTAATAGATCACCAGTTGTAGCCTCCCTTCCCTCTTCTGTGGATCCTACCAACCATCCCCTCTTAATCCCCCCTTGCTGCATCCCATGCTCCAATACCAGCAGGCATCCTCTGTGAACATACTAGCTGAGCAGACAAATAGAACAGGCAGCACACAGCCGTCACACTCTCGAAGAATTCAGAGAAGAAACAAAAACCAAGGAATGAAACACCCACCCAACAAAGACAAACTGAGAAATCAGCACCTAGACCTATAATCACCCCAAACCCCGATGTCTAAACACCAGCATAAGAATACAATAAACAAACAGCCAGAGCAATATGTCTCCACTAGAGACCAGATATCCTACCACAGTAGGCCCTAAATATCTCAGCAAAGCTGAAGCACAAGAAAAATACCTTAAAACAAACTATGTGTACATAATAGATGTCCTTAAAGAGGAAATTAATAAATCCCTTATAGAAAGCCAGGAAAATATGAAGAATTGGAGCAAATAAATAAATCCCTAAAAGAGATCCAGGAAAATACAATTGTTGGAGGAAACAATACTGTTCAAGACCTGGAAATGGAAATAGAAGCAATAAAGAAATAATAAGCTGAGGGAATTCCAGAAGTAAAAAAATTAGGAATTTGAACAAGAGCTACTGAGGCAACCTTCAGCAACAGAGATAGAAGAGAAACCTCAAGCTATTAAAGCCTCAATAGAAGAAATGGATACATCTGTCAAAGAAAATGTTAAATATAAAAATCAGGGCAACAGCATCCTTCAAAATAGCAACAAATAAACTATCTTGGGGGTAAGTCTAACTAAGCAAGTGGAATACTTGTATGACAAGAACTTCAAGTCTTTGAAGAAAGAAATTGGAGAAGATATCAGAAGATGGAAAGATCTCCCATGCGCATGGATTGGTAGAATTAACAATAAAAGAACTGCTGGAGGTATTACTATCCCTGATTTCAAACTATACCGCAGAGCTATGGTAATAAAAACTGCATGATATTGGCATAAAAACAGATGCATTGATAAATGAAATTAAACTGATGGCACAGACATAAACCCAAATACATATAGACACCTAATTATTTATAAAGTTGCCAGAAATACACACTGGAAAAGAGACAGTATCTTCAATAAACGATGTTGGTCACACAGGATGTTTGCATATAGAAGACTACAAAGAAATCCATATATATATCACCCTACACAAAACTCAAGTCCCAGTGGATCAAAGACCTCAATATAAAACCATGTACATTGAACCTAAAAGAAGAGAAAATGGTGAATAGCTTTGAACACACTGGCATAGGAGATGACTTTCTGAACAGAACATGGATAGCACAGGCACTGACAGCAACAATCAATAAATGGGACCACATGAAACTGAAATTTTTCTGTAAGGCAAAGGACACTGTAAATCAGACAAAGCAGCAGCTACAAAATAGGAAAAGATTTTCACCAACTCTACATCCAGTAGAGGACTAATATCCAAAATATATAAAGAACTCAAGAAACTAGATGTCAAAACCCCCCACAAATAATCCAATTAAAAATGGGGTACAGATCTAAACAGAGATTTCTGAATAAAGGAATCTCAAAAATATGTTCAACATCCTTAGCCATCAGGAAAATACAAATCAAAACTACTTTGAGAGTCCATCTTACACCTGTCAGAATGACTAAGATCAATCACACAAGTGACATCTCATGCTGGTGAGGATATGGAGCAAGGGGAACATTCCTCCATTGCTGGTAGGAGTGCAAACTTGTACAGACATGATGAAAATCAATATGGTGTTTCCTCAGAAAATTTGGACACTAATCTACCTCAAGACCCAGCTATACTGCTCCTGGGAATATATCCAAAGGATACTCCATCTTACCACAAGGACATCTCATCTATGTTCACTGTGGATTTCTTCATAACAGTCAGAAGTTGGAACAACCTAGATGTTCCTCAACCAAAGAATGGATAAAGAAAATGTGCTATATTTACACAATGGAGTATTGCTCAGCTATTTTTTAAAATGCCATCATGAAGACCATGCCCTCAGTGTGTATTATAACTATTAGCTTAGTATTTTTATGGGACTCTGACTCCTATGTCTGTTCTTGGGATTCATTTCCTCCTGTTGGATTGTTGTGTACAATATGAATACTTTGATATGAAAGTTTTTGCTTCATCTTACTATATTTTATTTTGTCATGTTTGATTATTATCTCTTAGAAGCCTGTTCTTTTCTAATGAGAGACAGGAAGCAAGTGGATCTGGAGGGAAAACAGGGTGGGGTGGAAGTATGAGGAATGTAGGAAGGGGAAACTATAATCATGATTTTTTTTTTTTTTTTTTTTTGGTTTTTCGAGACAGGGTTTCTCTGTGTAGCTTTGCGCCTTTCCTGGGACTCACTTGGTAGCCCAGGCTGGCCTCGAACTCACAGAGATCCGCCTGCCTCTGCCTCCCGAGTGCTGGGATTAAAGGCGTGCGCCACCACCGCCTGGCTAATCATGATATATTTTATGAGAAAGTATTTTCAATAAAAAATAGTGTATTCAAAATTTCCACATTCAGAGTAAAATATAAATTTATCTATTAAATATGCTAAGTGAAGCTTATCCTGAAAAAAATAAGACATACAAATTGTGAAAAACAGGGATAAATTTTAAACACACTGAAGGAACTGATTCAGGGAAATTATTTCTCCTCAGAAACAATGGAAAGCAGAGGCCATGGCAATACCTTTGAAAGCTGAAAGGATGAGGCTAGAGCAGTAGATCAATGGTTAAGAGAACATACTGCTCTTGCAGAGGAATCAAGTGCTGTTCCAAGCACACATGTCAGGTGGCTAACATCTGCCTGTAACTGCATCCCCAAGAAATTTGATAGTTCTAGTCTCCACAAGCACTTGTCCTCACTTGTACATACCCATACAGAGACACACATACACATTAAAAATATTAAGAGAAGTTTAAAGTTAAATGGAGGTCCAGGAAAATGGTTTAATCAGTTAAATTCTTGTCTTACAAACACAAGGCCCTGGGTTCAATCTTTGAGACTCACATAAAAATGCCAAGAATAGTAACATGCTTTTGTAATCCCAAGCTGGAGACACAGAGGCAGGGGGATCCCTGGAGCTCACTGGCCATCATCCTAGACAAATTGGCGAACTCCAGGCCAGTAAAACCCTGTATCAAAGGAGGTAGGTGGTGTCCCTAACAATGACAACTGAGGTTATCCTCAGGCTGCCACATGCATGGAATATGAGTATGCACACACACACACACACACACACACACACACACACACACATACACACACACACACATACACACACACACACCACAGGCACACATGTATACACAAAAAAATAAATTGAAAGGAAAACAAAGCTATCAATTCAAAATTATTTTAACAAAGCATCCTTCATATGAAACTGTCAAAAAATAAATGAAAAGTTATAAAAAGTAAAAAAAAAAAATACGTTGATTTAAAAGGAAAGATGAGTCCTTTAAAAATCAAGGTGAGGCCTGGCGGTGTAATGCAACAGTAGGAGAATGCCTAGCCTGCCTGAAGCCCTCCTGGCTTCCCTGCGCAGACCACAGAAGAATACAAAATAAAAGTGCAGCCGGGCGTTGGTGGCACATGCCTTTAATCCCAGCACTCGGGAGGCAGAGCCAGGCGGATCTCTGTGAGTTCGAGGCCAGCCTGGGCTACCAAGTGAGCTCCAGGAAAGGCGCAAAGCTACACAGAGAAACCCTGTCTCGAAAAACCAAAAAAAAAAGAAAAAAAATAATAAAAGTGCTTTTCAACAGGGAGAAACTAAGAGAATTTTTGAATAATGAATACGTACTATCAGAACTAGAGTCTCTAGGTTTAGGAGTAAGTTCTGTTTTAATTGGATTGTTTTTAAAAGCATTGAAAATTATATTTAGATGAATGCAAAACCATTAGTTTTGTACTTTTTTTCTCTCTCTCCCCATGACTGCATGAGCATGTGTGTGTGTGTGCGTGTGTGTGCGTGTGTGTGTGTGTGTGTATGTGTGTGTGTATGTGTGTGTGTATGTGTGTGTGTATGTGTGTGTATGTGTGTGTGTGTGTATGTGTGTGTGTGTGTGTGTGTGTGTTGCATTGCTGAATGAAACCGCAGCCCTGTGCAAGTTAGGCAAGTTCTCTGTCTCCAGAGTATGCTTCCAGGCTCTCTCAAAGCCTTTAAAACATCTATTAAAAACACTTAAAATGAACTGAAATGGACAGCAACAAAAATGCATGTCTCATTATTTTATGTAGTTCTGTATAGATATTAAGTATTCAATAACAGAGAGAAAAATGCACATTCCCGGCTATTTTGAATCTGATTGTCCCTTCCCACACCAGTGTGCAAAGGCAAGTGGAGATAGATAGAGGTTGGTCTCTACAGTGAAGAGAAACCAAGGGAGAGCAAGGTCTCTACCCTTGGTTTTTGTGGATTGGTTGTTAAATATCAATTCAGTAATGGGCTTGGTTTTTATCAGCAACCACTCAAATTGCAGCATAGAGAGAGAACTCTAGGCCTCTTGTATAAGCCAACACGGGCTGTCTAAGTGTGGATATATTCAATGCATAATCAAGCAAGATTTGACCTTAACGTCTGTCCCAACCTAGTATATGCCATCACCAAGGAAACAAGCTTAGAAAAATGGAAATGATTTGACTAAGGTTATATCATTCATTATTGTAATGAGCCAGGATAGTAATCATATCTGCATGTAATCTGGCCAGTACTTCTTCCATTCCTACTTAAAGCCTAAAATACAGGGTTTTATTTTTTTATCCTATTGTCAAAAGAGCAGTTCCCTAAAACCAGGTTTTAGTGTAATCTGCCATTCCTAGTGCCTTTCTTGAAGGATCAAAAGAGCTGAAACACATATTTGCTTCCCAACTACAAATAACACCTACAGCTTTAGAAAAATCTCAGTTCATCAAAATTACTAACTTACCCTAAGGAACTAATACAAACTGTTTGTAAATAGAAATAAACATTAAAAGCATGAGTTTGTTGAATTGAACAATGACCACATATTATTATCCCCATTCCACAGATGAGAAAATCAAATCAACAAAAGGTGAAATTGACTTGTGCCATTATTAAGATTGAGGATGGCTGAGAGATGAGCCCTGTGATCAAAACCCTGAGCTGGTGACCTCAAACTGTTCTATTATCTTGGGGATAAGTGAGCTGAAGTCAAGCCTGACCTTGGTAGATAGTGACATATTAGCAATGAGCTGATGGAGTGAAGACCCATTCATATGGTGTGTGTGTGTGTGTGTGTGTGTGTGTGTGTGTGTGTGTGTGTGTAGAAGAGGGTGGCTTCCTCTCTCTTGCCCCTGACAACTGAATCCTTTAGTATCATTGGGGAATTGTGTTGGAAGAAAAATGGTATGTCTGTGAATACTACATTATATTCTAGTCCACTAAATTGATTTTTATTTTCAGAGATAAAATATTTCCAGGAGTGCTTTCAGGGTTGGCAGGATGCCAGGCAGATTGAACTTTTCTGTCCAGTCTTTTGGGTGAGTCCAAGCCTCCCGGTTTCAGCATCTCCTGGGCAAAGCCTGTTGATATGAAAAGAGCACAGAACTCTTTGTTTCTATTAGAACTCCTGTTTGGAATTAAAGAGTATGACTCATTCCACTTGTTGCCAAATGCTCTGAGTAGATGAAAAACAGTGTAACAGAAAGAGGGGATTAACTGTCATCCTCAGAAGTAGGGACTCAAGTCCCCCTGGGGCGTTTGGTCTGCAGGATTCTAGGGTCTTTTCTTTCCTCCACACCACTATATACTTGGTGAGAAAACACAACCATTAAACACAGCATTAGTGCCCAACACTTATTGGCCCTCTTTTGTTTTCCCTTGTGTGTGTGCACGCGTGTTCAGTTGCACCTGTCTTCCTCTATCCCTCTCCACCTTACTTCCTGAGAGAGGAAAATGTCTCTCACCAATCCTAAAGCTTATTATTCCTACTATACCAGCTATCCAGTAAGGCCCTGGGGTGTACCTGTCTCTGCTCCTCTCTGCATTGGGATCAAGTTATGCATGTTCTAGGGATCCAAGCTCCTCATGCTTACACAGTAAGTACTTTAAACACTGAGCTATCTCCCCAACCCTACTATTGAAACCTTTCAACACACTAACCTGAAATACATCCCATGGCCAATCTCACTTAGTCTTTCCAACAAATTCATGAGTTGGGTAGACTTATTAACCACCTAGTCATACCAAGTAGCTGAGTGACAATGCTGACACTCCAGTGATGGTTTGACTTGAAAATCATGTTTGACTGCATCTTAGTATTTAAATTATCTACAGAAAAATTAAGTATCCCAGTAACTAAACCCCACACTCACACAACCAAGACTACAACTGAGAAAGCACCAGACATCAATGTTTAAACAGTCTAAGTGATGCTAATATGTAGTCATGGAAACCATGGTGCTAAGTCATGTGGATACATTGCCTCATCCCATCAGTAAGCAGAGCCCATAGACATTGTGAAGTGGACTAATGGTGGTCCTCTACCTGCCTCATGACCCCATAAGAATGGGAATGATGGTCCCCAAAGATGAACACTTGCTGAGTGAGTTGTGTTCAGCTGCCAAGATTCCAATGAATTCATGTTTCATTTCAGATGCTTCATAATACTAAGCAGCATCTAATCATTCATGCATGTGGCTAAGATGGAGAAGCTCCACTACTGATAAAATGCAACACAGCATTCCCCTATCAAGCTGAGAGAATTTTTCTTACATTAACAAAATGAGCAGACCTGCAGAAAACTAACATCACTTCCATGAGAAGACAAATGTGACTTTCCAAAGGAAAGAGTGATCTTCATACTATCTATTCTGATGGTAAGGTCATCTGTTTTAATGGGGCAGCAAATAGGCAACTACCCAGCTTTAATCAGCTAAATGGGATAAGTACATTTCATTATCAAAGGACAGTTGAGGAAAAGTGACAGATCTGTATATCATGATGAGTGATATTCCAGTCAATAAAATAACTCACTGTTCATTTTTTTTATATCCAGCATGGTGCTCAAAGGGTTTCAGTTCATAGAAAGCATGCCTTAACAGAAGCACATTTAAATCTAAATGCAACAAGGAAATCTAAACAACAAGGAAAGAGATTTGCTCACCCCTCCATGGGCCATTCCACCATATAAGAAAGCCAGAACAGAAAATAGAACAAAAGAAAGACTAAGTTTCCAAGTTCTAATGTTTGCTAATATTATAGTGGATAAGAAAAGGAACACTAGAAGAAAGCAAAATTATTATCTAACTAGCCGTTCCACCATTTCAAAATTATGTAGCATTTTATGAACAAAGGAGATATTAGGGCTAGAGAGATGGCTCAGCAGTTAAAAGTACTTACAGCTCTTGTAAAAGACCCTTAGTACCTAGCACTCAAACTAGCAGAACTCACAACCACCTGTGATGCCACTGATGCCCTCTTCTGGCCTCTTAAAGCACCTGCACTCACCTGCACATACCCATAGATGCATAGTTACAAATAATAAAATAAATCTTTATGAAATAAACAAGAATATGTTATAGATTATAAAAATATTTTATAATTGTATTCCAGTCAGCAGGAGAAAACAATTATCACCAAAACTTTCCCTGTGTATCTTAACCTTTAATGAACCCTAGAAGTAAAACAACCACTGCCTCAAATTTATGATAACCAAGTCTTTGATTTTTGTTGGATTTCTACAATAAGCTGCTTATTTAACATATCATTTACTTTTTGAATCAAAGAACTTTATCTGAATTGGTTGCTATTTGTTCTTTTGCTTCCCCATACTGAAAATCTTTGGTGAGATTTATCAGTGCAGACACATTGCTTACTCCTGTTCACTTCCGAGTTATATTCCACTGTATGTCTGTGTCACACTTTAACCCTTCATCCAGTATTGACTGTTGCAGGTATTTCTCTGATCTTTTAAATGTTCTTCTAAAAACAGTAGAGCTGATAATGTTTGATTCTTCCATGCTGTACTCCCAGAAATTGAATGACTTTTACCTATCTTCTAGATATCTTTCAAATGACCATTGTGTTCTAAGTCACCACAAATGCTTATGCTCCCAGCAGCAGCTGAGTGCAGGTTTCTGATCTTTGTATTCATATTTGAAGACTTTTTTTCATTTTTTAATTTTATAGTTTAATTTAATTTTACATATCAGCCACGGATTCCCTTGTTCTCCCCCTTCCCGTTCCCACACACACACACCTTTCCCCCAGCCCACCCCCCATTCCCATCTCCTCCAGAGCAAAGACTCCCCTGGGAATTGAGTTTAACCTGGTAGATTCGGTCCAGGCAGGTCCAGTCCCCTCCTTCCAGGCTGAGTCAAGTGTCCCTGCATAGGCCCCAAGTTCCAAACAGCCAGCTCATGAACTGAGGACAGGTCCCGGTCCCACTGCCTGGATGCCTCCCAAACAGATCAAGCCAATCAACTGTCTCACTTATCCAGAGGGCCTGATCCAGTTAGGGGCTCCTCAGCTATTGGTTCATAGTTCATGTGTTTCCATTCATTTGGCTATTTGTCCCTGTGCTTTTTCCAATCTTGGTCTCAACAATTCTCGCTCATACAAGCCCTCCTCTTTCTCGCCAATTGGACTCCTGGAGCTCCAATTGGGGCCTGGCTGTGGAACTCTGCATCCAGTTCCCTCAGTCATTGGATGAGCTTTCTAGCACGACAATTAGGGTGTTTGGCAATCAGGTCAGCTCGGGCTGTCTCTCGACCATTGCCAGTAGTCTATTGTGGAGGTATCTTTGTGGATTTCTGTGGGCCTCTCTAGCATTTTGCTTCTTCCTATTCTCATGTGGTCTTCATTTATCATGGTCTCTTATTTCTTGTTCTGCCTCTCTGTTCTTGATCCAGCTGGGATCTCCCCGCTCCCCTAAGCTCTCTTTCCCTCGACCCTTGCCCTTCATTACCCCCACTCACATCCAGGTTGTTCATGTAGATCTCATCCATTTCTCTGTCATTGGGTGATCCCTGTGTCTTTCTTGGGGTCCTGTTCTCTAGGTAGCCTCCCTGGAGTTGTGAGTAGCAGTCTCTCTCTGTCTTTTGGTTAGTTTGGATAAGGGCTTGTCTATCTTGTTGATTTTCTCAAAGAACCAACTCTTTGTTTCATTAATTTTTTGTATTGTTCCCTTTGTTTCTATTTTATTGATTTCAGCTCTCAATCTGATAATTTCTGGGCGTCTATTCTTCCTGGGAGACTTTGCTTCTTCTTGTTCTAGAGCTTTCAGGTGTGCCATTAAGTCACTAGTGTGAGATTTCTCCAACTTCTTTATGTGGGCATTTAGTGCTATGAATTTCCCTCTTAGCACTGCTTTCATAGTGTCCCATAAGTTTGGGTATGTGGTGTCTTCATTTTCGTTGATCTTTAGGAAGTCTTTAATTTCTTTTTTTATTTCTTCCTTAACCCATTGGTGATTCAGTTGAGCATTATTCAGTTTCCATGAGATTGTAGGTTTTCTGTAGTTTTTGTTGTTGAAATCTAACTTTAAACCATGGTGGTCTGATAGAACACAGGAGGTTATTCCAATTGTTTTGTATCTGTTGAGATTTGCTTTGTGGCCAAGTATGTGGTCAATTTTAGAGAAGGTTCCATGGGGTGCTGAGAAGAAGGTATGTTCTTTTTGTTAGGATGGAATGTTCTATAGACATTAAGTCCACTTGAGTCATAACATCAGTTAAGTCCTTTATTTCTCTGTTAAGTTTCGATTTGGGAGATCTGTCCAGTGGTGAAAGTGGGGTGTTGAAGTCTCCCACTATTAATGTGTGGGGTTTTATAAGTGGTTTAAGCTTTAGTAATGTTTCTTTTACATATGTGGGTGCCCTTGTATTTGGAGCATAAATGTTCAGAATTGAAACTTCATCTTGGTGGATCTTTCCTGTGATGAGTATGTAATGCCCTTCTTGATCTCTTTTGATTGATTTTAGTTTGAAGTCTATTTTGCTGGATATTAGGATGGCTACACCTGATTGCTTCTTAAGACCATTTGATTGGAAAGTATTTTCCCAACCTTTTATTCTTAGGTAGTGTCTATCTTTGAATTTGAGGTGTGTTTCTTGTATGCAGCAGAAAGATGGGTCCTGCTTTCATATCCATTCTGTAAGCCTGTGTCTTTTTATAGGTGAATTAAGTCCATTGATATTAAGGGATATTAATGACCAGTGATTGTTCATTCCTGTTATTTTTTTGATGGTAGTATGTGTGTACTTCTCTTCTTTGGGGTTTACTGCTGTGGCATTATCTATTGCCTGTGTTTTTGAGGGTGTATCTGACTTCCATAGGTTGGAATTTTCCTTCTAGTGCTTTCTGTAGGGCTGGGTTTGTGGATAAGTATTGCTTAAATCTGGCTTTGTCTTGGAATGTCTTGTTCACTCCGTCTATGATGATTGAAAGTTTTGTTGAGTATATTAGTCTAGCCTGGCATCCATGGTCTCTTAGTGTCTGCATTACATCTGTCCAGGTCCTTCTGGCTCTCAAAGTCTCCATTGAGAAATTGGGTGTTATTCTGATGGGTTTGCCTTTATAAGTCACTTGGCCTTTTTCCTTTGCTGCTCTTAATATTCTTTCTTTATTCTGTACATTTAGTTATTTATTATGTGGTGAGGGGACTTTTTGGGGGGGGGTCCAGTCTGTTTGGTGTTCTATAGGCTTCTTGTATCTTCACAGGCATTTCCTTCTTTAAGTTGGGAAAGTTTTCTTCCATGATCTTGTTGAATATATTTTCTGTGCCTTTGAGTTGATATTCTTCTCCTTCCTTTATCTCTATTATTCATAGGTTTGGTCTTTTCATGGTGTCCCAAATTTCTTAGACATTTTGGGTTATGACTTTGTTGGCTTTAGTGTTTTCTTTGACTGATGAATCTATTTCTTCTACCGTATCTTCAACGCCAGAGATCCTCTCTTCCATGTCTTGCATTCTGTTGGTTATACTTGCATCTGAAGTTCCCATTTGTTTACTCAGATTTTCTATTTCCAGCATTCCCTCTGTTTGTGTCCTCTTCATTTTTTCCTATTTCCCTTTTCAGGTCTTGGACTGTTTCCTTCATCTGTTTCATTACTTTTTCATGATTTTCTTTCAGGGATTTATTGTTTTCTTCTGCTTTATTTGTCCTTTCCTCTAGTTTTTTATAGCGTTCTTCCCATTTTTTGTTTGTCTTTTCCTCAATTTTATCTATATAAGGCTCTAGCCTCTTCATGATGTTATTCACAAGGTTGCTTTCTTCTGCTTCTTCCATTTCGTGATGATCAGGTCTATCTGTTGGAGGAGGCCTAGATTCTGGTGATGCTGTATTGCTCTTCGTTTTGTTGTATATACTTCTGCCTTGATGTCTGCCCATCTCTTTGTGGATCCATTCTTGGTCTTATCAGCGCTCTTGGTCCAGGCAGAGCTGACAGATTCAAGAAGCCTCTATCTGGTCCAAATGGAAGCCCTCTTGTCCAGATGGGAGTTCTGGGGCAGGATGGGAGCTCTTGTTCAGATGGAAGCTCCGGGGAAGGATGGGAGATGGGGCCTGGTCTCTAAGTCTCAGAAAGTGGCTGAGTCTCAGGCGGTTGGGTGCAGGGGCAGGGCGTGGAGATTGCAAGGTCTGCCAGGGGTCTTGGAGAAGGGGAACCTTCCTGGTGGAGGGGGAGGGGATCCTGCCCAATGACCAGAACCTGGGGGCAAATTGGACAGGTCTTCCCCAGAATGGCTGGTGCCCAGGGATGGGACCTAGGGGCAGGCTTCTCTGGGTATGAGCCCAGGCACTCAACTCTTGTCCAGATAGGAGGTCCGGGGCAGGATGGGAGCTGGAGGCTGGTCTCTAAGTCTAAGGAAGTGGCTGGGGTCTCGGGCGGATGGGCATGGGAGCAGGGCATAGAGATTGCAGGGTCTGCTAGAGGTCTTGGAGAAGGGGAACCTTCCCAGTGGGGGTTAGGGGGGTCCTGCCTGATGGCCAAAACCTGGGGCCAAGTTGGGCAGGTTTCTCCCCTGAATGGCTGGTGCCCAGGGATAGGACCTAGGGGCAAGCCTCTCTGGGTATGAGACCAGGCACTCACCTCTTGTCCAGATGGAAGGTCCGGGGTATTTGAAGACTTTTTACTTCAATGAAACTAAGCTATATAACTATTTTACTGCCTCTTTAATTTATGTTCCATTGTCTACCAAAAAAGACAAGCATCATCTCTTGTTTTACTGGCCATTTGTTCTTCTCTTTCAGGGATGCTGATGCACAAATGTTGACTGTTGTGTTGTGTGGTGTTAGTTCAGTGGGCTGGGAACCACTTCTACCATGTATTATTGGCTCAGAGTTTTGGACATCAGATTTGAATCTTGAGACAGAATTTTTTTCAAGTTGGGACATAGTTAAATTTACCAGTTTATGGCTCTGGTGTTTATAAGTAGATTAAGAAATTCTGATTACCCATATGTTACAAAGACTTTTGCCTATATTTTTCACTTGTAAACTTTTAGTGGTTGTCCTTTTACATTTAAACATTTCATGACAGGAGTAGATTCTCTTCTTTCTCATTGCCTGTCCTTCTTCCCCCCTTCTCTTTCTTCTCCTTCGTTATTTCCCTCTCCTTCCTCCTCCTCTCCTTTTCCCTCATTCCATTTTCCTCTTCTCTCCCTCTCTTCCTCACCCTTTTTCCCTTTTTGCCTCTCTCTCTTCTCCATTTCCCTCCGCCCCACCTTCCCCTCCTCCCTAGCCTCACCCTCTGACTCTCCTACCCCTCTCCATCTCCCACACATCCCTCTTTCTACTCCTCCACTTCCCCTCTGTCTCCTCTACTTCTCTCTCACCTTCCCTTTCTCAGTTAGACTCTTTTTCTAATCTATTTGTTTATCTGTTTATTTATGTATTTGGTTTTTGGTCTTTTGGATTTTGTTTTGGTTTTTCAATACAGGGTTTCTTTGTATAGCCCTGGCTGTCCTGGAAGCCATTCTACAGACCAGCCTGGCCTTGAACTCACAGAGATCCACCTGCCTCCATCTCCCAAGTGTTGGGTTTAATGCATATGCCACCACTGTCCAGCTTTAATATATTAAACTTCCTGACTGATGGATCTACAAATATTCATTCTATCACAGATGAACTTTTCATACTCATGCAGCTATTACTTCATATGTACTTTTCATAAAACTTTCTGATATTTCTTTTTAACCCTATATAGAGATATATAAACTGTTATTGATTATATAATTCTATATTAAATCCATCTGAGTATGACAAGCATTTTACATTTTGACTTTCTTTAGAAATGTTTTTGGTTATTTTTTGTTCCTCTCTAGCTCCTTGTATAATCTTCTCTCTCCCTCTTGCCTTGTTTCACCCCCAGAACCCCATACACATTTTATGTTAAATTATACAGAAGATGGTGGTATAGGAGCTTTGGTGGGAATTGAATTGGATCATTTGATCAATATAGAGTGAATTTGGCCTTCTATGACATTATTACATCTTTCTTGAACATAGAAAAACTATCTTGTGATGGTTAGGTTTGTCAACTTGACGTGACTTAGATTCATATGGGAGGAGAGTCTCAAAGAAGGACTGTCTACATTAGGTTGTCCTGTGGGCTTAGCAAAGTTGTCTTAATTAAGTTAATAGATATGGGAAGCCTCGACCTACTGTAAACAGCACCACTCTGTTGTGGTGGTATTGTGTTCCCCAAAATATTGTATACCTTAATAAACTTATCTGAGGTCAGAGAACAGAAAAGCCACTAGATATTTAAGATAGGCAGTGATAGCACACGCCTTTAATCCTAGCGTTCCAGGGGGAGAAATCCATGTGTTCAAGGATACAGCCAAGCATGGTGACTCACACCTTTAATCTCAGAAAGCGAGCCTTTAATCCCAGGGAGTGGTGGTAGAAAGTAGAAAGGTATATAAGGCGTGAGGATCAGAACCTAGAAGCATTTGGCTGGTTAAGCATTTGGCTAGTTAAGCTTTCAGGCTTCTAGCAGCAGTTCAGCTGAGAGCCATTCTGGATGAGGACTCAGAGGCCTCCAGTCTGAGGAAACAAGACCAGCTGAGGATCCAGCGAGGTGAGGTAGCTGTGGCTTGTTCTGATTCTCTGATCTTCCAGTTCACCCCAATACCTGGCTCAGGTTTGATTTTATTAATAAAATTCTTTAAGATTCCTGCTACACTCTGTAGGCAGGGGTCCTGAGCTGTATAAACGTAGAGAGATTGAGTTGAGCACAAGCATGTAAACACTCATGCATGTATTTCTCTCTTCTCTTGACTGTGGATATGATGTGACCAGCTGTCATAAACCCCTGCCACTGTGATCTCCTCGCACTGATGGATGTAACCCTTAGTTATGGTTTAAGAGGAACCCTCCTTCCCTAATTTTCTCTTAACATTTTATGTGTATGGGTGATTGTGCCTGCCCATATGTCTGGACATCACATGTGTGACTGGTCGAGGAGGCCAAAAGAGGGCATTGGACTGAGACGGGAGTTACAGATGGCTGTGAGCCACCATTTGGGTTCTGAGAAAAGAATCTGGGTGCTCAAGAAGAGCTCCTAACTGTGGGGCCCCTCGGTTGCTTTTTATCAGGGTATTTTATCACAGTAATATAATCAAACTATAACACCATGTATATTTGTCTCTTAAGATATATTTGTCATGTATTCACATACTCATGCTAAAAAATATTTTGTGTGCATGGTGAAGCATTTTCTAAAGATATTTTCATTTATGTAAGTATATCTTGTGGGCTGGGGAGATGGCTCAGCCATTAAAGGCTAGGCTCACAGCTAAAACATCAAATGCATCTTGTGCTTTGACCATACACATCCCTCCTTCTCCCCTCCCCATATTCCACGATTCCTTTTCCTGTTTCCTGTTTGAGTCATTTTAAAGGAACTTCCATGAAGTTTAACTTCACTTGGAACTTTGCCTATGTACTTTACACCTTTTCTTCCTTTTTATACTCTTAAGTGTTAATCAAGCTTCTCAACTTCTGCATCCTACCTGTACTTTTCCTTCACCAGCAGTTTGTGAGTTACGTCCTATATTTCAATTGTGTCAGTGGTAGCTCTGACAGTGTGGCAGGCATACTTCAGGAAATCAGATGTTTGTCTTTTTCTTTTTGAATTCATGACTGAAGGCTATACATCTTTTCCACAGACCTTGCCCCCGACACGAGCTTAGTCACAAGGGCAGGTAATGCTGGAGCTTCTGCATACTACACTATCTCCTTCCTCTTACAAAGACGTTTTAGAGCCTAATCGATCAGCCACTGTTGTAGATAGAAGAAAACTGACTCAGCGCAATTCTAACTTGTATTCCCATAGAAGGAAAAACACTAATTGAATAGTCACACAAATAAGCACTTTAAATTTGGGGAGCTTTGTTTTATGCTGGGATAGTGTGGGGTTGGGGAGCACATGAACAGGGAAGTAGGTCGCACTTTCGCTGGACCTCAGAAAATGTTTGGTTCCCCTATGTGAGGGGGACCAAGAGTGAACAAACAGGGTGAAAGTGAAAGTCGCATCATTTCCTTCATTTAAAACCCCAGCATCATATGAGGAAAATGAGCATGGAATTCCAATAGACTATAAACAGATTCTGATGGGGACATGTATGTGGAAAAACAGCTGGATCATGTGGGAAAGAAGTACAATCCTACAACTAAAATCAACTCTGAAATCCCCAAATTTTCATTTCTACACAAGAGTATTCCTAACTCCCAAAAAGGGCTTTGGATACCCAGAAATATTAAGGGTTTAATCTTAATTCTAGCAACTAGCAGTTGACCAACTTGAGATTTGAACATTTTAACCCTACTTCCAAGCTTGTCCCTTCTAATCTACCCTGGCTATGCAGTCTCCTGAGCTGAGGGGTTCGGACTAGATACAAGAGCAATTTGGTAGTTACTGAGCAAAACAAACAAACAAACAAACAAACACCCTCCCCCAAACCTCACGGGATGTTTTCTATTTATTCCTGTGGCAATCATGGAGAGATATCGTACAACTTCATACGTTCTCTGTGTGCAGTGTGCAGCGTGCAGTGTGCAGTGTGCAGTGTGCAGTGTGTATGTGGGGGGAGTGCACGTGTGTTCCAATTTTGCTCCTTTTTCTCTTTAAACAGGGTCTCACTGGAGCTCAAGCTACCTTGCATCCTGCTCTATCTGTAACCCAGGCTGGCCTTCACCTTATGATCTTCCTGCCTCTTCTTCCTGAGGGCTGGCATGACAAAACCATCATGACGAGCTCACACACCCTCCCTCTCCCTCCTTCTAGTCACCCGACTGTGCTCCTCCAATCATTTGCCTCCTCTAGTGTATAGAACTGTTTTTAGTAGAAATGGCATAAATGTGCCTTCTCTCCAGTCAGAACCTGTAAGTAAAGATGAGCAATTGGCATTTTAGGCAGAAAGGAACAAATTATTATATCAGTAAGCCAGCCAACAAAACCTCCAGAATTCTGCTGTGTAGTACAGCATGAGACATCTGAAAGAGGCTTTAGGATTTGGGATTTGAGCTCTTATATTCTGTAAGTCATTCTAGTTCTCCCTCCCATGTTTTCTTTTTCTTTTTCTTTTTTTTTTTTGTTTTTGTTTTGTTTTGTTTTGTTTTGTTTTTCGAGACAGGGTTTTTCTGTGTAGCTTTGTGCCTTTCCTGGAACTCACTTAGTAGCCCAAGCCTCCCATATTTTCAGATGAGGGCTTTTAAATGGGTTGGTGATTGTGTGATTGTGTGCATGTCTCTGTGTGTATAGACACACACAAAGGCAGATGCATCTGTGTATATAAGAGACTGTGGAAGCCAGAAGTCAGTTTTAGGTCTCTTCCTCAGTATCCATCTTGTGTTTTGAGAAAGAGTAGTCTCTCACTAGTACCTAATACTCACCAATCTGTATGTATAGACCGGCTGGCCAGTGGTCCTCAAGGATCCATATTTCTTCACCTCCTCCTGGTGCTTGGGTTGTAAGTTAACAAGCCCTGGCTCTTTTACATAGACTGTCTGAATGGAAGTTAGGTCTGCACATTTACATGGCCAGAGCTTCATCAAACAAGCCTTCTCCTAGCCCTATGGTGACCACTTTTACTGTGATATCAAATAAAGTGAAATTTGACCCCCCCCCAAAAAAACCCTCTTTTTTCATCAATAAAAGTTCTGTTGACAGTTCAATGAATTTGCTTTGGTTAATTTTTTGAGAGTTATAATCATTTATCGCACATATTTTGAATTCTAATAATTTTCACTCAACATTATATAATTTCAATACACCAGTATATAATAAACAGAATTACATGATGTGGTACACTGTTTGTAAACATTTTTAATAATTGTCTAATCTGCCATTAAGTTGGTGAGCAATACACCCTTTTTTTTTTTAAGTTGGAAAGCTTAGCCTTCTGCAGTGGTTTGTGGCAATAAGGCTGATAAATTTTGCATGTTATTTTTTCCTGTTTATTCAATTCTTTATCCATCCATTTACATCAGTGAGAGGACAGTGTGTGTAACTCAATTGGTAGAATGCGTGCACAGCATGCATGAAGCCCTGGGTTCAATCTCTGGCACTTCAGAAACCAGGCATGGTGGTGCACACTTGCTATCCCAGCACTGGGGAGGGGGAGCAGATGTTCAAGGTTATCTTTAGCTACATAGCAAGTTCAAGGCCAACCTAGGATACACAAGACACTCTTTTAAATACAACAACAAAAATACCAGTGCTACAGAATATGCATTTATAGACTTAAACATCTGCATTGATGTTCATGTTCCAACTGTATTTTTACTTCTATTATTTGCATTATTCAAACTATTTTGCCTGATCAGCACTGATTTTGGTTTAAGAGATAAGAATGTATCCTGGGCCTATCACCATTTAGTATCTGGGTGACACTCATGTCTGTGAAATGGGCATACAAATGCTAATGTCAGAAAATTTCCACCCAGGGAATTATCATCAGTCAAACATTAGTGCAAATGAAATTATTAAAGAAAGACTTTTCCCAAAAGACAACTAAGCCTTACACCCATTGGTCTGTGCTAAATATTACAGGAGGAGTATGAAGCAGGGAAGTTAATTCTGTCTGAGTAGGTATTATATTAATAATAATAAATGATTATTCTAGATTGCTAGATTTAAGGTAATTATTTTAATTGTATGTTTCACCATCTGGATGATAGTCATGGATGTTTAAGCAAATTTTCCTATTAGTATTTTGAGGAAATGCCAAGAAAATTGCCAAGCATTACATTCCTTTCACTTGTTTCATAATAATTTCATTTTTTGATTTGCTTCTTAATTTTAGGTTTAAAAAATCTGAACGTCTGGAGAAGTAAGAACCATGGTGATGGCTGACGAATCAAACCCTGCCTCCACCACTAAGGTACGTGAGCGTATCTCTGGGTCTGGTTTCTCTTGTGTCACACTGAAACATTATGAAGGGTTGTGGTGTGTGGTTTCAGTATGACGACAGGTCATGCAGCACTGTTGGCATAGCATACACTGACAAGGATTTGGTCAATCTTCTGATGACTAAGGGGAGAACACCACTTTGAAAGAGTGTTACAATGCTGTTTGGGGGCATCATGTCTGGTTGCATTTTTAGAGCAAACCTACAGATTATTTACTCATTTTAAAGAGATATAAACCAAGTTCTACAAAGTTAAAGTTTGTTCTTTACATCACTGGACATCAGGTAATACCATGCTAGAGACAGGGACAGTGATCACAAGGTTGTGCTTCTCTTGTTGGTGAACAGCTAATATGTGAAACCTTCCTAAGAACACTTAGTGAGAAGCCATGTAAAACAGACAAGAGGCTGGCAGGATTGCTCAGTGAGTAGTTGTACTTACCATCAACCTTGACAACCTGAAGTTGAACCTCAGCACTTTCATGGTGAATGGAGAGAACCAACCCCTGCAATTGCCCTCTGACCTCCACACACGGGCCATGGCATATGTTTATGAATGCATGTGGAGGAACACACAAACAGATATTTGTAAATTTGGAGAAAAAAAAACAGATAGGAAAAGACCCACCTTATCTCCCATTCATGCTGAATGCCCTATGAGTCAATATAACTTAATTTCCCAAACTCCCAATTGTTTAGTTTTTGCTCATTCCTTTTGAATGTTGAATGTAAACTGTTTCCCACAAAGAGATTTCTCAGGCAGAAGGTGCTGCCTCTAACTCTATCCCCTTTATTGCAAAGAATACCAAGAGCAAGGGTCATAGGTGAAAGAAGTACCCCTGGAATGCAAACAGGAATGTATCTCTCAGCCTTGCCTTCCTCTGGGGCATAACAGGAGCTGTTCCATTCACTAGCAACTGGCAAAAAGCAACGATCAACTGTGAGACATGGGCAATAAAGATATTTCAAAATGCTTGGAAAAGATCCTCTGAGAGGATAGTCCTGGGTGGGAAATGCAAAGGCAAGCCTTTCTGCACACTGGGGAAGAAAAGATGGCAGCTGTGGATTGTGGTCTCTCTCTTGATACTGAGTGATTTGCAATCTGAAAGTGAAGTTGGCCTGGAAAGAGAGGGAGAGAGAGATAACAAGGCAAAAAATATTCAATTTGAAGTTGCCTTCAAGGAAAAAATGTCACCCGGAAAATGATTTTATCAGGTTTGAAATGCAAATGTAATACAATCTCTGACATATTTGGATTGGTAAAATAATATATTTCAGGACTGGGTGAAGAGAGGGCGTCCATGCAGAGGAAACTGCACCACTGGGCAGAGGAAGGAAATAAAATCCGTCGCTGAAAACAAAGAGAATTCCATCACTGTGGAAAAAGATACCTGAGATTAGCCAAGGTTCTCCCCCCACTCTCCCCTGCCTTCTATCATAGGGAGACACATGGAGAGGATGATGGCAGACAAGCACAGTCCTCACTTCCGTTGCCCCCTGAGGCAGGTGGTGCTGGGTTTCTGGCCAGCTGACATTAAGGGCTTCTTCTGTCAGACTCTCGGGGGTAGGCTTCTGTTGTCACATGTGTATAAACTGACTTCACAATTCATCTTTGCTGATGGAGTCGATTGCATTAGAAATAGAAACTAGCAAAATTCAGTAAGATTCTAGTCCTAGATATTTCAAATAAGGGGTAATAAGAGAACTAGGGAGTTATAGCTAAATTTTTTTAAAAGTCACATTTTTTTTTTTGTGTGTGTGTGTGTGTGTGTGTGTGTGTATGTCAGAAGGCAACATGGTGAGAGTTGGTTCTATCCTCCTCTGTTGACTCTGAGATTAAAACGAGGTCCTTGGCATGTCAACAAGCAATTTTACCTGCTCAGTCATCTTGCTGGCCATTATTTGTTTATTAATTAATTAATTTAATTTTTAAATTGTGTGTATATGTATGGAAGGGTGAATGCACATGAGTGCAGGTACTCCTAGATGCCAGAAGAAGGTATCAGATCCCCTGGAAGCTGGAGTTGCAGGCAATTATGAGCTCCCCGACTTATCCAGATACTGTAAACCAAACTCAAGTCCTCTCCAAGAGTAGTTCATGCTCTTATCTATCGAGCCATCTCTCCAGAACCTGGTTAATTTTTTTTTCTACAGGATTACTTAAGGCTATTTTCATGCAAGTATATAATACATACTCATGCCCTTCCCTTTACCACTAAACATTCTCACATCTACTATCCTGCCGTATGCACACATCTGATTTTATGTACAGATAAAGACTCACAAGTGAAAGAAAACATGTTTTATTTGTCTATTCTACTTGTGTCCTTTTCTAACAGATGACATTACTTTATTCTTCCTTATACCTAAAAAACATTCCATTGCATATATAGAGCACATTTCTTCATCCACTCCTCTGCTGATGGACACTTCGACTGCTTCTGAGAATGCAAAATGAAGTAAGATGCAGAAGCAGAGACTCATGACACACAAATACAGTGATGGTTGGGAAACTTTTCATAGCAATGCTTTCTCCAGTGATGGGTGGATAGATGGTTCCTGTCTATATCCAGGCCCTTATGCATTCCAAGTGTTTCTTCACTTTGTCCCTGTCAGCTCTTCCTTCACTGGTGTAAGGATACCCCACTGGACACCCAGCAACACCTCATGTAGCATGGGGTATTGATGGACTTTGGTGGCTAGTACAATAAAGCATTGTGATATGGGTTGATAATGATGAGTGATTATATTGGTTTTATGTGTGTGTAAGCATGTGTGTGCAGGTGCACATGAAGACCAGAGAAGACCATCTCAGGTGCTTCTCAGATGTCATTCATTGTATTTTTTTTTAAGACAAGGTCAGTATCTCTCTGGTCTGTGGGTTGACAATTAAGCTAAAATGGCTGTCCTGGGAACCCAGGATTGCACCTGTCTCTACCCCCCAGTTCTTGAATCCTAAGCACATGCCATTATGTCTGGCTTTATTACATGGGTTCTGGTAATCCAACTTGAGTATTCATGCTAGCCAACCAAGCACTTTACTGAGCCTTATGTCCAGCCTTAACTTCATGGTTTAAATCTTACTATCCTCTAGATACCTATGAGACCCAGGGAGGTGCTAATGCACAGTCTGCATTCCTCTGTATCTTCCAATAGTAAACTATGTTTTCCTGCCTGACCTCCTGGTAGTCCATCTTTTCTGATGGCTTCTAAAACCACAAGGAGTAACTTGTGCTATTATGTGTATATGGATTGACTTGATTACTGAATCTTATTTAACAATGTGAAGAGACTAAAAGCAACCAGGCTCTTCATATAAATCCTGTGTGGATCAAAGTGGGAATACCTAACTGTCAATGTGTTTAAGCAGTAGGTGGTGTAATTAGAAATACATAGGCAGAAAATAAACCCACTGGATGAAGTTTCGTTACTGACCCAAGCATCAGCATTAATACCCCCTTATTTTAGTGGTCTGACTATGCAGTGGGATTTCATGTGCTATGCCATTTAAAACAGAATGGCTGGGAAGTTCCTGGGCACATGTAGATGCTCACAGTGGCTTGGGATCTATGGACATTTTGTGCAGAGTTGTGTGGTGCTGTCAACAGAACACATGAAACGGCCAACAAACAGCCTTAATGAGTTAGTGAGCTGTGTTAGGTGGGGAAAACGAGAAGAACAAAATTAATTGGATGCTTGGTGGTTCCCCCATAAAACCTGGTAAACTGGTATTGTCTGTGTGCGCATGTGCATGCCTTTGTAAAAGTGTGTGTGCTCCTGCCCCCACCTCTCCGAGCTGGAGTTCCAGAGACGAGCCTTCACACCAGGCTCTTCACATGGGCACAGGGGTCTGAACTCCTCAAGCCCCCATGCTTGCCTAGCAGGCACTTCACTGACTGAACTGTCTTCCCACCCATTTCTTTACAAGAAACACTACAATTCAGGTACCAAAATTCACAAATAGGCCACCTAGAAGAGCAGTGGGTGTTCAATGAGAACTGCAGCTGATTTATGGGGAGTGAAAGTGTTTCCCCAGAAAAAAAAAAAAAAAAAACACTGTCCAAAACTGTCAGGGACATAATTATCCATGTTAACATCAGAGACTTGGTTTACCAAAAAAAAAAAAGAGAGAGAGAGAGAGAGAGATAAACACAGGGCTTTCTTCTAGGATGGGTGGAGAGACGAAGAGGACCAGAAGCCAAGATTCCCAATTTAGTCCTCTTGCCTCATCTTCACATTGTTGCTTTTTTCTCTTTGAGGAGTCAACATTGCTCATTAATAATGAGGACTTTTAACTCCAAGCAACACAACAAATCAACCACAGACGCAGCCTACCTTATGTCATGTAGCTTTTAATTTGAATTTGCTTTTACTAGTGCTAGGGCTGAACCCAGGGCCTCATGCACACTCGGCACACACTCTACCATTGAACTGCATCCTCGAACCCAGGGTCTCATGCACACTCGGCACACACTCTACCATTGAACTGCATCCTCGAACCCAGGGTCTCATGCCCACTCGGCACACACTCTACCATTGAACTGCATCCTCAAACCCAGGGCCTCATGCCCACTTGCACACATTCTGCCACTGAACTTCATCTTCAATCCTCTGTTACATTTTAAATTCATGTGAGACCTCCCTAACTGAGTAGACTGGACTTGAACACATTCCACAGCCCAGGCGGTCTGTAAATTTATGATCCTCCTGCCTCAGTCTCTTGAGTATCTTGGGTTATAGGCCCGTACACCAAGCTTGTCATGAAATTTTGAATTTAATATGAATAAATATGTTATATTATAAAAAGATACATTACATCATTATCATAAATATAAAACAAATATCACCCATTGTAACTACAAATAAAAAGTAAAAAATAAGATAAAAATAAAGCATTGTGCAGCATACACAGTATGCCATAATGTGCCTAAGGTTTCAAGTCTGGTTCCTGCTTCCTCTTTGTTGAAAATGATTAGGAAACTTTAAAGTGAGAGCTGGAGATGTGGCCAGGCAACAGAGTGTTTTCCCAGCGTGCAAGGCCCTGAGTTCAATGCTTAGCAACTCTGTGAAGGGAAGGGGGCAGGAAAAATAGACTGGAGAGGGCATTAGAAGGATGGTTGGGGATACAGTCTGGTGGTAGTTCTCTTGCTTGGCCTGTTAGACGCCCTGGGTTCAACACAAAACAAAAGAAGGAAGGGAAGGAGGGAGAACAGGAGGGAGGGAGGGAGGGAGGGAGGGAGGGAGGGAGGGAGGGAGGGAGGGAGGGAGGGAAATCATTAGAAGAGTGTTAAGTGCAGGAAGTGCTCAGACTTCCTCCCTGACAGCTGAAGACAGGAAACTAGCTGCAGAAGAGGCAACTCTCACTCCATGGGAATCAGTGTTGGCTGGCGCTTCCCACCCTTATGTGCATGTGTGTGGCGCTTTCTGCCCCATGTGCATATACATACTGTGCCCCACACCTCAGGGAACACAGACTTGACTCTTTAGTACCAAATCACATAATAATCAGGGATCATCCAATCCAAGGCATTCACGAAAGGGAGAATGGTCAGAAGGGCTGTTGCTGGCAGTCATCTGGCCGAAGGGACCCAGTGCTCATCTGCCCTGGAGCCACAATGGTTCTCTGATCTCAGGTTGGGCTTGGCATTGAGCACTGGCTCTTCCTATGCCCAGTCCTGTCCCTGGGTCTTCCAGGCTATTCCACAAGGCTGCTTTTCCATGCTGAGTATTCATCGTGCACCACAGCTAAAGCTCCCTGTTTCCTGTTTACAGAGACTAATGCAAGAGGGGCTGTTTGTGCCTTGGCTGGCAGGCAAATAAACCCAGCTGCGAGGCTCTGTTGACAGCTCCTAATTTCTCAGCATCACCTTGGAGCTTGTAAAACTTCCATTGTTTCATTTTCCTCATGACGCCGTAATGATTTTCTACTGATTGAGTAGGGACCTGTGCCAACGTGTGCCTGCTCCAGCAGCAAGGAGGAATTCTCTGTGCCAGGTCCCTGAGGGGGAAGTGCCTTCCCCCTACACAAAGCAGGAGTGTGTGAGAACCTGGTGCCTCTCTCATGGGGATAAAGTAGATGTGTAACACTTTCTGCAGAGACACAATATACATATCTACCCACCTCAGAGAGGAAACCCATGACAGACCAAAGTAATGATGGCACCAAAGTCCACTTTGCTGAACCAGTAAGTTTATCAAGGTTACTAACAGAAGTCCAGGTAAGGGGTTACTTACAGGAGCATAAATGACTCAAAGGCAGCTGCATCATACCACCTCGACATGGGTCAGGAAAGCTGCATACTGGGCTCCCCACCCTCAGTCAGCTGTCCCACCTCCTATACATTCTAGCACCATGGTAAGACCCAATGTAGCTATGAGGCAGAAGCCAACCATATCTGGAAGCTCAGAGAAGGCTCTGGTTCCCCACCTTTGTTCTAGACAGGTCTGTGCCTAGCCTTGTTCTTCTACCATGGACCTTGTGGTTGCTCAGTTTATTTCACTGTGTGGCTCTGGGCCAAGGCCTACTGCAGGTCCCAGCAATAGCTCTCTGCTTCCTGCAAGCCAACGGCCATGCTTTACCAGAAGGAAATAGCTTCACTAAAGAAAGCTGCCCTTGCTCTTTGACCCCAGCTGGCTTCCTCCCACCAAGCAGCCCTGTGCTGCACCTCCAGCTCCATGAGGCTGTTGTCCTGCATCTGATGAAGAGCCATGCTCCTTAGAGAGATGACTCAGTTCTCTGTGTCGGCCCAAACTTTGGCAAGCCTCTGTGAACATATGATCTGTTGCAAGAATTAAGTTTGCATGAAGAAATTAAAGAAGAAGATTTAGATGGCCCCAACACCTGGAGCAGGCTTTGTATAGTGATAGAGAGGTGGTCTACAAGACCCAGAAACACAGTGACCAGATTATAAGCTTCCATCAGGGGCTCTATAGTTCAGAATATGGAAGGGGAAGCATTTCCTCAGGGGAATGGGGAAGCTAGCCATTTTCCTTAGGCAAGTGGTTTTTGAAACTGTGGGATCTGTTGTCTCCTTCTGCAACTGTTGCGTATCTGTCTGGGTGCAGAAGCAGCTGCTTTGCTTCTGCAATCCCCTAAACTGTCATAGCTGTCTTCCTGGAACTTTCTGCTCAGTTTAGAGCCTTGGTTTATTTGAAGTTGGTGTTAGTGTTCTGACCTGCCTCTTGGGGACCCACCAAGCATCCTCCTGATGCCATACTGAGTTCCCTTTAAGAAAACCTCCTCCCCCCCCCTCTCTCCCTCCCTCCCTCCCTCCCTCCCTCCCTCCCTCCCTCCCTCCCTCCCTCTCTCTCTCTCTCTCTCTCTCTCTCTCTCTCTCTCTCTCTCTCTCTTCCCCTTCCTCATTTCCCTGCCATGAGTAGGTGTGTACACCTCCTCTACCTCTCCCTTCTCTTTCTTTCTGTCTCTTTCCTTACCCTTCTCTCTATCTCCCCATTATAATCCTTTCCACATGAATGTTATGCCTGGGGTGTGAGTGACTTTCCACATGCCACAGTCTACCACCACATCTGCATGTCATCCATGCTGGGAATCTGGCTAATTTGATCATGCATAGGCCTTGTATATGTAGTCACAGCTGCCTTGAGTCCATGTTGTATCACTCAAATACTCTCCCTGAAGATGACCACTACCTCTGTCTCTTACATATACACTTACACTACCGCTGTCAGATTACATATGCCCTTCATTGCTGTTTTCTCTCCCACCATCCAAAAGAAATAAATATTTTCTGTGTATACTGCCCATCTTTTGTATACTTCCTTTAATCCTGAAAGTATGTAGATTAGAATGATGATTTAGGCAAATGCTATCATTCTGAAATTGGCCTTGTTCACCTAGGATACTGTCACATTTTGTTTTTTTGTTTTCAAGATCTATCCCTATTAATACAAATAGATTTGTTCTTCAATTTTACCTTCCATGACTATGCCACCATGTATTTATTGGGACCTCTGGTGGTCTTGTAGATTGCTCTTTCCTAGAGAAGGGAAACATAAACATCAAGTCAAGGAAAGCAGAAAAGTTGGGTGGCTTGAGCACCTCAAGGGTCACCTCTGAGGTTATCCTGGAGCTGTGGACATAGGACAGTGATGACATGTTTAGAGTCTAATGGGAGAGAGGGAGAAATAAGCAACAATTGAGTTTTCATCTTAGGGATTACTCTTGCTATGTGCATGCATATGGGAAAGAGTCACAGAAGAAGACAAGAGGTGGTGTGGGGGAACAGGGGTGTCCTCAGTGATCTGCAGAGAATGAGCAACAGCCCAGATGGAAGAACAGTGCAGACACTGAGAAACAAATAAGCCACAAGGCCAGCACAGCAATTCCCACAGGGGTCACAGAATTCAGGTTTATACCTATGCTTGTCTTCCTTTAGAGGCTTTGCTGGTCAACTAAAATAAACTGAACCACATTCTACCAAGAAAGACATCAGGGTCTCTTTGTGAGGAGAGTGGGTGTTTTGAATAAAATATTATCTAGATATTTGTGCATGTGAGCTAGGTGACTGAGCTACATCTCATACATATTTTAAACATTTTTATTTGGAGACAGGATCTCAGTGAGTTGTTCAGGATGGTCTTGAACCCACTTTATAGACAAGCTAGACCCTTGTACTTAAGATCCTTCTGCCTCACCCTCCAAGCAATTGGGACTATAGGCCTGAACCACCAAGATCAGAAATTAAATCCTGCTTCAAAGAAGCCTTTAGTCCTCAGTCCAGTGGCAAGATAATCAAAATCACTTTGCAACACAGTCAAATATGACTGTCTATTGATGTACCCATCCATGTAGTCAGTGGACACTGGTGATGGCTGAGATGGATGGTGAAAATATTAGATATTAAGATTAATTTTTGTAGGGGTTTATTGGGTTTATTTTTTATTTAAATGTGTGTGTGTGCATGAGAGAGAGAGAGAGAGAGAGAGAGAGAGAGAGAGAGAGAGAGAGAGAGAGAGCCCACATACACCAGATGAGGGAGTTGGATCCTCTGGAGCTGCAGTTACAGACTGTGAACCTCTGAACCTCTGGTTGTGGGTACTGGGAATGGACCTTGTCAAGAGCAGTAAGTGCTCTTAGCTACTGATGAACGTCTCTAGCCCCTGGAGAGTGTGGGCCTTCTGTATGCAGTTTCCTGACTGTAATTCATTCTGCCATAGGTAGATAGACCACATTGGTTAGTATATATTCTAGAAGGTCAGAAGGAACTGCTGTGCACATCATTTCCAGTTCTTCTGTCTCTATCACACAAATTAGAGCCATGCAAATTAGGTTCAAGTAAATCAGGGCAGTCCCACTTGACCAAAGTTCAGCCTAAGTCAAAGAATCAAGTCACACGGTACCGGGCAGCTCTAGCAGGGATCAGTCTACAACATTTCAAGACCAATTGTTTAGGTGCTGGAAAGGAACAGTGGGCTCCATTGGCATGTACCTACACTCATATGTACAGAACCCCCAAACCCCACTCACATACGTATAATTAACATTGTTTAAAAAGGGTACAAAGTTGCATGGGTAGAGAATGAGGTAGTCATGGGAAGACTATGATCACACTATCTCACACAAAATTCTCTAAGAGTTACTAAAAATAATAATAATAAATATAAGTCTTCAAAAGACTAGTAGTTTGGGATTCACCGACAAAACTTATAAAAATAACCTAATGAGGACCAGAGCCATTTTCAGGCTTTTTATCGATGACCTTCCTTCCATGGCTGTCACCTCCACTCACTGGAGCAGTGGAACAAGGCATAGAGATGTGGAACATGGTTGAGCAAGGAATGCAACCCTGACCTCAGGGGCTTTACTAAGCCATTCTGTCTGTGAGAGCAGCAGACACAGGCTGTGGCCTGCACTCCCTCTCAGAGCCACAGGAAAAGGGAAAGTGACTCTCAACCTGCCTGGGCGGGTGTGCCGGGCTGAGCTGTATAGAAGGCTTGTCAAGGAAAGCAACAGCTCTCACCCCAAATGAAGAAGGGAGATGGTTTATCTGGAGCTAATATGAGCGACAGTAAACACGAATACAGATTCAGGATTCTTCAAATACTGTGCCTCCATCCTGGTAACAGTCCTGGGGAGGTTTATAGAAACAGCACAGGAAAAGATAAGTTAAGATGCTTCAGATACGCTGAAGGAAACGTTTAGTAGGTGAAAGTCTTGACCATAGGCCCGAGATACTGACTTTCTCAGCCTTCTGATTGATTTTTGATTTTTTATCTTGATTGTACATTCCAAAGGAATTATTTGATGGTCACAGAGATGCTAGATCACATACAGAGAATGGCAATAACAAATGGCTTTGAAGGATGATAAAGACAGTCCAAGATATTTGGCTTTGCACTTACAACATCCCACCCTTTCCAGGTCACTGAAATTCTAATCAGTAACCCAGTCTTTGTAGTCAACAAGCATATCCAGAAATTCTCTTTAACAGGCTCTGGCCTGCCCATCCTGCCTTACACAGTGGCTGAGCCTGGTTTATTTCTCCCACTTCTCAGTCTGCACATCCAGTTATTCACTGGACACTTCCCATCTGTTCAGCCATGTTTTAAGATGGCCATCAAATCCATGTCATCTTCCTTCCTTGCTTTCTCCTCCTTGCCTCCCTTCCTTTGGCACACAGGATGAGCATCTGCTACTCACAGGATGGCATGCTTTGTCGTGCTGGAGCCAGCAACAAGGCCTGGCTTAGTACTGACAGGCATGGATTATCTGAATTCCTGTCTTGAAGAATTAAAAAATAACAAAAAACAGAAACCAGTTTTTTCCCTGTACTGAGTTGCTTTCCTATCCAGGAATCCAGGAAGTTAATGAGAGATAGCACTGAGTGGGGACAGAGGGGTTTGTGTTTTGATTTGTTTTCATTCTTTTTTTTTTCACATAATGCTCAATGAAAGCCAGGGTACTTTTTGGTCTTGGCACCTGTTTTAGGGAGATCTCCTCAGGGATATATATATATATATATATATATATATATATATATATATATATATATATTGTTGTCTGAGGAATGAGTGCATCTGTGAGAGCATAAGATACACTTACCATCACTATGACCAACAAGTGTATTGATAATCACAGCTGCCCCTCATGGAACGCATGCTACTCTCTAGTGAGGCGTCCAAGTACTGTCCAATAGAAAACCCTATTTGCACTGCCACCACTTCAGGAGTGGGAGTTTGTAGTGAAAGGACCAAGCAGACACCATAACAGGCTACTCAGTCTCCTCTCAGAGATCAGACCTTAATTTCAGTTTCCTGAGACTTGAGCAAGCAGCTTCTGGAAGGGCCATGAACAAAAGACATAGTCCTTGCAGTAGCTCCCTTTCTGCACGCACTCTGACTGTTCAAGGTTCAGTCAGTTGCTTACCACCTGGGACCCCTCACCAACTTAGAGCTACGTGCATGGGTCAATGTGAACGTGCTAGGCCAGCCAGCCCCCATGGCAGCTCAAGGACAAAGCCTGGGACTTGTCCAGGCCTGCCCAAAAATGATAACTGTAACCCTCAACCAGTAAATTCAAAGGTTACACATTCTCACCCAATCATATGATGCCAAGGCTTGTGCCAACCTGCTTGTGGTTTTCCCTTTAAAAACCCCTTACCCTGAGAGCTCAGGGCCGTCCTCCTTCACCTGGCTAGCCAGTGTGTTGGACCCGGACCAAGCCTGAGCTTGCTTGTTATCAATAAATCCCTTGTGTTTTGCATCAGATATCGGCTCTGTGGTAGTCTTGCTTGGGGGTCTCTTGATGTGGCCACAACAGTAGTAAAGGGAGCTTAGACAGGAAGAGGTTGTACAGGCTCTTCAAATTCACACACTTCACAAATGGGAGGAAGGAGATTTGTGCATGACTGGTGGGATTTTGGGGGCTTTTAGCCACTATAAATGTTGCCTCTTGGGGCTCGAGAGATGGCTTGACACATCAGCAGGAAGACCCGAGTTGTACCCCAGCAGCTGAGCGGAGAGCTAGGCCTGGTGGCACACACTTGTAATCCCAGCACTGAGGAGGCAGACTCAGGAGGATCCTGGGGCTTGCTGGCCTAGTCCTTGGAGTCCCAGGCTCCAGAGTGAACACAAGATGAGTGGTATCAACAGGAATCACGCTGAAGGTCATCCTCAGGCCTCTGTATGCATGTGTGCTATACACACATCACCCCACACATGGGTACACACAAATGTTGCCTTTTATTTATAAATAAATTATTTATGACTTAAGTGTTATATTGTCTTTATTTTCTTGGCCACTTTAACAAAAAATTGAAAGTTTATAAAATATTTTGTTTTCACAAAAAAATGTAAGAACGTGATGATTACATTAAAAATCCTTTGATTTCCATAAATTCATATCCATGCCATTTGACAGATAAGGGATCTCCCCAGGATTATAAAGAATGTTAGTGTCAGGGTCTGGATTAGTTCAGAACAACACAGGTAAGCATGGGTTCTGAGACAGCTCTCAGTCCTAGCTCAGACAATTAGCCCTGAGTAGTGGAGACTCTCCAAATTCACTCCTACTCTGCTGTAAAGGGCTTGGTAATGTGCTGACCCCACAAACAGTTCTAAGAATCAAGGGAGACAATGAGCCTGAAATGTTAGTACTGTACCTTGACTAGCCTGTGTTATTCCTATAATTGTTGTTTTATTATTTGGATTTGCCGGGTCTCATGTAAACCCTGTGTTCTTTTCAATGATCTCATAATACTTCCAGCTAAGTAGTTTGTTCATGTGGGCATGGCCATGTCTCCAATTCCCATAAACCCAAAAACTTAGCATTTCCAAATGGCATTTTTAAGGGAGTGGTAACTAAGTAAACAAGAACATAGCGCCCTGACTCTGTCAAGAAATCAGTCAAGAATCTGATCAAAACCACAGTCAAGAAATCATGCTTTCACTTGCCAAGTTCTTCAAAAAACCCAAACTTTCATGATGATTCCTCATGTTCTAGTCTTACTCATTTTTCTGATACTGGTAGACATGACCAAAATTAAAATGTCCAATGCCAGTGTGGTGGCATACATTTGTAATCCAAGAGCTAGGAAGGCAGAGACAGGCAGATACCTGAGACTCTCTGATCAGCTCACCCCAGGTTTATATGAGACCTTGATTTAAAAACCATAGTGAAGTTCGATGATTAAGAAAACATCTTGGTCTTCCAGATGACTGCAATTCACTTTCTAGCACCCATATCACACAGCTTACCACCAACTGTAATTCCAGCTCAGGGGACCTAAAGCCCTCTTCTGGCCTCCATGGGCAGCCATATGCAGGTGCCCACACACACATAGATGCATACACAAGTAAATCTAAAGCACAAGAGGAAGGAGGAGCAGAGAAGGAGGGGCAGGAGGAGAAGGAGTAAGAGGAGGATGGCTCCTGAAGAACAGTGTACATGCACACACACACACACACACACACACACACACACACACAGTTTCTAGGATGACTTAGATGTCCACTAAAGAGCTTCATTGTCACATGCTCTGGTAAAAAATACGGAATAAGTGCAGAGAAAGAGAAATGAGTAATAGGAAGTGTGGGTTCTTTCAAGTAGTGGCAGAGAGATGATCCACCACAGAATTCCACAGCACAAGAAATAATAGAAGTATATCATTGGTTGCACCTGAGCCTGCTGAAGCTTCCACACGCAGCTGTTTATCTGTGGGCAAAGCTGGCTCAATATTCTCCATGGATCCCTGATTATTAAAAGACAATTCCCCACCTGCTTCAATACTCATGTTTCTCTGAAGTTTCTTTCTGTCATTTTTACTGCTTTCTCTCCTTTGTGGGCTTATGAGGACACCCACACTGCTTAAAGAGAACACCAATAAGAATCAAGTTGCTGTGATTAGCTGTTAATGGTGCCCCACCACACTTACACTTTGCCAACCTGAGAACATGTTTCCACCTTTGTTTACCTCTAGTTCAGATGAAAGGAAACATGAGTTTCAAACCATGAAAGATCACATCATCTTCTGATGACAAATTCTGGAAGAAACATTTGATGGACAGTGTAGAATTTGCTTCAGCAGACCTCTGTGATAGAGTGAGTCAGGCCCACAGTCTTCACAGGCAGTGTAGCCAGGCCTGAGGAATCATGGAGATTCCTTTATGGATGTACAGAGGCATGAATGTGGGTCAGCAGTGGACCTGTATCATGCTGCCTTCCCCTGTCTCTCCTCTTTCCTTTAATAAAGACCCACCCCTCATGTTGTCTGTATTTTTGAGTTTTCCAGTTCCAGGTATCCTCAGATAACCAAAGTCTGAAAAGACCAAACAAAAAGTTCTAGAAATAACCAAATTATAAATTTTAAGTTGTCTGCCATTCTAAATAGTATGATGAAATCTCACACCATCCAACTCCAGTCCACCTGAGATGTTAATGCCATGTTCTCCGAGAAATCCACACTGTATATGCTACTCAACTATCATTCACTTAAGCAGACATCTAGGTTGTCAGATCAGCTGTCTCAGAATCACAATGTTTATGTTCAAGTAATGAGAGGTGGAGGAAAGAAAAACATGGCAGAGACTATTCTTGTAACTCTTACTACAGTTCATTGGTATGATTGTTGTGTTTTATCACCCATTCTCATGTCAATTTCTTACTCTAACTTATAAATTAAACCTTATTGTAGCCATATATAGAGAAATGTATATTTCATATATGTATAAGAAGAGCAGTGTATATAGAGCTTGGTACTCTTGTCTTCAATTGAGGCATGCATTCAGGACCTTGGAACATATTCTCATGAATAATATACAACCCCTTTGTCTTTTCTTATTTGGGAATTCTCTACTCTGATTCTGTGACTTTTTAACCAGTAAGATGGCTACATCATCAAGAAGTAGGGATGGCCATAGTGGAAACAGAATTCAGGCAGGATACTCTTAAATCTATCTCTCCTGAGTAAGATTTGAATGACTCTAGTCTGAAAAAAATTATTCCACCTTTCAAATTCATCTATAAATTAGAGATGAATACAGTGATTCATGGGAAATATTTAGTGTAGTGCCTGGTAGACAGGGAGTCTGAAGATACAGAACTAATGTCATGACTTTCCTGGGACTTAGAGGATCAATAAATAATTGAGGCTTAGCAGACAGCACACATGTAAGGCCAGCTGTGTGTGTGTGTGTGTGTGTGTGTGTGTGTCTGTGTCTGTGTGTGTCTGTGTGCCTGTGTGTGTTTGGGGAAGGCGAGGGTTCAGCAGCCATGACTACTAAATTCAGAATGCACTGATCAATTCCTCTCTCTGGCACTGTAGCTGAGTGATTCATTGGTTGAGCTAATCACTCTTTCTATTCTTTACCTTCTTCTGCTGCTCTTTTATTCCTCCCATTTCCCAACAATTTAAGCATATCTGTCATGGAGATGGAGCTCAATGGTGCAGTGCTTGCTTGCATGCACGGAGCCCAGGGTTCAGTCCCTAACACCACTAATTAATAAACTAAACAAACACACAAACGAGCACTGCACTGAGCATCTTGCTGTGAATGGGGTATTCAGCAGCAGTACCACAGCCTTAACCTGTGGAGCTGAGTATTTGACATGGTTTCCACAGTGATTGTCCACGATGCTGCCAAGTGCATCATCTTGTCACAGGGAATTCATACTTAATTCTTGTTCTGTATTTGTCTGTGACCTCTATATCCCACCTCTGTTGACTTCAGCATTTTCTGGGAAGCCGGAGCAGAAGTAGGCAACCCAGTAGGAGCTGGTGGAGGGTGCAAACACATTTTTCAAACTTTGGCCCTTAGAAATGCAGAGAAATCAGGAACTTCTCCTGGGAATAGACAAATCTCCATTAACATACTTAATTATGTTTTATATGATTAAAACAAATACAACCGAAAAGTTATCTGTTCGTTTCTCCCAGATCTCACACTGCAAGTCATATCAGTTGTTCCTAGGTCTCAC
The DNA here is from genome assembly GCF_004664715.2 of Peromyscus leucopus. NCBI lineage: Eukaryota > Metazoa > Chordata > Mammalia > Rodentia > Cricetidae > Peromyscus > Peromyscus leucopus. The sequence continues at coordinate 22,859,978 of NC_051086.1, forward strand.
TGTGACAGGGGTGAATTATAAGCCGAGGGCTGAATTTGTTCCTCATTCCTGTGTTTTTATGCCTTGCTGCACTCCAGGTGCCCGTAATGGAGATGTGATCTCAGTCACACAGAAGGAAATATTTTAAGACCTGCCAAAACCCTTGGCTCAGAACTTGCTTTTCCAAGCAACCTGTCTGAGCCTGGAGACTGAGGTGAATTATTGAGACCTTAGAGGGTTCACCAAGAAGAATGTGTGGGGAGGGTAAGGCTGGAGGCTTTATCTGGAATCCCACTGCTTTCCCCCTGTAGACACAAGCTGGGCTGCAGACTCAATGTCTCCTCTGGGAGCCATCTCCTGGGCACACACAGGAAGGGCAGAATGGCATCAGGCAGGGGAAAGCTGAGGATTCAGGGCATCACATTTGTCTTTGACATCAAGAAGCAAGACAATGACAGATTAGTATCCATCTGCATCTGGCTTCTAGTTTCAGGACCAGGGTTTGATAATTGAGCATGAGTTCCACTTTCAGATATCAAAGACAGGTACATCTTCCTGTTCATAGAAAATACTCGTACTGACTACCCTTGGCTCTATGCACTTTCTCTGAATGTGGGTAGTTAATCCTTGGTCCAATTCTATGAGGTGGGTGCTGTTCTCACCCTCAGATGGCGTTAGGAAAACTGAGACATGGAACATCAAAATTTGCATGAAATCACAGATGTAGAACTAGTAGAAGAGGCAGGATTCAAACCCCAGTGAGCAGGTTCCCAAGCCTACATTCTGTACATTGTGATCCAGAGCCTTGTGCTGAGAATAATGATGAAGGTAAAGGAGATAGTGATCATTGTCGTGATGGCAGTAGATGAGGTCCTTACGCTGATGATGGAGGAAGATAAACAAGTGATGATAAATAGTGGTTGTCAAGAGGAGCTTAAATCATGTCCCAGACAACCTTGGGGCATATATCAGAGCATTTCTAGATTGAGTTAATAGAGGGAGGAGGACTGGAGTCCAAGAGTGAGTACAAAGGAGAAAGCAAGCTGAGCACTGTGTCCACCTTTCTCTGCCTCCTGACAACAGATGTAACAGGACCATTTGACTCTGGTTCCTGCCACCATGACTTCCCCACCACGATGGACTGTGCCCTTGAACTGCAAACCAAAATAAACTCTTCCAGAAATAGATGAGATCTTCTGGGTAAACTGGGGAGCGGTGGGGGGCAGGGAGGGGGGGAAAGAGGAGTGGGGTGGGGGATGGGAACATAAGGGATCAGAGTTGGGGGAGAGACAGAGGAGGAGAGCAATGAAAGAGATATCTTGATAGAGGGGGCCATTATGGGGTTAGGGAGAAACCTGATGCCAGGAAAACCCCTGGGAATCCATAGGATGACCCCAGCTAAGATTCCTAGCAATAGTGGAGAGGGTGCCTGAACTGGCCTTCTCCTGTGATCAGACTGGTGACTACCCTAATTGTCATCAAGAACCTTCATCTAGTAACTGATGGAAGCAGATGCAGAGAGCCACAGACAAGCAGTAGGCAGAGCCCTGGGAGTCAAGTTGAAGAGAAAGAGGAGGGATTATTTGAGCAAGGGGGGGGGGTCAAGATCATGACTGGACAACTAGGGAATTTGCATGGGACCAACCTAAGCCCTCTGCATGTGGGTGATAGTTGCGTAGCTTGGTGTCTTTGTGGCCTCTAGCAGTGGGACCAAGATCTGACCCTGGTGCATGAGCTGTCTTTTGGAACCCATTCCTTGTGGTGGGACACCTCTCTCAACCTTGATGTAGTGGGAAGGAACTTGGTCCTGCCTCATCTTGGTATGCCATGCTTTGTTGACTCCCATGGGAAGCCTTACCCTTTCTGAGGAGTCGGTGGGAGGGTGTGGAAAGGAGCGGGGGAGAGAACGGGATGAGAGGAGGGAAGGGAAACTGTGGTTGGTAAATTTAAAAAAATTAATAAAAAAATAAACTCTTCCTTGACTAAGCTGCTTTCCCCCATATGTTGTCACAGCAACAAGAAAAGTAATTAATTCAGAAGGTAAACAAGATAATGATGGTGATGATGAAAGGAGGTGATGGCCTGCAGATAGTGGAGATGATGAGGAAGCTAAGGGAGACATTGATGATGATGGTAAAGTCAAAGGATGGTGGTGCTGATGATGATCTGCTGATCATTGCTACCTATCCTGTTCACCTACCTTGTTTTATTTTGTCTACTTCAAAAAACTCCATAGACTCTGATTTATCCCTATTTCATAGCTGTGCAAAATGAGGGTTAGAGCAGAGAAATAACTTGCTCGTAGCCACACAGTACAAAGACAAAAAAAAAAAAAAAAAAAAAAAAAAGCTTGACCGGGACTCAAGCTCAGACAGCTCATCACCCAGATCCACTGTATGTAAAATACATCACACTGAACCCCAGGAACCCCAGCAATGTTGCCTTTATATGTGAGGTACAGAGATCCAGATCTTCACAAATCCTCAAGTCCCCAAATAACACCAAAGCAGGTGGACATTCCTCATGAATGCAATAAAGCATAGCAGAAGGAAAGAAAATGGCTCCAGCAGGGAAAGGATGAGTCGGAAGCACAAAATTAAATGCCCACACGAAGCTCTTTTCTCTCCAGGAATCAACCTTTTTTAAGTCACTGCTGTGTCTCCCCATATTCATTCTCAGCACTGGGAGTGAGGGGTTCCTGTGTGCATTATTTCTGACACAAATGAACACATGTGGTTACTTCCCAGGAGCCCTGAGAAGGTGCAGACAGCTTGTGGACAATGGTAAGCTTCTGTGGAGGGATGCTGAGCCTCACACCCAGTGCTATGAGTTTATTACTACAATCTGTACCTCAGTAAAGGACATATTATGGCTCAGTATGTGCCTGCCAGGTTACCTATAAATAGAGAGATCACAAATTTTGAACCTGAAAAAAAATGATAATTGATAAGATTGGGAAAAACTGAGTCAAATTCCTACTAGATACTCCTGTGAAGGACAAGTTGGATACACTGCCCTTTATTTATTCTTTCTCTGCTATATCTCAGCCACTCTGGCCTTTTTGCACATCCTGTGACATCCTAAGTTTTTCCTCTGGCCCCTAATACTTAGCCCCTTCTAGCAAGGTGATCTTTGAATACTTGTACATGTGTTTCCTCACCCACTGGCACTTCCCCTCTTCTGATGACCCAGCCCTCTGACCAATCTAGGCATCGTTACCTCCTCGTGCCTCTGGGACTCTCACAGCACTCAGTACTAACCGTATTTGGGGTCTTTAGATAGTAATGTGTTTGCTCATGATCTATATCTGCTTCTAAATAAGACAACACTCTACCTCCCTTGTTCATGACTAGAAGGACAATGTGTTGAGCAGAGACTGGAGACAGATGACCAGTGTTTGTGTCATAAATAAAGGTAATTATGAACAAATAAAAAATGATGAGATGTATGTCCTTCCCTGGCATTGCTGGAGGGCAGGAGGCTGCCGCCCCTTCCCCCTGCTGAGCACACTGAGGATTCTCTACTTAAAGCAGGACATCTGGAGTAGGAGTTTGGGGGAAGGCAGTGAGGCAGGAGGATAAAAAGAAACAAAAGTACCATATAAGAAAATGCCACAAGTAAGCCATTACTTTTGTGATAACTTAAAATGATTTTTAAAGGTAAAAAATAAAAATAAAAAATCAGGGAGTTATTTATACAATTATTTTTAATAGTTCTTTGAGATTTCTTGTGCATTGTGTTTTGATCATATTCACTACCTCCTCTCAACTCCTCCCAGATCCACCCCTTTTCCCTACCCATCCAACTTTCACCTCTCAAGTCCAATTTGGGCTGCCACACATTTATAGATGGGGGGACTGCCACAGAAACGGGTGGTGGACCTACCAGGACAACACTCTAATTAAAGAAAGCTGACTGCCTCTCCCAGCAGCTACAGATTGCTAATAACTCTGGTACTGGGGTGGGACGCTGTACCCATCTCTCCTCTCTGTGTTGCATTTGATCTGGCTTGGGCTTGCATGAGGCTTGTGAATACTTTCATAATTGCTGAGAGTTAATGTATGCAGCTTCCCTACTGGGTCCAGAGGACACTTTTCTGGTCAGTGCCACAGCCTCCCGTCCACTTCTCATACCTCTAATTGCAGCCGTGCTATATTTTCTGCTGTAGACGTCCTCACCTTCCTTTCTTCGCAGTGGTTCCAGAATTTCCTCTTTATTAGAAAGCATAGAGTTACACTATTCTGCTTTCAGTTTTATTTTCTGTGCACTGAAGTTCTGTGGTTTAGATCAAGGGGAGGCAGATTTTGTTCTAACATTTGCAGTTCTCTGTACAACTTCTGCTTGGATCTTCAAATATCTGCTTTCCTCTCATTCTCTTTGGAATGGCACCTTGCCAGGGTTTGCTAACTGCCCCCAGACAAGTCTCCATGGAGAGAAGTGGACATAAGTGAGCAATACCTAAGGAGTCGAGTGTGGCAGCACAGTCCTTGAATTGCAAGTGTAATGCTTTTTGTTTAAGTAGATAGAAGGGTGGTTTCTGGTAACTGAAGGGACCAGCGCCTCTAGGATACACAGGAAAACATTCAAAACAGAGCACCAGTCTTCCAGGCAGCTGTCTTCTCATGAGTCACTTGCAATGTTTGATGAGGTTTTGTGTGTTTCTTTCCTTGGAGAATTCGTGATAAACAGTGGGATTCAATTTAGATACTTTCTATGAAAAGACTAATATTCTGTCCTGTACACAATGATCAGAGGAAAGAGCATCTCATGTGATGCTAATGCTCCCATGCTGATTCCTTTTGACCTTAAACTTGACACACCTAGAATCACCAGAGAAGAGAGTCTTAATGAGGTGTTGTCTTGATCAAGTTGGCCTGTGGGCATGTCTGCTAGAATTCATCTTGATTGTTAATTGATGTAGAAAGACCCAGCCCACGGTGGACACCACTATTTAACTCCTAGGCAAAAAAAAAATCCTGAACAGTTTTAGAAAGGAGAAAACTAGTTAAGAGCAAGCAAGCAAGATCCATGCATTTATTCTCTTTTTATTCTTTTCTTTTTTTGAAAATGGATTCTTCTCTCATACAATAGATCCCAACCACAATTTCCCCTCCATCCACTTCTCCTAGCTCTCCCCGATCTCTCCTTTCCTCCAGATCCATTTCCTTTACATTTCTTCTTCAGAAAAGATTAGGCTTCCAAGCAGACAACAGCCAAACAGGACAAAGCAAGATACACTAAGACAAGGCTACAGCCCTCATATAAAGGCTGGGCAATCAACCAAACAGGAGGAAAAGTGTCCCAGGAGCAGGTAAAAGACTCAAACATATACCCACTCCCACTGTTAGAAGTCCCACAAAAACACCAAGCTAACAACCATCACATATATGCAGAGGACCTGGTGCATAAACATGCAGGCTCAGTGTTTGCCTTTTCAGTTCTCTGTGAACCTACGCAAGCCCTGCTTAGTTGGTTCAGCAGGGCATGATCCCCTGGTGCCCTTCATCCCCTCTGACTCCTACAGTCTTCTTGACTACAGATGCAATGTGGCTAGATGCTTGAGCTCCTGTCTTAACTGTCCTACATAATGGGCTGTAAGCTGGACTTTTGAGTCAAATAAACCCTTTAGTTCCTTAAGCTGCTTCTGATCAGGGTATTTTTATCACAGCAATGCAAATGACACTACAATAACTGCAAATTGTAGGACCCTCATTATAATTCATAGTAACACAAGTACTTACATATATGTGTGTGGTGTGCATCCATTTGAGTTGATACACGTTTTCATGTGTGGGTATACACATGTGCTGAGCTGTACATGCATGGATGTCCCTTTGCATTTGGAGGCCCAAAGCTGATGTTAGAAATTTTCACTATTCCACCTTCCTGCCTGAAGCAGGCTTTCTCAATCAAACCTGGAGTTCACCAATAAGTGTGTCTTGCTAGCCAACTCACTCTAAAGAGTCCCTCTCTCTGGTTTCCAAGGCTAGGATTACAAGTGAGCTACCATACCCCGCTGGCATTTATCAGGACCCTAGAGCAAGATCTGAACTCTAGTATCCTTTCTTGAGTGACAGTTGCTTTAACCACTGAGCCATCTCCTCACCTCCAAAATATTTATTTTCCATTGGAAAAGTATTTGAAGTCTCTGCTTCCCAGAGCACCATCACCTTTCACAGACAATCCTAGCCCCCTAATGCCAAGGGAATTTTATAGACTATTTAGCATGTGCATGCATGAGTGCTCATGTTTGTGTGTGTGCACCAGCAGGTGTCTGAAGTATAAACTCATGAGAGATCAAATTACTGAGTAACTTTAAAGAACAACAATAAAGCATAGTAAGTACTAATATTTATGAGGGTTTTTTTTTTCCAAATGCTAGATAGAGGGCTTTTTTTCTCTCTCAGACATTTATCTATGGTACATATCCTCATTCAGTCTTCCCAGTTACCTCAATGAGAAAAGCACAACTTTTAAAAATGAAAAAACAAATGAACAACAAAAACCATTAGCACCAAGAGGCTCAGTAGCTTATCTAAGTCCATGCTGATGGCAATTTGGGTAATAGGGCATAGGTGGGATACTCTTGATAATTTTTTCCTGCCAGAGCTCTTAATATTTTGTATCTAATTAAGTCACATATCACGCAAAATGTTTTGTTTCTTTGAGTACTATAAGCAAATATTTTCCTTAATGCTATGATAAATATTTTAAAATTCTGCATATCTTTCTACTGAATCATAGCTCCTTAAATCTGTCATTTCTCAAGCATCATCCACCGTGGTTTCTGGAGAAAAACTGTCTCAATGATACCCAGGATTCCTCGGTGAGGCTAGGACTGTCTGACTAGTGAGCTCCATCTCCAGAACTGGAACTGTAAATGTGCACAACCACGCTTGGGTTGTCATGTGGATGCTTGGACTCAAATTTAGAACTTCATGCTTACGTTGCAAGTACTCCACTTACTGAGCCATCTCCCCAGCCAACTACAACAGCACCTGCATGCTCAGTATTGCAATAATGAGCCAGTGTCTGTGAAATCTGCATGTTTAGAACTAACATGCACAGGTTTTCTCTGGGTGTGACATTACTGCATTTATAAATGCAGTAGGTGTCCATGACCCTCCATGTATATAATAGATGATATCAGAGATATTTATTCTGTGATACCAATTTTATTTGCATATTTAATAATTGTTTCTTGACAGCATCCAAAGCAATGGGCAGAGGACTGAATGAGGCTGTTCACCCTCAAAGGACCTCAAGAATATGCTAACATATGATAAAAATGCTCTTTGTTCTAAGTTGCCAAGCTACTCCATTTTTCATTTTGTGGAGAACCATCCTTTGATCGAGTGTATTAGTTGACTTCAATTGTCAACTTGACTCAACCTAGCATCACCTGGAAAAACAGTGGAGATGAAGGATAGTGTACGCCGATTTGGGTTGTGAGCATGTCTATGGGGGATTGTCTGGATTGCCTTAACTGATGTAAGAAGACCCACTTTGAATTTGGATGGCCCCTTTTGGTAGCAGCTTGGATAAAAGGACACAGAAGACAGAAATAGTCTCCCCTTTTGTTCACCAGTCCTCCACTCTCCTCTACTCTGTTGCTGCTTCTGTCAATCTCACCCCTCATGTTAGAACCAGCTTCTTTAGCCTCGCCATGTGTACTAGAGCCCTTCAATCTTCCAATGTGGACTGAGGACCAGCAGCTTTTCAGAAATCCTCCAGAACTTCTGCCCCAGATCAGGACTGCCTGGAGACGTAGCTTCATGGACTGAGTTACTATTATTGGATTGTCAGCCTCTATGGTATAAGAAAATCAATATTGAACTACCCAGGCCACATTCTATAAGGCAATCTAATAATCCTGTTTAATATAAATGCTCACTCTACCAGTTCTGTCCCTATAGAGAGCCCTGACTAGAAAACTTTGTGTCGTGGTCACACAGTTCAGCACATTAATGGTTTTAATTTAGCCCTTATGTATTCATTTTGTTCTCTCCATTTATAAAGGCATGTCTTAAAGGTCAGACAGCACAGTCTACATTCTGGTATCTCTATGCAGCATTCAGAGGTGGACATAGAGTCATCACTCAGTGGTCATCTTAGAGCCTTCTCCCAAAAGTCTGGTATAAGGCAAGGGATTTGGAAGGCCTGGGTTCAAATCTCCCCAACTCTAGTTACCTTGATAAGTGCTGTGCATTCTTAGGTAAATCACTTTACCAGTTGGGTTCTCATCATTTTTCTTACCTGGAAATCAGGAGAGTCACTTTCCACTGTGAGGCTTGTTAGTGATGTGGGTAAAGCATTCATCACTGGGATACCTCTTTGCCAATATTTAAACTTCCTCCTTCTGAGTTCTCATCCATTCACTGGACGAAGTCAAGAAACCCAGAGAAGTGTCTCTCTGCCTGCAACCCTGTAAACGGTCTCTTCCCCACTCTGGGCTGCAATAAGCAAGTGGCTTCTCCCGAGTCTTCTGTCCTAGCCATCTGCACAGCCAACTGTCGTCTGACTTGAAGCTCTCTGCTTACAATCCTGCTAAGCAGGTGGGGATGATGCCTGCCTCCTCTCAGCTTTACATGGGGGATCTGATCATGTTTGACAGCCTGCTCGCAGAGGAGGGGGGAAACTATGAATTGGATTAAAAGCTCTTTGTTTAGATTTTATTAGTCAGAGATGCTGGTGCATAATTAATTGGAGAATAAGCTATAATCTCACATGGAGGCAGAAGCTCAGCCCCCAAAATGCAGGCTTATTTTTGTGGGGTGTGATGTGGGGGTGGGAGCATTGTGAATCTACTAGTGACAACATGGAAATGCACTTTCATGACAGGAACAGAAAACTATGGTCTTAAACAGTTCAGGATTCTATAAGCTAAGCATGGCTTCACAGCAAACATTAACTTAGTTCTATTCTGGAGACAGAGTGGTTCAAGATCAAGGTGGCAGCCAATCCAGTTCCTAATGAAGGTCTGCATCCTGGCCAACCAGTCTGGCCTTGTACCTGTGTCCTTATGTGGTAGAAAGAAAGGAAAGTTCTCTGTCTCTCTGTCTCTCTGTCTCTCTGTCTCTCTCTGTCTCTGTCTCTGTGTGTGTGCGTGTGCATGCGTGTGTGTGCGTGTGCGTGTGTGTGTGTGTGTGTGTGTGCGTGCGTGTGTGTGTGTGTGTGTGTGTGTGTGTGTGTGTGTGTGTGTGATGGAATAGTGAACCTAAGGCCTCTCACATGCTAGGCAAATGCTCTACCACTGAGCTACATCCCCAGGCCTCTTTAACATTTTTATTTGGGCACAGGGTCTCACTACATTGCTCAGGCTAGCCTTGAACTCACTCTAGGACCAGGCTGACCTTGAATTTATGATCTTCCTGCTTTAGCCACCCAAGTAGTCAGAGCCAGGCTCAATGAGCCCAGGTCTCTTTGTCTCTTTCTAAGGACATTATCCTTGGGAACTCCACTTTCACGGCTTTATCCACACCCAATCTTACATCTGTCTACTCCTATACCTTCCCTCCCAACCAGAAGTCCTCACCTGCAAACATCATTTGGGTGTTTAGGGCTTTGAATTAGCTACTTGTCTTCTTGCTAGGACAAACCACTGGAATAAGAAACGTAAGGGAGAACGCAGTTATTTTGGCTCACAGCGTGACTATGCCGTCCACCGTGGCAGGATTGGTGTGTCACGGGAGTGTGAAGCAGCTGTTTACATTATATCCACAGTCAAGAAGCAGAGAGAGATGAAGGCTGGCGCTCAGTTCACCTTCTCCCTTTTATTCAGTTAGGATCTTAGCAGATAGAACAGCAACTCTTTCACAGATATGCCAAGGCCTTTGCCTTCTAAGTGATTCTAGCTGCTATCAAGTTTACAGCACTGTCACAGGTTCAGTGCATGAAGTCTGAGGGGTCTTACACATTCACCTGAAATAAACACAAATTGTTCTCTTCCTCTCAGAGCTCCACCTGTCCGTTTGACATTTGTACATTCAGTCACATCTCAAGACCTTCCATGTAGGAATCTGTTTCCTGCATGATGAAATGGGTGCATTTGTGTGGGATGAAATATGTGTGTGTTGTACAGAAGACGTGTGTTGCATGAACTTATCATACATCTGCAGATATGAATAGTAGTAACAACAAACAATCATCCACTTTCATTCTTATAACAAACTGTCATTCTTGGGACTGGCAGAATGACTCAGTGGGCAGAACACTTGCCATGCAAGCCTGAAATCCTGAGCTCATCCCAAGTAACCCGCATACAGACGGGAGGAGAAAACTCACTCCTCAGGGTTCTCCGACTGCCATTCACACACTACGGCACGTGTGCCCTACCTCTATACTCTACACACAATAACCATAAATACATTTTTAAATTGTTATTCTTTAGATTAGAAATTTACAGAGAACATTTCCAAGTGGTCAGTCCTCAATAAGTAGCTCTTACCCTGTGATACTTTCAAATAACCAATGTCTGGAAACTTCTGAGAACTTCTAACCTCACACTTTTATTTCATATAAACTCACTCAAAGTGGAATGGAGCTATGTGCAGAGAGAGACAGTAGCAGCTCGGAGCAGCAGTAAAGATTCAGGCATCTATTGAAGCTTGACACATAATAACAGAGAGCTGAGGACTGAACCAGGACAAATAACCCTTATGCCTTTCAATATTATCTTGCTAAAGATATAAGTGTGGGCTGAAGAGATGGCTAGTGGGGAAAGCACTTGCCACCAGCCTGAGGACCTCGAGCCACCTAAAATAATCACAGACCTATTGTCTGTCTGTGATCCCAATGCTCTTGTATTGACGTAGCAGGCAGACACAGAATTCCCAGAGCTTTGGGGCAGGCTGGCCTGCTATACGCAACAGTCTACCATAATATACCTTGTCTCAAAGTGGAAGGGGAGGATCAACACAGATGCTGACCTCTGACCTCCCAATGTATGCAATGGCACACTCACACAAATGTATATCCACACACACATAAAGCAAAACATACACACACAGCTGTGTGCACTGGTGAACTTGAACACACACAATTACAAATATAGACATTTTAAAAAAACTTTCATTAGCTTATATTTTTCTCACTTCATTAATCTAAATATTAGTTTTGAAATGTTTTTGAGAGCAAAAAGAACATGAAGGTTTGATAGGTAGGGAGGTGCAGGGAATTTAGGAGGAATTGGGGAGGGGAAGAATATGATCAAAATATATAGTATAAAATTCTTCAAAAATAAATTTTAAAATTAAGAGATTTTTTCAATAAACTTTTAATAAATAAATAAAAATGTTTACATTGAAAAATAGAGCAGAGGCTGCCTAACACCTGGCTAGCACAGGGATCCACAGCTCCCTTCTTCTCACCCTCCCTCTCCCGGATCATTTCCCTGATGGCTGAAATGTTGGCTCCTGACAGCTGTCGCTCCTTGGCCCACAGTGGAAATACAGCAGCCATGTGTTGAATAAATGAATAAATCCCAGCCCCTCCTTGGGCCTATGCCATCTATTGTGTCCAGCAACAATCTCTCTGGGGCCAACATTCGGATTAGCATAACTATGTCCATGCTCTTCACACAGTGTTTGCTTGCTATAGCTTTTCTCTGCTTTCATTTTCAATGCCAATTTATCCTCATACCAAAGGAGTATTTTTCAAACAGAGTATCTTCCTCACTGTCTGCCAATCTGCTCACTTATCTATAACCTGTCTGCCTTTTAAATTCTAATGACCTTTGTCTTTCAATTATAATAATTCTTCTACTTCCCTTTAATAAAATGTATAGGTTTAAACTCCACCTCTTTGGTCTTTTTGTATATATGTATCTATATTCATTTAATGCCCCCTTCTTTCTCTTTTCTTTGCCGCTGGGTTATTTTTCTTACAATGTGCTCTTCTCCTTTCCACAGCTGTACAAACCTGCTCCATGCTCTTACCAGCTGCTGTGTGATAACTCATCCTCACCTATGCTCAAAACTGTCACTGGGCTCAGAAGGTTACAAACACTTGCTGCTCTTACACGGGACAATTCCTGGTTTCTAGCACCCGTCTCAGGTGGCCCCCAAACACCAATAACTGTAGCAGACTTTCTTGGACCACCAGCCCCAAATCACAACACAGAGACTTTATTAATTATGAATGCTTGGCCTTAGTTGGGCCTTGTTTCTAGCTAGCTCTTTTTTTTTTAAACTTAAATTAACCCATTTCCATGAATCTGTATGCTGTCCTGAGGCTCATTCACCTCATCTATATACTATCCATCCTGCTTCCTCCATGTCTGGCTGGCTGGCCCATGGCTGTTTGGCTCCCCTTTCTCTTTGCGCACTAGCCCTATTTATCCCTCCTCTGCCTAGCCATTGGCCATTCAGCTTTTTATTAAACCAATCAAGTGCCTTAGGCAAGCAAGGTAAAGTGGCAACACATCTTTACATAGTTAGACTATTATTCTGTAACACAAACAAATGCAACACATCTCTACATAGTTAAGCAAATATTCAATTCCACAACAAATAACTTCAGCTTCTTGGGACCTGATACCTTCTGGTCTCTGTGGGCATCTGCTCTCATGTCCACATACCTACACACAGACACAAGAGATATATATTTTTTAAAAAGCTTAAAAAAAAGTGGCAAATTTCAATGTGTTCCTGATGCTAGAACCTCCATGTAATTTAACCCTGTCTGCAGGCTCATTTGCCTTCTGTTACAATGTTGTCATATATTTTAACTTTGTTACTATTTGAAATCATATATAATTAATATATACACATTTTACACATATATTCAAATATATTCAAACTTCTTCATTCCTCTTCATTTCTGCTTAGATGTTCATGCTTGCAGCTAGAATAATTTTAACAAGCTTAAAGAAGTCTTTTAAAGTCTCATTTAGTATTAAGTCTGATGTCTTAACATAATTTTTTCTGGAAATGTGTTTATTTTGCTTTCACTTTTGAATTAAATTATTGCTGTGTCTATAGTCTATAGACTTCTAGTTGGAGGCTGTTTTATTTATTTGTTTTTTGTTTTCTGTTTGTTTATTTGTTTGTTTAGTATGTGGATTCTGGATCTCATCATTTCCATAGAATTTATTTATTATTGTATTTCTCTGAGGACAATATACTCTTTTTCTCCTTTGTTAACCTTTATGATTTTTGTCCTTAGTTTCTCTTTTCTGAGATTTTTTTCTTATGTGTGTGTGTGTGTGTGTGTGTGTGTGTGTGTATGTGTGTGTGTGTGTGCATGCCATATATGTCAGGATGCCCAAGGATACCAAGAGAGGATGTGGGATGCCCTGGAGCTGGAGTTACAGGTGCTTGTGAGCTACCCAATATGGGTGTTAGAAGCGAAACTTAGGCCCCCTGCAAGAGCAACAAGCCCTCTGAACTGCTGAGACACTTCTCCAACCTCTTGTCTTTAGTTTTCAACAGTTTTACCAGAATGTGACTCAATATAGTTTCCTGGATGTTTCTGTTACCTGCGTTTGTAGGATCTTTTAATTTGTCTTTCATCCCTTATGGGAATTCTCAGAAAATTTTCTTCAAACGTTCCTTCTGTTCCTCTGTGGTAGTTTGAATGTAATTGGCTCCCATAAGCTCACAGGGAGTGGCACTATTAGAAAGTGTGACTTTGTTGGAGTAGGTATGGCTTTGTTGGAGGAAGTGTGTCACTGTGGAGGTGGCCTTTGAGGTTTCATATATGCTTAAGCCACGCCCAGTGACACAACCACTTCCTGTTGGCTGCAAGTCAAGATGTAGGACTCAGGTCCTTCTCTCTCACCGTGTCTGCCTGCATACCACCACGCTGCACCATGATGATAACGGACTGAACCTCTGAACTCTAAGCCACCCCATTAAATGTTTTTCCTCTATAAGAGTTGCTGTGGCCATGGTGTCTCTTCACAACAATAGAAACCCTAACTAAAACACCCTCCCAGTCTCTCATCAAATTTTGAACTGCCAGATCCATGTTTGTAGATCAAAATAATATAAACATGTGTACTTTTCTGCCCTTTTTTATTTTTATAAATCATCTTTCTTCTCTCTAGTTTCTGTCAGATATTCACTTCTAAAAAATTCTTGACTCCATATATGACTATTGTATGATTTAATTGGTATAGTTTTAATTTCATCTTTTATCTAAAGTTTCTGTTATTTTCTTTATATTCCACTTGCCATGTAAATTCCTTGTTTTGTTTTTGGTATTTTTTTTTTTTTTTTTTTTGCTTTCAAACTGTATGGCCGTGGCAGGCTTCTTATTAACTATTCTTATATCTTAAAGTAACGCATTTCTACTTCTTATTTATCTTTCGTCTTAATTCTGTTCATCTTACAATCAGCTTTATTCTTCCATTCATATTTCATGAATTACTCAACTTCTGACTCTGATTCTCTCTTCTTCTCATGTGTTCTCTGCTGGCCTCACATCCTGGTGTACCTGGCCACTGCTGGATGATTATCATACAGAATGTATTTAGATAAATTATAGTGGCTTTGCATGCTGCTGTCTTCCTCTTGGTGATATTTCTTCAGCTTCTAATAAAAAGTCCAGGAAAGCACAGGTCATCTAAACACAAAATAACCAAGTTGATCTGGAGTGTGTGTCTTAGTTTCTTTTCTTGTTGCTGTTATAAAATATCAGAACAAAGGCCACTGAAGAGGATGATGGTTCAAGGGTACGGTCAGTCATGGAAGGGGAATCAAGGAGGCAGGGGTTTAAAGCAGCTGTTCACATTCCAGCTGCAGTCAAGAAGCATGAGGGAAAGAATGCATAGTAGTACTCATTTCATTTTCTCCATTTTACGCAGTTCATGATGAGTCAGGATGGCTTTTCCCACCTCAACTCACCTAAGAAGGATAATCCCACAGAGGCATGCACAGAGGCTCATCCAGTGGGCAAGTCTAGGCTCTGTCAAGATGACAACTGACACCAACAATCACAGCATGCTTTGGCCTTACAAGAACACTTCCGTTTGCACTTCCACTCCCCTCCTGTAGTGTGGTCCTTCATCTTTCCTAGGATATATCAACCTTGTTGGCAAGGACTCTGATTGTGCTGAATCATGAACTGAGTCCTCTTCATCTGTGCCTGGATCCTCACCCCTGCCCTCCAAAGCAGCACCTGACTGCCTTGTGCTTCTGCCTCTCATTTCCTCCCACACCAATCAATCAATAAGCAACTCAATGAAAAACAGCTTAGATTGTTAAACTCCATTTTCAAACTTCTCTTTTTCCTAGGATCGTGGTCACATGGGTTCCGGCTGACGGTGAACTTCTTTATTCTGCATTTTCTTTTCTCTGTGGCCTTTACAATCTTATGAGACTGGTAATAGCTTACAGTGATTTCTCTGACTCCTAACAGAGGCCTCCTGCTCAGAACCTCAATCATAGATGTCACCAGTAGCTCAGAAAGTTTCTCTTCTCACTGGGACCTCGATGCCTGTCAAGCTTTAGCTGTTTGCAAGAATATCAAATGGGTTTTAGAATAATAGGGTATTTTGAGGTGGAAGGCTTGGTCTAATATAAACATGTCTGTTGGGATTGGAAGACTGAGTCTACATTTTGAGCTGTAGAAATTGTTAGAATCTTGTATTTCTAGAGCAGACATGGCTGTTGTGTTTTCAAGCTAAGCCCAGAAACCCAAAAGCAATGCCTTTTAGGTCTGTGGCTGTGTTTGGGGGGCCTCTTGGCTGAGCCCCCTTTTGATTGCAACAATGGAGATTCAGAGGAAGCCTGCAACTTACA
Source organism: Peromyscus leucopus (assembly GCF_004664715.2). Taxonomy (NCBI): domain Eukaryota; kingdom Metazoa; phylum Chordata; class Mammalia; order Rodentia; family Cricetidae; genus Peromyscus; species Peromyscus leucopus. The sequence goes on from NC_051086.1 coordinate 22,875,700, forward strand.
GAACTGCTGTCTGTTCCCTGGCAGCTCTGCCCTACACTCTTCTTCAGCGAGAGCAGCTTGCCCCATATGCTCCCCCAGACGGGAGTCTTCTCCAGGGCCTTCTTCCAAAAGCAAGTACAGTCTCCATTTTGGTAATGCAGGGTTTTCTTTTTTATTTGTTTCTTCAAGTTTCAGTGAAAGTCATTTAAGGTGAATTTGACAAGCAATTTCAAAGTCTGTCTGCAGAGTGTAGGGGCTTACGTCAGCAGGAAATGTTTAAAGTCAAGGAGGGATCTCCCTTCCCCCAACCTAGATGTTACTTGTGGTTGGAGTCTGGGCCAGGAACTTCAGGCTCTTGAATTCTTAGCCAACAAACTGAAAACAAGGTCCCACAGGGTTGTACAAAAGAGGCAAGACAACTTTATTTAGAGCAAAGTGATGGTGCAGGTACCGGAGGGAGACAGGCTGAGGCAGGCCACTGAGCAGGTACAGGCCCAGGCTGTGGACTGTGCGCTTTTTGAGGGGTCTAAAGAATTCAAGATTGGTACCAAGGTGAGTAGTTTAGATGGTTCTCTATTTTGATTGACAGATTAGGTCATAATTTCATTTTCTTACTGCTCATGGTCCTTTCCTAGAATGTGTCTGGTTTTTATTGTCATTGCATTTTATTTTTCATTTTATTCAGTTTCTTACTGTAATTTAGTTACAACATTTCTTCCCTTCCATTTTCTTCTTCTAGACCTTCTCATTTGCACCTCTCTGCTCTCTTTCAAATTCCTGGCCTCTTTTTTCATTAATTATTTTTGCATGCATATACCTATTTGTGTGTGTGTATGTATGTGTGTGTGTGTGTGTGTGTGTGTGTGTGTTCGTATATATGACCTGTTGAGACCATATAATGTTTTCAAGAATGACTGTTTGTGTGATTTTAATCATACGGATTCCTAGTTATGCATAGGTACAAGATTACAGTAAATAGGAGACTCTCCCTAAATGTTTACTAGAGGACACAGTTTTGTCTTATTGTCTCCCCCGAACATTTTCTGTGCTTTACCTGGGCAGGAGCTAGTGTTTTGAAGGAGCATAGAACATGCCATGAAAACAGTTTCACTATAAGTGAAACATGGGAATGGCATGAACTATACCAACTGATGACTGTGGAGGTAGAATGCCATATATCTTTTTAATAGAATATTACTCAGCAGCAACAATAAAATAAGGTATCACAGGTAGACCCTAAAGACATAATTCTCAGAAGAAAAACAGACATCCAAGCACAAAGGACCTCATTCTTATAGATCCATTCATATGGAAGGTACAGCATAAAGAATTCCATAGTAAAAAAGATCTGGTTGGCTTCTCAGGAAATGGTGTGATAGATCCTCAATTCAGTAAATATAGTAGAAACACCTACAAACACTATTGCAGATCACATTTGTGTGGTGAAATTTTGGTACATAGAGTATATCTCCACAAAAGTATTCCAAAAATTGAATGTAAAAAGAATGAATACTTGGGATGTATGTAGGCTCAAAACAATGTATATCTGCCTCTTAACTACTTGTGCCTTCCAAGGATATCCCTCCTAAATTTTTGATTTATTTATGGTCAAGCAACAATGAGTCTGATGTGAGCCTGAAGTGGGAGAGTACAGAGGTAGAGTTCTCAGGTAGGCCTTGGACAAAACCTTAAAAAGAACAAGAATATAAAGAAAAAATAGTTGTCATAGAAATTCCCCAGCCCACAGGCCACTGGCACAAGTACAGAGACACTCCAGGTTTCAGAAGGTGATCTATGGCTCATTATAATACTAAAATCTACAACTATGGTTCATTATAATACTAAAACACAGACAGCCGGGGAGAGATTTAAGATGCCAATGAGATGTGACATGTGATATGGTATTTTGAACTGTACGGAACAGAGCATGCTCAGAAAAGGCCTTGTTATACAAATGATTCCAAAAGCCCACATTCGGTGGCGTGAAAGCGCCAATCCTCTGTGCACCTGTGCTCTGAGATGCTGAACGTTCTGCTCTAGCCAGCTTCCTCCCTTGGAAATGTGTCTTTTTTTATAAATTGACTGTACTCAGACTGTAACTGTGTGTCTCCACTCAGCTACTTGTTCTGGAACACAAGAACCTGTAACCCCTCTGGAAGTTCTCACTGAGCCAGCCTTCAGCATCCTGACACTACAAAGAGACAAGTGAAACAGAAATATTCTCTGCCATCACAGAACTCATTCTTAAGGTGATGCAGCCCCCTGTAATCTCATGAAGTTACATAGAGGCGCGTTGTGGTTGGTTTGCAATTGCTATTATTTCAACTTTTTTTTATTGAAAGACAAAAACTTAAGAACCAAAGTATTCCAAGCTCCAGGAGAGAGTATAAACATGATCGCTTGTCCAGTCCAGAGAAGTCTTCTGTGGTCAAGTAAATTTCCATGCCTAACAGCTCCCACATCTGAGCATTTTGCAGCACTTGGCTGGTCTGGCCCCTGCACAAACTGAATCTTCAGTAAAATAATGATGCGCCAGACAATGCATGTGCATAGATTCCCATGCCCTGCCACTGTTGGGGTTGGTGGCCCTACCTCAGGCTCTGAAGAACACCCAGAAAGGTTCCTGGATGCTGCTCTTTGATCTCAACTTCCCCACACCTGCCCTTTCTGTCCTGGATAGATAACTTTGACCACACAAGTTCTTCAGGGTACTCATGGGTATTACCCGATGCATCTCCTTTTCTTCTGCCATGAGGGGGTACAGGTCATCAGAGGGTTACCCTGGGAGGGGTTTTGACAACTGAACCTTCAGCTTCTCTTAAGCAACAGACATAGACAGAGCTGGGAACCCTGCAGCAGTGATTTGGCACTTTATAGTTCATAAATGAGTCCTCAGACTAGGCCTAGAGAGGACTGTCTGCATTCCACACCAGCCGCACTGTGCATCCAAACACTTGCAGCATCATTACAGACCTTTCGGTTAGGTACCATCTCCATCCTGACCCAACCACACCCCTTCTTCACTTTTCTCATCCTCACCACTGGCACTTACCACGTTCACACCAGCAGCGTGTGCACGCACTCAACTTACCCAACAATCCTCCAAGGCTAGAGTTGTTCTTTTCTTTTCTCTACAGAAGAAAGGAAAGGAAGCCAGGGAGGGAGGGAGGGGTGGTGGAAAGAGGAATGGAGAAAGAAGGGTGGAATCAAGACAAACTTTTGTAAGTCTTAAAGCTAATATGGTGCAATCTCTGGATTTCAACCCAGGCTTTCCGACTGTGATTTTAATCACCTCACTATTTCGCATGAGCAAAACCAAATTACTTGTAATTCCCCCAATGTGCAATTTTCTCATGCCTTTGGGCAGGAATGGATCTGAGTTTTGTAGGGCTGAAAGTTTATACAGTTTTGGAACCCTATTTAAGAAAAAAGGCAAACAAAAGCAAAATAGTAATAAAATTTTAGATATTATATGGATACTTACTACAAATATAAAAATTGAATATTACAAACTTAAAAGCTAAATATCACATAATCTGGAAAATAATAATACTTCTATAATAATTTTATATATTATGTAGCAAATGGGGTTTTTCTTATTATTTTTGATATTGTACTTACCAGTTGCTTCCTTCATAGGCCCAAGTACTGAGACCTCATTTTCTAAGGATAGAATTGAAGATAATTCAACTTTCCCAGAAGTTGGCAAACCACAGCCTGAGGCTAGGTGGTGGTTTTGTGAATAAAGTTTTATTAGAAAAGTCATATTCACACAGGGGTGAGTACTTTAAGCAGATGATGTATGACCACAAAGTTTAAAACAGCTACTATGTGGCCCTTTGGTACATGACTTATCCTAGGGAGACACAGAGAAGAAACATCTACTCAACCCAGACAAACCAAAGAAACAATCCTATTTGTAATGATTCTCCTCGTAGTCATCTTGATCCTATCTGGAATCTCAGTGGGTATGTGAGGACATGTCCAGGAAGGATTAGCTGAGTGGTGGAAGACCCTCCCCTAATGAGGAGTGAGTAGATCCTTCCAAGGAGGCCTGAGGGAAAAACAGCTGCCTGCTTGTATGTCTACCCCACTGTTGCTACTGCTATTGCCATTCCTCACTGACCTCAGAACTGAGCACCTTAATCCCTCCAATTCAGACTAAAAATCAGTTCCCCTCCTGAAATGTCCCAGACCTTCAGCATTGGATTGAAACTGCTGAGGCATCAAGCCTCATGGACTGAGCAGCTACTGGAGTTCTCAACTTCTCTTGCATGCAGATGGCCATTGTTAGAGCACTCAGTTCATGAGTCAATGCATTAAACCCCCTTATATCAGTCCTTTCCTCCAGAGAATTCTAATAACTCATCCAAATTCAGCTCGTTGAACCAATGAGGTTTATTTGGTTGCTTACAAGAAAAGGAGTGACTCAGAGGCAGCTACATCCCTGGGAAGTCCTACACACAGCATGAACCAGTCAACTTCCCACCTCTTCTATATTTTAGCCCCTCCCCTAAATAACATGTAGCTTAGATAGAATCAGGAGTAGAAACTACAATGTTATATAAGAGTCTCCTGACTAACCCTCCTACCAGAAGCTGTAATATCATCAGCTTCATTACCATAGATAGATCTAACTATAAGCTGTGCTGTTATTGACACTGCAGACTAAGGTCACATGGTGATGGTCATATTATGCTCAGCTTAAATAGCTGTGCTACAAGCCTTGCATGTAAAAGATTTGTCTAGTGCAGGGTGAAGGTTTCCAGAGAATATTTAAATACATGGCTCTGAATCTTAGCTTCATTCATTTCCCCACATAGGTTGCTGTCTCTGGTCCAGAAGTGCCTGCACATGGGCACTCTCAGAGAGGACCTGTGAGGATGGACCACTGGTGGTCATGTGCCAGGCTATATGGACATGGGACAGAATACTATACTTTACAGCCCTTTAGAGAATACAAAGCCAAATAAAGATGGCTGGAGAAGTTCCAAAAGGGTTGTGTCACCAAAAATATGAGAGTAAACAAATGCACAGACTTCATTCTTGAGGTTTTATATTTATTTTATTATAACTTGAATATGTTACCAATTCTAGTCAGTAAGTACTCATTCTTCTTCATTGGACAGTTGGGTGTTTGAGAGTAAAACTCAGGTTTGGATGGTAAGTTTGTTGCTTCTGACCTATGGAAGATACTCTGAAAATGTGCTTAAAATCTTCACTGATGGAAACTTAGCTTTGGTATTTTGTAACAATAGAATCAATGGGCATTTGTAAACTAGCTCCTTTCTCATTTTGTCCTTAATGCTCTTTGCTGATGGAAAAAAATGAGGCACAGAGTCATCCAATAACTTTGCTAAAACTGCAATAGTGAATAGAGTCAACTTCCATCCCTACCTGAATAAAATTTCCATATTGTTTCCAGCATCATAAAGCTTCCAATGGTAAGTAGAATTGAGTGTGGGTTCCCACACCTGTAATCCCAGCATTGAGGAAGCTGAGTGTGGTGGTTTGAACATAAATGGCCCCATAGGCTCATATATGCAAATGTTTGGTCACCAGGGAGTGACATGATTAGGAGGTATAGCCTTGTTGGAGTAGGTGTGGCCTTGTTGGAGGAAGTATATCACTAGGGGTGGACTTCGAAGTTTCAAATGTTCAAGCCAGGTCCAGTGTCTCTCTCTTTCTCTTCCTGCTGCCTGTGGATCCAGACATAGAACTCTCAGCTACTCTCCAGCACCACATCTGTCTGCATGCTGCCGTGCTTCCTGGCTTATGCAGATCTACAATGAAAAGGAACAAGATGAGCAAGGAAAAATACAAAATATACAATTGGAGGAGAAAAGGAACTCAAGGAGATAAAAAGTTTAAAGAAAAGCCTGACGCTAAGTGAAATAAAGGGAGAGGTGACCTCAGAGCAAGGCCTCACCCATCTAAGCTTCCAACCAGTGAAAAGGAATTAAGAAAAGTTTAGGGCAGGGTGTGGCGACTCACACTTTAATCCCAGTACTTCAGAGGTAGGAGCAGGCAGATCTCTGAGTTCAAGGCCATCCTGGTCTACAGATTGAATTTCAGAACAGCCAGGCTTAGTCAGTGAAGGAAACCATCAAAACAGAAAGCTAACAAAAATGTATTTGAATTAGGAGCCATGTTTTATACCCATCAAGCAGAAGAACTTGGCAGCTTGGCAACTTGGCTATGTGATTCTAGCTTTAGAGTCAAGGATACAAGAAAGGGGTTATGGAATCTCCCTCTGTGACCAAGGAATGCTGCTGAAGCCAGGCATATGTCAGGTGTGTCCCTGAATGGAGGGCTTCTAGGATGGCCTAGAGAGGCCATTATGTAAAGTAGTGAAGGTGAAGTCTGGATTTCTTTGGAGACCCCAAGATGTTAGAGATGCCAGAGTCATGGGATACCTGCCAAGGAGAGCTGCTAACAGGGAGTGGAAACAGCCCAAGAGAAAGAAGTGTGTTACAGTCAACAAAGCTGAAAGGACCTGGAGATCTGAAAAGTTCTTTAATATCAGAAATAGAGGTGCAAAGTTTGGAGTTTGCCCACCTAGTTTTAGTTCTTGCTTTGGTTCAGTATTTCCTCACTATGTTCCCTTTCCTCCCTTTTAGAATGGTAATATATATATTCTGTACCATTGTATGTTGGAAGTATGTAACATACTTTCGGGTTTTGATTGTATAGGGGGATACAGTTAAGAGATTAAATGAACTTAGAAGAGACTTTGGACTTTGGAATTTTAAACAATATTGAGACTATTACAGACTAGTAGGATTTTGAAATTGCACTAAATGAACTTTTCCATTATGGTATGGCTATGAGCTTATGGGAAACAGGGGGTAGAATGTGGTGGTTTGAACAAGAATGGCCCCATAGGCTCATAGATATGAATGCTTGGTGACCAGGAAGTTGCACAATTGGGAGACATAGCATTATTGGAGTAGGTGTGGTTTTATTAGAGGAAGTATATCATTAGGGTGAGCTTTGAGGTTTCAAATGTTCAAGCCAGACCCAGTGTCTCACTTTTCCTGTTGCCTGCCAATCTGGATACAGAGCTCTCAGCTATTCTCCAGCACCATGTCTGCCTGCATGACTCGATACTTCCTGCCATGATGACAGTGGACTGAACCCCTGAACTGTAAACCAGCCCCAGTTGAATGTTTTCCTTTATAACATTGTTGTGATCATTGTGTCTCTTCACAACAATAGAACATTGAATAAAGCATTGAGGCAGGAAAATACAGGTCAACCTGAGCTATACAGTGAGTTCTAGATCAGGCTGAGCTATATACTAAAAAGTTGTCTCAAACACTCAAAGGTAAAACAAAAACCAAGATAGTTATACTATTACAGAGTTGTATTTTTTTTCACTCTCACCTTATTTGGAGATTGTCCAAATAAATTTTGTAGACAAACCTGTTTGTCCACAAAAATCACCTTGAGTACTTAGGCTAACTTCTAGGTCTTGTTCCTGGTCATTTTTACTTAATCATCATTAAATAGTACCTGAGAATGTGTATTCTATCTACCATTAGGGAACATTACAAATACAAATAAAATGAACCATTTACCTATTCATCAACCAACTAAGAAACAGGGTCATGTACAGTTACAATCCCTGTTTGAGCTCTGATGTTACTCTTTTCTTCCTCCATGAAAGGAATGATTTATCACTGGATTTCAAGTGGACTAACTCCATCTCTACTTGCATATACTGTCTCTACAAATATGTACATGTCTATACAATATGCAATGTGGCCTGCATGTTTCATTATTCATTTTCAGTTACTTTTGTGTTTGTATGCATGAATGTGAACTGTGTGTGTCTGTGGGCTTTCAATATAGAGATCAGAGGAAAACCTTCTACTTCATTTGAGACAGGGCCTCTTATTGTTCATCACAGTATATGTGCTGCTACTTGGCCTGTGAACATCCTGGGATTGCCCCACCTGCATCCCATAGTAGAAACTCTTGGATGGCAAGTCTATGTACAGATTTACATGGCTTTGAAGGTACTGAATTCAGGTCTTCACACTTGTTCAGCAAGCCCACATCCACAGCACCACCTCCCTAGCCCTTGTCTTGCATACTACAGTATTTGTGTAACTCTACACCCTGTCCCTTTGATCTTTCATCTGTAGTTTTTAATAGCTAACCACAATGATGAAAGCAGATCCAGCTCCTTCATTTTTAGTGCTAATATAGTAAACCTATTGTTTGAACTTATCACACTTCGTCCAGCAAATTTTCTTGATGAACATATACAATATTTCCGAGTTTTCATTTTTACAATTATTCAGTGAACACATATGAACAAAACCCTTTGTGGGATGTCTAATTGAGCTACAGGAAAATTAATCTAGTTTTTCAAAACCATAGAGTAGTTCTAATTAACAGTCAATTGAAAGAAATATTGAGTCTTTCCTGATTCCAATGTTGTGTTTTACTGCTTCTTAAACTTCAGTATGCAAATTGATTTCCTGGACATATGTTAAGATGAAAAAATAAATCCAGTTAAGAATCTTTTGGTAGTGTTGGTATTGGTGCCCCACATTTTAGCTATCTGGTAAATGAAAGTAAAACCTCATTCCCATGTCAAGTCTACTAGGTGATGGCTATGGGCAAAGAGCAGAAGACACAGGGAAGAACAGAATAAATGAACTTACATCCATCTTTTGTGATGGTCCCAGTTTACCCATGACACCTTTAAGGTTCTACTTGGATGACAGACCTCATGGTTATCCTAGGTAAGGCACAGTTTCTGTATCTTATGCTCCATGCACGAACACTTATTATATTATCATCTTTTTCAAAAGAAAACTCTCTAGTCTATGGAGGAAGTTCCAAATCAGAGTGAGGTTCTACTTCAGCATCCTTTTCAAGGCATAATCAGAAGAATTGGTATAACCTCACCAAGATACTGCATTTCCAATTCTTTTTGTTTATTTCTTAGGGTTTTTAAAAATATGTACATGCATGTATGTGTGCTTTGTACTGTATATCTGCCACACTAGGGCACGTGTCCATGAGTTACAGGTGGTTGTGAGCTGCCCAACATGGCTGCTGGGAACAAACTCAAGCCCTCTGGAAAAGTATCAAGTGCTGCTGACCACTGAGTCATCTCCCCAACCCCATCCCCTAGTGGGGTGGTAGAATACTGTCATAGAATTCCCTGACAAAACAAAAACTGGTTAGGAAAGAAAGGGTTTATTTTGACGTATAATTCCAGGTTACAGTCCATTACTTCCGGAAAGACAAGGCAGAGCTGAGGGAGAACAAAAACATGTCCCCATGCTTGCTTTGTTCTCAGCTACCTTTCTCTTCTTTTATACCTCTTAGGACTCCTCGTCTAGAGACTGCTGCCACCCACAATGGGTTAAGTCTGCCTAATCTACATCAATTAATAATCAAGACAAGCCCCACAGACATGCCCACAGGCCAACCTGATCTAGATAATTCCTCATGAAGTCTCTCTTTGCAGATGATTCTAAGTTACATCAAGTTGACACTTAAAACTAATCAGCATAAACTCCCATAAACATTAAATGGTAAGAAAACAAGAGGGGACTGTGGAATACTTTGTTATTTCACAACCATGTCTCCTTATGTACACATACCCATATATGTATACATATCCATATACAGACACACACAAGTACAAATAATTGAAAATAAATCTTTAAAAAAGGAAAGTAAAGAAAGAAAATTTATGAAGAGTTCGCACAGTCTTCATTTCAAGTCCTCATCCTCAGAAAATGGCAATACATATTTTATTTTAGAAACGCATATCTCCTGCTTCCTATGAAGGAACAACAGTTAAGTTCAGTGTCCAGCCTGCCAAGTACAAGCCTTGGAACTTTAGAAATCCACTTGTTTTGCTGAGTTCCCAGTCCCGGTACCTAGAACAGAATGCATTCTTTGAAGAAACACACAAAGAAAGATGAAGATTTGTACATTCTACTAGGAAAAATGTCAGTGCTCGCATGATGGATACTGTAAGTGGATGCTGCTCTAACTCTCAGATGTTATGCATGAGGTCTGGTTAACAACTACAGTTAGCTATAAAAATCAAACTTGTGAGTGAATCTTATCCTTTACAGTTGAGGTTGGTCATTATTAACTTAGAAAAATGTAGAACATTAGAACCAGATAATGTAGGCTTACTTGTATGCACTCTGGTAAGGCTTAATCATTTTATTTTTTAAAAGTGAACTACATTACTACAAAAGCAAGAGCTCCTGAGTTGCTGCATGTAATAATTATTGACTTGTTGTTTATAAGCAAGTCTGAAAAGTAATTTCTCTTTTTAATTAGTTTCCCAGAGACTTTCTTTTTCTTTTGTAATTAAACAATGCCACAGACAAACTTTTGAAGCTAAAGACACATTAATGGATATGATCTGTCTGGCTTTCTTTTTTCTGACTGTATTCATTATAGGCAAATCAATGAAAATTGATAAACTCATGATGGAAATAAAAAGGAATGTATTTGTATTCATTACATGGGATTGGAGATGATCATAAAATGAAGTGTTGTTATAGTGAGATATAAACTCAACCTATGGAATTGTTCAATATGGGAAGAGCAAGATACATTTCATTACCATGGTAGGGGGCATCTCCGAAACGGAAGCCAATGATTTTAAAAGTCTTGAGCACAGGGTTATGCTGACTACTCAGTTCAATACGTTAATTGACAATAAATCTTACTTGCCTCTAAAAGGCACTTGACGAGTCATTTTCAAGATGGTCATGATTTTTTATGATGCGGAACTTTTAATTTACAGGGATGATAAAAATAGACTTACTTTCAGCCACTTGTATTTGATTTAATTACCTAATCAACTATAAATCATCTACTATTGAAAAAGTAATTTAACATAGATGATATTTGGCTGTCATATCTTTTGGGTTACTGCTAGAGAGAGTGTAGTGAAGGGAAAAGAAAAACGTTATGGTAAATCTTTTGTGCTTTTTTCTAAACTCCAGAAGAAGGGTGAAGAGTTGAGATTGGATGGCTTGGGTTCCCCATGGGACATACTCAATAAGCTCTTAGTTATATCTTAATTAGATATACTCTAGAGAAAGCAAAGGTGTCCTCGTAGTGAATAAAGTCTGGGCTTGGTTAATTTTTTAGTATTTTCCACAGTTTTCCTTTGTTGATCTCTACTGGCAAGTTTGGTGTGAATTTAAAAATGATAGCAAGATTAACTATGGAAATGGACTCTTGTTTCACAGAGACTGTAGATTAAATGCCAGATTGATGGACGATAACTATGATTAGAGAAGAAAGGCGTGGCTTCCTAGAATAATTGGAGGCTCTGAAGCCCTGGTGTCAGAAAACCTACTAGAATATCTCTTTCCAGAGGTGGCCAGACAACTCAGACACTCCCCCTTTCTATTTGTCTCTCCAGAAAATCAAAGTCTGCAGTGCTCCCATGACCATATGCTAATTACTGGCCATTTGCTTCTAACATGCACATCTTCTCTTGTCACTTAGCTGCTCAAAACTTGTCTGTGGCTTCCCATCATGCTCAGCATAGTCTGAAGTTTCAAGCAAAACTTCTTGGCATATCCTCTCCTGAATACATCGGTACTAAATAACATTACAGCTTTGTCCCAAATCTTTTGAGGGTTTTTGATGCCTGGAAAACAGACTAACTTTTTGTCTGTCTGTTTGTCTGTGTGGTGGGTAGATAAATGGATGGATGGGTGGATGGGTGGGTGGATGGATGGATGGATGGATGGATGGATGAATGGATGGATGGATGGGTGGATAGGTAGGCAAATAAATGGGTGGTTGGATAGATATATCAATTGATGAATGAATTTCTCTTTCCTGGAAATAGTTATTTATTATTCCCAGAATATCTTCCTTTGGTCTAAAGTATCTCCATCTTTATTTCTGACCTGTCAGTGTAACTCAATCATAGTCACTCACTATGTACTAAGTTGGTAATGCACTTTGGGGAAGTATGACTTTTTCATGGCTCCAATCTGCCATCTTGGTTCAGTCTGTCTAGGACATTGAGGTGGTAGACATCACTACTATTGACTCACTTTATTCTTGATTATCTCCCTCTGACTATAAGGCATGGGATTTCCATAATTGTTCTGTTCTTATCTTTGTATCTTCTTTGGAGTCAGCCCTTAACTCTTGCTTCCTAACCTTGGGTGGCTGCAGTTCTTGGCTCACATATGGGCCCAGGGGGAATGATACATTCTGAATGGAATCGGCAGACAGATCTTCAACTTCTATCACAAGATTTTCCTCACATTTGGTGATTATCTCTGGGATTAATCTACCTAAATTTCACATTCATTTTGTAATAATAAAATGCATTATAAAAAAGTTAATTTTTGAAGTCGTATAATGAATGCAATGGGTTCATTATTTGATTCTACTTGCATGGCCACATGGAATTTATTCTTTCAGCTGGATGAGCTTTCTATATTAAAATAAGTAATGATGAGAAACTAATGATATCCAAAATATATATGTTTGTGTTTATGTCTAAGGAAGAAGTAATAGCCCACTTGTTTCAAACAAAAATTATCACAACATAGTTATTTTCATTCGCATATATCCTATCCCAGACCCTGAGTACAAAACCATTCTTACAAAGAATGACATTAATGTCACACAGGTCACTTTGTGTGCTGTGTGTTTTTTATTTTATAGTTGCTCAAAAACATTTCCACACATTTTTATGATTATAACTTTAATATCTGTATAATATCCTATCATCTTCATGTAGCATCATTTAGCCCCTCGTTCCCCTATGGATGGGAATTTTCATTTTTTCTATGTTTTGTTACCATTGAAGATAATACTGGAAAGGCTAATAAAAATGTTGAATATAGAAAGTCTGATTAAATTTTTTATCCATTTTCCCTTCTCCAAAGATTACTCAATTATCTCCAAATTTGTCCTCTTTAAATTTCTGTTTTTATTTTTTTAATGTTTTTATGCTCACTGTTCATGTCTGTGACTATATTGTAATATTTTGTTCTCTATCTTCAGCCCTTATACATATACATTGTTTACTCAATAACCAGACTTGATATAAACCAACTGGAGTTCATATACTCCATCCAAGCATCTAACAGTAACAATGGTGTAAACTCAGATAAATGATTGACAGCCATCCTTCTCACACAGATACAAGATAAGAACCACACCTGTGTCATAGTTTGATTGCAGAGAAAACATTAAGGGAACTTTTCCTGTTGCTTCTCATACTTTAGTTCTCATTTTGTTCAAATGACAATAAAATTTTGGCTCACAGAGCTTAGAGCTTAGGTCTGTAAAATGCAATGGAGAACTATTTTTGGTTTAATATGTTCTCTTGTTTTCTTCTCATTTTCCTTTTGAAGTAACCAGAGAGCATCATGTTGACAATAGACCTATTAGGGTGTCCACACCTAAGGACCCATAGTATTCTTTCTCCCAGATGCCTTTCCATCCTGTTACATTAAATTTGTAAATGATTGGGTATTCCAGCTTTCATTAGCATTGGGATTTGTTGGGATGGCTTTGAAGTTTTCCCTATCATAAATAATGTTATGGCCAGACACTCTGAATGAGTTGCTTTGAGAGCATTTTCTTCAAATGAGGATGGTTTTCTTAGGACAAAAGCCTGAATTTGGAATAACTCTATCAGACAATTTCAGTTTAACTTGACTTTTTAAAGTTATTTTAAGTTATGTTTTTCACTGAAATAATTTACCAATGATTTATTTTCAAAGTGTATTGTTGGAGAATTTTATATATTATACAATGAAATAAGATTATTTTTACCTCCCATTGCCTACCCACCCTCAACTCTCCCCAGACACTTCCTAACATGACTTATGGCCTCCTCCTAACTTCATTTTCTGTTCCTTCTCTTCTTCTTCTTTCACTATCTCCTGTTTCTTTTTGATCAAGCCATCCAAAATTCTAGCAAGGATGGGAAAGGACCCCTCAGGGTCCTACACAGAATGAGGAGCTGGTGGCAGTTGACTGCCACTGGGGGAGGGGAAATGATTGTTTTGGGGTGTGGCCACTGGTATGTTTCCCAGATTCCAGTGAATGGCCCCACATCCACGGACATATGGAAAGCACTAATCAGACTTAGTGTGTTATTACCAATCTTTTATAGCTACTGAGCCTTCTCAGGAATATAATAGTGCAGGAAAGACAATGGAAATTAAAACTAAGGAATTCATCAAGATCCCTGTTCTGGCAAACATGCCTGTGTGTCCTTTTATAGTTTGTCTTTTCAGATCATGCCTATCTATCAAACAACCAAATAATCAACATTTCCAAGGTAAAAACATTATTGCTTGCACCTAACAACATAGAGCAAAGATTCAGTAATTTGACTTGGTGTGGTGGTTTGAATAAGAATGGCCCCCCATAGGCTCATATATTTCAATGCTTAGTCATCAGGGAGTAACACTATTTGAAAAGATTAGGACTTGCCTTGTTAGAGAAAGTATGTCACTTGGGGTGGGCTTTGAGGCTTCAAAAATGCATGCCAGTCCCAGCCCTCCCCACCTCTCTCCCTCTCCCTCCCCTCCCCTCCCCCTCCCCTCCTCCTCCTCTCCCTCTCCCTCTGCCTGCAGATCAGCCTGTAGCTCTCAACTACTTCTCCAGTACCATGTGTGTCACGGACTAAACTTCTGAAACTGTAAGCAAGCCCCAATTAAATGCTTCCTTATCTAAATGTTGCCATGGTCATGGTGTCTCATCACAGCAATAGCAGAGTGAACAAGTGACCTGGTATATGCCATTATCATGGTAAAAGACGAAAAAGAAAATTTGCTTTCCTAAAAAGTCCAGAAATAGGCTAACATATACTGAATCTTGCTCAGGTTGATCCTGATTTCTGTCTTTTTTTATATGTCTGAAAATAAATATCAGCCAAGCAGTTGATTGCTTAAAATAATATTCTGTCTTTCAGCTTTTCAGCTCATGAAAAATGTTTGTTTGTGCTTGTTGTTAGAAGCAGTAAATTCCCTTTCCCCTTATTCATGAAGTTATTCTAAGCTAAACTGTCAAACTGTGGGATTATCTCACTTTAGAACTAACAACATTCTCACTATCTCCCCCTCTCTGTTTCTCTCTCTCTCTCAATCTCTCCCTCTCTCTCTCTCTCTCTCTCTCTCTCTCTCTCTCTCTCTCTCTCTCTCTCTCTCTCTCTCTCCTTTGCAGGGCCATTCACTCCTGTCAAATGTGTTTTCACCTTTTCTAATGAGTAGGTAATGGCTTTTGGCATCACCAGAAGCACACACATGGAGAAGACTGTTGGACCACAGCATGGCCGGGTGTGTTATGATCATGCCCATGGGATCCTAAATCCAGCCCCAGAGCCACTTCCTATCTCCTCCAATGGTTTCCTGGAGCAGAGAGTGTTTAGAAATACAGCTCTATTTTAACGCCTCAGATTTGCCACTTTATCTGGCTGCAACTTCCCCTCTTGGAATTGATAACGTGTTGGTTCTGAATCATAATGGTTACTTCCTCACGAACATCTGATGTTGTGAAATTAACAAAGATGAGAACTCCCCAGCAGTTGAAGCCAAGAAACGAATGATGCAAACGTACTTCAGTCACAATACCGAAGAGAATCCCATCATGAATTAGTAACAGATGGGAGAATACTATTCACTTCCAGTTTTACATAAATGTCTATAATGCGTGTTCTGATCATAAGTTTTTATTTCTTCCAGAGCTTCATTATGAGGCTAGCAAGATTCCCCATTAAAAAATAATAATAAAAAAAGCTTAGGATGGGTAGATACAATTTTCCCCTTTCTTCCCTCTGCTTGCTAAGTAAAATGAGTAAATAATTCAGGTGAAAGATAGGCATATCATCTCATTGCTTGCCTTTTGTTTTACCAATAAATTATTACAAACTCCCCTAAGCCACATAGTCAGGAACATGCATGTGTTTTCACATTAGCTTCAGTGGAAGAGAAGTGATAATTCCTGGAGTCTCTAATCTCCTTTCTTCGCACACAACTTGGGAAAGTGAAAGTCCTCACTATAGCAAACTTGATCTAGTATCTGCATCAGGCTGGCAAGATGGTGCAGCTGCTAAGGTGCTCGCCCTGCAAGCATTAGGACCCGAGTTCAATACCAAGAACCCAGGTAAAAGTGCCAAGCACACTCTCATAACAGCGATGCTGGGAGAGACAGACAGGTCTCTGGCACTTGCTGTCTGACAGGCTAGCTGACCTGACAAGTTCTAGGCTAGTGAGAGACACTGTCTGAAAGAAACAAGGTGAGCAGCTACTGCAGGATAACAGCTAAGATTGACCTTTGGCCTTCATGATCACCCATATCCATACATGCACACATACACACACATACACACACACACACACACACACACACACACACACACACAGAGAGAGAGAGAGAGAGAGAGAGAGAGAGAGAGAGAGAGAGAGAGAGAGAGTTTCCATCAACTCTGTACCTTTAATACAATATAAACTTTGAATTTCCCTCTAGAGTCCCCTAGAAAGTACCAGCTATCTACCACTTGGCTGCTATCTTTCTTGGTATCTTTGCAACATCTGTGGGTTGTTAGGGTCTGAGCCCTGAGCCTGCCTGAACCTCATTCCTGATATGCTGAGCCCTATCCAGCCATCCCTTCACTTCCATCCTTAAGCAGAACATTATACCATGCGATACAGCATCGCACTTCTTGGGGGACACCCAAAGGCAGTTGGTGTAATCTTGAAATGTAGAGCATCAGCTCCACAAGGCATGAGACTGGACCAAAGGAAGCAGATCTCAAGAGGAACTACGAAAGTACATTCTTTTTTCTCCCGTGTGGACACTCCCTTGGTGTCTGCAGTTCCATTATTGTCCTTGTTTTCTTTGCAACTCTTTCTGAGAAAATGCCTTCTGCAGAGCTACCGTGCTTGCAGACTGGATCTGAAGAGATTCTGCATGGTTTGTTAGGAAACGTGGCCAGCTCTCACAAGCTGGGCATGGCATGGCCTCCCGCTTCCATGTTCCTCTCTCATTTCCTCTTACCCTCGTTGCTCAGGATGTGCAGCTCTCAAGCAAGCTCTCTGTGCTCCACACTCCCTAAGTACTTAATCCTCGCCTCAAGCTCCTCTCTGTAATCCAGTAGAAGCGAAGGCAGACAGGCAACACAGCTTTCCCCTCAGGCCGCTTTCTATCTGGGCAGCCACAGGGCGGTGCTTCCCACTCTGAGGCACAGGCTTCTCCCACCACTTAACTCTTTCTGGAAATGCTGTCCCAAAGCTGCCCAGAGCTGTGTCTCTCAGTTGATCCCAGACCCATCCAATTTGAAAATCAGTATTAACCTACAAAGGCATCTGAGGGAGCCATTCTGGAATCCTAAGGGGATGCCTGAGATGTTGGAGGATACTTAACCATAAGCCTACCAGGTTTTTACTGGAGATATACACCTGTGATTAGGTTTAGCTTATAAATTATACATAGTAAGAAATTAACAGCCATGGCTAATAATAACATTATATAGTTTTCACTGTGCTGGTTAACTTTTGTCAACTTAACACAAACTGCATTTACCCAGGAAGAAGGGAGCTGACTTGAGGAATGGACGCCATCACATTGGCCTGTAGGCAAGTCTGGGGGACATTTTCTTGACTAATATGGGAGGGCCCAGCGCACTGCAGGCAGTGTCCAGCCCTGTCCAGGTGGGCCTGTGTTATATAAGAAAGCAGACTGGTGGCAGCAGTGGATGCATAGCCTGATCCGACCATTCTGGGATTCGTGAGGACCCTGGTTGAGCCTTCATCCAGCAGTGGTGGACAGAGGCAGATTCAGAGTCCCAGGGCCAAACATTGGGCTGTACTCCACAAGTCCTGCTGAAGAGAGGGAGAAAGGATTGTAGGAAATAGGAACATCAAAAAGTCTGAACCAGCAACCAGGAAGCCTGCATGGGACCAACCTAGGCCCTCTGCATATATGTGACAGTTGTGTAGCTTGGTCTATTTGCGGGACTCCCTGCAATGGGAGCAGGGCTGTCCCCAGTGCTTTGAGTGGCTCTTAGGAACCCATTCCTCATGCTGGATTGCCTTGCCCAGCCTGAATACAGGGGGAGGTGCTCGGTCTTATGGCGGCTTGATATGCCATGATTTGCTGAAGCCCATGGGAGGCCTGCACCTTTCTGAGAGATTACTGAAGAGGGGTGATGAGGGGGCAAGAGGAGGAGAGGGAGGAGAGGAGTGAGGGGAGGCTGTGGTCAGAATGTAAAATAAATAAATTGATTAATATAAATAAATTAGTATTCTTAACTACAAAAAAAGGAAGGAAGGAAGGAAGGAAGGAAGGAAGGAAGGAAGGAAGGAAGGAAGGAAGGAAGGAAGGAAAAGAGAGAAGCAGAGAAAGAAAGCAATCAGACTGAGAAACTACCACGAGCAAGCTTGTAAGCAGCACTCCTCTGTGGTCTCTGCTTCAGTTCTGCCTCCAGGCTCCTGCCTTGACTATCCTCCATGACAGACTGAAAGCCAAGTAAACCGGTTCCTCTCCATGCCTTTGACCATGGTATTATCACAGTAGCAGAAAAAGTAACAAGGACAATAACAGTACGCTATCATTCAAAGACCCTTGAATGTCCGCCTCTCTGTGTGTGTCACATTGTACTACCCTCCTCTTTCCACAATGGGAGCTGAGAGGATGCCTAGGTGATGAGCCAAAACTGACATAGACATGTGATGAAGCTTTGAGCTGCCACTGGCCTTCTGGACCCCTGTCCAAAGAAAAGAAGGTCATCTTTGTGTCAGAGAAAAAAAGCCTGAGATTTCATCACAGGATTCAGGACAAGGACAGATTTTAAAATGTATGAGTTGTTTGTTTCTGGAATTCTCCAAGGTAAGTTTTGAGACCACAGGTGATGCTGTATAACTAACTTAAACTCTAGAAAGAAAGGGTGGGTGAGGAGGACTACTGTGTTTCTTGGAAGCAGTTTAAATTGTTTTAGTTTGTGCAGGGCGGAGGGGGTACATGTGCATGTGTGGAAATCCAAGGGGAAATCGTGGGACTCAGTTCTCTCCCTGTGCCACGACGGGAATCAGGCCATCAGGCTCAGGAGCATCAGGCTCTTGTCCTATCGGCAATTTTCATTCATAGACAAAGAAAGACTCGAGCTCTCTTGCTCCCCACTCTGTAGACCCTTGGCATGTGACAGCCATGTGGGTGCTCCTCTGCACCTAAGACCCACTTTACTGATGCTCTGCCGCAGACAGCACAGTTCTCTGAGAAACCTGGAGAACTCTTCATCCCTCAGAGCTAGTCTTCTCTTTCTGGTGTCTTCCTGGTTTTCTTAGTCACCACAGTCCCTCCTCTGTATCCCTCCAGCAGCTGTATGCTGCATCCACACTCACACTCACCCCTGGGTAATTATCAGTTTGATTTTCCACATTTCCCATTAAACTGGCTTCTTCTATCCACCAAGGTAGATTCTCACTCTGTAGCCCAGTCTGGCCATGAGTTTGGAGCAATCCTCCTGTCTCAGTCTGTGGAGTGCTGGCATATATGTATTCTTTATATTCAAGGTGGCCTGTCTATACTGATATAAAATGAGCAGTCAATATGTTTGCAAGGCAGGATTACTTCTTGGCACAGTGTCTGAGGAAGCCCACAATTCCTGTTCCTTGTGTTGCTCTTTCTGCCCAACTAAGCTCCTCATTCCCCATAGCCAATCTTCCTTCCTAAAGGCAACACTTTATTTGTGAAAATGCTCTTTCAAGAAAAGAGGGATATGGGCATTATTTTAGGGAGACTTTCTAAGGAGCCATAACAAGTCTATTTAAATCTTTTATTTGGTATTAACTAGATATTTTATCATAAGTGAACAGGGAGTTTCTGGTTCACTAGTCTTTATTGCTTTCTTGAAAGCATTTCAACCTTTTTCATAGTTCAAGGCCGTATAATCCCCAATCCTTTTTTCCTTCAAATTTTAACTCCTTCACTGTGTTCCTCGTAAGTCCTCCTGTAAACGTCTCTCTGAATGCAGCGTTGAGCTGTCATCCTAAATGCAAGCATGCTTTGAACTTGTGGCAAATTTGGCCTTTGAAATAGGACTGAAAGGATTTGAGTATTCACCCTTAGCAAAGCACTTGTTCTGAGCAGTGCTCCGCCCATAGATCCTGAGTGACCTGGGGGAGCCCTGCTCTGTAGAACATGGCCAGCAGTTAACAGGTTTGCATTTGGGAGATGCCTTGTCTCTGCTCTGGCATACTTTGGTAAATTTCCTTGATGTCTCCTGAATTCCAACGGCTTGCTGTGCAAGCCGTCACAGCAGTTTCCCCACTGGTCTTCTTCCACTTTACAGTGAGCGTGAATCTCCTCCCACCTCGTCTCCTGTTTCCTAGCCCCCGTGTTCACCATTGGAGAGCTTTTTCAAACATACCTCTGTATGTCTGGAGATTGTATTCTTTCTCCTTCTGCACCAGGCAAACTCACCTCTCAGCGTTCAGAGGAGAAACTCACTCCACACAAAGCCTGACCACTCGGCTCATATTCCTGTCTTGACATCATCTGTAGAGATGCTGTTTCTTCTGCCTTTTGTTTCCTTTGCTCGGGAAAGAGCCAATAAATGGGACACACTGTTTATTCTGCCCCATCACAAGGCAGGAACTGAGACTTTCCATTCAGCTTTCTGGTGGCTAGCCTGGACAGGGACAGAATGACAGGAAGACAAATGTTATTGCTTTGCTTTAATAAGCACTGGCCTTGATTATTTCGGGGCTAGCGATGTGGCTCAGTGAAAGAGTACTTACCACATACATCTAAGGATCTGGGTTTAATCCATAGAAGTAGAAAAAAAAATTAGAGATGTTATTTCCAGCCCTAACCTCTGTATATGCTTCAAACTAGTTTAAAACAGACCACAAGAGCTACTGAGACCTGGGCCTGATGGCACCCACCTGTCATTCTAGCACTTGGGAACCTGAGGCAGGATGGTGATCATGAGTTCAAAATCAGTCTAAGTTATAGAGTGAGAACCTGTCTCAGAAGCAAAGCAAGGACAACAGCAAAAACATTGAACTGTTGGAGCAGAGTCACTCTAGCCAGAAAATGTCCAAAGAGATGGGTGCTAAGAAGTGCACACCTGGGATACAATTTCTAATCAGAGGAATCCACGAGTGTGTGTTTCCAGTTGGAGCAAAGCTGGGTTGAGAAGGGAACCTATGTCAGGAAACAGACACTGTGGTGGTATTGTGTTCCCCAAAATATTCCCCTAATAAACTTGTCTGGGGTCAGAGAACAGAACAGCCACTAGACATAGAGGTCAGAAAATGGTGGCACACATGCCTTTAATCCTATCACTTGGGAGGCAGAGATCCATCCAGATCTCTGTGAGTTTAAAGCCACACTGGAAACAGCCAGGCATGGTGAGTCATGCCTTTAATCCCAGGAAGTGAGCCTTTAATCCCAGGAAGTGATGGCAGAAAGCAGAAAGGTATTTAAGGCGTGAGGACGAGGAACCAGAGCTGGTTAAGCTTTCAGGCTTTCAAGAAGCAGTTCAGCTGAGATTCATTCTAGATGAGGACTCAGAAGCTTCCAGTCTGAGGAAACAGGATCAGCTGAGGAATTGGTGAGGTGAGGTGGCTGTGGCTTGTTCTGCTTCTCTGATCTTCCAGCGTTCACTCCAATACCTGGCTCCAGGGGGTTTTTTGTTTGTTTGTTTGTTTGTTTGTTTTTATTAATAAGATTCTTTAAGATTCATGCTACAAGACACACTTTCAGTTGTCACAGAAGAGGTAGGAAGGCAGGAAGAAAGAAAGGCCCTGGGTCAAAGATGTAAGTAGCCTAGATCCTTCTACGGAGGTTACCAGATGACAAAACCTAAATCTGAATCCTGGTGTGATGGTACATATCTGCTATCCCAAAACTTTGGAGGAAGAAGCAGGATGAATTCTCATAGACCCTGCCTCAAAAAAGAAATTAATATACTGAAATATGTGCAACAGATTAGGTTTTTCTAGAGCTACAATGTGATGAGTGATAAATGGCATGTTCAACAAGTGTCCAGCAAAATATTAGGCTATTTGACTGTGTGTGTGTGTGTGTGTGTGTGTGTGTGTGTGTGTGTATGTGTGTGTGTTTAGGCATTGAGCCAGGACTTCACACATGCAAACACTGAGTTACATCCAAAACCTTCCTTTTACTTTTCCATTTTGAGAATGGATCTCAGCAACTTACCCTTGCTGGCTTTGAACTCACTCTATGCTCAGACAGGCTTTGAATTTGTGATCCACTTGCCTCACCTTAGCTGTGTACTACCAGGCCCAGATCATTGGTTTCTGGGTCACCACATGACCTTGTAAAAAGTTTATTTCTGAACATATTTTTTCATGAAAGGATGCTTGCCATTAGAGAATAAAAATTTGAGTTCCATATGAACGTGTTTGACATGCAAGACAATCCATTGTATCTTTAAGGTCACTTTCCCTCATGAAGCTAGCACTTGGGAGCTGTCATTTGTCTATACTTGGTCACATGAGCACATGCCCACAATGAGCTAGCCTCTACCCATGAGACAAAGTCAAGACAAGTGTAGCCCATATCACCATTTGGAGGAGTGAAGTTATAGAATGCCTAGCTCAGCCCCAACACCTAATGAGATTTCCTCATTACAAAAGAAGAAACTGAACTGTTAGAAGCCCATCATCTAGGTAGTTCTCTAAATCCTTTGCTTCTCTGCACTCACTTCTCCCTACAATGGGAAGTAAAGTCCCAGGAGACTGCCAACTCACTTATGGGGTGTAGTCTTTGGCTAACCTTGTGAAATGTCTTCTATCATGATCATAGGTGTCCTTAATGACCTCCACAAGAGCTGAAGACTTATTTCAAGAAGCAGCCCAGTCAACAGGTTCCAGAGGGACCATGGTGTTTTGTGGAAACTTTTCCGTCTGCTAAATAACTTTGATAATCAAGC
Source organism: Peromyscus leucopus (assembly GCF_004664715.2). Classification (NCBI taxonomy): domain Eukaryota; kingdom Metazoa; phylum Chordata; class Mammalia; order Rodentia; family Cricetidae; genus Peromyscus; species Peromyscus leucopus. The sequence continues at coordinate 22,898,621 of NC_051086.1, forward strand.
TTAGTCACCAACTTCCTGACTCATCCCTCTGCCTCCCAGCCAAACCCAGGGTTGGAGCATTTCCTGTGGTATTCATCATATCCGGAAATCTAACACTATCACTGATGGAAATTATTCATTTAATGACTTAACAGATTGACCTGAAGTCTCTGAATTGCTGTGTTACTTCAATGTCATTTAAGGCTGTCCAAGTTTGAAGTGTTTGCCTGTGATGTGTTTGTCTCGCTCCCATTTTAAATGCACATGCATAGATGGTATTCACATTGAGTCTCTCCAAAATTTAGGAACAGACAGATAGGAAGCTGGCGACGGCTCAGTAGTTACTGCTGTTGCAGAGGATCCAAGTTGAGTTTGCAGCCCCCGTGTCAGACAGCTCATAACCACTTCACATCTAAGGGATCTGATGCCCTCTTCCAGCCACCCAAAGATATGCCTGCCACATATACATAATTCAATAAAACAAATTTTTAGAAATAGGCACATGGTTCTAAGCCCTATCTTCCAAATCTCACATCATCTATTAAGCTTTTCTCAATTGTTTTCTGAATCTCATGGTGTAAGAGCAGTATGCCTCAAAAATGAACTGATAAAGTGTAGACTTAAAGACTTTGTTGGGATTTGGGTTATACTATCAGTAACAGTAAGAAAAAATGATGTAGTCAACTACTAGGGAGAATGCTGGAGCCTCTGAGTCAAAGAGAAAGACGGTTTCTTCAGGGAATACCACTGTAAGGTACCCATATGCCTGTATATAACCTTCACTTATGCTCCTGTAAGAAACCTCATGAAGGTCATTGACACATACATGCATGCATGTGCTTGCGCACGCACGCGCCTGTATATAACCTTCACTTATGCTCCTGTAAGAAACCTCATGAAGGTCATTGACACATACATGCATGCATGTGCTTGCGCACACACGCACACAAACACACACACAGAGATGTGAAACTAGGAGACAGGTTGAAATGAGGAAGGGGATCAGTGGGATGGAAGAGATATGCAAGAATAATTGGGTAGTGATCAAAATATACTATATATACATGTGAAAACCATTGCTACATATAATTACTGTCTCCTAAGAGAAAACATTAAAAATAGAGAACGACCAGTGGAAGCAGAGAATTGGATGAAATAGAATGAAGAGCTTCCTTCTGTACAAGGTCTCCTGGGTTAAGACTGCAAGGTGAGAGAGTTCTCTCTCTCTCTCTCTCTCTCTCTCTCTCTCTCTCTCTCTCTCTCTCTCTCTCTCTCTCTCTCTGTGTGTGTGTGTGTGTGTGTGTGTGTGTGTATGTGTGTGTGTGTGGTGTGCCTCTGTGTGTGTGTGGTGTGTGTGTGTGTGTTCGGCACCTGTAGCATATTTGTTAAAGCAACCATTGGGTGTGACTGTCAAGATATCTAAATCCCTGCAGATTCTGAGTCTCTACAAGAGCAATGGTCTCTGTGCTCATTAAGCCAGGTGTATATTGGAACTCCAGTATTGCCAAACTTCAGGGAGCTGAAACTGCATCCCCAGTCAAACCCCTTATGTCTGATTTTATGGAATCAACCACAGTGACGAATGGCCCTGCATTTGGAAGGCTTTCCCAGCTCTGGTCACAGCTGAACCTCTCTGTCACTATTGACGTATGTGCACTCTGAGAGTTTGAGTGCAATTGGCCATCTGTCCAGGAGGTTGGAGCCACCTCAGCATTGAGATAAAATTCAGAAACCCAGCTCTTCTCAAGTACACACCTGGAGCCACAGCTCACAGACATGGCCTCACCTGCAATGCAGCAAGCGGGAAAGGCCCCAGTTCTGTAGTAGGTAGAGGAGGGGGTTCATGCAAGCCAGATGGAAGCTTCGAGCCACCACCTAAGAAGCGGCCAAGAGAAAGGACTTTCTTGAGTGTGAATCTGGGCAAAAGCAAAGGGCATCCTTTCTTGATTCAATCAAACTGGGAGTGGAATATTTGCTTCCTCCTGTATGATAAGTGACCTTCAAGAAGTCACTTTTCTTTAAGAATTGCTTTCTTCAACTGGAAAAATAGCAAAAGATTATTCTTTCCTCATTAACTGCCACAAAAATCACAAGAGCAATACACTGCATTTAGGAGTGTTTCTTCCAGTGTGTTCAGCTACAACCCACCTGCACTACATTGATTTTTATTATTTATGGAAGAGATTGAGAGGGCAGGACCAGATGGTGTGAATTAAGCTCATGTGGGGGGAGAAAATGGAAGGAAAGGGGGGAGATAAGGAGTGAAGGATTGAGGCAGTTAGTGGGGAGGAAAGGGGTATTGAAAGAGGATAAGAAGGAAGGGAGAAGAAAGGGATAAAGGGATTGAGTGAGGACGAACCTCAGGGATGTTGATGGAGAATGGGAAAAAGAATCAAAAATTTCAACCTTTCATCAAAAATGTTGCCCACAATTATGGAAAACTATTTAGGATAAAGAACATGAAATAGCTCATACCCACCATCACCTCTGTCTGGAACATCCATGCCACTGGAAACTACCAACACTGGTTTCCTATGTGGCTATCAGGACACGGTCCACGTAAGGTGAAGAGGAGCATTCCACTGAAGCAATTTCTATTTCTCTTGTTGTCACTTTCTGACTCTTGCTCCACATCCTAATGCATGCACCTGTGTCTGCCTCTGTCCAGTTAGGCAGCACTCCACCGTATGGATGCAACACCATTTATCTTACTGTAACCAAATGGAATTGGTTCACACAAAGCCAAAACAAGCACTGCCAAAAAATAAAAGAGTGGAGAAAGATTTATTACCTGCAGCAGATATAATTTCCAAAGCAATGCCCTCCTAGAACAAATAAAACATGGGGATTTTGGTCAGAGATCCTATGCAGACACAGAGAAAGCACTTTGGGGGCAGGCACACTCATAAGCATGCTCAATTTCAGCTTTAAGAAAGAAAACTGGTAGACCAATCTGGACCGTACTTAGCTAAAAACCATGGCATTCATGTTCAAAAGGTCAAAGGTCACAGGAGCTTCTTGTTTGATGATCAGATTGTAACATGGAGATGGCGGGTGGGAACATCTCTGCACATGCTCAGTCAATTTCATAAAGATGGCAATGGGAACACCTCTGAGCATGCTCAGCCTGAGTCATAGACAATAGATACCAACAATTCCAGGAATAATGAGCATCATGCATTGTTAAGTTTAGATTAAAAAAAAAAAGGAAAAGACACCGTGCACGCTCATGCTCCTAAAGACCGGAAGAGGATATGCTCTATCCTCACTGCATATTCCTTCAAGACATCACCTCTCACTGAACCAGGATCTAGGCTGGTAGCCAGGAAACGCCTGTGATCCGCCTGTCTTAATCCTCCACAACACTGGGTAACAGGTGCATGCATGGCCATGACTAGTTTTTTACATGGGTATTAGAACCCAAATGCATATACTCATGCTTGTAGAGCAAAAGTCTTGCCCATTGAGTCGTCTCCCTAACACTGAAAGGACACTCTGAAAGTGTGTTAGTTAGTCTAGGAGCTAGCCCCTAAAGCGTCTTGCCTCCCCTGCAGCTTTGTCCAACTTTTTGACTTTCCAGGTTGGACACACCTAATCATTACTGTACTACTATGCCAAGTCAAGAAGTGGATCCATTCGTTTTCAATTTGCTAAAGGATCAGCCTCTCAAGCAGCGATATGCAAAGTACATGTCTGTCTGTCTGCCTGTTCTGCCTTGCAGAACTTTAGCCCACAACATGTATGCATATTCATCCTATCTTACTTGTGTTTTAGTTTTTATTGTTTTTGGGGGGGAGGGGGTGACAGGAGACTGATGTTAAAGGAAGTGAACCGATTTATGAAGTAGCTGCTCTAAACTGTGGTTAATGGAGGGCTTCAGGAACAGCTCCTTCCCGGTGTGCCTGCCATGGTGTCTGCCAGGAGCATGAGTAGCAGCTGCCTCTCACAGGGGGTCTTCAGAATGTTCATTTTTGAAAATAATCAAAGCAGGGAGGGGGTGACCGCCTCTGTTCTCAGCTCTCTGCCTAGAGAGGGGAGGGTATGGAGGGGACAGAAGGTGGGTGCCGCAGAGAGCCCTTCCGCTCACACACTGAAGAGTGTGCCCTGAGCAAATAGCACAAAGGTCTGTCACCCATCACAAACACAGGGCCTCACCTAAAGCCTACTTGAGCTGCAAGGGGAAGTCATTCCCTGCAGACGTTCACAGGAAAGCGAGATAAATGGTGAACTCTTTGAAGGTAATGTGTCCATCCCTTGCTACTTGTCTTTCTGGATCTGCAGATGAGCCTGTGTTTGCCACAAGCTGAGAAGAAAGGCAAGCTATGTAGCAATCCCTCTGAGGCTGCTCCAGGTCAGCTTTATCAAAATGATAAAATGTTTTGGGTCTTACCAGCCCCCTGGGCTGACTGCAGGCTGGGCTTCCAGAGGTATTAAGGGGTGAAGGAGGTGAGCAAGAGACCCTTCCCGGGTGTCCCAGTGGCATCTCTGGTGTCACCGCTGATAGAAGTTTTATCAAGATAAATCTAGTGCTGCCCAGGAAGGATATTAATAAATTATCTAGTAATGAAAAATGTGAGAGGAGCCATACTCCTCCATCAGGCCCATGATGATTACTTTGATGGATGTACTGGCAGGATCTGCGAGACAAGGCAAAAACGAGAAACACGACACGCAAACCTTTAAGGGTGACCTCAGAGGAAAACACAAGTTGGTGAATGATACAGACGCTGAATAGGGAAAAAAACAGAGCTCTGGGGCTCGTGTGTCAACTGCCAGATGGATGGGCTCTGTGATCAACTGATCATTGAATCTTGTGTCAGGCGCAGAAGGGAAAAAGAGAGACAGGAAGGTGGGGGGAGGGAAAAGACACAAAAGGCTCCAGTGTCTTCACATGAACTCCAGCTCTCTGTTGGGGTGCGATTCCAGTTCTCCTGAAGTCATTGAAACATCTCCTATTAGTTTCCTACTTGCATATAAACACCTGACAGGAAGTGACGTGATATGTGGATGGCCTGGGAGGATGGTTTGAGGGTATGGTCTATCCTGGCAGGGAGGAAAAGGGCATGGGAGATGCTTGGAGGCATGGCAATGGGACAATGAAGCTGTCTGCCCACATCACATTGCTCTAGGAAGCAAGGAGAAGACAGGAAGTGGGCCTTCTATAAAGCACAAGAACTGCTCCCATAACAACTCACTTCCTCTGCCTAGGCACACCTCCTAAGGTTTCCACAACCTCTCAAAACAGCACCTTCAGATGACTCAGTTATTAAGAGTGCATAGTACTCTTGCAGAGAACCCAAGTCTTGTTACCAGTACCCATGTCAGATAATTCACAAGTGTCTGTAACTCCAGCTCCATGGGGGCCTATGCCTATGGCCTCCATGTGCACACACACACCCTCACATATACATAATGAAAAACAGTGAAAATAAATCTTTAAAACATCAGCACCATCAGCTAGGGATAAAGTGGCCTGACACATGAGCCTTTGGGGGAACAGTTCACATTTCAACTATAACACATCCTATTATCTCAGTCTCTTTCCTGTAAAGGAAGAGTTGTATAATAGTGCTAAAATCATAGCTTTGTGAGGAATTGCATACAATAAGGACTGGGAAGTTCTTAAAATCAGAATGTACTCAATGAATGGTCTTATAACAAGTGGGAGAAATAGACATGTGTTGGATACAGCTTCATCTGTAAGAAGCTAAATATCTAGTGAGATAAATTTGTACACAATCAAATTACAGTATGACAAGATATAGAAGAAATGTAAACATATGGGATTTTCCCATGTGTGTGTGTTTTTTTTTAGGTCAAACCCAAGGAATGTTTGCCTGAAGAGGTAAATTTGAGATCGAGTGTTAAAAGGTAAAGAGATTTGAATGGAATGATAAGAGAGAGATGATAAAGACATTTTCTGTAGAGCATGAAAGAAAAAAATGGTGGAGATTGGAAGTGATGAGGTGCAATTTAGAGTGTGGTATGGAAACTGGGGACTGTCCAAAAGAAGATGCTGAAAAAATGTACCTGGGCTAGAGGACCATGAGCCTCCCCATATAGTGAAATACTATAGAGTCACTTTGTTAACATGCATGGAGTGCTGTAAGGAGGGACTGCAAACAGAGCAAGTGGCCATCAGCATCTTTTTCTCCCTCTGTGAGCAAATTCTCTCTGATTTACTTGGAAACATTACTCTCCACCTCTCCCATTGATTTGTGAGCCACAAAGCATCATGGGAGGTTGGAGGCAGACTAAGAGGGCAGACTGAGACCCCAGGGGCACATGCACCTGTTCATTTTTCTCACTGGAGCTTCTATGAGTATAGAGGGCAGCTCGAAGACAGCCAGGGGGCAGAAGGACTAAGAGGCATCTTCAAAAGCTTGAGAATACACAGGTGGTTAGAGAGCAGACAGAGCTCTCTAAGGGTCAGAGAGCTGGGGATGTGATAGGGAAGTGGAGAGAGATCCAAGAAGTCTTGCTGGGACTCAGATGCCCAGCCCTGCAGAAGGGACTGTCTTGATCTCACCTTCAAAACATCTAAAGCCAGTGATGAACTGCAGCAAACAACAGCTGCAGCCAAGCCAACCCCAGGGAAATTAGGACGAGATTAGAGGCAGGACCCTCTAACTCCAGCAATTCAAAGGATGAAAGAGACAACTCCTTTTTGCAGAGATGCGAGGATTCGTGTTCTATTCATTCATACACAGTTTTATTAGGTATTCTTTTAAAACAAGCAACGTGACTCATAAGTTAGAGAAAAACACTGATCAGTGAACCCACAGATGAGAAATATAAGAATTGGTAGAAAACGCCTTTAAAATAACCACTATCAGTATATTCAGGTGTCTGGCAGGAAAAGGGAGCAATACACATGAAAAGAAGAGGAACTGGTCAGATACTGTGAAGAGAAAAAAAGCAAAAATGATGGACTGGAGAGTGTAATACATTAAGGAGGAGTGCTTCAAATGACCTTAATTATAGGTTGACATCAATGAAAAGTATCAAAAAGTCTGATGCAGTGGGGGTAAGGCCATGAGCCCAGCACCCAGGAGGCTAAGGTGGGAGGATTCCAAATTTGAGGCCAACATAGGCAACATAGAGAGACTTTATCACAAAAGTCACTGACTCTTTTTAAATAAATAAAATTATCCATATGAATTTATTGGTATTTTTAAAGTAGCGTAGGAAACCTTAAGACAAAGTCAAACAGTGTAATATGCATGCAGTTGCAGTCCCTGTATGAAATGAAAGAGAAAACAGCATGGAGGCATGCTTGAAGAGTTAATGAGGGTTGTGTACCTTAAAATCAGGCATGAATTCACAGAACTGGGAAACTTAACCAAACAGGGAGACAACTTGGAAGAAAATCACCTGCAGACACACAGTGGACCAGTTTCAAAAGCCAGTAAGTGAGCAAACAAAAACTACCTGGTGAAAGCCTTAAAAGTATCCAGAAAAACAATACTCGTGACAGTCACCAAACAGTAACCAGAAGTGACAGACACTAATCAGAAACAAGAAAGCCAAAAGGCACTGGAACACTACCTTTGAAATTGTGACATTTGAATAATTAATTTGCACATGTGCCAACCTCAAGCTTTCCACGCTGTGAAATGTTAGAAAAAAAAATGAAGGCAAATTAAGAATATTTTAAAATGATAAAAGCTAATAAATTTTGGCTGCAGCAGATATGTGCTGAAAGTATTGGTAAAGACTGAAAGGAAATTCAAGCCAGATGGAAGTTCATTTGTATATATTCATAAGCCCACCAAATAATTGTATTTAGCAAATTATATACATATATATATGAATATATATTCATGTTTATACTTCTATTTTTAATACTCAGCTTAATCTATTTTTCATTTTAAAATGTCTGGCAACCGAGGAAGCACAATTATGATGCATTGTGGGTAACCATCCAGTTAGAAATAATATTTATGAAAACAATAGCAGACAGTGGGGGGCAAGCAGCACAGTGAGCCTGGAGCCTTCTCACTCTGTCATAGTACCGCGATAGCTCTAGAGTGGAAGACCGTACTAATGATACACGTGCAGTTGCAGGAACAGAGTGGAGCTGAATAGGGAAGACCAAGTGGGTGGAATGATTCCTGACAATGTAAAATGAGATGGAAAGTTAACGTCAAAGCAATGGCAGCTCTAACAGGTACAAAAGCAAACAGCAAGATATTGCCTTAAACAATCACAACAGATACAAATTAATTAAGGTTTCGATTAAAACATAGAAGACACCTTACAAGAATAGGAAACTAAACCAGACTATTAGATAATACCTATGATAGGGATAGAGAGACAGCTCTGTGGGTAAAAATCAGTCACAGTGAAAGCCTGAAGGCCAGAGTTTGATCCCTGGGACCCGTTTAAAAAGCTGTATGCGGCAGCGCATATCTGTAATCCCAGAGCACCTAAGGCAACGTAGGAGGCAGAGACAGAAGAGCTGGCTGAGAGCTCGGAAGCCTGCTACCCTGGCATAGGATGTGCAGGAGCCAAACTAACAAGAGAGATCAACCCCTGCCTCGACACGGTAGAAAAAAATAACTGACTCCTGAAAGTTGCCTTTTGCTCTCCAGATATGTGCTGTGAGACAAACACAGGGAGGAAGGGAGGCAGGGAGGGAGAGAGGGAGGGAGGGAGGGAGGGAGGGAGGGAGGGAGGGAGGGAGGGAGGGAGGGAGGGAGGGAGGGAAACTTTTCAAAAATGAAAATATCCACTATAATATATGACATGGATATGAATGTGAAAAGATATATGCAGAAGCACCTACCAGAAGAAAGTCAATTTGCCTCTATCAGTAAGAAAGAGGTCTTAAAGAAGTAAAATGTATATAGAAGTAGTCAGTGCATATAAAAAAAGGGTATATTAACCAAGAAGACTAGAAGACTAGAAAATTCCATTTACATATACATGTGTATATATATATACATATTTGTGTGTGTATACACACACATATATATGTATATGTGTATATATATATATATATATATATATATATATATATATATATATATAACACATGACCATGTGTATTAAAACAAAATTTAGATATTATGTTGAACAAAAGGAGCAAAACAAAAGTATATATCCACTCTGGGGCTCCATTTACATGCTGGTCTAAAATAGCCAAAACTATGTTACTCTGGGGCTGGAGGATAGTTCAGGGTTAAATCACCTGCTACTTTTCCAGAGAAGTTGGGATCATTTCCAGCACCCTACTGTGGCAGCTCACAACCATCTCTAACTTCAAAATCAATGCCCTCTTTGGGTCTCCACGGGCACTCACACACATGGCATAGACATGCACACACACACCCATACACAAGAGAGATTTGGCGCCCACAGGCAGGCAAGACACCAAGTTTCAAGTACTGTGGTGACTATTTCCTTACAAGTTGACTTTAAGAACACTACTCCTTGCTTTAGACCGTTATCTATAAAGGAATCTAGTGGCTTAGCTTTCTTTCTAAGGCTCTTCTATCAGTGGACCTTAAGAATCTAATATGCTTTCTTTGCATGAATACCTGCTCTGACTTCTTCACATATGTGCCAACTCCAGGACTGGGACTGACTCAGTAACACACTGAAGCTGAACTTAGAAGGGAGGAAGCACAGATTACAACCCCCTCCTCCTCCTGAGGGCTTGGAGGCTAGTTTCCTTCCCTGGAGGGAAGGAAATTACTCAAGAGAAATTAGTATGTTTTAAACTTCCCTATTGCTCTCTACCTTCATCCCTCTGGAGACTTTCATCTTATGATAATTTCCATCTTACCTTGTTCTGTTCTCTGGCTATTGTCTCCCCAGTGCATCAAGAATTGAGTCTCCAGGACTGGTGGATCTATGAGCTCAAGGCCAGCCTGGTCTACAGAGTTAGTTCCATGACAGCCAGAGCTACACAGGGAAACCATGTCTTGAAAGACAAACAAACAAATAATGAAAACAAAACAAACAAGAGTAAAGATTTTCAAATAAAATCCTCTCATCCCTGAAAAAAAAAAAAATTGAGTCTCTTTTGCACCTTAATCTCAGAACCCATGATATGGTCTCCCTCTTGCTATTAAATCAATGGGATTGGAGCTGGAGAAATGAGCTGGAGAGATGACTCCCAAGATAAAAGGGCTACTGCTCTGGTGCAGAACACCCTGTTTTGGTTCTCGGCACCTACATCAGGTGGCTCACAACCACTTGTCACTTCTGTTCTGGGAGAATCTAGCACCCTCTTCTGACCTTGAAGGGCTTCTTCACACATGTGATACACATGTACACACTCACACACATATGCATATTTATGTAGAAAAACAAAGTTAAATAATATGGCATGGATGATATCAGGTATGTAGTCGGGGACCAGTGAATGCAACCTCTGTAGGCTCTAGTCATTAGTACAAGCCTCCCGCTCTAGTCGTTCCCTCAGCTGGGAAAAGAGAAAGGAAAATCTAAACATTGAGCTTGCATGGCATTTCAGTTATTCTTCACTTGTTCTGATAAATGCCATGGCAAAAGGCAACTATGGAGAAAAAGGTTGATTTTGTACTACAGCTTACAGTCCATCTTAACGGTAAACTGAGGCATGAACTCATGGCAGGAACTGAAGCAGAGGCTGTGGAGGAATGTTCGGTTTCCTTTCTTACACAAGCCAATGCTACCATTTCACTCCTCAGTGCTTCCACTTTTCCTGCCTGTGACAGCGAATAGTTGTCCACATGACTGGATCTGGAATCAACCAAAAGAGAAGCTACTGAGCATGTCTGTGAAGATAATTTCTTAATCCGGTCTCTGAGGTGGGAAGCCCCTAGATGTAGGAGGCATCTTCCCATGGTAGCTCAGATGGAAGTAGGTAAGAGGGGAAAAGACTTTCTTTTTGCACAGTTGCCCTCTTGTCTTGAGAGGAGGTTCATCTAGGCCACTGATGAGGTGCCTGCCGCCACTCCCACAGGCAGAGCCGCTGTCCTGCATTTCTTCAGTAATGTCAGAATCCAACTTCTTTAGGCTTCTTATGTATACTGAAAGACAGTGGCTCTCCAGGACTCTTCCAGGCCTTCAGCACCTTATTGGGATTGCTGAGACATCTACTATCATGCACCAGGCAGCTCTTGGGTTCTTGGCCTCTCTAGTACAAAGATAGTCATTGTTGAACTACATAAACCATATCATGTAAGCCAATCTAGTAATTGCCTTTTAATATATATTCATTATTTCAGTTCTGTTCCTCTAGAGCACCCTGACTTATGCAATATCTGTGCAAATTTTATCTCTTGGGCTTCACATCCCATTGGGCTTCCTCACCAGTATATAAAGGAAAGAGCAAGAAAAAATCCCTAAATTCACATATCTGAATAAGCCTGTTAAAGTATAAACATGAATCAGGAAGTCAGAAATTCAAAGAAGAAAGGAGGGTTGGGGTAGGTGTGCCTATGCAAAGCAAGGGACACCATGATCTCTGCTCCATATCTGATGCCTGCAGTCTCTACATGGGCCCTATCAGTGTATATATAGTCAGACCGATCAAGTCTGTGACACACATGGAGAAAACTGTCTAGAATGCTGTACCTGTAGTAACCACAGCAAAAGGAGAAGAATCACAGAACGGTGTGATGGAGGATGAAGAGAAAGGATGTTGTAAAGGTTGCTGCTAGGAGGGACAGAGAGCAGGGACACTGAAGTCCCTGCTATGGGGAAGGTGGTTAGAGTTCCAGCAGCTGGAATCACACTCATGCCCTATGCAGTGCCCCCTGATGCATATGAAACATTGGCCAGTTTTTATCATCTTGTGAGTCCTGCTGGAGCTCCATGATGTTTTTAGTTATCAGCAGTGATGCATGAACATCAGTTTATGACAGCTTATCTTGCATATTGCCTCAGTGGTGTTTGTATTTGATTTGTTGCAATATTTGCTCAATGACATACCTAACGGGAAATCTACACCATAGAAATTAGCAGCTATCCTAAACCTGGCCCGTTTTTATGGAGCCCAATCACTGAACATGGGTTCCACAATATTAGGAACATTATTTGTGCTATTTTGTGTTGTTTTTAACCCTAGAACAATACTCTTCATATAGTAAGAATATAGAAAATATTGTTTTGGTTAGCCAGGAAAGCTTAAATACAGGTTCACAGTCTCCAATGTAAAAAAAAAAAAGGAAAATGCTGTAAAATCCCAAACTCCAACATGGTATTCAAGAAAGTTGTGGTATCAGATTTTTGAATAAGGACATTCAACTAGTAAAGTTTCAAAATATGAAAAGTTGTGAAATCTGAAACGGCTTGTTCCAAATCATTTTGTGTACAACATGCTCAGCCTGTGTCCCCATTGCATAGCGGAGAAAAGGGGGGTTGCAGAGAGGTTTCATTTGCTTACCAACCTGTCCAATGGCCCACTGAGCCAGAATTTAAATCCAATCCCACCCAATGTCAGACCTTTCCTTGTATTTCATAAAGGGTATCCACCCTGGAAGAAACTGGACAGAGAGATTTCCTCAGACATTCCATTAATCCTTCAAAAATACTTTAAAGGAAAGTCACCACTGTGAAAACTCAAGGTCTCATTGGTCTCCCATGAGCCTGAGTGACCAAATGGGACAGCTTCCTCCATCACTATCATTGACAAATTTCCCTATGTGCCATGTGTTAGACTTACACATGTTCTCTCTCAGCCTCAGTCTACCTAGCTGGACATAGCAACGGAAGCATACTAAAACCATTTGCGCCTGGTAGGAGGAAGCAGTGCAGTCTGGGGCAGTGAGTCCTCCTCCCCTAGTACCTTAATTCTGACTCACAGATCTCTGTGTGATTCTTCCAGGAGGGAGGACAGTTGTGCAGCTGAGGCTCTGTGATAAGGGTGTCTGTTGAAACTTTCCTAAGTGACAAGAATAAATAAACTGTCATATTTGAATCAAGTTGCATTCTATGTTTTGTTTCATCTTTTACTGGAAGTTTTGGAGTGAAGATGAAGTAGGCTTGATGAAAGAAGCCAGTACCTGATTGGATGGAGTAGGCTTGATAAAAGAAGCTGGTACCTTATTGGATGGACAACCTTTTGGTGAGGGGCCAGCCAAACAGATAACATCATTAACTGCCTGACATATACCAGCTCCCTTTAGAGAAAGTCAATTTCCTTCTCTCTCCCTCCCTCCTTCCTCCTCCTTTCTTCCCTCTCCCTCCCTCTCTTTCGCTGTGTAACAAGGTCTCACACATCCCAACCTGGCCTCCACCTTACTATGCAGCTGAGGATTACTTTGAACTGCTGATTCTGCAGTCTTCAACCTCCCTCCCCAGTGCTGGGCTTACTGTAGTGCACCGTTACACCTAGCTTGTGTGATCCCAAGATCAAACTCAGGCCCTTGTGCATGCTAGGCAAGCACTCTGCTAACTCTACTGCATCTTCAGCCCTAAATACTGTCTCTTACTTACATGAAACTCAGCTACTAACTCTACTTTACGTGAGGTAACTGAGTTGGAGGAGTTAAGTGCCTTTCCCCAGGTTAATCCAAGGTCATGTGGCTAGAGAAGGCCTGGTATAACGAGCAATCCAGGCATTCTGAACCCTCAGCTCACATGTGCCCATTCGGAGAGTACTTCTTTTGAAGAAGAGAGTTGAGAATCTCAGTCAGGACTTTCACAACAAACTCTTCAAGTAACATTGGGTTTTGATCCATGTAGCACTCCGAATGTGGAAGGGTATCAGTTTGCACATCCTCACCCCAAGCAACACTGCACAATGTCTTTACAAATGTTTGATTGTTACAATCGAAGGAAAGATGCTGTTGAACTCCAGTTGGCAAACATCAGCATGCTGCTTGACATTCTAGAATACAGAATATTCCCCACCACAAAGAGTGATGCTGCCCCCAATGCCAGTCATGCCAAGGGTAACACTCTATAGCTAGCTACCACATGACTTTTTCTTCTCACAAATAATTTTTCTCAGTCCACAATTATGGGACTCCAGGCAATATGTGAGAAAATCAAAATTTAACTCTGGTCAACTTGAAATCCTTTGATTTTCATACATAAACCTGGGGGATGGCTTAATTGGTAAAGTACTTGTTATGTAAACAAGACAACCTGAGTTTGATCTGCATACTCATAGAGAACTTTAGGCACAGTGGTGCACATCTGTGAACCCAGTCTGGTGAGACAGAGACAGGTGGATCTCTGCAGCTAATTTGTCAGCTAGTCTGCCCAAATCTGTGCACCCCTGGTCCAGTGAGAGACCCTGTCTCAAGAATTAAGGTGGAACCATTAAGGACACCTAATATTGACCACTGGTTCTCATACATGGAGAAGGGATTTCTAGCCCTTTGGTCACCTATAAAACATAAGCAATTAAAACTATTCCATTAGGTACTATAACCAGGAAGGCAGGTCCATTCTGGCAATATGCAGTAACAAAAACACCAAGATCGCCTGCGCGCGCGCACACACACACACACACACACACACACACACACACACACACGCACATCCACAGAAATGTGTGCATATGGGTAGATTTGTTTCTATATTCATCACTAATACCATCTCTAACTGCACATTAAAACCTTAAAGCTTCATCAACAATATTATATACAATGTTCTCTTATCAACTCGTTGGCATTGAAAGTGCCTAGCTTTGGGCTTCTTAATTTTTATTAAGAGTGAAAACAACATTATCTTAAAAACCAAAGAGAAAAACAAAATTTTCACGTTCTTACTCCCACCATAATATGTACTCATTGCCCAAAATTTAGAAACTAAAAGCTAACAGAAGCAAATAAAACCCTGTGGTAAACCCATCACTCAGAAATTACTCTTTATGACGTTTTGGAGAATGGCCTTCTAGTCCTTTTATTCCCTATAAAAGCTATGCAAATGAAATTATTCAAATAGGCCCCATAATAATCAGGAAGGCATGTACATTCTGGAAAATCATAATAACAAAAATATCAACATCAGCAACAGAAGTAAATTCTAGCACTTATAAGGTACCAACTAGGCCAGATGCTGTCCTTAACTCTTTATAGATAGGGGCTAGTTAATCCTCCCAACTGTTCAACTGTTCTGTGGGATGAGTACCATGACAGTTCCCATTTCCAAGATAAGAATGTAGAGACAACATAAACCATTATCAGAGCCAAGTTTGCCTGCAGCTGCTCAGGAACTGAGGCTGGGAGAGGATGCAAGCCTTCTCTCCTCCCCCACAATATTCTTCCCATTTCTTAATACCAAAAGCTTTTTATTCCCTGCAGCTGGCAGAAGGAATTACTGCAAATCTGGTGGCTTAAACAATGTTTAGCTCCCTCCTGGAAGCCTGCAAAATCAAGGTGGCGACAGGGCTACATGCCTTTCTGAAGCACTAGAAGCCTTCACTTGCCCCCTCTACCATGAGGGTGGGAAGCTGCCAGCATTCCTTAGCTAACAGTTGCCCAACCCACTCCACTATGTCTTTACAGGGCCTTCTTTCATAAGGCTCTTCCAGAACTGCCTTGTAGTTTCTGTGCTTTCTTCTGCCCTTGATTGGCTGAGTCTCTAAATGTTCCTTTCAGGTGTCCATGCAACCCATATTGACTCTGAATCTGAGCTATCTCTAAAGTGTACATCTTGGAAGCAAATTCAGATTTCTCTTGCTAATCTTGGTTGCTTCTCATTGTGTAGCTAAAGATTCATTCTTCCACCAAAGTGAGGCAGATGACAAGGGATGAAGAGAAGTCTGACTCTTACTTCAACCAAAGGTCCCTTTGGTTGTTTTCCTGCCAATCAACCCCATCATCCAAGGGGGAATTATGAAAATGAGCTCAGCACCTATGCTAGTAATCCTACTGTTCCCTTTTCCCTTTAGACCATGGGGATGAGAGGAGGAAATTTCACAGAGAGGAAAGAAATTGCATATGGACAGAGTAGGTCCTTGGTGAGGAAAAAAATGTCTCTTTCCTGATTGTTTTCCTCAGATCTTAGACATGGACAGAAAGGAAATTCTCATTCATTCATTTATTCAGTCAGTCAGTAGGTCATCAGTCATTCACTTAGTTTTTGATACAGGGTCCCTAGCCCAGAATGGCCTCAAACTCACTGTGTATCCAAGGATGACTTTAAACTCCTGATTCCTCTGTCTCTACCACTAAGTACTA
The DNA here is from genome assembly GCF_004664715.2 of Peromyscus leucopus. Classification (NCBI taxonomy): domain Eukaryota; kingdom Metazoa; phylum Chordata; class Mammalia; order Rodentia; family Cricetidae; genus Peromyscus; species Peromyscus leucopus. The sequence goes on from NC_051086.1 coordinate 22,914,727, forward strand.
GAATTATAGACATGTGCCAACATGTTCAGTTTATGCAGGACTGGGCACTGAACTTAGGACCTCATGCATGCTAGGTAAGCATGCCAGCTGAACTGTATCCTCATCCCCAGGATCTGTCTCTTGAAATCCCTATGATGAGCTCTTTAGTTCAGAAAGCAATGTCAGAACTACAATGAACCCAGAGGGATAATGCAGTCACTCTTGTCTCTGCATCTTCCCAATGTATGATATGGAGGGCTGTAGCTGGAAGTTTTCCTGTGTCCCACCCGGTCTACAGATGCTCAGACCCAAGTAAACACACAAAGGCTTATGTTAACTAAAACTGCTCATCCATTAACTCAGGCTAACTACTTACTAGCTCTTACACTTAAACTCAGCCCATTTCTGTTCATTTATATGTTGCCACGTGTTACATGGCTTTACCTGTGTGCCATCATATGCTGCTCCCTGGATGGTGTGCTGGCAACTACTCACTCAGCCTCCCTCTTCCCAGAATTCTCCTTGTCTGCTTATCCCACCTATACTTCCTGCCTGACTACTGACCAATCAGCATTTTAGTAAATCAGTGTATAAAATCATTATCCCACAGCAAAGGGCCAGATCAGAAATAGCAAAACACAAACTACTAAGAAAGCATCAAGCATGGCAGGGAAGACCAGCACTGAAGCCTGGAGCTATTGGTGCCATGACTTTGCTCCATGTGACACACATCCCTGAGTTCTACTTCCACTGTGTATCTGATGCAAACACATATATCTTTGTACCTGGAAAATGAGAATGGCTTCACATTCTTAACTGGTGTTAAGTTTACAGTGTTGAAGGTTTCATTTGCATAATAAAATGCTATGCAAGAGGAGATGAGGGTTAATCAAAGGGTTTTATCACTTTTTAATTATCTTCATCATGTTGTAACAAGATGTAAATTTTAATTCTACCTTGTTAGCTAGCAGATTTCAACAAACTTTGGATATCCTAATCACCTGTCATTTTTAATAGACACAGATGTCAGTGATTTTAGCAAACTAAATGCCCTAAATACTGTAGGCCTTATTAATTTGATGGATACACAATTTAAAATCATTTACTAATTACTAACATTAAACATAAGATCTTTAGGAATACCTCAAACAGAGGCATCTGTGTGAACTTGGATGTTGTCAGAGTAGATTCTTGATTTTTTTTAAAAAAAAAAAAGTCTTTCCCCTGGGTGTTTTCCCTTTCCTTAGACTTTAGACAGGGAGACATAGAAGTCCCTATTCATTCTCTTATTCATTCAGTCATCAGTCATTCAGTCAGTCACTGGATTTTGACACAGGGTCTCTAGCCCAGGTTGGCCTCAAACTCACTAGTATCCAAGGATGATCTTGAAGTCCTGATCATTCTGCCTCTACTCTAATATTGGAGTAATAGGCATATATCACTATGTTCAGTTTATGTGGTGTTAGGCACTGAACTCAGGCCCTCTGTTTTCCCCTCCTCTTTTCGTTCTTATCAATCTACATTTAGAATTGGCTCCTCTGCACATAGCCTCCTAGCTTTCAGTCTTCACTGCCATCAAATCTATGACCAGTTGCGGTATGATTCTTTTTCCTTGACCCATCCACTCTGTAAGCTTCTAAAAGGATGTGGCCCTGTGTTCTTGGAGAATAGATGCTAGAAAACTTACCTTTCTGAGGGGAGGCTGGTGGAGAATGTCTTTGCCAGAACTAGGTAAATATCCTATATTTTTATCTTAGAGAAGTTTGATGCTGTCTTTGGCTCAACCTAAGCAACCAAGGCTGAGCTTGCAAAGCACATGGGAATGTACATATCACTGAGAATGAATATCAAAGGTGATTTTTCCATGGATGATACAGAGGATTGTGCCTGCTCCTGGTCTAGTTTGCTGCTTTCCAGCACTAGATTCATTGGAGGTAGGGCTTGAAGCCAGAATCAGAGAGGGTAAGGGAATAGTCAGAGTTGTCTTGAATAGTTCAGGGAGCTAGTTAGACTAGATAATTCTTATGGCCCAAAGATGTAGAAGGTATGAAACATGACATGCTGTAAATAATCATGGGATTCAACATCTTAGTCATAGGACCCCAGCAGTGAATTCCCACTCAGCTCTGCTCCCATCAGCAAATCATTATCCTCTCCTGAGCCTTTTTCCACAGACCTGAGGAAAAGGTGGATCATGAATTGTGACATCCAGGATGTCAATGCCTGGCATGGATTGTGGCAGAGCATGTGTTTGCTTAAAGTTATAAATTTTCTCTTATGGATTCACTTGTTACAAAAATAGTTCAGAAATATATTCAGTTCACAGTAATAGGTCAGAAAGCAGCTAGTCTGGGAGTGCTGGTACTTGGAGAATGTCATAATTGTGTTCACAAATGTGGGTCCAGAATGCTTTAGCTGCCTGCATCTATGTTCCTTTGTGTGTAGGAAGGATTCAATTCTGAGTCAGTGTTGGTAGGCTTCATAGACTGCTTACCAAATTAACTGAAAGATCAGTGTTATGAGTTAAATTATTGCTTTGAAATGGTATCCCCAGACACAGTTGAGCTATGATAATGCCACCATGGTGGCCTCTGATCCAGTATCACTGGTGCCTCTATGAAACAGAGAAAATCAGCGAGAGAAGCACTCTCCGAGGAAAAATGACATGAAGAAACACAGAGAAAGACCAGCCATGCACTGACCAAGGAAAGCTTGAGATTTCTGGAAACTTAGAGGAAAGTCTGGGAAGCCCCTTCCCTGGTGACTTCAGAGGGACTGTGGCCATGCTAGCACCATGCTTTACCTTCTAAATCCATGAAACGTTATTCTTAATATTCTGATCTGCCCCTTGAAATCCCGACCCTTGGGGCTGCCCTACATCCTGAGGTAAAAGCCTCTTCTTAAGGAGAATCTCTCTCTCTCTCTCTCTCTCTCTCTCTCTCTCTCTCTCTCTCTCTCTCTCTCTCTCTCTCTCTCCTCCCACGAGGTATGCACCCCTCGACCCCTCTCTTTCCTTCTCTGTCAACTTCTCTCCTCTCCCTCTTTCCTATCCTCTCTCCATCTCTCTATTATAAGAAACCATTTCCACAGGGATGTAGCGTGTCCACCTGCTGCCCTAACACCATGCCCGCATGGAGTGGGTCACCTACCAGCCAGCCACTGCATCTACCCAGCATGCCAGCATGTTTCCCTGCTGGATACCTCCCACGTCCCTGCATTATATAACATAACAATTACAGGAGCTGTAGGAAACACATACAGGTTCTGATGTTTCCCAGCCTCCCTTGCAGTTGTGTGAGACATGTGATCAAGTGTTAACCAATAGGGCTCCTCAGTCCAGGACCTGAGCCAGTGAAAGGACACAGCAGGAGAATCTTCTCTAAGAGCAGAGTTTTATCAAGCATGAGGTCAGTACTATGCTCTGTCAGGCTGCATTGTTTCTCAGTGGTGACTTTAAGCCTTTCAGTAGTTCTCTGCTATAGAAATCAGCTCTTTGTTTTGTTTATAAGTGATGACTGTCTGTCACAGGTGGTAAATGTGGAGGATTTTAATATTTACACGGTGGTGGTCAGGAGCAAGGCACAGTCTGCAAGCAGGTTGTCCCGTGGTTCTAGACTAGAGGAGGACTTTAGAACTCTAGGTGAGAACAGAAGTATTGGAAGTCTGACTGTGCCCAAGTACCTCGTGTAAATCCTGTGTGCAGGACAGAGTCAGCCGGTGGGTGGGAATGCAGACACATTTACATGTTCTCAGCCAAGCGAGAGCAGCTGACCATGCCCATGGGGGCAAATTCTGGTCACCTGACAGAGCTCACTAAATAGTGTGTTCAGGCTTCACCAGCACTGAGCTGCGCCAACGACAGTTTCCAAGTTTGAAAAATGAGCTGCTTCACTCGCCTGGTGCTAATGCGTTTTTCGAAGAAACTTACATCTTGGAAATGTCATGACACATTGCAATCACGGAGAACACAGGCCCAGTAATTGGGAGTGTTTCTTCAAGAGCAGAGCGTGTCGAAGAAGATGCATAGCCCACAGGGTGATCTGCCGCAGCAGTAGTGTGGGGGCCTGGGTAGGGGGGAACTATGTGGAAAAACTGCCTTTGAAATAACTCCTGACTGCAGCTTGAGCAGCTGGGGCATTTCCTGGGTCATATCATTGCTTTGGCACTGTGGAGGCTGCAGACGTGACATGACCTAGCTGCAAACCAGCTCTGTGTTTTTGACCATGCTTGTTGATTATTCCCTGACTCGGTTTCTTCTCCCTTCAAGTGAGAATAATGTCACATGCATTCTGTAGTTCATCCTATGGCAGGACAATCAAAGGTCCATAAATAATAATCATTGAGATTCTACAAGCACATTGGGCTTGCCAGATACTAAGTATTATTGTTATATCAACTCAGAGAAGAATGTAAAAACCCTGTGGGGTACTTACAAAGACCAGAGTATTCAGGAAAAAAAAGATATTGTGGTATTAAGAAGGTAAAGAGATTTTTCAAGGTCGTGACACCAGATTGTGGCAATGTCAAGATTTATACACAGACTGTCTGGTCTGTTGTACATCGCCACCATGATGCACATTTCACAATGGTTACAAGGCACAACAAGAAATAGAGTGCTTGCAAATACATTGTGGGTTATATTAACAACACTGGGACGTCCCTGAAGAGTGGATCTACTTCTGTCTGTAGCAATCCTAAATATGCTTGACAGAAACTACTAATACAGTCCCCACATGTTTCAGGAAGTAGATGGCTTCAGTGGGGTTCCTGGATATTCCACTCAGGAAGTAAGAGGACATTCCTCACTTTTAAATGGAGAGTGTTTGGAGTCTGAATAACTAACATTCTCAAGATGACCCAATAAAAAAATATAATGAGTCTTGGTCTCAGAAGGTCAGAATAGAGGCTAGATACTTTCCTCCATAGAAAAGCTGGGTGTGGGGGCCAGTTGGCAGAGTGTTTGCCTTACATGCATAAAACCCTGGGTTCCATCCACAGCACCACATATACCAGGTATTGCCTTGCATATCTATAATCACAGCACTCAGGAACAGGAGTCAGGAAGACCAGAAACTCAAAATCACTCTGGCTACATAGTAAATGTGAAGTGAACTTGGGTTACATGAGACAATGTCTCGAAAAGAATACTGTGATAGACCTCTTTTCCCTTGAAGGAACATCTGTTTGAAATATTTGCCCCTTCAGGCTCATGTCTCAGAGAAAGAGAAAAGCATGATGTTAACATGACAATGTAAATATTAACCTTTGCTTGAAGAGATTAAGTTACCTGGAAGTTCTGTTTCCTAAAGACGTGACCTCTCTGTTCTTCATGTTCCAGAAGCATTGCTCCCTTTCCATGAGGAAATCATTCAGAGATGTGCTTTCTGCAGACCTCAGCTTCCTGGGAACAAGAAAAAGAACCACTACTGTTTCCTGTCCGTCACTTATCTAAGGACATGGGGTCCTTGAACAAGCCCCAGGATGCCAATGTGGTCCAGGCTTTCTGCTCTCATTAGCTCACTATTCTCACATGACAAAGGCTGAAAAAGATGGAGCAGGGATTTCCAACTCCAGTTGCAAACAGATTTGTCAAGATCACAATGTCTAGCTGTATGTGCTGTTTAGAGGTGCAGCTTGATTTGTGAAAACATGATCAGTGTTTATGCAAACTCATTTAAAAAAATTGTAAGCACAGGACTGAGGATGTGGCTAAGTCGGTAGGGCATATGCCTAGCATGCAAGAAGCCCTAGGATCAGGCTCCAGCACTGGATAAGCAAATGGGGTGGTGCACTTCTGTTATCGCAGTAAAGGAATGAACGTCAAATTCAAAGTCATCCTCAACTGCATAGAAAGTTCAAAGCCAGCCGGCACTCAAAATCCTATCAAAAAGTAAAAACTAAAAGCAGGCATGCTCAGAAGGATCCAGGTTGGCTGCCCTTGGTGTTTTTCTTTACCTTGGGCAGCATTTTCAGTGCCTACTTTCAGAAGGCAGGGTTGATAGGAGTAAGACGGAATGTTAAGAAAACTAAGCCAGGGGCTGGGAGATGGGTCAGTTGGTAAAATTTGATTCCCAGAGCCCACATTATAAACAAAAATTAAAGTCAAGCAATAGTGCATTCCTGAAATTCCAGTGCCGGAGTAGCAGAGAAGGAGGATCCCTGGGGCTCACTGGCCAGGAAGTCTAGCCAAATCAGCAATGTTTGGGTTCAATGAGAAACTGTCTCAAAAAAATAAGATGTACAGTGTGTATAGAAATCCAACATGGACTTCCAGCCTCTACGGGTTTGCATGCATACATACCAGTGAAACTAAACACACACTTAAACACATTCACAAAGAAAGTCAGGTTTTGTGGCATAGGTCTATTATTCCAGATACTTGGGAAGTTGAGAAAGAAGGATTGCAAATTCCAAGCCATCCTACAAATTCAAGGCCAGCCTGGGTAACTTAGTGAATCTTTATCTTAAAATAAAAAGTGGATTTAAAGGACTGTGGATGTAGCTCAATGACAGAGCATTCTCCTGGCACATGGGAGGCCTTAGAGTCAGCTTCTGGTACACACACACACACACACACACACACACACACACACACACACACACACACGCACACGCGCGCACACACACACATGCACAGAGACATGCACACACATGTAGACACACACACACAGAAAGAGGAGGTAGGAGGGAAAAGAAAGACAAGGATGAAAGAAAAAGGTGCTAGTGGTTTTGGATACACAGGTATATGATTTTGACATCCAGTGGTGATATTTATAGTTGTGAGACACTAAGCATACCCCTCCCTCCTCGTCTCTACTACCTTTCCTGATAAATGACATTAATAGTTCCTACACCAATGGCTTTCGAGGGACTCACTGCATCTCGTTTATCTCATAAATACTGGGACTTGACTTGTTAGGTGTTCAGTTAACAATGGTAAATGTTAACAGATGCTGTGCGTCTTACATGCAGTAAGTCATCTTGTGAAAGGCAGAGCCAAGCCCTTGATGCAGGCTAGGGTTGAATAACCAGCCATTCCCTCTCCTCCCACCAGAGCCTTTTATTTCCACCATAGTAGTACTGCATCGACTTTGCCTTTCAAGATCTATGAGTTCATTAGACACATTTTTAGAATTTTAAGATGTGTCAACTATAAACTGAAACCTTCATCCCCAAACAAAAAATCCCTCTATTCCTAGCCCTCTGGATCTCAGGGTTGCTAATAACATCACTCCAGTTACAAAAATAAAAATAAATAAACATCAACTAAGCAAAGTTTGGGATCTTTTCAAAACTTATTGTTATGTGTGGCACATGATGTGCATGGGTGTGCACACTACAGCACTCATATGGAGGTCCGAGCCCAAGCTTCTGGAGTTGGTTCTGTCCTTCTGTCTCCACATGGGTTGTAGGAATCAAACTCATCACCAGGCTTGCATTGGCAGATGGCAAGCGTGTTTAGCCATTAAGCATCTCACAGGCCCTGCTTGCTTTAAACTATTTGTTGGGTGCTTTATGTATCAAAGATGTATTATTTGGCGCATAATTAATCTTGGCTCTTATTTTTTATTGTAGGCTGTATTGTTTATCAGTATTAAATGATCCTTGTATTTTATGATGTATCTTACCCCAGTACCTGCTTTCCAATCCTTACTGTTGCATTTTTCAGGTGAAGTTTTCTTTCTCCAGTTGATTTAACCTCTTACATCACATCTGTTTGCCTTGAGTTAGGCTCTGTATCTGATCTCTTTAAACACACCCTAAGCATTTGCTTTCTTTCTTAACCCCTGAGTACCTACTCCCTTAATGTTTATATTTACTCATTTTATGTCGTGTTATCTGTCTGCCATCAATTTATTTAGAGTTCTGTGAGATGTCCCTGACTCTCCTGACTTTTCCATAGTTTTAGTGGTTAGCACCTTTCCAAATGAGACGTCCTATGTATAACTTGTTTTCTCTCTGCTATTTGCAAATGCTGATTTTCTCAGCAGCATCCTTTAAGCTGTACTCTTATGTATGACTCATCGACAAACCTGATTCACTTTCTTCAAAACCTGCCTTGTCCCTGCGGCTTTTGCAGTCTGCTTTGCATGACAGGGTGACTTTGTGGCTTAAGGGGTATGGTACTGTCTCTGGTCCTCACTGGAGCTCCAGCAGGAGGTAAAGAACATGACACACAGCAAATACGTTTTGATAAAAAAGAAAGGGTTTTCTAGCATAATCCCTAACTATATTCTAAATATTCGTCTTTACAAACACAGATAAGCATAGCTCTCACCCCTCATCAAGGAAACTTCTCTTTGCAACAGATGGAGACCATTACAGAAAACCTCTCAATATGCAGAGTTGTGGAGCCCAGTCCCAATGGATACATCTATAAAATCACTCCCACCTCTAAGGCTCAGGGAACACTGCAGAAGAGTGGGAGGAAAGACCATGAGAGATGGGAGATTGCTGTGAGATTGTGTCTCCTAGTAAGGTCAGAAGCTACACTCGGAATACCTCATCAACAGTCTAAACATGAGGTGAACAAAGACAGCAACAATAAACATGCCAAAGTACATGGGGAAAGCCCACAAGGCCTGAACCCTTCACAAAGAACTACAGGCAACCAAGGATGCCGAGAGCCAGAGCAATAGTCTTCCCCAGGGAAGGCCATGCCAATTGGTTATCCAATACCAAATAGTCGGCCATGAAAACATATATACAAGTAACATATACAGATTGAACAGGTTTTATTCAGAAATAAAAATGTATAAACATGCATATTTGCATATAACAACAAGTAATGTAAAAAAAAAGAAGGCATGAATTTGAAAGAGAGCAAGGAGAGGTATATGGGAGGATTTGGAGAGAGAAAAAGGGGAAAATGATGTATTTATTCCCTGGTAGAATTTTTGGGGAAATGATGTATTTATTTATAATCTCAAAAAATAGACAAAAGCGTTTATCCATAATCAAGGGCTATCTTTCAAAAATTTTAGTATAACATTTTTATTGATTCTGAGAAAATTTAATAGATTCATACAGTATGTTTTGCTCATATATTTACCACAGTCCTCATCCTAACACTTCCTGGATCCACCACCTATCCCACACACCAGGGACCACAGCCCTGGATAAAACAGACTCTTCCCTAACAACCATCAACTGTCAGTAGCCTCTCAGCTAGAAGCATGGCCTCAAAAGCCCCTCACCACTTTTTAAAAATTTAATTTCACCTAATATTTGGCTGTGGGTCTGCATCTATTTCCACCAGTTACTGGATGAAGCCTCTCTGATGACAACTAGGCTGGGTACCAATCTATGAATATAGCTGATAGCCTCAGGATGGTAAGAAGAGAACCCCAGTCATCCAAGTGTTATGGCATCTAAGGAGAACAGACAAAATGGAATGGAGAAGGAAAGATGAGGACTACCTACATCATTACATTGACTTTTCCCCCTCCAGTTGTGCTTATTCTATCCTAGGTCTCTGGATCATCCAGTCTGTGGGTCCTGGAGCTCAGGGAATCCTGCAGAAGAAGGGGAGAAAGGATTGTAGAAGCCAGAGGGCTCAAGGACACCACAAGAAAACTCACAGAATCAATTAACCTGGGCTCATAGGGACTCGCAGAGACTGAAGTGACAACCAGGGAGCCTGTATGGGACTGACCTAGGCACTTTGCCCTCTGCATATACATTACAGTTGTGTAGTTTGGTCCTCTTGTGGAACTCCTAACAGTGGGAACAGGGGCTGCCTCTGGCTCTTTTACTGGCTTTTGGGACCCTACTCCTCATACTGGGTTGCCTTGCCCAGCCTTAATACGTGATGAAGTGCTTAGTCTTGCTATAACTTGATAGACCATGTTTTGTTGATATTCATGGGAGACCTTCCCTTTCCTAAAGAGAAACAGAGGAGGAGTGAATTGGGGGGTGGGAACAGAGGGAAGATGGGGGGCTGCTGGTCCAGAAGGAGGGTGAGCAAATTGTGGCAAGGATATAAAATTTTACATAGAAATTTAATTTTGTATTGTAGTATATACGTGTTTACATGTTAACGTGCATGCAGATGCACGGGCATGTGTGTGCACACGTATGAGGAGCCAGGGGCTAACCTCCACCTTTGCCCTCCTACTCTTATTTTTTGAGACAGTCTCTCACTTGAACCTGCAGCTCATTGATTGGGCTGGCCATTGAGTTCCAGAGATGCATGTGTCTCTGCACACTGCCCAAAGCTGCACCATCATGCCTACCTGGACTTCACATGACTAAGGGTTCACACTTAGGCCCTAAAGCTTCTTCCCAGCCTGAAGAAGAGTTGTCCTTATTCCTCTTGCCTTTCTCCTTGAGCTTTGTAAGCATGACCCAAGCTTCAAACTCAGACAGAGTCCAAGGTGTTCTTTTCACAAGACAGAGTTTTCACTTGAAAACTACTTTTGCCCCACATGTAACTTTGTGATCATGTTGACAATTAATTCTTCCACAAAGCAAATATGCCCCAAATGTCATGACCTCTACTCTTACTTTTAGTCAGAAATAGGTGTCCCAGGCTTGCTTTCTTGCTTTCTTGCTTCCTTCCTCCCTTCCTTCCTCCCTTCCTTCCTTCCTTCCTTCCTTCCTTTCTTTCTTTCTTTCTTTCATTCTTTCTTTTTTTTTCACCACCAGCTCCCAAATCATGATATAGAGACTTCTTTTTAGTTATGAACTCTTGGCCTTATCTTAGCTCTTATTTTAATCTGTTTCTCTTTCTCTATATTTTGCCTCAGGGCCTTTTTTCTTTCTTTCCTTCTGTATATCTTACTTTCCTGCTGTCCATGTCTGGCTGGCTGGTGGCTGCCTGGCTTCTGGCCCCAGAATTTTCTCCTCATTCTTTTCATTCCTCTCTCTCCTGAACCTAGATTTCTCCTCCTACTTACTCTCTCTGCCCACCAGCCCCACCTATCCATTCTCTGCCTAGCTATTGGTCATCCAGATCTTTATTAGACCAATCAGGTGCCTTAGGCAGGCAAGGAGAAACACATGCAACACATCTTTTCATAATTAAACAAATGCAGCATAAACAAAAGTAACACCTCTTTACATCATTAACAAAGGCAGCATAAACAAATATAACACATCTTTGCCCAGTTAAAATCATATTCCACAACAAATAGGTATCCTCATTTCAGGAGAAAAGTGTAGCTAGAGTTTTCCTGCCTGGCCCACAGTCAGGACAAATCTCTCTCACCTGCCAGTCCCACAGCTGTTCAGACCCAACCAAGTAATCACAGAGACTTATATTACTTACAAACTGTATGGCCGTGGCAGGCTTCTTGCTAACTGTTCTTATATCTTAAATTAACCCATTTCTATAAATCTATACCTTGCCACGTGGCTCGTGGCTTACCGGCATCTTTACATGCGGCTTGTCATGGTGGCGGCTGGCAGTGTCTCTCACTCAACCTTCTACTTCCCAGAATTCTTTTCCTCCTTGTCCTGCCTATACTTCCTCCTGTCTGACTACTGGCCAATCAGTGTTTTATTTACTAACCAATCAGAGCAACATATTTGCCATACAGAACATCCCACAGCAGAAAAATGTCTATTTGAAGACAAGAGTTGCCTCCATAAGACCTGTGAGAAGAGGTACAGGGTAAGACTGTGCTGGGCTCTTCTGTGCAACGTGGATTTGGTGCTCCCCCACATGCTGAATATTCAGTAGAACAGATAACATTGTAGCAATTATTCTGGGCTGGATAAGATGCCAACTGCAGGTTTTATTAAACAAACAAAACAGTCAGTCAACAAATGTGAGCTGGGCCCCTTCTGTGTGACAAGTGCTGTGCTGAGTTCCAGAGATGTGGCAATGATTCCAAAACCACACTTCATGCCCTGGGTGATACTTTCAACCTAATTGTACTTCGCATCCAACTGCCACAGAACAAAATGTACAACCATGATTTCTTTTTTTATTTCTTTGGAATTTCTAAATAACTCATCAACTGTAGTGGGGGGGGGGTTGCCCATGCCTAAATGTGGGTTATTTGTTGAATCATGGATGTCTTACCAGCGGCTACACCCCTGAGGAAAAATGACTATACTCTCCACAAGAAACCATTAGCTGACAATAGCTTCTCAGATAAGGGTGAGTCCTCATGGCGCATCCATGCTCGAATGTGGACTGGCTTGATCTTGTGCTCTCACCAGAGCTGCTGTGAGTTCATGAGTGCAGCGGCTATGTCAGGTTCAGAAGACAGCATTCCACAGCAACTCTCCCAACCCTCTGACTTAGATATACATGTACACTTCCTCCCCCCTCTTCTGCAATATTTCCAGAGCCCTGGAGGGAGGGAGAATGCAGTGTGATATAGAAATCCTGCTCAGGACTCAACACTCAACCATCACTTATTCTCAGCTCGTTTTAAAAACATCTTTAAAGCAGGTGAAAGAACAAAGCAGAAAGTTCCAGAAATTCCAGAAAGTTTTAAGCCCTTCCCTGAAAACTAAGCAAAGGATATTCTGAGCTGAGTGCTTAGAAACATCTTTTTGAGAGACAAATTACCAGTAATCAAGTTAAATTTTAAATAGCATTATCTAAATGAAAAAATATCCAAGTATGAGATATCCCAGCAAGAATAGGTCCAATTTCCTGCCTGGATGCTAAGTGAGGAATAGACTGTTTAATATCATCTTGATAACATTTTTATAGGTTCATGTTGGCCCATCAGATTGCAATTTGTCACCTGTTCTCTCACAATTTTCTATTTCTTCATCAGTTTATAGTGTAAAATAATAGGCCCAGAATTGCAAGGCTTTCACTTAATAATAGAGAAGACAGAGCAGGAGTGGGCCTTGATTTCTCTCATGTTTTCTCCTGGTTAGAATAAGAATAGTTGTCAATAATTCACACACAATATGGTATTGAGCTCATTTTGCTTTTCCCATTGAATTATTTTGTGCAAGATAACCCAAAAATAAATAAGAAAGCATCTAAATTTTCTTTTCTCTCACCTCCCCCTTCCCCAAGAGCTCTGGCAGGATGTCAGTGATGAAGGCAAACATTAAGATCCATTGTACAAATAAGTGGATAGAGGAGGCAAAGGGTTCTTGGTTTGAATCCCTGCTCTGCAGTGTGACCCTGAACAACTTCCCAATCTCTGCAATTTTTACCTCAGCAAAAAAATCAGGGCAACAGCTCCCTCTCACAAGGTTCTAAAAGTAATTGGGTTGCTGTCCTGCAGAATGGAAAGTCCTACAGTGAACTATAGATTTTTAAATTATTTGTATTAGATTTAATTACCTGAGGAGGTGAGCATGCCTCGGCATTCATGTGGAGGTCAGAAGACAGCGATCAGGAGTGTGTTCTTTCCTTCCTCCAGGTGGTCGTTAGGGATCAGGTCATCAGGCTTAGGTGCAAACACCTTTACCCCATGAGCTATCTAACTTGTCTTTGGTGACATACTTTAATGTCATGAGTGTTGTTATGTTTCTTAACCACCTTTTGCAATCACAGCTCATGGAAGATGTCATCTCTAGCTTCTTTCTACAGGTTCCGTGACCACATGATGGCAACAATGGACAGACAACGGTGCTGAAGACAAGGCCCAATCTTGATTCTTCATCCTCCACAGCCCTCCAGCTGTGTCCATGCCATCACTCTGACATGCGTTCTATTTTTCTTCTAAGAGATGACACCTTTTTGCTTCCCTCTTATCTCACCATGGCAACCAGAATGACTGTCATCAGCCCTCCCTACTTCCCCTCCTCTCCTGTTCCTCTTCCTGCCTCTCTCTCCTCTTGGTGTTGGAACACTCAAGCCTCAAGCTCCTACCTACCACTTCTCAACCTTGAAGTTCGCACCTTGAAGTTCGCACATTGACTAAGACAATAATGTATGTGTGACATGAGTGCACATGTGTGTGTCTTATCATACCATATATACTACACATACTAAAACTTAAACTTGGATCTGAAGTCCAGAACTCTCTCCCAAAGCCAGACTCATGTCTCCCTCCCTCCCTTCTCAACATTTCTTCTTGGGAAGCTAATGGCTATCTAAAACTTAGCATCCCCAAAAGAATTGTTTATTTAGTCCTGTTGAGAACAATCTCCCTTTCTAATTTTTTGTTTTTCTATTTTGTTTTTGACTTTTTTTGAGACAGAGTTTCTCTGTGTAGCTCCGGCTGCCCTAGAACTTACTCTATAGATCAGGCTGGCCTTGAATGCATAGAGATCCGCCTGCCTCTGCCTCCCTAGTGCTGGGATTAAAGGTGTGCACCACCACTGTCTGGCTATTTAATTTTAAATAATTTCTTTATTTTATGAGCACTGATGGGTATTTTGTCTACACATATGTCTATGTGAGGGTTTTCAGATCTTCCTGGAACTGGAGTTACAGACAGTTGACATGTGGGTGCTGGTAATTGAACCCAGGTCTTCTAGAAGAGCAGCCAATGTTCTTAACCGCTGAGCTATCTCTCCAGATCCCCCTTTTTAATTTTTAAGGAATTATTTTCATACTTATTTATGTGTTTGTATGTGCATGCTAGAAGAAATGTAGGATACCCTGGAGCCGTAGTTACAGGCAGCCCTGAGCTAGAGACATGGATACTCAAAACCAAACTTGAGTCCTCTGCAAGAGAAATACATGCTTCCAGCCTCTGAGCATTAGACCCACTGCCCTCCTGACTTGGTTTCTATTGCTTCAACAAAACACCATGACCAAAGAGCAAGTTGGAGAGGAAAAAGTTTATTTGTCTTACACTTCTGCATCATTGATGAAAGTCAGGATAGGAACCCACACAAGGCAAGAACTTGGAGGCAGGAGCTGATGCAGAGGCCATTGAGGCATGCTGCTTACTGGCTTGCTTCCCATGGCTTACTCAGCCTGTTATTTTTTTACAGGACCCAGGACCACCAGCCCAGGGACAGAAACACCTACAAAAGGTTGGGCTTTCTCCCATCAATCACCAATTAAGAAAATGCTTGCCTATTGCCTGATCTTATAAAGGCATTTTCTTAATTGAGGTCCCCTCTTGTCACATGTCTTTAACTTGTATCAAGTTGACACAAAAGTATTCAGCATGCTCCCCTTTAATGTTCAGCACAAAACCTAAAGAGCATCTTTAATTCCTTTTCTCATTTAAGAATTCCACCCAAGGTCTACCAGGAAGAGCTGTAGGAGCCACCACTTTGCACCCTGACAGCACTGAACTCGTCAGACTGGGAACATGCAGCTCCGTGAAGAGCACAATGAATCCAGAAGCAACCTCAGCACAAAGCACTGGTTTGGTGGACTCTGATGAGAACTTCTCAGTCACGTCATGTGTCTTGTGCTCAACAGTGTCGGTTACAGTGCAGCCTGCATTCATCAGTTTGGGTGTCCAACCGCCACGTGTCTGTTTTGAAAGAGGAAAGGAGCAGTATGCCTGTTTCCTATTCAGCCATCAGCGAGTGAAGTGGGTGGAAGAGTCAGCTTCCAGTGACAACAATGAGTCTCTAATTGGCTTTCTGGCTGTTGTGGTCCCAGCACTGTTATCAATAACATGGACAGGAGAGAGAACCAGCCAAGAGACAGGGGTCCTATATCTGTTCCCAAAATGTCATCTCCTAATTGCTATTGGCTAAGAACCAAGGGCATTCCCCTAATAGCAGTTGGTATTTAGTCAGAAAAATAGCAGAAGAGATTAGTCTTCTGGGAAATCCCCAAAGCTAAATATTAATATGGACTTGTGTGTCTGTGGGGTGAGGCTTCTCCAAACAACCCTCACCGTTACTGGGTCTAATTGTTTCTATATAACAGTTTGTGCAGCTTTCACTGGCATGGTTTCATTTGTTTCTCAGAGCCATGGAAGATGACAGCAGAGCACCAGCCCCATGTTTATATCATGCCTGACTCTCTTGCTTCTGCTTTATATTTTCTATCATTCTTCAGCACATGCTGTCACCCTTGTAACACCATGAGCTTCTTCAGCATATGGGTTGCAAAGTTCCTCTCTTCTGATAAAAAGAAAGGATCAAGGTATTTTTAATGATCTTAACTTTTATTATTTTTAATTTAATTATGTGTATATGCATGGGTCTGAATGTGGGTTTGTACTGATAGTTACCTGCAGAGGCCAGCCAGCAAGGGAGCCGATTCCCTGGAGCTAGAGGTATAGGCAGTTGTTAGCCTTCAGACATAGGTGATGGGAACCAAACTTGGATCACTTACAAGGGCAATATGCACTCCTAACCACTGAGGCATCTCTCCAGCTCCCAGAAATCAGCTTTGTAAATGTCACTTATCAATGCTAAATATCTAGAATAGTTCTTGTTCACAGTGTGTACTGAGTAATGTTTGTTAAGCGAATGGATGTGAATGCATTGTCAAGTTCATCATCAACCAAAGCTGTAACCTCTTCTGGACCACTGTTATTCAACTCCACCTACTTGGCTTTCCCTTCTGGGCATGCCTAGTCCTTTCTTGACATCCAACCCTCTCAGGACCTTGAAAAATGTATTACTCAGAGGAAATGAAAGTCCCCAGAGCACTATCTCTTTGCTTTCTGCTGTTTATCAGGAAGCTTGCAGCCAGGTGCATTGTCCAGTTCTATGAGTAGTCTCTACCTCTCCTTTCTCTCTGCCTGGTTTCCTTTATTATAGAGACCTGTGTGCTTGCAGAGACAGCTCACTTCTCTTTTTAAAGCAGATATGTATGAAGAAAAATTTACATTTAGATTTACCATTAAACAGGTATATGCCAACAGTCCGGAAACAGAAGCAGGAAAATTGTTATGAGTTTGAAACCAGCCTGGCCTATACAATGAGTTCTAGAATAGCCTGGAGGTACAAATAAGATTCTAACAGAAAAGAAAAAGATTATTACAAAAGGAGTTTTCTTTATACTAAATTGTGGGGTTTAAATCATCCTTTTTTTTTTACAAAATGCTCAAAGTGTATCAGATATCTCCTCCCTCTCCACAGCCCCTGAACCCTCTGGCTCCTGAATGTGTTGGAGTTTTAAGGGGCTGCTCTGGCTGTTAGATACATAAACCAGAAGGAGGTGAATAGATCTGTTTAGACTCAAATGGACACAGATGGACAGAGAACATATACAGACAAGCAGAGATGACTGTAAGACCATGAAAGGCCATCCATTCTTCTTGTATGCCTCCCACACACGTGCAGATTAGATACTAGAATCACTACAAGGATGTTTACTTCACTGAGACAGTGTTTGTGTAGCCTAGGCTAGCCTCAAACTCAAGTATGACCTTGAACTTCTGATCTTACCACCACTTCCTGAATGCTCAGCTTCTGAGGTACTGGGGATTGAACCCAGGGCTTCGTGCATATTAGGCATTACTCTACCAACTGAGCCAAATCTCCAGCCTCTAATGGTATTTACATCTTTATCCTGCTGCCCCCAGCTGGCACCTACCCTCTAACAGAGGCAGCTTACTCTGCCATCTATATCTCTGGGACTCCTGTGAGCTAATGGCTGGTGCAGCACCTGCTTTCTGTCTGCCTTTGTTACATAGATGAGGCTCAATTTTATTTTCAGTGTTTCTGTTGAATATTGAGTGTTTTAATAGCTGTGAAGCTTCACTGAATTTGAGGAGAGCTTGAGATCTGAGATGCTAAATTGGCTCGGCAACAGAATCTAGCAGAAAATGAGGGTCTTGCATTTAGCCCTCCTTTTCCTCCTTGATAATGAAGAGCTGATAGTTACTGCTAATGCGACTCTTACACCAGGAGCTCTGCAGTGGTCGAGGGTAATTCATCATTAATTAATGGGCCATCTCTCCAACCTGTTCCTGTTTAATCAAAAGAGCTGCTGAAGATTGAAGCCCAGGCGTGGCTGGAGGTTGGGGTAATACAAGGACAGAAATTAACTGCCGGTATTCTTCAGAGTGGGAATGATTTTTTTTCCTTGTAAAATTGTGAGGATGTGAAAATTGTTTGAAGGACAGTTTCCATGGGACGCTTGGTATCTGCACCCTGTGCTCTAATTGCTGTCTTGTTTTTTAACTGTTTTATTAGCATGTATTATTTATATATAATACTGGGTTTCATTGTGACATTTGCATGCATGTATGTGATACATTTCTATCAAGTTCGTTCCCCCCACTGTTTTTTAGTTATCCCCATTCATCTGCTTGTTGACCCCTTCCTATTCCCAACCAGCCCTCCTCCTGCTTTCATGCTTTTTATTTTTAATGACTTTGATTGTTGGTGTTAACTGTCAACTTGATAGACTCTAGAGTCACCCAGGAGATGGGTCTTGGCCTCCCTTTGGGGAATAGCTTGATTGTCACCGTGGGTAGCACCATTCCCTGGCTGCAACCTGGACTGTATAAAAAGAAGAAATGGAGCTGAGTGGTAGCTCACATTCACCCCTGTCCCATTTCCCAGCCCGTGGTTGCCTTGGCTTCCCCGTCATGCCAGACTGTGCCTTGAAATGTGAGCCAGAGCAAACCCTCTCTCCCTTTAGTTGTTTTTATAGAGGATTTTATCACAGCAACAGGAAAGAAACTGAAACAATGACCTGAGGAGTGTCATGAGACTAGCTTGCAGGAGCCCGGTGAGGGTTTGTTCATGAGAACATAGGCATAAACCAGTGGTTACACCCCTGCAGATAATGTCTCTCCCTCTCTATCAGGAGTGATTCACAAATCTCCAGGGGTGTGGTGGGAGGCAAGTGGAAGGCTAATCTCTGTCTTTGGAACTGTTTACTTAAATAATTCGGATTCATCTTTTGATTCCTTTCTTGGGGATCGGCATTACTGAACATCATATGATGATGTCTCATGTTTAGAGAATTTTTATTGAAATAATATATATAATATAAAATACATATAAAATATAGACACCACCATTTTCAAGTGACCAGTTTAGTGGCATTAAGGGTGTTCACACATGTGCAGCCCTCACCATCTCTTTCCAGAATTGTCTCATAATCTCAAAGTGAAGCTTATACCCTTTGTCTCTTGCCCCCAGGGCCTGGAAACCATCATTATTATTTCTGTGGATTTGACATGTTCTGGATATCATATATGAGTGGAATCATTTTGTGTCATTGGTCTACAACTTTTGTCATAATGTCTGAAAGATTCATTGAGGTTGTAGCATATGGAATTCAATAATTCTCTCTCTCTTGTGCACATGCATGTGTATTTATTTACTGAACTGTAAATGGAACTCTGGAAATCTGAGTTATATATTCCTTTTAATTATTGCATGTAATTATGCTGTGTATTTGATGTGCTCGGAGCTGCTTAAACTTCAGTTTTCCATTTCTTTGTGTTTATGCTCAGAAATGATATTTTGACTACCTGGCCATTAGACATTTAGTTTTCTTCAAAACCCTTTTGCAGTGTTTTGCACAAGATTTGCATTATGTTTCACTTTCCTCAGCTATGCTTAAGGATTCCAGTTTCTCCATATCATCACCGAAGCTTGTTTTCTGTTTCTGTTTGCTTGCTTGCTTGCTCACTTTTCTCAGCCACATTAGTAAGAGTGATAAGCTGTAGTTTGGTTTGTAGTTCCCTAATGATTAATTGCACTAATAAGTTACTTGAGTGCTTTTTGGTTGGTTGCATACCTTCTTTGTCCATTTTCAGTTTGTTGTTTTGAGTTTTATTCATTCTTTGCATATTCTGGATTGTGGTCCCTTATCAGGTAGATGTCTTGCATCTGTTTACTTTTCCCTGTTCTGCTAGTTGTTTCTTCATCTTTGATAGTGTTGTTTTAAGAAATGGAAGTTTAATTTTAAGTGCAATTTATCTATTTTTTCTTCTGCTGCCTGTGCCTTTTATCACCATGACTGAGAAATCACTACCAAATATATCATTAAGCCTTTGCCCCATATTTTCTCTGAAGATGGCTTCAACTCTTACATTTATGTTTTAAAACACATTGAGTCCATTTTTGCATTGTTGTCAGATGAGAACAAGATTCCCTCCTTAGCATGTGTTTTCTCGATGCCATTTATATGAAAACTGTTCTCCTCTCTTTCTCTTAAATGGGCTTGGCACTCATTAGTCCAGACTGAGGGAGATGTTCAGTTGATAAAATCTTTGTCAACCAAGTATCAGGAACCAAGATCAATTTCTAGAACCCACAAAAGAAAATATTTTAAACACAAGTTTAAAATCTCAGCATTGGGAAGATGGAGAAAGGAAGATTCCTGGAGCTCAATGGTCAGACAGCCTGGCCTACTTTAAGAGGCCCAGACCAATGAGAGATGCTTTGCCAAGAAAGTGAAGCGTTCTGAATACACTAGGATAAAAGGGAATAATGCAACAGGAAAAGAAAAAAGGTTGGGGATGGGAGGGCAGAATATAGAGGGGGGGACAACTAACACTAAAGAACTTGTGTGTGTGTGTGTGTGTGTGTGTGTAGAAAGAGTTGACATAGAATTATCCTATAACAGGAGGAACAGGAGTATAATGCCCCTACTAGACACCATAGACTAACACATCGAAAGCCCAGTGCCAGGAATGGGTTACCTTTTGTGGAGTAGTTGACCAGTGGCGTCTCACAAAACTTCCAAATATTGTAGGCTGTTGCCAATGCTCTTGGTTGCCCCCACACGTACTTTGCCATGCAGAATTTGGTGATAAGACCCTGTTGCTGAAGATACTATGTACTTTAGACACAAAACATGAAGAGATCAAGTGTGATCCCTACTGGCTAATTTTCATAATGCTGGAAGGTGTTATGCTACCTACTGGGAAAGAAAATTAACTGGCAGTCATGCCCGGCTCTGAACTCCATGGGCTAAAATAACAGCTGGCCTGGTGAGACACACCTGCTAGTGCAACAGTGGCACAGATTCCATGGGCATCACCAACTCCTCTCTGATCTACGGTCTGCTCCGTGAGAGAAACTCGTACCTGGCACCATTACTGGTGCCAAGAACCTATAACTAAACAGGCCATAGGTCCTGGAGGAGAACCTACTGCTATATTACTAAACAAACATGATACTAAATACCTAATGAGTTATTGCTATACCCAATGATTAGCACATCTCTAAATCCTCACTAGAGAAATTTCTTCTTCGAGTAGATGGGAGTTACCAATTCATCAATGTGCAGAGAATAAAAGACTTCAAAGTACTCAGCTTCAAACTAGATATTGATGTTACACCTCTCACTACAAGGCTAAGGGCTCATAAAAGGAGTTGGAAAATTGTAAAAACTGGAGGTGGAGGTGGTTTGGAGGGAACAGTGTTATCTGTATGTAACAGGGCAAGAACTCACAGAGATTGTAACAGTATTTATGATATGCTCAAGCTCATGCCATACAAGACCCCAGCATGGAGGGGAGGGGTGAGGATGAAGTCCTCAGATAAGGAGCTGTTGGCAACTTATGGCTGAGTCTGCCTCTGGCACTGGCTATTAACTCGGAGTGCTTTGGATAAATTTCTCTAATTCTCTGAGATTGGTTTCCTCATTTGTAAAATGGATAAAGTAAGGACTTCCACCTAGGGTTATTATGAGGATTGTGTGCATTAAAATGCTTTGTATATGTTAAATAGTCACTAAGTGAATATTTCCTTTAAAATTTAAAATTTAGTTTTCTGGCTTCATAATGAGAAAATTAATGCTTACTGATAGTTCGCTGTTAGTAATGATGAGAACTGTGAGAAATACCAACATCTAGCATGATGCCAATATTAAGAATATTTGTTTTGTTGGCATCGACCGTTTAAATAGAAGTTTGTTTTTACATATTGGGAGACAGCCTTTAAGTTATTTTGTCTTTTATTTTGATCATGCACCACTCACAGGTTTATCCCATCCCTGAGTGTCTCAAAATATGTGTATGAATCCTTGGGAAATTTATACAATGTATTTTGTTCACATTCATCCCTTCCCCCAACTCATCTCAGATCCACTCCCCTCTTCTCCACCCACCCAATTGTACATTCTTTCTTTTTTACATTTTAAAAGATTTATTAATTTTTATTTTATGTGTATGAGTGTTTTACCTGGTGTATATAAATAGAGCACCTATGCTCAGTACTCCCAGAGGCCAGAAGTAAGTATTGGACCTCATGGTGCTTGATTTACAGGGATATAGGAGCCCCTATGTCCTTTAAAAGCAAACAAAAATCAATACAAGTTCATCCATGCTGCCCATATACACTTGGATCTGACTATCCACTGATGCATGGTCAACCTACCACAGGGACACAGCCCTGAAGAACACTGACTCCATCTCCCAACAGATCAGTTCACAGCAGCTCCTCAGCTAGAGGTGAGACTTCTTGCTTACCTTGTCACTTCATACTGGGATTTTGTCTGGCTTGGACTTGCACAGGTCTTGTGCATGCTGTCACATCCCTGTGATGTGTTTACCATCCCGTTGTGTCTGGAGAACTTTCCTTGCAGTCATCTATTATCTCTGGCCCTTGCAATCTTTCTGACCCCTCCTCTACAATGACCCCTGTGTCTCAATATTGTTAAGGGCCAGTCTTAATAATCTTCTTCCCAGGATCCCAAAAGAGAAGCTATGAATGGCACGAATTATTTTCAAGAAAAGAATCAAAGAACCCGGAGCTCTTAGTCTGTCTACTTTATTCCTCTCGGATAAAATCCTATCTACACAGCTTCAGTTCTGTTCTCATTCCTAGCTTCTTTCTTGCCTGATGTCTCTCTGCCTTTATCTGCTGTCCCTCTAAGTTCTATCTTAATTCTCTCATCTTAGTTTTGCCCCATCTTGGTCTTTCTCATCTCATTCTTCCCCATCTGACTCTTCCTCATCTTCCATCTCATTCTCAAGTTCTCCCATCAAAATCCTCCTCTAAGTCTCCTTATACCTCTCAGTTCTCTCCAAGTCTCTGAGGTATTCAGTTATAAATCTAAACAACAACAATCCTCCCCCTCCAGCCAGGTCACCAGGCTTGAATTCCTACAGGGTCATAAAGGTAGGTAAGAATTTTCCTCAGGCAGTGACCATCAGGGTTTCTTTTATAACCCAAAAGGAGAGTGGCTAAAGGAGGAGGTCACCTGAGAGCTAATATTGGTTAGTATATAAAAAAGGGAATTTATGTGCTCAATCTACATTCTTAGAAGTGGTTAGGTAAGAAGTTAGGAGTCTGTAATGTTAGTAAAGCTGTATAAGAAAGGAGGGTCTCAGCTTAAATTGCACAAGAAATAAAACTATCCACCTGACCTAGGAGACAGGCATTATTTCCATAAGGGTGTTATTTGGCCTTGGACACTTGATAGGTATTTTAGATAAATACACTGTTAGGAGTTCTTGGAAGCACACATAGCATACAAGGAAATCATTATAGGAACCAGCTAATATATATACAAAAGCTAAAATATCACCAAGACTTCTTAAGCTATGGCTTGACCTTCAGAAATGTCCTTGACTTTTCCAGGTAGTAGCTTTTGTGATAGTAGCTGAATTCCATTACATTTTCCTGCAGGTCACAGCACCTGTGCATTGAGAGGAGGAAGTGTGATATAGATGTCCCACTTAAGGATGAGAATCTCATAGTCCATTATTCTTGGCACATTGACAAATTGGGGGTCTCTATGCTGATCATCATCTAATGCAAGAAGCTTCTCTGATGAGAGTTGAGGAATGCACTGATCTATAAATATACCAAAAAGTATGTTTAATACTATGTCTGTTTGGCTGAATAATAGTAGTAGGCTCTCCCCCTGGGATCTATGATCTATCTAGTCATAAGTTCTTAGTCCTCATGGTGGTTCCAGATATGGGTTTCATCTGATGAAGCAGGCCTCAGATCTAGCCAGAAAGGGGTTGGTTACTACCATAAGATTTGTGCAACCACTGTACAAGCAGGTGTGGTTTTTCCAGTTGTTATTTTAGCTCACAAGGGGTCACTGCTGGGTAAGAGTGATGATTAGTTTTCTCTTCCAGTAGTATGCATAATGCCTTCCAGCACTAGGAAAACTAACCAGGAAGGAGGAAGCTTCCTAGTCATCACCAGCTGATTTCTCCATGCTCTATGATTCAATTGTATGGCTTCTTCTGCAGATGGTTCTTACCGTTAAGTTCTGGGAAATAAGCAAGAACAATGGTGATAGCTTATAATGTCTGGAGTTTTGTGGGAAACTCACTTGTGACAATTTCAAAAGAAGTAAGCCATCCCTGGCACTTGGCTAGTCACTTGTTAGTCTGTAGTTCTAATAGGGGCAATGTTGCCTTGTTATAGGATATTTCCATTTTAAATTATTTTATACATGCTTTTGTATATATTTTAGGAAACTTCTGCAGTAGCAGCAGAGTTCCATATGACTTTTTCAAAGGGTCTTTATTGTTAGTTATTCTTTTCATATTCCATCCTCTACCCTGCCTTCCCCTCACCCCATTTAACACTTCTTATCCCTTTTCCATTGTTTTCCTTTAAGCCTTTATACCACAATGTCCTATCTCCTCCCTTAAACAATCCCCCAATGGCCCCTTATTAGTTTCCTGGCCTCTATGCGTAGATGAAACACAGATATCCAAAACTTCAAAGCCAGAGTCTTTGAAGAGAGGAAAAAAAACAGGTAAAGTTGTCTTTTTTTTTTTTCTGGGTTTCCTTACTCCAAATGATTTTTTCATCTTTATCCACTTACCTTTTAGTTCTTCATTTTTTAACAGTTAAATTCTCTTGTGAAAAAGAACTGTGTGTTCATTATGCATTCATCATCTTGTAAACATCTAGACTGTTCCCAATTGCTGGCTCTTGTGACTAGAGCAGCAAAGAACACTGATGAGCACATAGGTCTATAGTAGGATATGGAGTCCTTTGGGTAGAGGATCAAGGGAGGTATGGCTGGATCATATGGTATATTTACTTTTACCCTTTTGGGGAGCCTCCACACTGATTTCCATAGTGGCTTCACAAGTTCACACTACCAACAACTGTGATAAGTGTTCCCTTTCCCCCATATTCACAGCAGCATTTGTACTCATTCTTTTTTATCTTAGTCATTCTGGCTGGAGTAAGATAAAACCATGTTCATATTGCTATCCAGTTTGACCAGCAGCATTTGTTGAAGATTTTGCCTTTTCCTAATCTATGTGGTTGGCTTCTTTGCCAAAAATCAGGAGGTTATAGGAATGTGACTTACATATGTGTCCTCAATTCTAGTTCATAGATCAATGAGTCTGATTTATGTAATACCATGATGTTTTTATTATACAATAGCTCTACAGTATAGTTTTAAATCTGTGATGATGATACCTTCAGCAGTGTTTATATTGTTCAGGGTTGTTTTGACTATCTTGAATCTTTTGTGTTTCCATATGAAATATAAGATTATTTTTTCGTACAATCCTGAAAAATCCCAATTTTACCCCATCCCTGAGATTTACCCCATTATCTTGTTCAAATCGACACATTCTATGACCAATTCACAAAGTTGAAAATTCAGAAATATCCTTTGTACAAGCCATGTGGTAACATTGTTTTAATGTGTATTTTTCCATTCTTGATTTTTTTTACTTTAGTTTTATTGTTGTTGTTTTGCTTTGTTGACATTGGGTCTCGTGTAGCATATATCATCTATAAAGTTGGTGTTCATAAACTTTTGATCCTTCTGCTTCTACCTCCCAAGTGGTAGGATTATATCCATGACCATCACACCAGGATGATAAGGTATAGAGATACATCCAGGGCTTCATGCATGCTAATCAGGCACATCCCCAGCCCTACTCTACTGAGTCTAATAAAAAATGTTTGCCTTGGTTGGTATGAAACTTCAATGTTTTGATGTGTATGTATAGTAAACCATATGCTATCAGTGGTAGACACAATGATGAAGTCCCTATGGAAATTTTCTTCTAAAATTGGACCCATATTTATCACATAACCCAGCAGTTCCATTCTTAGGTCTCTGTCTTAGAGAAATAAAATTTCTCTTCACACAACACCTACATTCAAATTTTCATGGCTGATTTATTCATAATTCCCCAAACCTACAAATAAAATAAATGTCCTTCAACTCATAAATGGAAAAACAAGCTATCTTAAATCCACAAGGAATACAAAATAGACTGGCACATACCACACCCTGAATAAACTTCACATTCATCAGACCGAGAGAAAGGGCTTGTGCTCCAAAAGATACCAATTTGGATGGTCGACTTAAAGCAACCTGGAGTCACTGAAGAAGAGAGTCGCAATGAGGGATTCTCTACATTAAAACGGCCCATTGCGTGTGGGGACTGTCTTGATTAAATTAACGAAACAGACTGAGTCTACTGGGTGAGGCACCATTCTCCATAGGACAGGAGTAAGACAGCTGAGGTAGAAGCAGCAGGCACACAGCACAATCTTTCTTTGACCTTGTCTATCGGTGTGATGTGACAAGCTCTTTGAGGTTTCTGCCCTGACTTCTCCAAAGTGATGGGCTGTAACCTGGAGCTGTGAGCTGAAATAAACTCCTTCCCTCTTTAAGTTGGTTTTCGGTCAGGTATTTTGTCACAACAGAATTGAATCTAGGGTGCCAATGTATACATTTGGTCACAATCATATCCTGGAAAAGACAAATATATGGGACTAAAGAACAGATCATTTGTCCCTACAGCAGGAAATGAGGGAGCAGGTGGGCTATTGAATATGCAGGGGAAACTGAGGGTGCATGATTTGCTAATGGTTACATCACCGCAGGCATTTTGCAGAACTCGTGTAACTATACAGAAGAGAGAAATCTTACTGTGTGTTTGAGAATGGATGGCTGGGTAGATAGCTCTGCTGGTAAGGTGCTTGCCTTACAAGCACAAGGACTTAAGCTGATCCCCAGAATCTATGTAAAATGGCATTCATTTGTGATCCCAGCCCTGAAGGAACCCTGGGGCTCACTGACACTGGGCCTGTCTGCATCAGTAGAGTTCCAGGCCAATGAGAAATCCTGTCTTTAAAAAAAATTGTGCAACATCTAAGGAGCAACACTCAAGATTCATTCCCTGGCCTTTACATGCAGCTGCACACAGACTTGTGCAACACACACACACACACACACACACACACACACACACACACAAACACACACAGAGACACACACACAGGCACACATATAAACAAACACACATAGAGACACACATAGACACACACAAATGCACACACACCAAAACAAACAAAATTGTCTTGTTGAATTTCAAAATGTAGCATCCAAAATCTAAAACTCACCAGACATGTTCTTCCTCATCTAACCTACATACACTATTCCTGTCTAGGCAATGTCCTTTTTTGCTCCAATACCTTCTGAACCTATGGAAATTTGAAGAAGATTCCATACTTCTGTGTTACTATCCAGATACTCCTATGTAAAGATCATATCCCATTTACAAGATCTCAATACTCGATATTTCATGAAGCACAGTTCATTAAATGGTTGCCAATCTTTTATATCCACAAACTACTAAACATGATTGGTGACCCAATGGCTACGATTTGTCAACACCTCTTTCTGGTGTCTTCACTTCATTTTAACTATCGAATGTTTTTCATTATGAATGGCTGGCTAAGCACACCTATATCCTCAGTAACTCAATTCCCTTTGCTAGTAATGGTTTCCCTGATGGTTATAACATAACAATAACCATGCCAGAAATAAATATTTCATAAGGAATCCATTGTTATTTATTTATCACTTGCAACATGTGTTCCAAAAGCATTACAGAATATTTATTAAACATTTATAGATAATTTTATGCTACCACTAGCATGTGATATAAATACATTATTAATTCTCTTGAATTGTTGATATATTGAACCCAAATAAAGCTGCTCCAACTGGGGATCTTGCCAATAAAGTGACTGGGGGAGGAGTTTGCTGCATTTGAAGGTTTCAAAAGCACCATGTGTTTCCCTTGGATCATTTGTTTATTTCTATTGGAGGTTCCATAAATCTCTGAGCCATTCAGAACAGACACATGTTAGTGAGGGTTGTATTAGAGAAATCTCTGGTTGTAAAGGACCACTGCTCAGTAACTACTGCTTTGGAAGCTGTCTGCAGCTATGCATTCAAACACCAGCTTCCAGTTCACATCAGGTGTCCAGCAGTCTGAGTGCTGAGATCTGTCTTCAAAACAAGTGTTCTGTCCAGAGCTGTGCCTCACCTAAATCATTTCTCTTTGACATGGATCACACTGCTGCCAGAGCATTGGTCCAGAGACCCCACTCTGGTTCTGTTATTAGCAGGGCTGTTTGAATCTCCAAAGTCAATGTCCAAGTCCCTAGAGGCTCACTCCAACAGAATTTCCTTTCTCCTTCCCCCTGCCAGATGGGGAGGCCTCTTTCAAGGCCTGGCACTGTACATAGTGGACATGAGCTATTATTAATCACGTCTGATCACTCTTGTCTTCTATTGTGGTTGAGAGATTCTTATTTTCCTCTTATAGAGTCCTACTTTAACATAATGTTTCATATCTCCAACAAAAACAAATCAACATAGAGAACAAACACTCTGCCTTTACCCTCAGACTGTATAATGGCTCAACTCTGCCATGTAACCCACAAATGAGTCAACTAGACTTGCCTTCCGGTTAATTTCTGACACTGGCTGATATTGACATTAACCAGACACCTTTGAAGAATGAGGATCAATATGCTCATCAAAGGTTTAAATAGACTGACAGTCTTTGATCATGTCCATGGTCATGTGTACACCAGATGGGAATCCTCCCATCCCTCCTCCAGATTATCACTTTAAAGACATTAAATGCTGTGGAGGAAAGAGTAATGTCAATGTGGGTTTTTAGAGCAACGTATGAAGATCAAAACACATTCAGAGAGAATTTCCAAGGATTCAAAAAGAGAGACTTTTTCTAGATGCAGCCATCCCCAACTGAGCAGGTATCTACTCCTGGTTCATACACACCAATCAGATTGATTTGTTGCTTAGTGAACAGTCAAAGTCAAGATTCTCCAGGCAATGGGGACCAAAGGTGCTAATGTGAAGAACTGGTAGGTTGGCCAAACCTACAAACACAGTGAGATTACCACCCCATTAAGACACATGCACTTGACATCTACTACAGATGTGGAATTAACCAGTGTCAACTTCAGGCCCTGTGTAACTACATATATCTCTGTGGCAGAGCCATACTTACATCTGTATGTCTATGTGATATGTATAGACCTTTAGATGTTTCTTAACCTTTAACATGAAAAATTTTTATCATTTGTCACAACATAAATAAATTTGAAGAACATTAAATAGAGACTGAAGAGATGGACCAGAGGTTAATAGTGCCAACTGCTCTTCCTGGGGACTAGAGTTTGGTTCCTGGCATCCATGTCAGGCAGCTCACAACCACCTGCAAATTCAGATCCAGGGGAAGCTAATGCCTTCATGTGGTCTCTGCAGGAACTGCATTCACATGCATAAACTCAAAGAGACATACAAGCACATAACTAAAAATAAATTTCATAAAAAGAAGCCAGGACAGGGGCATCCATGAGCCAGTCCCGAGTTTGTGAGTGTGAAAGATCTGACCCTGCACCTCACCTGCCATACCATGTCATTGAAAGGGGGGAGATGCCCTCTCCCCACCCCTTGCCACCCATGGCAGGTGGAAGAGCTGGCTCTGAGGTCATGAGAGCAGGAGAGCTGTTCCTGACCCTCACCAGCTGCAGCACTTGGGAGAGCAAGCCCTGCACCTCAGCTGGCAGCACAGTGGAGCTGACTCTGTTGGCGGAGAGACAGGTGAGCCAGCTCTGAAGGCCTGAAAGTGGGAGAATCTTTCCAGCTGGGATGGTGCTGGAGAGCTCACCCTGGTGGTGATGATGAGGGAGAGCTGGTGGGCTGACCAACCCTGCAACCATCTAGGTCCAGAACCAGGGCTATGAGTTTGCCCACCCCAACATTCACCCCATCTATGATCTGCTGTAGCAAGTGAAGGAGGAGCCAGTCCTGCAGATCCAAAGCTGCAGGATAGCCATGACACAGGGCAACAACAGAATTTCCAAGAAGAGTCCCAGTGAGGGTCCAGTATTGATACTGTAGCAGAAACCAGAGGCCTCGAACCAGATCAATGACTTTGCAATGAACTCTTGCAAGTAAAGATATATGGACTAAAGAGTACACTGTGTGACTCACTGTGTCATACTACAGCTTCCATGACAAGATTTTTCATTTCATTTTTTTCTCTTTTTTCTTTTCTCTTACATTTTATGTTATTTGTATGGGGTGGGGGAGGTTGCAAGGGCAAAGGACAGATATGAAGGGACAGGAAGATGAATGGAATACATGATGTGAAAACCACAAAGAATAAATAAAGTTTTTTAAAAATTCAATTTTTAAAAAATTCAAAAAGAGGGCCCGTCGTGTTTCTCAGGTAGAGCATGGCTAAAAGCTTACGGAGTAAGTGGAAACTGAAGATACAGGCAGAGAAGAGAAAGAAGAATGCCCCACGGGAGCTCAGAAGACTTAAAAGTATTCTCAGAGTTGACGGTGATGCTCTGATGAAAGATGTCGAAGACATAGCAACCGTGGTGGTCCCCAAACAGTGCCAGGAGAAAACGCAGTGTGCAGTGGACGACGAAAAGGATGACACAAAAATGGAGACTGAGCTGAAGAGAAACAAGAAGACCCTTCTAGACCAGCATGGACAGTACCCAGTGTGGATTAACCAGAGGCAGAGGAAAAGACTGAGGGCGAAGAGAGAGAAAAAAACAGGGGAAAAGCAGACCCAAGGCAGCGAAGGGCCTGGCCTGGTAGACCCCCGAGAACTGGAAAGTGGTGGTGCACGTGCCTTTAATCCCAGCCCGTGGGAGGCAGACAGGCAGAGCTCCATGAGTTCAAGGACAGCCTGGTCTACAAAGCAGGTGCCAGGACAGCCTGGACTGTTACACAGAGAAACCTTGTCTCGAAAAATCACACACACACACACACACACACACACACACACACACACACACTCACAAAAAAAAAAAAAAGAAAGAAAAACTGGTAAGTGTTCATGGGAAAGAAGTTCAGTTGTTAGGAATGTCTTCACTGATTTCAGCTCTCACTGAATGGAAGCTATTTGTTTTCATATTTTAGTTTTTGTCTTAGATCTGTAATTCAAATCCAGAATAATTGATTTGTTTTGGGAACTTGAATAAACTACCTTCCATGATGAAGAAAAAAAAATTCAAAAAGAAGGCAAGAATAAAAAGTAAACACTATATGAGCTCATGTATGTGGAATTTTAAGGTGAAAATAAAACATAAAATACAGAGCCTAGGTGGGTAGTGGTGTGGTGCCACACTTTAATCCCAGCAATCGGGAGGCAGAGGCAGGTGGATCTCTGTGAGTTCAAGGCCAGCCTGGTCTACAGAGCAAGTTCCAGGACAGCCAGAGCTGTTACATAAAGAAACCCTGTCTCAAAAACAAAAAGAAAACAAATAAATAACAACAAAAAACAGAGTCTGTATCTACCTGTATCTTTGTATTTATGTGTATAAATAAATATACCTATATCTATATGTGTGGTACATATAGATACTCTTTAGCATTTATAAAAAGATTTTATCTTCAAATTTCTATGTTTGTGGGTGTGAGAGATGATGATGATGATGATAGATAGATAGATAGATAGATAGATAGATAGATAGATAGATAGATAGACAGATAGATAGATAGATAACTATTCCTCAAGTATGTAGGTGCCTTTGGAGGTCAGACTAGGGCATTGGATCCCATGGAGCAGGAATTACAGGCATTTGTGAACTGTCCAGTATGAGTTCTGGGAACTGAACTCAGGTCTTCAGGAAGAGCAACCAGTGCTCTTAACTGCTGAGGATTTGTCCAGCCCATTATTCTGTTTTAATATCAGAGATCTTATAATATCCATCACCACATAAATTAATCCAAAGGAGATAAGCCGGGAAGAAAGGGGGAATACTAGGTGAGTTCAGTTACATGTGGAGTCCTGCAAATAAAAACTCAAATGCACAGAGGAAAAATACATAAAATAGTGGTTTCCAGGCCAGGGTGGAGAAGGAAAGGAAATGGAAAGGTGTGGGTCAAAGGACATGGGCGTCTATACATGGGATGAAGCAGTCTAGAGACCTAATAAACAACATGGAGACTAGACTTCATTACTTGTACTTTGGAATTTTGTTGGAAGAATATGTGTTTAGGGGCACAGAATAGGCTCAGTGTGCCAATCACTTCCTGCACAAGTGTGAGGACCAGATTTTAGATCCCCAACTTCCACACAAAAACCCATGTCCATGGTGGTCCTCTGACAATCCTTGTGCTCAAGAAGAGGAGGGCAGCTCCAGAGAGCAAATCAGACGGCTGGTTAGCTGAAGGTTCACCAGTAGACCCTGCCTCCGTTCATACAGTGGAGAGTGATCTAGGAGGGCATCTGATGTCCACCTCTGGCTTCTGTACACACACACACACACACACACACACACACACACACACACACACACACACACAAGAATATTGTGAGGCATTCTTGTCATACATATTTTCAGGGGTGGATATACTCACCTGCTTGGCTGTGATCGCCATAACACTATACGTAGATCAAAAGACTATGATGTATACATTAAGGATGAACAAAAAGAGGTCAAAGGAAAAAAACAGAGCATTTATTTGCTCCAGCATGCCATGAGTGGTCCGAGAAATACTGGGTAGGAAATCCCCAGCAGCTCTTATCAAATGTGCTTGTTTGGTTTCAGGTGTGTAATGATGGATTCTGGGAAAATAGAGCCGGGATTTTAAACTTGAACAGTCGTGTTCTGTGCTGGGAAGTCAGACTACACAAGAAACACGTTTACAAAGTAACCATCAAGGCTTGTCCACTTGGATATTGTTTTTTTGTTTTGTTTTTATTTACCCACATTACATGTATGTCTTCTCATTCCAGGGCCTTCATCACAGAGACTTAAATTAATTAAGATATGGCCCAAGAACAACTTAATTGCTTGTAATTAGAATGTGAGGATCCAGAGAAGACATGGAAATGACCAAGTGATTCATGCCGAATACATTCCTCATACCCCTGGCCATCACACTGAGGGACCGATGGGTGCTATTTAGTCATTTTCTCCTTCATTTTTTAAAAATCAGTGCATGGTGCCAAGAATATGGCATTTCAAATACTCATTAGTGCTATCCTCTGGGGTTTATGATAGTAGTTATTAAAGAATGAAGTCTCAGGAGACAGAATGATACCACGGTCGCTAACAATGACAGAAGTTCAGGTGTATCAACCCTCGTCACTTACAGAGGAATCGAATGGCTAAATTAGCTTTCAAAGTCTTAAACTGTACATGGTAAAGCCCACAAATGTCATGTGGTATATTCTCTGCAGGTTAAATTTAGGCTTCCCCTGCTCCCGCTGCCAATTTGAAAGGAAGGAAAATGTCAGCGGGCATGAGTTGAAGCGCAGGGTAGGAGGCTGCCGGCGTGGGACTCACCAACATTGACATTCAACTGCCAAGGCTTGGAGCAGAGCAGGCTGTCTCCAGATCTTCCTGGGTTGCTCGTTAAGTCTCTAGTTTGTTCCAGCACAGGATCATTTGATCCAGGTGACTTGCCTGGCTGGGTGTTTCTAACCACCCATTTGCCTCCATGCTAACTGAGTGTGTTTAGATGCAGCCAACAGTCTGCAAGGTTGGCATTAGAAAAAGCTAAGATGAGTAAGAAATGTTCCTACATCTTCAGTCTATATGGGTGGTATAAAAGAATGTGAGAAGTTAGCCTAAGGAGAATTGGAGAGAAGATCACAGATAGAGAACATGTTACCTGCCAGTTACATAGCCTATGACATCATCCCCAACAACAAAATGAGGGGATGTCTGAATTTATGTGACTGATGAAAGAGATTGATGATGTCTAGAGATTAGGGGTCTGGCCTATAATCCCTGCATAAAGAGAAGCCAAGTGGTAGTTTTTAGTCAATTATTACTATAACTGGCTATATTTAAAAAACAAGCAAGAAGTTGGGGGTCTTAAATGAGGCCACCCCTCACTAATCTTTCCCATTAGAAATGGAGTTCAGGGAGTGCCATCTGTCCATGGGACATGAGCTTAGATCTCCAGCACCTACATAAATGCTGGATGGCATAGCACATATCTGTAACCTTAGTGCTGGGGAGGAGGGCACAGGTGGGTCCCTGGTGCTCTCTTACAAGGCAGTGTAGCCCACATTGAGCTCCGGGTTCAATGACAGCCCATCTCAAAAGTAAGATGGTGAGTGATTATGGAAGAAAACTGAGATCAGCTTTTGGCCTCCCCTTGTGCACACATAAGTGAAGCGCCCTGGGTCAGAGGAACAAGAGCAATCCTGTGTGATGCTGGGTCTTTGAGTCTTCTATGGCTTTATTTCCTCAGCTACAAAATTATTCTCTCTCAGGGAAGGGTCGGCCAGACAACAAAAGCAGAGTGCCAAAGAGATGCAGGAACTTATTGACACATTCACAATTAACCCAGGCACTTGTAGTCATGTGTTTAATTTATTTTGTGCATGCATGTGTGTGTGTGTGTGTGTGTGTGTGTGTGTGTGTGTGTGTGTACATGTGCGTGCACTCCTGCGGAGACCAACTTCAAGTATTGTTCTTTAGGAGCTGTCTACCTTACTTATTTTTAAAAATTATTTTATTTCTATTTTATTTTGTTTTATTTTATTTTATTATCTGTACGGTGTTCTGCCCTCTTGTATGTTTGTGCACCATATGCCTACAGTGCCCATGGAGGCCAGAAGAAGGTATCAGATCCCCCAACAACTAGAGGTACAGACTTGTTAGCCTCCATGTGGTTATTGAGAAACAAACCCAAGTCCTAATGCAAGGGAAACAAGTGCTCTTAACCACTGAGCCATCTCTCCAGCCCACCACCTTAAGTTCAGAGACGGAACTTACCACTAGGACATGGGGCTCACTGATGCTGCTGGCTTCAGGGATCTGCTTTTCTCCAGCCCTACCCCACCCCCACAGTGCTAGGCTTCCAAGCCCAAACCGGTTATTTTTTAGATTTTGTAGTTACTTGTATACGGGCAGGGAGAGTGTGCACATGAGTTCAGGTGTCTGATGGTGGCAGCAGAGGGTGTTAGATTCTATGGAGCTGGAGTTACAAGCGATTGTGACTCATTGAACATGGGTGCTGGGAACCGAACT
Organism: Peromyscus leucopus; assembly: GCF_004664715.2. Classification (NCBI taxonomy): domain Eukaryota; kingdom Metazoa; phylum Chordata; class Mammalia; order Rodentia; family Cricetidae; genus Peromyscus; species Peromyscus leucopus. The sequence goes on from NC_051086.1 coordinate 22,949,746, forward strand.
CGGTGCCTTAACTGCTGAGCTATCTCTCTAGCCCCATTAGCCAGGCTTCTTGTGTTTTGATGGGGTGAGGGGTGTTTTGTTGGTTGGTTTGCTTATATGTGGGTGTTGGGGATTGAACTCAAGACCTCACATTTGCATAGCAAGAACTTTACCAGCTGGGCTAACTTCCCAGCCCTGGCTCTTGTATTCTTTAAAACACAGGTTCAAAAATCCCTTTGCTACTCAGAGAACTGTTATTTATATTGGTAATTGTTATGGTGATGGCTCCTCCCATGTATACAATACTTTAGAATACATAAATCAGTTTTATGTATAGATTCCAATGTGTCTCAACACTCCCCGAGAGCAGCGATGGGAGGAGTTGCCTTTCTCCCAAATCTACTGGTGATAAAACTGAAGCGGGACAGCTAGGTGGCCCTCCGAGCTCACACAAACATGTGACACCAGCTTCAATATCAGAACAAGACAGTGGCTTGTTTAATGTGACAAGGAGACGGGATAAGCGGCTCAGTCAGTAAAGCACCTGCTAAACAAGCTATGGGGACTCAGGTTAGTTCTACAGAACTCAGGTGCAAAGTGGGATGTGCTCACACCTCTTGTGACCTCCATGCTGGAGGGGCACAGACAGGCAGATTTGAGTTTGATGGCTGACCAGCCTAGCCTACCTGATGAACTCCAAGCCAGCGGGAGACCCTGTCGCATTAAGCAAGATAACAGTGCCTCAGGAACAACACTCCAAGTTGACCTCTGGCCTCCACACGTGCACATACCCACACACATGAACACACATACATCTGAGCATATGCAGATAGACAAAATTAAGAAATAAAGAGAAAGTGATGCTTGCCTGAGTGTGGGCATGGGGTGGGTGGCTGTAGCCTACAGACCTGACATCAGGGCCTCCAGAACCACAGACCTCTGAATCTAGGCCTGTGTAAGGTGAAATCACTCTTATTCCACTGGATTCTTCCTCTGGATTTTTCCACTGGATTCCCACCTTAGCAAGTAGACCACCTTCAGTCTCAGCTAAACCAGACACCCAGAAATTAGTCTGATAACCCAGGACCTTCACATGCAGGCCCTACCCACCCATTCTGTCCCCACAGCATAGTTTGTTTGTTTGTTTGTTTGTTTGTTTTTTCTATTTGCTGGCTCTAGGTCTTTACAAAACTCAAAATTTTACAGTCTCAACTGGGCTTTGTATATTTTTTTAATCTTTTCCTCATCTCTAAAATACCAAATAATGGTCAAATAAAAATTTAATTTTCTCATTCTTCTGGGTGGCTCAAAACTGGTGAAGGAAGGTTCTCTAGCGTGACCCCTGCTTGTTGCAGGAGCCCCACACCTCCACATCTCCTCCTGTCTGCACCTCCACAGCCATTCCAATGGAAGGCTTGTGCATACACTCTTATCCAGACTTCCCATGTAAGAAAAAACCTAAATTTAAAAATTCCTGTACCTAAATTCTATCTGCTTTTTATTTTGTTTCATATTTTAAGTAACTTCTATTACATTTATTTATTTGTATGTATGTGGATGGTAAGTGCATAGCTGTGCATGGGAATCATGGATGGTGGGTAGATGACTGTGCACGAGTACCATGGATGGTGGGTGGATGGCTAGCATGGGTACCATGGATGGTGGGTGGATGGCTAGTGTGGGTACCATGGATGGTGGGTAGATGGCTGTGAACAGGTACCATGGATGGTGGGTGGATGGCTGTGCATGGGTACCATGGATGGTGGGTGGATGGCTGTGTATGGGTACCATGGAACACATGTGGATGTTAAAAGAGAACGTTTGAGAGTTCCTCCTCTGCTCTTTTCCATGTGGGCCTGAGATTGAACTGAGGCTGAACATTTGGTGGTGGTTGCCTTTACCCGATGAGCCTTCTTGATGGCCCTGTGTATGGTGTTGCTAATGTTGAGTGACTTTCGTCATTGTGAAAGGCAAAGGGTTTCATAACAAGATTTTTCATTCAAGCATATCACTACTTTGACCACATTCACCTCCAATTCTCTTCCCTGTTCCTCTCTGTCACTTGCCCTCTTCCTCTTTCCAGATTGTCCCCTTCTACTTCCATGACATGTGTATGTGGATGAATAAAATACACATTTCACATATGAGAGAAAACATGCAGAGAAAATATAAGGATAAGCCTCTCCTTAAAATTTGATGGTCTTTACAGCTCTATGCATTTTCCTGCAAATTATATCATTTCACTCCCTAGAGCTGAAAGAAACTCCATGTGTGTGCCATGTTTTCTTCAGGCCTCCACTGATGAGCATATAGACTGAGTCCACCATACCTTGGCCCTTACTAACAGTGCTACAGTCAACATGGATGAGCTGGGATCTCTGTGGTGTGTTGATGTTCTCCTGCAGGCACATCACCAGGAGTGGTACACCTGGATCATATGAAAGTTCTAGTTTTAGCTCTTAGCTCTTAGAGTGACCACCATAGCTGATTTCCCCAGGTCTGCCACAGTTCACAATTCTACCAGTGGTATAAATCTCCCCACTTACTGTTTCTACTTGTTTCTTAAACTTGGATGAGACAGAGCCTTATTTTAAAAGGATGAAGTAACTGCCCCTTCTTAATCTGACTCCTGATCCTTCAAACTCTGTAACCTATCCCCTCCTTCTGCCTTAGGCTGGGCTGGACAACCCAGTGTCTCCATGTTCCTCTGCTCCTTGCACAGAACACTTTGAATCATCACTTTCTGAGTATTTGTTTGTAATCCCCCTCTGTAGACCATATTACAGATCAAGAACAACAGTTTATTGAGCTCTGCTATATTCCACAAACTTTTCTGGGATTCTGACACATGTGGATAGTCAGTCTAAGAATCCCACCCCATATTCTTTTCTTACCCTTCAATGCTGAGTAAAATTCCATTTTCTATATATATTTCATATATAGAGATATGTATTTATATATATCATAATTTGTTTAGCCATTCATTACTTATCAGAAACTTACCTTGTCAGTTTTTTTTGTTTGTTTGTTTTCTTGCTACTTCGAATTTGCTATAGGTTTTAAGTTACCTTGTGTATAGGCACTGAAAATGAAGTTGTTATTGTTTTTGCCATTGTTGTTTTAGACCAGTAGTGTTTGGTTCTATTCTAGTTCTCTGGGATATCCAGTCTCAGGGTTTCTAGCCATCCAAGCATTGTTCAGCATGGGCTCCCTCTCGTGGAGTGGGCCTCAAGTTAAATCAGAAACTGGTTGGCCCCTCCCACAAGCTCTGAGCTACCATTGGCCCAGCACATCACACAGAAAGGACAGATTATAAGTCAAAGGTTTTGTGGCTGGGTTGGGGTCAGTGTTTCCCTTTCAGTAGCCTACAGAGTACTTTCCAGCACCAAAGAGACTAGAACTTAGTGGTGAAGGCTCTGTGCAGTCACTAGCTAGACCTTCTCCACTCACTGAGCTGTGTAGATGTTGTCCTCCACAATGGGGTTCTACCATTAGTTTGCTAAGAGCAACCCTCTGTTGTAACATCAGCCTGTATTGCTTGCAGGTCTTCACTGCACCTCTTCAGCCAACAACTCAACTGAATACAGCCAGTCCCACCACTGGAAGCCTTGCCTGGCTACACGAGATGGCTAGTACAGAATCTGTATGCTCCATTAGTAGGCATCCTCACTAGGATCATCCTCATAGATGTTCCCACTGCACTGTTTCCACACTACCCCCACAAAAATCCCCCAGTTCCAGTCATCACTCCCAACACTCTCTCCCTACATCCCATCCCCCCAGCCTGATCCCTCTCACTTCTGTCCTGACCAACACCTAGTCCACCAGCAAAATCCCTGGAAGAACCATGTATCCCTTCCTAGAGCCCTCCTCTTTGCCTAACCTCTCTGGGTCTACAGATTGTAGCTTGCTTATCATTTACTTAACAGCCAATATCTACTTATAAGTGAGTACATACCATGTAAGCCTTTCTAGGTCTGGGTTATCTCATTAAGGATGGTGATTTTTTTCTAGTTCCACATATTTGCCTCCAAATTTTGTGGTGTCATTTTTTTAACAGCAGAGTAGTACTCCGTTGTGTAAATGTACCACATTTTCTTTATCCATTCTTTGGTTGAGGGATGTCTAGACTGTTTCCAGTTTCTGGCTATTATGAAGAAATCTACAGTGAACATAGTTGAGAAAGTGTCCTTATGGTAGGATGGAGTGTCCTTTGGATATGAGTCCAGGAGTGGTATGGCTGGGTCTTGAGGTAGATCAATTCCCAATGTTCTGAGAAATTGCCATATTGAATTCTATAGTGGCTGTACAAGTTTGCACTCCACCAGCAATGGAGGCATGTTCCCCTTGCTCCACAACCTCATCAGCCTGAACTGTCACTTATGCTGTTGATGTTAGCCATTCTGGCAAGTGTAAGATGGAATCTTGAAGTAGTTTTCATTCGCATTTTCCTGGTGGCTAAGAATGTTGAACTTTTCTTTAAGTGTTTCTCAGCCATTTGAGATTCCTCTATTGAGAATTTTCTATTTAGTTGTATATTCCATTTTTAAAAGGATTGTTTGAATTTTGGACATCCAGTTTCTAGAGTTCTTTATGTATTTTCAATATTAGTCTTCTATTGGATGTGGAGTTAGTAAAAAAAAAAAAAATACATTCCCATTCTGTGGGTTACCTCTTTGTCTGATTGACAGTGTCCTTTGACTTACAGAAGCTTTTCAGTTTCATGAGGTCCCATTTATTAATTGCTGATCTTAGTGCCCACACTATCAGTTCAGAAAATTGTCTCCCATGCCAATGCTTTCAAGGCTATTCCCCACTTTCTCTTCTATCAGATTCAGTGTATCTGGTTTTAAGTTGAGGTCTTTGATCCACTTGGACTTGAGTCTTGTACAGGGTGATAAGAATGGATTTATTTGCATTCTTCTACATGCAGATATCCAATTTGACCAGCATTATTTGCTAAGACACTGTCTTTTTTTTCTGGTGTGTATTTCTGGTTTCTTTGTCAAAAATCAATTGTCTATATGTGTTTGGGTTTATGTCTGGGTCTTCAGTTTGATTTCATTTATCAAGGTGTCTGTTTTTATGACAGTACCGCAGTTTTTATTAACTATTGCTGTGTAGTACAATTTGAAATCAGAGAGGGTGATACTTCCAGAAGTTCTTACATTGTACAGGATTGTTGAGGCTATCCTGAGGTTTTTTGTTGTTGTTGTTTTGTTTTGTTTTGTTCTGCTTTGTTTTGTTTTTACTTATGAAGTTGAGTATTGTTCTTTCAAGGTCTGTAAAAAATTGTATTGAAGTTTTGATGGGGATTGCATCGAGTCTGTCGATTGCTTTTGGTAGGATGGCCATTTTTAGTATGTTAATCTTAGTGATTCATGAGTATGGGAGATCTTTCCATCTTCTGACATCATCTTCAATTTCTTTCTTCAAAGACTTGAAATTTTTATCATGTAAGTCTTTCACTTGCTTGGTTAGAGTTACTCCAGGATATTTTATATTATTTGAAGCTATTGTGAAGGGTACTGTTTCCCTGATTTCTTTCTCAGTACACTTACCATTGGTATATGGGAGGGCTACTGATTTTTATGAGTTAATTTTCTATCTAGCCACATTGCCAAAAAGTGTTTATCAGCTATAGGAGTTCCCTGGTAGAATTTTAGGGTCATTTATGTATACTATCATATCATTGGTAAATAACAATACTTTGACTTCTTCCTTCCCAATTTGTATCCTATTGATCTTCTTCAGTTGTCTTATTGCTCTAGCTAAACATTAAGTACTATACTGAATAGATATTAAGAGACTGGACAACCTTGTCTTATTCCTGATTTTAGTGGAATTGCTTTCAGTTTCTCTCCATTTAATTTGATGTTGGCTATAGGCTTGCTATAAATTGACTTTATCATATTTAGGTATGTCCCTTTTATTTACAATCTCTCCAGGAATTTTTTCATGAAGGAGTGTTAGATTTTGTCAAAGGCCTTTCCTATATCTAGTGAGATCATATAGGCTTTCTGTTTCAATTTATTTACATGGTAGATTACATTTACTGATTTTCATACATTGAACCATCCCTGCATCTCTGGAATGAAGCCTACTTGATCATGGTGGATGATCTTTTTGGTGTGTTCTTGGATTCAGTTGGTATTTTATTGAGTTTTTGTATCTATGTTTATAAAGAAAATGGTTTGTAATTCTTTTTCTTTGTTGAGTCTCTGTGTTGTGTGGGTATCAGGGTAACTGTGGACTCATAAAATTTTCTGTACTAACCTGAGGCATATTGGCTTTAACTTCTTTGAAAGTCTGATAGAATTCTGTGGCAAAATCATCTGGCCCTGGGCTTTTTTTTTTTTTTTAAGGATATTTTTTAATGACTGTTTCTACTTCACTGGGACTTATAGGTCTGTTTAAATTGTTTATCTTATATTTATTTAACTTTGGTAGGTGGTACCTATCTAGAAAACTATCCATTTCTTTTAGATTTTTCCAATTTCGTGGAGTAAAGGTTTTTAGTGGAACCTACTAATTCTCTGGATTTCCTCGGCATCTGTTGTTATGCCCCCTTTTTGTTTCTGATTTTGTTAATTTGGATATTTTAAATTTTAGATAAGGGTTTGTCTCAAAGAATCAACTCTTTCTTTTATTGATTCTTTGTATTGTTGTATTTGTTTCTCATTTATTGATTGCTGCCCTCAGTTTGATTATTTCTTGCAGTCTACTCCTCTTGAGTGTGCTTGCTTGTTTTTGGTCTAGAGTTTTCAAGTGTTCTGTTAAGGAGCTAGTATGATATCTCTCCAGTTTTCATATGTAAACACTTAGTGATATGGACTTTCCTTTTAGCTCCGCTTTCATTGTGTTCCAAATGTTTGGATATTTTGTGTATTTACTTTCATTGAATTGTAGGAAGTCTTTAATATCTTTCTTTATTTCTGTCTTGACCCATTTCTCATTCAGTAGAGAGTTGTTCACTTTTCATGAGTTTGTAAGCATTCTGTTGCTTCTGTTGTTAATATCTAGATAATCCATAATGGTCAGATGCAGGGAATTATTTCAATTTTCTTGTATTTGTTAAGACTTGCTTTGTGTCTAAGTGTGTGGTCAATTTTGGAGAAAGTTCCATGAGGTGCTGAGAAGAAGGTATATTCTTTTGTGTTTGGGTGAAATGTCTGTAAATATCTGATAGGTCTATTTGGTTTATAAAGACTGTTAGCTCCCATATTTCTCTGTTTAGTTTTTGTCTGGATGACCTGTCTGTTGGTGAGAGTGGGATATTGAAATCTCCCACTATCAGTATATGAGAGTTAATATGTTATTTAAACTGTAGTAGTCCCTTTACAAATGTGGGTGCCCTTGTGTATGGGGCACAGATTTTAAGAATCTAAGTGCCGTCTTGGTGGATTTTTCCTTTGATGTGTATGTAGTGTCCTTCACCATCTATTTTGATTAGTTTTGGTTTCAAGTTAATTTTGTTAGATATTAAAATGGCTATACCAGCTTGTATCTTAGGTCCATTAGCTTGGAATATTTTTTCCAACCTTTTACCCAGAGGTAATGTCTATCCTTGATGCTGAGGTGTGTTTCTTGGATGCAGCAGAAGAATGAGTCTTGTTTTCAAATCCATTATGTTAGTCTGTGTCTTTTTATTAGGAAATTGAGAACACTGATATTACAAATTATCAATGAGAAATGTTTGTTGATTCCTGTTGTTTTGTTGTTGTTGTTGGTAGTGGTGGTAGGGGTGGTGGTGGCGGTGGTGGTGGTTGTGGTGGTGTGTACACCCCTTCTTTTGTTTTTGTTGGTGTGAGATTATTTATTGTGTTTTCAAGGGTGTAGTTAACCTCTTTGGATTGGAGTTTCCTTCTAGTCCCTTCTGTAGTGCTGTATTTGCTTGCTAAATATTGTTTAAATTTGATTTTATTATGGAATATCTTCTTTGTTCTGTCTATGGTGATTGAAAGTTCTGCTAGAATCTGTCTGTGGTCACTTAGAGTCTGCAGCACATTTATCCAGATCCTTCTTGGTTTTAGACTCTTCATTGAGAAGTTGAGTTTAATGCTAATGAGTCTGTCTTTACATCCTACTTGGCCTTTTCCCCTTGCAGTTTTTAATACTCTTTCTTTGTTCTGTATGCTCAGTATTTTGATTGTGTATGGCAAGGGGATTTTCTTTTCTGATGCAATCTATTTGGTCTTCTGTATGCTTTTTGTATCCTTATAGGTATCTCCTTCTGTAGGCTGGGAAATTTTTCTTTTATCATTTTGTTGAAAATATATCTGGGCCTTTGAACTGGGACTCTTCTCCTTCCTCTATTCCCATTATTGGTTTGGTCTTTTCATAACATCCCAGATTTACTGGATGTTTTGTGTCAGGAATTTATTACATTTAGATTTTCTTTGACCAGTGCATCCATTTCTTCTATCCTATCTTCAATGCCTGGGATTCTTTCTTCCATCTCATGAATTCTCTTGTGAAAGTTTGCCCTTTGTAGTTCCTGTTCAAATTCCTACATTTTTAATTTCCAGAATTTTCTCAATTTGTTTTTTATTTATTCCTTATATTTCCATTTTCAGGTGTTGAAAGTGTTTTATTTGTTTCCTTCTGTGTTTTTTTTTGAGTGAGTGTGTGTGTGTGTGTGTGTGTGTGTGTGTGTGTGTGTGTATGTGTGTTATAGCTTTCTTTAAGGGATATATTCATTTCCTCTTTAAGGATCTCTATCATCTTCTTATAGGTGGTTTTAAGGTCTTTGTCTTGTGCCTTACCTATGTTGGAATATTCAGAGCCTGCTATGGTAGGATTGTTGGTCTCTAGTGGAGACATATTGCCCTTGATATTATTATTGACTGTCTTCTTATGCTGACATCTAGGTATCTGGATTTGGGGTGATTATAGGTCTAGATACTGATTTCTTGGTCTGTCTTTATTGGGTGGATATTTTGTTCCTTGGTTTCTGTTTCCTCTCTGGATTTTTGGAGACTGTGATGGCCATGTGGTACCTGTTTTCCTGGCCTGCTCAGCTGGTGTGTTCGCAGGGAATGCCTGCTGGTGTTGGAGCCTGCAATGCTGCAATAAGTGAGGGATGTCTCACAGAAGGGGATGGTCTGTGGGGTCCACGGGAGCTGTGGATGGGGAAAGGGAGGCTGCGTCTGGTGTTCTGTTGCAGTGCTGGGCTCAGGCCTTCTGGATCGTGTCTGCTGGGAGAACAGAGAGAGCAGAGAAAGCAGTCTGCCTGGTCTTCTCTATTACTGAATTTTAAATAGCCTCCCATCTATGCATATAGACTGTCTCTCTACTTAAGTCCCTTCTAATTTCTCTCAACAGTGATTTTGTACTTTTGCTGGGCAAATCTTACACTTTTTAAAATTGTTTCTAAGTATTTTATTCCCTTTCATTTAAAAGTATTTTGCACTATATATTTTGATCATATTCTCTCCCCTCCCCAACTACTAGATCCTCCCCTACTTTCCTAACCACTCAACCTCATGCTCTTTTTCTTTCTTTCTCAAAAAACAAAACAAAATAAAAACAAAAAAAATGAAAATCAATACAAACTGAAAAAAATACAACAAAAAATAACAAAAAGAAACAAAATGCATATACCAAAAAATAAAAAATAAAAAGACATGGAGCCTCTTTTGTGTTGCTCAGCCACTTCTGGGTATCGGGCCTGCCCTGGGGTATGGTTGACATACCCAGTGGCACTCGGTGGAAGAAAACTTATTTTCCCTTTCCCAGCAGGTATCAACCTAGATAAGCTTCTTGGTTAGGGGTGGGTATTTGTGTTCACTTCCCTTTCTCCTTGCCGGGATTTGGTCTGATTTGAGGACCTATTGAGGACTTATGCTTATTTCCACAGTCACTGTGAGTTCATACATGTTCAGTCCTATTATGTCTGAATGACATTGTCTTCTTGGAATCATCCACCAACAGCAGCTCTTACAATCTTTCTGACAGACAACTCTTGGACATTGGTTCCTGAATCTTTGAGATGTTTGGTAAAGACATTCTATTTAGGGGTGATTGTTCCAAATTCTCTCACCCTCTGCACATTGCCCAGGTGTGAGTCTCTGTGTTAATTACCATCTGCTATAAAACAAAAAAGCTTCTTTTATGAAGGTTGAATGATACTCTTTAAGAAAGTCACCAGGAACCATTTTATTTCTATGTTCCTTTAGCAGAATAATAATAGTAGGTTTTCTCCTAGACCCATGATGGCCTATCTAGTTTCAGGTCCTTTGCTGTATTAGTTAATATCAAATATAGATTCCATCTTATTAAATGGTCATTAATTCCAAATTTTAAAAAGTTGTTGGTTATTCACATAACATTGTACCACTATTTAACTAGTATCTATTACAGTCAGGTATCTGTTGTAGGTCACAAGCTGGGTGATAATGATTACCTTTCTCCTAAGTGGCATACAAAGTACCTTTCAGCATCATGAATGCTAGTCAGGAGGGGTGAAGCTTCCAGTTGGGCATCAGCATTTTCAATTACTTAAGTAAGCTGTCTCTTCAGCAATAGGGCCTTACCATCAAGTTATAGAGAGTAACCAATAGCCTTGGCAATAACGTGATGTTTGGGAGGGTCTATGGGATCTCTTGGGCCAACAACTCAACAAGATGTAACTAATTGCTGGCACTGGAGGTTTTATTTGGTGGCATAAGATGTCTAGTTAGGGCATTGGTTTTTGATATTATTATAAATAAAATTATTTTCTTAATTTCATTTTCATTTTGTATGCTGTTTGTGTATTGAAAAACAACTGATTGGTATACATTTTGTAGATAAATGTAGCCAGAACAATTTCTGAAATTATTTATTATCTCTAATAGTTTAGATTTGGGGTCCTGGGGTATAGATTCATGAGTAATTCCTTTTTACAAGATCAATTCATTGCAGCGAGTGACAGCTCTGCTCCCTCCTTTTCTTCAGTAGATGCTTTGTTGGTGTTTCTTGATTTTTTTTTTGTACACTAAATAGTTTCTTAGGAGAACTGTAGTTTCTGAGGGGGATCATTGCATGAGAGATGAAATGAAGAATTTTAATTGGGCAAGATGCTGGTAATATTCACACTTTAGAAAGATTGTCATTCCCTTGGGCTACAGAGATGGTTTAGTTGTTAAAGGCAAAGTCTCATAAGCAAAAAGGAGGGTTATCATTTCAGCCAGAGATGGTGAAAACTGTGAGGAGGAAACCATGGTAATTTGGGAGAAATGCTAAGAGGAGGGAGGAAAATTAGGACCTAGTGACTGAAGTGTAAGAGCAAGGAAGAGAAATAGGAGGAAGTGGTGAATTTCCAGTTCCTACTTCGTGCACCTCATGGTGCCATTCAGTGAGATTCCAGCTGGGGACATGGCTTGGGAAGAGGGAACATGATGTCTAGACACGTCACTGTTCAGATGTCTAGACTGGTTTTCAAGGTAAGGGCAGCTAAGGCAGGCTCAAAGATGAGTCACTGCAGCTGGCCTGGGCCTTCATCTCTAACCAAGCAGCCTTCTCAAGACCCTTCTAAGGAGGTCTCTGAACCTCAGTGGTCATCCACAAAGGGAGACTTTGACACATGCTCAGTTAAAATCTAGGCTCCTGTCCTGGCCAGTTGGATAAGAACAAATGTCTATCATCCAAATGCCAAAGCTGCAAATGTAGTGTGTGTGTGTGTGTGTGTGTGTGTGTGTGTGTGTGTGTGTGTGTTACCAGGCATCTCCTTGCTTCTTTGATAATTTTCAGCAGTGTTCCAGACAGAGATTGTTATGATGCAAGATATAATAAGCCTGGTTATGAAGTATAAGGTCGCTTGTCACACTAACAATGTTTAATCTATAATGACTGATGGGGATTGTTAGTTAATGAGGAGTCAATGAATTGACACAATGACTATAAAGTAATCTAACACATAGTAGGTCCTTATAAGTAATTAATTAGCTCCTGAAAATTAATGCCCTCTGTGGTTTTTGTTTCCTTATAAAAATATAAACAGGTGAGCACACATATCACACATGTATTAAGATATTCTTCAACACATAGTAGGAACACTACCCACATTCAATGTGTGTTCACTCAGCTACCTCAATAAACTCCTCTCAGAAAATAACATCTTCCAAGAAAGCACATCTGTCTCCTTTTTTCCAGCTACTTATTCCTCTTTTCTACTGTGGATTGCAGTATGTTTCCAGGCCTACTTTATCTCTACTTTCCTGCATAAATAATCACCCCAGATCCAAGGGGTACTGCATCCCAGAGCTGGTACAGCACTTAGCTCTGCTTTTAACATGCAGTGTGGTGAAAGGGGGTGTCAGGTTGGGAGAGAAACCTCATCTACCACAGTTCAGGCTACTCACATTCATCTGAGGAGAGGAGGGGTGCATTTGGACTGAATTCCGCACCTTATAAATAGACATATATAGCTCTGCATACATTATTAATATGGGCTTTATTGCTACCTTTATTGAATCCACGATGGCACTTCTCTCGGGAAGCCACAAAACACAGGAAGATTGCATAGACTCCTGCATTAACCAGGACCACGATAGGCCAGGCAAGTAAGTCTGCAAACAGCAGTGTTCGTGTGAGCTGCATCCTACAACTCAAACAACATAATAACAAATAATGTGCTCACGAAGCCCCACAGCTGCTATTGAAGTGTTTTCTGTATTTCCTCTCCATGTTGCTTGTGCTAGTGTGAGAGCAGTCAGGGAAAATGTGTTCGGAAGAAGACGTGCGGCAGGATCCACAAGAGCCCATTAGGAAAGCCCCAGCCCCAGCCCCACCCCACAGCCCCAACCCATCCTACAGCCCCAGCCCACACCCATAGCCCCAGCCCCACCCACAGCCCCATACCCACCCTCCACCCCACCCCAGTCCTCTGTGCTCACCTTGTACTTGAGCTCTTTTCTTGGTACTGGGCCTTAAACAATGCGAGCATGTTATGAATGAGAAACTTTGTGTTTTTTACAAAGAAATTTCTTTTAAGACAAAGACTTGCTGTGCAGCCCAGGCTTGCCTGGCACATAATCCTTCTCCACCTTCTGGAGTCAGGAGTTTGTGTCATGACACCCAGCTCCTAGATCAGATGCTACCTCCTCACAAAACCCCCTCTGGCCCTCCATCCAAAAGTAACTGTCTTGTCCACCTATTTCTCATCCCTTGCTCTGTTTTTAATGTTCTATCTTTATATATTATTTTCTTAATTATCTCTTTGTACCTCCACCCTTTGACTGTTCCTATCATAGCTACCATTCGTTACTGGACCTCCAGTGCAGATTATAGTGGTCATATACCGAACTGCATTGTACTTTGCAATTAGTATTTTTTGAATTGTGAATCTTGGAATACCAGACTCAATGACCATCCAGCTGCTTCAGCTCTGTCTACTGTGACTTTCTCTAGATACAAGCTTTAAGCAAGGATGTTCTCTGTCCTGTTTTGGCAGGAACTGCAGATGTCCTCAATAAGTGGATCAAGCTTGAACTGAAGAGAGCTCAGATCTGTCCTAGAGGTATCATCTAGTCCCAAAATAGCAGTAGAGGGCTCCTGTGACATTTCATCCCATCCCATCTCTTTAAACTCCATCAGCTGTGATAAGAGTGGAAACAGATGGAGTTTGGGATAGTGTAGCTTTCCCCGTCATCCTCTAACCCACTAACCTCAGCTCTTGGGAAAGTAAACAAAGAAACCCTCCATGTTTTATTGATAACAGTGACTCTCCATTTAAATCCCACGTACCCTTACCCATTCACACCAAGATACTAGACTGAAAGACACCATGGGATAAAACAGCTGCTATTTGAAAATACCCATTCAGAGCACCTGCTGTCCTAGGCTCTGCTGAAAAATAACCGGTATTGCAAACCAATCACTATCAAAGGGTTCTGCTCTGCCAAAGACTGGTTTAGCAGAGGGAATGTTATCCAATTCTGGCCAATAAGAAATGAAGAAAAATCAGCTGAGCCATGCTTCCGGTATCCAGATCCCAGTAGAACAAGAAAAAGTACAGGAGATGTTCTTGGCCTCCCTGTGTCCCTCTTCACACTTCACTGGGAGTCAGTCCAGGAAGAGAGGATATCTCCAGTGTAGAAACACAGCTTCCCTGTAGAGTTGGAAAAGGACATAGGTAGAGAGGTCTGGGCCCTATACCACACAATGGACAAGTACACAGACATGGGACCCTCCTGACCTTCTACTAAAAGAAACAGAAATTCTTTTCATCTTATGTGGCGGTATTGTGTTCCCCAAAATATTGTGCACTCTAGTAAACTTATCTGGGGTCAGAGAACAGAACAGCCACTGTATTAAACATAGAGGTTAGACAGTGGTAGCACACGCCTTTAATCCTAGCATTCCAGAGGCAGAAATCCACCTGGATCTCTGTGAGTTTAAAGCCACACTGGAAACAGCCAAGCATGGTAACTCATGCCTTTAATCCCAGGAAGTAATGGCAGGAGGCAGAAAGGTATTTAAGGCGTGAGGACCAGGAACTAGAGCCTGGTTAAGCTTTTAGGCTTTTAGCAGCAGTTCAGCTTGAGACCCATTCAGATGAGGACACAGAGGCTTCCAGTCTGAGGAAACAGGATCAGCTGAGGAATTGGCAAGGTAAGATGGCTATGGCTTGTTCTGTTTCTCTGATCTTCCAGCATTGACCCCAGTACCTTGCTCCAGGTTTATTTTTATTAATAAGACCCTTTAAGATTTGTGCTACAATCTTAGCAATGATCAAGCATTATTTGCAGGCAAAGTTACCCCCAAAATTATAAATACTCTAGACCAAATATTATACTCATCTGGGAAGTAGAACATGAATAAGAATCTCCATCCTAAAAACAGTTCCCAATCCAGCAACATTTGGAGTAAATTCACATTACACATCAGACATCTTCTTTGATTGCATTCTGCTGTAGAACTGGTGTGGAAAGGTGCAGTGAGTACCAAAAAAAACTATTGGAGCCTGAGGAAGACAGAGCACTCTTAATAGAGGGTCTTGTTTTGGTTTATTTGTTTTAAGTTTTGTTATTTTCTTTTTTATTACTAATTATTTTACTTTTTTGAGATTATAGTGTCATTACAACATTTTCTTTCTCTTTCCTCCCTTGATCTCTCCCATAAATCACCCTTTGCTCTCTTTCAAATTCATGGCCCCTTTTACCAACATGACTGCCTAAATATGAGCTGAGCAGAGCCAACAACAATAGATATGCTGAAGTGGACAGGGAAAAGCCCAAGAGGCCTCAAGCCTACACAGAGAAGTATAGGCAACTACAGATTTACCTGGGGAAGAGCACAGCAATTGTTTATTTACCTAGTTTCCAAACAACTGCAGGAATTAAAGCAACAAGAGAAATATCATTAAAAATGTAACCTTGGAGAGAGTCTTACACAAGCTGAATAAGATTCCATAGGTTTTGAGTTGTGAGTCTTGCTGTTGTGTTGACCACACAGTGGTCACATTCCCTTCTCAACAGTTCGCTTGCTAAATTTCCTGTGCAGTTGAAGAGTGCAGATGAAGAAGGAAGCGACGGCTTCCTTTTGGATTCTGTAAAACTTGGAAATACAGAAAAGCTATCCTGACTTCTCTTAGTGTAAAAGGGTGTTACGGGACTTTTCCTGGGGAAACGTGAACAATATCTGTTCACCCAAGATAAGGCATTAATGATAGACCACAGTAATGGTGTTAGCCATGCCCAGGGAATGTATTGCCATTATTTACAACAGTATGAATGACTCAAATCTACCACAGAAAAGTCCTGCCCGAGCATGAGTGACAACTCAGGAGAGCCTGGTCCCTACACCATTTGCAAGCATCTTGGCTGCCCAGAGAAAAGTCCTTCTCATCAACTTTTGTCCCTGCTTCTATTATCTTGCCAGTGGGGCCTTGTAAACCTATACATTTTGGGAGCCACGTGACTTTTAAGTTGTGTTTGCTTCCTGAGACAATAGCAGTGGTGGCGCACGCCTTTAATCCCAGCACTCGGGAGGCAGAGCCAGGTGGATCTTTGTGAGTTCAAGGCCAGCCTGGTCTACAAAGCAAGATCCAGGAAAGGCGCAAAGCTACACAGAGAAACCCTGTCTCAAAAAATCAAAAAAAAAAAAATTTAATTTGAAACAACTATACAACAAGCACAGAGAACAGATTGCAGAAGGTAGGTTAGACAGAGCTTTGCTGGGCTACAGCTTGAACACAAAGCCAACATGGATGGCTGAAGACTCCTACCAGCAATCTTTCCTCTTGTGAACTAAACATCACCTTTAGATCTCAGCTAGCTGTTCATTTAATTAGACATCAGGATCCAGTTTCCACAAAGAACCTCTTCTGAAAATAATGGCTGCTTTAAACTAAGTCAGTTTGAGCTTCCTATGAAAGTCTCTGTTGCAAAAATTTTACATTGCCTTTTATAGTAACAAACTAGATGCAGACAATACAATCATGGATATACATGGGTGTGTGCTAATAAAACTTTATTTACAAACATAAATTATGGTTCAGAGGTGGAGCACTGAATTGGATAAACTGATGGCTTTATCAAGGTTATTAACAAGAGCATGGGTGATTTAAACCCAAATCAATGGAGAACTTGGTGCAACTTGAATGCAGCTCCTTTGAGGAGTCTCCTCCTATTCTAATACTTCTCAAGACCACACGAAATAAACTTCTGTTTTCAAACTATGCTGCAACTAAACTGTGTACCCTTGGGAGGACTACTTACCTCCTCAGGCTTCTATTCCTCTTCTGAAAATCACACATAAAACCCATTGTGAAGTCCTGTTGTAGGCAAGCAATAAAAGAAGTGCTTGAAGAACATTTAACACCATGCATCGCAGGTGAGGAGTTGGGTTGTTGTTTTTCTGCAACTGTTCTTACAGCTTCCATGACTTCTATCAAATGAGATGCAAAAACAAGCCTCACTTGAAGCCAGTAGCACGAGTGAAGAAAACACTCAAAGGCCATTAGTCAAGAAGGGAGATTCTCTATCTCTCTGTGTCTCTGCCTCTGTCGGTCTCTGTGTCTGTCTCTGTCTCTCTCTCTTTCTCTATGTGTGTGTGTCTTTAGCTGTGGCTAAGGCTGCTTCTAATTCCTAAAGGACCTGGTCCATTTAAGTGGATTTGATTGGCATTAATTATTTAAAATGATCATTTATTAATAAATAAGAACTCTATGAATGCCTTGCACTTATTCGGTGTTTTATAGTTTTCTTTTCTTTTTACTTTATTCTTTTCAAAGGACTTATAAACTAGGACACACAGTGTACCAGGAGGCATATGAATATATGGGGGGGAAGCATTTTTCAATTTGGGGAGGGTAGCATTATTTCATACTAAAGCCAACTTGAATATATAATAGAGCAGGATGCAGAATGCATGTGATTTTTTTAAGATTATGTTTGCAACTTCAAAGATATTTCAAGTCAGAGAGTCACCACTTTGGGCTGTGTCCCAGATGGCTGTGACAGGAGGATTGGTTGTGTCTTTTCCCACAGCCCCCTGCAAAGTACTTAAGGAAGGAAATTTTTTTAGGAATATGTATGGGCTTGCACAAGGTTGACTCTACACTGTTGAAGTTGTCTTTAAACCTGGATTTTTTTTTATTTTGCCTCCAGGTCTTCTACATGTACTTGGATGAGGAGACTCACCATGAGAAACAGAGGAAAGCTGAGCCGCTAAATACTGAGAGGATGGAAGGGTGATGAAGCCGGGGTCCAGAAAGGCATAAAATCCTTTCATCTCAACATGTCTTGGCTACAGAAAAATGTCAGTCCCTGAGTCCACTGCATCCCCTCCTAACCCAGTCACAACTTCGGTCAGCGCGCCCTTCTCCAGCACCAGCCCATGTGACGATATGAAGACACAGCTGTGCTTTGTGTAAGAAAAAGGGATCTGAGCATACATTTTTATCAACGGCTTAGTGAGCACACACTGTTCATGGTCTAACCCCCTCCCAGCCCAGATGCCCCTGGAGAAGTAAACGGTTGATGGTAGCAGAAACCAACCAAACGGTGTTTGAAGGAATAGCTGGACCCAGACACCGACAGAACAAGAGAAGGAAGAGAGGAAAAGGAGAGAGACAGGCATCACAGGTCTTACAAATGTGGCTAGCCACCTGACCAGAAGACAAGCCTGAGCCCAGAACACTGACTGCTTCTGTCCCCACCACACTTAGCCCTATAAAATGTGCTTGTTGGAAATGAGAAGGACAGATTTTCCAGAACAGCAGTCCATTGTCTTCCCATATTGTCAGCACTGAATGAGGCACACAGTAGAGATCTGAATCCATCCCTATGCATTGGCTTCTGTAAGTGACAGGCAGCATGAACATAATTCCAGTTTCACACATATCTTACTTCCTGCCTCAGTTTCCCACAGGAAATCAGCCTCCTCCACTGGACCTGAACTCCGCCATAACCACTCTCCAGCACGGCTCCTTGACTAAAGGAACAAAGTGAACAACACAGATTGAGGGAGCCCGTCCCACCCTTGCTGCCTAGGTCTGACTGTGATGCACAACAGGCCTGTTTGTGTCTGGATTCTCAGTCCTCCAGTGAAGACTTTGTCCTTTTAATACTCTTGATTCTATTGACATTCTCTTTGTAAGTGCCACTGAGGTGGTTAATATGGATTGTCAACCTGATAGCATCTAGAATTACCTAGGGAACAAAGTTTTGGGGGGTTTCTAGACTAACAAAATGGAACTGAGAAGAAACACCCTGAATGGGCTAAGGTTCTGGATCTAAATAAAAAAAAAGAAAAAAACTGAGCTGAAGCAGCATTCTCTCTCCATGCTTCCTGTCTGTGGATGCAGTGTGAGCGGCTGCCCCAGTCTCCTGCTGCCCTGACTTTCCCACTGCAAGAAGTCCATCTCCTCAAATTGTGAGCCAATGAGATACAGTCTCAATGTGATACAGTCCTTTCTCCCCAAACTGCAAGCCAAAGGAAACCCACCTTATGCTTCCTTCTTCTTGACAATGTTTTGATTGAATCATAACAAATACAACCACTATCAGCAATATTATCCACCAGGTACCAGTAGATCCTTAACAGGTACCTACTAGAGAACAGAGAGTTTGAAGCCAAAATCCTGGGTGTTCAAATCCAGCTGCATCTGCATCAACTTGGGGATTTCCTCGGCCTCTTGTAGGTACCAGATGCACCACCTGCAAAACAGAAACAGGTGCCTTTGAAGGGAGAGCAGAGTAGCTTGAGCAAATTGCCAAGTGGGTGGGGCAGCGCATGTGGGGTTTGCTGCCTGCCTTACTTCTTCCAAACCCACTCACTCCTTTCAAGTTAGACTCCCCAGACATTCTAACATATGACAAATTTGACTTCTTGAAAGAGCCAGCACCAGTGGGAAACCCTATCAGTCTTGTGCTTTGGTGACCAGAGGCACAGTTACCTTTCATTTTTCTTCCAAACAAAACACTGCAGTGTGTACCCTTGGCCCTGATTTCTGGTTCCAGAGCTTTCGATGTCTTGCTCTTAACAGACTACCTATGGCATTCTGCCCCAGTCCTTCGAACACATCTATTTATAGCAGCCATCATTAGTTCTCCAGTCCAAGTCTGGGCTGCCTCACCTGCTCCTCCCCATGTCCTCCTGCTGAAGTTTACTTCAAGGGTTTTCTGGGAGTTCTTTGTAATATTAGTTAACATGTACAGGAAAGCCCCAAGGTCATGTTCCACTCTTGGCACCCTTCACTTTAGATTTGAGAAATCCCCTAAAACTCTCATTAGCGCAGGCTGTCTCACACCTATGAAACTTTAAAAATATCCAGCTAATCAGCCACTTTGCACACCTCTGTGCAGGCAGAGAGTGTGTCTGCTCTCCCCACCTCCACTCCTTTGCTTGACATCACATTTGTGCAGATGAGAGCTGTCAAAAGTCTGACTTCCTACAGTATTTAAAACATAAGGAAGAGAACTTCTTGTCTGAAACCAACATTACCACTTAAAGAGAAACTGAAAACCAGGAGGGAGATGCAGAAAGCAGAAGGGGGGGAGGGGGGGGAGTCGAGAATACATCCACATTCTGATTCAGTTTTACTAAGTCCAATCACTGGAATTTAAAGGGATATTAACCATAATAATAGGAACTTAATTACCACTTACTGAGACTTGCTATATTATGATCTCTCTCTCTCTCTCTCTTTCTCTCTCTCTCTCTCTGTGTAGCTACTCAGTTATATTGTCTCTGAGTCCTTATACCCCACCAACAAAATACACACAAGTTTCTATCTCAGAGAGTAGATTCCACAAAAGGCTAAGTGCTAAACTCAAACTATCAGTACAGTTTTGTGGTTGGGGCAGCTTCTCATACCAGTGTGTATCCATTCCCTAAATCTATGTATAAGCCAGAATGCATGGCACCTTCCGAGTGGTAAATTTCCCAGATGGATTTTGCATGGACCTGCTTGTCTGGTGCTACTATAGGGAGGGTTCTCTTGCCCATCATCTGTGGAGATAAAGCAATCACTGTTCTTCAGTGACTGACGTGTGTGAGCTTGTGAGCCGCACACCATCGATGTCAAAATTATTTGGGACTATTTATCAAACACGTAGATTCCTGGATATTTGCTGTTAGCATTTCAATTTGAAATGTTTGCTCAGAAGGCTCATGTGATTGGAGGCTTGGTCACTAGCAGGGGGTGCTATTGAGGGTTCTGACTTAATCTGCTGATGACTTAGAAGCTGAGTGGGCTGTTAGAAGGTGGAGTCTAGTTCAAGGACGTGAGTTACTGGGGATGTCTCCTGGAAGGGTGTGTCTTGCTCCCTGCCTCTTCCTCTCTCTCACTCTTAGGCTACTGGTTTCCATGAGGTGAGCAGCTTTTCAAAACTCCATTCTCTGCATCATCTTTCTACCTTCCCATAGGGCCAGAAACTAGTGACCATGGACTGAGTCCTTCAACACTGTGAGCATTTTCT
The DNA here is from genome assembly GCF_004664715.2 of Peromyscus leucopus. Classification (NCBI taxonomy): domain Eukaryota; kingdom Metazoa; phylum Chordata; class Mammalia; order Rodentia; family Cricetidae; genus Peromyscus; species Peromyscus leucopus. The sequence goes on from NC_051086.1 coordinate 22,970,634, forward strand.
CCTTGAATCTGATTTGCTCTTTTATTTTGTCATAGTGATTTAAAACATGATAGCATGTTCCCTAACAAGCACTGAATCTGAACCTGTGAGGGTCATAGAGGACACTTGTTCTTGTGGGATACCCATAGGTGATTCTTTTGTTGTTGTTATTTTTTGAAACAGGCTTTCCTGGATCCTCGCTCTGTAGACCAGGCTGGCCTCAAACTCACAGAGATCTGCCTGGCTCTGCCTCCCGAGTGCTGGGATTAAAGGCGTGTGCCACCACTGTCTGGCCCATAGGTGGTGACATCTGAGATCCTCTGTACTGGATCTAAGCTTTTTTGCAGCTTTATGCATGCATGGATGATCCCATCACAGGGAGCTGAGGGCTCCTTCTCAAGTGGCTCACCAAACAGTCAGCACCAAGGCAAAGGAAGAGAAAGTTGTCAGCCAGTGAGCAGTCAAACAGTCTGCTCCAAAAGTACTGGACTGTGGACACAAAGGTAAGTTCATCTGGTAAGTGGCAAATCTGTAAGATTCACACACCATATGGAGGACCAGTAACATTAGACACATAGATACAGCATATCCCAAACAGACCTGCTGAGCACTTTGAGCATTGGCTCCCTAGAACTGATTTGGATATAGAGGACACCATATTGGTCACATGCCAAATCCCTATATTTCTCCATAAAGCATCCTGCTGTAACTTAGTTCTTTAACACATCCATTTTCTTTCTCTTTCACCAAGACATTCAAAGGGAGTGTCTTTCATAAATGCTTGTGATAACTTACATAAATGCTTAATGCAATTCAGTCTGTCATGTGGTGGTATTGTGTTCCCCAAAATATTGTATACCCTAATAAACTTATCTGGGATCAGAGAACAGAACAGCCACTAGATATAGAGGCCAGAAAATGGTGGCACGCACGCCTTTAATCCTATCACTTGGGAGGCAGAGATCCATCCGGATCTCTGAGTTTAAAGTCATAATGGAAACAGCCAGGAATGGTGACTCATACCTTTAATCCCAGGAAGTGAGCCTTTAATCCCAGGAAGTGATGGTAGAAAGCAGAAAGGTATACAAGGCGTGAGGACCAGGAACTAGAGCTGGTTACCCTTTTAGGCTTCTGCGTAACAGTTCAGCTGAGAGCCATTCGGATGAGGACTCAAAGGCTTCCAGTCTGAGGAAACAGGATCAGCTGAGGAATTAGTGAGGTGAGGTGGCTGTGGCTTGTTCTGCTTCTCTGGTCTTCCAACGTTCACTCCAATACCTGGCTCCAGGTTTTATTTTCATTAATAAGACCTGTTAAGATTCATGCTGCATTGTCATTTTGAATAAAAATAGGGAATGGACATTCAGATGACCATCATTGTTCAAATCTTAACAGTTTTCCATGAGGTGTGAGCCCTTTAAAGACTGTGGTGGTTTGAAAGAAAATGGCCCCCAAAGGAAGTGGCATTATTAGGAGGTGTGGCCTTGTTGGAAGAAACATGTCATTGTGAGGGTGGGCTTTGAGGCCTCCATGCTCAAGTAACACCCAGTGACATAGACTACTTCCTGTTGCCTGTAAGGACTCTCACTCAGCTCCTTCTCCAGTACCATATCTGCTTGCACACCACCATGTTGGACCATAATGATAATGGACTAAATCTCTGACAATGTAAGCTACCTCAATTTTTTTACTTTATAAGAGTTGCCGTGGTCATGGTGTCTCTTCACAGCAATAGAAACCCTAACTAAAACAAAAACTACGTAGAAAGAGCTCTTGATCCACAGACACCTACAAGTCCAGGGCCCTACAACACCTCACAGCTTTTGGCATTCATATACATACATGATTTTTCCCTTGGGAAATGAATGACTTGATTTAAAATTTTGTGTGTCCATGTGCTGGATATCCATGCTTTTGTGAGTGCGTGCACATGTGTGGGGATCAGGTGCATGTGCATGTGTGTGTATGTCAGAAGACCAGAAATTAACATCAAACTGTCTTCCTCTGTGTCTCTCCAGCCTACTTGTGAGACAGGGTCTCTCACTGAACTTGAAACTCCAATTCATCTAGGCTGGCTGCCCAGTGAGCTCCAGAAATCTGCCTTTAACTGTCTCCTCAAACCTGGGATTACAAGCATGCACTATACCACCTGGCTTTTCTACACAGGTTCTTGGGATCCATCTTAGGTTCCCATGTCTGTGCAACAGGCACTTTAACAACTGGTCTATCTCCTCAGCCCCAAAAGATATTTTTGATGACATAAATCATACACATTAACATGTATTCACTACACACACTCATACATAATGTAAAGTCATGAATTTGGGTGCTGACATCCAGACAAAGTCTATATATAGTTCCTGTCCAACATGAATTATTTCCTTCAGCATCATGTCTTAAAGGGACCTTATTTAAATCAGAGTTTGGCTGATTTTTTTCAGTTCTTTGGGGGTCTGTTGGATCTGATGATGAATTATGATGAAGGAGAGTATGGGTTAGTATCATGCTATATCCAAGTTTTACAGCAACAGATCAGTTTAATAATTGCCCCACAGGGAAGAGGTTCATCAGACAGAGGCTATTTGGCAGAATGGCCTAATAGAGCTCCTTCTGTGTAAGAAATGGAAGGAAGTTGATACGAATTGCAATGCAAATGTTTGATTTGCATTGGATGGAATAGAAAGAAACCTTTATGTGCACTTAATACCCATGTCCAAGTTGGGGTGGATAGCAGAGACATTTGGCATTTGCCCACTTGATGTTTGGGAAAATGGAGGCATTCCCATTTTGCAAACAGCCCACAGATACATTAAATAACCCATTTCATGATGGACATCTGGACTCCTCAAATCTGCCAAAAGTGGATAGGCTGCCGGCTGCCTTCCAACTTTATGGCAGGGAACAGCTCCCTTCAAATGTAAAAACCATCATTCTCCAGCATCCTGGCAGGTTAGGGGCTCATCTGCCCAAGCACGACACACATTTATTTTGATTTTAGGTATGTCTGAGCCACTGGCTGTGTATTCAATACCCCACACACCTGAGCAGAAAAAGAACACTTGTTAATTAAAGTGAGTGTTCTATAGGGTGACTTGATACCTGATTCTTCTATGGTGGCCACGTGAAGAGTGACTAAATCCATTACTGTGACACATAGGTAGATGGTACTATCTGGAAAGAGTTTTTAATTCAGTAATTTGTGCCAAAAAATAAAAAGAAGAACAAATTTAGCTAAGAATGATAAGCGTTCACAGTGCAATGAAAAGCAAAGCTAGTATGACCGTAGTTCAAGCATCATTCCTTGCATTCCCTGTGGAATCATTGTTCAGACATAGTCAAAATAATTCACCCCAAACACTTGAGTCCGCACCTAATTTCTTGTTGACCACTTTTTGTATGTGCTTTATAATCCTGGTTAGTGTGCTGAAATAGTGTTTTGCAATAAAAGCTAGGAGCATTTGTGTTCGCCACCTACTGGCCAGATAGACAGCTATTCACAACCTCATTTTGTTGTAGCCAAAACAGGAGGTCAATAAGCAAACTTCATTCAAGAATCATTATAATAAAAAGCCTTCAGTGTCAGTGTCTACTTCAAAAATTTGGTTCAAATGGAAATATTTAAATATATATTAATACATTAAATATATATCCTAGTATATCTATCAGAGACAATCAACTTTGTCTCCTAGGATTCATGCTATACTAATAAAAAGCAAAATTTGTGACAGGAAAAGAAAGAAAAATGTTAGTTACAGAGGCCCTTGATGCAAAGAAAATATAAACATACATGCATGTATGCATGCAGACTTTTGCAGGTGGGAAGCAAATATCACAGAGGCAAAGACTTGCAATTTGATCTAACTTTCCAACATTTCTACCATGCAAATATGCTCTTCAAACTTCTGTGCACAAATTATTAACTACTGTGATATGTATTGTAATAATCATGCAATTATGATATGGCAGTTTGAATGTAATTGTCCTCACATAAGTTCCTAAGTAGTGGCACTACTAGAAGGCATGGCTTTGTTAGAGTAGGTGTGACCTTGCTGGAGGCAGTATGTTACTATGCGGGTGGGATTTGAAGTCTCATATGCTCAAGCCACATCCAGTGTCTTAGTTCACTTCCTGTTGCCTGCCAATCAAGATACAGGACCATCAGCTCCAGCACCATGTCTGCCTGCACACTACCATGCTCCACCATGATGATAATGGACTAAACCTCTGAAACTGTAAGCCACAACATTAAGTGTTTTCCTTTATAGGAGTTGCCGTGGTCATGGTATATCTTCAAGGCAACAGAAACCCTAACTAAGACATATGGTGACAAAGATTTTTAAATTATTTTTTATTTCTGGGATTATAATAGAAAAGAAAGGCATATCCAAAATTTAGTATGCATCTGGAACCATGCTAGGCAATTTTATATGCTACTCACTCAAATATGTATCAGTCTTACTAGGGTCTTTGATTTAGGTACCAACTCTTCCTGTCCAAATGCTTTGTCAAGGAATAAATAGTAATGGACTTGCTCTTTTAGATTTTTTTGCACCCATTGACCAAGATACTTATTATTAAAAGTAAGTTGCTATAAAAACACAGTTAAATATGAAACACACAAACTCAAATAATCCCAATTATTTTTTATTATTCTTTGGTTCAACAAATACAAAATTGATTGTTAGAAACTGTTACACATTTTCACTTTCATTTTCTGAGTTCATTGTAAAACTTTGGCCTAATAACAATGTAAGTACACACACTATGTCAAATTAATCTACAGAATCTTTCCCAAAACTTCCTACTATGGAAACTATCTCCTTTGCAAGCAGCCGAGTCATTGCTATACTAGCCTGTATAACATGTTCTACCACATCTGGTTTATGTAATGCTGAGGTATGAAGCCAGAGCTTTATGCACATCAAGCAATGCATCCTACAAACTAAGCTACATCCTGGACAGATCATATCTTCTGTATCTGTATTTAATTCTCCCAGAAACAGAAACCTAAGTCTATGTTTCTGTCTTCAATGGCCACTGTTCTGCTTCTGAACACTTCAACATGACTCACTTCTCATTTCTACCACAGCCTCTCAGATCTGGGAAGGCAATTAATTAGTTCTAACTTCTGCTATTTTGGTTTTATATGTTTGGGGTTATGCAACAGTCCACTTAGAGTGGATTTAGGACTAGTACAGCAAGAGATAATTGTGGAAGCTTCCACACCAGTGATTTGTTTCTCAGTCACCTAAGTTTTAATTTATTTGGAAGAGGAGAGAATGAGCTGGTAGTTCAGAATGCAGACAGTTTGGTAGTGTTTGTGGTATACTAGGTCTTTGTGAAGTTCAATGTTTTTCCCAAAGCAGTTACTGTTTCAATGTTAGAACAATGTTCACTGAGTATTGAAGATACTTACACTTTTCTTGCATAAATCCCAAAGTGGCTGTTTAAGCTCCTCTTCACATGACTGAGCAGATATGAGAAGATCCATCATCTCAAATTCATGTTTAAAGAAATAGATTAAGAACTTGAACTTGTTTAAACTATAAGCTGAAGCTAGAAGCTCTGCCACAGCTCCCCTGCAGCATTTTCACAGAAATTTTAGTCATGGGTCTATAGACTTGTAAGTTTGTACCTGGATTTTCATTTGCTGCCTCTTGCTATGAGATGCTGCTCCAGTACCTCAAAACCCCTGAATCTTAGTTTCTGTGGCAGTTTGAAAGAAAATGGCACCCAGAGAGAGTAGCACTATTAGTCTCAGTTCACTTCCTGTTGACTGCCAATCAAGATGTAGGAACCTCAGCTCCAGCACCATGTCTGTCTGCATGTTGCCATACCCCACCATGATGATAATGGACTAAACCTCCAAAACTTTAAGCCACCTCATTAATTGTTTTCCTTTATAAGAGTTGCCATGGTCATGGTTTCTCTTTATAGCAATAGAAACCCTAACTGAGACAGAAGTTGGTACTGGGGACTAGGGTATTGCTATGGTCAGACCATGTTTTTGTTTAGCGTAATATGGACTTTGGGAGTTTGGGTTGGGAAAGCAATGGGATGCTTTAAGTGATGCTTAATGGGTCATACTAGTAGAAGCATGAAAGACAGTGGTGCTAAGATATATTTGAACTGTGGGGATTCACTTAAGAGGTTTCAAAGGAAAAGAATATTAATATGTGGTCTAGAGAAATAGTTCTTGTGATATTTTGGTGAAGAATGTGGTTGCCTTTTACCCTTGTCCAAAAAGTCTGCCTGATTAACTTGATCTGCTTGAGAGGCATCCAGGCAGTGGGACCGGGTCCTGTCCTCAATGCATGAACTGGCAATTTGGAACCTGGGGCTTATACAGGGACACTTGGCTCAGCCTGGGAGGAGGGGACTGAACCTGCCTGGTCTGAATCTACCAGGTTGAACTCAATCCTCGGGGGAGTCTTTGCCCTGGAGGAGATGGGAATGGGGGGTGGGCTAGAGGGAAGGTGGGGGGTGAGGGTGGGAGGGGGAGAACAAGGGAATCCGTGGCTGATATGTAAAATTAAATTTAATAAATAAATTTAAAATTGAAAACAAAAACAAAAAGTCTGCCTGAGCCGAAAGTGAGTTTTTATTAATCCTTTGGCAAAGGAGATCTTAAAACAGCCTCATATAGACTTGCTTGTATCATTATTAGTGGTAACTCTAATCAAGATGTAAAATGAAAAGAAGCAATCTGAACCTGGTAAATTACAAAATATAAAATTTGAGGAGAAAAAGAGCACCAGAAAGTGAAATGGAACTAAGTCCTGTGTTCTAGGAGATAAACAGATTAAGAAATGGAATAAAGGGAGTGGTGACCTCTGGGCAAGATTTCATCCAGCTAAGTTTCAAACTTGTGAAAAAGAATTAAAGAAAAAAGTGGAGCTGGGTATGGCAGTACATACCTTTAATCCCAACACACCAAAGGCAGGGGCTGGCAGGTCTCTGAGTTTGAGTCCAGCTTGGTCTACAGAGCAAATTCCAGGACAGCCAAACTTAGGCGGTGAAGGAAATCATGGAAAACAGAAAGATATAAATGAACAAGGGGCCATGTTTCAGCCCCAGCAAGCTGTAGAACTTGGCAGCTTTGGCCATGTGTTTTTGGCTTTAATGATAGAAAGAAAAGGGGTTATAGAGTATTCCTCTCAACTAAGGAAAGCCACTGAGGTCAGGTATGCATCAGGGATGTCCCAAAATGAAGACCTGGAGAGGTCATCACAAGAACCTGTGAAGGTGAAGCCTGGATTTCCTTGAAGACCCCAACATGTTAGAGATGCCAGAGTCATAGGATACCTGCTAAGGAAATCTGCTAATAGGGAGTAGAACCAGCCCAAATGAGAGGTGTATTGCAGCCAACAAAGCTGAAAAGAGTTGGCTATCTGGAGTGTTTTGATATCAGACATAGAGATACTGAGTTTGGAGTTTGCCCAGCTGGAGTTTTTTTATAAATATTTTTATTTTATAATTAATTTAATTTTACATATCAGTCACGGATTCCCCTGTCCTCTCTCCTTCCATCCCCCAAACTTCCCCCTCAATCCACACCCCATTCCCACCTCCTCCAAGGCAAGGTCTCCCCTGGTTATTCAGCCCAGCCTGGTAGATTCAGTTGAGGCAGAAAATGTGGTACATATACACAATGGAGTACTACTCAGCAAAGCAAAACAATGACATCATGAGGTTTGCAGGCAAATGGATGGAACTAGAAAATATCATCCTGAGTGAGGTAACACAGACTCAGAAAGACAAACATGATATGTACTCACTCATAAGTGAATATTAGATGTAAAGCAAAGGATAGCCAGACTGCAACTCACAACTCCAGGGAGGCTAACCTAGTAAAGAGGACCCTAAGAAAGACACAGGGATTGCCCAGAGACAGAGAAATGGATGAGATCTACATGCCCAGCTGGTTTTTAGTCTTGCTTTGGTCTAGTATTTCCTCACTATGCTCTCTTTCCTATGTTTTGGAACAGTACTGTATATCCTGTGCCATTTATGTTGGAAATATGTGACCTGCTTTTTTATTTTGATTTTACAGAGGATTACAGTTAAGAGATTTCATGAATCTCAGAAGAAACTTTGAACTTTGAACCTTTGAACATTGTTGATACTGTGATAGACTATGGGGACTTTTGAGTTAAATGCATTTTTGCATTGTGAAATGGCTAAGCCTTTGGGGTCCAGGGAGCAGAATGTGGTGGTTTGAAAGAAAATGGCCCCCTAAGGGAGTGTCACCATACCATTAGGAGGTATGGAAGGCTTTGTTGGAGTAGGTATGGCCTTATTGGAGGAAGTAATTGTGTCACTGGGAAGGCAGGCTTTGAGATCTCATATATGCTCAAGCCACACAAAATGTCTTAATTTGCTTCTTGTTACCTTCAGGTTAAGATGTAAAACTCTTAGCTCCTTCTCCAGCACCATGTCTGCCTGCATGCTGCCATGTCCCACCATGATAATAATGGACTGAACCTCTGAAACTGTAAGCCACCCCATTAAATGCTTTCCTTTAAGAGTTGCCATGGTTATGGTGTCTCTTCACAGCAATAAAAACCCTAACTAAGACAGTTTCTTTCTCTGGAGAAAAATGGAGCTATGAGAAGATGCTTGGCAGAGCCAGGGATGTATTTCAGTCAGTAGGGTGCCTTGCCTGACATGTGTGAAGCCTTGGTTTTAAAATCTAGCACCTCAGAATTGTGGTAGCATGTGCCTGGAAACCAGCACTTAGGGAGTGGGGACACAATAAGGACAGCTTCAAGATCAGATCTGGGTATATACGGAAGTGGAGGCCAGCCTGACAAGACACCCTATCTTGGAGAGGATAAGGAAAAGTGTAATACAAATTGCTAAACAGTCTTATTATTTAAAAAAACACCCAGAGTCAGATATTGGGGTGAAAGCTGAAAGCTCAGAGGAATAGAACAAGCCAGCCACAAGTTCTTAATGCTAGAAAATTCTCAGGCCAAGAGAGATACGTCCTGTATACTCCCACCTTATATACTTTTCTGTGCCCTGCCATCTTGCTTCTTTCCACCCAGCTACATCACTTCCTCTTTCTGCCCAGTTCTATCACTTCCTGTCTGTCTGTACAGACCTCCAGACCTCTATGGTTAACGAGTGCTGGTATTAAAAGCATGTGCCACCATGCCTGGCTCTGTTCCCAGTGTGGCCTTGAACTAACACAGATCTGTATGAATCTCTGCCTCCTGAATGCTAAGATTAAAGGTGTGTGCTACCACTGCCTGATCTCTATGTTTAATGTAGTGGCTGACTTTTTCCTTAGATTCCCCAGGCAAGCTTTATTTGTTAGAGCACAAATAAAATATCACCACAGAAAAGTAAGAAGAAGAGGAGGGGGAAGAAGAGGACCAGGGGGAGGAGGAGGGGGAAGAAGATAAAGAAATATTAGGAGGAGAAGAAATCTGATAAAGAGACTGCAAAGCATAAATGACATCTAACAAGATTATACATGCACATGGAACAGCTCTTCAAACCTCATAAGTAAATGTTGGTCATGATTTTGATATGTGCCTGTTGGCTTATAACATCCTAGGAAACTGTAAGCTGAGGTTTTTGAGTAGGAAGAATGTGGAATTTTGTGGAGCTCCTAATTAAGACCATGAAACACCATTACTGTGACACAGCCCTGGAACATCTGAGTATAGAGACCATGATTCAAATATCATCAGGAGTGGGAGAAGGAAACCCACCTCCCCTTTGCTCCTAGAACTCCTTTCCCTTGATTCATCTTTGGACTGCTTGCCGTTGTGATGTCTTGCCTCCTGGTCATTGCTTTGGTGAGTTATCTCATGATAGCATTGTGAACTGAATTCATTCTCTGTCTTTCCCCCAGACAAGACACCTAAATTATTTTCATTTCTGTTTTACTAAGCACATCCCCTCATGCTATACTTAAATAATTTTCTTGGAGGGTTTGGACTGGAATTATGAACATATTCCTATTCCATTTTCTTTCACATTTGGGTCACTTCTTTCAAATATCACAGTTGGTCTCATGCGGAACTGTCAAAGAGTCTGGTGTTTTACACACCTGATTTTTAAGCACTAAAACTCATTGTTCAACTCTTAATGTATATGAAATCCTAGAAATTACAGAGGTGGAAGAAGTCACAACAACAGAAGGTCCTACCACAGACATGCCCAGAAGCCACTGAAATGTGTGTAGCCCACCACCTGAGAAGCAATGGTATAAACATACTGCTTTAGCTTGATTGTCATTCCAACAGGGAATGAGGCTGAAGAGTACCTGAGAGCTACCCAAAGTGATGACACCAGCCAGTGGCATGGCTGGGGTCCACTTCATTGATATTAGGAACGATGGAAACTAGAATACTATCTTTGCTTGAGCCCAACTCTTAAATGCCAGGATCCATCGGCTTTGGAGATTTATCTGTGAACATGAGGTCGACACGGGACTCTAAAAGGTTAAGCCTTTAATCAAATCATGGAATTGATCCCTTGCAGGTCAAGTGGATTCCTATAAAATGTGGTCATGCATCATTAACCATCTGTCCAATCTTGTATATGAGCAACACCAGTCATTTAAATGGGGTTTCAGGGGGGAAAACTTGCTGCAAAGCAGAATAGGTTGATGGAGACCTCAGTGTTTGTGTTTCATTTCTTATTCATGGAATTCTTCTGGATCCAGGGATTCTGCTTTGACCATACACCTACTGTGTATCAATGTGTTTATCATTATATACTGAAGGCAAGCAACATGAACTGAGGAGGGGATGACTTTTAGAAAAAAAAAAAAAACTTGGTAAGTTCCAAGAAACTGCCATAAGAGTTTTACATTAATTAATCCACACAACTCTGACAACTAAGTACCTATCTAGATATCTAGATAACAACATTTTAACCATCCCATATATTCCATATATATGGAGTACCATACATTCCTTGTATATCTACATGGAGAGATTATTGTGTACATGTTGTATGCACACAATTTATCCATCTGTCCCAGTATGCACATTATGTAGGACTCATAAAAACATTTAGGATCCATGAAAATGTTTTAATTTATTTTAAAAACATAATAATCACCGTTGGTTAAAAAATATCTAATGACAGAAGATCAGCATCTATATGTGTGTATGTGTTTGTTCACAGGACCTGTCTACTGAGTACAGCAAGCACAGTGCCTAGCGCTCATGTTAGCTTTCAAGCCTGTGAAGATGATTTAATTTGTTTAAAAAAACAAAAACAAAAGAAATGGCCGTTCATGATGTTTCATATCTGTAATCTTAGCATTCAAGAAGCTGATCCAGAAGAACTACTGAGAACAGAAAGTTCTCAGCCAATGTGGGGCTACAGAATGAAACTCTGTCAAGAAAGAGAGAGAGAGAGGAAGATAGATAGATAGATAGATAGATAGATAGATAGATAGATAGATAGATAGATAGATAGATAGATAACAGAAAGAACAAACTCTAGATAAAAGAAAATATCTTAATATACAATACCAATAATATCTTGTCTTAGACCAAACAGATTTTGGTGTTTATTGTTTCTGTGGAGAAGGTGCTGTTGAACCTGGATGTGTTCAGTGGTGAAGCTGTTGGCTGTCATGTTGCAGAACACTAAGCTGAGGTTAAGAGAGGTGAGTCACACATCACAGCCACTTAAGAATGTACCAGACAGTCTATGTGAATGTAGGAATTTGTCCTGTTCTAAAAGCAATGGGCACTGCAGAAACCAGTTATTTATGGAACCCTATTTGAGGGGAGGGGCACAAATAAGCATGCTCACTATAGTTCAAAAACCAAATAATTACAAGTACCATCTGCATAGGAAATATTGGCACAAAGAATCAAGTTTCCACAGCTTACCTTCTACAGCATAGGAAAGCATAAAGAAAATTGTAAGCTGAGGAGGCTGTAGTTAGCAAGAATCTTGGAGCTGAGCAAGCATTAACCATCTTCAGGGTCTTTGTTTTTCTCAAGGAAGAAGAAGAAAAAAAGTATTCTCTGCCCACACTCTAGCCCAGCTGTCTACAGTGATAAATGATGGGTCTTTCTTTAAATTTCCTTTCTGCTCAGCGTGAGGACTGGCCGAGCTGGATATGTACTTGACACAGATAAATGGCTTTGGCAAGCCCACCAGATTGTCCACGTGGCAACAGATGGTCTGGCTTGGAGCTTTTGTTGTGCTAATGCTGGAACTTACTGCTACCTGATGCAACTATCATTTCATAAACAATGACGCTGCCACCACTGCTCTGTGGATTAATTGTTCTTTATCCTTTGCAGGGCCCACCATGGATGCTGATGGCCTCAGGATGGGAAGAAGAGAACCCCAACCACCCAGGTGTTATGGCTTCTAAGGAGAACAGACAAAATGGAATGGAGAAGGAAAGATGAGGACTACCTACATTTGGCTACTATCATGTAATATATGTGTGTTCAAAGGTCTACTCTCAACTCTGGTAGTTGAGAAGAGTAATAACTTTCTACTTTGTTTAAGGATCAAAACTGAGACATGAGTGGCTGGAAAGATGATTAACCAGTCAAGAGTGCTTGCTGCTCTTCCAGAGGGCCTGGGTTTGGCTCCCAAAGCCCATGTTGGGTGACTTACAACTACCTGTAACTCCAACTCCAGGGAGTTGCCATCTGATGCCATCTTCTGGTGTCCCGAAGCAACCGTACTCACTTCTACATATACCACCTCCCATGGACAGACACTTTTTTTTTTTTTTTTGGTTTTTCGAGACAGGGTTTCTCTGTGTAGCTTTGCGCCTTTCCTGGAACTCACTTGGTAGCCCAGGCTGGCCTCGAACTCACAGAGATCCGCCTGCCTCTGCCTCCCGAGTGCTGGGATTAAAGGCGTGCGCCACCACCGCCCGGCTCAGACACTTAATTTTTAAAGTAAAATGTCCTTCAAAATGAGACTTGAGACTTAAGGACAACCTATGCCCTTATAATCCCACTTTTTCATTGACGCACCTATATTTTCTACAATAATGAAATAGATAAGGAAGAAATTAAGATTTTCAAATACTTACTATGTTCTGAGGCTTCTGATAATATTCTTCTTATTTAGTTATTGTTGGCAGTCACAGGAATCGCACTATAGAAGCACCTGTCTTTTGAAAAGGAACGTCTCCCATACCAGGCTGTGTGCTGAGAAGTTGAATAAATTAACTGATTATGATTCTCAAAAGAGACTTAGGAAGAACAGGAGTATGTTGATAAAAGTTTGAAGGAGGCTGGGATGAAGCCTTGTTTTAGAATATTTCCTGATTTCTCTGGTGTCAATATACATAGCAGGGTCAACTTTAAGCTGCCAACAATTTAAGAATAGGCAAAAAATTCACAAAAATTTATCATCAGCCCTGGTGAACCTGTGCAAGCTTGCTTTAGCACAGGACTGAGTTCAGGTACAGATAGTTGCTTTTCAGAATCATCCTGCTTTCAAGGTAAGGCTGAGATGTCTACAACCCTTCATTTCTTTTACCTGTTCCATGGGACTTCTTTGAGTCCACGGATACTTGAACTGTTCCCAACTGGCAGAAGATGTCTATGAAGCAGGGTTGCAAGACCACTAATTTTCAGGTCTTAAAGATCCAACATCAGAAACTTTGCTAAGTAGTAGACCCAGAATCCAAACTTGGCCTACTTAGGTCCAGTTTGTTCTCTCTCCTCTAGGCCCAATCCACAACAAAATTAGTAGTTTTCATATCTTCATTTTCTGTTCCATAAAGAACCTTACAGAGAAAGGCAATGTTAATGTCAAAGAAACCCATTCTATTTCTTAATTTCAGGCATTGGTCACCATGGATAATTTATGTAGGCGGAGAAGCCTTATTGGGTTCCTCAAACTAGAATACAGCAACAGCAGTGAAGAGAGTCCACCTTCTATTGGATTAGGAGTCATTCTACCCTAGGCTGATGAGTTATTTTGAAATGCCCAAGTGCTTCAAGGCAGACTGCTTGACAGGGAAGGGTATTTGTAGTAGATATCAGTGGTAAAATATCTGCTCAAGAAAGCTTCAGAAACATCACTGGTGTGTATATTCAAAGAGCTGAGATCCAAAGACATGTCCACAGCCCAATCTCAGCCCAGAGCACTCTGTGACCAGGAAGCACAGACAGAGGAAAGGAAAAAATCCAGGCTGATGAATCTAGCAGATGTAAAAATTGTCTCCTTCATCTTGTAAACCTGGTTAATACTGGAGAGATACTGAATAAAAGATGGAATGAAGCCACTTGTGGTTGTTCAAGCCTGAAATTCTGGCACTTTATGTAGAAAGGTTGATATGAGGTCAAGCCAAGAATGGGCAAGCTAGGACTGCAGAGATCCTGCATCAAAAAAAAAAGAAGGAAGGAAGGACAGAAGAAAGGGGGGAGGAAGGGAGGGAGGGAGGGAGGGAGGGAGGGAGGGAGGGAGGGAGGGAGAATCAGTGAGAAGGCTTAGTGGGTAAAAGTGCAGTGCTTGATACTGAGCCTGATGACCCCAAATTCAATCCCTAGGACCCACGTGACATGGAGAGAGAACACCAAACCCCAATAGTTGTCTTCTGGCCTCCCCAAGCATGCCACAGCATTAGTATGCACACATACATACATGTGCATACAAAATAAATTTTTTGAAAAATGTAATTACAAATAAGAAAAATTGCAATGAATGAATGCAAAAGATGGAGTCAATAAAACACAAGTCAGAAACTGAAGAGCCCCATGTGTTGGTGTATAAGAGGCAAATGCAAGAAAGAATTCTCACCTTTTCAGTGAGGAGCGGGAGGAAGCAGGGCAGCAGCCATTTCACTGTCTGTGTCTTGATTTCTTTTCCTACAGTACTAGGGATCAAACCCAGACCTTGTACAAGCTAATCAAGTGCTCTACCACTGAGCTCTAGCTCCAGCCCCGCATTCTAATTGTTTGCAGCTGCATATATAACAAAATCCTCTGGCTTATGCTAACCCAGTTATGCTGGTACTGGAACAAGATGCATTTCTTTCTGCCTCTAAAAGCCAAATAATTGTATCTGTTTGGTACTCTGTGATCCATTCGTAATTTGGATATCTTTGATAAAGGGCTTTTAAAAATACTTTTGTTCCATTTATTTACTTGGAGAGGTGCACACGGGAGGACAATGGTAGGAGACGATTATCTCTTTTGTCCATGTGGGTCCTGGGGATGGAACTCGGGTAATCAGGCTTGCGGAGAGCACCTTTCCCCAGTGAGCCCTCTCATAGGCTCAGACAAAAAGCTATTAAAGTACTTTTAAAAATACAATTGTTTTCAAAGACAGTACTAACTCTTTGTGGATATTCTAGCCTTAAAACTCTGTGATAGCAAGAGCCTTATTTTTCTTTCAAGGCAGAATGAAACATTTATTCAAACATTGGGTTGACATCTCAGGTTGGTTTTTGTGCTTTCTTTTCTCCCCACTCCAGTCACTACCTTGAGAGGGGATGCATCTGTCTGTGCCTCATAAGATCTGTGGGGGAATACCACCCTTCGTGGGTCCCTGAGCTATGAGAATGGAAGGAGGGTTGTTAGAAGTGAGGTCCTGCCCAGGTCCAGCTGGGGATGATGTGGGGCCACACAGTGCAGAGCTATCAGCAGCTCACAGGCTATGTGGCCAGCTGGTGAGCTATTGCTCTGGTGCACTTATCTCCTTTCGGTAGCCTCCTGCATGTGTAGGTGATAAATCTTAAGGACCCAAAGGAACAGTCATGCCTCTAGCCCCTGGATTGGTTTTTTTCCTACATCATGTAGAATTTTTTTTTTTTTAATTTTGGAACTTGGATGTTTTCTTCAGCTTTACACTGCATTTCCTTCCTCACATTCAATTTTCATAACTGAGTATGTTTTTAAAACCCATCTCAATGGAAAATGAGAGCCCAGAAACTGTCAGCAGGAGGCAAGAGAAATGAGACAAATACAGGCACTCATTCTCTGCAAAGAGCCACATGGAAATCCAGGGGAATCACAGAGAAGAAACAAAAATGAGTGGAAGCTTTCTGCAAGAAAGTACCACATGGCTGGGGGCGTGGCTCGATGCATGGTGTGCTTGCCTATAGTTGAATCCCCTGAGCTCCATCCTCAGTAGATGGTAAGGCCCATGTGGTGATGCATGCCTATAACTCCAGCACTGGTGAAGTAGAAGCCGAGGAATCCCAAGTGCAGTTTTATCCTCAGCTACATAATGAGCTTAAAGACAGTCTAAACTAGACACAGTACCTAAAAGAAAGGGGGGAGGGGAAGGGAAGAAGGAAAGACAGACCTGATATGTCTGTACTTAACCTTCTTAAGCTCTACCAAACTTTTCCCCATGTTTTTGAAACACGTAAGGATTTTTTCTTTTTCTTTTCCATTTTTCAGGGTCATATAATGCCACTTCATGAAAGTATATAATATACTTTGAACGTATTTCCCCATAACCTATTACCCCTTTCCCCCTCCCATTAATTCCATTCTACTTTCCTGTCATTGACACAAACACGATTTCATGTCACTAAAGTTCAGGACCCACAAGTCAGAAAGAAACAACAACATGTCTGTTTTCTGAGACTGACTCAATTTGCTTAGTATGTTGATCTTTAATTGCATCCATTTTCCCTGCAAATGACATAACATCACTCTTCCTTCTGGCTGGAAAAAAAAAAAAAAACATCCATTGTGTCTCTAAACCACAGCTTCTTTATCCACTCCTCTGTTTTTGGACAACTAGGTTGTTCTAGAACTTAGCTGTTGTGAATAGTGCTGCAGTGAACATGGACACATGAGCTCCTCTGTGATATGCTGACTTGGCCTCTTTTGAGTAAATACTGAGAATCAGTATAACTAGGTAATATGATGGGTCTACTTGCAGTTTCTTGAGGACCAACTGTGCCGATTTCCATAGAGGCTGGCCAAGTTTGTGTTCCCACCAGTGAGATACAAGGGTTTTGTTTTATCCACATTCTCACCAGCATATGTTGCTATTTTTTCTTGATGACTGCCAATGATGTACAAATAACTTAGCATAAGTAGAGATCTTGGAACACGCTGGCAAACAACATTAGTTATTGTGAGTTAAATCCACTAAATAGGTACCAGTGCAATGCTGGCTGGCAGTCTCAGTTTCTTCCCTGTGTAGGAACTCACAGTCAGAGCACCAAGGTAACATGGGTGTGCCTAGAGGCTTGCTGCAAGAGAATATGCCCAGAGAGAATGCTTTCTTTGTTTTCACACCTAGACATGCACCCACCACCAACCACTCAGCAATGACTCAAGAACTGAATATGCTGTCTGTTTAAAATTAATAATCTCATTTATCCTCTTAAAGGTTCATTGCAGAAATTTGGGGAAACATAGACAACTTGAACAGAAGTGTGACTTGTGCACTCCTGCTTTGCCACGTCCTTTCTCTCGATTATGAAGTGACAATCATACTCCATGTGTAATTTTGTAGCCTGAGATACTCTACTTAGCATTCCATCAGCATGAAACCCTGTGCTTCCAAACTTAGTTCCTATACACTGTATGGGGCTTCATTGTGTACTGATACTACACAGTAGGTATTTACCCATAGAGGATTATTTTCACCAAAATCCTAGTAACACAACAGTTAATACTTGCACATAAAGAGTTATATAGGTCAACACAAATTTGATCCAAATGGAATTGCTTCATCCAAGGTTTGTATGTAATATGTGTGTATTTATGTGTGTGTATGTGCACACATGTACACATAAATGCAAAAGCTAGAACTTGACATTGTGTGTCTTCATCTACTCTCTGCTTAATTTTTTTGAGACAGGGTCTCTCATTGAACCTAGAGTTTACTGTTTTGGCTAGAATTGGTGACCAATGAGCTCCATGAACCTGCCTCCCTCCTTCCTGCTCTACCTCACATGCTAGAATTAATAGTGCACACTGCCTTGCCTGGCTTTTACATAGGTATTGGGAATCGAAACTCAGATATACATACTTACACAGCAAGCACTTTACCAAGTCAGCTGGGAAGCCAAGGGTGTTTTTGTTTTGTTTTGTTCTGTTCAATAGTCTTTTACATAGCATTACTTCATCAAGGGAGTTGCTGCTGTTGCTGGTGCTCTCTGTATGTGTGAGTGTGTGTGTGTGTGTGTGTGTGTGTGTGTGTGTGTGTGTGTATGTAAGCATGTCTATATGTGTGTGTGCATGCATGAGTGTGTGTGCATTGTGTATTTGTGTGTGTGGTGTGTGTCTTTCACATTTGTTCTGCTTTTGTGTTTACATGCTTAAGACTTTTACTTCACCCACTGTAGCACAAGTTTCTGGTTATATTCATCCTTAACGCAGGCTTTGTGTTCATCACAAGTCTTATCTCTGTTTACCCTTCTGCATTCACTGGTAAAAATGATTTCATTAATGTTTCTTCTCTCCACTCTATAAAGGTGAAAATTGGACCTATTCATTTTTATGGATCCCAGCATGCAACAGTGAGCTAGGTAAGCATTCAGATCTCTTTAAAAGCATGAACAGATGAGTCTCACCATCAAATTTAAACAGTGCCCACTCCCCCCATCAGAACATGAGAATCTGTGTTTGTCTCCCTGCCCTTTAACCTCCATCATGCTCAAATTGCCCCTCTCTATGTACACCAGGCAGTGTGCCCAGAAAAATACCTGTTGCTTTGATCAGCATTGTTGTTTTATTCTACATTTATATTTCCTCAAGTGCTAGAAGAATTAAACTTTTCTCTCCTTTTATTAATATTTGTACTGAATATTAAATTCTTTGGTAAATGCTAACTCCTATTCTTTGATTTTTTTTTCAGTTCTTTGCAAGTTTGTCCCAGTGACCAAGCATCTCTGTTTTGATCTCCAAGCTTTTTCTGATGCCTTTTTTGCCCTCTAATAAAATTCCCTCTGTAACCCCCTCCTCACCAAGTGTGGAATGCAGGCACATGACTCCCCATGCTGTCATCATGGGGAAAGTTGTTGTTTTTTAACATTCTGTCCATTTCTTGGTGATGGAGCACCTGGAGAAGACGTTAGGTGGTGTCTTGTGAGCTTGTGACTGTTACACTCTTAGAATAAGACAGATAAAAGAATTCTGGGAAGAGAAGGCTAGCTGAATCCAGCTGTGTATCGGACATCAGATCCCAGCTACACACTCACAAGTCAAGAATCTTAGTCAACCTAGCATTTATCATTTTCATTTGAAAGTGAAGAGCTATTGTGGGGATTAACTGAGATAAGATAGGAAAGGGGGAAGGGTAGAGATGAGAAGGGGAAGGGAGGAGGGGAGGAAGGAAAGAAAGAGAGAGAAAAATGTGAGAATTGAAAAGAGGAGGGGAGAGAAGAAAAGAAGATTGGAGAGGAAAAAGAGGAGAGAGAAGGGGAGAGGAGAGGAAGAAACATAGGAAAAAGAGAAAGAAAAGAACAAAGAAAGGAAAGCAGCTTGTACTTAGCCACTGTGGATGGCTTCCACAACACTTGTTCACTGTGCCCCATCCTCTCTTCCAAGGCAGTCTATAATCCATCACTGTTGTCTTCCTTTGGAAGCTGTTATGAAGAGTTTTAACAGTTCGGCTCTCTGTTTGCTGGAAGCGGATGGAAGAATTCTCCTTATCTCCAATATTAGAACTTGTAGAAAATCAATACAAGGGTATAACATCCTTCACCATCATACTCGATAATAACACCTAACCAGAAAATGCACAGAGACTTTCCACTACCAACGCAACTGGCCAGAATGAAAAGCGATCCCCCCATTGATCCAGACAGATAAAGGAGAAAGTGTGTGTATCTGCCCTCATTAAAAATGGAAGGCTTGTCTGCAGCTTCTAACTTGAAAAACTAACCATACAAGGGGTGAAAGTACAGCATATGCCTGAATCTTGTGTCTGGTTTTCCTTTCTTCTTGTATCTTCAAGAAACCCCTATAAAGACAGCCCTCTTAATGCCAGAAGAAGGCTGTACAGTTCCGAGCCTTTTATAAATGACATTTGTCCAATACTGCGATTTACTAAGCATGATTGAAAACAACAATCAGGCCACAAGTGATACCCAGGAAAAAAAATTCAACAACAAAAGCATTAAGAAACGAGACAGCTTTCCAAGGCCATGAAAACTTATCCAAAAGGAAATATATCACTCAGATATTTACAAAATTGCTGGTGCAATTCAGGCTTTCTCAGTAGCAACGAGTTTTATGTCCTAAAGAGAGTTTGTATCTAGAGGTAATTGTGTTCTGCAGCAGTTCGTAAGCCTGGGCATTTACACTGGCAATTCCAGATTTATAGGAATAGAAGAAATTTCCGTGCATGATATACTGTACAAATTGTATGTAATAACCACAATAAAAAATTTCATTAGGCCTGCTATCACCAACCACCAATTCCCTCAGGAGAATTTATGTGCAAACTTCAGTTCCGTTTACCATCTGGGATATGCTTTGGAGGATGAGTAGCCCCGGGTTCCTGAGAAAAGGCAAAGGGATATATATATATATATATATATATATATATATATATATATATATATTCATTCTTTAGGACTAGAATTTCACAACAAAAAGTCTTTGTGTCTGAAGAGCAAGAATCCACACATGTTCCTCTGCGGTTTGGCCTCCATCTCATACCTACCCTGTGATCACTTCAGCAGCTGTCCTTAAATTTTGCAGCTCTCAAATCAGAGCTCTAAGTCCGTTGCATATTTTATGCAACCCATCACTGTGATGTGGATGCAGATTTCCATAGTTATAGGAGAGGAGGCAGGAACGGGGAAGACAAATTGGGTCATCTTACAGTTTGCAGCTGTGAAATCCATTTCAAAATTGCAGCCTTGCAGGCCTGAGAGGTTTCCCTGGACTCAATGGAGATATTATCATGACGTCGCCAAGGAATAGCATTCAGGCCAGGCTGTGCTTCCGGGCAAGCAACATATGTCCCCATAAAACAGCCTCTTTATGACCAGAGATTCTGTGCATATGTTATGAATGGTGACAACCTGCAACTCATCTTTAGTGAGGAACTAAGAAATTAAAACTCCACACCATTATTTTTCTGAATGGAAGGTAGGATTTAATAGGAAGGATGTCACTTTAGCCCTGCAGCATCCCTCCCCAATACCCCTGTCATCACCCCTGTGAATGGCACATGTTTGTGACTGACATTGTCTCTCTGCTATTGTTCCCATAGAGTGGAGCAGGAATATCTCCAGCTTCATGCTTGATGGATGAAAAAGCATAAGATTCAGAGTGAGGAAGTTGGGATGTGAGGAGCATTTGAGACTCTTCTCTGAGACTGTGCTGCTGGTTATCACCTCAATCTAATTTGTTAAAACTCATTTGCCATATGTGAGCCCTTGCACTTACCACTGTGCACATACACCTTCATGTCTTCCCAAGAAACCCCAAATCTACCCACTTTGGAAATAAGGAATACCAAGTTTAAGAAGCTAAAAGTCTTTTCTATTGATTGCTGAACAAGAGGGTGGGGGTATAGCTCAGGTAGAATGCTTGCCCTGCGCACACAAAGCTATGGGTGTAATTTTCAGCACAGCATAGAATGGATGTGGTGGTGCATGTCTATAATCCCAGAATTCACTAGAGGTAAAAGACAGGTTGATCAGAAGTTCAAGGTCATCCTTAACTAAACAGTGAATTTAAGACCAGCTAGTTATACATGAGACTCTATTTAAAAAAAAAAAAATCAATGAGCATATACCAGGAACCATGCTACATGAGCATTAAAAAAGATGAGATGGGGTCCCTAATGTATACCAGCTATGACTGTGTATGGATATAAGCATCCCTAAGATTATAAGTTCCTGTTTACATGGCAGTTGCTCCTGGGGAACTGGAAGGAAGCTTTCCACCCATCTTCATTCCTAATCCTCACAACTCCCATGCAGTGTTTCTTATCCCCATTCTGCAAATGAACAAGCTGGGACTGTGCATGATCCCAAGGCCTGACAAAGGTCACATCACTAGAAAGGGACAAAGGCACAATTTGAGGTTCATTCCTGCAGAGGGACAGCTCCTCCTGGAACACATCATGTCACCTTCCTGCTTTAGCATGTCAAGCTTCACTCTTGATCAAGACAAATCAAAAATATTTCAGAAGAATGTAAAAGCAATCTCTTTTTACAGAGAAGCATCAATTCCTCCACGTTGAAGACACGAGAAGCAAAGACAACCGAAGTTCTAAAATCAAGTGGTCTGAGTTCGTCTCTGAGCCCCACTGGGTGACAATCACAAAACTTCTCTGGGCTGAATTTTGTGTCTGTAAAATGAAGCAAAGTGTCTGTGACTGCAAGTGTTCGGTGTGCATTTTAAACAGCCCAGTATGCATTCGAGTATTTCTTAGAGTATTGTGTGTGCATACACGTGCATTTGTATGTGTATGTATATATGTATTTATATACAAATCTGTGTATCTGTGTCTGTGTGTGATGCACATGCATGTGGAAGCTAGAGGTCAACATCAGGTGTCTTTCTCAGTCCCTCTCAACCTTCTTTTTGACATAGGCATTTCAGTGACCCTGGGACACAAGTTTGGCTGGACTGACTAGCCAGTAAGTTCCAGGTTTCCTCCTGTCACCATCTTCCCCATGATGGAAATACAGGTGTGCATTGCAGTGCCCTGGCTGTTTTATGTGGGTTCTGGGGAACTGAACTCAGGACCTTGCATTTGGGTGGCATACATTTTACCAGCTGAGCCGTCTCTTCCGCGCCTGTTTAAAGTTCATCTAATTTTAATTACTTAAGAACATTTTGCCTCCTGGAAAGCAGACTAGTATTTTCTCACGTAATTTTTTATTGCTTCTTGGGGAATTTCACATCATACACCCCAATCCTGCTCATTTCCTAGTCCCTCCACCTCTTATCCCTGTAGTGTCCTGCCCTTTAATCAATTAAAAATATTGATTAAAAACAAGCCAAGAAAAACCACTTCTCTCCTCCATTTTCCCCACCTCTCCAACACTTCTTTATTCATCTTAGTGACATTGGAAGCCATGGTGTGTCAAGTAGTATACCCTTTTGTCCACTAAGCTTTACTTGCAAATGTTCATTGCAATGAATTATTGGACTGATTCAAGGCCTCTGGCTTCTGGTACACCATCAATACTGGACTCTCACCAAAACTCCTCTCCAATATCCTGCTGTGGCCCCAAGTCATAGAGATCCTGCAGCTATGGTTCCAAGGAACAGTCCCTTCACATACTCTGGTAGGTCATAGATGGGGTAGATGTTGAGGTGGACCAACTCAAAGCCCTGGATGTGGGTCTGGGTGGTAGTTGATTTGGTCAGTCTGGGCTGCTGGGACCACCCTCCTCAGGCAAGGGGTGGAACCAGCTCTCCCACACCCATAGTAAGGGGCGGGAATAGCTCTCCCATGAGGTGTGGGGCCAGCTTTTCTGCTGCAGTGACCAGCAAGGGGCTGGGACCAGATCCCCCAGGACCAGCTCAGCATGGCCCTATGACTTCAACAGGCATGGTTCCTTATGGGCTCCTGTAGTATCATGGGCCATGGTGATCAACACAGACTCCATCTACAGCGGAACCAGGGACCCAGACATGACCCCAGGCAACAGCTCAAGCCCAAATGACACCATGGCCCCAGTGGCAGCACAGGCCACTCAGCTCAGCATGGCCCTCAGACATCACCATGGCCACAGGTGGTAGCCCAGACCCCCTGAGCATCCATGTGACCTTTAGTGGCCACATGGGCCATGGTCATCAACCCAGATATTTCCTTCAGCAGCAGCCCAGCCCCAAACATCGCCATGGCCCATGTAGCATCACAGGGCACTCAGATCATTATGGCATGTCTTCAGTCAGCTCAGGCCATGAGGACCCAGGCAGGCCTGTGTATGTCTTCCACCAGACTAGTTATAACTTTCCTTAGTTATGATAAAAGATAAGTTAGATATGAAACCTTAAACTCACAAATATAAGATAGATAGGGTATCTTCTTTAATTTTGCCAAATACAAATAGATGAGATATTATAAATTGACTAGATATTGTAACTGTAATTCTTGTTTGATAATTGTTTTGTTATCTGTAATTTTACTATGTGAAAGTTAAAACCTTCCTTTAAAAAAAGAAAAGGAAAAGTACTGTGGGATGTTCTGTATATTCAATGTGTTGTTCTGATTGGTTAATAAATAAAACACTGATTGGCCAGTAGCCAGGCAGGAAGTATAGGCCGGACAAGGAGAGAGGAGAATTATGGGAAGTGGAAGGCTGAGTCAGGGAGATGCTGCCAGCTGCCACCATGACAAGCAAGATGTAAGGTACCAGAAGGCCACGAGCCATGTGGCAACTTATAGACTAATAGACATGGATTAATTTAAGATAGAAGAATTAGATAGCAAGAAGCCTGCCACCGCCATACAGTTTGTAAACAATATAAGTCTCTGTGTGTTTACTTGGTTGAGTCTGAGCAGCTGTGAGACTGGCAGGTAAGAGAGATTTGTCCTAACCTCAGGCCAGGCAGGACTGGAGAAAACTCCAGCTACAAAAACCAGTATTTTTAAGTTCCAAATTAAACAGAAAAACAAGTTTTCACTAGAGTATGATGAGAGATACAGAGGCAAAAGTAGCTTTCAAGGAAGTTCAGTTGAATGTGGGGGAACTGTTTTAAAGCAGGGGTCTGAGCATGTAGAGTGCATATGTAATGAACACCCCTCAGAGGCAGGATTTCCTTGTTTCTACAATTGTTCACTTAGTGCACACTGTCCAAGAATCAATGTTTGGCTCTGTGAGGAAAGTGAAAGTAAAATGAGATGCTAAATTCACAGTCAGCCGCAGAGGACTGAGACAAGAATGAGTCATCAGAGTCCCAGGCAGTGCATGTGGCTGAGGAAAGATCCAAGTTGTCCTTAAAGAAAAGTGAATATGGCATAAACCATTTGTGTCATGAAGGTGGAAATGAACTGAGGAACTGAAGAGAGTTAGTGGGATTGAGAGAAAGGGAGGGTGCAGGACATGATATACTTGTGTGAAAGTATCTTTATGGGACCAGTTGCTAAGTACAATGGATATGTGACAACAAGAATATAAAAACCCAACATGTGAGTATTTTGAGAAAGAGGAGCAGGTAACTGAAGGTATTAATGGAATATGAAGGAGGGGAGACGTAGAGGAAGTGACTCCAGTGTAACGTGGGAAATACACATTGAATAAAACCCAAGAGGCATTGAAAGTCATGCTGACAAATCTCAGCTTTAGCCTATGGATGAATACAAATGAAGAGTTGACTGTGTACAGAAGCCATATTATTTAATTTCTTTAATGCAAACAATGAGAAACTTAGAAATAAAAAAAAAGGTGGTAGAGGAAGAGGTGAAGAAAAAGGAGGAAGAAGATGAGGATAAGAAAAAACAGGGAAAGGAGAAAAAAGGAGAAGGCATAGCAGGAGGAGGAGGAAGAAATGCTGTTATTTGTTGATATCAAATCAATGGAAGCAAGAATACTCTAAATTACTAAATACTGATCCCTACCCCTCTGTGCTAGTTCATTTTAACTGTCAACTTGACACAACTGATAACTACCTGGCAAGAGTCTTGATAAGGAATTCTTTATATTAGGTTAAACTGTGACCATGCCTGTGATTGTCTTGGTTGTTAATTGTAGGAAGACCCAGCCCATTGTAGGCAGCACCATTCCCTAGGCAGGGGTTCCTGAACATAATAGGAAAGGAGAAAACAAGTTGAGAGCAAGCAAGTAGGCATGCATGTGTTTCTTTCTCCTCTTGACTGGGTATGCAATGTCACCAGCTGCAAGTTCTTCCCTTGGTTCCCCACAATGATGAACTCTAACCTGAATTCTTAAACCAAATAAAGCCCTTTCACCTCTAGGTTTCTTATTGTCAGAGTAGTTTATCATAGCAATGGAAATGAAATTAGAAAACTCTCCATATGCCTGCTCTTGTTTCCATGGTAGCTTTACTCCCTGAGGGGATGTTTCTAAGCAGAGATATAAATGGACACCAACACTTCTAGATAAAAATGGCCACCAGTACTTTGCGGCTTATGTGCTACCTGCTTAAATAGTATCTCAAGAGAGGAGCTGTTTCTCCACTAGGTGCCAGTTCTCTTTCCCTGGCTTTTGCTGATTTTTTTGACTAGGAGTAGAAGATGAGAATACGTGGTAGTTTGTTTGGTCACCATGTGGCCAGGTAATCACTTTTGAAATGAATTTTAAAAAAAAAAAAAACAGCATAACTTGCTGTGTACTCAAGCACATGGAGAATAGAGAATTGCTGGTCTATTGATGGAGAACACAAGACATATATTAATCAGATGATGGGTTATGTGTCATAACAATTAACCTCAGAAGCCAAGTGACTAGAAACCACACAGGTCTATTTCCCATCATACCACACATACCACTGTGGTTGAGAAGGGTGTAGGATGGGTTCCTTCCTTCACCTTTTTCCAAGTTGTATGGGAAAATGTACATCCAATGGAATAAGATGGCTGACTTAGGGAAAGTAAGTATGGTGAATTTTTCACACTGATAGCTAAAAGTTTCTATTGAGAAACTGTCCATGTTTCTTTTCAGCTGGACTTCACTATAAGAACTGTAGATATACCTAACTGTGTAGGGTAGAAAATTCCATCATATGGTGATTCTGGAAGTGAAGAAGACTGGAAATATTTTTAACAACCATCAAAATGAACACAGGTAAAAGTAAATCACATATATCCTCTACAAAAAGATAGATGGGTTATATCCACATCGACTTTGGACTTCTGGAAGTAATTAATGCCATATACATATTTATGTTAGAGACAGAGATATCATGATAGTCCCAGATATTCAAGTGTGTGTTGTGAATCATTCCTCGTTGAGATAATTCTGTCTTCCCTGTCAATTCCAACAGTGTGCTCTAAGCAACAGTATACAAATCTGTCAAGCAACTTTTTGACAAACTTTATTTCAGAGACACAATATTATGACAATGTCTTATTACAACAAAGCAATTAGTGAGAGAAAATAATAACAGGAATAACAGAAACAATGACTTATTCAACTTTTTGAAAGCATAACTTACCAGAATAAATGAAAAAAGCAAAAGTCATTTGACATTTGATTTGTTTTGAAAATGTTCTCTTCTCCTTCCACTTCAAACCCATTTAAGTCCAAGCACTATCTGCTGCTCTTACCCCACCAACCATGGGTGAAGGTAAGGGGTGTTGAAAATTCCCGTTGAAGATTAGGAAATTTTACTACATAACAAGTCTTAGTTGTTTTGTTTTGGGGTGTGTGTGTGTGTGTGTGTGTGTGTGAGAGAGAGAGAGAGAGAGAGAGAGAGAGAGAGAGAGAGAGAGAGAGAGAGAGAGAGAAAGGATTATGCTATGTGCCATAGCATGAACATCATAGTTGGTCTTTCCTTCCACTTTTTTTGAGATAGCATATCATTTTTGTTATCCCTTGCTACATACACCAGGATAGATGGTCTGTGAGACTGCAGGGATTCCCAAAATGTTGTGATTGTGTATGTAGACTGTCTTATGTCAGTCCTAGGGATTTTAATTTAGGTCTTCATGCTTATACTGAAAGCATCAGTTCACTGTCCTAGATTCATTTTTATTGTTGCGATAAAATACCCTGGCCAAAAGCAACTCAAGGGAGGAAAGAGTTTGTTTTATAATTCCAAAACATAGTTCATCATTTGGGAGTAGTTAAAATAAGAGCTCAAGCACTTAGTCATGCCACAGCCTCTGTCAAGAGCAAAAAGTAAGTAAACACTTCTCTGTCAGCTTTCTCCACTCTTATACATGTCAAGACACAGCCTAGGGAATGGTGCCACCCACAGTGGGCTGGGTCTTCCTACATCAGTTAACAATCAAGAAAAGTGTCCCACAGGCCGACCCTCTCAGATGATTCTAGGTTGTACTAAACTGACATTTAAAATTAACCATCACAGTTGCTGAGCCAAGAAGTGTTCTCATTTGCCTCCCTCAGGCCTCATTTGACTAGTAACCATGATCCTTATTCTCAGATACCTTAGGAGGATGTATCAAGGCTCACCGAGATAGGTTCTTTTTCCTGTCCAAATCTGGCTACTTCCTGTAGAATCTGGCACTAAGTCTTGACAGGGTCCTTAAGGGGTCCTGTGGCCCTCCTGCAAAATCCAAAATGGTGCCTCCATTTATAAGACTATTACTCTCAACACCTGGAAAAGCACTATAATAGCCACACAACTACAGGCACCACCAAGTGGAGGTCACTCTTGGCACTAAGCTATATTTAAGGAGTCCAACCAAAAGCATTTTGTCTTAGGGCCACCCCGAGTCATTTCTAGTGGGACAGGCAAGGTGGATCCCCAATTACTCCATCAAGAGAACTGTGTTCCTATTATGCTACAGCACAGCCATCATAAGCTATAGGTCATCTGACACCACATCCTTGATATCTAACCCACCTCCCAGTGTTGACTTTGACATCAAAGTCTATTGCTCTATGGAGTTTCCTCAGATTCACAGTACTAGAAGATGGTTACTCTGTTCTTGTCGCTGACTGAATGAGTGATTTAGACAGTGAATATTATATTGAGGGAGTGAATGAACCGGCAGCAGAGTGTGCATATATGAAGTAGTGAGTTAGCAGGCATCCTAGTGGAACAATTCCAAAACTCCTCAAACATTTCAGATTCATTTCCATTTACTTCTTCCTCAGTTCTGTTATTTCTATCTGGGCATCTATTTCCTACAACTCCATTTTTGTGATTCCTTAACTAGTTCTTTTGGGGGCAAAGTATGCTCCCTGGACTACTGAGCCATCTCATCGGATTGCACACTGCCCCTCTCTGGAAGAAGCTGGCACTGCAGGGTCTCTCCAACTTCACCTATTAATGATTATCCCTGCTTAGGAGTGGAGTCCTCAAGTGTCTCTGGTGCTCAATACATTGAAGATGAAGAGAAAGCAATGGTTGGGAAAATAAAGTAGCTGTGTATCCCTGAGAAACTGCATGCAGGGAATAAATAAAAACCATAAAAGCAAGCACTTATTGACCTCAAGGTCTTCCAACAAGCCAAGGAATGGTTATTGTTCCTTACACAAATGAAATTATAGCAAAATAAATAATCTACACAAGTTATCTGACTCATGCCTTCAAAAGCTGGCAACACTGGACCTGGGCTCATAACTCTGCAGTTTGATTAGTTATGGTTTTCTATAGTAGTCTCTGTCTGTTGCAAAGAAAATTCTCCTTAATGCAAGGTAAGTACTATGCTTATCTGTGTGTATAAGGACAAATATTTAAAACACAATCCATAAATTCAATGTAATGATTATTCTGGTTTATAAAAGTATAGGCTATAGGTTCTCCTCTAAGATCCATGACTTCACTAGCCCTAGGAAGTTGGTTGGGTTTCAAGAATGAGGCATGATTTCCTTCTTGCTGAGCAGATCTTCTAAGAACCAACAGAACAGGAGTTTGCTATGAGATTGTGTTTCCTAGAAATGTCAGAAGCCACACCCATAAAGTCCCTACAAGATGACTGCCTAAACATGAGCTGAACAGGATAACAACAATAGATGTGCTAAAATGGAAGGAGAAAACCCATGAGGTCTCAATCCTACACAAAGAACTATAGGCAACTAAGGATGCTGAGAGTGGGAGAAATAGTCTTCCCCAGGGAAGAACACACCAATTGGTTGTCCAATACCAAATGGTTAGCACTGAAAACGTACATACCAGTAACATTATACAGACTGAAGTGTATAAATGTTTGTGCATATATAACAACAATTAATGGGGTAGAGGGCTACAAACTTGAAAAAGAACAAAGAGGGTTGGGAGGTAAGAAGGGATGAGAGAAATGATGTAATTATATTATAATCTCAAAAAAATTTTTTAAAAATATAGTTTTGTAAAACTGGAAATTCTCAAATTTCAATCAGCTTTATCTGTCCCAAAACTTAGTCTCTGGCACATAGTTATGGAAAATGTCAGACATTTAAAGAGATATGAAGTCACATGGTATCGCCCATGTATTTTTTAAAACTTGTGTTGAGAATAGGATTAGCCACTTTAAAAGATCTATTGTCCTAAAAGAAAAAAGACTAAAACGCTGTGTTTCCTCCCAGAAAGATAAGCTGTATATTTGCACATAAAGAAGCTATTTGGCAAAAACTGAAGCTCAGGGTAAACCTGTAAGCCCTCTGATTGAGGACGTTGTGCTTAGAAATCACACTTTCTAGAGTATATTAAGTCTCCACTTCTTTGTTTCTGAGGAAGAGGTAAACCTCTTGCTTCCTAATAAAGCGAATAAAAGTTATGTTTTAAATTATTATTTTAAAAAAGTTGTTCTTTGAGAATTTTATGCTTATATGCAATTAAATAAGACCATCATTTCCCCTCCAACAACCCCTGAGTCTCCCCAGCACACTCCCTCCAAATTTTATGCTCTTTCCTTTTTTTTTAAATAACCCACCACTGAGAGAGATAGTGTTGTATATATGTGCATTGGTGTGGGGCATGGGGCATGAGAAACCTACCAGCAGCCACACCCTCATAAAAGAATGATTCTTCCTGCCTTAGCAGCTATCACCTGACAACAGTTGAGGTTAAAATCTTGAGAGCTTAAGTTAAGGGTGGGGTCTTGAGAGCTCCTCCCCTGCTTTGTCATCTTCCAAACTAGAAAACATCTTTCTATAATAGATCCCCCAAATGAATACTCTCACAATACAGAAACCATATCTATTTTCATGGTATCAAGCAAGCATCTTCTTCCATGACATGGAGACCTGGGACAGTTTCTTCCAAGTTCCAAAGAACTGGCTTTAGGCAAGATAAGGGAAAAGAAATGAACAATCTGCAAAATGAACTGGAATTGCATCTTGTTGTACAACAAGTGGATACTTCTGGGGCAGTGGCTGGGCAGACAAGTGCTGAGGAAAGTGCAGTTGTGGGTGTCTATCGAGCATCCTTTTACTGAGTGGAGTCCAGTTGGCTCACTGTTCCAGCATGAGTCTGGCCAACTTCAACCTCTGGTTTTTAGAACCTCTGCTGTGACTTTCTCTGCCTGTGTATTTTAATAGGAGATGTGAAAAGTGATGAGCAGATGATTTACAACCCAGGGCTTATGTGCCTGGGGTGTTTTGGATGCTCTTCCAGTATCTCCAAGCACTATATCCCCTTTTTATATGCTGCCTTGATGGATGGTCCATTGATTCACTACCCTGGCCCCTCCCTGAATGTGGCTCATTTGGGACTTGTTTCTTACCATGAGCATTCTAATATAGAGACCACCTAGGAAATTAAAAAGAGAAATCACAGGGCCTTTTGGTCTTGTTTCAGTTGTTCTTGGATATAGACCCAGATTTGCAGGCATGAGAGAAGAGACCATAATGCAAGCAAAGCCCCTAATGTTCCAATATCTCAGAAAGATTCAAAAGGAGGTTGTCTGACCCAATTAGACTGCCATTGATATACTTGAGCTTCTGTGGGGATAGGGGGTTGCCTTTGGTTTGTTTACAGGAAGAGATGCTAGAATTAAATTGCACCCAGGCCTTTACTGTCCCTGTCAAGAAGGGCAGAAAAGACACTTGATGGATTTCTTTCCTAAACAAAATCCACAACAGCAGGTTTAGGACTTCCTATTTTCTAGATATATGATCTAATTCTTTGAAAATGCTTCTTTCTTCTATTATATTGAATGAAGAGGAAAGAAGAGAAAGAAGAAATCAGAAAAGGGGAAGAGTATTATTCCTTATTTCCTGTTGTACTCCACAGAAGAAACAAACACAATTCCTACCCACTTTGCCTAAGAATCAGTTCCAATCTTAGCCTGGTCATTAGCTTTTGCTCTTCCCTGATCTGAAGGTCTTTGGTACCTTCACCGATGAAAACAAACAGACAAAAAAAAAAAAAAAAAATCCTTGCTCAGTCCTATGTAAATGGCTTAGATTTTATTTATTTGTTTTGTTAGGATAGCAAATTTAAATCTGAGCTTTTCCATTTACAAACTATGAATCCTTGGACCAACTGAAAAACATCTTTGAATTTTCCTCTAAACCTGGTATTAAACTGCAGTGTTGTGAGCATTGAAACCCCAGATGTTGCAAAGTATCCAGACTTATGCTACATCAATAATTGGTAGCTAAATTAGTCAAGCTTGGCTAACTGCTGTTACAAAACAATCCTAAAATGTCAGTGGCTTAACACAATTAAAGTTTAATGCTTCTTTGCATAGCAGCCCAACTGTTTCTGACCAGGCAGCCCTCCTCCATGTAGTGACTCAAGCTCTCAGGCTCCCTCTGTCTCTTTTTCCCACAGTCCTTTAGGTCACTAGAGTTTCCTCCATTCGATTTGCAAGTAGAGAAAGAAGGTAGAAACACATAAGTTTGGAAGTACAGATAGAGTATCAGAGTGACAATATCACTTTCACCCTCATTGTATTGGTCAGGATGCCCTGTCCTGGGGTCTTACCCACTTACACTTGAGACTAGAAATGACTGTCTGCCGTGGATCCATGAAACAAGAAGTGGCTGGTGCTTGATAATAGGCTGTGACATCTGAGATCTCTCTTGAGCTTAGTCCACTGTGTTGAACTAAATCCTTACCTCATCCATTATAGATAGCCCACCTCATGGTCTCCAAAACGACTTAAAAAGGGATAGGGTGACCCTTATAAGAGCTTATAAGAGCCATTTCTATCCATATGAATTTGATAAATCTACCCCAAGCTCTTGCCTGAGGATGAGAGACTAGTTATAGCTATGGTTGCTATCACCCAGACAAAGAAGGGTGTGAGGAGGTAGTTATACTTAAAACAAAATAAAAGCTCGCAATGATTTCTCAGGCTCCAGATGCTCTTTATTACATAATGGCGATCATAAAATGACTTAATGGGCATGATTCTCAGTTTCTACTCCCTCTTAGGAGCAGGGATGGGGAGGTCCTTGCATGCCAATTAGCAGGTAATTGGAACCCCAGAGACGGAATGAAGTGCAGTGACTCCTAGCTTAACTTTCAGGAGCAGAGAAACAAACCCAGAGAATGTTCTAGAAATGTCTAGAACCCTGTTGACTGAAAAATATAAGTCCACAAGAGTAGAGAGTGAAACTAAACTGGATTTTAGGAGCCTATGAGTTATTTCTTTATCACCAACCAGCCATTCTTTCCATGTGTTCTTTCATTCATTAAGTCAACAATCTCCATGAGTCTCCACAATGTTCTTGATGCCAAGGCATGAGACAAATGAGATGGTGTTGAGACTACTCTATCCCTGATGCTTTCTCCCCTGCTCTTTTTTCTAGAAATCATGACAGAAGTCAAAACTTTCCTGGGCAAGTATCAGGACTGAATGACACCATCTAAACATACCATGTAGTTAAGTACTCCTTGAAAACCAGTGGGTATTCCATAATGCTTGCTACTGTGATTCTGATTCCTGTGGTTATTTAGTCACATCTGTAGTATACCCAGGCTAGAACTCCAATCCATGGCTCTCTGATTTTCTAAGAAAAGCTGTCATTTATTGAGCAACTGTTATCTGTCTGCCTTAGAAGGAGAGACTTTGGAATCCTCCTGGGTAGCATCTTATTAGTATCCTCATTTGATAAATGAGGAAACTGAGGCACAGCATAGTTGAAACTTGAGCCTAGGAGGTACACTGTTTTCTTTCCACTGAAGTGTAAAGAAGATTCATCGGTGAATGAACGTCTACATTTGTGTGCTTTCTTCCTCTACTTGGTACATTTCTCACCTTTTCTGTTTGAGATGAGAAGTCCTCTCTGCCTCTGGGCTTCCAAATATAGCATTATCTATGCATATGTATATATGTTCTTTTCTGTTTAATGGTAACAACTGCATAAATTCCTTACTAATGTATGCTTACATTAGGAAGGCCAAGAGGAATGTTTCCTTAAAGTAGACATTTAGTATCTTTAGAATAGTAGCAATCCCATACCACAAAACACAAGAAGTATCCAAGTTCCAGAAAGTGTTTTTAGGCTTTTACACCTAGAAAAGCTAAAAAGTATCTCCAAAGGTTAAAGTCTGCTAAGTAGACTTATAGAGGTCAAGATACAAGCTACGGCTGACCTTTGAATACGTTAGGCTCCTGACTATATTCACTCCAATAGGATTTCTGTTTGGTGCTCAATGGAAACACCTAATGGATCAGTAAGACCTCCTTCTTTTTTTAATTTTGTTTATTCTTCTCTCTCATACAACTCATCCTGACCACAGTTTCCCCTCCCTTTATTCCTCCCACCTCCCCTCTCCCCGGATCCACTCCCAACCTGATTCTTTCTCTCCCCAGAAAAGAACAGGCCTCCTAGGGACATGAGCCCTCACATCAAGGCTGAGTGAGGCAACCCAGTAAAAGGAAAGGAGTCCCAAGAGCAGACAAAAGAGTCAGAGATCGGCCACTCCCACTATCAGGAGTATGTGGTGATATTATGTTCCCCAAAATATATCGTACACTCTAATAAATTTTTCTGGGGTCAGAGAACAGAATAACCACTAGACAGACATAGAGGCCAGAAAATGGTGGCACTCACACCTTTAATCCTAGCCTTCTGGAGGCAGAAATCCATCCTGATCTCTGTAAGTTTAAAGCCACACTGGAAACAGCCAGGCATGGTGACTCGTGCCTTTAATCCCACAAAGTGAGCCTTTAATCCCACTAAGTGATGGCAGAAAGCAGAAAGGTATATAAGGTGTGAAAACCAGGAACTAGCTGGTTAAGCTTTTAGCCTGGTTAAACTTTCAGGCTTTTGAGAAGCAGTTCAGCTGAGATTCACTCTGGATGAGGACTCAGAGGCTTCCAGTCTGAGAAAACAGAATCAGCTGAGGAACTGGTGAAGTGGGGTGGCTGTGGCTTATTCTGCTTCTCTGATCTTCCAGCATTTACCCCAATACCTGGCTCCAGGTTTGTTTTAATTAATAAGACCTGTTAAGATTCGTGCTACAGGAGTACCCACAGAAACACCAATTACAACAATAGTCGACAACCATTACATGTATGCAGAGGACCTAGTAAGGACCCATGCAGGCTCTGTAATTGCTGCTTCAGTCTCTGTGAGGCCCCATGAACCCTGCTTTGTTGATTCTGTGGCTGTTCTCTCCCAGTGTCCTTGACCCCTCTGCCTCCCACAATTCCTGCTCCCACTCTTCTGTGGGGTTCCTCAATCTCCTAGCTCTGGGGTGAGGGACCAGATGGAGACCTCCAAATTGGGCTCCTCTCTCCACCTAATGTCTGGTTGTGGGTCTCAGAATCTGCTCCCAATAGCTGCCACATACAGCCTAGCTTCTCTGGTGACTACTGGACTAGGCACAGAACTATGAGTATAGCAGAACATCATTAGGAATCATTTCACTGATTTTTGTTGTTGTTGTTGTTGCCAGTCATGATTGGGTCTATCCTAGGTCTCTGAGCTGTCCAGCCTCTGGTTCCTGGTTCTCTAGGCAGCATCAGGCATAGGCTCCCTCTTGTGGCATAGGCCTCAAATTAGACCAGTCATTGGTTAACCACTGCCACAAATTCTGCACCACTGTTGCCCCAGCACATCTTGCAGACAGGGCAGATTGTAGGTCAAAGGATTTGTGGCTAGATTGGTGTCCCACCACTGGGGGCCTTGCTTACTTACAGAAGATGGACGGTTCAGGCTCCTATCCTCCATTACTAGCAGTCCTCACTAGGGTCACACTCAGATTCCAGGGAGTTTCCACTGCACTAGATTTTCTCATCACCCCCTAAATACCCTTCAATTCCAGTCATCTCTCCCTGTACTCTCTACCTTCATCCCCCTCCCCCTTACACACTTGATCCCTTCTATTTCCATCCCCACCCAAGCCCAGTCCACTCTCAAAATTTATTCTATTTCCCCTTCCCAGGGAGTTCCATGCCTCCCCTCTAGAGCCCTCCTTGTTACTCAGCCTCTCTGAAGACCCCCTTCTTTATCTGTCATCTTGTAGTCTGTAGCATGACGTAATACCTGAGGTCTGAGTGATGTCAGATTACTGGCAGTAAGTACAGCTGGACTTTTTGTTTTGGGGATTTTTTGTGGTGTTGTTTTGTTTTGAGACAGGGTTTCACTATGTAGCCTTGAATGTCCTGGAACTTGCTATGTAAATTAAACTGGCTTCAAACTCAAAGAGATCTGCCTGCCTCTGCCTCTGGAGTTTTGGAACTAAAGGCATACACCACTACACACAGCTCATTTGGATTTTAATAAGAAGTAACTCATCTAAAATAAGCAGAATAGAACTAATAATAGGCAAAAATGCTCCCTTTACTCATAATGCCCATAGGTTGTGGGCTATTATCAGATGAATATCACCCAGATAAATTAAGCTCATCACATACCATGTATTTGTCTGTCACTTCAGCCTCCTGCACTCTTTCTTCCACAAAGGCTCATTCCATCTATCCTGAATCCTATGGTGAAGACCTGGATAATCTGCATTTTAGTTACTGCTCTATTGCTAAGAGGAGACACCATAGCCAAGGCAACTTATAAGAGAAAGCATTGAACTTGTGGCCTTTCTTACATCCTGATACAAAGACAACAGGCAGAAAGAGACAGAAATACAGGGCCTGGCATGGGCTTTTGAAACCTCAAAGACCACCCCAGTAATATACCTCCTCCAACAAAGCCCTAACTCCTAATCCTTACCAAACAGTTCCATTAACTGGGGACCAGACATTCAAACATATAAGCTTATGGGGACCATTTTCATACAAATCACTGCATTGCACTTCCTAGTCTCCATGGGATTATAGTCATATCATAATGCAAAATGAATTCAGCCCAACTTCAAAAGTCCCCATACTCTTTCACAGTCTCAATGCTTTTTAAAAGTCCAAAGCCTCTTCTGAGATTCATAGCAATCTCTTAATGCAGCTCCCTGCACAATAAAAATTAAAAAAAAAATCACATACTTCCAACATACAATGGCATGGAATGTACATTACCATTACCAAACGGAGGGAATGGAGCAAAGTTAGGAAATACTGAACCAAAGCAAGAGCAAACGCCATGTCAAACTCCAAATCCTGTGTCTCTACATCAAATGGCAGTGGATTAAATGACTCTTCATTTCCAGCTTTGCTGACTGCAACACCTGCCCCCTCTCTATCTTGAGCTGGTTCCATGCCCTGTCTGCAACTCTTCTTGGCAGGTATCTCAGGGATCCAGCATCTCAAACATCTTGGGGTCTTCAATGTAATCTAGGCTTTACTTCTAGAACTTCAAGCAATGGCCTTTCTGGGCCTCCAAGCAGGGGCTCCCTGACACATACATGCCTGGCCTTGGTGGTTTTCTTAACAACTGAGGAAGATTTCAGTATCCTTCTTGACTTAACATCGAGAACCACAAGGTCAAAGCTGCCAGGTCCTTCTGCTGGCTGGGACTGGAATCTGGCCCCTCCTTGAATCGTATTTGCATATATTTTGCATTATTGTTGAGGCCTAGGAAATCCCTCAGGCCTATCTTTTATAGATCACAGGATTAGCTGTGTGGGCTCCTGCCCTGAGGTTACCACTCCCTTTATTCCATTTAGCATCAGGTTTTTCTTTAAACTCATCTCCCTGAACACAGAGTTGGCTCCAATATCATATTTCCTGGTGTTCCTTTCTGCTCAAACTGCATATTTTGAATTTCTTCTCTCCTTCAATGACATTTCCATTTTCTTTCTGTTCTCAGTTCCCTTCACTGCTTAAGCTTTTCTTTAATTCCTTTTACAGGTTGGAAACTTAGCGAGGTGGAGTCTTATCCTGAGGTCACTGCTCCCTTTATTCCATCTGCATCTGCCTTTTCTTTAAATTGTTTGTCTTCTTGAGCACTGGACTTAGCTCCATTACACTTCCTGGTGCTCCTTTCTCCTCAAACTGGACGTTTTATATTTCTGTCCAGCTTGCTTATTTCTTTATAGCTCTGCATAAG
This sequence comes from Peromyscus leucopus, assembly GCF_004664715.2. Taxonomy (NCBI): domain Eukaryota; kingdom Metazoa; phylum Chordata; class Mammalia; order Rodentia; family Cricetidae; genus Peromyscus; species Peromyscus leucopus. The sequence goes on from NC_051086.1 coordinate 23,008,477, forward strand.
AGTTATTACTAATAACCACACAACACAGTCAATTCTAGGCTGTCTTGAAATCTCCTCTGCCAGTGTCATTAATCTGACTCTTCAGTTTAGTCTCAGGCAGATTTTTTATGACAAGGGCAGAAAGCAGCTTCTTTACCAAAATATCACAAGGATGGGGGCTCTATGCCTCTTAATATTCTTCCCCTCTGGAACCCCTTGAGCCTAGCCGCTATAGTTCAAATGACCCCCAGCACTAATGTCTTTTCTTGCTTTTACTATGATGATGCCTTAAGCCTAGCTTAAAGCATTCCTAATCCAAAGTACACATTCCTTTAAATAAGTGTGGTCAGACTGGTCATAGCAATATCCCAAACTTTGCTACCAACTTCTGTTTTAGTTACTGCCCTAAGTTGTGAGGCAACACAGCCAGCAAGAGAAGATCTCTTAATTGTGGCTTACTTATGTTATGCCCAGACCATGGGGACTTCCAAAAGACCACTACAGAGACCAAATACCATATGTAAAACCAAAGAGCCTTTATTTCAAGCTCAGAGCTTGGACTGTCTGTCCCACAGAGCATATTTCCTCTTAGGTACAGGCTCTCCCTGGGTGGGGTCAGCTCATGGCCTCTCTTGGATCCAGGTGTTGCCTGCCAGTCAGCCTGTCACAGAAGCTGTGTCTGGGCCTCTAAGCCTGTCGTGGCAGTTGTGTGGTCAAGCTGTTTTGGGACCCCCCACAACCTATAGTTCCAGAATGGTGGTTCTGTTATGCCAAGATTGTGGAGACCCCCAAAAGACTACTGTGGAGACTGAATCCCTTATGTAAAAGCAAAGAACCTTTGTTTTCAAGCTCAGAGCTTAGACTCTCTGTACCACATATCAGTGAGAGCAGAGAGCCCAGAGTCCAAGAAGGGTGGGGTGAGGAGATTTCCAGGGTTCAGGACCCTGATTGGCTGATATTTGTCTAGTAGTATAGGGAATGTTTGGAATATCAGATATTTTCTCTTAGATGCAGGCCCCACTGGGTGGAGTCAGCTTATGACTTTCCCTGGGTCCAGGTGTTGCCTGCCAGAAGCTGTGTCTGGGCCTCTAAGCCTGTCATGGCAGCTGTGTGGTCAAGCTGTTTGTGTCCCAAAGATTCCTTTCTTCACAAGTACCAATAATAGAACTCAATCATGAGCCCTACATGTCCAAAGGTTCAAGGGTATTGTTGGGACCTAAGAACCATGAGCTAACAGATTTTTCTAGGGTAGCAATAGCTGTATCTATTGGAATTCTTACAGCCCTGTAGCTCTGATCTTTGAGTAAAACCAGATTATAATCCTACATAATACCTCTTTGGTTCTGCACAAACAGGGTCAAGTATCTTATCTTATTGCAGAGCCATTTCAGTTAATAAATTTATCAATTGATAATTCTGAATCTATTTTCCTGGTATGTCAATGGGCATTATAGTTACTCATCTTGCCTCTGTACCAGGGAGTTTCCTTTTTTTTCCAGAAACTTTTGAGGTCTTGCCTCTTAGTTTCCTTCCCAGGAGCCCAGAAGGGACACTACTAATGGTGAGAATATTCTGTTGGAAAAGAATCTAAGTATACTGTGCTCTTTCATCCATTCACTTTATTCTTTGTTTTGTTTTGTTTTGTTTTGAGACAGGGTTTCTCTGTGTAACTTTGTGCTTTTCCTGGATCTCGCTCTGTACACCAGGCTGGCCTTGAACTCACAAAGATCCACCTGCCTCTGCCTCCTGAGTGCTGGGATTAAAGGCGTGCACCACTACCGCCCAGCTCACTTTATTCTTCTAAGACAAAATTCTATCTACGTAGCTTCAGTTCTGTTCTCACACTCAACTCCTCTCTGTCCCTTCTCTTCCTGTCCTCTCATAGTCCTAACTAAGCTCTTTTGTTTTCAACTTCATCATCCTCCTCCGATCCTCCATCAATTACACTCCTTCTTCTCCTACCCTCCTCACCCAATCCAATTCACCTACAATCTGCCAAAACTCTGCCTTGTGCCTTCCTGGTCAGGTGGGGCAACTCTGCTCAGAGCTAGGAATTCTGCCTCAATTCTTCACTGCACCTGGTACTCAAAAAACCCTTTTGTTCTGAATCAAATGCTCTGGAATGCAACTTCGCCTGTGAGAGGAAGGAGGGTCTAAGCTTCATTTGCACAAGAAATAAAACTATGTACCTAACTGTCCCCTAGGTGGTATCTCTGGAAGGGTGTTACCTTAAGTCAGAAAACTGTTTGCTGTTATAGCCTAGGATGCTTGAGAAACATTTCAGATTAATACACTGTTAGGAGTTCTTAGAAGCATACATAGTGTGTAAGAAAATCATTGCAGGAACTAATTAATATATATACAAATATCACCAAGACTCTTTAAACCATGGTTTGATTTTCAGAAAAGTCCTTGGCCTTCCAAGTAGTAGCTTTTGTCATAGTAGCTGGATTCCGTTACATTTTCCTGTGGCTTGCAGCACCTTTTGACCAAACATTTCAACCTATTTTGGGCAGGAAACATGGGACAATGTAGTCTTTTCTGGAACTGTTTCAAGCTGGCATTGGGGTGCCATTGTCATGGCCTCAAAAAGGCTGAAAGGCTGGTCAAAGGTTGGGCAATGGGGTATCTGTCTGACCCCGCTGTAGAGACAGGGAGCAATCACATTGACTGGGCTGGTCCATGTCAGCTTTTAGCAAGTCCAGAGTTCATAGTCATCCAGAGCAATGTAGTCAGCAACTGAAGCTTGGAGGTATCTGCCAGCCAAGTGGAAATCTGTTAAGATAAACTTAAACTAGGAACAGAAGTTAAAATTTATGGACTTATTTGCAATTTTTAGGCCTACATTCTTAGTAATTGAGAAGATCAGGAGTCCCAAGACCAGGAGAGAAAAATACCATCCTAAGGAATAGACAAGTGGGGAGATTTTAAGCTGTACTTATCCGGAGGCCTTCCTACCCCTATGAAGTGGATCCAGGTTTTATAACTCTTTCTATCCTCTGAGGTCTACAGGAACTATCTTACAAAATGAGATAAAAGTTTTAGATACATCAGTATTGCCAATCTGTACTGAAATTCACATCATAGACAAAGCAGGTGATTCGTATCTGTAAAACAGCAGAAGTGGATTCATACCTTTGAGTCCTAGCAAGAACTACAGATTTGAGTTAAAATCATGTGCATTTTCCTTCTGTCCAGAGAGCCAGGTATAAATTGGACAGAGATTTTTTGGCCTAATGAGAACTACTTTTAAGTTTATATTTATTTAGATGACAACCAAAATGAATCTAAAATGTTGAGCTTGTGACTGAACAGTAAGTAGTCATTGCTCTACCAGCTTATCAAAACTCTATTAAATGTTAAGCTCTGCTTTTCTCCAATGACTGATGGAAGCAGACGCAGAGATCCACAGCCAAACACCAGGCAGAGCTCCAGGAGTCCATTCAAAGAGAGAGAAGAGGGATTCTATGAGCAAGTACATCAGGATCATGATGGGGAAACCTGCAGAGATGACCAAACCAAACTAATGGGAACTCATGAAAGTTGGATCAATGGCTGTGGAGCCTGCATGGGACTTGACTAGGCCCTCTGCATGCCAAGACAATTGTGTAGCTTGATGTGCTACAATGTGGGGTTGGGGGTGGGGCCTGGAGGTAGGATCAGAATCCATCCCTGGTGCATGAGCAGGATTTTTGGAGCCCACTACCTAGGATGGGACACCTCATGCAGCCTTGAGGAAGGGGGAAGGGCTTTGACTTGTCTCTACTGGAGGTGCCGCTCAATGGGAGGCCTTGCCTTCTTGTTGGGGGGGAGTGAGGAGTTGGGAGGGGTAGGCTGGGAGGTTGGGAGGAAAGTCTCCACCCCACAGCTCCCTGTACAAGGGCTGGATTTGAACCTGCTATGTTCAGGCCATGGTGCTCATGAACTGCCCTAGCTCCTGGATGTTTGGCAGTACCCTGAGTCCCTGCAGTAGCCCCTGGGATGCCCTGGCTGTGCCTAACCAACTCAGTGCACCACAACAGTGTGCTTCCCCCATCTGCTACTAACTTGCTCCCAGTCAGAGAGCAAGGAAGAAAGTTATGGAGGAGCACTCTTAGTCTGTCCCAGCCCAACTAAAGGGATCCTCCATCCCTTCCATTGGCCATCTGGCCCCAAAGGCTGTCCATGCACAGCTTCCATTAGGAGTCACAATGCACACACAAACCCAGGCATAAAACACTCATACCTGTTGCCACATTTCTCACACATTTACACATTCATATAGATAGGACATTCCAACAGAGAGGCAGACAATTTCGCCAGGGAAATAGTGTCAGCTGAGCACAAACAGATGTGGGGTTCTCCACCCCCACTGCCAGGGTCTGGAATATCTCCCCGCCTCTTGTGATCATGGTGCTCTGGCGTGTCCACCCTTAACAACTTCTGATCACAATTACTGACTTAGGCTAGCCACAGAAATGAAACTGAACACAGACAGACAGGAGAGACAGACAGACACCTGCTGGCTTCAGGCTCTATGTACAGTGGTCCTGGTGGGCTTGGAGGATCCCAGACAAGCCCCCAAATGTTATACTCAGATTTCAGGGATGCCCAAAAAACCACCATGGAGACCAAATTCCTTATGTAAAAGCAAAGAGCCTTTATTTTCAACCTCAGCACTTGGACTCTCTGTCTGATGCAGTGGTGAAAGCAGAGAGCTCAAAGCCCAAGCAGGGTGGGGTTTTGTCATAGCAGAAGTCAGGGTGAGGAAATTTCCAAGGTTCAAGACCTTGACTGGCTGACATTTGTCTAGGGGTATAGGGCATGTTTGGAATGTCAGGTGTTTTCTCTTAGATGCAGGCCCTGCTGGGTGGGGTCAGCTTATGTCTTTTCCTGGGTCCAGGTGTTACCTGCCAGAAGCTGTGTCTAGTCTTCTCAACCTGTCATGGTAGCTCTGTAGTCAAGCTATTTTGGGCCCACCCCCACAATTCCATGACCATTATGGTGGGGATCATAGCAGCAGGCAGGCATGTTGCTCGAACAGTAACTGAGAGCTTACATCCGAATCCAAAGGCAACAGGCCGAGGGAGACATGGGTTTTTGAAACCTCAAAGCTCACTCCAGTGACAAAACTCCCTCCAACAAGGCCACACCTCCTAATCCTTCCCAAACAGTTCCGTCAACTAGGGACCAAGCATTCACATATATGAGTCTATGGGAGCCCGTTCTAACTCAGACCACCACATCTATTTCCTTCTCTCTCTTAGTCACCCCAAACCTTAGTCTGCTTCAGTTTCATGATGAATAATTGCTAAAATCCAGTACATAGGTTTAAGATCCTGGGAGTGTTCACAAACAGGAAAGTTACCAAGTTCAAAAAGCTTCTGGGCTCAGCATGAGAACTGTTTCCCTTTTCCTTTACATTGATCTCATGAAAGACTCAAACAATTTTAGACAGCAACCTCCTGAACTGTGACCCAAGCAACTCTTCTCTCTTTGTGAGTGAATTGTCTTGGGTATTACATGACAGTAATATGAAACTGGCTAGGACACTAGTCCTTAAAAATGTGGTATTACATAACAGTGGCAGGGGTGGGGGGTGTCAGCCATGCCTTAGGTGGCATGGCATGTGTAGTGACCACAGATGTTTGGCTTTAGGCATTGATGGAAATGCCATAACTTGATGTAGAACATTCTCCTGCATTCCCACAGTCCAAGAACTTATCCCATACAGAGCTCTTAGTAGAGGATTTTTATGAATCTGACTTTCTCAGAGTAGCTCAAAAATGGGAGCTGTACCTCATGTCTTCCTGAATCAGATAGTCATAGCACAACTTTGAATACTTATTCATCTAGTAGATATGTTCATGTCTTGTGGCTGCTGTAACAAATGATATATATTGGAAGGTTTAATCCATGGAAAGTTATTCTTTCTCATCTCTGGAGGCCAAGTGTTTGAAATCCCCAGGACCATGTTCTTTCAAAATGATGAAGGGAAGACCTCTTCCTTTCCTCTCGCAGTGTCTGGTGGCTCTTTCGCTATGGGTTCATCACGTCAGTCTGTCTTCCCATGGCTTCCTTCCATTTATATTTTCATGTGTGTCTACAGTCTCTTCTACAAAAAACATCTGTTGCCATTGCTTGATTTTGAGCCCACCATAAATTTAGTGCCTCTTAAGGTCTTTAAGTAGCTACATCTGGAGAGACCTTATTTCCAATTAAGATTGCACTCTGAGATGTGCACAAATTGTGGAAGATGCTAGTCAATACATACACAGTAAGTGTAGAATGAATAACAGCTAAAATAAGCACTCCATGCCTAGGCATACTCCTTCATCACCTACTCCCATTTTCCCCTGGTCCTTTCTTTGGGAGCATTTATTTCTATATGTAATCAGTGTTGACCACTTGCCAATCTTCATGTGTCTCCATTAGACCACAGTAAGTTTGTGAGTAAGAACCATGCTAGATTTCAACCACCATTTTACATCAAGCACTTACCACAGTTTCTCTTACACAGGACTAAATGAACAACTGTTGGATTAATAAACAAATGACTGAATTAAAAAAATGGACAAAGAAGCAGTAAATGACAGAGACACGTTGGCTTTCCTATCCAAAGCCTGGAGGTCATACCCAGAAGTAAACCAGTTTTGTCTGCAGAGCTAGGCCCCACCCTTGGTTTTGCTGGCTCTCTTAAGCTGGCTGAGTTTGTATAATTGCATTATACAGTGTGCATGTTTTACATGATCAGTATACGTCACTCTAAGTGAACATGTCACCTTGCCTAATGGCTTCTGCAGGCATCGTTTATTGGGGTTGGCATTCTTCTTTTAGATGTTTGTTCCAATGAGGGTGGCAACCCTGGGCCCAGGACCCTCAATGCCAGTTGCCTCCCACCTGCAATGTTTTGCTGAATTAAATATGACAAGAGGATGGCTTTGGGAAATTGTAATAATTGGCAATAGAAAGTCCATGATTATGTCATTAGCTCTTTCTGGGTAGCACTTATGATTGTGACCATATTTCTCTGCTTTTGAGACCATCAGATGTAGCTAGAGTTTTCTTGGTCCTGCCTGGCCCACGGTCAGGACAAATCCCTCTCACCCGCCAGTCCCGCAGCTGCTCAGACCCAACCAAGTAAACACACAGAGACTTATATTACTTACAAACTGTATGGCCATGGTAGGCTTCTTGCTAACTGTTCTTATATCTTAAATCAACCAATTTCTATTCATCTATAAGTTGCCACGTGGCTCATCGCTTACCGGTATCTTAACATCTTCTCATCGCGGCAGCTGGCAGCGTCTCTCTGCCTCAGCCTTCCACTTCCCAGCATTCTCTTCTCTCCTTGTTCTGCCTATACTTCCTGCCTAGCTACTGGTCAATCAGTGTTTTATTTATTAACCAATCAGAGCAACACATTTAACATACAGAATATCCCACAGCAATCAGAATTGTATGGCTAGAAGGAAGAACATCCAAGTACTTCCCAATCTACATCACACCTTTTCTCCTCCCAGCAGTATGTTTAAAAAATACTCTTCTGGAAAAAGACCTGGGTGTTTGTCCTAGCATGACCATTCCACACTATGTGGCCATTGGTAAACTCTCTCAGTAGAGATCTCTGGACACCAGATCTTGAGGTAGAATGACTAAAGGAATTGGGAGAATTCCTTTACTGGGATCTAAGCATGCATTTCTGTGCATTAATACTGTCACAGCATTTATAGTATTTAAAGTAGTTATGTTAAAAGGAATGGGAGCCCATGTAAGCCCAGTCTCTCTCTCTCTCTCTCTCTCTCTCTCTCTCTCTCTCTCTCTCTCTCTCTCCCTCTCCTTCTCCCTCTCCCTCCCCCCCTCTCTCTCTCAATCAGGATGTACGCTCTCAGGTACTGCTACAGTGTCATGCATGTCACCATGCTCCCTACCATGATAAAAATAATTAAACCTCCAAAACTAAAAGAAATCCCCCCAATTAAATGCTCTCTTTTATAAGAGTTGTCTTGGTCATGGTGTCTCTTCACAGCAGTAGACCAATGACTAAGACATCTACCAAAGCAAGATGTCTCTCTAAAGTGTGGAAACTCTGAATACCAGTGCAGGGAGGAAGACAGGCATCACCTGAGCATGGAGAGTGGCTCTGTACCACCATTCACTCACCTGTCTCCCACTCCTGGGGCTTTGGTAGGCATGGGAGTGATCTCATCTTCCCTTCATATGGGGATCTACATTGATTTGTATCATAGGAAATGTGTGGCAGTCCTCTCATAGTAGAGACAAGGGAAAGTATTGGGTTACAGCATCCACAGATACCCACAGGACAATTGCCCCATCATTAACAATGAGTAACCATGTGGTGTCACTGAATACAGAGTGGAGAGGCAAATGTGTACCAGCTCTTAGAAGCATCTGAGAACCGCCTGTCCACACCACACATGACCTTCCATCAGGAGTCCAGAGATCCACAGCCAATCATTAAGAACAGGTACCAAAATACAAAACTCTTTTGCTCTTAATTTAACTTTCTAGTCTTACAAATCAATAAACATAATTCTGGAGAAGAAATGGAAAAGATAGAAAACCATACTGGAAATCAGAAAGCTAGAACTCTGGTGTGCAGCATCCTGGGTCTGATCTGTGCAGTGTCTCTCCAGAGGCTATGTGGGAAGGTCATATAAGTCTGCACTGGTTCAGACAAGGATGCCAACACCGCTGGCAGATGCTTAACATCTCTTTATGTGTTTAATATTAACACAACTTTCTGGGACTGTACTATTACTACACCTATAAGAAATTAGGGAAGAAAACAAAGGTTTTTCACATAATACATGGCATAGCTTTTTGGGGTTACAGAGGTACTAAGTGGAGAAGCAGTAAAACACTTCAAAACCCCGACATTTGTTATTTTTTTAAGATTTACTTATTTATTATGATTACAGAGTTCTGCATGTATGCCTGCATGCCAGAAGAGGGTACCAGATCTCATTATAGATGGTTATGAGCCACCATGTAGTTCCTGGGAATTGAACTCAGGACCTCTGGAAGAGCAGTCAGTGCTCTTAATCTCTGAGCCATCTCTCCAGCCCCTAAATTATTTTTAAAATTTATTTATTTTATGTATATGGTTCTTTATATGCATGCACACCTTCACACCAGAAGAGGGCATCAGATTCCATTACAGATGGTTGTGAGTCACCATGTGGTTGCTGGGAATTGAACTTAGGACCTCTAGAAGAGCAGTCAATGCTCTTAACCTCTGAACCATCTCTCCAGGCCCCCAAACTCAGACTCTTAACTATATACCATCATCAGCTCTTCACATGTACTCCCATGATCCCCACCTCCCTGTATTCATAGTAGCTATAGTGTGGATGATGAGTGATACCCAAATGTACGTATGGAAAGACTTGGTCCTCCAGCATGGAGGGAGGAGGTAGAAGTTAATGAGAGATGTGCACCCCCCAAAGGTAATGCTTGTGGGGCTGCTTGGTGGTTTGTGTAAAAGAATTGATATAATAAACACAATTGTCTCTCCCTATGTTCTACCTTCAGATGTGCCAGTTTATTCCTATGCGTCTTCCTGCCATGAAATGCTGCCATCTACTACTCTCACCAAAACAGAGCCCTTGGACCACCTCTACTCTTAACTAACCCATTGTCACTTTACTTTGATGCTATGCTGATTAGTGTGTGTCAAACTGACACAAGCTAGAGTCACAGGAAGCGGCAACCTCAATTTAGGAATGGCCTCCATCAGGTTGATCTATAAGCATATGTGTGGAACATTTTCTTGAATAATGTTTGATGTGGGAGGACCCACCCTATTGTGGGAATTACCACCCCTGGTTGGGTGGTCCTGAGCTGTCTAAGAAAGCAGGTGGAGCAATCCATGAAGAAAAGCAAGCCAGTAAGCAGCATTCTTCCATGGCATCTGCTTCAGTTCTTGCCTACAGGTTCCCAACTTGAGCTCCTGCCCTGGTTTTCCTTAATGTTGAACTGTAATATGGAAGTGTAAGCCAAACAAACTATTTCCCCCTCATGTTGCTTTTGGTCAAGGTGTTTATCACAGCAACAGAAAGCCAACTAGAACAGATTCCTTAGATACTATAGAATGACAACAAAAGTGACATGCACAACTGTCTTATGAGTGAATAGCTAAGTAGAGCATGACAGAGGTGCTGAGATGCATCTCCACATTTCAGTCTTTAAAGACTGGTTTTATTTTGCCTGTGTCCTCTCTCCTGCCTTTCCCCTTGATTACTCTAGTAAAGGGGGCCGCTATGAAGTAGTCATATGGCCAGAAACTGAGAGAGATCTCTGGCCAACACTCTTGAGGACCTTGGAGGTTAGTCCAACATCTAAATGGAACTGACTGTCAGTAACTTTGTTAATTAAATAGTAGATTGTCTCTACTCTGATGAGACTGCAGATTCAGCCAATCCTTGGTTTCCAGCCTTTAGTGCAAGAGAACACATTAGTCCGTGACAGGTTCATAACTAAAACCATTAGATAAGATGATGAATGATACTGTTCAAGCTGCTACGTATCAAGATAATCTATTAGCAAAAAGCTAGAAAAAAAATAGAGTAGTTGACCCAAAGACAGTGACCTAGGCCATCAAGTATCTTTACTACACTAAAAGTGATCCTTTCTTATTTAAAATTTGGTTCCACAGTGGAACCTGCTGTGCAAGTACAGTGTCATTGGGAACCAGGATGAGTTAATGCAAAGAAAGAAAACAAACACATCAAAAATCAAAAACAGGTCTGTACCTTCTGTTCTAGTCCATTGACCTATAGGTCTGTCTTTGGGCAAATAGTATGCTTCTTTTTGTTACTATGGCTCTGGAGGATTTGATCATTTGAAGTCAGGTAAAGCCATATCCCCAGCATTGCTCTTTGGTTCAGGATTGCTCTGACTTTGTCTTTTGTGCTTCTATATGAACCTTTTATTTTATTATTTCATTGAGAATTTCAGACAATGAGTTTTGACCATATTCACTCCTCCCCCAACTCCTCCCAGATCTAAACCCCTTTACTACCAACCCAATTTTGTCTTCTCTTATATATTTTTTCACATATCAAGCCTGGTTTGTGATGCCCATGTATTCACAGATGTGTGGTCTTCCACTGGAGTGTGTTCAACCTACCAAGAGCAATATTCTTTTTTTTTTCCTTTTATTTTATTTTACAATACCATTCAGTTCTACATATCAGCCATGGGTTCCCCTGTTCTCTCCCCTCCCCCTCCCCTGACCCCCCAGCCTACCCCCCATTCCCACCTCCTCCAGGGCAAAGCCTCCCCCAAGGACTGCGATGAACCTGGTAGACTCAGTCCAGGCAGATCCAGTCCCCTCCTCCCAGACAGAGCCAAGTGTCCCTGCATAAGCTCCAGGTTTCAAACAGCCAACTCATGCAATGAGCACAGGACTCGGTCCCACTGCCTAGTTGCAAGGGCAACATTCTTAAAGAAAAGTAAATCTCCTCTTCCAGCAGCCATCAATGTTAATGTTACTGTTAATGGCTCCTCACATGTGGGTGGGATTTTATGTCCACCTCCCTTATCCATGATAGAATTTGTTCTGTCTTGAGCTTCAATGGGGCTTATCAATGCTCTCATTCCTGCTATGAGTTTATGCAAATAGTCTCCATGTTATGTCCAAAGAATAGTGTTTCTTGTATTCATTCACCATCTCTGACTCTTAGAGTCTCTCTGTCCCCTCTTTCACAATGATCCCAGAGCGTTTGGAGAAAACAGGGCAGTATAGATGCTCTATTTTGGGCTGAGCATCTCATAGTCTCTTATTCTCTGAACCTTGGCCAGTTGTTGGCCTCTGTGTTAATCACCATCTACTGCAAACAGAAGCTTCTCTGATGCATTAATATATGAGTACAACAATAAACTATTACAAGTTGATTCAATACTATATCCATTTGGTAGAATAATAGTGATAGGTTCTCTCTTAGGGCCTATGATCTATCTTGTCACAGATTCTTGACCTAGCAATGGTGCCAGGTTTGGGTCTCGTTGTGAATCTAAAGATGTTTTGATACTTCTATGAAGAGTGCTATTGAAATTTTAATGCTATTAGATTTCAGGCACTGTGGCCACTATTGGTATTATAACCATTTATAAAATACTAATTCTCTTTTTCTATGAGCATGAGAAGTTACGGTACTATTCAATGCTTAGTTATAGAACCAGCCTAGATGTCTGTCCACAGAGGAACAAATGAAAAAAAAAACATGGTACATGTATACATTGGAATTGTATTCAGCCATAAAGAACAAAATTATGTTCTAAGTGAATTGAGCCAAACTCACAGAGACAAAAGCCATATGTTTTCCCCATTTGTAGATCCTAGGATCTATAAAATCATGTACATGAAAGTATAACCAAAATATCTGGGGAAACAAAGGGAATCTGTGGAAGGGGAGGAGGTAAGTAGGAATGTGGTATGAAGAAGGTCAAAGTACATTATATATTTCCATTAAAATGTCTTGTGGAACTGTGCAAAGTGAATACATGCAAGGAAAAAATATTCCTAGAACCAATTTTGTCTGGTCCCAAATCATCTTCTTCTTCTTCTTCTTCTTCTTCTTCTTCTTCTTCTTCTTCTTCTTCTTCTTCTTCTTCTCCTCCTCCTCCTCCTCCTCCTCCTCCTCCTCCTCCTCCTCTTCCTCCTCCTCCTCCTCCTCCTCTTCCCTCCCTCCCTCCCCTCCTCCTCCTCCTTCTCCTTCTTCTTCTTTTTTCATTGTAATATATAAAAAGGACAGGAAAGAAAAGTTAGAGCTGACAGGAGGAAAAGGAGCCAGGAGGGATTTCCTACCATAAACAAGATGGAGGTGAGTAGGTGGTTTGAAGGACTTAAACCAGAATCAGATCCAACTCTCTTCTGTATGAAGCCACCAGGAGGATGTATGGTTTATGAACAATGCCTTCAAAGACAGTCATGATTACTCACCATAAAAATCTCAACAGGCTATGTACCACCCCTTGAAAAATAAAACTAGATGACAAGTAGGTGTAACTATATGTCCTACATAACTATGAGTTATAATTACTGACCACATTCATTTCCCCATCACAGAAAGCATGGGAATTTCATCTAATGAAGTTTGTATGAGAGTTAAGCTCTCTCTCTCTCTCTCTCTCTCTCTCTCTCTCTCTCTCTCTCTCTCTCTCTCTCTGTGTGTGTGTGTGTGTGTGTGTGTGTGTGTGTGTGTGTGCAGAAAGCATGGGAATAAGCATGGGAATTTTATCTAAGGAAGTTTGTATGAGAGTTAAGTTCTCTCTCTCTCTCTCTCTCTCTCTCTCTCTCTCTCTCTCTGTGTGTGTGTGTGTGTGTGTGTGTGTGTGTGTGTGTGTGTCCAGGCTGACTGGCCAATGATCCCCCCAAATCTGCCTTTCTCTGCCCTATTGGCACAGGAATTGCAAGAGACTATCAGCCATGCCTGAATTTTTTATGTGGGTTCTGGTTTGCAAACTGAGGTCTTCATAGTTGCAAGGTAAGCACTTTATTGGTTGAGCCATCTCCCTACTTGCCCCTTTCTTTTTTAAAAAAAAAAAAAAGTTATTTGTGCATACATGTATGGAGGCCAAAGGACACTCTCAAGGCTTGGTTCTACCACTTTGTGGGACCTAGGGATTGAACCCAGGTAGTCAGGTATATATGCAAGTGTCTCTAGCCACTGAGATACTTTTATAGGGCCCACCTCTCAGTTTTGTTGCTACTGACTGACAATTTAACTTGGATAATACCTAGAAATATCAACATCATTTAGTCAACATATCTCAGCTGAAACAAAATCAAAATCACTGATATTTTCAAAGGAAAAAATAAGGCTTATTCACAGATCTCTTATTTCCCAGAATGCAATAGTGAGATGCTTAAAGAATGAATTCAAGGGTGGGCTGAGTTTGAACTTGAACATAAAGCTTACTATTGAAGTGTCCCTGGACAAATAGCTCAAACTATTCAAGCCCCAGGCTCTCTATCTCAACCAAAAGCTATAACCTTCCATAACTTTGCAATGGTTTTGAGAACAACATGAGTTCATGTATGCAAAGTGTTTAGTATAAGGAATGGCACCCAGCAGGATGCTCAATGAGTGATCCTTCTACCGTGTCTCTTTATTATTTTAACAAAATGAGACACGCTGAAAAACTCTTAAGGTCAATATCCCAATATTTCTGTGCTTTACAGAAAAATATTAGGTGATATTGAACAAGACAGAGAGAAAGGAGGGGGCTCTATAATGAATGTTTAGAAGGAGATGCCAATTTAGTAGAAACTTTTAATTTTTATTTATTTAAGAATTTCAAACATATATACAATGTATTTTGATTGTATACCCCCCCATTTCCCTCCCAACTCCTCCTGACTCATCCTACTACATTCTTCTTTCAATTTAACTTCCTCTCTTTTGTTTTTGTTTTATAACCCAATGAGTCAAATTAATTCTGCATGTATGCACACGATTATAAGGTCATCAACCGGAGTGGAGACACATCCTTGAACAACACTGACTCTTCCTTTCCCAGCAGCTCCTCACCTCGGGGTGGGGTCTCAAGAGCATCCTCCCCAATCCTTACTGGAACTTTGACTGGTTTGAGCTTGTGCGGGCAACCACCACTGCTGTCTGTTTATGGGATGAATGGTTCCAAGTGCAGAAGACCCTGTTCCACAAGATCCTCCCTGACCTCTGGCTCTCACTATCCTTTTGTCCATCTTCTGTTTTGTTGCCTGAGCATTGTGAAAAGATGACATGGTATATATGTCACATCTAGGGCTAATCACTCTGTCATTTTCTTCTTGTAGTTGACAGCAGTTATCATACAGGAACAAATTGTTTTAAAAATACACTTCATTAAAAGACTTTTTAGTCCTTTTAATACATAAATGTGCATGATTCTATAAGGAAAGAGAATGCATGCAATATTTCCATAAATTTTTTTCAGCACCAGCACAGAAACTGCTTTAGGAGACATATATATTAGAGACCATCACTATGGAATTGTCAGAGACTTCTCAGACATTCTTCTCTTGAAATTTTGCTCACCTGGGACAGTATTTTACAACTGGAGTTGTAAGTAGCACTTACTCCATGCTTTCTTTTAGTCTCCTTCTCTGCTCATTTCAGTCCTGAGTAAATCATCTAAAATTTAAAAACCCCACACAGGCTATTCTTGCTATATGTTCCCCAGATCTACTGCAGAAAATCCAATTTTTCACTTTGATTTTTATCTATGGTCTTTCTGCCTGCTCCACTTCAGCACCCTGCCTCCAATCCTACCAAGGTTTTCGGTGTTAAATGTGAAGTTTGCTGTGGATTATATATTAACCATGTAGATATTTGCCTTCCCTGTCTCTGTTTTTGTGAAGTGCAATAAAATTTCAGACTGCTGAGTCGCCCAAAGCTTTGGTCTTGCTGGACATCAACACAGAAGGGATACTCCATTTCAGCACCTTGGATAGCAACATCCCGTCCATGAGTTGTGAATAATTTCTGTTTGAAGATGTGGATCATTCACTCCCTGGTCTAGATCTATGCCCCACCCACTATATACCTAGATTTGCCAACAGGTCAGCCACTGCAACAACAGCTGGTGGGAGCCGAAACTAACCCCATGTGGAGCTGAGGAGCTGAGCCATCGTTGACCCAGGATGTCCTTGCCAAGGCCTTGGATTCTCTTTTATTTCATCCAAAGCTTTCATCTCCCTGCATTCTCAGTTGACCTGAGCTATTTCCTCATGTCTTTTCTCTGGTGACTGTCAGTGGCTAATCCCTGGAAGTGTTAAGCTGCTCACTTGAGTGTAAACTGATTTAAAAAAAAAAAAAAAAAAAGATGCCAGCTAAACAGACAAAACATTATCAGTGAATTGTGTACTTTAGATAGGGTACTCTAAGACTGATAAGCCCCAACCGTCCAAATAAAGCCATAATTGTGGCATAGAAGAGAGGGAAGAGCTGAGGGTTGAAATAGTGGTTCTGCCAAATTTATTCATTCTTGTGTGCACTTGCTAACCAAATATGAACTGAGTGCCCACAGCACCAGGCTCTGTGCTGGGCGAATAGAGTAGTGAATAAAACATGCAGCCAATAATCCTGAAAGGTGGACATTATCAAGCTAAGGAATTATTGTGTGGTTATAAATTATAATAAAGCTATGATTTAAAAAAAGAACAGGACAGTATAATTGAGAATATCAAGACTGTCGTAGTGCAGACAGGAGGGTCAGGACGTTTCCTCTGAGGAACATTTAAGCTGAGACTTCAAAAATGAGAAATGAGGCTGGGGATGCAGTTCAGTTGGCAGAGTGCTTGCTTAGCATGCATGGAGCCTTGAGTTTGATCCTCAACACATAAACCAGGAGTGATAGCATCTGCCTCAGATTTCAAAGACTGGAAGTTGGAGGTATAGGGATCAGGAAATTCCAGGTTATCCTCGGTTACATAACAGATTCAAGACTAACCTAGGCTACATGAGGCCTTGCATGAAAATAAAAGAAAGATAAGAAATTAAGACCCATGCAGTGACAAGAGTACATTCCAGGCAAATAAATGTTCTAAAGAATGAATTCACTTGGCTTCTTAAACAATAAAGTAAAATAGGAATAAATATGATGCACGGAGTGAGAAGAAGCACACAAGAAGTTAGTGTCTCAGCTGGCAAGCACTATCATGCTGTACAGCAAACAGGACACATAATGGCATACAGCATTGTGTTTTCTGTCCGTGTGTGTGGTCAGCTTGGAATCCGTTTTTGGTTGAGCCCCTCTCACCTACTGGCAGCCAGCTAGTCCACTCGTGCTGTCAAAGCAATGCCAAAGGCACAAACATGCAATGGCTCATGTGATTTTGGCACAAAAGTACAATGCCATCATTCTATTGGCCAAAGCAAGTGACGCACTGAGCTAAGAGTCCATGGGAAGGTGCTGGGTATTCACAAACCAAAAATCTATATACAAAGCAGAAATGAAAACCTGAGCTATTTGTGAAACATTTCAAGAGTAAAATGACAGGTAGATAGAATCAGATCAAATAAGTCCTTCAAGGCTGATCCATGCAGCTTAAATTTTATTATACTGTAGAAAGCCATTAAGCTGGTCTTCTATGGGCCGTATAGCTATGAGCAGGTGACTCGTCATTTTGGATCCTCATCGATGTAGTCAGTATGTGTATGCTAGAGACTAGAGGGAGCTTGATTTTGTGTGAGGAATTAACTCCTTGGCCTGGGGAGATGGCTCCATGACTAAAGTGATTGACACACAAGAATGAGACCTAAGTTTGACTCTTTAAAACTCGTGCTTTTAGAAAGCAAGGTGTGATAATGCATGCCTGGAATCTAGCTTTGTGGAAGCAGAGACAAGAGGATTCCTGGGAGACTTGCTGGCCCCGGTCTAGCAAAATTGATGAGCTCCAGTTTTTGTGAGAGACTTAAAAAAAGGTAAGGAATGACTGAGGAAGATACTTGACATCAACTTCTGGCCTCCACATGTACACATATATGCACACACAAGCATTTACACATTTGCACAAAGAAAAGAACTCTTTAAATCTAGTACCATTTGTGTACAAAAATAAGCACATTATGTATATGAATATACATGATGCTACATTTATACATGATTGGGTTATTGTGAGAATTCACTGAACAGGAACAGGAACAGGAAAATGTTTTCTAAATTGTGAAATGCTGGAGACCATCATTTTTAGGGAAATTCTGCAGTGTTGATTAGCAGGATTATTATTTCATAAACCAGAAAGCTGGAACGTGGAGAAGTTAAATTGTGTTTTATAACACAGTGAAGAAAGAGAGGAGGAGCTAGGAGTGAGACCCTCATCCATCTGACTCCAGGGCTCGAGCCTTCAATTAACTATAAATTAAATAAGTTGCTTCCCCAGATGAGGAATTGGTGGTGGTAGTGCCTTTAACAGAGATTACTGGGTTTGATAGGAAGTGATGGGTGTGATTTAGACCTTCCCCAGCTGCTGCTGAGTTAGCAATCGTTCCTTGTCCCAGGCAGCCCAGTGGCCAGCAGCTAATTCACCAGGGGCCATACCCACTGATTTGTTCATCAATAACCCATTATCTCTGCCATTGTAAATATCTCAGAAAGAATGTGGCTTTCTGGGAAGAATACCGAAGTACACCCAGACAGTTTCCTGTCTGTGGTCTGGATCTCTAAAAAAAAAGAGAACATATCCTTGCTGGCATCCCATGACAAAAGGTCACAGACACCTATTTCCCACAGTCCTTGACAGGGGGACCCAGTGGGATGGCTAGAAGATAGGGTATTTCTATAGGCTCATGTCACAGCTAGCATTTGTAGGGCACTGGGGAAAAGGATGCTTCCATCTCCGGGAACACAGATCAGAACAGGATGCATACACACACACACACACACACACAGAGAGAGAGAGAGAGAGAGAGAGAGAGAGAGAGAGAGAGAGAGAGAGAGAGAGAGAGAAAGCTTGTCTGCAGGTCTCACTCTCAGAACCAAAGAGACTAATTTCATAGATTTGGATTCAAGCCTAGAAATGTGATTTCATTTTAACCCAGTGGTTCTGGAGTTCTGATGAAAGCAGAGAATGGGAAACATTGATGAATGAGGTATTTTCATTTAAGAATTGAAGGTGAGCCACAGCCTCATGTTGGGTGCTAAGACATGGCAGAAAGGCATGCAGCCTCTGACCTCAAGTTCTCACAGACTAGATGTGAAACAAATACAATGACACATGAGAACATGTGACAAGGAGTCACCTGAGCTGCATCAGGTGTTTCAATCCAGCAAGTCACCCCTGGCTGTGTGAGAAGCCAAGGGTGTCAGTTTTACCCACATGATCCCCAATCTATTCATATTCCAAAGGCATTATTTGCTTCTTTACAACTTCACACCACCACCACTACCTCCACCACCTGCCAACTCCCCTGGTTCTGATACCAGTTTTTTGTTTTTTGTTTTAAAGAGGCAGAAATTTCTGTTCTGGCCTCACTCTGAATGGCTCAGACACTGCTCAGCCACAATAGACACAGAGGAGTGTTCCTCACTACCTTCTCACTGTGTAGGTGCCAGGAGACACTTGTATAGGAATAAATGTCACAGATGCATCGTAAAGGTAGCGACTTGTTCTTTATGGTGTTCTCAAAAAGTCCCTCAACAAACAGGGGCTTGATGGCTAGAGCAAAATTGCATCAATGAGTCAAAAAGGGTGGGGGTGAGTCCTTTCATTAAGTGCAAAGAACCTCTTCTGTCTCAACAGAAGGAGAACTTGGGAGATAGGATTCATTTTTTAAGTTGTTCTTCATTTTTTGAGAATTTCATACATGTATATAATAAAATATGATCACATATACCTCCAATTTCCCCTTCCAAATCCCAGCCTATGCCCCTCCCAATTGTATGTCTTTTCATTGAGAACTCACTAAGTCCAGTTAGTCCTGCTGTGAGTGCATGGGGATGGGGCCATCCATTGGAACAAAGGAAACCTACTAGTGGCTAAATGCTCAGTTAGGAATGACTGTCCCTCCTGAGCAGCTATCCATTGCTACTAACTCCCCAGCAAGGGGTGGGTCTTAGAGAGATCTACCTCACCTATGCAGAGATCGGACTGACCAGATCTCATGCAAGTCATGCAGGTAGCCATAGCTGCGGCAAACTCATGAGTGAAACAGCCATGCCACATCCAGAAGACAGTGTCTCACACCATTCCTTCACACCCTCCAGACTCTTTTCTTTGGAATGAAATGAACTTCCATTCAGAATTCTCAAAAACAGATATCATTTCAATAAAATACAGAAGCTGCCCTCAAGGATCACCAGACATTAAAAGGAAATCTTTAATATGAAAGAATAAAACCTTAAAAGGCCAGAGAGAGAGGAAAAAACAAACTATTTGGGGAGAAGAAAACTACAAATAAAACATTTCTAAGAGTCGAGTAGAAAAAATACACAGAGAGAAAATTAAAAGGAAAATGGAGAGGCAAAATTAAAGGGAAAAAGCTAAAGATATTTTACTATGTGAAAATTTTATAGAAATCAAGTGTACTTAGAAAACAAATTTAAATAAATTTTCAGAATATAAAGCAAAATGATAGGTGAATTAAAAGTTTAAGTTAAGTATCTTTTCAAAAAATAAGTATCAAAATAATGTGCTTCAAAAACAAAGAAAATAAAAGTAAGAAGAAATTATCCAAAAAAATAAATAAATAAAATTAAAACAGTCATTCTATAATTGGAAGATGTGTTTGGTATAAATTGTCCATCTTAAGCTATGAAACAGAAGAAGGGAAGAGGAGAAGGAGGAGGGTACGAAGAGAGAGGAAAGGCAGGATTCTCCCCAGGGGTCACTGCTAAGGAAGTCCAGAACTTGGAGTCACAGGGCAGCCAGGAAACATCATAAGAAAGGGCTAAGAGTGAGCCCCAGAACAGCATGTAGCACACAGGGAATAGGGTTAAATTAGCATCAGACATCTCAGCCTCCAGTGGGAGGAAACTGTAGATCCATGTCAACATTTTTAATTTTAAAAAAATGACTTAAAACTGAGCTTTCTATCTCTAATCAGTCAAACAAATGAAAATGCTTTTTTTTTTTTTTAATTAAGGCATGTAAGATTTAACAACAGAAGAAAAAAAAAAAACCGCCACCACCACAACAACAAAAAAAATCCTCCCATGCACCATTATTGAAGAAATGACTCCAAAGTGAGTTTGAATAAAATGGACTTGTAAGTCAAGGGAGAGAAATTTATGAGCTGGGCATGGTGCTGTGCACACGCAGTCTCACTGTTGTGGAGGCCCAGGCAGTGGGACCTGGAGTTCACGCTAAACTGAACTCCACAGCACGAGACCCTGACACAAATGAGGGAGCAAAGGAGGCAGGGAGTGGGCAGAGGGGAGAGAGAGGACAGGACGAGGAAAGATGTGGGGAAACAGGAGACTCAGCACAAGACTGGAGAAGAGAAATGGTGAAGATGAGTGACAGATCCAGACCTAGAAACCAAACACACAGAGGAAGCAGTTAGCTGCTCTTTGGGGTGATTTTTATTTGTTTTGATTTGTTGTTGTTGTTGTTGTTACCTTACCAGAGGAAAATGTTTGGATAGCTTTTTATCACATTTTAAAGATGGAGCAAAAAAACCAAGTGCTACCTAAGCCAACATGAATTTTATGTTGACAGCCAAGACCAAGGTAGCAGCTGAAGATGATGGGGTTGTTCCCCAGCAGGTGCTGATCGTGAAGGAAATGACAGGGGAGAGAAACTGACTTCTAATGTCCTCTCCAATCAAATGTCAGGAACAGTGATTCAATCCTAGGAATGTATCCAATGGCTGTGCTAGGCAGCTCTGCCCAAGTGCCAGAGAAACTGTCGTGACTAATTGTGTAGTAAAGCTTCCATTGCTGTCTCTCCTCAGCAAAACTAGATGTCTCTGTCCACCAGGAAGTCATGTGACAGGGAAAAATTCACCAACCCCAACAGAAGACTCACAACAGCAGAGATGGAAGTAGAGGCATGTAAAATTGCAGTCTTAGAGATGGGCTACCCCACTTCTTTTAAAAAAAAATTAAAATGAGTATTCTTGTTTTTTTGTTTTTTGTTTTTGTTTTTAATTTATCTGTGGTGACTTGAATAAGATACCCGACCCCCATAGTCTCAAGCATTTGTATACCACCCCATTTGATGATGTTGTTTGAGTGCATTTAAGTGATCTGGCCTCCCTGAGTGGATCATCTTTCCCAGTTTGATCTCCTTGCTTTCTGCTTGTGGTTTGAGATGTGAGCTCTCCTCTGGTTGCCTCCAGCTCAGCCACTGTGTCTGCTATCTGTTGCTGTGCTGTCCCTGTCATTATGGGACCCTAGCCCTCTGGAAACACAAGCGCAAATAAACTTCCTGCTATAAGTTGCCTGATCATGATATTTTTATCACAGCAATAGAAAAGTAACTAATATAATATTCAGTCAAATCCTATATGATTTTCACAAGCTTATCATAAGAAAACATCTACAAGAGAAACAAATTGCTGTATTATACACTTATGTAAAAGCTTTTTCTATATGTTCTCATGATTCAGGTTTCCTTTTACTCATCGGGTGTGGAACACTACACAAAACGAAACCAAATTGCATTGTTATTGTATTTAGACTTGTTTTTAACATGGATTCAAATCTGTAACTTGAATCTTTCTACTGAAGAAGTCTCATGGAAAAAATAGGGACTGGCCAGATGTGAAGAAGTAAAATAATATTTGGATCATGTGGAAGCAAAAATTCAAAACAGCACACTTGGGTGCTTGCACAGAAAACCTGAATTTGATCTTCAACACGTATATTAAAAGGTCAAGTGTACTGGTGCCTGTTAATCCCAGTGCTGGGGAGGCAAGACAGGCATGTCCCTGGGGGCTCAGTGGCCAGCCAGCCTGGCCTACTTGGTGAAGTTCAGGTGAGAGACCCTGTCTAAAATAATAATAATAAGGTTAAAAGTTCCTGAATAAGAAAACCTGAGTTTGACTCTGGCACTC
This sequence comes from Peromyscus leucopus, assembly GCF_004664715.2. Taxonomy (NCBI): domain Eukaryota; kingdom Metazoa; phylum Chordata; class Mammalia; order Rodentia; family Cricetidae; genus Peromyscus; species Peromyscus leucopus. The sequence continues at coordinate 23,030,961 of NC_051086.1, forward strand.
ATGTACACACCACTACACACACACACACACACACACAGCACACACACACCACCACACATGCACACATACCTGCACACACACACAAGGTGTGTTGACAAGACAAAACAGCAGGGAAGAGGGGATGACTTTGGTTGGTAGAGTGTAAAGTATCCTACTTCCCAGGTTTCCCAATGGCAGCTGCTCGTATTTGCTCTAATCTCACAAAATGGCGGGCACTATACTGACTGAAGCCCTGAATTATTTTCTTCAATGCTCAGCTCAAACTTAAGTACTTAGGGCCTCTTTCCAAGCTGAGAAGCCAGATGCAAAGACAACAAATACATATTCTGTAAAGGACATGGTGGGTAGAGCAGTCCCCATGTGCAGGACATTATTCTGGAGAGCCATGAGCACCTGCAATTTGGAAATGGTGTTTGAGAAGGGTGAATTATACCCCTGCCACCACTCTTAGGAGCAGAGAGCAGGCATGTGCTACCCTGCATGGCATTTCACAAGCCTGGTACTTGTTAATTAGTGCGTAAGTTAATGTCATCTTATTCCCTGACATGAGGGAAAGATGGGAAACGGACACGGCTCTCAGTTTCACAAGCGTCGACTGGATCTGGGCTTCTCAGCAGCCTGTGTGCTGGGAGAAGCGGAGTGGATAGATTGACTTTCTGAGCTGTGAAAACTGGAGAAAGTTCAATACGTCAGCTGTCAGCATAGGGTCCCTTGCAGGCTCAGGAATTTCAATTTCAAAGTACAAGAGACTGAGATCTGGAAACACAAGATCATCAAACGCTAATGATTCCTGAAGTCTGCTAGGGGCGTGGAAGCAGGTGGGGAGCGATGGCTTGGGGAAGATGCGCCTGGGCTAAGAGCACTTCTCGCACTGGATTAATTCGGTGGGCGTTTGAAGGAGAGGAGGCAGCCTGAATGGGAAGGAGTGATTCCCTGAGATATTTCAAAGGCCTCGGAAGGGTCGCTTATTCATGCCTGCTCTGGTCTCTGCTGCTCCCTTGTGAATAGATGAATCTCCAGGAAGGCAGAATTTCTGAAAAGGCAGTGACCTTCAATGGACAGACAGACAGTTCAAGCCATCTGTTAGAGAACAAAACACGACTTCATAAAATGGGTTTCCCACACACTGTGGATCTGTATTGTTGAGGACCCCCCGCCATGCTCTGTGTGTGTGTGTGTGTGTGTGTGTGTGTGTGTGTGTGTGTGTGTGTAGGTGCATGGGTATACATGTGTGTACATGTATGTACATGTGTGTAGATCAGAAAATAACTTCAGATATTACATGGGTCCCAGATGTCCAAACTCAAGTCCTCATGCTCATATGGCAAACATTTTTCTGACAGAGCCATCTTCAGCCAGGATACTTTTGGTTTTGGGGGTTTTTTTGTTTTGTTTTGTTTCTGTTTGGTTTTTTTGTTTTTTTGAAGCAGGGTGTCTCTGTGTAGTTTTTGTGCCAGTCCTGGATCTCGATCTGTAGACCAGGCCGGCCTCGAGCTCATAGAGATCCACCTGGCTCTGCCTCCCAAGTGCTGCAATTAAAGGTGTGCACGGCCACCACTGCCTGGCTCAGTATACTTTTTATGAATGTAAAAGTTCTACAGGGCCAAAGCAGAGATTTCGGCTGCACATCTTGACACATTTTGTGCATGTGGCCACTGATGTGATTTTCTACTTTCTGTTGTTGGCCTAGGACTTCACTCAGGAGGTCACTCTACTGTCGAGTAAGTTCCAGTGTCTGCCTGTCTCTGCCTCTCATCTCACCAGAGCTGGGCTTACAGATGCGGGCCACCAGGCTTGCCTCTTACCTGGGGACCTGACCTCAGGCCACGCTTCCAAGGGTGCTTCATCCACTTGGCCATCTCCCCAGCCCATGGTTCAGCATGAGCATTCATCCTGATCCTGGAACAGTCCCCGTTTATACCTGCTGTGCCCACAGATGTCAATTCTGTGCCTTTTGTTCTCAAACGGACTCCAGCTTGTTTTGCTAATTATATTTTATCTCAGATTCTCCGATATTGTTGAAAGTTGCTCATGTCTTGCTATTCTGGAATAGACAGCCAAAAGTACACATTGCAAGAGTTCATTTAGGAGAAAGTCATGAGCAGGCAGCATGGATGTAGGGTGACAGAAATCAGAAACGTGTTTCCTTTGTAGGGACAGGGAATGTGGTTGGTGACCAAAATGGGCTGTGACAGGACTTGTGTAGGTGACTGAGACTTGATTCTGTGTTGATCCTGATAGAAGTTACATCAGTGGCCACATGCACTAAGATGTATCAAGATATGCAGTTGAAATCTCTGCTTTGGCCCCACAAAAATTCTACCTATTAAAAATTATCATGGCTGGGGATGGCTCAGTCAGTAAAGTGCTTGTCACATGAGCATGAGAATCTGAGTTTGGATACCCAGGATCCACATAAGAATTCAGGAATGGTGGCACACACCTGTAATACCATTGCTGGAGAGGCAGAGACAAGAGGATTAGCCAATCAACCTAGCTAACCAGTGAGCTCTAGTTTCATTGACAGATCTTGTCTCAAAAAGAATGTGAACAGCAATTGAGGAAGACACAAACATTAACCTATGGCACACATGTGCATACACACAAATGCATGCACACACACAATGTGTCATGGTATGGATGATAGTAAAACATACCATCACTTTATTTACTGTAGACTCTTTTAATCAGCAAGCTGTGCAGACATGTGCTTCCTACCTGTTTCTTTAGCCTCCTTTATAATTTATGTACTAGATAGGGCTTCCAGGGTCTCTACCCAGAGACTTCAGTTCCAATTGCCAGAAGAACATTCCCTGACTTTGCAATGTCTCACCTACAGGTGACACCTACTGATTGATAAAAACATGTAGATAAGATTTTTATTACCTCATCTAGGACAAAGCATCCGGTGACATAACCCCTATCCATTCTCATATCCTAATCTCAAATGAGAAGATTCTCCTCAGAGCCAAGTGAACCCAGGCCTCTGGGTTGAGCATGGAAGACCATCAGGGTTCCACACTGGGATTGACTGTGTCTAAAATGTCATCAAAAATCCATTGCTGGGAAGAGCTAACACCCCAGATTATCATCAGAGTTGGCTGTGGAAGTGGGCATAGCAATGAGTTTCATCGGATGCTGAGGTCACTTGAGGGTTAGATAAAAATGCCAATCTTTGCATTTTTCCAGCTGACTTTACACAGATGGCAGATGGCATCCTCCCTAAAAGTCTGAAAAATCCAGAGACTTAGATGCAGACCCACACCATCAGTGAGAGAAAGGGGGCTCCTGGATACCAGAGTGCTGAAATATTTGCCCCTGAGCAGCCAGAACGGGGAAGAGATGGGGGACCTTTCAGTTCACGACAAAAGGGTGGAAAGAAGCACAGAAGAAAGCCAGGAGTGAGGAACAGTGAAGGCTCGGGGGACAGCTGGGAAAGGGGAGAGGAGAAGCTTGTCAAACAGGATAGAAGCTGGGCGAGAACAGGAGATTCAAAGCAGGCCGGAATGTCTGCATCCATTTAAGGGCCGGGAGTGTGCTAAGTTAGTTAAAGAAAGTCATCCTCAGGCATTGGAAAAATTCAATTTTCATCACAGCCCTGATGACATTTCCTTTAAGCACCAGATTCAGCAGAGAGATACACCTCCAGGGGAATTTTTTTCTCTCTGCAGTCAGAAGGCCAGATAAGGAAACCCAGTTAAATGTTCTCTTTTCTGCTATGCAAATGCTCTTCCACAACACTAACAAGATAAATATATTTCTGTGAGATACCAAGTTTTCAGAGTCATGAGTTTATTTGTGAAGGTTTCTAGCCATGCTTTGCCTTGTAGCTAAAATTTTTAGAATAACTTTTATTTATTCTTTGATAATTTCATACATATATACAGTGTATCTTCATAATATGCACCCCAGCTCCCACCTTTCACTCAGGTCCCCCAGAAACTCCACTCAACAACATGCCCCCCTTCTTTATTTCCTCTCTCTCTCTCTCTCTCTCTCTCTCTCTCTCTCTCTCTCTCTCTCTCTCTCTCTCTCTCTCTCTCTCTCTGTGTGTGTGTGTGTGATGGAGTTCAATTAGCACTCCCTACCGGAATGTTGGCTGGTCTCACCGGCTTGATCCTGTGTGGTCTTGGTAGGTGACCATAGTTGTAGTGAATTCATGAGTACAATGGCCAGATCATGTCCAGAAGACAGAATTTCACAGCTTTTCTCCCATCCTCTGGCTCCTATATTCTTTCTGTCTTCTCTTCCACAATGTCCTCTTGGAGGGGTGTTAGTATGAATGTCCCATTTAGGGCTGAGCACCCGACAGTCACTTAGCCTCAGCACTTTGACCAGTTATGAGTATCTACATTGTTAAAAATTTTAAACCATCTTTCCAATGAAAGATCTACTCTCAATGCACAAAGCTTAGAGGTGGAGACTGGGTCTTTTGCTCAGTACATAGCTTTGGGGCACTAGAAATACCATAGAAATGTCTAATAAAGGTGCCTGGGTGAATAAACATCACTTTGCCTGCCCTTCTGCTCAGGCGGAGAAAGTGGCTAGGCCACAGCTATAAAGAACTAGTGAAAGGTCACTTAGTTGGAGATGATATCTGATTATCCACATGTACAGGCCTTCCACTATGCCATGAGTCAGTGGCTAGCTAAGGAAATACTAGGAGAGCACCCTGGATAAACATCAAGTCTTGAGCAAACTAGTTAGGACTGAGGCATGCTATTACAATGCAGCCTTATAAAAACTTAAACTCCAGAGCTGGGAAGTAGCTCAGCTGGTAACACATTTATATTACAAGCATGGGTTCAAATCCCCAGAACCATGTATAAAAGCCAGGCATAGGGGCATGTAGTTGTAATCTCAGCACTGGTGGGGGGAGGGGGGACAGGCACACCCCGGGACTTTCTGTCCTGCCAGCCTCGACTATTTGGTGAGCTGAGGCTAAGAAGAGTGCTCTCTTTCCAAAAAAACAGTGGATGCTATCTGAGAATGACAGCTGGTGCTGTCCTCTGGTCTCCACAGACAGGTGTGTACACACATGCCTGCACACAACACACACAGACATGCACACACATTCTGTTACACACACACACACACACACACACACACACACACACACACACGAAAGAAAAGAAAAAACTCTTTTACCATGTCTCCATCCCTCTTACTCTGACCCTCCCGTCTTCCTTCAATGAGGCCCAATAATCCACCTCATCTCACCATTTTTCATCACAGGTCCTGGGGATTAGGACATAGATGTGCACAAAGGTCTGCAGTACTCAACCTACTACAGTGGTTATCACTTTAAATTTGTATATTACTTTTATTTATGTATCTGGAGGGAAGAACATTCCATGATGTCCCTGGGGAGATCCAAGGACAACTTGCAGAAGTCTATCCTCTCATCAGTGGGTCCCAGGGATCCAATTCAGGTTGACAGTCTTGATAGCAAGCATCTTTACCCAGTGAGCCATCTCACTGGCCTAGTTGCTACACTTATTCAGGGATTGACTTTACCCAAGTAGTACTACTCAAAAAGCCTGCATCAAATATGCAAGGACTTTCCCCCAAACTTCTTTGATTGTTAGATTTTATTTTTATTTACTTATCTAGGATTTTTAGTATAATTTTAGTATACCTCTTATTCCAGAAGCTCTCCATGTACAATGTTCTGGGAACTCTCCATATTAGCTGTTAATATTCACAATAGAGGGAAATATCTATAGCCCAGAACCCTCCACATTCTGACTCTGTCTTATAGGAGTCAGTGGCATTTAACAAAGCCCCCTTGTGAAGAAATAGAAATAAAATAGATTAAGGCAGAAAGAGCGACTGAGAAAGGGGACCAGCCATCACACATCCAAGAGAGAATTCTTGTCAAAACCCAGTAATTTGGTCACAAACTATGTAAGGAGTCCCACTTCACCTGGTTGCACAGTAGTCTTTCCAGAGTTCCCACTAGAAGGTCATGATTGGCATCACTGCCCCCATCTCCACGGTGGTAAGCTTGGGGGTGAAGGGGAGAGGGAAATCAGCTCGGCCAGCTCACCTCTTGAGATGCTCCCTACTTCACCATGAGCCACAGCCTCTTCCACAGTTAATTTCTCCAGGACAGCCTCAGATTAGGAGAAAGTGATTGCATTTGCTGGGGTCTGTTTGCCCTCGTGGATATGCACTCACTCTCTCTTATTCATACTTCTGTGCAGAGCTATCTACCTCTTCAACAAAAAAATAATCCCTATAGCATGAACAAAATCAAACCAGAAGGCATGTCTAAGTGTTGGAGTGGGTGAGCAAATGGATTTTGTTCCAAAAGTCTCTTTTCTATTTTGCTTTATATTTTATATTTATTCAGTGTGTGTGTGTGTGTGTGTGTGTGTGTGTGTGTGTGTGTGTGTGTGTCTGCGTGTGTCTGTGTGTGTCTGTAGTTGTGTGTGCACACATGTGCATTCCTATGTGGCATGTGTGTATATGGAGGACAGAGGTCAACTTTTAGAGTCAGATCTCTCCTTCCCACACAGCGCCTCAGAATCAAAGTCAGGGCCTCAGGAGTAATAACAAGAACCTTTATCCATAACACTAGGCCATCTCATTGTTCTCCCAACATTCTCCTTGTTGAAACAAAGGATTTAATAATTATATTTTTCCATAAAAAGCCAGATGGTGAGTCTTTTAGACTTTATGAATCACACAGTCTCTGTTGCCTCTCAACCCTGACTTAGCCTAGAAACACCATAGACAACATGTCAATGAGTGGGCAGTATTTACAATATGTCAATGAGTGGGCAGTATTTACAATATATAAATGAGTGGTTATTACCTATAATATGTAAATGAATGACATTACTTACAATATGTCAATGAGTGGGCAGTACTTACAACATGTGAATAAGTGGGCATTACTTACAATATGTAAATGAGTGAGCATTACTTACAATATGTTAATGAGTGGGCATTACTTACAATATGTCAATGAGTGGGCATTACTTACAATATGTCAACAAGTGGGCGTGACTTACAATATGTCAATGAGTGGGCATTTCTTACAAGCAAAGGCAATGTAGAAATTTGACCTAATCATACCTACTTTCAATTTGGTCTTTTCTCCTCTCCATTATTTAGAAGTGGGAAACAGAGGAGGAGAACAAGCTGATGAGAACTCATGTAGGAATTCCCAGGAGCCATGGGAAGTGAATGGAGACAGAAGGCACCACCCATTCTTTCCCTCCTCACTCAGGGCGGCCCTGAGGAGTCAGGTAAAACAAGACCATGGCTCCTGCAACAGCTCAGCTCCCTGTCTCACACTGCACAGCCAATTCCCTTTGGAGAAGAGTAAAGACTTGGATTCATTTCCACTTCAAGGTACCACTGGGCCACAACATGACCATCTCAAGGGATGGGGGCCTCAATTCTCAATATCACTTTCATGAACAACTGGAGTATACCATGGGAGAAGATGAGACAGAGAGGAGAAGAAGGACCCTCAGAATGTAACTGCTTACACTACTGCATATCCATTCCTTCAACAAGGGACCCCAATTATGCCACCAATATAGGCCTAATCATATTTTTTAACCAAGATTCATTTTTCCAAATACCTATTCCATAAAATCAATGCTGTTGGTTAGTTAGTTAGTTATTGTGAGACAAGGTCTCACTCTTTAGCTTCAAGCTCATCTGTACCTCACTGCATAGCTCAAACTGACTTCAAAATTAAAATCTTACCTCAGCTTCCAGATTGCTGGACTCACATGAATGTGCAACCATACCTGGCTAGTCAATGTAATACAAATTGCTAAATGGTCTTATTAATAAAAAAAAAAAAAAAAAAAAAAAAACCTGGAGCCAGATATTGGGGTGAAAGCTGAAAGACCAGAGGAATAGAAAAGCCAACCACAAGTTCTTACCACTAGCTAGGAAATGCTCAGCCCAAGAGAGAGCTATATCCTGTATACTCCTGCCTTACATACCTTTCTGTGCCCTGCCATCTTACTTCCTCTCTCCACCCAGCTACATCATTTCCTCTTTCTTCCAAGCTCTATCACTTCCTGTCTGTCTATACAGACCTCCAGACCTCTATGGTTAACTAGCACTGGGATTAAAGGCATGTGCCGCTACACCTGGTTCTGTTCCCAGTGTGGCCTTGAACTCACAGAGATTCAGATGAATCTCTGCCTCCTGAATGCTAGGATTGAAGGCGTGTGCTACCACTGCCTGACCTCTATATTTACTATAGTGGCTGGCTTTTTCCTCTGATCCCCCGGCAAGCTTATTTGTTAGAGCACAAATAAAATATCACAAGTCAATGCAATCCTAACTGTGACAAACAGAGACAGAGCACTTGCCTAATTTGTGCAAGGCCAGAGATTCAATTGCTAGTAATAGAAAAATTATAATTTTTTAATAATATATAATAAGTCAATAACAAAAAAAATTTAAATGGTTTAGAAGGAAACAGAACTTGATTACCTAAGTTCAATTCCTGGGACCCACATAGTAGAAAGAGAGAACTGACTCCCACAAGTTGTCCTCTGACCTCCACATGCACACAGTGACACACATTTCCCCCCAACACACACATACACTATAAATAAAAATTATATTAGGGCTGGGGAGATGCTCAGCAGCATGAGTCCATGGCATTGGGTACCAATGAATAAGAAGTGTTCATCTTGTTGCTTGTTAGTTGCACAAGTTAAGTGTTTGTTGCACAAGCAAGGGGACTAGAGCTCAGATCGCTAGAATACAAGTAAAAGCCAGTGTGTGTGGTGGCCCACTTGTAATGCAGAGACAGGATCCAGAGCAAGCTGGGCAGCTGGACTACCCAAAACAGCAAGGTTCAGGATCAGCAACAGATGCTGTCTTAAATGAATAAGGTGTTTCAAAATCCAGGATGGCACCTGATTTCATACACACACACACACACACACACACACACACACACACACACACACACACACACACAGTTACATTCATGGAAATGCATACATACAAATGAAAAACAAGAAGGAAAAATGAATTAAGATTAGCCCAGACTATTTCTGTCTTTTCTTAAATCTAAGATTCTACTAATTATAAGACTTATGCTATTTTACAGACCACAGCAAGCAAAAAATATCATGATAGTGCATGGCCACTAACCTGCATTCTAGTTTCAGGGATGGGAAAATGTGGGGACATAAAGTACAATTTAAAATCAATGACATATAGTAAAAGTGATGTGAAAGGCAAATAAAATTAGATCCCTAATTCCCACCCTATAAAAAATTATATTCTGAATGGATTAAAGGCCTTTCCATGGAAAAGAAAAAATCTTTAAAATATTTTGTATGACAAAAAAAATAATAAAATACCAGAGAAAAGGCAAAAGGCAGACCTCAGCTGGGAGAAGAAATTTGCAACATAAAACAAAGAGTGGGTCCGTCCTCAGAATATAAAGGAACCTTACAGATCAATAAGAAGAGAGGAACGGCCCAGTGTGAGGGAGGCAACTCACAGAGGAGGGCCAGAGTGGCTTGCAAATGTGTGGGAAGAAGCAGAAAAATGCAGATTGAAGCAATAGCAGTGCACCCACCAGAGTGAGCTGCAAGTGTATCATGGTAGGCCTGCCTGCTGCCACACCTTCCTCTCCCTGAAGGACTGTACCCCATAAGCTGTGAGCCAAAACAAATGATTCTTTCCAGACATCGCTTCTTTTCATATATTTGGCCAAGGCTATGAGAAAAGGAACTGATAATAATACTAAAGTTGGTTTTGTTTTTATTTTTAACTCATTTTAGCAATACATCACGGTAATTGGGGTCTTAACCCTGTAGTATCCAGTTGAAGTCCAGTTGAGGACTTCCTGTGTTATCTTCTCAACTTTCCTACAAATTCAAAACAAAAAGTTACTTTCATAATTTAAAACGACATGAACAGGCTGGTACTGGAGCTTAGGGATAGATCACTTGCCTAGCATACACAAAAAGCTGGGTGGGGTTTAATTCCCAGCACATACCCTATTGCTTATATAAATTGAATTAAGATGATCATTTCCACACCTTCCCAAGTTCCTGAAAGGACTTGAGGATAAACTCAAGGAAACTTGGGGGGCTAAAGAGGATATTCCTTGTTTTTGCAGAGGAGCCAAGTTCAGTCTCCAGCATCCACACCAAGCAGCTCACAACTGCCTGCAATCCACCCCATGGGGTCTGGCCCCTCCCCTGGCTTCTCTGGGCACCTGTATGTAAGTGTCATGTACTCACAGACACAGGTATGTGCACATAAATAAAAATAAATCCCAAACATATGACATAAGTGAACTGAAGAGGAATGCATACGTAATGACTCCATTGTGTAAACAACTCAAAAGAAATACCCTCTGTTGTTAATGATACACGGTCAAGCACTAAGTGTACAAAGGCAGGAAAACCAGGCAAAGGAATGGCAACAAATCCAGAACTGAGGAAATTGCAATAGGGATGTGCCCTGGTTTCCTTTTTGCTGCTCTGATAAAATACCTTAACCAAAAGAAACTTGGGAAAATAAGGGTTTATTTGGCTCACAATTCTAGGTTGCAGTCCATCATAGCAGGGCAGCCACTGTGGCAGGAGCCTGACAGACTAGACATATCACACGCACAGGCAAGAGCTAGAGAAATAGACGCACACATGCTCACTTAACTGTTGCCTGTGCTCAGCTCCATTTCTTCACTCATACAGTTCAGGGTCCCCTGCCTAGGGAATGGCACTGCCTATAGTGGTTTATGTCCTCTCCCATAAATTAATTCTAATGAGGCAGCTCCCATCAGACACGCCCACAAGCCAGCCAATCCCTCATTGAGACTTTCTTCTCAAGTAAATGGAGTTGACAATCAAGGCTAAGCATCACTTGACATAGGAGTAGCTGCTAAGTGTGATGATACTTGTCAAATGAGTTTGGTGACTGTGGTTGTTAATGATGCCTTTCAATTTGACTGGATCTGGAATCAACTAGAAAAAATGAGCTGCTTGGGCACATTTGCAAGGGAGTTTCTCTGTCAAGCTATATCAGGCGAAACACCCACCATAAAAGTGGATGGCACCGCCTGTGGTAGTTCAGACTTTAGAGTCTGTTTCCCTTCCCATCTACCCTGTTTTCCAGTTCATCTACGCTGCTGCTGCTGTTGCTGCTGTCTCTGCCACCGCCACTGCCGCCGCCGCCATAGCCACCAATGTTGCTACATTTCTTCATTGACATCAGAATCCAGCTTCTTCAGGCTTTCAACACAAAGAGAAGTGTTTCTTCAGAAATCCTCTAGTCTTTAGAATCAGTAGGACTGCTGAGGTATCTAGCTATGTGGACTAAGCAGCTACCAGATTCCCAGGCTCTCCTGAATGCAGACAGTGCTGGAGAAGCCAACCTAACCAATTTTCTCGGTTCTGTTCCTCTGGAGAACCCTGACTGATACAGTGAGTACAGAGATATTTATTATTCACTATACTTGTCTGCCTATACTATATTCCAAATTAAAAACAAAACCCTTGAAAAAGCTAAAGGGGCATAAGGATGGAACTCCAGGACTAGATCGAGTGGATTGAATCTTCAACCTGTTACGCTGTCACTTTCTGAGCCTCTGTTCCTCATCAGCTAAATAGAGGAGGTAATAGTTGTCACATGATAGTGTGCCCACATGAACTCAGTAAGGTGGGGCAGGCAATGCTCTTAGCAGAGTGACTGTCATGGGCAGAGCACATTATGAATGGGTAAGCATGCTTACTTTTAGTCTCCTACTTTTTCTCTCTTTTCCTTCCCAATACCCACCCTTCACATGTCTACACACACACACACACACACACACACACACACACACACACACACACTAGTCTCTGTGGTAGTGTTTAAAGTATATATGTCATATGTATATATAAAATATGTACCTATACAAAAATATATAAATAAACATAAAGTCATTTTATAAATTCATCAATTGCTCCTAAGTGAAAGACAATGTTCCGGGTTAGTAGGTACACAGATATCACAGTAAAGCCATGATAACTTGAAGATATTCATTACGAAGGAGAGAATGTAGAGCTTGATGGAACCACGGGAGAGGGTCACACAAACATCCTAATGCAGAAGACAGTGGCCCCAGGGCTTCACGAGTGAGAAGCAGAAAGCACCTAGTGAACAAAGGTTAGGTGTTTTGTGTGCCAACAGCTGGCTGTGGTTTTGTGTTTGCTGAACTGTTGAATGCCACAATGAGGAATGGAAGATGTCACAGGAATCACAGGGAATAAAAATGGATTTCAAACCAGAGCCACATCACAAGGAAATAGAAAGATCAGGCTAAAATACATCTTAACTTAATCCTAAGGGAAGGGGAGGTTCTGAGGAATGGAAATGCAAGGCAGACCAGGACAGAGTGGGGATGGTTTGGTGTGTGGCAGAGACATTTAGGGTACTGCAGGTGATTTTGATAGATTCACAGGCAGGAACAAAAGAATGTAATGTTTTCCTTTGCCTAATACCCCCTCACCATATCACTGCCAGGCCACTGCAGGGCAGGAGAGATGAGGAGCTTTGGCAGCTGGGTGTAGATATTAGCCTAAACAACTCTTTATTGACCACTGCACAAGAGCTCAAATCTCAGTGGTTAAACTGCACCGGAGATACGGCTCAGCAGTTAAGACATGGCTGTTCTTCCAGGGGACCCAGGTTAGATTGTCAGGACACACATGGCAACACATCATCCATTTGACTCCAGTTCCAGGAGATCAAGACCCTCTTCTGGCTTCAGAGGGTACGTGCACAATGATGCACAAAAATACATACAGGCAAAACATCCATACATAGAAAAGTAGTAATTTACTTTTAAATCTCAATGATAAAGTTAAAGTATGAGGCTGCTGCTCCAGCCACAAGTCCTTTGCCCTACTCTCCCTTGCCCCAAGGACTCAGGAAAAAGGAAATACAATATGGCACGGAAGTCATCCCCGTGGACTGGACCCTGGTAGCATGGAAGGGGAAGAGGATGCTGTTTAGAGCCATAGACATTCACAGCATCCCCTAGTGGAATGGAGTTAGTCAGATGTCCTGGAATTAACCAAACATTCTTTCATTTTTTTTTTTTTAAAGGCATGAGGGTGTAAGCAGAGGCAGCAGGGCTGGACAAATGTAGGATTGTTGTGTAGGGAAGTGCTTTCATTTCCGGTCCTATGGAATAAAACTGGCTGTAGAAGGCTGCTTCTTAGTGAGACTACCCCGACTCCTACCCATCCAATTCCCACAATCCTACAAAACTCCTGTGCGGGCCTGAAGCACCGGAAACGGGCAAGGGGCAGGGAAGGACTCAGAGCTTCCATGAGCAATGCAAAGATCGTCTGTTTCCAATCAAATGGGGGATAGATCTCAAAACAGAAAGCCCTGGTACGGGAAGAGATGTCTGAGAGAAATATGGCTGCACCCTCCCTTCATCCAAGACTCTTCTGCCGTTTCACCAAATAGGACGCACCTGCTTTGTCTCCAGCCAGCACTAGACCCCCCGTTTCTCCCAAGCCCACTCCCCACCTCTGTTTCCACATCTTTTTTAAACTACTCTTTGATTATGGTTATTTTATCTGGGGTCAGTGCTCAGTCAACTGTTAAATAAATTGCAAATTCTACAAAACACAGCCAGCAGAGCCATTTCTAACTGTAATGCCACAACTTCCAGCAAAATTACATCTGGCTACAATACCATTCATATGCATAAATTATACCTCCTCTGATTATCTTAAGGAAAATTCAGCCATTAAACTTATTTTATAGACACAGAACCAGGGGGAGCACCAGAAAGAATGTGTATATTCTGAAAAAGAAAAAAAAATCATGGGGAAGCCGAAAGACACAAAACATAATTGGCAACCTCATCCCCCCGCAGTTCTGTCTAATGGGCTCTGTCTCTCCTGATTTTCCATGGCCACCCACCACTGACATGCACACCACAGCAGGGGAAAGGAGACTAGGGAGCTGGCTGCATGTGGTTAGGACAGACTGAGGATGTATCCTCACTCCACACGTGTCCCTAGAGGGAAAGGCTCTCTGGGTGCACATCAATTGAAACTCAGACTTAGCACAGGCATAAATCCAAACTCTACCCAGGAGGACAGGCGGGATGGTTTCTGAGGCTGGTGCAGCATCTCTGCAAGAAGAGTTCAAAATGCATCGAAGCTTAGTCTACAGACCTGCCTCTCTTGGGTGTATGGGTCCAATACAAATGAAGAAAACACAAGCAATAATGAATTGCTTTTTTATATATACTGAGTAGCTATCATTTCTCTCCCATTTAACCAGGTAGGAATTTCTGTATGCCTTATACACGAGGAGACTTGGGACAGGAATCCAGACGGGCTGCATGGGAAGCTTGTGAATTCCACCTTCCATTGTTCAAGCTGCACTGAGTTTCCTAAAGTGTCAAGACTCTGAGTCAGCACCAGAGACCCGGGTATCACTTCATCATTTAGCTACAAACCTCAATCCTCACTATTTTTCTGGAATCTGAGATCAGCATAGGGGTGGCCCACCACCTCAGACAATGAGACCACTGCTCCTTGAGGTGTCGAGACCAGGATAACTTGCCTAATTAGTAAGTGATGGGTGCGACTTGGGAAGAAGTGTAATGGGTTGTGGAAGGTGGAGCAGAAGTGGAAATGGCTTATCTTCAAAGAGAGGAAAATAAAGCAGAAAAGAAATTATATAAAATAATGATTGAGATGGGGAGAAACAGAGAAGCAGGCAGAGAGAGGGAAGGTGGGGGGGGGAACGAAAGGGGCTTTTCATTTACACTGTTGTGGTACTTAGAAAAATACAGGGGCACTTCCCAATCTTTTAATCTGTCCATGGAAGACCCCCAACCCTTACACTCTGTAACAACGCTCTGTGTAATGAGTTCTATACAGTGGTTGGTGGTTGTTGTTGTTGTTGTTTACAACTAGACCAAGACTAAAGAAATGTTACTGAAGTATGGAGCACTATGTTGAATAGTTGGTGGCATTAGTCCATGGGCAACCTCCAAACACCCCACAAAGGTCTTCACTCTCATTGTCCCCATTTCTAAAGTGAAGAAGTTCAGAGAGATGAAGCAACTCACATAAAAACATGTGGCAGTGAAGCCTGGATTTATACCCAAACAAGCAGGCACAGAAGCCTGTCCCTGGGACTCTGCTTCTCTCTAGTGACCCCTTTCCTCCTCTCTGGCCTCTGTTTGGCAGAAGGAAGGGCAGTTCTTATCTCACACCTGTCACTCATCCTTACTCAGCCCTGGACTCTGCCCCTGCCTCACACTTCTCTGGCACTGTCTCTCTCCCATTCTCCAACAATATTAAAGATGATAAATCTGAGTTGAAAATGTGCACTTTTTTTCTGAGAGACAGTAGACTTTATGCCTTTTTGTAGAGACAGGCACGACAATGTATAAACTCTGACGGGGGTCTGATGGAATAGAATCAGGACTTTTCAACCTACCTTCTGGTGGACAGCTTATCACCCCTTCTTCTGACCTCTGGTATGTGATTTACGAGGAAATTGGGTCAGGAGGGGGAACCCTCTGGTGGGTGATTAGAAAAAAACTCTCTCTCCAACTCTGTAAGCAGTGGATTAGATTGTATCAGCCTTCATCCACCCCTCCTGGTACTTCACACCAGGGAGTGCGTCCTGGGTGAGGGAAGGCAAAGACTGTCAATTTGTTAGTTGAAAACAGTTTTAAAATCCATTTCTCCCTGTGAAATGTGTCAGCCACAGAGAAGTTTCTCTCTGCTTTGATGCTGTTGTGTGTATGTGATTTAGGATAACAATGAAAGATGCTCCTGAAGAGGGGATTGGTTATTCTTCCAAAGGGCTGATGCAAATGGTAAGAGCTAACTGCTACTGCTTTCCACTTTCCTGCCCTCCCTATATGGCAACAGAACTTGCTTTGCAGAATGTGTATTACTAAAAATACTCTGTCATGTCTATCTGCTTTCCTGTAAGCAATCCTAATGCCCTTCTTTAGGAAGGTTGGACCTCTAAAGTTACCCCACAGTGGCTGCTGTGGTTTATTCTCACTAACAGTCATGTTGATTCTCAGTCCCTGGGAGGGTTCGTTTTAATTGTCAACTTGACACAAGCTAGAATCCCCTGTAGAGTGAGTCTCAGTGGGGAGTGTCTACATTGTGCTGGCTAATGGACATGTCTGTTTGGGGGTGTCTTAAACTAGCTGATGTGAGAAGATCAAGCCCACTGTGGGTGGAACCATTCCCTAGGGAAGGGGGGCCTGAACTGTTTGAGAGTAGTAGAAATGGGAATGAACACAAGCGAGCAAGCATGCATTCATTTCCCTCTGCTGTGGACTACAGATATGATGTGGCCAGCTGTCTCAAACTCTTGCCACTGTGGCTTCCCTGAAATAATGATCTGTAACATGGAATTGTGAGCTAAAATGAACCTTTTCTCTACTAAATTGCTTTCTGTCATGGTGTTTTTTCCCACAGTAATAGAAACTAAGCTAGGACAGTCCTCAATGGTGTAGTGTTGGGAAGTATTGCTTTTGAGAGGCACTGTGGGACCTTTAAAAGAGGTTAAGAGGGCTAGGGAAATGTCTCAATAAGTAAAGTGATTGTCTTGCAAGTATGAAGACCTGAGTTTGATTCCCTGAAACCACATAAAATAGCTGGGCTTGGTGGTACACATTTATAATCCCAGCACTGGGAGGCAGGTGGACACTTGGAGCTTACTAGTAAGCCAGCCAGGTCTACTCACTGATCTCTCTCCATGCCAGTGAGAGAACCTGTCTCAAAAAGCAAGGTGCACAGCTCCTGAGGAACAACCCTTAAGACTGACTTCTGCCTCTCACCATGATACTTACACACACACACACACACACAGGCACACACAGGCACACACACAGGCACATGCATGCACGCACACACATGCTAATCGGCTAATGCACTTGTCAGAAAGTCACTTCTTGTTCTCAAGAGACTGGGTTGGTGTGGAGGTTTGAAAGAAAATGGCCTCCAAAGGGAGTAGCACTGTTAGGAGGTGTGGCCTTGTTGGAGGAAGTGTGTCACTGTGGGGGCGGGCTTGAGGTCTCTTGCTCAAGCTTCCATCAGTGTGACTGTCAGTCAACTGTTGCCTGCAAGATGTAGAACTCTCAGCTCCAGTACCACATCTGCCTGCATGATGCCATGCTCCCTACCATGATGATAACAAACTGAATCTCTGAAACTGTAAGCCAGCCCCAATTGAATGTCTTCCTTATAAGAGTTGCTGTGGTCATGGCATCTCTTTGCAGCAATAAAACCCTAACAAGATGGTTGGTTATCTCAAAAGTGCTTTATAATAATTGAAGTCTTCCTTCCTTCACTCTCTTTTGCACACACTACCTCTCCTGTAGTTTGTCTGAACCTTTGTTTATTTTATGGAGGATGGGACATAGCACTCCTGGACCCCTCAGGTGTGGCCAGTGCCAGGTTATCTCTTCTGTGTTCTCGGTGCATCTCCAACATACTTGGAATTCATTTGCTCATTCTTCACTCAATAGACATCCAAGATCAATGTTCTGTGGCTACCTGATCCTTCTAGTAACTGGCAACAGCTGTGAGAACTAGGTCTTTTTTTAAAGGTCCTCACACACTGTAGGCACATCACGTGTGGTGAGTAAGTGGGCATGCCACTGGGTGCTGTACTGTGGGACACACAGGCGGGTTCCAATACTTCCTTCATTTTATGTGTGTGCATGTGTGTTTGTGTGTGAGAGTGGCTGTGTATGTGTGCGCAGCACACACATGCTTGACTACATGGATGCATGAGAAGGGCAGAGGTCTGCGTTGGGATATCTTCTTCAATCACTTCTCCACTTAATTTTCTTTTCATTTTAGATTCAGATACAGGGATAGTCATTAACCCAGAACCTCACCATTTCAGACAGACCACTGGGCCAATGAGCCAGACCCTAGTCACAGGCACGCTTACAGCCACACCCAGCTTTTGTCACGGATGCTGAAGATCCGGTCAGGTCCTCCTGCCTGTGCAGTAAGTCCTTCACCCTCTGAGCCGTCTTCCCACCTCCTGCTGTTCATTTTAACTCCGTATCTTGAACAACATCTATAAACAGTTTGGGCCTCAGTTTCTTCACCTACAAAACAGGGGGATACAGATAGACTTCCTCATGAACAATAAAAAGGATCTGTACTTCTTTGTTGGAGGAAAGAAAAGGAAAAAGTGGGATTGTCAGGCTAATCAGAGTGGCATTAATGTGTTGAGCTGTGTCTTAAGTACTGTGAGGACAAGTGACTCACTGGAGCCTGAGCTAACAGCACAGGAAGGTGGAGACCATGCTGACCAAAGTCTAGGCATATGCAGTGAGGGGAAGTTGGACCTCATGATATGAGGACTCTACTATCTTCCTCTATGTGTTCTTTTCCCCCACTGTTGTAGACTGGATGAGGACCCAGGAGCTCAGAATCATGGCTGTGCTCCCAAGCTCACATCTCCTCTTTCTGCCTGCGTTAATTACTTTGTTTTCCTGTGGCAAATACCCAAGAGAAGCAGCTTAAAGACGAGAGGATTTGTTTTTGACTTATGGTTTTAGAGGGTCTGGTCCATGGTTGCTTGGCCTTTGCTCTTGGGCAGAGCATTACAGTGGCAGGAACAAGTGAGGAGGGCTGGTGTTTGTCTCGTGTCAAGGGTTAGAGAGAGTATTCTGGGAATAAGTCCCTCTTATGTGCTAAGCTGGGCATTTGCAGCCCCTCCACCACTCCAGGAACATCACAGGAGAGGGGCAGAAAGACTGCAGGGGGTAAAGGATGAGGGGTGGTGATGTGGAATGCTATCTTCTAGACAGGACTTGCCCATTGCACTCACAACCTGGCAGAAGCTATGATTCCCTGAACAAGACAGGGCCTCTCAACACTCCATCATGAGTAGAAGAGGAGCTCATAAGAGTTATTTGGTGAAGAGTTATTTGCAGTTAATGGCCAAGAGCAGGGTCATTTTTCTTCGGTGATATAGGATGTATCCACTCTTAAATTGTCTCTGCTCCAATAAACAATCTCATATCCATGCTCAGAAAAACAACTCTGACTAAGTCAGAAAGAGAGGCAGTAGGAGAGAGAGACTCACTGGGGAAAGGGAGCTCAGAAATGGGAGAAGGGGACAAGAGAGAATAAGGAGGACGAATATGACCCAAACCCAGTGAGTTTCCCTGAGTCACACCTACATCTGCAAGGAACTCCAGGAAACTCAGTGATCCACCAAGCTGCACTCGTGTGGAATTGTTTCTTTGCTCTGTCCCTGTTTCTCTTGTTCAGTGGTTCTCAATCTTCTAATGCTGTGACCCTTTAACACATTTCCACACGGTGTGGTGACCTCCAACCATAAAATTATCTTCATTGCTACTTCATAACTAATTTTGCTACTGTTATGAATTGCAATGCAAATATCTGTGTTTCCAATGATCTTAGGCGACTCCTGTGAAGGGCCCTTCAGTCCCAGACAGTGTCACAACCCTGAAATTGAGAACCACTGCTCTAGCTTTTTGTCTCTCCCTAGCAAAAGTCACACCACGCCCAATGGTTAGGTCAAAGTATTCAAGACCTAACAGTCTGTGGAAGCTGTTACATATATACACACACACACACACACACACACACACAGAGAGAGAGAGAGAGAGAGAGAGAGAGAGAGAGAGAGAGAGAGAGAATTTACTAGCATCCTAAGCACTTCTCAAGCCGGTGAAGTTAACAATCAAAATTACCTATTACAGTGCCCCTCTGTGAACCCCCAAACCAAAACCCTACCCTGCTTATTTTATTCATTTGATTTTCATGGTCCACTCCTCATGTTGCTGGTTATAACCACAGCGCGCTTCTGTGGACCACACCAACAGCATCCAAATAGGCCTTCTTGTGTCCAGACATCCTCTCCCAAATAACTTCACACAGGGAAACCAGAAAGCTCCAGCTCTTTGGCATCATTTTGTTTCTTCTCTTCCCAGTACTTCAGTCTTCCTTTCACCTCTGACCTCTGCTTTCTGCCTTTCTGAAGTTTAAACTTCAGGCTCGACTTAGCTACACTGAATTATCCTTACTTCTCTCTGGAGCTATTGAGCAAACTTCTTGACTTGTTCTCCTCAGTGTAGTTAGCTCACACATTTCCCTGTTTGCTTCCACTCATTCTTATGGTATTGGTTGATAGAAGTCACTAAATTTCCATCCAGCCTCAAGTCAAGCGCACCTGCGCCTTCTCAGAGCTCCCAAGTCCCCTTGCACTTATTTCAGTTAAAGTGTTCATCATGCAGCAAGGTCATAGGCATCCACCAAGCAAAGGATAGGGGCCAGGTGCTGCTCACTGTCTCACTCATTCACAATCACCCATTTATGCCGCAAGTGTTTAATGCCATAACCTGTTCTAGGTGCACAGAATACAAAGGAAAGATAGATGAGGCTTAGCAGGATATTTAACGCTACTTTTGTTGAATAGATAAACTTCTATATTCCATTGAGGTGTATAGAAAGTTTGCAATCTAACCATCATGTCACATTGTTCAGATGCAAAAGGAGGAGATCGACAAACACAATCACAAGGCACGCCTACTAGAACACAGGCTCAAAACCTTATCCACGGCTCCAGGTTCATCCATAGCTGTCTCCAAGGACCAGTCCCAAACAGGAAGAGGTGGAGGGTAGCTGCCTTGACCTGATGTGACTCCTCTGCTGATTGTTCCAAACATCACAGGATCTGTGTTTCCACATCAGTGGCTGGATGAGCGACCCTGAGCAAATTGCTTACCCCTGCTGTGTCCAGTGTTTTCATCAGAGAGCAAGTCTCATGTGAAGATTAAAGAATGCCATGTCTAGAAAAGCTGTGGAAGAGAGAAAGGGATTTGTATTTTCAGAAACCTGTTTGGGCAGCTTCCACTGACTTACAGGAGTGTTATGCAATACTCCCATTATGCAAGCCCTGAGCCTGTAGGTGGTTGCCTCTCACTGCCTCTCATCATTGGAGAGAGGAGGTCTCAAATAATAGTAAAGAGTCCGGGCTTGGAGACCTATCACAAAGTTCAAATTTTGCCTCTGTGTGGATATGTGGCATCCTGATGTTACTTCTCTTTCCTAAATGACAATTTTGTCACTACAAAATCTAGATGGTGATACTCGTACCTAGGGGACTACATGTGTAAAGAATTCAGCATCCAGGTGTGATGGTAAATGTCCATAATCCCAGAATTTGGTAGACTGAAGCAGGAAGATCATCAAAAGTTCAAGGCCAGCCTGAACTACCTGAGATGCTGTTCCCAAATAAGCAAATAAGAAGAATTCAATGTAACACCTGATGTCATGAAACACTCATTTCATCTTACCTGTCCACATGATCACCCATTATTTTACTTGTACTTACTTTTACAAAACTGTTGCTTTGTAACAGAAGGGGTTCCAGGTGCACAGAATACAGAGCTAAGAAAGACAGACATGCCCTTACCTCTTAAGCTACCTATCTGCCCAGGTAAATATTGCAACAGATATAATTCTGGCAGATGATAAAAAAAAAAACTACAAAAAATGAGGAAGATACAGAATCAGATATGCTACATACTTTGAGAAACTGAAAAGAAAAACCAAGTGCATCTTCCTTACAGTACAGACATGCACATTCATATGGGAAAGCCATACGGACAGGTAGATCTGCCCCACAAGATAATTAAAAATAATCAGTCTCTCTAAATAAATATTTTTCCTATGGCCATATGCCCTTGTATGGAGTAGATGTGGCTGAGTCACATTTAGGACCCATGACTGTTGTTTTTAAATACCTTGCTGTATTCTAGTTCCTGAAATCAGAAACATATAAAATATACTTGAATTAAAATTAAAAGAACATTCTAAGTGGGTGTATAGATGGTATTCATATGGAACTAGTAATCAGAGATAGTTTGGGAGTGGGGAAGGTTTACAGTCCTGTGAAAGACAGGCCAAGGGGTTTGAGTCTGCCTTACATATATTAATGATTGAGAACTATTAAAGTTTCACATCTAAGGTCCCCCATTCCACATCACAAAAATTATTACAAAGATGCCAGATGAATGTCCCCTAGAACTTGGCAGTATCCCCAGAGCAAAGCTAGAACCAGCTACATAAGAAACTGTGAGCAGCTGTTTGTGTGGTAAGGATTCTACAACAATATTACCCTCTGCCTTTAATGTAGGGTATTGAGCTCAGCCATTTTCCCCTAGATGAGGTGCCTCCCACCAATGAGGTCTTTTAGACAATGGAAAATGAGCTTTGCACAGAGTATCTGAAGGCCTGATGATTAGGCATTGAATACCAGGCTTTGCTAGCCTCCCTGGCCAGTTATACATCACTATCATGGACACAGAGGTTGCCTAAGGCTCAGCATGCTGGATCTGTGTGTCAGAAATGCTTTGGCACGATATATATGACTTTTAATTTGCAGGAGGAAAGAGTGTGTATATGCGCATGTGTAATGTGTTGGGAAAGGATTTATGGTTCAGAACTCCAGACTGAGAAACAGTGTGAATTTGTATGCATAAATCTACTCAGCTGTTTCAGGGGAGCAGATTTTGGTAGAATCGATAAGTGATTTTTACCATGGTTTTATTCCAATTATCAGCCACAAGTTAGTGCCCAGGAAAGAATGGAGATGGGAAGAAAACACTTCATGAGAATCGGCTACGCAAAAGTGCTCTCTTTTGTATTTTGCTTATGTTTTTCAATTAAGCAAACCCTCCTAAGGTGTGAGTCTTTATTCATACACAAAGGCTTTTTTTCAAGGATTCTAGGAGGGAGTGCCTTGCTTTATGGCCTTTGGGTGTGAACAAGAGCAGACTGCCTCAGTCCACATATAGCCATGAATGGTGCTTAGGATGGACTGAGGTGAGCAGAGTAGGAGAATCAAGATCACTCACACCATTGGTCATCATCACCGGCCATATAGCCCAGTGTTTCCCTAGACTCCCAGTTAGATTAAATGGTAAGCATGCTCACTGTTTTAGTGGGTAGGAGATCATTTGTTACTCATAGTGCTAAACAATCCATCTAATACAAGAAATAAGAAACATGGAATTACCATTGCAGCTTGACCTTTACAAGACCAGAAGTTCTGAACCTTGGTGCTGTTGGCATTGTGGGCTGCATATTATTTCATATGCTAGTTACTATGTGTTACAGAATGTTTAACTGCATCTTTGGTCTCTACTCACTCTAGACCAGTGACATCCCTTCCCCTTGACACAACAACCATATGTCTCCATCATGTCCGGACAGGCTAAAATTCTGCCCATGGAGAGCTGCTAATTAAGGGTCCATTTCTTGTCTTCCATCAGTTACATCACTTTACAAACATGATATTCATATATGTGTGTATGCATACATACATACATATATATAGCTATGTGTGACAAGTATGAGTGTGTGTTAACACATGTGAATGAGAGTGTATGCATGCCACTATGCACTTGTGGAAGCCAGAGAACAACCCTGAGTGTCACATTCCTTCCACTTTGTTGAAACAGTATCTTTGTTTTCCTGCTGCATACACCATAAGCATCCAGGGATTCCTCTGATTCTGCCCTCCCCCATCTTACTGTAGGAACACAGATACGTGTTACCATGACTGATGTTATGAAGATCCAAACTCAGATACTCACACTTGCACAAGTTCCTTACCCACTCAGCCATCTCACCAGCCCTATAAACCTATAATATTCTTAATCAGGCAAGAAGTAGTTGCACTACAGGACAACGCTCAGTGTGTTTGTTCTATGCCCATGGTCCTTATAATCACCAAGGAAATATGCAATTATGTCCCTGGACTCTGATAAACCTATATGGTTATTGATTATTGCCTTGGGATCATTTTACAAATTACAACATACTTGGTAAGCTACAAAGCATTTTACAATCTTAATGAGGTCTTAGAAAATGCCAAATATTTTTAAGATGATAAAATGGCTTTGACAAAGAAATGTACAAACCAAAAAAAGCATTTTATAAATTATTAAGCACCCTGGAAGAGAGAGAAAAATTGGTAAACTGTGACATCTGTTGTAAACTGTAAAGCGTTTTGTAGAATGGATGACGCTTTATAAACTACAAACACTTAAAGAGTTAGGATGAAATACTTCCAGTTGGTGTTAATCAGATAAAATTTGATCAAGGCATTTTAAAAAGATTTTTAACTTAAATCTCAGACGCCCCTTTTTTACCAGGAAGAAGAAACCCCTCTTGCACCACCCCCAATTGCATCAGGCAGAATCTGCCTTGCTCAAGGCGGTCAGCTAGCTGCCGAGTGAGTTCGTTAGAGGAGTCATTGCACTCAGCTCCTGCGCGCACACCTTAGTGTAGCTCTGCGTGTTTGCTGTGGAAGATAACCTACGTTTTTGCTGGATTTTGCTGGGATATGAGCTCAACAAACAGGTACTAAAAGGCCCCTGAGTAGGTACTATGTGCTCCTTTACTCCAAATTCAGAAGGTAAATATTTGGATAATTCTCACTTGGATTTCTGAAACAGCTCTTATGACGTTCTTGCTTCATCTCAGCCCAAGAGGGTGATACAGCGGTGATGAACCTCAACCTTCACAGCTTTGGGATTAAATGGAAAGATCCATCCACTTCTGCGGTGGAGTAAAAGAAAGCCACAGTAACTTCCGGCCACAACTCGTTGTTTCAGAAGTCGGCAGTCACAGAACCTGGCAGTGTTCAAACTGGACGCCTCCTTAGACAGTGGCTGGTTTATACAGAGAGATTCCACCTCACTGTCAGAAGGGCTTTCATCAAGAAAGCAATGAATTGTGAGGGTACTGGAAAAGGTGACCTTTTTAAACAACACTGGTGGGGATTGTGAACCAGTGCAGCTACAGGCACAGCCACTAAGGAGACCAGTATGGGGATGGGGTACCATAAGACCCAGCGGCAACCACTCCAACACACCACAGAGACACTTACACATCTGTGTTTACCATGACGCTATTCACAATAACCAAGAAATGGAGCCAGCCAAGCCGTCATGAACAAATGAAGGAATAAAGAGATTGGGGACCATGTACACAACTGAGTTTTATTCAACCACGAAGAGGAATGAAATTGTTTCATTAGGTGGAACTGGTGAGCATTATATTAAGCAAAACCAACCAAATTCTAGCAATTTATCATTGTCTTTATTCATATGTAAAATCTAGATTTAAAAAAAGACATAAAAGTAGAAGAGAAGCTGTTTGGGAAGGACCAGGAGGAGGGGAGAAGTGGAGCAGGAATGGAAATTGGGACAGGTGTGTGAATATAATCGGAGTACATTATATTCATATGTGAAAATGCCAAAAAGAATCCCATTATTTTGTATAATAGCATACACTAATGAAACTAAAAGCAAAAAATTAAAAAAGAATATGCATCTAACTACTTTAATAGATAAGTATTTTATTTTTAAAGCAGATATTATTTAGTTATGCATAATGAGCCCATAAGTCCTACATTCAGTAACCAGAATGTATTCCCTGAAGGCCTGTGCTCTGCGGAATGAGAGATAGAAGTGGAGAAACTCGTGAAAGGCCGAGCATTGGGCTTCTCCTCCTTAGCCTGTGAATGCTACTGTGCATAGAGCATGCCAAAATGGGAGATTTTACAGAAATAAATAAGGGAAATCTTGCTTTTCTACAGCAGCTCTGTTTTGCTGACGCTTATACACATGTTAAAGATGGGAAGCTCATCTTGCAAAGTGCTTGCCTAGCACACAGAAAGCCCTGGGTTCAGACCCAGCCCTGCAGGAACCAGGAGGGAAGGTGCATGCCTGAAACCATAACAGGAAGTGAAGGAGGATTACAATTTCTAGGTCATCCTTGGCTATGAAGCAAGTTCAAGGCCAGCCTGAGCTACATGAGACTGTATCTCAAATCAGTTAAACTGCTGCCTGCAGCCCTGCCTGACCCCCCTATCACATGTTCACCCTCATACTCTTCCCACGTTCCTATTGTGCGAGCCATCTGTGGAAGCAGAAACTCATCAAACGTTCCCGGTTACATGAGTTACTGTTCTCCTCACTCTGACCTCACAGAAGCAGCTTAAGGGAGAGGAAAGTTATTCTGGCTTCTGCTTTGAGGGAACACAGTGATGGGGCAGGCATAGCTTCAATCCCGAGGCAAAAGCATGAGGCTGTGCTTCCTCACATGGGAGTCCTTGGAAAGACAGAGTGCCTGGAGGTGGGGCCAGAAGTGGAAGTCATCTTCAAAGCCACGCCCCCACAGCAAACGTTTGCTGGCTGAGCCCTACATCACAAAGTTTAGACAACCTCCCCAAACAATGTCACCTCCTGGAGACCAGGGGTCCAAACAATGAGTCTGTACACATTGCAAGTGGTATTGTGACTACCATCATTGTTCCCACCTTCTGTTACCCTTCCATGTTAGAGAGTAAATTATCCACAATATTGACAAGAATTCATAACAATATTGAGAGTCAGTAAAAAATAAGTATCCATTTTGCAAGGTCCTTCTTCAACCACAGCACTCAGAAGAGGGAGAAGCTTGTCACAATCCAAGGAAGAACAACAAAATTGCCCGGTTTATTCAGCCTTGTGGGGACCATGCCTGCCCCCATTCACCAGGGGTTTTCATCTTGCCTCTGTGGCATTCTGTCAGGCAGCTAGGAGATGTTTTAAATGGGACTGCTGTCTTCCCACCCATCCAGTGACAGATATGAGCGAATAATATAAATTCTCTAGCCATTCCTTGGCATTTATTTCAATGTAAGTGTATTTTTTCCCCAAGTATAAAGCCCAATAGTAATTTATCAAGAGACAAATCATTTTTTCTTGGCAGTGAAGTCTGCAGAATTCCCATTTTTAAGACCTTAAATCTCCCTATTTTGACAGGAGTAAGAAAGCATTAGAAGCTTTGATTTAGCAGGATCATACAAAATAGTTCCTCATAATTATCCTTTCGGATGATATATGCATGTCTTTTTCCCCTTCTTATTAAACCCGAGGTCTCCATTTTTCACCCGGCTGTATTACTAAATTAAATTGCCTTTTGTTGTATTCAAGTTAAGCACTTTGCCGAAAGCTTTTCTTGTTTCAGGAAAATAACATTTACCCAATATGTGCCCCGTGTTTTACCATTTGAATTTACTGTTCACAATTGTTTCGTTTGCAGGGTAATTTGAAGATATTGTTTGTTTTAATAGGAATAATGAATCACTGTAATTTAGTATGATATCTTGAAGTACTGTATCAAGGAAGTAGGAGAGGGGATATTGAAGACCCTTCACAGGGAGAAAATGATTTTTCCCACTGCAAAACAGATGGGGGAAAGTTTAAAGGAAGTTACTGGGAGATATAAACAGCTGTAGGGATGCTAGCAGTCTTGCCTGGTGTGTGTGTGTGTGTGTGTGTGTGTGTGTGTGTGTGTGTGTGTGTGTGTGTAAAACAAGTCTAGCACAGGGTAGGTTAGTGCTGAACCTGTCCACTTGGATCATGGTCAAATTTTCAGACATCTTAGGAAAATGTCTCCTTACCCTGCTTCCACTGAACAAACCATGCCTTGTACTAAAGTTTCCACAAACATGCATACAGATGTCTTAAGACTGAGTACAGGTGAGGTGGTTCCCTTAGAACATGAATAATATTTCACTTTAGCACCTTATGTCTCCATCACAGGTTAGGGGTAAAGTGTTTTCTCTACTCATCCCATAAGGTTCTTATGGGAAACAACACTTTTAATAGCAAATTTAACTAATAATGTCAATTAAATTAAATTTTAAGTAAGTAGAATTCCAGGCAAAGAATTAGGCATAAGTGAATATGTCACAATGTTACTCATGGAAGCAAAAATAAATAAATAAAATGCAAAAATACCAGGCTGGGGACTAGAAAAATGATGGTTTAAAGCACCTGTTGATCTTCCAGAGAACAACAGTGATTTACTTGTTTCGATGTCCTGCCTAGCAGAATCTCAGAATACAATCATGATGGGCCACATTTGGTGGTTGTCTAAGTAAGGTTTTCTGTTGCTGCGAAGAGACACCATAACCTCAGTGGAGTCTCTTATAAAGGAAAACATTTAAATGGGTGGCTTACATTTTCAGAGGTTTAGTCCATTATCATCATGGCAGGACATGGAGGCATGCAGGTAGACATGGTACGGAAGAAGGAGCTGAGAGTCTTACATTTTGACCCAAAGGCAAAAGGAAGTGAACTGAGACACTAGACATGGCTTGAGCATATATGAGACCTCAAAGTCCATTTCCACAATAGCACATTTCCTCCAACAAGGCCATATCTATTCCAACAAAGCCAGATCTCCTAATGGTGCCACTCTCTTTGGAGGCCATTTACTTTCAAACCACCACACTGGTGCAGATTTTAATCCCAGCTACTCAGGAGGCTGAACTGAGAGGATCCTGAGTTCAAGGACACTGTGTGCAACACAATAACACTGTCTCAAAATTTAAAATATAAATAAAAGGAGAAAGAGTTCTGGGGATATAGTTCAGTGATATTCTGATCATCTAATATATATAAAACCCTAGGTTCAGTCTCTAGTACTTAAAGAAATACATGGACATGCATAGCAATTGGTATAGAACTTTTTAGTCGCATGAAATTAAATCTGGATAAAAGCTATTGAAGTGATTTGAATGAAAATTTCCCCCATAGGCCCACAGGGAGTGGCACTCTTAGGAGGTGTGGCCTTGTTGGAATAGGTCTGGATTTGTTGGAGGAAGTGTGTCACTGGGGATGGGCTTTGAGATTTCAGATGCTCAAGCCAGTGTCTCCCTCTCTTCCTGCTGCCTGCCCTTTCCAGATGTAGACCTCTCAGCTACCTCTCCAGCACCATGTCTGCATGCATGCCACCATGCTTCCTGCCATGACAATGATGGACTAAACCTCTGAATTGTTAGCCAGCCCCAAATGTTTTTCTTATAAGAGTTGCCATGGTCATGATATCTCTTCACAGCAATAGGAACTAAGGCAACTATGTATGAGCCTTAGACCAATACTTGATATTACTGTTCCATCTTAAGATGTGCAAAGGGCTAAGGGGATGAATCAGTGGGTAAGAGCATTTACTACTCATGTCTGCAGACCTGAGGTCAAGTCCCCAGTACCTATAGCCAGGTGTCGTCACACACATTCAAACCTCAGTACTGTGGAAAGTGGATAATGTAGGATCGCTGGGACTTACTGGCTGCCAGCCTAGTTCCAGATTCCATGAGAGATGTTGTCTCTTTCAGAGAAGAACAAGGTAGTGAAGACAAACCAGGCCAGCCAAAGCCTCTTCTGGCCTCCACATGCATCCATGCATGTGTACACCTGCACATACATGTGCAACACTATGCGCATGCGCGCACACACACACACACACACACACACACACACTAAACTACACTACACTAATGTAAAATGATAAAAAATAGACATTTTTTAAGATGAAGGATAATTAGCTTATATATACAATGTCCAGAAAAAGGCTCTCACGTGCATGTGCCTGTCCAGGAGCTGAAGGGAGTTAATGATGTCACGACAAAAGCATTGAGACAAGTCCATTGCAGAATGAGATCTGAGGGCAAAGTCAGTGTCACTTCCTAAGAAAACATCCAGCACGGCCCTAGCATATTACAAGAAAGGCAGAAAAATCAATGATCTTCCCCCAGAAAAACAGGAGGAAAACAAAGAGGAAGATAAGCACAAATTAATCAGAGGAAAGGAAGTGAGAAATAGTGGGAAACTAGACATTATAAAATATAGAAAATGTAAGAAATTTAATACAGCTCCACATCAATTTTGCAGAAAAAAATTAATAAAAATTGGTAAGTCTATATCAAGATCAATGAAGAATAAAAAAGAAAACAAAAATTATCAATATAAGGAAAAATAATGCAGAAACAAAATGAAAACTTAAAAATGAGAATCCAGAACCAAATATGAGAATCCAAAATAAGTCAAAATATGAAAAACCCACCTTCTTATTTTTTAAAGAAATAAGTATATTTTGAAATAGTGAGTGGCTTAAAGAAATATGACTCTTATTAAAAGACAAATCCATGTCATTAAACTGTATGATGTTATATAAAAGGATGTCTGGAGATGGCTTAATTGGTAAATGCCTACCATGTAAGCATGAGGAAACTGGACTTGATCCCCAGAAATCATGTTTGAAAGGCCACATACATGAAAACAGAGACATGTGGCTCCCTAGCTCATCAGTCACACAGCCTAGCCAAATTGGAGAGCTTCAGTTTCCAAGTCCACCATCTAAAAATAAGAAAATCCAAGTGGAGCGAAACTGAGAAGATTGGCACCATCCACCCCTGGTCTCCATGTACATGCACACATCACACACCTGAATTAACATGGACACATGCATACACATACAGATAGACAGACATATACAAAATGATATTCTAAATGATTCACTTGAATTATTCAATTCCCATGTACAATTGCTTTAGAAGACTTGCTGTCCTTCTGCAGTCTTGCATAGCCCGGAGAAGCCAGCACCCTCTCTCCAAGGACACACAGACAAGACATCATCAGGATGATAGACTGGCTGACACTACAGGGAAATTCCAGTCCCTCAAGCCTTGCTAAGTTCTTACAAATTCTTAGATAGGCTTTCTTATCTCCACACCATGTACTATGCTTCATGAGCACAATTTCTTCCACAGGTCCCAGCTAACAGAAGAAAATGGAAGCCTTTGTTTCTACTGGAAGGTAACTACAAGAATTACACACCAAAGCTACCTCTTCCAACCAGGAAAAATTGTTTAATGGAAGAATCCCCCAGTATTCCAGCAACAATACACCCTGTTGTCTCTTACCAACTTTAGACAGTAGTTAAGCAAACCTGTCTTCCATTTCTCTCCAGCAGGAGGTGGTGTGGCTGGAAAAGGTGTTTGATGAATGGCTGTAGTGCCCAGTTCTGTGAGATTTTTGTTGGCCGTGTAGAATGAGGACTGTGTGGGTATACTCTGTGCATCCACCCATGTCACATATGTATTCTCATGCGGGTACATTCTATGTTTGTGAGTGCAGTAGCTGCTTATGCTTGTGTGACAGATACTCAAGCTTTGAGCAGCACACACCTGGTGATGCTGGATGGATGATGAACGACACCATCACTAAGAGGTGCCTGCCTTCCTTTCATCACCATCCATCTCTCAGAGATCTCTTGGGGGTTGTGGCTCTCCCTAAGTCCTGTCGCTGACAGATAGTTCCCCCAAGAACATTTTTTACAAACCTCCATGGAGCCGGTGGATGAATCAGCACGGAACAGCAGGGAAAAAAGGCTCGTCCCTGGGTGTCAGTGGTTTCTACCAGCTGATGAACTGACACTACTCGGGGGTGTTGTCTTAAAACTCAGCACATTTTTATATTTCGAGATGTGTTTGGGCTTCATCAATGTCTCCTCGCCCCTTTGTTCTTGATGTTTCATTACGCTGGCGATCAGTCCTGACAGCCTAAACAGAGCTTGATCCGGACAGCTTATTCTTTAAATGAATGAGCCTTACATCTTCTGACACCGCTTACATCCCCCCTGAAATGTGCTCTTCAACATCTGGCAGAGCCAGTTGTAGCTGCCAGAACTTTCTTAATCCAATAATCAAAACAGGTGCCAGAGAAGTAAATCAACGATCGTTAATTTTCCAGGCCTGCTCTTCCTTTTCCCCAACCTATATTGTTTGGAAATGAATGTCAGCTTGCTGCTCAGCCCATCAGAGGAAGATTCAAGGGAAAAATGGTGGAGGAAGCTTGCAACCTGACAGTCAAATGGAATGTTTTAACACTTCTTGCAGAAAAGAAACTGGGCTTTATTTTGCTCTTTGTTTACAAGAGTTCAAAGGGGAAATCCTTTCATATTTTATTCCAAGACTGATTCTCAGGTGTTCTGGTCATTTTTTATTGACATCTTGATACAAACTATAGTCACCTTGGAAGAGAGACCCTCCACTAGATTGGCCTGTGGCCATGTCTGTGGGATGTTGCCTTCATTAGTAATTGACGTAGGCAAGCCCAGCTCACTGTGGATTCTACCATCCCTAAGCAAGTAGATCTGGGCTATATAAGGAAGCTAGTTAGACATGGTCCTGAAAGTGAGTTGGAGAGCTAGCCAGCAAGCTGTGCCTCTCCATGTTTGTCTTAGCTGGGGTTCTATTGCTGAGAAGAGACACCAGGACCACTGCAACTCATAAAGTAAATTATTTAATTGGGGCTGGCTTACAGTTCAGAGGTTTAGTCCATTATCATCATGGCAGGAAGCAGGGTAGTATGCAGGCAGACATGGTGCTGGAGAAGGAGCTGAGAGTTCTAAATCTGGAACTTCAGGCATTAGGAAGGTACAGTGACACACTAGGCCCAGCTTTAGCATCTGAGACCTCAAAGCCCGCCCCCACAGTGACACACTTCCTCTAACAAAGTCACACCCACTCCAACAAGGCCACACTCTTAATAGTGCCACTCCCTATTGACTTATTGACCATTCAAACACATGAATCTATGGGCGCCATTCCTATTTAAACCACCACAGTGGTTCCTGCCTTTGGGTTCCTGTCATGACTTCCCTCAGTGACCGACGGTGACACAAAAGTATAAGCCAAATAAATTCTTTGCTTCCCAAGTTGTTTTTGGTCAGAGTGTCTTATCACAGCAACAGAAATTAGGAAGTTTCTCTGTATCAAACCTCAAGAATGTCCATTAAGTTACATAATGTCCATTAAGTTATATAAATCAGTGTATCTCCAACATGAAATACTGATTCCAAATTTCAGGTAGAAGAGTGAAAACATACATTATACCAGGCTCTTGGCTGATAGAAGACCTAGTAGTTTGAGGTCATCTAAGAAACAAATGGAATCACTTACAAAAGGCAATTCAGTTTAGTCTCCTATCCCAATTTGAGAAATGTAAAACACCCAAGAGACAAGCGACTTGCCTTAAAATTAGGCTTCAAGGCCATAAAATGTTATTCAATAAAACGATAAATCCTGAAAAATAAATTCTAGTTCTATTTTATGTCCAGTTAGCATGTAAATAAAAAAATGGAAGGGAAATGGGGAAATGTTGATAAGGGGAGAGAAAAAAGAGAAAACAAGAATTAGCCTTTCTGACGAACTTCTATGTGACAGTCTGTGTTCTAGACATTCTTTATCGGCCATTACATTTTATCCTAGGACAGATACAACAGAATGATAAGACTGAGAGATGAGAAGGGAATGGGGAGAGGGAGGAAGGGAGAGAGAGGTAGAGTCAGAGAAACATTGCTGATGTGTAGAAAGGTATAAAAAGACACCAACAATCATAGAAACTCAGAGAAAAGGTGAGAAATGCTAACTTTGTTCTCTAGGGTTCTGTAACAAAGGATGACAGATTGGGTGGCTTAAACACAGATGTATTCTTTGTAGTTTTCATGATCAGAAGGTGTGGACAGGACTGACATCTTCAGGAAACTAGGAGGGAAAGTTTTGTTCCAGGATTCCTTCATTGGCTTGCACAGAGCCATCTTCTCCCCATCGCTTTCCCTGCAGGCTCCTCGTGCAGACTGCCTGGGCCACCTTGCTGCTCATCACCTCCTTCATCCATGATTTGTTTTCTTTGTGTCCTCTGGAAGTGACTAGACACTTATTAGGATCCCTTTCTAGTCTGTATCCATGTTGGGATTCAATTAACTCTCTGTCTCTGCCTCTCTGTCTCTCTGTCTCTCTCTGTGTCTCTCTCTGTCTCTGTCTCTCTCTCTCTCTCTCTCTCTCTCTGTGTGTGTGTGTGTGTGTGTGTGTGTGTGTGTGTGTGTTCCTCTCTCTCTCTCTCTCTTCCCCTACTACATAAGTGGGATCAGTAGCTTTCTTCTAGTAAACAACACTACATGAATCTCAACCATCATCCAAATTACAGTTTACTAAATAATGTATGAGAAATTTGAGAGCATTATTATAACCCTAGGTTCATGTATTTAAGACATAATAGTCTTTAAAAAAGTTAGAATAGGTTGGCAGACTCTCATTCAATCTTCCATCAACTATAAGGAAATAGTCTATACTCTTCTCATTGCTTTCAGTAGCTCCAGACACTGCCAATTTTATTATTACTACTATTGCTGCTACCATAATAATAGCTATTTCTATTAATCATCACCAACATTTCAAAAATAATAGTGAACATTAACATAGCCTTCCAACATTTCAGGCACAGTGTTAATTACAATGACGGTTGAATTTGCAAAGTAAAACCAGGAATGACTTAACCCTTAACTCCATCCACTGATGAGATATGGAGGCTGAGAGGAGATTAACAGCCCCACCACTAGTCATATAGATGATGTTGGGAAGTGCTAAGATCGTAAGCAGGGTGTGCCTTGCCTCAAGTGCAGTGTCCATCCCATAAGACTTAGGCTGTCCAAGTGGAGATGGTTTAGCAGCTAAGAACACTTTTGCTCTTTTTAGAAGACCAAAGCTCAGTTCTCAGAACCCACACTAGGCAGCTCATAACCAGCTAAACTCCAAGTCCAGGGGCTCTGGTGTCCTCTTTTGGCATCATAGACACCTTCACACATGTGTGCAAGCTATCTATCTATCTATCATCTATCTATCTATCTTTCTTTCACTCACACACACACTAATAAAAAATAAAATCAAAATGTTTATTGTTAATCATTTCATAAATGCATACAATTGTTTTGGTCAAATCTACCCTCCCTCCTCTTCAAATCCTCTCATACACTCTTACCATTTTCCCCTCACAGCGTCATGGAATCTTTTTTAAACTAGTTTAGTTAGTGATAGTAACATGTACCCAGATGTAGAACCATCCAATGGATCATGAGCAGCCTATCAGGAATGGCATTACTGAAGAAAACTAAAATTCTCCCCAGAAGTTAACATTTTCCAGTAGCTTTTCAGCTGAAGTAAGACTTTATGAACTCTTCCTCCATCCACAATAGGATTTAGGCTGGCTTGATCTTGTGCAGGTCTTGTATACACAGTCACAGATGTTGTGAGTTCCTGTGTGAAACAGCCCTAGGCAAAAAAAGCACCCTTCCTTCATCCCTTCCTTCACAACAATTGTTTATCAAACCTTCATACAGAGGTGGCTGTACTTTCATTATAGACTAAGGAAAGTAATGGTCATAGGAGGCTACTGCAAATCCTTCAAATATCTATATGACTTTATCTTTGAAAATCACAGTAATGCCTGCACACTCCTATCCATGTGACATCCCTTCTGGAATTAAGTCAACACTCAAGTCATGATGACTGGTGGCAGCTGAATGCAGGGAGCTGCTTCAATGATTCCAATGCTATACAAGATCTGTTGCCCTTAGCTTGGAGAAAACAGAGGATTCAATAATTACAGATGATCTTTATTAACTAATTTGTTTATTTGATATTTTATGAAAGTATAGTTGACAGTGAAAACATGCATTTATTTAAGGTGTACAATCTGATGAGTTTCACATGCTCACACACTGTGAAATAAACAGCACAATCAAGCTAATTGAACACTCCCATCTTCTCATAGAGCTACAATTTACATTTGTGTGTTTGTATATGTGTGTGATAAGAATACCTAGGCTCCAATCTCATAAAAAAAAATCTCAAGTACTCAATTAACTATTGTTATCTTCTTTCACTAGAATTAAAGTCATCCAACTCCCACATTTCTGAAGACTATAACTGGACCAGAGTGCTGAAAAGATCTACTCAAAGCCTATATATATATATATATATATATTACTTTTCATTGCTATAACAAAAGCAACTTAAGAAAGGAGGGTTTTGGCTCACAGTTCGAAGGTACAATCTATTATGTGGTGTAGGTCATGGTGGCAGAAGAAGAGATAAATAAGTGCCAATGTTCAGCTGACTTTCACCTTTTTATTTGGTCTAGGTCCCCAGTCTATGGAATGGTGCGGCCCACAAATTTCAATTAGTCCAATACAGAAACTTCATCAAGATATGCGTAGAGATTTGTCCCCTAGGTGAATCTAGATCCTGTCAAGTTAACAATCAGCATTAACCATTACATCATTCATAGCTGAGTGGCTTTGTAAAATATTCTACTGATTCCTAATTTAGTGATTTTTTTTTCCTAGTATATCATGATTGTTCAAACATTGACCTCATATCTTCAATATGTGTCTCATAGGGTTGCTAAGAGAATCAGTAAGCTCCAGAGTCACTGTTGTCCCTTTAGGAATACCTTGCCATATTGGTCATCATTGCAATTCTTGGGATAGGACTTCAGACTGCTTCTCTCCCTTGGCAACTTACACAGTTCTTTCTGGCCCTGGAAAAGCTAGACCACAGGAAGGAGGCTTTCGGGTTAGATTCAGCTTGAATCTTTCAAGTCCTGTGTCTAAAGTGTTTGGCATCCTCAGTATAAGGATGACTTTCGACCTCTGAGAGGCAGCCAATGGCAACCACAATAACTTGTGTTGTTTTTGGAGTCAATTGGATTACCCTGACAAACAACTTGAAAGGATGCTTTTCATACCCAATACAGGAGTTTTCGTTAAATAGTTTATGGCTCCTGTGTGGACCATTGTCAACCCAAGTGCTGTAACTTCACGTGTCTGTGTGTGTGTGTGTGTGTGTGTGTGTGTGTGTGTGTGTGTGTGTGTAAAATTCCTTAAGTCTTTATCAAACATCACTGCTCTTATTTGTCCAACCTTCTTCCCCATCCTTCTGGTTGGTCTTCCCCTTCTCCAATTATAACTCTTCTCCATGTTTTTTTCCCATTTCTCCCCTCATACCACCTATATCCTGTTATTCCTCTCTCTATCTCTCTCAATGTTCCATCTTTACTATCCTGGTTTCTGTGATTACTCTAAGTTACATACTCACTTCTGAAGATTAGAAGCTAGGAATTACAGATGAGAAAGAATATGAGGCAGTTGTCTTTCTGTGTCTGGGTTATCTAATTCAATGTAATCTTTCCTTCCTATTTCCATCCATTTACCTGAAAAATTCACTATTTCATTTTCCTTTACAGCTGAATAGTGCTCCATGTATGCAGTGGCACTCAAATCTTAGTGGAAACCGGCAACCACTCAATAGGAGAGAAATTACGTACAGAATTAAAAACCTAACCAAAGACCTGGAACTAGTGAGGTCCTGGATCTTAGAAGATAACATATTACCACCACTTAACTAAACCAGTATAATTCCTAACTGCATTCTAAAATTTATTCTTAAACCCACAAATAAGTATAACTCACTCCTCATCAAAGAAGCTTCTTTTTACAGCAAATGGAGACCATTAAAAAAAAACATATCATAATGCAGATACATCTAAAACACAACTCCCAAACCTAAGGGTCATGGAACACTGTGGAAAAAGGCATGGAAAGACTGTAAGAGCCAGAGGACCAGGATGTCTTTAATGAGATTGCATCCCCTAGAAATGACAGGAAAGCTATACCCATAATAACTGAACAATATGGCTGCCTAAACAAGACCTGAAAATAATCCCAACAGATACGCTAACATGGATAGGGAAATGCTCACAGGACCCCACCCCTTGACAAAGAACTACAGAGGCCTAATAATCCACAAGAGAGGAAGAATTAGCCTCTCTCAGAGATGAGTCCTCTAATTGGTTAGCTAATACAAAGTGGTGACCCCTAAAATCAAATACACACAAGCCACAGTAAATGGATTCAGCAGGTTATAGTTATATATTTATGGATTTCTATATTTGTCACAATAATAATCAAAAAGAGGTCATCAATCTGAGAGGGAGGGCAGACATGGGAATAGTTGGAAGAAGGACAGTAAAGGGGTAAAGTGACATACTATATTTTAATTTAAATTTTATAAATTATTAAATAAAGAGCCAGAGTCAGTAAACTATAACCCAAACATCAAGTCCAGCAGCCACCTGCTTTGTAAATAAAGTTTTACTGAAACACAGACACACCCATTCACTCACAGTTGTCTATGGCTATTTTCCCACCCACCGCAGTGGGTGAGTAAAATGATACAGAGATCAGATGTTCTGCAAAACTAAGCATATTCTACATTTGGCCCTTTACAGAAAACGTATACTCGGCAATGTTTTTTGTTTTGTTTTGTTTTGGATTTTGGTTTTTGAGACAAGTTCTCAATTTATGCCCAGGCTGGCCTTAAAGTTGCTATGCAGTCAAGGATCTTGTACTTCAGATGTTCCTGATTCTACCTTCTCAGTACTGGAATTTCAGATGTGCACCCCACCCTGTTTATGTAGTGTTGCATATCGAACCCAGAGTTTTGTGTATATTAGCCAAGTACCAACTTGTGGTGGTTTAAATAAAAAAAAAATGGCCTCATAGGCTCATATATTTGACTGCTTAGTCACCAGGGAGTGTAACTATATGAAAGTATTAGAAGGATTAGGAGGGGTGGCCCTGTTGGAGGAAGTGTGTCACTGGGAGCAGGCTTTGAGGTCTCAAAAGTCTATGCCAGGGCCAGGCTCTCTATCTATCTATCTGTCTCTCTATCTATCTGTCTGTCTGTCTATCTATCTGCCTGCAGATCAGGGTGTATCTCTCAACTACTTCTCCAGAACCATGTCTGCCATGCCTGCCCCCATGATCCCTACCTTGATAATAATGGACTAAGTCTCTGAAACTGTAAGCAAGCCCCCAATTAAATGTTTTCTGTTACCAGAGTTGCTATGTTCATGGTGTCTCTTCACAGCAATAAAACAGTGACCAAGACAAAAGTGCAAGGCATCTTCAACCCCCTATACTATACAATGATATAACATCCTGTGCATTATCAAGTCTCCCAGCAAACATGCTCAAGTATGCTAATGCTGTATTGCACTGAATACTTGCAATAGACTATCTAATAAGTATCTAAGACTGTTTATAAAAGTTAGGATGGGAGAAGGCAGGAAAAGGGGTTGAAGAAACGTGTCTGAGAATAGAAATGGGGAGATTCTCATGCTGCCAGAATCCTACCCAAGGAATTTTTGAGGGTCATGGAAGCGAGAAGCCCCCTTGCTTGAAGAAACCACTGTCCCTCTCTCTCTCTCTCTCTCTCTCTCTCTCTCTCTCTCTCTCTCTCTATCTATCTATCTATCTATCTATATATATATATATATATGTGTGTGTGTGTGATATATATATATATATATATATATATATATATATATATATGATGCATCTATATCCATCCCTATTTATTTCTTTAACATTGTCATTAAGGAACCTGTATATGGTCTTTCCATTGTACTACATGAAGTAACCACCACTGGTGTTTAAATAACAAAAGTAGGAAAAATACTGACATGCCCTATATTCCTACAATATCAAGATAAAGACAGTCTTAGGAAGATAGGATAAGAAAAGAGTCCTTGATTTAGAAACAAGATCTTAGTAAAGATTCCCTCTAGACCCATCACTCAGCTATGTAACCTTGAATGAGTCATTCCACCTCTCTGATATTTTCCATCTGTTTTCTCTCTGCCTGGAATGTTCTGGCTGGGACAATTGAGCTCTTTATAGCTCTCCATGGCTAGCTACTCATCGTCATTCAGGTATGAGCTTAAGTGTCACTTCTTAAGAGCAGCCATCTTAGCCTCCCCTTCTGTAATCTCCACAATTCCACTCAAACAGTGGATCTCATGGCCTCTTGAGAGTTACTTTATTTAACTTGTCTTCATGTTTTCATTGTCTACCATCCTTCTAGCTGGAATTTTGTTCCTCAAAGACATGGACTTTTCTATCACCTGAACCCTAAACCCAGAACTTAATAGTACACCTCACTGGTTGTGGGAACTCAACAGACATTTGTTGAAGGACTAAGAACTGAATGTGTGCATTAATGAGTGACCTATATCATACAGTCAATACTCTCTATAAGACAATAATTTGGTAACACTAGATAGATGTAATCAAAAATTATTATTTGTTCCCCAGTCTTCACTAGAGAATTGAATATTCCTATCCAAGCAAAAGACACTATGAACCCAAATAAAACAGGAGGCCTTAAAGATAACACTACAAATCTGCTTATCTGGTCCCTTCTGATGCTACAGAAAATTCTCAGAGTATAATTTAGGAGTATACATACTCATAGACTTGTTATCACACATATACAGAAACATCCCCAAATGTACTCCCAGCTTTAGCCCCTACTGTTCTTCTAATTTATGTTATCTCTAAGGATGGAGGATCTAAGTAAGGGCAGGCATCTTCCCATATCTTGAACACAATGTGTCTGTCCTTTCAAATAATCTTATTTGTAGAGTAGAAGGAGATGAACATGAGCTGCAGACAGGCTTTGCGCTCCCATCTTCATTTTAATCTTCCCAACCACTCTTCCTCTGTTTGCAGAACTTCTCCTTCGCTCCCTTTCCCTTCACATACCTCTCACTTGGCACATTTCAGCTACAAATCAGGCTTCATAAAGCCTTTTCTGAACTCCACCCCATGCCCAGAACAGTACTTCATTATATACAATTAGTCTGCCTTAATCAGTGTTCTCCAGAGAAACACACACAGTAAGATAAATGGGAATTGGTTCACCCAATCACAGAGTTCAGAAATCCCAAAAATGTTTCACATGCCCAGTACTCAGTTCACATCTGTGGATCGAAGATCAAGAGCTTCTGATGTCCACGGTCAGTAGATCAGTTCATCAGCTCAAAAAGAAATAAAATCCACCCTTACTTCACTTTTCTGTCCACATCAAGCTTCAACCAGTTGCCAATACCCATTGCATGAAAGAGGGTGGTCTTCTTTATTTGTTAAGCTTGGACAAATGGTGACCACTTCTGGGAACATTCAAGGACACTCCTAGAAATAAAGTTTCATATTCTCTATGAGTATTTTATCCAGTCAAGTTTACACATAGAATAAACCACTGTACTCACTTGACAAGGTTCAAAATAATGATGAATTTAATAATTTCTATTGGATTAAGATTTTCTCCACTCTTGGGATTTTTTTTAAATATGGATGAATTCCCAGTGTCACACTTAGGTTAGCTATATATGGTTTCTGAGCATTATGGAGTTAAATTTTTCATGCTTCTTTATGTTTCTTTCATAGAGAAAATTCAAAACTTCCAAGTGAATGTTCTGTACCCAAGCTGCACATATCACAGCCAGGACCCTGGAAACTTGATGGCTTTCCCTGGGGAGATGTGAATAAGTTGTTCATCTGAGATGGGGCACCAACAGCAGACCAGAGCTGCCCAGCTTAATAAACCAATGAGTCTGTTGGACTTGTTACTGCAGGAGCATGCTGACACCACAACAACTGACTCACCAACAAGCTCCACCCCATCATCTGTGACAGACAGCCTTGTGAAACTGCATTGCTGGAGTCCTACCTTCTGTTTAAGCTTTTACCTCTTGTACAGTCATCCTTTCCTGAGATTGCAAGCAGCTGGAATCAGAAAGGAGCAAAGACTAGAATCCAAGGTGAGTCCAAGGTCAGCTCTGCCCCATGACATATGATGAGGTAGTCATGTTATACCCTTAAGAAAAAGGCTAGCCATGCCAGGCGGTGGTGGCGCACGCCTTTAATCCCAGCACTCGGGAGGCAGAGGCAGACAGATCTCTGTGAGTTTGAGGCCAGCCTGGTCTACAGGGCAAGATCCAGGACAGGCACCAAAGCTACACAGAGACACCCTGTCTTGGAAAAAAAAAAAAAAACAACAACAACAAAAGAAAAGAAAAAAAGGAAAAGGAAAAGGCTATACTACACCACTTGGAGGATGAGAGAGGAGGTTTGCTCTGCACTAGTTCTGTTGAAGGTAGTGAGTCTCTTTGTAGTCCCTCATGGCCATCTTAAATTTACTTGACATCTTGACAGGAACAAAAATTCTTCCTATATAGAAAAAAACTGTTCTTTAAGCTCTTGGGTCTTTTCTGCCTTACACAAATTCATCTAAGTTTTTTTTCTAATTAATATTTGTGTCAAAAACTCCTTTCCAAGTTTACCTTACCTCAGGGTCCTGATTGTCTTAGCAAAAAGTGATGGAGAGGCCAGGGATAGTTTATTAGGAAACAGTGCTTGCTTCACCAGCATGAGGACCTGAGTT
Organism: Peromyscus leucopus; assembly: GCF_004664715.2. Taxonomy (NCBI): domain Eukaryota; kingdom Metazoa; phylum Chordata; class Mammalia; order Rodentia; family Cricetidae; genus Peromyscus; species Peromyscus leucopus. The sequence goes on from NC_051086.1 coordinate 23,072,973, forward strand.
TGGATCCCCAGCACCCACATAAAATGCCAGGTGTGGCCACACATGCATTTATGACCCCAGTGTTGGAGGGGCTGAGACAAGAAGATCACTGGAACTAGCCGACTAGCGAGACTATAAGAATAATGGTGAGCTCCAGGTGCAGTGAGACATCCTGTCTACAAATAAGGTGGAAAATGATAGAGCAAGGTGTTTGATGTCCTCCTCTGGCCTTTACACATGTGCACATGGGTGCATACATTTGCACATATTCACAAGACACACAAACACAAGCAAGGGGAGATGTTCCTATACATTTGTGAAGACATGTATTTGCCAGAGTGGCTGGTAAAAGACCCCTTGCCTTCCAACTCCTATGTCAGTACTAAGTGCTTGAAGTTATTACCCCATCGCCCAGGTCAGCATTGCAGATACACAGGGTAGTAGGTTAAGTACCCTCTCTTAGCCTTACTCCCCTCATTTGTCATGAGGGAACAGAGGTGCCAACCTTATGAGAATTACAATCCATCCCATTTTCCCAGAGAACTCATTCTATTCTTCACTAAAAGACAGATGCTCAGAGTGTGCACTTGGAAATGGTCCCCAAGTGCTATGCAAGGTCATGTGCTAAGCTGGACTTGATTTTTCTTTGCAAATGCCTTTGACTTGGTGGGACAAAGTGCACCAGCTCAGAGCCCAGGAACCCAAGGGGAAGAATATTTGAAAGAATGATTATCTTAGGGGTGCTAACCCTTAGAAGAAAGAGATTATCACATCAACAAAATGCCCTTGTCTCTCCTCTCTCCTCTGCCATATGACTCAGCAGCAGTGTAAGCTGCTTCTTCTCCATTAGAACCAGTTCACCCATCACTAACTCTAAAAAGGATATCTTTAACCTTCTGTTTTAGATAGCAGTGTGGTTCTCACTCAGAGAATACAACTTTGCTATTTTGAAAAGAACCAAATAGTGACTGTGCTAACTGGGGTTATGGCCCCTCCAACCCTCCTAGAGAGCCCAGGAAGATCGTGTATTCCTGGTCCATGCCCCAGCAACCTCCCAAACACCAGCATCTACAGAATTTGAGCACCGTTGCTGTCCCTCAGGAAACAGTCTTTCAGCCTCAAGCATGATTTATTAATTTTGCTGGTTTGGCGGGGTCATTTATCAAAATTCCCTCAACAGTTCAATTAGAAATGGCCTGCCTCCCAAATTGGGGTTGGTTTTCTCATCTTCCCAAGCCAGCTTGTGGTCTGCATCACTGCCTTGACCACCCTTGGTTTGGGGAGTACCAGATGAAATCAATCACACCTCCCACTTATCGACTTCACAATTTTCGCTGCACGAAGACACCACTGAGGAGATGGAGCAGATAAATGTTTGCCCTTTTCTGTGGCACCTGATTGCTGCTCCTGCAGAACTGAAGGATGGGACTTCATCCCTCCAACCACTGACGTCCTAGCCACTCTACTTCCTAGATCCACACCCACAGTGAGAAATAAGAATGCTTGGAATCCCTCTTCCTGAAGCCCTCGTCATCTCTCACACTATTACTTCTAACTATGCTCCCATCTTTTCTCTTCCAATTTATTCTCCATATGGCATTCAGAAGAATAATTGCAAAATACAAATATAATTATCACTACTTTCTTATTTAAAACCATCAATGTCTCCATATTACTACGATGAAAAAGTTGAACACATTTTTGTTATATGCATGTGCAAGTCTGAGTGTGTGTGTGTATGTGTGTGTGCACATGCATGTGCAGGAGTACATGCATGTGAGCATGCATGAATATGGAGGCCAGAGGTCAACCTCAGCTGTCATGAGCCATCCACTTTGGCTTTTGAGTCAAGGATTCTCAGGGACCTGGAACTTATGCCAGGCTAATTGGGAAGCAAGCCCCATGGGTCTGCCCATCTCTATCTTGTATCACAGTGATTGTACATGCAGGCCAGTCACATAGGGATACATGGACTTTACGTGGATTCTGAGGATTAAAATTAGGTCTTTGTGCTTGCAAGGCAAGTGCTTTTCAGACCAAGATATCTTCTGGAACTCAGTTCTTTAACATGGGTGGGGGGAATCCATTTTGAACTCTAAGCACCACAGTATCCCAGACCCTATAAAAGCGCATGGCCAGTAAGCCTGGATCCTGTTCTTGCCACAGACTCAACTCCAGCTTCTGCTTCCTATTTTATTCTGAGCAGCATCAAATGTTTTCATTTCTTCCACTGCCGTCCTGACTCTCACCCACTCTTGTTCTTCCTCTGTGCTCTTATTGTGTTGAGATACACACAAGACCAAATGGGCTATCTCAGCCACAGTCGTGTACATACAACTGAGTACATCTTTAGTGTTGTAGACCTCACCACCAATCACCTTCAGGATTCTTTTCATGTGGTAAACTGAAGCTGAGGGCTGAGAAGACAGCTCAGTCAGTAGAGCGCTGGCCCTGTGAGCATGAGGGCCTGTGTTCAGTTCCCAGAACCCACATAAAAATCTAGCCAGGCTGACACAAGTTTGAAATCCAGGTGCTGGGGATGAGGAGATGGGAGAGTTAGGAAGTCAGAGTCATCCTCAGCTGTATAGTGAGTTCAAGGCTTATTAGGGCTACCTGAGACCCTGTCTAAAAACAAAACAGAAACAAAATGAAACAACAACAACAAAATTTTAAAAATCAGACTGTCTGTGCTGTGGTTAACAGATTTAAAAGTCTTCAGTCTGGAAGTATTTCTCAAATAATTTCATCCTGACTCTTTGAACCTGTTAGCCAGTTAACTTATGGGTAACTCAATGGAATTACCACACACAAATTCTAGTTCTGTCAATTCTGGTTATTTCTCCTTCTCTATTTAGGCCAACTTCTAAAGCCTAACTTTACTCGTGGTCTTGATGGCACTACTAAGAAGAGACTAAGTCTCCAAGGAGTCATCATGCAAGCTGACCATTGTTACATAATGGGTTGTGTATTTAATTTTTAAAACCTGGTGTTCCATAAGGGAACGAAATGGTCCAGCTGGAACAGGGATGGAGTGGAAGAGCAATGAAAGAGATATCTTGATAAAGGGAGACATCATAGGGATAGGGAGAAACATGGTGCTAGGAAAGTTCCCAGGAATCCACAAGGACGACCCCAGCTTAGACTATTAGCAATAGTGGAGAGAGTGAGGGTACCTGAACGGGCCTACCCCAGTAATCAGATTGGTGAATACCCTAACTGTCATCATAGAGCCTTCATCCAGTAACTGATGGAAGCAGATGCAGACATCCACAGCCAAGCACTAGGAGTCCAGTCAGAGAGAGGGAAAAGGGTTCTATGAGCTAGGGCATCAAAATGGGGAAATTGACAGAGACAACAGAAACAAGCTGGTAGGAACTCATGAACTTTAGACCATCAGCTGTGGAGCCTCCATGGAACTGACTAGGCCTTCTGCATACGGGAGACAGTTGTATAGCTTGGTCTGTTTGAGGGGCCCCTGGCAGGGGGATCAGGATCTAACCCTGGTGCATGAGCTGGCTTTTGGGAGCCCATTACCTATGGTGAGACACTGCACAGCCTTGATGCAGGGGGAGGGGCTTGGACCTGCCTTCACTGAATGTACCAGGCTTTGCTGACTCCCCATGGGAGCCCTTACCTTTTCTGAGGAGGAGATGAGGGGTGAGTTGGGGGGAGTCCTGGGGGGAGCGGGGGGAGGGATGAGAGGGAAATCTGTGGCCGGTATGTAAAATGAATAAAAAATACCTTAATAAAGAAAAAAAATAAATCCAATCAAAGAAAATCCCTGGTGTTTTGTGCTTGGAATATGGCAACATCCCTGTCTGTCCCCGGAGCCCAGAATTGTGCAAAGTAGGTCTTCAGCAAAACTTTACTAAATTGTCTCTAATAATCAAGCAAAGGAATGAATAGATAAGCCGGAGCCCCACCATCCCAGCTTGCCTCTGACATATTCTTAGCTGCGTTTACTCCATTTTGATCCTGACAGCCACGATCCCCACAACTTATTCATTACACAGCAAGTGACAGGCTGGTGCAAGTGACAGCGACCTGTTTGCTGGCAATGCCACTGCACTTTGATGGACTTCCAGAGTAATTCAACATTATTATGTGTCAGACATAATTTATGGTTTAATACAATGCCAGCTTTATAACTGTATTATTGCCATATATTTACATTTGGAAAAAAATAAATCACAGTGAAATTTTCCACTTTGAAAGACTTCGTGTGGGATTAAGTGCCGAGCCAAGCAAGGTTGTTTGCCCAAGCTATGGTCGAGGACAGCACCTGGCGTGGAAAACAGGACTGACTGGCTAATTGCTTTCCCGTTTTGCCAGTCCCCCGACTCCTGCTCTCCCTTCCACCCCCTGAAGATTATTTGCCACTTTCGTCTTATGTTTCTTGAATGTGCAGTGTGTATTTACCCTCTGCCCTTGGGAATTTAGAAAAGTTGGGAAGCATGTGGCATCACCAACAGTCTCCTTCCCTCCAGACATCTCCTGAATATGGTGAGGCATTAAGTAACGTGTAACACGGCATGCACAATATCACACTGGCTACACTGCAGTTAGCTGGGGCCTGTTTAGTTGTCTGTTACATCGTATTAGGAATATCTTACAGTAAACACAAATCACTATCATCTCCAGACAGGCATCCTTCTTACCTACAGACTATACCATACTTAGCCTCCTTTCATGCGTATTTTGTTTCCAATGTTTCACTAAACAATAATTCGAAGAACATCTTTGGATGTGTCCCTGTGTGGGTGCGTGCACGCGCACGCGCGCGCGCGCGCACACACACACACACACGAAAGAAAAGGAAAAACTCTTTGTGTGTGTGTGTGTGTGTGTGTGTGTGTGTGTGTGTGTGTGTGTGTGCAGGTGCACATGTGTGCATATGCATGTGGATGACAGTTGGTGTCACATGTCTTCCTTAATTGCTCTTTACCTCTCTTCTTTTGAAACTGAGCATAGAACTCACTGATTCATCTAGGCTGGGTCTCTGCCCTCCCTGAGCTGGGATTACAGGCATGCATCATTGCATCTGGCTCTGTATGTGGGATTACAGAAATGCATCACCACATCTGGCTCTGTATGTGGGATTACAGGCATGCATCACCGCATCTGGCTCTGTATGTGGGCTCTACGGATCCAAACTCGGGCCTCCCACTTGTGCACAAAGTACTTTGTCATTTGAGCTGTCTCCTAGGCCCTGAAAAAATCTTTTTTTTTTTTTTTTTTTTTTGGTTTTTCCAGACAGGGTTTCTCTGTGTAGCTTTGTGCCTTTCCTGGAACTCACTTCTTAGCCCAGGCTGGCCTCAAACTCACAGACATCTGCCTGGCTCTGCCTCCTGAGTGCTGGGATTAAAGGCGTGCACCCCGCCACCGCCGCCGCCTCCGCCGCTGCCGCCGCCGCCGCCACCACCCAGCTGCCCTGAAAAAAATCTTTAGGCAACTATTTGCAGTTCTACAATTTTTATTCAATTGAGGACAATCCTAAAGAGGATATCCTGATCAAGGGGTAAAATATTTAACAGCATAATGTGGCCTTCCACAGCCTTAACTAACATGAAATCTTGAATTCAACTGCTAATATCCCATCACGTGTCACCTCCTCTATAAAGTCCTCTTGGACTTATCAATCTTATGCCATTCACAGATTTAACCATAGTTACTATGAAGCTACCTCGTCTGTCTGTAACTCTTTGTTTTTCACATAAGCATCATGTACCCAAGTATAGTCATTTGTACATGTCTCTATGGTAGTGGACTAAAAACACTACAGGGAGCATGTTCTGCTTGTTTAGCAGTGTGTTCTCAACATCTGATATATAACAGGTATTGGATGTATATGCACTAACTCTAAATATTCAGGAAATAATTAGGAAAAGTATACATCTTCAATTTACTATCTCATCAGCTAAGGGAAAATCTTGTATGAAGTCACTAGAGCTGGAAAGTGCACTCAAACACACACACATGTGTGTATGTGTGTGTGTGTCCTCTGGGGATGAAACAACCACTCTTCAAAGAGAGGAGGACAAATTCTCAGGGTAACTCTAGGCTAAATAAAGTGTTCCTTGGAAAGGATGGAACCTCACAGGGCTGCCTCCAGTAGGGCAGAGACTTGGGACCCCTAGAAGACTTGCAGGTTTTAAGCATGAACCAGGGAGAGCTCATACCTAGACTTCAGGATGGAAGACAATATTGGACTTTGACACCTTTTTCTCCTCCTGAATCCCTCCCCCCATATCTAATCCATCACCGAGTTCCTTATTTGATCCTAAAGTTGTCTAAATCCATCCACTTCTCTTCTACTCCATGATTACCATTCAGTTGAAACTGCCCTCAGCTTTCTCCTGATTGTCTAGACAGGCTCTTACTGGATCTGTCCACTTCCTCACCACCCAGTAGTGTCTTATAAAAGAAATGGTAAAAGAATAGAGGAAGAGAGGAGAGGAAAGAAGTGGGAGAAGAACGAAAAAAGACTGAATGGGGGAATGGAGTAGAGGAAAGGATCAAAGAGAGAGAGGGAAGGAAGAGGGGAAGGAAGAGAGAGGAAGTGATGAGAAAGGAGGAGAGGAAGGAAAGAAAGGACAGGAGATGGGATGAGAGAGCACGGAAAGGGAAAGGAGGGAGTGGGAAGGGGAAGTTAAAAAAAAACTTGTGAGGTTGGAACTGAGGAATGGATCACTGGGTAAAAGCACTTGCTAAGCAAGCAAAAAGGACTGAGTTCAAATTCCCAGCATCCATATAAAAGTTATGCATGGGCCAACTTTTAATTCCAGTAATGGGGAGGCAGAAGCAAGTGGATTTCTGTGAGTTCGTGGCCAGCCTGGTCTACATAACAAGTTCTAGGACAACAAAGGTGACATAGAGAGACCCTGGCTCAAAACAAAAATAAAAACAAACAAACAAACAAGCAAAGCCACTGGGCTTGACCTATACACAGTATTGAAGGGAGAGGGGGAACAACAGAGCATGGGAAGTTTACTGGCCAGCCAGTCTAGCTGGAATGACTTCGGGTCCAGTGGGAAGTGGAAAGCAATTGAGAAAGATACCCAGCATCCTCCTCTGGCCTGCACTTTCATGGGCACATGCACATGTAACACACACACACACACACACACACACACACACACACACACACACACACCACCTGTGGGTTTAAGTGGCCCTCATTCAAAATGCTTAGAACCAGAAGTATTTTTGACTTCAAATATTTTGGAACAATTGCATATACATAATTAGTTATCTTGCGGGTAGGGTCCAAGTCCGAACACAAAATGTACTGCTGTCACACACCTTATCTACTTAGTCTGCAGATGACTCTACACAGCATGGGTACCATTCCAGCATTCTGACTGTGACTCATCAAGTGAGATCAGGAATTTTCCACATGCAGCATCGTGTTGCTGCTTAGAGTTCGTCAGATCTTGAGTCATTTATAACTCTACATTTTTGGATGAGGTCTATGAAAACCATCTTTCATCACTATCCAAAATCCCCTATGTTATTATTTAGACATGTTTTATTATAACCATAAGCCAAATAAAATTCAAAAACATCAACTTATTTTTTGGTTCTATGTGAAAAGATAATCTACCTTTGGAAAAATTTAGAATTTGATCATTTTAATGGTGCATTTTCTTCAATGTCACAAATAAAATTTTACTTAGCATCCTGGTATTTGAGAGTTGGGAATGACTTGGAAAGTTATCAAGATACTGTGATAACCCTTTTGAAATGAGAAAATAAGATCAGAGAGGAAGACAAAATGGGCTAAAGACACACAACACCAGTACATCAGAGACACCAATTTCAGTGTCCCTGAAAGTCCACCACCCCACCCTCTCCCCTTAGTCTTTCTCTTTTACAGACAAGTAATTGCCACCACTAAGTGGAAGTGGAGGAAGTCTCATTTCATGATGAAAAGGGACAAGAAGGGTTTCATTGGCGTTGTACAATTTATGATTCATTACTCGAAGATCAGTGGATATAATTAGTGACCCAAATTCAAGTAGATAAAACGGTTTGGCCCTTGTTTAAAATCTTGTCTTAAAATTGAGTAATTTCCCTTCCTCTCAACACAGTGCCTCTGAGGGTCATATTTAATGATCATGTATCCCGGTGTGCAGTGACCCCAGGAGAATATGAGAGGACCTTGTAAATTGCACTCTGACTAATTTGCCCATCCGTTGGCATTTCCTTACCCACCTTGCATGTTATTTCATGAACTCTTAATAATGAGTCTCATATTTATACAGTACTTTCTTACACAAGATGCTTTTGAGACACAACCCATGTCTGGAGCACAGAATCCAATCAATAAATTTGTGTTAAAACTATTTTAATGAGACTATTTGATAGACATCTCATTTCCCAGCACCACTGGGTGGTAAAGTCAAGGTATTTCACATAGCAGCATGGATTGGAGAGTTGGATTCTACAACCTCAATTTAGATTTTAGTTCCAACTACTTGTCTTTTCTCTTTCTCTCTCAGTTGTAAGGTTGAGTTCAGACTATTGAATTTTAGAAGAAAAAAAGATGTGAAACAATACTTTCTCCAAAGAAAGAGATGTAACCCCTTGTACACAGTGTCCTTCTTTGGAATAGAAAACTTTCAAAATAATTTTGAAGGTCAAGCCCCCTCTAAGGGAAAGGCCTAACATGATGTCTCCCTCAAGACAATCTATAAGCAAGATGGAAAACAAATTTCTGAGAAGAGAGGAGAAGACCTCCAGGGCAGCCATGGGTTCATAACAGTTTAGACCAGGGAGAGAACTGGAGATCTGGCTGTAGTGACAGGTGGGGGCCCCCAGGTTCCCTACAGTTGACTGAGCCAAAGCTGCAGTGAGTGAACCATCAGAAACAAAAGTCAGTCAACTGTGAGGGGTTCTTTCTGCAGTATACCCCCCTTCCTTTCCAGAAGACCAGCCTTATCAAGGCTTTTCAGCCTTAGTTCTGTTGACATGAAGGTCCTAAAATTCTGTGCTGTGGGGGCTTTGTGCTGTGCGTTGTAAGGTGATTAGGACCATTTCTGGGCTACACACTAGATGCCAATAGACCTACCACCATTCTAGTTTTTGTTTATTCATTTTGGTTTGTGTTCATTTTAACATAAGAGATGGAAGCATTTATACATCTTTCAATCCCGTTACAGTCCATTACTGAGAAGAAGTCAACACACAAACTCATACATGATGCAGCTTGCTTTTCTTCTGCTCAGCTAGAGTCTTTCGTTCTCATACAATTCAGGAACCTATGTCTAGGGAATAGTGCTGCCCACACTCAGGATGAGTCTTCCTTCATCAATCAACAACCAAGACAACTCCTGTATTTTACTGTTATTGATAACCTCCTAAGTCAATTAGTGCTGCCTATAAGTGTGTGGTTACCCATTGGGACATGAGCAACCTACTACTAGCCATGTCCTCTAAGTAGAGTAACTCTTCCTCCCTCAGCAGGTATCAACTGCCAAAGGCTCTTCAGCTAGGGTAGTACACCAGGAGCCCCTCCATGGCATATGCTGGAAGTTTTACTAGCTTGATCTTGTGCAGGTTTGATGCCAGTGACCACAGCCATTGTGAACTGAAGTGCGTAACTATCATGCCAAACCCAGAAGTCAGCAGTCACAGCTCTCCTCGCCATCTTTCCTCTCCCTCTTCTGCAAATTTCCATGAACCTTGAATGGTGGGAAGTCGCAGGCACTAAGCTGTGAGGGAAACAGAGTGAGAAACACTCAGGGGAGTTTGAGGGAGATAATAGTCAAAGGATGTGATCAATATACATTGCATAAAATGTATGAAAGACTTGAAGCATTTTTAAAATAATATTTTAAATGTAGAAGATGAATAACTAAGAAAAACCAACTGTATCCCATAGACATGCCCACAGGCCAACCTGTTTCAGGAAGTTCCTTAATTAAGACACTTCCATGTTACTCTCTTGTGGCAAGTCCACAGGTAAAACTAACAAGCACAAACGGGCTCTCATTTCTATCACAGACTGGCCTGAAACTTGCAGTCCTCCCATCTCCACTTTGGAGCACACTCAGCTACTGCCCCAGTTTTGACTCTGGACATTGTCTTAGGTTTCTTGAGCCAAGCAAACTCACTCTCACTCCAGATAACCACTCCTCAAAGGCTCATGTATTAAAAAAGTTGGCCCAACTCATGCCACTGCTGGGAGATGATGGAATTTTGAGAAGGTAATGCCTACTTAGAGGAAGTTACGTCATTGGAGGCATGCTTAGTAAAGGGACATTGAGTCTTTGGCCACCAAGAGGTCCCCAGGCTTCTTCCACTACGCACTAACTGGCATTGTGATATTCTGTCCTACCATGGGCCCAAAGAAATGGGGCCAGGCAACCATGGACTAAAAACTCTGAAATCTTGAGCCAACAGAAATCTTTTCTCCAATTAAGTCAATTGCTCCAGATACTGTTACGTCAATATGAACCTAAGACAGGGACTCTACAATAAGACTCATTTCTGAAGCCACTATAGGCAAATCAGTAAGGAAACAGCACTTACTACTAACATGGCTTCCATCTGTAAGCCATTGCCACTCTGACATAACCACAGCCAGGTTTTGGCTCCATGCAGATAAACTGCAGAACATAACATAGCAACCAACCCAAGCTCCTGTGTAAACAAGTAAATAAACCAAGCCCTCCTGGGCTCCCATTTGCAACAGCAGTGTGGACAGTGTCCCAATTACCCAATGAGTAAACAAGAGGACAGAAATCTGAGACTGGATTTGGTCTCTATGTACTTAACCTCACAGCTCTAGCTTGAATATTTCTGACTGTGTTATGTTAAATTGCTGTTGTGTGCTTCTCTTGCTGCCCTTAACTAGAGGATAGAACTTACAGTCCATTCTCTACCCTCCATACATTCTTCAAAGGAAAATAGGGTAGCTACCCAGCACACAGTGAGGTGAGGAAATATAAGGGTTCCATGTTTTTACATGTCTGGTCATCTTAATTGGGTCCAGGTTGGTTTGCAGGGATATGGTATTTATGGCAGTCCTTATTTTGTTTCTGTTTATGGGATGCCAGCCTAGAATGCTTCTGATAATGGTCCTTGGGAGAATGGAGGTCTTCATAAGAGCTTGTTCCCTCAAAGGAACTCTCTTAACAATGAGACTCCAAGTCCTTGCCTAGACAAGATGTTGGACACATATCAAATCTTCACTTACACCAAGGGAATATGGTGAATACTGAGAATTCCTATCTAATAACACCATCTGGAGTCTTATCCAACTGTGAGCATTTGGACCAGGATGTCCAGGAGGAATAAGCTACACAGTATGATGGCCCTGGAGCTGCTTGAATTCTGAGTCTTCTAGTTGGCAGTGGCATTCCAGGACAAGCAAACATCTGAACCTTTAGTTTCTTATCTATAAGTTGGAGGTCACCCGAGCACTAAGCACACAGCAAGGACTCGGATATCAGCTTCATTTTATGCTGGAGGAGATGCCGCTGTGACATAAAATCCTGTATCTTCTTTTGGTGCCTTCTGAAAAGAGAGGCACAAATGGTTGACGGTCATGACTCACAGCATGAAGTAAAGAAAGTGCTGGAAAGAATGGCCAACAAGGCAGGATCTTTATGGGACAGTGCATAGCAGGAGCAGTACCTCTTGACCCATAGCCGTGGTGAAACCCAGCTCCTGTCCTTCCTAACTGTGTGGCATCGGAAGGGGCCCTCACCTCTATTGTCTCCAATGCTCTCACTTTAAAACTGAGGAGACAGCCCAAGGTGAGGAAATGACATGGAGGCATGAATGCCAGAAGGCTGAGATCCCAAGCAACACATTTAACGGCTACCTACCGCTATACAGAGAACAGGGGACGGCTTTTGTTGCTCCACCAATCCATTTAAGCCACCTGGATAGAGAAGACCACTCATCCTTTTTCACCCTTCCATTTTAATTGTTCATTTGTTCCATGCCCCAAGAATTCTGTTTCCTATGGCCTTGAGATAGTGTGGGTTGGGAATGTGCAGGGCAGGCAATGAGTTTGGAAAGAAGAACAACAGACTGGTAAACTCCGGCACTCCTCTAATGCTCTGTATCCCACATCGCTCACTCTGTGCACACACAGCTGCAAAGATGGAGTCAAGACTTTGAAGTTTTAAATTTGATAGAAAACTAAGTATGACTCTATTTCCCTCTCCCCATGGAAGCAATGGGAAGAAGATCTTTGACTTTTCAAAACTGTTGATCATTTGTAGACCAAGTCTCATTTTTGGAAAAGTTCCAAAATTTAAGATCTCAGAAAGGAGCCCAAATGAGGTCAAAACTCGGGAGAAATAAATGATAAGATTTCCAAGAGATTCATATAGGTAGAAATAAAGACACACAGACATGCAAGCCAAATGATGAGATGATTTGCTTTCCAGAAATTAGGGGCAGACATTGCCCAGAGGGAATTCTACCCCTGGAGAAAAGAGGGTTTGATATCCAGGCCCTGCTGTCGGTCCCTCAATGGATTCCTTCATACCTTTATTGAAATGCTCATAAAGTAAAGGTTAGTCTCATCCTTAGGATATCTTCCACCTTTTCTAAACCATGCTATTAAGTTGTCTTAGCTCCTTGGGGTGAGGCCACCATAACAGGAAGGATGTGTGCTAATGTGGGTCCCCTGGAGGTGAGCTCATTTAAAATCTGGATTACTGTGGAGAAAGTTCCCCAGGCTAAGATAAGGTTAACGAATCTGAATCTCAGCAATGAACTCACCACCAAACTTCAGAAATAATTAGCTCAAGGAAGCACGCCATTTGTTCACTCAACGTATTAGCTCTAGCCCCTCCTCATCTCAGTAATTCGGTTGCTTCGGGACTGAAGACAGAGTGAGGAATTTGCGTGAACTTCCTCAGTTCTGTACAGTTGAAAGTTGAGGCCTGTACACACCCAGAACTTTTCGTATAAGTGTATTCCCCAATACAGAAGGAAGAAATAGATCTTTAGACTCAGCTTATGAACAGTGCTCTTACTGGCCCAACATCACTTCTTCCTGTTGGTCACAGTGTCCAATTCTTCTTTTAAAACCATGCTTTATATATTTGACATTGCCTCTTGTGAGGTTATTGATCATGATGTCCTCTGTCTCTCCCAGAAGAGAGAGCTGGCCAGTCCAAACCAGACAAAGTTCGGATCTTCATTATAGTTTGAGTCTTAAATGTCCCCAAAAGCTCATTTTTTGAAAGCTTGGTTTCCCAAAGCAGCCATGTTTAAAGGTGGGAATTTTTTAGAGGTGATTGGATCGTGGTACTCTGACCTCACAAATCCATTTAGAATCTGTAGTTTAACGGGTTCTAAGGCAATGCCTTTGTGATAAAAATAAGTTTGTAGGGCTGGGAAGACAGCTTAGTAGATAGTGCTTGGTGAGCAAACGGAAGACTATGAATCTGATCCCCACGGAAAAGCTGGCCATGCTGTCAGCTAGTCTAACTGGTCGGTTCCAGACCAGTGAGAGACCTGATTTCAAAACAAAGGTGGATGTGAAGAGCTCAGGAATATGAAAACAATTGTACGCTTGTAGCCTACATGCGTACTTCTGAGTGTGTTAGGACTGACGGCTGCTTTGACCCTTTGCCCTGCTTTCTCCCAGACAAGGGAAAGGCAATTTATATGAACCCTTGACTATGTAAACATTTTTAACTAACACCCTGTAGTCAGAAGTGATAAATCCTGGAACCCCCTCCTATCTCAGAGATCTCAGAGTTGCCAGGAAAGTAGTAGCTCAAGACTCAAGACACCTAGATGCCACAAAGGCAATAAATCCCAAAATGTATTCTCTGCCCTGTGTATAACCTTTGGCTATAAAAAGGAGCTTATAGCCCTTCCTCAGGGATACAGAGTCAAATAATTTCAACTAGTTAGCAGTTCCCTCCCCACAACCCACCACGCACCAACCCCCAACCCTCCTCCCATCCCCCCACTGCCCCCACCCCACAGTTTTTTTTAATGAAAATTGTGCAATTCCAGGACCTAATAGGTGGCCCAGAGCATCAATACCTGGGGTTATCCTCAAACCTTGAGAGGCAGGCATGTTCACAGAAGTACTCCTATACTTGCACACACATACAAAAAGTGAGGTTGCCTTTGGGGGTCAGGGAGTACAATGTGCTGGTTTAAAAGAAAATGGCCCCCAAAGGCAATGGCACTATTAGGAGATGTGGCCTTGCTAGAGGAAGTATGTCACTGTGGAGGCAGGCTTTGAGGTCTCATATATGCTCAAGCCATGCCAGGTGAGACAGACAACTTCCTGTTGCCTTCTGATCAAGATGTAGCCAGCACTACATCTGCCTGCATGTTGCCATGTTGATAATGCCATGATGATAATGGACTAAAATTCTGAACTGTAAGCTGCCACCTCAATTAATTTTTTTTCTTTGTAAGAGTTGCCATGGTTATAGTGTCTCTTCACACTAATAGAAACCCTAACTGAGACAATAACCAACCTCTTGCTTCAATATCAAGAGAAAATAAGATCCAGAAAACAAAAGCCACTTTCCCTATGCCATAAAACTTGCTGGTGGCCACAACACAGACTTCTTACTCTCAGCCAGGTTCTACCCCTGTCTCTAGCATCCTCACAACAGGTCCTTCTAGTCAATCTTGTAGATACTTACACCAGACTAATGGTCATTGTTCAATCTTTTCATCTCTTGTTCTTTGTTGGCTATTTTTGTGGAACACATTTCCTTAAAACATAGAACTGAAGTCAAGAAACATTGATTATGTCATGTTCTCCATGGGTCAGAATCCAGATGCACCGTATTATCTGACCTCAGCCTATGGTTTCTCAAGAAGTTTCCTGTCGACTATTACATAACACTGTAATCGTCTGAAGGCTTGAATGAGGCCAAAATCTATGTTCAAGTTTATTCATATGACCATTAGCCAAAGGCTCCAATTTCTTGCCATATAAGGATGCTCAAAATATAGAAGCCAGTTTCTCCCTGACCAAAAGGTCCAACATCAAACCCTGTGGCCAAGATAGAAGTCTCTGAGTCTTTTATAACCTTACATTGAAAGCCAATGTCACTTCATTGGTCACATTTATCAAGTCTAGTATAACATGGAAGGAGACTCTTCAAGGGTATGAATACCAGGAGGTGCCATCTCAGGAGACCATCTCAGCAGCCAGCTCTGCATTTCTTTTTATTGCCTAAATGGCCACATTGCAGAGTCTGAAATGAAGGTTTGCCAGTAGAGAGGTAGATGACTTTGTCCCAGCCCTTGTAGTTAATAGAAACAGGAGAGTGTGACTGCAGCATTTCTGCCAAATAGCAACTGAAAATGACATTTGAAAACTGAAATTATTACTCCTTTCAGCAGGAAGGTCTGTTCTGCTTAATGATCTACATATCAGTGCATTCCAAGTGGAGGTTGCAAACGCCTAAGAATATGCAGACACTCGGCAGCATTATAGTCATGTCATCTTCAAAATGTATCAGCAAAATGATCATGACTAGAATTGGCTGTAAGCAAAGCTTCAGAAGGTCCAAGTGGCCTTGAAATGTAAAGTCATGTAGAGGTAGGAGTATTGTTGGTCCAAAAGAATGTGCCCCTTACGATTAACAAGCTCCATGTAGTCTGACCCTTGATGTGGCTCTCTAGGCCCCTGAGACACTAAACTCCAGCTCGCTCACTCTCTCTCTCTCTCTCTCTCTCTCTCTCTCTCTCTCTCTCTCTCTCTCTCTCTCTCTCTCTGTGTGTGTGTGTGTGTGTGTGTGTGTGTGTGTGTGTCTGTGTGTGTCTGTGTGTGTGTGTGTTCAAATGTGTGTGTATTGTGTGTGTGTGTGTGTGTGTGTGTGTGTGTGTATTGGTTTGTCCATGCATGTGGAAGCAAGAGGCTGACAATCTTCTTCAATCACTCTACAGCTTATTTTTAAGACAGAGTCTCACATTGAACCATTAACTTACTAATTAAGGTAGGTTTACTGCCCAATGAGCTGCAAGGAGCTACCTGAGTCTACCTCCACAGCACTGATATTAATGGAATGAACACTTTCTACAGTCAATGCTAAGAATCCCAACTCGGGCCCTCATGATTTCACAGCATGCATTTTAATGATGAGCCATATCCCCAGCCCCTTTAGCCCTATTAAGAAACTATCACTATCAAGAGGGGCTCACCATAAGTGGGTAGCTTTGGCCTCTGTGTGGCGACCTCAGGCATGAACATTTAATCAAGTACCTGATGTTATGGGTGAGGATAGAACAAAGAAAATGCAGGGTGAGAGTCTGTGTTGTGGCAAAGTTGATAAAATACTGTTGGAACTATCTGTTCAGTCTTCCTTGATTTATTGTTGCCCACCATCTATTCCCCAAACTGTAGGCAGATAAATTTTTCTGAATCCTAAATCTCCTGTGTTGCTCTCTCCTGCTTTAAAACACTGCGGACACTTCCCATTGCTTCTGGGGAAAGGAATAAAATACTGAGAAATACCAAAAGGGACCTGATGCCTGCCTCACTCTCCTTCCCTGAATGACAGCAAGCCAGAGTCTCCTGATTTACCAAGTTCCTTTGGCTCAGGATGGGCCCCTTGTTGCTCCTTCTGCTTGATGGCCCATCCGTTTCCCACCCCACCTCTTCACCTTCTCCATGGTTCACATCAATCATACTTTGTCTTTATCCTTCACAGCACTTATAATGAAAGTAATTATACATGTAACTGCATGCAAAGCAGGTTGTCTGCTCCTTCCTAATAAGCCAGAGGATATATGAAGGCAGGAATTCCACTACTCCATGTCTTGTGCCACATGCAGTGCCTGGCATGTAGAGATGCTTATAAATTATTTATTGAATGAATACATTTGTAATAATGGTCTACATTGGAAACTATAGCCCATGAATATGAATTAAATCCAGTCTACCATTTGTCTTAGTCAATAAAGTTATGTTAGATATGGACACACCCAATTTTGTTCTCCTGGTGCCTGTTCTGCTTCCCTGCTACAGCAGCAGAGCTGAGTAACTGCTATGAGACCTTCTACACTTCAAAGACAAAAATATTTGCTATCTGGCCCTTTGAAGAAAGTTTGCTGACTCCTAGACTAGATTTCCCAGTATCTCAAAAAATACTCTAAGCATCATGAAATTAGGATGTTCTTACAAAATTATTTTGTAGTTATTTCTGCCAAGTTGAAACATTTCCCTCAGAAAGAGGAAGAAAGTTCATAAGGCTCAGGAAGTAATAGAATTTACAGGTCTTGGAAAGCTGAAACTTAAGATTCACAAGTAGTCCCCTTGAGGTCCTGTAGGCAGTGACAATCACTGGGGACAAGAGACTTTAATGGCCTGAGCTGCCCATGAGTCATCCAAGGAGCTCAAGAAATGCAGATTTTGTAAGTCACACCAATGCTCACCTGGGCTTATCTTGCTGCAACTGCCTTTAAGTCATCCATGTTTATATAAGCTAGCCCAGAAAACTGGTTGGTCCACAAAACGAGGCTATGACCTTTCTGTTGTAGTTGTTTTAGTGTCTGTTCTATCTGGACAGGAAAAGGCACACAGCAGAACCATAACCACAACTCCTCCTCTTCTTCAATGCATCTTGTGCCTAGTGGAGTGACTGGTGTGGAAGGAGGCTGGGCTTTAAAAACTGAGGAGGACTGTGGGAATCAAAAAAAAAAACACTCTGGAGTGAGCAACACACACTGATCATGAGCCAATACACTGATCAAGGAATAAGTGACTGAGAACAGGAACGTGATGGCCAGCAACAGCTATGTCCTTAGGCAAAGTCAGAGGCTAACCTCTACCTTGTCTCAGGAGCTGCAGAGAGACAAGGCCTTGGCTCCTTGTCATTCGTGGTCTTAATCAGCCATAATGGATCGGCTGCCTTCCAGGGCTAGGTGGACCCATGGAGCACTTGATTGATTGCTGGTGTCATCTCAGGATTTCTCAGCAACATCAGCCCATTTGTTTTGCACTAACAGGACAAGTGCTCATTGACATCCGGGAATGAATTCATTGATGTGCACAGCAAAGTGTCAACCCAATGGGGGCAAAGTGGACCAGTAGGCCACTGGGTTTAAGAACTCAGCTAAGCATCATGGTCTAGGGAAAATGCGCTGAATCTTCAGCTGGGGCTACAATCCTGGCTGAAGCTTTGCTGCACAATGGAAAGCAGAAGCAAATAAGGTATCGAGGTTAGTCCTGGGGTTTGGTGCTAGACTCTGAACCCAGAGTGCTAGGCCTCCAAAATTAAGTTCTGAGAATTACCTGGTCCTGAAAATTCTTGAATTCCTGGAGCTCTCTCCTATCCACTAAACAGGATCTGGGAACTTATGTTTTAAACAAAATCTATTCCAATTCAGAATATGAAGTATGGTTGGATATGGGAGGAGCTGAATATGATCAAAATGCATTGTGTAAAATCCCCAAAGAATTAATTACAACATCATTTAAATTGTTTTTATTTTATGTTTAATCAATTTTAAGAGTCTTAAAAATTACACAAACTTTTATGCTCCTAAGAATTTGAAAATTATCAAACAGACTATACTATTTCAGTATATGTTGTCTACAGCCACACAGATGAAGGAGGAAATGTCATGAGACTGAGGGGAGCAGACTGGTACTAACTCAAACTAACACTGACAAGCACAGGATTTTCTTAGAGACTTCACTTGAAAGATTGTGATATGCCCAATAGGTTACACAGCAAGGGTCAACCAAAAGCATTAACTTAATTATTGCAACAATCTTGAGTCCAAAACTAGCGGGAACTTGACATTTGAATATTCAAGTAACACATCCATGATTGAACAGCTGGAGAGGGGAAGAGCTGGGGTTCAAGTGTGGGGTTCTCGTCAATAAAGTACAGGCTCTGGCCACTGTTCCTCTCTAGAAAACTAAGAAAAAGAAAGAAAAGATCCTCACCCTTTTCCTTCTCCTTCCCTCCCTTTCTTTCTTATGTCTTCTTCTGACTCCTCCCCCTTGTTCCTTCCACACCTCCCTTCCTCTATCAGAAGAAGTCCAATCGGTGTCCTGTGTCTGAGCTCCTACCACAGACCTTGAACAAAGGATTCAAGTACAAGTGATCCCTAGGGAAGGGTCCGGGAGAAGTCAGTAAGGAAACAGAAAACTTAGAATGGGGCGAGAGAAGAAACAGGCACGGGGCAGCTGCAGGCAGTAGTCCAACCTCAACCTCATTTCATCGCTACCTCTGAACCAAGCACTGGCCCCAGCTTTTAAGACCGCGAAGCAAAGACTTTTGTACTCATTCTCTAGTCATTGGTAGTGGCTCCTGGAGTCAGGGGTGAAACTCCCACATACTTCTGGCTTTTAAAATGGAATCTTGAGAATGCCAGTCCTCGAGGACATCCATGACAGTAAAACAGCTTAGAAACCTTCCCCAATTCCCAGCCTGCTGCTCCTGAACTCATATTAGAGCCTTGGGCTCCCAGAATGTTGACATATTTATAAGACATAAGACTATAATAAAATAAAGAAAACTTATGGACCAACAAGGACATCTTGTATTACTCCATACCCTTCCTGTTCTCTTTACTGAGAGGTTCAGAGCCTTGCCTTAAAGCAGCATGCTTTGAATGCCTGTTCATTTGCATATAAATTTTCCTTCTGTTCCTTAGTCTAGTTCTAGCTAATTTTTTAGGACATTCCTGCTGATTCCCCATAACCCTCTCTTTTTTTTTTTTTTTTCCTTTTTATTGTCCTTTATGGCCTTGACTGGAGACCTGAATTTCCCTTTGGTCTGGAAAAAAATATCCAACCTTGTATTGTCAAAGACAATATACACCAGACAATTAAGGAACTGATTTTATTCAGGTTACTGCAATCTAGAGAACATTCATTAGTGGGAATATCTCCAAGTAAAGAAAGGAAACCTGGGGTGTTACAGAGGCAGGTAAGCAAGAAGGTCACTCACAGGTCTATGGAAACCATGGACAAGAATGGTAGGAATCTCATGAGGCCCTGAGGACATAAGCAGTGGTATTGTGGAGAAGTATGCAAGGACAAGGGTCCTCTGTGGTTATCCATTTCTATGGAAAACAAAGGGATGAAGGTATGTGTTATTGTTTTTATGTTATTTATTTATGTAGTGTACGTGCACACATGCATGTGTACACATTTGTATGGGTGTATGTGTAATATAGCACACGTGTGGAAGTGAGAGGACAACCAGGAGAAGCTGGTTCTCTCCTTGTACCATTTGGGTCCCAGGGATCAAAGTCAGACTTGATGGCAAGCATCTTTACCCACTGAGCCAGCTCACCTGAGTGATACAGGTGTTTTTAATCATTGCTGTCTCCCGGAGAGTATGGGCTCAGATACTGCAGCCTTGTCAAAATATTAATAAGTATAATGCAGACTTTAACCCACCAAGTTGGGAAATGATTACAAGGAAAGAGAGGGGTCCTCTGGACATAGCTATCAATCCAGAATGTACTGGTATTGGCACATTTAAAACACTGGTGTCCACTTAGTGGCAGTTTCCATGATCCAAACAGGTAATCTTTTGCTTGATATTTCCCTGAAAATTCTTATCTTGGTGCCAGGACATGACATGGGCCATCTTGTAGCTTCCATGGTGCCCCTGGATAACACTGGTCTGTTTTCATAAACAATGTCTCAGCATATTAGAGATAAATGAAACCACGGAAGTCCAGATGTGCAGCACTTCTAATGACCACATGCAGGCACCACTGACCCCAGAACGTACCCACGTTGCTTTATCTTCATTGTCACTTTGAATGGATTTGGAATCACATGAGATGCACCCCTGGCTTGCTCTGAGAGCACTTCTAAAAGGCTTAGCTAAGGAGGGAAAAGTACCTCGTGCTCCTAAGTGCAGATCTGGTCCTCAAACTGAATGCAAAGGGAAAGGGGCAGAAAAGGCAGGTGAGCACACCCGCTCATTGTTTCTGTTCCTGCTGCCATGACGTCCCCTCCCCGATGGACTGTACCCCACTAACTGTGATCTGAAATAAACCCTTGCTTCCTTCCTTACTTGCTTCTGTCGGGTATTCTGTTGCTGCAACAAGGAAAGGAACTAATCCAGTGCCTGATGCCCTTCTGACAGCTTGAGACCAAGTACATTCTAAGCTTGGTGAAAATCACTTTTGTCCTGTCTTCCTCATAAGTTTCCTTTCTCTGCAAATAGCTCAAGGTTCTATATGATCTTGGTCCACCCTTGGCCATGCTTCTGCTGGTATGTCTCCAACAAACTGCACTCTGCAGTCTAAGACCAGCCTGTTTCTTTTGATTTCCCCCCTAAGGCAAGGTCTTACTATGTAGCCGAGGTTCGGCTTTGAATTCATGGCTGTCCTACTTCAACCTCCTTACTACTAAGGTAACAGATGTCCACCACCACACTCAGGCTGTATGCCTCTTTCTTTGATCTCACAGCATCTGGCTGTCAGTTTCCCTTACTCCCTGGAGACTTATGAAAGACAATGAAACTTCCCAAACATCAGTAGCTTTGAGGTCCAACTGGGAACCATAGCTGATCATGGATTTAAAAAAAGAAAAAGAAAAAGAAATCCAGGACAGTAAACAAAACCCATGCAGGAAAGTGTAAGAACGGCCATCATACAGAACACCTCCTGAAGCTGGGCTACCAGATCTTAAATTGGGTCCTCTCTGAGCAGATACCTTGGCCTTAGGTTAAGAGCAGATCAGTCATGCTTTCTAACTAGTCAGCATCCAAGATTCCTCTACTGCTGCAAAGTGGGAGTTGGTCAACATGCTTCTCCAAGTTGAGGTTTTGGTTGTATATTGTTTTCTTGATGTTGGTTGTTGTTTGCTTTGCAATACTGGAAGTGGAACCTAGGGCCTTGCATGTGCTAAGCACGCTCTATACCATTGGATCATGGTCCCAGTGCACCTTTTTGAGTTTTATCTGTTCTCCACCACTCCCTACTTACTGCATGTAGCTCCTCGTCATATTTCTACAAGATCAGAAAGTCAGCCTCGTGCTCACAGTAGCATCTAGCTTCATAACATCAAGAGCTTTTCATCTCAGCATTTCATCACCCTTGACCCTTGGATTTGGAGCAGGAATTCCTGTTCTATGATGCCTGCTTTTAAGGAAACTGGTAACAGAAAATAAATTGCCCCTCCGTGCACCACAGTTGGCTATCAGACAAATCCAAGGCCACTGAGTGGCTTGCATCTTCTGTCTTGCTTTCCTCCTGATTTGCCTGGATTAGTAAGAGGGACTTCCCTCCCAGAGAGAAGACTCCAGCAACTCTGTAGAACATATCTGTGGTACCCAGCTTCTTCAGCTCTGGAGACAAGGCCCCACATCTATGAATGGTGCCCTTACCTAGAAAAAATACTTTTCACAAGGATAACTTCTACTTCCCCCAAAGGCTAAAGGCAGAGGGAGGGAGAGAGGTGAGGAAAAGGGAGGAGGAAGGGGGAGGGGTAGAAGAGAAATTTTCAATTCTGTTTTCATTCAAATAGCCAGGAGAACTGGGGGCCTACAATCACCAATCAGTTATTTGCTAGTGGAATTTTCCTGGGAAGGAAAAAGTGCACTTAGACTCAAAATGTATACATTTCTTCCAAAATGTCATTCAATATCTATCTCTTTCCCAGATAGTGACAAACGTTCCTTGTTCCTGTCAAAACGCCGGCTTTCAGCACCAGCCTTAATAATAAAAGCCAGATCCAAAAAAATCCAGGGAAGGAATTGCTTCTTTGCCATCAAAGAGTGAAGAGTTTATCATCTGGTTTTATTTTAAGATGCCAGGCTTCCAATGTTCTATTTCTTTACTGTTCTCTCTTAATTAAAGAAAAATCAATTCCTTCTATTTGGTTGAAATTTCCCTAAGAACCCTTTGACTTATCCACTTTTTTTCCTTCCCTTAAATATGATCATTTAGAATACTCCAATAATAATTTCATAAAAAGGATACACACGCTTGACTGAGTCTATTGTGACTGACACTGCCAGTGGTTATGTGGTTAATACTAAATATAATAATAATAATAATAATAATAGAATTGCTGTTGTTTCCTTTTTGTTTTTGAAACAGAAATTCTCTTTTTTCCCCTCTGCTTTATCTTTTCATTTTCTGGCTTCCCTTCCAAATGCTTTTCCTCTCAATGAGAAAGTAGGAGCATATAGCCTAATAATATGACCAGAGTACTCTGTGAGCAGGTCTTGGTCTTTGGAAAATAAAGGATTTATTTGTTGTGTATGTGTATCTCCCTGAGGAAACTCTAAAGACCCAAGACAGCAAAAGAGAGGCAAGAACTCCAGCCTTGATGGCCAGATAACCTGGGAACTATAGCAGGGCAGATATACAAGGGAAAGGAAGAGAATCCAGAAAACACAGAATATTAAGGGAGGGTTTCCACATACTGTACACTGTCCTGAGAACTTGATACTGATTATCCCATGTCAAACTCTCAAAATACCGTGAGATAGTACTAATGGATCTGTTCTTTACAGATGGGGAAACTGACGCTGGAAGAAGTAGCATCCCAAGGTCACCCAGCACAAGTGACAGAGCCAGGAACTGAGCGGCATCATCTGACTCCAGGAAAGATCCAGAACACTCCTGAACGTATTTGAGCCATGTTGTATACTTACTCAGAAACTTCTGCTCTCCTTATTATCCTAGCATCCCTCCCCGCCTCACAAGGGTTCCAGAAATCCAGGGTGGCCATACCACAGTAGAGAACGTCCAGCTGTTTCCTTCCTGGTTCCTGTAGCCAGTAAGAGTCCCCAAGAATACAGAGACTTCCTCTCTTGTTGTGACTTCTTCTGTAGATATGGAGCTACTGCCTGCTTGTTGGCAATTTCACACCTTCATGCCATCCAAGTTCTAATTGCTTAGCACCAGAAATCCTTCAGCTGTTGCCATGGCACCCTTCAACCTCCCTAGATCTTTCCCAAAGCCTACATGATGATTCCAGCCTCCAGAAATATCTCACATGGGCCAGCCCACGATGCCTTTGGGTGTGACATTTTCTAGTTCCAAAAGCACTAACCACATGCTTATGATGGCTGGCCAGCCCATGAACTTGACCTCCTTCAGTCGACTCTATCACCCATGTGTGAAGGCTGTTAACTTCCTGCACAGACAGGGAACCATGCCACAGGACAACAGGCAGAACCAGGGTTGATCATATGCCCTGGGGTCCAGTATCTTCACCTCCAAGAGCAGGCTACCACACCCACCCAGAATTTACATGGGTGCTGCAGAGCTGAACTCTGGTCCTCACACATCAGAATTATTTTTGTAATATTATCTTTGGAGTTTTCAGAACAATAATTAACTTTGATATTCTTTGGAAAGCATAAAAACCATTAAGTCTCTGCTAACCAGTCAGCACCAAGAGGGAATGGATCTTGGTCCAATTGTTCACTGACCTGTTTCAGGTATCTTGAGCAAGTCTGCACAAGATGGATCCTCAATAAAGAAGTTAGAGCTTAAGGCCAGTGAGATGGACCTGCAGGTAAAGGAAATTGTCCCCAAGCTCAGTCACCTGAGTTCCATTACCAGAAGCCACATGGTGGAAGGAGAAAACTGACTTTGACAAGTTGTCCTCTGACCCTCACATTTTTTTTTCTCCCATATCACCCTGGCAGCCCTCCCAGGCCTAACGAGAGTTCAGAAATCCAGGATGGCCACAACACAGCATAGCAGAGGATGCCCCATGTAATGCACACACATTAACACACAAAATAAATAAATAAATTTACTTAATTTTTAAAAGAACTTAGGATTTGGTTATTAGACCAAGGAATAAGATGTTGCTGGTGAATGGAGTCCCACAGTGGGAAGGAAACTGTACGCCATGGTTGTGCTGAGACTCTGCTCCTCTACGATGCAAGAAAGTATCATATTGATTTTTTTAGGTACAATCTATAAAAATTATATCTGGCCCTTGGAATGAGATGGCTTCTTCATTTTTTAATCATGCAAATGGGTCTGATATTTTAGAATGCCATTGGTCTTTGTGCAGCTCAACATTTTCATCTGTCAGATGGGAAAATCACAATCTCACACATGTGTCGAAGAAATGTGAATAAACTAAATTATGTAAGAAAAACAAAAAGGCTTGGAATTAATGACTTGAAAGTTTTACCTGATTTACCGATTCTTTCAACAACAACAGAAAAAAAATGTGTATTTTTTTTTTAAGACTCTGGGATAGAATCTAGACTTAGAAAGACATGTTCCTGTCCCTTGTGAAATTCCATGCCCAATACAGGAAAGAGACAAACCCAACACCGGTTTCTGAGCTAGAAGGAGCCCTGGAGGGGTCTGCATATTATATAGTTACCAACACACCAAGCTTCTTGCAATAACAGGGCATATCTCTGCGGTTTCTGAATTCAAGCTTTGACTGGCAAAGGTTGACATTGCCCTGAGGAAGTCCATCCATACCTTCATCACAGGCTAAGGGGCAAAGACCAGTGCTGGGAAGTCCAGATATGTAAGATCTCTTGCCCCAGGAAGCTGTACTAAGTTTATCTGTATGGCGAATGGCTGCATGCATCAGACTTAATGAATCTGGCAGACTGCTGTTTACAGGCAGCCGGGAATTATTCAATGGCTGCAGCAGGCAGGGGCTGATAAACGGCCCTGGCTTCCCAGACTGCAATAGTATGTCAGGCTTTGCCACCTTACAAATTACATAGGAACAGGCAAATTAGCATAGATGACGGATAGATACCCACAGATGTGGAGTCTTTCTTTTTCTTTAAGTACATACACTAGAAGTACTTAAAATAGAAGGCACAATGGAGTGAATAGAAGACAACTGGGATGTGGAGAGGACCCCAAGTTTGCAAATGACTGCAGTGGGGAGATGCTGCCTGGGAGATGCAAAGAAGGTGTCTGATGGGGTGGTGGATGACATAATTCCTGTATCTCCAACATAAGCCCTATGAATAGCCTTGGATTCATACATCATTTTTTTCACCTTGTTAACACAAAGCTATTTCCTGAGCAAACTCTATGTTCTGGCACTTTTCTATATGCCAAGAAAGCAGCAGGAAAAGCTTTGGGGATGGCTAGGGATGTTCCGCAGCTGATAGAATGCTTTCTTAGCACACATAAAGCTCTAGGTTCAATCCCCAGTACTGCATAAACCCAATGTGGTGGCTCACACATGTCAGAAATCTCAGCTCTCAGGAGGTAGAAGCTAGAGGATCAGGAGCTCAAGGTCACTCTCAGATACATAAAAAGTTTGAGGCCAGCCTGGGTTTCATGAGACTCCTGCTGCCCACTTCTTCCAAAAAAAGAAAGAAAAAGGAAACCCTTTGAGAAACTATTTTGTAGGAAAAAAAACAGAATAAAATTCAAAATTTGCAAACAGTAATAACAAGGTAAGCAGATAGTTATACCAAACCACATGGCACAGGAAGGCAATGGGAATGACATGTGGCAATATATACTGCTCTGTTAGAAAGACAGGACAGGCTCCTGAGAGAAGACTGGAAGCAGAACACTCACCCTCCCACTGTCCACACAACCACCAGCAGCCACATGTGGACACTGGGTTCTTGTCCACACTGGGGCAGGCAACATAGAGTCCACACCAGATTTCTGAACTTTGCTATAAATGAAGGAATATTAACTGTCTCCTGAATTAATAGGTTTTCTGTACCCTGATAATAGGTTTCTCTGCCAAGGCAGTAAGCCAGATGAAAGTATAAGAACAGGTTTATTTGAGCAGAACAACTCCCAGGTGAGTTCTCCAGCCCCGGAGATCAAGGCAGGAGAAGCCACATGGCGGAACTAAAGCAGAGAACTTATATAGGTTGTAGGCGAGGAGGTGATGATGTTTCCCCCATAAGCTGGGTTTGTGCTCAAGTGTGGTCAAAAGCTGGAATGTTTGGGCAGAGACTTGAGCTGCTGGCAATTTCAGGGGAGGAGCTACCGTAGTCTCCAAAAAGGCAGAACTGGGCTTTTGGTTGTCTTCTCCTTATTGGAGATTTTCTGAGAGAGCACAATTTGAAGAAAGAGAGACAAGAATAAGACTTTCCAGATCAAGCAGGAGTGAGTTGGAGGTACAGCTGAACATGAATAACCATTTAATACTGACTTGATGCTGATGTATCATTTGGGATAATTTGGGTAAGCATATTATTAAAGTTCACTTTTTAATGGGAAGTGCTACCCCAGTGATTTTTAGCAATATAATGATTTTCATACAGGATCTGGCTCTCCTGCTGCACAACTGTGAACCAGGGGGCATGTCTGTGCCTTAGCCTTGATATCCCCTTCCATCCAGAAATGCAGAAGCTTGGCTTAAACATTCTGCATGGAAGTCAGTGGTCCTGAACCACAATAGCCTGGCTCAACCTCAGCACAGAAGCCCCTAAAAACACACACTCTGCTGTTCTTTCTCAGCCACCAGTTCTCCCGTCATCAGAAGCCAAGTGTGGGGGATGTGTTTTTGTGTATTTAGACGTGTGTGTGTGTGTGTGTGTGTGTGTGTGTGTGTGTGTGTGTAATGTATCCTTCTCTTTTCTCCTGCACAGTCTCCTACCGGGAGCAGACCTGTGCCAACTCTCTGGGCTTGGCCTCCAACACCAACACCTGTTTGTCTCAGCAACTTCAACTCTCACTACATGTGGCTTCCCCAGAAATGAGAAGAACCAATTTTTCTCAGAAACTTGGTTGTTGTTGTTGTTTTCTCTAGTGTTTTGATGGCTGGCTGGGAACTAAGTGATATTGGAAATAGCTGATGCTAATGGCATGGTAAAAGGCAAAGGACATTTCCAGGGAGCCTCAGGTTCCCTCTCCAGGTAAGGGACATCAGATCAACATGGTGATGTAGAATAAACACAGAATCCCCTGCACCAGACTCCTCTCTTTAGTCTCCTTTTGATGTATGTGACAGTCTGCAAATGAGGACAATTTCCTAATGAGACAGGAGTTGTGAGTTTCAGATGGGACAGTCCAAAGGAGGCTCTCAACACATTGTATTGTTGTTTTAATTTTTCTTACCTGAGGCTGCATCTACCTCCACTCATCCACAGGTAACATAATTCTGAAAAAAAAAAGTTCATCATATTGCTCTTCTTCATGGCAGAACAGACACAGCTGTCTCAGAGGTGAAGACAAGTTGAAGGCTTCTCCTCCCCTCAACTCCGTTCATCGCCCAGGAAATACCACAGACCGAAGTTCTCTGATGAATTTTTAAAGTTACATGTACTTATGTTTGGGGGAGGGACATGCACTTGCTCGTGTGTTGTTGGAGTACTGCACTTAAGGTTGCAGTCCACCACGTCCGGACAGCTCTCTGAGCTTGACAACAAATGGGGGTTCCCCTTCCAGCAGAGCTCCCTCCCTTCCTATCTGCATGGCGTCTCTTGGCCTGGAGGCCTGACCTGTTCTGGAAGCTGTCCCTAAGCCTGGATGTCTAGCCTATCTCCAGTGTGACCTGTGACACAGACCCCTGAAGATGCCCTGGTCCTGCTACCCCATGATCATTAGTTAGTGTGCTCCAGCTGTACGGTGGGACAGTGCAGCCACATGCGATAACTCGCTGTACCTAGGGAGCATGCAGCCAAACACAAAGGAAGTGATGCCCCAGCTGCTGTTCCCATCCTCTGTCTCCCTCCTCACTCTGAAACAAAGCTGAGCTGTAACATTGAAGTAGACCCCAGGGAAGCTGTTTCCCATGTCCCCGCAAGCCTTCCAAACCCTGTCTGGCTGTTTCTGCTCCTTCTTCCCTCACAGACCAGTGGCTAATGGTCCTCAGGGAAGAGGGAGACCCACAGTGTGTGGAGGTCAGAATAACTTATGAGTGTCAGTTCTCTCTTTTCACATGTGAGTTCCGGACTTGAACTCAGGTCATTAGGTTTGGTGGCAATCGCTTTTACCTGCTGAGCCATCTCACTCGCACACCAGTGAATTTTTGTTATGAGGACACTCTAGTCTTTGCTTTATAGATAATCTTTCTACTTCTCCATTTGACAGAAAGCAAAACTAAATCTCAGAAATTCTCAGAAACAACTAGCTAGCAGAATTGCAGCACCACTCACAATACCCAAATTACCCAACCCACCTATATGTCCATCAACAAATGTAATGAAAAAGAAAATGCAGTGTGTATGTACAATGGAGTGAACCATAAAGAGAAATGGAATTATGTCGCATGCAAGAGACCAGGTAGAACTGGAAAGCCAGACTCAGGTCTATGATATGCAGAAGTTACATTTAAAATTAAGATGTGAAGGCTGGTGAGATGGCTTTGTCAGAGAGGCATGGGCTATGCAAGTATGAGGACCTGAGTTCAGTCTCCAGAACACACACAAAAAGCCAGATTTTTAGTGGCACACACACTCTTGGCTGGGAGAGGCACAGATAGGTGAGTCTCCAGAACTCACTATTCAGCCAGTCTAGCCCACTTGGTAAGCTCTAAGCCAGTGACAAACCCCATCTCAAAACACATGATGAAGACAGCATCTGGGGAACAACTCCAGAGGTTTTGGCCAACCTCTGGCTTCCGAGTACCCCTGCATGCATGTGCATACAGATTTGTACAAACCTAAACACAAATGAACAGGCATTATGTGCAATTAATATAAACTATGAAAATTAACACATTAAAAAGGTATGAAACTAGAGGGAAACTATTTGGGGAAAGTAAAGGACCAACAGGAACAGGGAAATAAAAGGATAATGTAAGTGAATATGATTGAAGTCTATGATAGACATGTACGACAATGTCGTTATGAAACCCATCATTATGTGCAATTAATATAAACTATGAAAATTAAATTCAAAACTTAACTGGAACTCCAAAGCAGGCATTCTAAAGTTTCCATTCCTGCCTCTCTGAACTGTCTCAGGATGGCAGTTTGGCCTCTCCTTAATCCCCTACAGTGCTAGCAAATTTATTACCTCACAGGACACTTATTAGTTAGCATCTACTGAGTGCCTCCTGGGGACACATTGTGTTCCCTACACATAAACACAAGCAATCATGAGTTTCAGTCCTGTGAGACAGGCATCTATTCTTCTTCCCATTCCCAGGCAAGTTGTTGGAGACTTAAGTTACTACTTTCTTCACACGTTGATAATTGAGGGGCCAGAACCAGCTATTAATGACGCCAAAACCAAACACCTTCTTTCCCATTCGGGGTTGCACAACTCATATCCCTAAAGATACAGATGACAGTCTGGTAGATGTGCCGGCACCCTGTCTTGTGTCCATTGGCCATGCTACTAGACAGCTCCATCACTCTATTTAGCAGAGCCCACCTCCAGTTTCTGGAACTGGAGAGAGCAAGTTAGCTTTGGATGGCACCTGGCTAAGCCTTGGCCTTTTTGTAGACAAGATGAACTGTAGCTTGGAACAAAAGCTGTCTGGGAATGATCCATCAGCATTCCTTAAGTAGTCTGAACTGAGCTGTTCACAATCCCCTCCTACCTGTGTGATAAGCAGTGACGTATGGTGTTCATTTGCTCTTCCATTCCTGCAGAAATATGGCGGGCACCATCAATTTCCCTGTTTGTTCTCTGACCCTCTGTTCCTGGGTTAAGCAGCCTGCTTTGTCTACATTTGTCAGTTGATACAAGCTTCTCCCTGCCATAGGCACCACTATTGATGAATGCCGTCAGAATATGGAGCCTTGAATAATGTATAAAAAGAATTGAACATGCAAAGTCTCCCTGGGAAGGGGAGGGCTGGGTGGGGGTGGGGAGCCAGTGTTATATGTTTGCTCTGTTGGAGCGCTTTCATTTACAAAGCATATTTGTCAAGTCTTTTGCTAAGAGTAATGCTACGGAGCAGCCTCCCATCATTCTTGTTAATGGGACTGTCTGTGTGTTACAGTAAACAGCTATAACTCTTCGGCTGGAGCCATTGTGCAGCAGGCAGAGTTTTTTCAACATCCAATTAAGGGTATCTCCAATTTGCCAGCCAGGATCATGAAAGCCATGACTCAGCCGTAAGGCAACCTGGGCACTCTGGAAGCTTCTCAGAGCAGAGGGCAAGCTTGGAGCGTGTTGCTCTTCTCTCAACCCAGGGAGGCATATGGAATCTGGCTTTGGACTTAGACCACCTTATGTGTAACATTTCTAAAGACCATTGAGTTACGGCATGTACTTACTCAAAGACAGTAGCTTGGAAGACAAGACCTTCCTAGGCTCTTGTAGTGGTAGGAGAGTATGGGAATTAAGAACATGGCTCTGGGTGCTGGGGAGATGGCTCAGTAAATGAACTTCTTGCTTTACAAGCACCAGAGCTTGAGGTCATTCCCCAGAGCCCACATAAAATCATCCTGTAATCCCAGTGCTAAGGAGGCAGAGACAGGTATTTTCATAGCCAGACACCCTAGTGAGTGAGCACCAAGCCAACGAGGTAACTTGTCTCAAAATAGAAGATGGCATCTAAATAACAGCATCCAAAGTTTGACTTGTGGCCTTCACATGTGCACACATACACGCATGTGCACTCACACACACCTGTGAATTCCCTTCCACCCCACAAACACACAAAAGAACTCAGCTCTGGAACAACACTAGCTGGATTTCGATCTCAAGCCAGCCATGTACAAGCTGTGTGGCCGTGAATGCATTTTTCAACTTCTCTGTGCCTTGGCATCTGTTTGACAGAAGCAGAAGAATCACAGCTCTTATTTATGAAGTTGTTTTGAGTATCAAGTGAGACTTGTGGTGGATGAAGCACAAGCTACCATCACCACTGCGCTGTACCATCTTCATCATTTCATAGCCCAAGTGATGTCCCCTTCTTCCCTCACTGTACTGACTCCATCAGTATTTATCCCCTCAAATTCTACTTCCAATGACTGTAACTAACAAAAGCTCTTCTTGTCGTTAATAATTAGATTGGAGTGCTACCAGGTCCATACATAAATCCTGTAACCATCTAATAGGGTACTCCTCTCCATTTTGCAGACATGAACATTAATGCTTGGAGAGTATTAGTCACTTGCCAATGGCTCTGTGTCATCAAGTGAGGTGAAGCCCACTAAAAAGGTATGCCCAAAGTTAGAGCCACTTCTCTTCTAGTAGCTTCCCACTCCCTTGAATGCATGTGTTCCCCTAGCTCAGGATCAGTCCTTTCTGCAATTCCATTACAACTATTAGTGCTTATCTTGCCACAATGTGTGCTACCCAGAAGAGTATGGCATTCTTAGGACCCTGTGATTCATTTGCTTTGTTAGAGCACCTTCCTTTGCAAAGCATATTTGTCAAGTGTTCTGCTAAGAGTAATGCTACCTCTCTATTCTTTTTGTTTTTTCTGTTTGTTTGTTTTGAGACAGAGAATCGGTAAGTAGCCCAGGCAGTCTTCAACCTCATGATCTCCCTGCCCCAGCCTCTCAAGTGCCAGGAATATAGATGTATACTACCTCTCCCACCTTCTAACATCTATCCCATCATGCATTTCTTTTTTACATCCAAAAGCTTGTGATACTGTTCAACCCATCACCTTGCATTTTGTGGACTGAGAAACTAAATGAAACCTTGTGTCAGGGGCTCACATGAGGCAACTCAGAGTCTGTGGCCAAAAGAGTACTGGAACTAGATTCTGTGACTAGAAAGTGTGTCTTCTCACGGTTTCTAATCCACCTCCACCCTGTAAAGGTGATATTAAGGAGGATGCTGATTGACCTGTAATGGGTTTTGTGGTGTGAAGAAAAATAGAAGGAGTATGAGAAATAGATGTCAGTTCTTTAGATTACTCAAATGAAGATCCCCTGTTAGAGCAGATACTGCTGAGCAACACCATCTCTCTCACCAGTATAAAAACAAATGCACTAAGACTAAGCATCTCCTTAGTTCAAAGAGCCACATGCAAAATATATGCAAAATATATACAAAGTAATGCTGAGATGCCTAACCTCGAGCCAGGAAACAAGCTGACCACAGGCCACAACCTCTGAAACCATGAACCAAAGCAAATCTTTCCTCATTCAAAATCATTTCTCTCAGGCATTTTGTCACAGCAACGAAAAAGCTGACCAGCACCGTGGATGAAAAACTACAAGTAGCCAAGTGTGGCTCAAACAAAAGGCATCTGCAGCTAGCGGGGCTAGGAAGGTAGGTCTGGTATGAGTGTATCCATTAAAGAAAAGTTTTATAACAAGGTCAGCAGAGAGAACAAGAGAGCAGGAGGAGGAGATGAGGGTGGCAGGAAATAGAGGTTTAATGTTTGTGTAAATTGAAAGAAGGAATCTACTTGGAAATGAGAAAAAGCAAGATTAAAATGGAAAACACAGCCCCAAAGCTATTAATACCCAACAGATCCAAATTGAAAAATAAAAGCGATGGCTGAAGCATATAGTTCTCAAAATGAATTCGTGTCATAAACCATTAACATCAGCTCTACCTTATTACCTGTGATCCCGGAGAGAGGGCGGCAAGTCCTGCAGGGCAGCCATTGGATTGGAGATCCGCAAGTGTTCTGCTCCCAGGCCAGGCCAGTTCCCTCCTCCTGTGACCACCCACTGTGTGTCCTTCTCTCACCCCAGTCAGAGGCTCAATGAAGTCTCAGCTCTGACCTTGGCCCAGGGAAGACCGCATGCATCAGCAAATGCTACTGCTAAAAAATTCTAAAATTAAGAGAATTCATTATTTCCTCCTTCGCTTTATATATTTGCACAATAGGCCTGTAAAATTGCCTGTCCCTTCATGAATATTCGCACTGATGAAGAGGGTGTCAACTCTGTTCTACCTTGTGTCTCCATAAGAGCATTTGCCTACACCTGAGTCATGTGCAAGAGAAACGAAGGTGGGCTGGTGGGATTAGTGTGTCTAATGATTCCTAAAGACCTCCCATCACCTGAGCCTATGCACGGGAATAAGTTATAGCTCTGGCCCCTGGTGTGTGGCAACACACTGTGATCATAAATATGTGTCCTTGAAACACATTCAAATCTGACCTCTGCACTTTCCTACCATGTGACTTGTGCAAGGTCTCAGCCTCGTCTTCCTGGTCGAAAACAGCAGTGTGAAGATGAAATGAAAAGATGAGCGACATCTAAAGAACAACCCCCAAGTTGAGCAGCACACACACACACACACACACACACACACACACACACACACACACACAGAGTGTTGAGCAGCACTCACGTGTGCACTCAAACACATGCACATAGTAGGAGCTGAATGCTGAGTTTTTACATCTGGTCTCCCAAACCATCATGACTTATTCTGAGCTCATTTTTCCCCCAGTTTTAGAAGAGCTTAGGGTCTGCAGGTCACTGGAGAAGAGCACTTGAGTTCCAGTGTGGACAGTCTCTGGTCTTAGTCAGCTGTGAAGAATTCTTGTAGAAATGCATCTTCTAAGTTATGTGTTTTCTGCAGAGGGCGCCCACTGGCATCCATACTCTTGCCCACATTTCCAGGGCTGACCCTCCTCAGTTTCCACACCCAGCACTTTACCCACCTTGTGAAAAAACTCAAAATGTACTGTTGTTGGGAGGGACACAGCAGCCTAACTTCATTCAGCCTGTCTAACTCATGCCACATTCTTGCTGGGTGTGCAAAACTGGCAATTCCTAAGCTGGTTCCTTGGCTTCCACTCTGACACACAGAATCAAGAGCCACACTGTCAAACTACTCTTTTGTTAAGAAATTCAAAATCCTTCACTGGTCCCAGCATTCCTGTCTAATCTCTCCTGGTCTTCCTCAGCACTCCTTTGGACTGCATGACTTTGCCTCTTAAACTCATCCTCACCTGTAAAATAACGACATTGGCTAAGGCTGTTAGAAAATTTAACATTATAAAACACAGCAAGCATATCACATCCAGTCCATTTCCCCTTCTTCCCTAGGAGGTGGGCTCTGCTTTCTCTAAGAACTAAGAAAATACTCTCCTCCCCTCACAAAGGATGCTTACCAGCTCATTTCTCCCTACACACGCAGGCGCACATTCACAGGCATGAATGCCTGGGTGAGCATGCAGACACAGAGTAAGGCATACCGGAATAGCTCTTGGAGCACATAGGGGCATATAACCAGCCTGCCATTAGAAGCAAATGGGGGCTCTGTTCAGTTGCATAGAACATAAATATGCAGCCACAACTCAGAAAGTTGCAACACATCTCTCCTTAGAATGCCATCCACACCTAAAGCAGCCAGCTCCAGCTCCACCCCCACTGCCTTTACTTCCCTCCTACAGTGCCGAGCCAGGACTGTCTGGGTTCTTTAGTGACTACAAGAAATGTCCACTCACATCTTTACCTGTACCTAACCACAATTTCTTGAGCTTTATATAGCTCAGCCTCGAAGAAGTGCCTAGTCAATTTACAACAGGATGAAAGAACTCCAATATATTTTCTATAGCCTCTTCTTCAAATGTGCAATTCAGTTCTTGAAGAGAGATTTCAGATTCAGAGTGTCAGCTCCAGGCTCAGGGGTCTCTACTAGACAATTCTTAATTATTTCCTAAAATATACTTCTCATGGGGACAACAGAAAAGATCTAAGCTGAGATAGCGTGCCTGTCGACCCAGTCGGCCCTTCCTTCCTTTTTTCCCTCCTTCCTTCCTTTCATTTTCCCCATTTTTTCTTGTTTTATTTGGGTTTTTTTTTTCTTCACTGTTTTCTTTCTTCCTTTCTGGGTCTCATACATCCCAGGCTGGCTTGAATTCACTATGTGACCAAGCTTGACCTTGAACGTCTGGTCCTTCTGCCTCCTTCTCCTAAGTGCTGGAATTGTGTTTGTATGTACATGGTGTTCTGGGGAATGCACCCAGGGCATTGTGCCTGCTGGAAACATTTGCCAGCCTAGCCACATCCCTGGCCCAGAGTCCTGAGACAACTGTTTTTCTGCTACCTTGGTCGGGTCTCTCTTGTTGTCTAACTAGTTCACACCATCCTATTGGATTCTGCAAACAAGCTTGAGCTCCCCAGAAACAGAGATCATGTCTTTTTAATCTATTGCTCCAAAGAATGCAACACAAAGGAAAACACAGACTGGTATTTCACATGTGAAATGTGAAGTCACATGTCTGTGCTCAGACATACTAGCCTTGCAATCCACACAGAGTTTCTTAATTTCTTAGTTCATTTTTTGTTATAAAATGGCAGCAACAGTCTCTGCTATATAACACCACCATGCTCAACACGTGATTAACATAGAGAAAAAGAAAAGTAACCAACAAGTACTGAATATTTTCTGAAATTCCAGTCACATAGCTGATGTTTTATCAATGTTCCTCTCACATCCTTTCTCATGTACCTACTCACTCTGCAATATGGGAGGTACCCAATGCTGACTCAAATCCTTTTACAAACCTCTTACCAAATGTCATGAATAACACTGAATACTGGGGGTGCAAAAAAGACCCAGGTGGGCTGGCAGTCTTCTGAGAATGTGCAGTCCTTAGAGTTAGTTGTGCTGCAGAGGAAAGGGAACATGCCTCTCAAATTGGGAGTTGAGAGGCAGCACCACAGAGGAGTGGAGATAATAGTAAAATGACAACTGGAAGTTTGCTGGCCCTGGCGAGATCAAAGAGGGGCTGAGGCTTGTTCTAATGCAGTGCAGACATTAGCCTGAGTCTACCAGGCCTTGGGAAATCTGGCTCTCAGGCAGCAGTATTTTGTTCTTGTCCTAGTTTGGAGTCTGTTGTTGTGATAAAACACTGTGGACAAAAGTAACTTCTTTGTTGAAAGGATGTATTTCACCTTACACTTCTAGGACACCTCATACTGTCCATCGTTGAGGGAAGTCAGGGCAAGAACTCAAGATAGGAACCTAAAGGCAAGCCTGCTTGATAATCTACATAACATTCCCTCCAGCCAAGGAACTCACCGACAGCCAAGGCAGTACAGTAGAAACCATAGAGGTCGTGCTTACTTGCTCACTCACAGGCTCGTCCTTCACAAGCTTTCAAACATAGCCTAGGACCACTTGCCCAGGAAATGGTATCTCTCACAGTAGGCTGGGCCTTTTTCTTAGTCACTGCTCTATTGCTGTGAAGAGATACTACGACCACCATAGCAATTTTTTATGAGAGAAAACACTTAACTGGGAACTTGCTTACAATGTCAGAGGCTTAGTCCATTATCATCATGGTAGGGGCATGGCAGTGATGGTGCTAGAGAAGTAGCTGAGAGCTATATCCTGATCTGCACACACACACACATACACAGAGAGAGAGAGAGAGAGAGAGAGAGAGAGAGAGAGAGAGAGAGAGAGAGAGAGAGAATGCCTTGGCCTGGCATGGGCTTTTGAAACCTCAAAGCCTACCCACAGTGACACTTCCTCCAACAAGGCCACACCTCCTAACCCTTCTAATCCTTTCAAATGGTGAGATTCCCTGGCAACTAAGTATTCAAATATATGCGCCTACAAGGGGCCATTCTTATGCACACCACCACAGCCTTCCTACAACAATTGTCAAGATTATCCCCCACAGACATGCCCAAAGGCCAATATGACCTGGGTAACCCCTCAGCTGAGACTCCCTTCTCAGATGTAGGCTGTGTCAAGTTGACAGTTAAAGCTAGCCAGGACAGTTATGAATGACCTTTAAGTTTGGGTTTTTTTAAGAATTTCATACCTGAGTACTATATTTACATCATTTCTATCCATCTCATCCAACTCTAATTCCTCCTGTGTCCCCCTACTTAGTAAGTTCTTCTTTTTTAATTAGCATTGTTACACACACACACACACACACACACACACACACACACACACACACACTTCAGCAGTGTGTGTTTAGAACTGACCACTTGGGACTGGATAACCTGTCAAGAGGCTCATGACTAGATAAAGCTTATTCTTTCTCTCTCAGCAGCCATTAACTGCCTGTAGCTTTTCAACTAGGGGTGGGCCTTGTCAGATGTCGCCTGTTTATGTTGGCATGTCCGCTGGTATTGCCACTGTGCGGGTCTTGTTTAGGAAACCATATTGTGGAGACTTCATGGGTGCAGCTTCCCTGTCATGTATAGAGAACACGACCTTGCGGCAGACATCCTGGTCCATGCTCATATGCTCCTTCTGTCGCCTCTTCTACCGTGTTTCCTGAGCCCTAGGAACAGGACTTGCCTTGCAGATATATTAGCTGGAATTGGGAACCCTACATTTGTTCTCTGCATTTTAACCAATAGTGACTTTTGTTTCCATCCACTGTAAAAAAGAGGCTTCACTGATGATGAATGAGAGCTACAACTATCAGGGAAAGCCAGTATAATAAGAGCTGAGTGACCAAAGTCAGGCCTCAAAGATGATGCTGGTGGGTAAGGTTCTGGGGAAGACTTTTTTAAGGGGAGCAGTTTGTTTACAGAGCTCAGCACAATGCTAGTTTGCCATGAAACTAGCAGAAATAGTTGGAGCCGGTGTCTCAAAGACTGGGATAATGAGAGCCCAAAGCGACAAAGGCACTCTCCACTGAGCCCGTCTGTGCTCTTTGCAATTTCGCTCATCGAGAGAACTATACCCAAGAAAGAGGGGATAACTCCGATGCATTCATCTAGCAGGAAGAACGTAAAGCACTTGGCATAGCACAGGCTTCTGGTTGCTTCTGCTTATCTAGAACTTCCTCACCTTTGGCCATCAACTGTGGCCTGAGATGGAGTGTTCTAACACAAACATCAGAATAGGTCCTGGGAATACTCAACCAAATAGTTTAGTCTATATTTGATAATTTGGTAGCTGCATAAAAACCTCAAAAGTATGACAATTCAAGTTTGGGGGATGAGAAAAGAGTCATCCAGTCAGAATGACTATCAAGGAAAGAGGAGTAACAAATGCTGGCAGGGACATGGGGGAACTGGAACGCTTACTCCTGGTGGGTGAGAGTGTCATTATAGAAATCAGTATGAAAATTTCTCAAAAAGTTAAAAGCAGATGTGCCATACAAATTATGACTATGACTCCTGAATACATACCCAAAGAACTCTATGTATCATACTACAGAGTTATCTGCACATCCATGTTTATTGATTCATTATTCACAAAAGTCAGGAAATGGAAGCAGCCTGGGTTTCCATCAGCAGATGAGTGGATAATGAAAATGTGACACATAGACAAACAATAGAATTTCATTCAGCTAAAGAAAATGAGATGGTGATTTTTTTTTTAGGAAAACAGATAATTCTGAAAAGTTATATTAAGCAAGGTAACTCAGACTCAGAAATCAAAAATTACATCATGTCCTGTCATATGTGTAGGTTCTAACTTGTAACATTTTTATGAATGTATATAAATATATGTGGTTGCATGGATGGATAGGAATGGAAATGAATATAGGTATAAGCTATGACATTAGAAAGGAGACCATGAGAAAGAAGCAGAGGTGTTGAAAGAAGGGGGCAATAAAACACATGACAGATGCTAAAGGAGGCTACAGTGGAGGGAGAAGACTGCCAGAGAAGTCCAAGGGGACAGGAGATAGAGAGGGCAATGTTTGCTTGAAAATGTCATAAGGAGCTGGGCGTCGGTGGCGCACGCCTTTAATCCCAGCACTTGGGAGGCAGAGCCAGACAGATCTCTGTGAGTTCGAGGTCAGCCTGGTCCACAGAGCAAGATCCAGGACAGGTACCAAAACTACACAAAGAAACCCTGTCTTGAAAAACCATAAAGAAAAGAAGAGAAAAGAAAAGAAAATGTCATAGCACACACCTAGCATTGTGTGCTAATTAAAATAAGATAAATCACCCAGCTTAGAACCTCAGAGCAAAGCCTGTGGTTTCCATTTTCCCTTTGAAGGTCTTTCCTGGGGTTTCATGGCTTCTGACTTCAGAGAACTGAACTTTGCACAGAGTTCTGCTGATCTTATTGGGGAGGGGGGGGGAGGAGGACACATTCTATAGATCCCAGGGATCAGAAAACCAAGCTTTAAGCCCTGTGACTGAGGGGTTGGGAAGGACAGTTGTGTCACCCATACTCACCTCCCAGTCCCAGTAAACCATAAGCTTTTATTATCTCTCTTTGCCAAGGAAAGGGATTTATCCTGGACCCTGCCAGGTGGCCATATTCCAAGGGTTGCTTGTCACATTTATAGATTTTTCTTTAAAAAGTTATTTTTTCTTCAAGTCATATGAGGCACAGAAAAGGAGTATCGCTGAGTTTCAAGTGCTTTTCCTTAAGGCAGAGGGTAAAACCTGGGCAAGAATTGTGCTGGCTTCTGAAAAGCTGGAACCCCAGCTTCCTGTGGCCTCCTCAGCAGACTACATATGTGGCTGGTCCCAGCATCCCGCAAGTCCTCAACCACATTCCCAATGTCTTCCCTTGCCTTTTTATAGACCAGATGTGTTAGACTAGAAGTCTGGACACATGAACTCTAACTATTGATGGAGGCATCTTGATCCATCCTGTGACTCTGTCACTTCTTAGAGTCTGGTTTCCTAACTGAAAAACCAGGAGAAAGAATAACCTCCTGCAGAGCTATTTAGTCTTCTCTCTGATCAAAGACTACACATAATCTGAGTCATTAAACATTTACCAAACACCTATTCTATTGTGGAAATGTGGGGAACAATGACGGTGAGTAAGTATTGAATTTTACTGTGATTCACTCATATACTGAAATGATAGAGCTCACTAAATCCCCATAGGCAATCAATGGTGACTACACTCTCATTATCTCACTTGGTAGGTAGGAAAGCAATCAAAGAGAGGCTACATTAGCTGCTATTTAGATTGAGCATTTAAACATGGGCTGCCTGGTTGCAGAGCCCATAATTATAAACCATTTTAAATATGTATCTCTTGACTACCCTTACTGAAGATGAAAACCCTGCTTCTACACCTGAGTTGCTTTTTTCAATAATATTTATATTAACTCTTTGAATAATTCATACATATATACAATGTATCTTAGTCATATCCACTACCTACTCCATCCCTCTACTCCTCCCAGGCATCTTCCCAATACATCTCCCTCCCAACTTCATGTCCTGCTTTTTATAACCTACTGAGCTGAATGACTCTGTCCATGTGCACATGGATATAGAGTCATCCACTAGGGCATGGACAACCAACCAACAGTCATAGCCCAAAGAGAAGTGACACTCCCTCCCCCAGGAGCCATCAGCTAGCAAGAGCTCCTCAGTTAGAGGTGGGTCCACAGGAATCCCTCTCCCCTCCATGCAGGATTAACTGGCTTTGTCTTGTGCAAGTCTTGTACAGGTAACTCCAGCTGCTCTGGTTCAGGCATGCAGCAGCCACGGCATCTCTCACACACCTCCCCATCCTCTGGCTCTTCATTCTCTCTTCCCTCTCTTCTATGATATTCCATGCACCTTGGGGAGAGAAGGTTATCTAGTATGAAGAAAGGCTTACGAACCACCATACACACATATACGTAGGTAGGTAGGTAGGTAGATAGATAGATAGATAGATAGATAGATAGATAGATAGATATCACTTTTAGATGGGATTTTTAAACCCCTATTTCAATAAGTATTTTCTGGATCAAGTTTAGTGGCAGGAGAAAGGTTTTTGAGAGATGGGAGTAGACCTGGTTTTATTTCCTTCTGAGCTATATGTATCTTCTTTCCTTGGTGGACATATGTCCAAGTGGTGATAAAGGAAGTTGGTATATTCCCTGGCTGACTGGGAGGGAGGAGGCTATCATCCCATTCTTTTCTTTTTCCTGACTAAGTTGCTGCTTTGTCATCCTTTGAGGCTCAGCTAAAGATTTGCCTTCTCTGGAGCACTGTTTTTACATACTAACTCCCACATAAGTGATCCCTGCTTTCATGTGCACAGCATCCTTACAAAAGTCCCCACTCCACTGTGAAGTCCTCCCAGCTCAATGTTTGGGACATAGTAGGAGCATTCTGAAAGTTTGTTGGATACATGACTTGAAATAAATAATGGGGAAAAAATTCACTTTTATCCAAGTCTTATAACTATACCCCAACTTTAAGATTTCATTAGTGAATGATGTTCAAATCTGGAAAAGAATATGATTTTTTGCATGCCTTTGGTTAGATAGATACATAGATAGATAGATAGATAGATAGATAGATAGATAGATAGATAGATAGATAGATAGATAGATAGTAGGTAGATAGATAGATAGATGATAGATAGATAGATAGATAGATAGATAGATAGATAGATAGATAGATAGATAGAAGGAGAGAGAGAAGGAGAGGAAGAGAGAAAGGGGAGTAGTTTAGTATGTCCTAGAGGTCAAATTTTTATTCTTAGATTCTTGGTCTTTGTGGTAGGCAGGATAATGCCCTCGGCAACAATCTACCTCTAAATCTGGAGAACCTATAAATACTTTACCTTCTACTACAAAGGGGGCTTTGTAACTGACTAGGATTACGATATTAAGATGGGGATTATCCCGGATTATTCAGGTAAAGCCAGTGTAATCGTGAGCACTCTCATAAGTGATAGAGGGAGGCAAGAGAATTAGGGTTGGAAAGAGATAGGAAGATGCTAAACTTCCAACACTTAAATGTTACTATTTT
The DNA here is from genome assembly GCF_004664715.2 of Peromyscus leucopus. Classification (NCBI taxonomy): domain Eukaryota; kingdom Metazoa; phylum Chordata; class Mammalia; order Rodentia; family Cricetidae; genus Peromyscus; species Peromyscus leucopus. Next base: position 23,115,323 of record NC_051086.1, read on the forward strand.
AGTTTGTGGTGGTGGAGAGTGGACCCGAAGACTTGTGAATGGCAGACAAATACTCTGCAACTAAGTCATGCCTCTAACCCTTCAACTTTCTAATGCTATAATTTTATTGAGACATAATTAATAAACCAAAACTTCACATATCTAATATGTACATTTTTATGAGCTTAGACATATAGATAAACTCACGAAACCATCAAAACATTCAGGGTTTAAAATGGGAGTGATGGTGTGAAGAAACTTCTGGAAGTGATATTAATTACATCATTGGCTTGGAAGGTGGAGGAACAGATGATGAGCTAATAAGTAAGGCATCCTCTCAATGCTGGAGAAAATATGAGAATAGATTCTCTTCCAGGACTTCCAGAATGAGCCAGTGCTGCCAGCATCATTAGTTTATTCCATTCAGACCAGTGCAGCTTCCTGACCTTGAGAGCTTTGAGATAACAAGTCTGGGGTATTGCAAACTTCTGAGCTTATGCTAATCTGTTCCAGCTGCAGGAAACTGATGCAGTCCTATTCCAAATGTGCTGTAAGCAGAGTTCTAGCTTTCCCCAAAAATTCAGTCCTCCCACTTTACAAGTTGGTTTCTTCTCTTGGGTCGCTCACCAAGACTCAATTCCCACATCATAAAACTTGCAGAACATTTTATGCCAGATGCTGTGCTTTGTATGTGAATCAACCACTTAAATCCTGACCACTGCCTCCCTGGACAGTCCTCGCCATTGTATCATATGGATGGAGACATGGTTGTTCACCATATTAGGTATAAACATTGGGAAGTGCTTAGACCGCTGGTCGCTCGGACCCCAGTTTCACATGTGAATTCCTGAGAGGCATTCCCACACTCACCCATTCCTTCCTCCCCCTGGTGACTGCTCACCTCACAACTTGACAGAACCAAATCTGTATCTGTTACGTGGAGACCCACAAGAGCTTTTTCATTCTAGTTCAGATTTCATAGGTAGTGGGATGACAAAAGAGACAACTTACCAGAGACTTAGTCTGGAGAAACAACACCATGGAGACAGGCTAAAGCTGCTAGGTTTGCTCTGTTTCAATGCTATTTTAATTGTGGTAGCTGGATACAAATCAGCATTTCGCAGTTGGCATCTGCAGCAACTATTTGGGACAACTACCAGATGTTCAAAAGAGGAAGGAACACACAAGGCCACCAACTCATGTAGAAGCTGTCTAGGGTTGACTCTCAGGAGTTCCAGAGTACAAAGTCCTATGCATGTTACCTGGTGTGTTATAAACAGTATCTGAACCTGCATGTGTGTTGTGTGTTGATGGTTCACAGATTCACAGCCCACATACAAGGAGCATGAAAATTACAGGAGGCTTTCAAGTGTATGATTTTTTAACTCATTTTTGATACTTTGGTCCTATCGGGTGTGGTTCAGTTCCTGGGAATATGCTGTTGTTATTTTTGCTGTCCTTTGAAAACTTATTTAGGAACTTCTTATTTAGGAAAATAAGACTAGGCAGACTTGGAAAATATTGGCATAAGCACTGATACCTATGTCCTCAAAAAGGAGAGAGGTACAGAAGCCTTCGTGACACTTTCATATCCAACAAAATGAGTGAAGCTCTCCTCAGAAGGTCAAATGCCAGAGAAGACTAAACAAACCAGAGAGCTTGTCCCTAGGCAGAAGACACTGAGAACTGATGTAGTTGTTGGAATCAGGCACAGCCATGGCTGAGATTCCCCAGTAGCACCCCATTTCCAGGAAAGTCCTCTAGAAGCAAATGCAAACCCCTCCCAGGGTGACCTTCAAACAATCTGTCAACCAGCCCTTCAAGTCAGAGATTTTAATGCTTACAGCTTTTTGATACCAACTGGTACACTGGCTGTGAGAAATTAATATCTTTGAACATGCATAGAATGAGAAGGGGTAGAAATTTGTGGCATCATTTGGGATGAAATTTCAGAGCATATCTAAAATCCATTATGCTTGCATCTCCATGACCCAGCAATTAGCTTCTAGACACCATCCTAGAGAGAAACTTATAGCAGTGCAAACACACTCAGGAACAAAACTGAAAACAAATTAAATGTCAATCAAGAGAGGATGCTTAAATAAACATCAAAACTTTCAATGTCACACAGATATGTCAAAGAATGTGATAGGTCTATATGAACTGACATGAAAAGATGTCTAAGACATTATGCCAAGGGGAAATGGAAGTTTCCTACTACTACAAGCAGTGTGCTTTTGACTGAAGACAGAGATTAGAAATAGATATAGACATAGCTCTACATGCACACAAATGAATAATTCATCTTGTATTCTAATGCAAAGACAAGTTCTAGAATGGACTCCAAAGACTGATTACAGCTCTCATTTCTAGTAAACAGACTGAGGCTGGGAATAAGATGGTCAACAAGACCTTCATTCTATGGTGTGTGAATTCTCTTGTTTCATTAATCTGATCATACTCACAGTTGAAAATCATAGCTTCATTGTTACTGGAATTTTGTTATTGCTTGGAGGAATCAGAAGAGAAGATTTCAGCTCATTTTGTTGATCATTACAAGCAACTGACTGAACCAGATTGGTGAACACACTAGGTATCAGGGTATCAAGTGGAACAAAGGGAAAGTTAGCTTTGTCTTTGAAGCACATTCCATGCAGAATACTCTTGCATAGTGTATGTGAGGTCCTGAGTGAGTTAAACTTCTGAGCACTGAAAACACACATATGTAAATAAATAAGATAGATAGATAGATAGATAGATAGATAGATAGATAGATAGATAGATAGATAGATAAATGGCTGAATGAATAGATAAATGTACATAGATCTAATATCCTGGGTTTGACAACCATCATCTAAGTCTTAGGTATACTGTTTATCTGGTATGGATAATAGGAGCAGAATATTTTAGAGGCTTTCCAGAGCTTATAACAAAGCATAAAAAGGCAACTATCACCCTCTAAGACATCTTGGATGACTTTAGCAAAATCAAATTTAAGGAAACAAGAAGTTGGGACAGACCCATTCATAACTCCTACTGATTCATGCCTTTCTATAGCCCCCTATTCTTTTTTTTTAATTAAGAAAATTCTTTCATTCATTTTACATACCAATCAAAGATCCCCCTCTTCCCTCCTCCTGCCCCTCCCCAGTCTCCCACTCCCACCCTATGATGGGACACCTCATGCAGCCTTGAGACAGCGGGGAAGGGCTTGGACTGCCTCTACTGAATGTGCCTCCCCATGGGAGCCTTGCCTTCTATAGCCCCCCATTCTTGAGTGCAGATATATTTGTATATCTGTCATAAAGTATGACTTGAGGCTGGAGAGATGGCTTAGCAGTTAAAAGCACTAGTTGTCTTTCCAGAGGGACTGGGTTTGACTCCAGCACCCACATGGTGGCTCACAACCATCTGTAACCCCAGTCCCAGGGGTTCTGACACTCTCTTCTGGCCTTCAAAAGTACTACATGCACATGGTGCACAGACATACATAAATGCAAGCAAAACGTCCATACATATAAAATAAAAATAAAAGTTAATTTTAAAACAAAATAAAATATAACTAAAGAACATATAAATTCATAGAGACTGTGGCAACATGAACCAGACCTACAAAGATTCAAGCCAGAAGAGATCCAAGCACACAGAGAGAGAAAAGGACATTGGGTTGCACCTCTAACCAAGAAATTATCTGCAATTGATACCCACTGGAACAGGGAAAATCAATTTTTTCCAACTGAGTCTCACTGGGTACATCAACTACACTTCAAGGCAGTCTCCATGCCCAGGAGTAGTTGACCAACACAGAATGAACTCAGTGGTGTCTTTGTGGACTTTTGTTTCATTTTGCTTTATTTGTTTGGACATATTTTGTCCTACTAGTCTTTTGCTTATTTGTTTTGATTTTTTGCTATTATGGATTTTTTTTGTCTCTTGTTTTCTGTTTCTCTTCCTGTTTCCTTTTTTTGTTTTGGGATTTTTTTAAGAGAGAGAAAGAAGATTGAGTGGGTAGGATCTGGAAGAAAATGGGGGAGAGGAAATAACATGATCAAAATATAGTGTAGGCAAATTTTTTTCAATAAAAACATTTTTTAATTTTAAAAATAAAATAAAATATGGCTTGATCAGGTTACCTTACAAGGTAAAAGAGTTAGGATGTCATCCTGTGGATGAATTTTGTATACTAGATATTCATATAAGTATATACGTATACATATATCCAATGCACAATTAAATAAAATTCCACTGTGTGCATATATCACAGTTTAATCCAGTCATCTGTTGATGGACAGCTAGGCTGGTTCTGTTTCCTAGATATTATGAATAGGGAAGAAGTGCATATAGATAAATACACAAGCATCTCTGTAGCATGTTTACTTATAGTCTTTCTGTGGGTGGAAAGGGGCCAGCCAAAGGAGGGAAAGATAACAGGGGAAGGACTTCAAGAAAGAGGATGAATAAGAGTAAAGTATATTGGCATATATGTATGGAAACATCATAGTGAAACTTATTATTTTATGTTAATTTTTAAATGAAACTAAATTAAAGGCTTCCAAATAATAGGCAACAAGTCCATAGCTTTCTGCTGGCATTGAAGACACAGACAGGCATGCTGGGAACCGGCTGTAGAAAATGCCCCATCAAGGAAGCTACAGTGAGCTTCCAGCCTTGAGGGTGGTGTGCTGCCCATAGGCAACATGCTTCCTAAAGCAGCAAGTTACTGGAGAGCAGCTTGAATTAGTGTGGATGAGAATGCATCCCTACTTAACCTCCAGGTGACATACAGCCTGGCAGATTCCCAACTGCGGCCTAGAGAAACCTGAGCGGAGGGGGGGGGGCACCCCAGCCCTACCCAGGCATGTGTCACTCTGTTTCATTGTTGCAAACTTACTTAAGGCAAAAGCCACAGCGGGCATCATCATCTACAGTAAAAACAAGAACCAACTAGCAAACGGAAAATATCGTTTCAAGATTAAGAGTTGATGGTGTAGGTTGAGAAAGGGGAATCCAGGGAAAAGGTGTTCTTGAAATTATACTCAGCATTGGTTTCTACCAGACCGCAGAGCACGCTGAATTCTTGGTTCAGATTCTATGCACAAAGTGGTTTCTTTTAGCAGCTTCAGTGGCTTCTCAATAATGAGATGTCAAGAGAGATGTCAAGTTGACCAAGCAGTGCTGAGGAGCTACCCACTGTCTTGATTCTAATGTCCCTGAATGCCAGAGGGCTTGATTTCCTGATACACACAGGGACTTCCACAGGAGCTGAGATAAGGAAGATTTGCAACAAACTAATGTCGTGGGTTCAATATGAAACACCCCTCATAAGTTTGTGTGCTTGGACAACTACTCCACAGCTGGTTGGTATTAGTAAAAGCTGTGGGGACCTTTAGGAGGCAGAGCCTGCTGAAGGAAGGGGGTCACTAGGGACTATTCTTTCAGTTTTACAAGCCTACTTATTTCCTGTTCACCTCTGCTTCCTGACTGTGGACGCTGTGTGACTAGTCACCTCACAACCATCTGCCTGCCGTCTCTGCCGTGATGGACTGACTGCCCCCTCAAACTGGGAACCCAAATCAGCCTTTCCCCACTCGAGCTGCTCCTCCTCAGATGTTTGGTCACAACTGATACAGACACTAAAGACACATATGACTTCCCTTAACGCCTCCTCCCTCAGCTCTCCACCACCGCTATTTGATGCTGATGTAAGAATCACAGTGGGATAAATTTAGTTCTGACCACATAGCCATGCACCGAGTGTATTGACGTATGCTTATTATCTTAAAGTCCAAGTGTCCTGATTTGGTGAATCTGGCATTTTACCTAGATGTTTGTCGTCTTCAACAGCATCTCAGGTTCCTATGGTAAAGAGCTATGAGCACTCGTAGGTTTCATTGCTTAACCTACATCATGATTTTGTTCCAGCCTCAGCCTTCAGACTCCTCACATACACAAATGAGACTATCTGTGTGTGACTCCTCTCCACCAGCTTTTGGTATTTATGTGAAATGAACTACTGGGGTTGCAATGACATCATTCTCTTTACCAACCTGCATAGGCATCACCTTGCCAACAGAAAAGTGTCACAGATTTCAGGAACATCAGCTTCACAAACATACAGATCCCCCATCCCAATCCCATGTGAGACTCCTCAAGAACCAATTCTAGAACTTATGATATAGCTAACATTGTAAAGACTTGGATTTGACTCCCAGAAGAGACACAACCTAAGCAGTCTTCACATTAAAGTAAACCTAAAATGATATGATATCACCTTGAGATTTCCTTGGTGAATAAACAAAGGGCTTGACTGAGCTCAGCAGTTAAGTGTACACACTGCTCTTGCAAAGGACTCAAGTTCAATTCCAGCATTCACATCAGGCAAACCACAATCATCTGTAACTCCAGCTGCAGGGAATTAGAAGCTCTCTTACAGATTCATACAATACTTACAGACACACACAGCTGTAAATAAAAAACAAATCTTTACAATAGGGATGTGCTAGTAAACACTTTAAAATGGAAAAAAATTCATTAAGAGATTGTATGTGAAAGATGCTGGAGCCCACCATGTTAAGTGAAACAAGCAAGTACCATGAAGATCATATGTATGCTTCCATATGTGACGTTAGGGGGAGAGAACGGTATAGAACTAAAAGGAAAAGTATCAGAGATGTGGGGAGGAAAGAGAGGAGAGGAGAAGGATAAAAACTAGTAAGAGACAGGGAGAATATGACCAAAGCACATTATATGCATGTTTGGAATGTAAGGAAGCCCTTTTGTGCAGCTCACATATGCTAATTTTTAAAAAGCATGTCTCTCGCCTTCTTGTAATTCTCAAGCATCATTATCACCTTGATTATTATTGTGATAGTGGTTCAAGTATTTCAGGAGGCTGGAGACTAAACTGCCTTAACCATCATCTGACTTCAAGACCACGACCCCAGCCCGGGGATTTCTCTGCTCAGAGCTGCAGCTCTGACATTCCTTTTGCAGAATGTTGAACTTGTTGCGTTTTAGAGTCAGGAGCACGCTGCCAAGCTATTTCTATGGGCTGTTCGCCAGCTCGGCTCCCAACAAACTCCCTCAGCTGTCGGAACAGCTCTCACTGTCAAAACTTTTGGAGAAGAGTCATTAGTTTCAGAGAGATAGGAAGGGAAGGCTGTTTTGCCTGGGGCATCTCTTTGAAAAGGTCTAACTTTCTAAAATGGTAAATAAGCCAGACTTCTTTTCTGGGGGGTGCATGAAGGGCAGGAAGCGCTCAACTGGGGGATGACCCCCGGGAGCCCGCTGGTGTTCCAGACATCATTACTTCCCAAAGTTTTCGAGCTTGCTCTGCAGTGGTGCCTGCACAATGCATCCTGGGACGCAGCTCTGAGCGCAGCCAGCGTAGCTCTGATTACATACGCAGGCTGGCGCTGCACTGAGGATTTTATTAGGTGGGAGAGAAAAAAGTTTTAAAGGCAGAACACCAGCTTCGGGCTGGGGGAAGGCGTGAAGAAACCCTTCTGCCTTCAGATAAAGGGGGAAATTATTATATTAGCGTCGGGAGCAGCTAAGCTTGCGAAGGGCAACAAGACCTTCCCAAAGCTGTGCTAATCTTGAACTCCCAGTACCGGCGTTTCTGAGTCATCATGTGGAGACGCCAGTGTGATCAGAGGGAGTCAGATTAGGCCTAACAAGATATGAATGAAAGTCTTAGGCCGACTGTGACAGCCTCAAGTTCAGATTCCCGGCTTCTCGGTTCTGAGGTCTAAATTTTAGGGTCTAGTTACTCCTTCCTTAATCTCCATGATCCCATGAACTCCTGTTCCCCTGGCAGACATCTTTTATCCTCTTGTTCTTCCAGAATGAAATGGTCGGGAACCCAGCAGCTTTCTCCTCCGTGGCTTAAGATGAACTCCCAGCAAGCAATCGTGTCTCATTTTAAGAAAGAGCATCGGGAAGGAGTGTGTGGAGAAGGTGGGAGAGTAAGCGGAGGAATCCTGGCAGGGACAGGTGGTCAGCCTCCAGATCACAGAAAGAGGGGTGCAGAGAGTGCCCAGGTTTCTCCACGCCATGACAATGAAGCTCATCATTCTGTGTCCCCATTTCCCTCTCTCAGTGAAGCCAAGCTTCAACTTGGATTCACTTCACCCTTGTACTCTTCTAGATCTCATACTGCTTCTACCCCCACTACTATGAGTCCCCCGACGACTCTGACGTCTTCTTTCATCCCACGATCTCTATTTACAATTTACTTTCCCTGCTTCTGGCTTCCCCCACCATATGCCTCAAGGTCATTTCTCCTGAGTACGGTAGGTATTTAATGGGACTCTTCCATGTGACCACACTATACCTGACATTGGGGGGCAGGGGGAACCTCCGGCAGGCAGGCCAGAACTTAGGAGGGTGATTGTTGGACGAGAGTTCCCAGAGGAGACTAAAGCCAGAGAGTTGAGGGGGTGCATGTGATCCAGATATATCACACACGTATACAATTTTCAAATTATAAATAAAAATATTATTTTAAATCTCTTGTTAATATAGGTAATAAATAAAGGGAAAACTAGCTGCTTTATTAAAACAGTAATGCGCACACAAAATTTTTAAAGTTCCATTCTTAAGAATGCCTTAAAAATAGATATTGTTTTTGAGGAATTAGGACACACATGCCCTAAAATTGTAACATTGAGGGGAGTGTTCAAGGAGATACAGGGGCAGTTAGAGTTGGACAATGAGCCATGAGTCTAATCATATTTCATTGTATACATGCATGAATTTCTCAAAAAATAACGTAAAAAGGAAAAATATAACTATTTGGCTGCAGGAGCGTCAGCGGTTGTTTCGGTAAAGAAAGATCATAGGCGTGCACTCTAATACAACGGAGCTGGTGTCCTTGGACACAGACAACAAAGTAGGACAAATGTGTGAAGAACCCAGAAAGGAAACGCTGTCAAGGAGACCTCCGAGGGGCCGCAGGAGGACCCAGCACCTTCTCAGACCTTGACCTCACACTCGCACCCTCCACAACTGCCAGTTTCTCTTCCGTGTTCTACCAGGCTATGGATCTTCTCACAGTGGTCTGTGCCACGCTTTTGCTGCTGACACAAGCTGGAGTCATTTGGGAAGGGGACGCGCAACTGAGAAAATGCTTCCTCCAGGTTGGCCTGGGCAAGCCTGTGGGGCATTTCCTTGATTAGTGATTGATGTGGGGTGGGGAGGCAGCCAACTGTGGGTGGCGCTGTCCCTGGGCAGGTGGTCCCAGGGTATACAAGAAAGCAAACTGAACAAGTCACGAGGAACAAGCTAGTAAGCAGCATTCCTCCATGGCATCTGTTTCAGTTCCGGCCTTAAGTCACTGGAGTGTCTTCCCTTCATAGAAGACTACAAGCTGTAAGGTGGAGTGAACGCTTCCCTCCCCAGGATGCTGTTGGTCATGGTGTTTATCACAATGACAGAAAGCTAACCAGGACAACTGGACCACCATCAGCCACATCTGATCAAGGCAGCTGTCAGGAGGTCTGCTGCATCAAGCGGTCTTTGCCCATCAACTCCTTCACTTAAACATTCTTCTTTGAATAGAATCACTATGTTTCACAGACACTGAGGGGCCTCAGGGAAGGGAGAACCTCAGGGGAAAAGGGTGTGGCAGACCAAAACTGCTCACCTCAAGGCACCCAAGAATAGGAGAGAGAGGTGAGGGGGTCCTAGAATCCACCCCAGCAGCCCTCTGCCTCGAACTAAGCCTTGCCTCCCTCCACCACTTTCTGACCTTCTGATAATGCCTTTCTGTCAGTGAGTTAGCCCACTAATAAGATCAGAGCTCTCAGGGTGCGAGCATCACCTAAGACCAAAGCAGGAGACCAAGCCTTCAACACAAGAACATTCTGGAACTTTCCACATTCAAGACATAATGTCTGAAAATCAGAGAAAGGCTCCCTGTTACCACACGTGGTTGGTATCCTGGCCCAATCAATCAGAGGTAACAATATGGTCACTTTCTTTGGGCTCAGAAAGTCATGACACTGTGACTGATGCACCCTGCTTGTGTCTCTGTGTCCCTTCCTCTGCCCTTTCCTCTCTGCTGAACCCAGAAACAGCATGTCTCCATCCAAAGGCACCACACCAAAAAGCAACCTCAGTGTATCAAAGGGAAAGACAAAAGACAGGCTGCGTCCAGCAACTCTGTTTGCCACTTTGCTATAACTCGAAACAGCTGCTCAGAAATGGCACTGTTTATTGAAATAAATTTCAACATTTATAATCAATTATACGGCCCTGTCTGAAAACCTCCGCTTGATTTAATAACGGTGTCAACAGCCGCTGTGGAGGGGGACGGGTTCCTTGTCTCCCTTTAATCCCTTCCTGCCAGAACTTTCTCACATCTTTCCCTGTCATGCAGCAAAAACAAAAAGAGAATGATCCCTCAGAAAGGGTTTGTTTTTCCTCTTTCCCATCTTGGTTTTTAAAGGTTTTCCCCAAATCCTGCAGATCATGTCTCTCTGCTTGACCTTCAGGAACGCAGCTGAGTGGCTGAATTTGTTCCAAAGGCCTTTCCTGACAGAAAGTCTTAAAATAAAGCCCTTAGGTTTCCCTCAGCACCGGCTTCCTGTCATCTTTGCCCAGAGGCTTAGCGGGCAGTGGAAGGACAAGGGTCTGCATGAGAAGCAGCCGCTCACTCGGCTCGGCAGCCCTCTCCCCTGCCACTCCTCTTCTGCACACTTGAAATGGTTTTTTTTCTGCTTTGTTTTGATTTTTTTGTTTTGATTTGTTTGATTTTTGTGGTAAGAAGACTTCACAGGAAATCCATCCTCTTAACACATGTATAAGTACACAATGAAAGACTTGACAGCTTTAGGTACAGTGCTCTCTGAAAGATCTCTAGAATTTATTTGTCAGGCTCAACTGAATCCTTATGCCATCGGTTAGCTTCTCTCCACTTGGGACGATTAATTATCTGTGCTCTCTTAGCTGAACTAAGAGTGTCCACACAGCTGGCTCGTGTGTGCCTGTGAGGGTGTTTGGGGAAGAGGTTAGGACCTGTAGCTGGACACTGCATGGAAGTTTCTTCTGTTATGTGAGTGTAAACATTTCTCAGTCGCCAGAGGACCTGAATAAAGCCGCGAAGCGGGGGACACACCTGCCTTGTCATCTCAACATGATATTGGAAAGGAAAAGGAAAACCACTTAAGGCAAGGAGAGCATGTGTGGCTCTCAATTCCGGGGGTCATTGTCGTGAGGAAGTCTTGGTAGCAGGAGCAGAGAGCAGCTGGTTACATTGTATCTTTAGTCCAGAAGTAGAGAAAGACTAATGCTGGCGATTGGGTCACTTCCTTCTTTTTAACTAAGTCCCAGAGTCCTGCTCACCACATGGTGTCACCCACTCTAAAAATGTGTCTTCCTCACTCAGGTAACCCAATCTAGATAAACCCTCACAGGAATGGCCAAGGATTTGTTTCCACAGTGATTCAAATTCCCATCAAGTTAACAATTAAGATTCGCCATCACACAGAGAACCAGTAAATTTGTGCCCTTTTCCTGAATTGGACCATTCATCTCCTGCTCCTCTGTCCTTTGGTTTTGAACTGAAAAGCTGACCCAGGCTCCCATGGGTTTCTAGCTTGAGATAGTACATCTAGGAATCTTAGCCTCTAAAATTTCACAAACCAGACTGTCCTGTCTCTTTTATTGGTCTATTTATCTAAAAAATTCTAATATACTGTCCTGTTCCCCAAGACCCTAACAACTGACATCTTCCCTCAGTTATGAATTTGACTGTTTTGGTTCTCATAGCAGTAAAATATTTTCCTTCTATGACTGGCTTGTTTCATTCAGCACAATATCCTCCATCCATATTGTCAAAAACAGTAGGATTTTCATCCCTTTGAAGACTGACTAAAATCCCATTCTATGCAGGCACAAATGTGTATGCACGTTCCTGTGAGGGCAGGTACATGTGTGTGCGCGCATGCATGCTCATAGAAAGGACAGAGGACAAGCTAAATCATAAGTTCCCCATGGGCTGTCCACCTCGTTTTTTGACACAAGGTCTCTCATTTGTCCTGGAGCTCACTGATTCAGTGAGGCTGGCTGTTCAGAGAGCTAGAGAAATCTCTTTCTTCAGGTCCCAGAGTTGAGATTACAAGCTCATGTCACCACATCTGGCTTTTTTTTTTTTTTTTTTTTTTTTTTTTTTTTTTTTTTTGCGTGAGTTCTTGTGCTTACAAGGCAAGAACTTTACAGACTAAACTAGCTCCCTAATGTTGGCAGATGGTTCTTTCCCTCCTACCAGTTCCAAGTAACCACACAGAGACTTATATTAATTAAAAATGCTTGGCCAATAGCTGAGGTTTATTATTAAACAGCTCTTACATTTTGAGTTAACCCATATTCCTTATTCATGCTCTGACACATGGCAGTACCTTTGTTAGCATGGCATGTTCATCTCCTGCTCCCTCTGCATCTGGCTAGTGACTCCTCTGACTCAGTCCTTCTTCCTCCCAGAATTCTTTCTGTGTCAGGCTATCTTGCTAATCTCTTCCTGCCCAGCTATTGGCCAATCAGCTTTTTATTAACAATGAAAGCAATGAACATTTACAGTATACAAAGCACCCCAGCCCTGCCTTTATCTCTGACAGGAAAACAATTTTAGAACAGAGACTATATTTTTGACATTTTATCAGACTGCTTATATTGACACCCTACCTTTTCTTATCATAATTACATCAATTTGGCCCTGGAGAGATGGCACAGCAGGTAAGAGCTTTCGCTGCTCTTCCAGAGCACCCACAGAGCAGCTCACAGCTGCCTGTAACTAGTTCCAAGGGATCTAGTGCCCTCTTCTGGCCTCTGAAGGTACCTGTACACACATGTGCGCGTGCGCACGCACGCACGCGCACACACACACACACATACACACACACGTAATAATAAAAATAATGCCAATGATAATAATGATGATGATGAAGTAAATCTTTTAAAAATAAATACATACCATTGGTCCCCAGCTTCCATGTCTTACCTCACTTTGGTCCCCAGCCTCCATATCTTTAAAACAGCAGTGACAAGAAGACTCACCTCCCAGGCCTCTGAAAGATTGAATGAGCTCCCTCCTATAAGATCACAGCAAAGGGCAAGTGTTTTGTTAGCATTTGTCATATTAGTTTCTGTTTCTCCTTCTCCACGCCCCTGGCCTACTGTCTGACATACAGTAGACATTCAATAAATATTTATTGGATAAATTCTAGTCTTTGTACATACTCTCTTTACTAGAAACTGAAGTATAGTAAACCTTTCTTAATTGGCATTTGTGAAGGTGATGGTGAATTGCAGATAGAGCCAACATAAAAACTAAATGATTACCTCTTAGGGAGTCAACTTCAGTGAATAGATAAAAATGACCTGTATTTCCTTCATTTTTCTTCTTTTCTGTGGGAAAGCATGAATCCCAGGTGCTTCTGAATAATTTGTCCTCTTAAATAGTATAAACATCACCAGGGCCATCTGTGTACTTTATTGATTTCCCCATTTAGTGCATTCTTCTCGGACTGTGCAAAGAAGTCTGGAGCAGAAACATTCCCAGCTCCCAAAGGAAAAAAAGCTAAGTGAGCCATGTGTAGACCTTCTGAAGGGACTTTGGGACTGGAATACAGTTCAGTTGGTAAGGCTTGCTGCATGAGTATGAGAACCTGAGTTCAGACCCCTGCAACCACATAATGCCAGGCAGACGTTGCAACCTGCCTATAATCCCAGTTCTCAAGGAACAGAGACAGGGGGAGCCCTAGAGAAGCTAGCTAAGTAGACCAGCCAAATGGATGAGGTCTGGGTTCAGCAAGAGATCTTAGATCAATATGTAAGGTGAAGAAGGATAGAGTACAGCACCTGACATCCACTTCTAGCCCTCCAATGCATGCATAAACTTGCACACAAACTCACACATGCACCCACACACATGTAAACACACACACACACACACACACACACACACACACACACACACACATACACACAAAGGTCATCTTATGCTACACAAAAGAATGATGTTATCATCCTTGGGCATATGAAAGATGAAAGAGTAAACATGTATCATAGACCATGGTTCTAGTTCATGATTCTGGGATGTAAATCTAATATCCTCCACTAACTGTGTAATTTTGGCAATTATAGATCCATCTTCCCCTTGGTTTTCACAGTGAGGAAAAGAACTATAGTTACTGCTTACAGGGTGGGTATAAATTAACAAAGAGGGTAGCTGTAAAGATGGCTCTGTGATTATAAGCATATGGAACTTTTCCAGAGGACCTGAATTCAGTTCCTAGCTCCTAACAGATCCAATGCCCTCTTCTGGCCTCTATAGACACCTATAAATACAGAGAGACACACACAATGTGAATAAAGATAAGTAAAAATTAAAGCTGAAAAAAATCGTTTTTATTTCCTCTCCTGCTGGATTATGAACAGCGAGCAGGTGTCGGTGGTACCAAATCTGATCGCTGCAACACACTTAGGGAGAGGTCTCACGTCACGTTTGGACATGATCACTACTGCAGAGTGATCCAACACCGTAGACATGTACATTCGACCTATGTGACTCAAATGCGATGTGTATCTCAAAAAATGCATTATATTTAGTTAGCTAGAGTTACGAATGCATGCCTGAGTACGTCATACATCAACTAAAAGGAAAACAACATTGCCTTACTAAATGTTAATGGGCTTAGCCTCGACCACAGCTACTATAGACGCCACATATTGAAAAGAATTCTGCACCTAGGTATCTTGTCAAACCATACTTGGTCATATATAAGTCACCTCTCATGTTGCATCATAGGACGATGGACAAAGATTACCACTACCGAGAATAGAAGCTCATCCAAATACCAAACTGGCCTTGAATGTTTTAGTGAACACATGATATGAGTATATGGACTATATGACGCCGTTTAGCGAGTCATGGGTGATAAGGTGTCCTGCACCATTAATGTGTCAAACTATGCAATTCTGTACACGTCTTAGAACTAGTATAGAACTCAGAACTATAGTGACTTCACTGCAACAAGATCGCAAGATTATAGTCATACTACCTCTGAAATATGCCTCAAATCTATTTCTAGACTCTACTGGAAGCAACTCACCCTTATCAGGCTGAACGGGAATTGCCAGGTTTCAGATCGAGCTATCACTTTTGATTGAATTTCAGACTATATAAATTGAGAACACAGCGACCAGTAGTGTCATAATCATCTACAGAAAGACATAGTGTGTGTGAATTATCATGCTCATTATTCAGTATTCTCCTTAGTCTCATTTTTGCTCCTGGAGGTGATTTAGATGTGCTAAATTTGATATTTCGTGTATGATAGGACTGCGACCAACCAGAGTGTTGAGTTTGTGTGAGGGCATGAGTGAGCGACTTGGTAGGAGAGCCAAGGGAATAAGGCGCTTTCGGAGTCTCTTGGGTCTTCGGTATAACCATGGAATCGCCCTTCTGCCTAAACGCGAATCGTAGTGCTGCGTAAAAGTAAGGGAAGTGGAGAAAAGTAAGAATGATTAAAAACACCAAAAAAACACCACCATCGACATAATACTGCACTGAGAATTCCTACAATGGTATTCACATCGCTCATCGACAAACATACGAATATAGGCTGCGTTACTTTACGCTCTTTTGCAGTGTCTCCTTGGTTAGGCTCTTCTGATCGTAGAATGCCGCGAGCAGAGTAACATACACACAAGTCAAGTAACACCAGTCAAGCAGATCATCCTGCCTTTTGTACATGTAGAGGCAACCCAGACGCTACAGCGAGGCAGAACGACGGAGACACCACTATGAGAGAATCACGAGACACATAAGAACATCGAGAAAATAAAGAGAGAAGTACGCAGAATGCTGGATAGAGGCTGGCCCAAGGGGCATTGACAAATGCAGGCGACGTGTTTAGTCCTTGCTCCTCGCTGTGCGCAACTCACCAGCCAAGTGTAGGATGGACGCCCGCGAGCAGAACTCTCAACGGAGGTGTTCTCGTCCTGCCCACTTTGGATAGTCTGCTATTCTAAGGCTGTTCGCTTCGGTGTCACTCGACCGTTGGCTCCAATGTTCTGCGGCGCTCTCTCTTAACACTCGATCATAACAAATGGAGTTCCTTTCAATATGCCTACTTATACCCACTATTAGGGCGACCTTGCATGGGGGATCTCTATGTTTCCCGAATGCTACAGGCAGCTGGTATGAAGATTCTCACGACAGAGAACCAGAGCTGATGCCTGTCCTCCGACCACACCAACTGGGGCTGGAATGCAGAGGAAAGAGACAGACACAGAGCTGATTTCACTTGATGTCTCTCTTCCCACCAAGATAAATCTAGGGTATCTTGCCTAGTACACCGTTGAGTATAGAACTCACAAACACTAGTGTCATACATGTGAGATTGTATACTTACTACCATTATCATTATACATGCTTATGTCAACACAATACTACACAATAATCTTACATTATATTGACTACACAGTGGATATTTGCATATTGACCAGAGGATACCAAAATGGAGCGAAGAAGTGGGCGCCCAGATGGCGTACATTATCGCGCTTGCAATATGCTGAACAGTCGTAGGGGCGGAAACGAGAGGCAGTCGCACACAGTACTCGAGGTGAAACTCGTGTTCGAGTAGAGGATACGCAACAAGACACACGCATGATACACTCAGTATAACAATTGCTGTCTCAATAACACAACCCACTACTTTGTAGCTTTAAATTGCTAAACCATAAAAATTAGTTCCAGACTGTACGTGCGTGCGGGCACTACGCCCCGTGCTTGTGTATATCCTCCCAGTAGTACTTCAAGGCCCAGGGACAGAGAACAAGGCACTCGCATCGTCCTGATCATAGCAAATTCCCTACAGTACCACTCTCGTGTGGTACGATGTCGGAATCGCCAAACGCCTCCTTCTTCTATGATGGCAATGTTATAATGGCACTGGATGCCTCCGTCTACTGGCTGCATCCGAAATACTGTAGTTTCTAATTAGCCGAGTTCGCGGCGATACGCGAGAATTCTGTGCACCAAAACTATGCAGTGAGAGCCCTGTCCTCAATGAAAGGCCTCACAGAATATTTGATCAACAATTAAAATGACATATAAGGCAGAGACTCTCTCTATCTACTTCTGTCTTCTCCTGGTAAAGTGCAACTGCAAAGAGAGCTACTATGACACACATGCATACAATACGTGTCCTGCTCCACACTAGTTGTGTAGAAGGTATTCACGACTTATACTCCTCCCTCATCCTGGCGCCCAATCATTTGTAGCTCACATTTCCTTATACTATGTGGCCACTGTGTAGTCACAGCTTCCAGAAACACAGCGCCGCAACATAGCTACTCCTATGCTTGAAACTGCGCATATATTAGTCCTTGAAACACCTTGCCAAGGGTAGATTAAGAACCCAAACAAAGTCTAATTCCCCAATAGGAACACACCCTTACAGATTCCACTGTCCTTTTACTTACACCTCTCCAAGAAGCTCTATTTCTATTTCACCACATTGCTCTTATTGGGCATCTGGTCCATGATTGCTTCAGCTGTACGCTCACACACTAGTAATGTCCACTCCCATTAGAAGGAAGCCTGATAGACTCCTCTCCATGTCACCTATCATCCGCTGATTCAAAAATGCAATATCAACATGTCAATAAAGAGCAAGTAAACCAGAAAACCTAACATAGTGAATGTTAGCATCGAAGCCCCGTGGGTGGGGTGGTTGCGGTGTGTGTGAGTGACGTTAAGACTCAGGTGTAAATTGTGAGTAGGACCGGTGAGACAGTGAGTGGAGGAATGATAGACAGGGTGGACATATTCGTATTGAGTGATAGTGAGTGAGATAGAATGAATTAGGCTCAGGAAATTTGTGTGTGAGTGATGAGTGAGAGTCTGCTCCTTCCTCTGCCCGAGTGAGTTGGCCACCCCCACAGGCTTCTCTGTCTCCAAGGTATAGGAAGGCTGTTCAAGATAGCTTTCTTTTGGCCGACCGAAGCCCAGTAAAGCATGAGTGAACCTGGCCGCTATGATTTTGGTATACAGGACACCCCCCACGTAACTACCCCAAGCCCCCATTAAACATGTCCTCCACAGAGTGGCAGTCCGTGCGTAAAGGAACAACGATCACCCACCTTTGTTGCGATCGTCGAGCCTCCTCTCCAAGATAGGCATGCCAGGACCACCTCCATTGGACCACCCTTGGGTGGGACGTTTGTTCTCGACTCTTCCTCGCAAGTGTCACCGACAATCACTTCCACCCCATCTCATCTAGTATATATCACTAGGTGATTTCTGCATCCACCTTCCCCCCTTTGTACAGCTTAACCCTGGTGCACGCGTCCGGGGCGAGAGTGGTGAACCGCTTCCGGATGGTTAACCGTTCACCTCGTAGATCGGCTTGTATTTTACGGTTTCAGTTATACTAGCCCAGACTTATGGGCAGACAGGGAAAATTCTTCGTGACCAGCGGGGGTCCTCCCTGCTGGTCAGAGAAGCGCCTGTGTCGGTGAGGGGCGAGAGAGAGGCCAGTGGGCTCTGTCATAAACAATCTTTCTGCTATAATTACGTGCTGAGTGACTCTCCTCCCGTAGATAATGTTTGTTTCCGCTCTGTTGTTGTGTCAGGGAATTTGACAACTGACCAAGGCTGTGAAATAATTACGCCTCATGATAGAATTTGCTCCGATCGATCACTTTCTCGCACAAACAAAGAGCAGATAATTTACTCCGAGTGCATAAGCCTCCGGCAGAGTCCTGTACTCACTATCAACACCCACGCCACACTCAAAAGTCTGGTCCTCACCAGCATCCACATATCTCTCCAGCTAGATGTGCCTAATGACCCCGTGCCAGTCATGTTGACTTCTGATGTGGCTGAGCCACCTCCTGTTGACACCATGGTGTGGGCCAGTGTGAGACCAGTGAGCACAGCAGAACCTGGAGCAGGACCCTGTGCTCCTACGAGTCTGTGGAGACGGTGTGCACTTCAGGAAACAGCCCTGCAGTGACAGCTACCTGGTGAGAAGCCCATGCTGACCACCAACAGTGAGGAGCCCTCCCAGTCTCCCTACTTGTGCGCTGGCTCTCTCTCTTCTCCTCTCTCTCTCTCTCTCTCTGTCTCTGTGTCTCTTGTCTCTCTGTGTCTCTCCTCTCTCCTGCTGCTGCTGTCTGTGTCTATCCATTACTTGGTTACTCTTTGTTTTCTCTCTCCCCCTAGAGAATAAACCAGAGAAAGAGAAGCTTGCTTTGTTTTGAGTTTGTTTTGTTGTTTGTTTTTTCATCTTCCCTACTATAGACCCTACATCATGCATAGCACACACACACACACACACAAAAAAAAAAAAAAAAAAAAAACCTCAATAAAACGTTCTTCAATAAGTGAATGAAAACCTTCAGAATTCCCGTCAGCCTGAATTAAAGGTGTGAGTTTATCTTAATAATTAAGTGCTGGGGAGATGTCTCAATTAGTGAAGTGTTTACCTCGAAAGCGTGAGGACCTAAACTCAGCTTTCCAGCATTTGTGGAAAACCATCAGGTGTGGTAGCGTTCATCTGTTATCCCAGTACTGGAATGAAAGAGATGTCAATCCTGGGCATTCATTGGCTATTCAGCCTACCAAAATTGACAAGCTTTAGGTTGAATGAGAAACCCTGTCTCAAAAAATAAAGCAGGCAGCCATTGAGGAAGATGTCTGGTGTGAGCCTCTGCATTCTGTACACACACACATGTTCATGCACAGATGCACACACACACACATACACACATATACACACACACACAGGCAAACACCACACATATATACAAACACATATACACACACAGTTTTTCTTAAAACTGTACTAACCCCTTCATATCCCACTTTGCTGTAGATTCATGTGCCTAGTTTTCCTAATTACTCTATTTAATAGTTTTTTGTTTGCGCTTGTTATCTGGTACATTGTAACAAATTAGACCAGAACACAGTCTTTAAACAAAAAGCATCCATCTCCATGCATGTATGGGTCAAGAATCTGCAGGTAGCTTCTCTGGGTCTTTTGCTCAGCTGTGTCTCACATAGTTGCACAGAGTAGCACCTGGGTGAGTGATCACCTGTGAAGCCTCATCTGTATCCAAGCTCAGTCACTGGTTGTCAGCATCCAGGTCTTTATGGACAGTTGGACTAAGTGACACTCCTTTGTACCATGGAATGCTCCAGCAGGAATCTTGGTTTAAGAAAGCATGCAGAGTGAATACTCTGGCTTCCCTTCAGATGGTATAAACATTTTACCTTTTACAAAGCATGCATCCTGGGACTAGAGAGATGCCTCAGTGGTTTAAAGTGCCTATGCTGTTTCAGAGGTCTAGAGAGATGCAAGCCAACCACCCAAGGAGCAGCATGTAATGGGACAAAGGTAAAGCCATGGAACATGTGGCAATACATATATTAATAGTTACAGGTTGAGTTAAGTTATAAGAGCTAGCTAGCAAGGAGCCTGACATAGGTCATACAAACCAAATTCTATTAATCTATAAGTTGCCACATGGCCATGGCTTACCAGTACTTTCACATCTTGCTTCTCTTGGTGATGCTGGCATCTCTCTAGACACTGTGGGGGTATCTTTGTGGATTTCTGTGGGCCTCTCTAGCACTTTGTTTCTTCCTTTTCTCATGTGGTCTTCATTTACCATGGTCTCCTGTTCCTTGTTCTCCCTCTCTGTTCTTGATCCAGCTGGGATCTCCTGCTCCCACAGACTCTTTCCCTCGACCCTCGCCCTTCATTACTCCCACTCATGTCCAGGTTGTTCATGTAGATCTCAGCCATTTCTCCATCATTGGGCGATCCCCGTGTCTTTCTTGGAGTCCTATTTTCCAGGTAGCCTCCCTGGTGATGTGAGTAGCAGTCCAGTCATCCTTGTTCCACATCTAGTATCCTCCTATGAGTGAGTACATACCATATTTGTCTTTCTGAGTCTGGGTTACCTCACTCAGGATGATTTTTTCTAGATCCATCCATTTGCCTGCAAACCTCATGATGTCATTGTTTTTCTCTGCTGAGTAGTATTCCATTGTGTATTTGATCAGGCCCTCTGAATAGGTGAGACAGTTGATTGGCTTGATCTGTTTGGGAGGCATCTTGGCAGTGGTACCAGGTCCTGTGCTCATTGCATGAGTTGACTATTTGAAACCTGGGGCTTATGCAGGGATGCTTGACTCAATCTGGGAGGAGGGGACTGGACCTGCCTGGACTGAGTCTACCAGATTGATCTCAGTCCTCGGGGGAGGCTTTGCCCTGGAGGAGGTGGGAATGGGGGGCAGCTGGGGGGAAGAGGAGAGGGGCAGAAGGGGGAGAACAAGGGAATCCGTGGCTGATATGTAGAACTGAATGGTATTGTAAAATAAAATAAAAGGAAAAAAAAGGAAAGAAAGACCCTGTCTCAGAACTAAATGAAGAATGTTCAACTCCTGCTGTTTGCAGTAGTTTCAAATTGGGAATAATCCAAATAATCTCAATTTGAAGAGAGTTGAAAGTAACATATACAATTTTAATTATATTAAAGAGATAGTATATGGAGAACATACTCTGGTCCAAATGATGTAAATATTTAGATATGCACAAAAAATCATTTCTCTTGATAGTTCATGGATGGGGAGGCCATAGGCCCTGGGGTGAAACGTACTATTGTTACTTTGCTAAATAGATTATATTGTAAACTGTCTTTTAGATATTCCCACAGACCTGACTTACCCCCAGAGGCCAGAGAAGCCTCTTTTCAGAGTGGACTGTAGTCAAAAGGTTTCCTGTGTCCCGGCCTGCTGGCAGTTGGGACAAATCTCTCACCCACAGTTCCACAGCCTTTTGTAAAATAATCACACGGAGGCTTAATATTGTTTATAACTGCTCAGCCATTTGCTCAGGCTTATTACTGACTAGCTCTTATACTTAAATTAATCTATAGTTCTTATCTATGTTTAGCCACATGCCTTGGTACCTTTTCTCAGTTCTGCCTTGTCATCTTGCTTCCTTTGGGTCTAGCCGGTGGCTCCTGACTCAGCCTTCTTCTTCCCAGAATTTTCCTCTGTTTGCCCTGCCTATACTTCCTGCCTGGCTACTGGCCAATCAGTGTTTTATTAAACCAGTGTACAAAAGCATTATCCCACAGCAGTGGACAGCTGTTAATTCAGAAACTCTTAACTGGTCAAAATGTTAATAATAAAGTATCTGTTAGTATTTAGCTCTAAATGTAACATTTTTATTAACATTTTTATTAACTCAGATCCCAAGGCTCAAGGACCTTCATGGAAAGGAGGCAGAAAGAATGTAACTACCAGATAATGTGACATCTGCCATGAGATGCTGTCTTCTGGACATGACAAGACTGTTGTACTCAGGAATCCATAGCAACCATGGTTGTCAGCACCAGACATGCACAAGAACAAACCAACTAAAATTACAGCACAGATGGAAAAGCCTCCTCCCCGCTTTTGGCTGTTGTTGTTTTTTGTTTGTTTGTTTGTTTTGAAATAGCATTTCTCTGTATAGTCTTGGATGTCCTTGAACTTGCTCTGTAGACCAGGCTAGTCTCAAACTGAGGGATATGCCCTCCTCTGCCTCCCAGTACTGGGATTAAAGGAGTGGGTCACCATGACAAGCTCAAGAAAGGATCTCTCAACATTCCACCCCTAACTGAGGAGCAATTTGGAATCATTCTTCTTAGGGTGTGGCCACTGGTTGTTTTCCTAGGCTGCCTTGGATGATCTCACACCCCTACACACATGAGTAGCACTAGTTGAACTTGATAGACTATCAAAGAGAAGTTGGGAAGGCTATAGAGTGAGTTGGAGTGGACAAAGAGGTAGATGTAATCATATTTCACTATATACATGTATGAAATTCTCAGAAAATAATTCTTTTAAATATATTTCTTAGAGTGTTTAGAAATAGCTTTCACATTGGAGCAGTCTCAGCTAGAAGTCTGAGCCCTTGGCGGATTATAAACAACCTCCTATTGCTTTCATTAGGTTCCTCCACCTTTGATCACATTCTTAGCCCAGCTAGAGTTGAAAATGGATCCAATATCATCTGCTTCTGTTGTTTAACCAGGGAAAATAAAAGAGGGGATTCATAAATTATATAGACTGATTTTTCACAGTGAAATAATTCTGTTTGGTTTCTAAATGGATGGATGGTTTCTGTTGTTCCTGTACCAGAATCTAGCTGATTTAAAGATTCCATTAACTTTGCCCTCCTTGTCCTCTGACAAAGCTTTCCCGTCCTTCCTATACTGGTGTCTGATAACCATAATCATAGCTGATCCCTTCCTTTATCTCCCAGAAGTCTACTATGTAGTTTGATGATATGTAATGAGGCAAGTTGGAGGCCAGCTCGATTTCAGTTATGTTATGATTTCACCCTGTGCATTTTTAAACTTTATTTCTTATTACCAAGTTAAGACTTGGGTTTATCATTTTATTTGATTCCAATGATTAGAGAGAAATTTCCACAGTATTATACTTCCTAAAATTAAAGGAGAATGTTATAGCATCTGTCCCAAAGGAAGAAAGCACAAATATGATCGACAGCCTATTATACTGCACCTTATATAAGGTGTCTATGTGTTTCAACCTATGCATATTTTCAATGACATATACACTGAATGCTTCAATTTACAGCTAAGACATACTGGAATTCAGAGTGACTAAGTAATTTGTTCAAAGACATCCAGCTTATAAAGGCAGAGCACAAGGTTTTCTCCACACTCTAAAGTGATATCATCCCTTAGCATCACTTTGTATTTCATAGTGATAAGAGAAGCAAACCATATGCTGAAGAGACACCACAATGAAGACTAAGTTTGTCTTGGAGGTGTACAAATTGGGGCCTTAGCTTGATGCTTTTAAATCTCGAAGCCAAATAACTTCAGGGTTGGAAAGAGCTGTTCTTTCATGTAAGATATTCAGTCTACCCGAACCACTTCCCTTCAAATTCAGAAACACCCTGTGCCCAGCTGTGACAACCAGCAGTATCCCCAGACTCTGTCAAATGTTCTCTGGAGGAAGTAGATAAAGAGTGGAGAGAAGATAAAACCATTGAGAATCAGCGGCTAAAACAGAAGGCTTTCTGTAAAACCAAACAAGACTGTCACAGAATTGCCCACCCATTGTTGTACCCATCTTTCTACTGAGCATTGTTCTAGTTTGGATGGCCCAAGAGGCTCATGTTTTGAATGCTTGTACCCCAGCTAATGCTGCTAGCTTTGAAGGGGTGGAACCTGTGAGAGGTGAAGCCTAGCTGGAGGAGGCAGATCATTATAGGTAGACCTTCGAAGGTTATAACCACTGTGAAGAGACACCATGACCACAGCAACTCTTAAAAAAGGAAAACATTTAACTAGGGTGGCTTGCCTTTTCAGAGGTTTAGTTCATTATCATCATGGTGAGACATGGCAGTGTGCAAGCAGACATGGTGCTGGAGCTGAGAATCCTTACATCTTGACTCAGAGGCAACAGGAAGTGGTTTGTCTCACCAGGCGTGGCTTGAGCATAGCTGAGACCTATCCACAGTGACACAGTCCACACTTCCTCCAACAAGACCACACCTACTCCAACAAGGCCATACCTCCTATTAGTGACTCCCTTTAGGGGCCATTTTCTTTCAAACCACCATGCTTGGAGATAGTTATGAGCACTGTCACCGACCAAGGTCTAAAGAAGCAACTTAAGGGTGGTATAGGAAAGATCATCTGATAGAAATGGTGGCCTCAGTAAGGACACAAGGTCAACCAGAGGTGTTCTGAAAGATGAGAACCTAGGGGAATAAATACCTCATCCTCACTGCCCTCCAATTCTCAACTCCATGTCATTACAACCCATTGATCAAACCTAGTTAGGAACTAAAGAACAAGAAAGGCAGTGAATGCAATCCCTACAAGCCAGTCTTCCCAGGTCTCAGAGATGAGCAGAAAATGGGAATGAAGGTGTAGGTGAGAAACCAGGAGTGGAATTGGAATATATCCAGCACAAGAGTCCATCTTGTGTTCAAATTGTCTTTAGCACTTTGAAAATACACTGATACAGCTTTCCAGAGAGCCTTTACTGTCATATTCTCATTGTTTTGTTTTGATTTTTGAAACAAGGCCTTGCTATAAGAACTAGGATGCCCTTGAACTCATGACCCTCCTGCCTCTGAGTGTTGGGATTACAAGTAGAAGACACCATATCTGGCTCATTTTCTCATTCCTCTAACATTAAAATGAGACAGTAAGCATATTATTATGCTGTATTTTTAGATGATAAAACTGGCCTGATCAGTTAATGAGCTGCTCAGGGTTACAGTGCCATGGTAGCAGAATCTAGGCCATGTGCATTTTTAACTCTTTGTATCACGAGTGACTTCAACTTAGCAAAGCATCCACCCAGTTTTCCATATAGGAGCATTTGACTGAAGGTCTACAGACATGAGTTAACCAGCATGATCACTGACATTTGTTGAGTTCATAGAGTTTATGGAGATTTTTTCCTCTAGAATCCTATGAGTTTAAATAATGCTCGAGTATTTTATATCATAAAGATGTCACTGAGCCCAAACAATAGGGGGTAGGTATTCCTTCATTTTTTTATAGCCAAGTAGTCACTCTTTATTAGATGCTATGACAAAGATAGTTCTTCCTACAGCATGGATAGGTACTGAGGTTTGTCTATCTTGTCTGTGTACATACGTGAGTGGCCCCTCCCCAGGAAGAAGTGATTCTTCTTCTGACAAGATCCACAGTAGACACAGGACTTCAAAAACTCTGTAAATACGTCAGTTAGAAGTAGAAGATGATGCTCTATCCTTTACTCTTCTTGTTAGCTGTCTGGAGTGACTTAATAGTGAACTTAAGCTCTTAGAACATCATTTGAAGATCTGGTTGGTGAGGAAAACTACAACTTTGAACACATTATTAAACATTAGTCATCTTACTTGAGACATAGGAATATAGGAATATATATACATATATATATACTGCATTTGTGTTGTAGTGTTACAAAAATTTAATGAGCTAGAGTGAGATTATTAACAAAATATATAGTAAAAAGCCAAGAAATGATAGCTATATGGGTGATTACTACACATTGCTATTATTATCATCACTACCCTCAATTATTATCACCATTGCCATCATCAATATCATTATCACTACTACCACCATCATCAATATTATCATAATTTCCACTTTTATCATCACAATTAGTCATCACTATAATCTCACCATAATAATCACCACTATCATCTTCACCATCACTACCATCATCATAATCATCATCATCAATAACATCATCATCACCCTCACCAACACCCCATCATAATCATTTCCATTATCACCAGTTGCTACCATCATCACCATATCATTATCATTCCCAACATCAACAGCACTATAATTATCACCGACATCATAATCACCATTGTTGCCATCATCAATCACCACAGTTATCATAAATATCATTACTTTCACTACCATCATTGCCTCCATTACGTCATTGCGACCACCATCAACATAAGTACCTTCAACCACAATCTCATCATCTCAGCCACATTACAGTCTATCTAAAAGTTACAACTTTAAGAAAAAATTTCAAGAACTCAAGAACAACAAATAAGCCATCTCAAAAGCTGTATTTGGGAGTTGCCACTATTGCTACTATTGTTGCTGCTCTCTATTCATTTCCACCTTGGTGTCCATGAATCTCTAGTAGGTAATCTGACCCTAGCCATATTAGAGATCATTTCTTTGCTGTTCTCGATTAAAAGAGAATCGTGGTGCTACTCGTGTTTGCCAAGTGGTTAGAAGTGCAATGGTGAGCATGTTTACATTACAGTCAATGTTTTCTGATGTGACCATCACTAGCAAAAGCTTAGAGAGGCTACATAACTCACTAAGATGATGAAGCTAGAAAGCATTAGTGCCCTGCACACAAAAGCACTCCAAAATGACAATTACAGTCAGAAAGTCAAACCCGGATCAAGCACACACCACCTACCCACACAGCCTCTTCTTAGTGAGAATTTCCCCCAAAGGAGACATATACCATCATGTCCTGAGCATCTGGGTGTCCTTTTTATTATGGCAGCCACAGAAGTCTTTCTCTGAGATGCCCTGGCTTGTCTTCATCACTAAGTGGCAATGGTTGTCTTCCTTCATGGCTCTCCAAGTCTCAATGACAATAATTCAAGTGTTCTCTGAGCTTTGTTGTCTTAGCTCCTTCCTTTGCAGCCTACCCTACCTTATACAATCAAACCCTGTTTCCTGTCTGTTTTTCCAAACAAGCTCATCACCCTCAAAAACCCTGTTGGAGGTACTGTCAGTCAGCAGGAAACATAATAGATTTTTAAGATAGTGGAAGACATTAGATACAAGGTGAAGTGGGAAATCAATGGCTGCCTCACTTCTGGCTAAGGGTAAGACACACCTGTGTGGTCCTTCCCTTCCTCTCCTTTACATCGCCTCTATTTTTGATCTGGCCAACTAACATCTGCATATTACCAGGTAAACAAAACTTTGAGGGGAGCAGAGCTCGCCAATTAAGGGCTCCAGGTGAAAATGCAGGCGATAAAATGCTTCCATTTCAGCATTTATGGAAATGCCAGCACTTGCTCACCAGTTGCATGCAAATGAGACCATAATCGAATCACCTGCATCAGTGCAGAAACTGATGGATTTTTAGTGTGTGGACACTTTGAGGAAGGGGCTCCCCTTTCTGTCCCTCAACCCCCAAACAAACCCAAAAGGCTGTAATCCCAACAGAGGAAACTTAGACCAGCCTCTGAGCCTGCAAACTGTTCATTATAAAACCCCAAACTGTCACATCGCTCCCCTAATGAGGGTGTACATCTTTGGCAGCCTCGGGACAGTAGTAACTTATTTCATGACACATTCTGGGAGTTTTATGTGCTTGCTCCATAAAAAAAAGGGAAAGAAATGTGCTGTTTCCATAGCAATGTGGGGTCTTTCGGGCAGCCCCGTTGTGACAGCCAGAGCCCCCACGTTCTTCTGGGAACTGTTCTTTTCCTTGTTTTTCTGGAAGCTCTTAAATTGTCCCCCAAGTGCCTTCCTCTGGCCCCATTCTGAAGAAGACCAAATGCCATATCCCCAGGTTTGCCAGCCTGATGAGTTGGTTTAGCAGTTCTTAGGCGTGCTCAGAGCATCTATTAACAAACCCTGGTGTATCTGAAGATGGGCTTTGTCTCTCTTCCTGGATCAAAATGAGACAAACCATTGCAGGGAACACAACATATTAAAACCACTGGCAAACCTGATCATGTCAAAGGACCACTTAGGCCCTAGAGTAGAGATGCTCTGAGATCAGAAGAGTCGATTCCAGGGCTGGCTCTGCCATCAGCTTAGAGCAAACCGTAAACATGAATTTGTATCTGGGATTAAAAATATCTGCTTGTATCACAGGACTGTCCAAATGGTTGGAAAGTAAGAGATACACAAGGCACAGCACCCAATCGTTTATATCCAACCCACGAATGTCAGCTCTCATCCCATCTTCTTGAGTAGATCCAATGAGCCTGAATTCACCCAGCTATGCCTCGGTAATTAACTTTACAATTCTAGCTCCTAACTTCAATAGATTTGCATATATACACAGACCCAGACACCAGCTGGTACAGTGGGAATCCAGCTACTTTCTGTAACTTACAGACTTATCTTGCTCCAAATTCATTCCCATAATCTACATGCCACAGTCAGTGGTGGTTGCTACATCATCTATCAGGGGTCTTGTTTTCTTTAGAGCAATGGTTCTCAACCTTCCTAATGGTGCAACCTTTTAATACAGTTCCTCATGTTATGATGATCTCCGAAAATAAAATCATTTTTGTTGTTATTTCATGACTATAGTTTTGTTAGTGTTGTAAATCATAATTCTCTTTGTTAGGGTTTCCATAGCTGTGACAACCAAAAAGTAAGTTGGGGAGGAAAGGGTTGATTTGGCTTACACTTCAGCATTGCTGATCATTACTGAAGGAAGCCAGGACAGGAACTCAAACAGGGCAGAATCCTGGAGGCAGGAGCTAATGCAGAGGCAATGGAGTGCTTCTTACTGGCTTGCTTCCCGTGGCTTGCTTAGCGTACATTCTTATAGAACCCAGGACCAGCAGTCGAGGGATGGCACCAGCCACCATGGACCGGGCCCTCCTCAATTGATCACTAATTGAGAAAATGCCTTACAGCTGGATCTCAAGGAGGCATTTCTTCAGCTGAGGCTCCTTCTTCTGATGACTCTATAGCTTCTGTCAAGTTGACACACAAAACCACCCCATACAATAATACAAATATCTGTGTTTCCTGATGATCTTAGGTGACCCCTGTAAAAGGATTGTTTGTGCCTTCAAAGGGCCGTGACCCACAGATTGAGAACGTATGCTATGGAGTAACCAGCAGTAACAACCTAGTCATCTTTTAGCTCTGCACAGTGCACCTGACTAGGTGGGCATTGCAGACTGAGCTTAGGCTGGGACAGGTGCAGCAAACTATGGAACAGAAGATCTTTCCCAAGGCCACTGTACACTCACTGTTCAGTGGACACAGGTATTTCTTGCTTCCCATCTGAAAACAGAGATCATTGTGTCATGACTTGAATACATATTTATAACCTGCTCTGTCTGTACCCTATCTAGAATTATCCCACATGGAACATCTAGACACCTTCTTCAATGTGGTTTCTTCTTCTCTCATCCACCTCTGTCCATCCCAGACAGAGAGTCAGAAACTCATAAAGGATAAACCTGCCAGTGTCACTCTGCAGCTAAAACTCTCCTAATATTTCCCTCATTAACTTCTGGGAAAGGGTTCAGAACCTTTCTCTATATTATCTGACCTGTGCCTACCTCTCAACCTCATCTCTCCTCCTTCCCTCTTCAGCCCTCTCATTCCCTCTACTTTTCTCCCATACCACCCCGAAGTTCTTCATGCTGACCTTAATTCTGGGCACTCAGTTCAATGCTCTACACTAGAAGTTCACAGCAGAAACACTAGGAAACTTCTAAAGGTGGTAATGTCCTATCAGCCTGCACAGAATTTGATGGCATTGGTCTGAGGAACCAGTCAAAGGTAATTAGAGGCCCCAAATAAAGTTTGAACCAAATCCAGGATTGGGATGCCTCAACAGGTGACAATGGTCCAATCCATAGATTCTGAGAAACCCAGGTGGAGAACAGTTAAGGGGATGGCTTGGGATGCAGTCTGAACCCATCCAGGTTAGAACAACTCTAGGTCGTTAACTGCTGTTTTATAGATTTTTGTTTTAGTTGAATTGGATTTCGTAAGTTATTCATACTTTTTCCAAGTCCACTACAATTGCAGGGCTAAATTCTTTTCTTTATTCAATAGTTTTTTACCATTCCCTATACCATTCCCTTCATTCTCTTCAAGTTGCCACTCACTGTTTTCTATGTATCTTTTTATTTGTATGTAATCTTGTACATATCATGGTATTGGCTTGTGTGTATATGTATGTATACACAGGTATATTTGTATACATATGACTACAAATTTCATTCTGTGTTGTTTTTGCAACCAGACCTGAGAATTTGTTGTTTTTCATCTATTTATTTATTTATTGTGTGTGTACATGTGTGTGCATGGTATTACCAGCATGTGATGTTCAGCATGTGGGCATGCAAGTGCACATACAAACGTGCATGCAGGACTGTGAAGGCCGGAAATCAATGTCAGTTGTCTTTCTCAATTACACTTCACCTTATTTTTGAGACAGTTTCTCTCATGAAACTGAAGCTTGTTAATTGGTATGTGGGCTGGCAGGAGAGCTCCCGGGGTCCTCCTACCTCCTTCTCCATTCCCTCAGTCCTGGGATTCCAGGGGCATGATGACATGCCTGGCTTTGTCATGCATGCTGGAGATCCACACTCAGGTCCTCACACATCCCTCAGCCCCAGACCTGTGTTTGCAGAGCACAATGTGTTGTCCATAGCCCATCTGATGACTGTTCACAGAATCCCATGCTGGGTGTGCTCTCCTATGGCCATGCGCACATGGCCTCTGTGCAACAAACTACAGTTACCTGAGAACAGGGAATCTTGATTAAGAAATCTCTCTGTCATGTTGCCCTGTGGTGATATCTATGGGGTGTTTTCTTAATTAATAATTGATGTGAGAGGGCTGAACCCACTGTGGAGGGTGGCAGGTGTCACCCCCTGGGTGAGTGGTCCCAGACTGTATAAGAAAGCAAACGGAGCAAGCCAGTAAGTGTTCCTGGATGGCCTCTACTTCCGTGTCTGCCTCCAGGTCCCTGGTTGAGTTCTCACCTTTGCTTCCCTCTATGAGGGACCATACACTACAAGATGTAAGAAACCCTTTCCTCTCCAAACTTGGTTTGGGTCAGGCTTTTGTCCTTGCAACAAAGAAGCTAACTAGAAAAACCTCTCTCCACCTCTTCAATGTCCATATGAGTGTTGTCCCACATGGCCCCTGAGAAGCCTGGTGAGAATTTCTTCAAGATTCATATACAAAAGTACGACTGCCAGAAAATGGGGAGTGTTTTTATCCTGGCTGACCGAGCAGGATTATCAAACTGTTCCAGAACACCTATGCCCAGTGATCTTCCTAAACTAATTTCTTTTGCTGAGTACAGTATCTGTGGACTCAACAAAACTCAGTCTTTTTCTCTAGACAAAGCAAACACTACCATAATAAGCATTAAAAATAATAGTGGTTAGAACAGGGCATGGTGACTGTGATGGTTTGAAAGAAAATGGTCCCCACAGGCTCACTGGGAGTGGCACTCTTAGGAGGTGTGGTTTTATTAGAATAAGTGTGGCCTTGCTGGAGGAAGTGTGGCCTTGTTGGAGGAAGTGAGTGACTGTGAGGCTGGGCTTCGGGGTCTCCTAAGCTCAGGATACCACCCAGTGTCTCGGTTCACTTGCTGTTACCTGTGCGAGCTGTAGCGCTCTCAGCTACCTCTCCAGCACCCTGTGTGCCTGCATGCCCCCATGCCCCACCATAACGCTAAGGGACTGAACCCCGCAACTGTAAGCCAGCTCAATTAAGTGCTTTCCTTTATAAGAGTTATTGTGGTCCTGGTGTCTCTTCACAGCAATTGAAACTCTAACTAAGACAGTGACTCAACACCTTTAATTCCAGAATTGGCAAATTGAAGCAGGAAAGTAGCCATGAGTCTGAAATGAGCCTTGGTTAGATGGGAAGTTCCAGGCCAGCCAGCACAACAGAGTGAGACCCTGTCTTTAAAAAACAAAATCAAAATAATAATAATAATAATGATAATAATAATAATAATAAATATTTGAGAAATATTGATTCTCTTTAATATTTATAAAAATGCAGGTGCACACATAGGCTACATAAGCTAAATGGACAGAGCATGAATTCCTTTTTTTTTTGAGACAGAGTTTCTCTGTGTAGCTTTGAAGTCTGTCCTGGAACTCATTCTGTAGACCAAGCTGGTCTTGAACTCAGAGATCTGCCTGCCTCTGTCTCCCAAGCGCTAGGATTAAAAGCATGAGGCAAGTATGAGATTCTTAATTTTACAAAATGTATTTTATATGAGATATTACTATTTTTATTGAAATAAAACTTGCACAGTATGCTATTAGCCAGTAAAAGTACTATAGGGGTCACTTTAGGGCACTTACAAGTTGTACAAACAACATCTTTCTCTACTTTCAGCTTTTTCCCTACCCCAGATAGACAGCCCACATCAATGAGCACTTAGCTCCCCATTTCTGTGTCCCTGATGACCAGCAGTCCGCTTTGTAGCCCTGCGGCTTTGCCTGGATGTTTTGTGTAAATGAAATCTTCATTCACTCTTCACCCAGGACCATGTTTTCAAAGTTTGTCAGAGTTAAAACATGTGTCAGATGAATTTGAGAGGCCCTGGTAGAAGGAGAATCAACATCATTCTTTTTATGTCGCTGAATAATGTTCCACTTTTTGAATCTATCACAATTTGTTTATCCAGTGATTCTGTTGATAGATACTGAAGTTGTTTCTGTCTTTTGGTCATTATTAAAAAGACTTCTGTGAACATTCATTTACAAGTTTCTGTGTGGGCAGATATTTTCAAAGCATTGTGGTGAATGTTTCAGGGGGATAGTCTCTGATAATTTCATGGCTAGATTTTTGAGCAAACACCAAACTGTTTCTCTCTGTGACTGCACCATTTTATATCCCAGGCACATGTGAGGGTGTCAGTGTCCACATCTACTATCTGCTGGGCTTATTACAGGCATCATGGTAAGCATGAAGTAGTTTCTTGTTGTGATTTGGGTCTTCATTTTTTAACAGCTGATAACACTGAGTATCTTCTCCTATGGCTTCTGCCAACCTGTATATCTTCTTTGGAGATATGTCTCTTTAAGAAACTGAGGTGTTCTGCCCATGTTATGGTTGTGTAGCTTGGTGATCTTGTGGGACTCCTAACAGTGGGAGTAGGGGGTGTCTCTGACTCTTTTGCCTGCTCTTGGGACCCTTTTCCTCCTACTGAGTTGCTTTGTCCAGCCCTGATATGAGAATTTGTGCATAGTCTCATTACATCTTGTTATGCCATGTTCTGTTGATATCCCTGGGAGGCCTGCTCTTTTCTGAAGGGAAATGGGGGAGGAATGAATCTGGTAGAGAGGAGAGAGGAGGGTACTGGGAGGAATAGAAGGAGAGGAGCTGCAATTGGGATGTAACATATGAAAGAAGAATAAATAAAAGAATAAAAAAGAAATTTGATGCCAAACTGGTATCAGCACCTAGGTTACCAATGGCATAGTAAGTAACTATTAACAGACACCATGCTGACTTTTGTGTTGAATTTGGAAGGGAGATAGGGAGCATAGCAGCTATTTCCTACCTCTCTTCTAGGATTTTATGGATCCTATGGACTATAGATGCAGAATACCACACTAGACCAAGAAACAGGCATGTGGTTCTCAGTATCAGCAGAAATAAATTAATATAATAAGTATAATCTTTCAGACTCCCACCATCTCAAAATACGCTTTTCACACAATGAGACCAAGACTCTTCATTAATCTTTGAAGCTGTGTGTACCTCAGGACACTACAGATCATCCCTCATATCCTCTCAGAAGCACATAGGCTGTCTGCACAGAACTTCATGGGCCAATGTAAATGGGAAGACTAGGTGCCTTCTTTAGGACCAAAGTTTAATCCTTGAGTTCAACTTTGAGCTGCTAACTTCCAGTAAGTCAGAGGTAAATCATTCCTCCTACCTAGCTCTCATGAGCTATGGCTTGGTGACCTCTATTTCCACATCTGCAAAATGGAACTGAAGTAATGGAAGTGGTTGTGTGTTGAAATTAAGCATCTTATTGTGGAAACATCTCTTTAATGGAACAGCTGAAAGAAGGCACAATCTCACAGTGTGCTCCCTGTTCCTCTGTCTTTTACAACCTTTCTGCCCCATCTTCCACAATGATCCCTGAGCCTCATGTGTGGGATTATAGATGTATTATGAATGTAGCCACTGGAACTGGACTACAGAAATCACATTTCAATTGGTTGTAGTTTTCTGTAATGGTCTCAGGCTGTTGCAAAGTGAAGTTTCCTAGATGAGAGGTGAGCGTTACAGTTCTGAGAGCAGGAGAAATAATCTTTCCCAGGGAAGAGCACATCAATTGGTTAACCCATACCAAATGGTCAGCCCAAAAAACATGCATACAAGTAACAGACTGAAAAGGTTGCTTTTATGTATTTAGGAGTATATATGCATATACACATATGTATGTAAAAATAATTTGTTAAAATAGGCCATGGATTTGAAAGAAAGCAGGGATAAATTTATGCAAGGGTTTGGAAAGAAGAAAGGAAAATGATGTAATTATATTATAAACTCAAAAAATAAAAGAAATAAATTTTAAAAGAATGTATAACTTGAATTCTCAAAGGTATGCATATTTAGTGGTAGGACTTTATATATCCACACAAATCCTTAAGTACACAATGAGAAACTGTATAATAATCTCAAGAGTAAAAGCCCATAATACACAAGGATGACCCCAGATTAGACAATTAGCAATAATGGAGAGGGTGCCTGAGCTGGCTTATCCTGGTAATCAGATTGGTGAATACCCTAACTGTCATGATAGAGCCTTCATCCAGTAACTGATGGAAGCAGATGCAGACATCCACAGCCAAGAACCAGGATGAGTTCTGGGAGTCCAGTCAAAGAGAGAGAAGAGGGTTTCTGTGAGCAACAGGGGTCAAGATCATGATGGGGAAATCTACAGAAGCAACTGGGTCAAGCTAGTGAGAATTCACTGATTTTAGACCCACAGCTGTGGAACCTGCATGGGACTGGACTAGGCCCTCTGCATATGGGAGACAGTTGTACAACTTGGTCTGTTTGAGGGGCCCATGGCAGTGGATCAGAATCTATCCCTGATGCATGAACTGGCTTTCTGGAGTCCATTTTGTATGGTGGGACACCTTGCTCAGCCTTGGTGCAGGGGGGGGAGGGGCTTGGCCCTGTCTCAACTGATTGTACCAGGCTTTGCTGACTCCCCATGGTAGCCCTTACCCTTTTGGAGGAGGTGAAAGGGGCTGGGTTGGGGGGGGGGAAGCTGGGGAGGAGCAGGAGGAAGGATGAGAGGGGAATCTGTTGCTGGTATGTAAAATGAATTTAAAAATTCTTAAAGAGAAAAAAGAGCCAATAATGCATGATAAGGCTATTTTCTCATAGGTAACCTTCCATCTCAGTTAAGAAAGTGACTAATAGAACGCTGGATGCTGTGCTGTTGATCTATCCAGCACCCTATATACAGATGGAGGCCAAGAGAATCACTGTGGGCCAGCTAGCCTTGAGAACAAGTACAACAGCAAAAGCAAGAGAGACCTTGTATTAACACAGTGCAGGGAGAGAATGGATTCCCAAAAGCTGTGCTCTGACATTCCTGTGTGTGTCATGGCACACAGCTGTACACACACATGTAATTATTAAGTAATTAAAAAGAAAGGAAAGCAGAGTCTAACTCTCATTGGATTCTTTAACTTTGCAAGTTGTAGCCAGGAATAATGGCTCATACCAGCAATCTAAGCACTTAGGAGGCAGGAGGATTGCCACAGTTTCCAGGCCAGCCTGGGCTATATAGTGAGACCTTGTCTCAAAAATCAAAAAATAAAACAAACAACAACAAACAAAGTTTTTATTCCACCTTTTCTAGTACCTTAATGCAACAAAAGTCCTTTTTAGTCAACAAAGGTTAAGAAAACCAGTCAGCAATCCCTCTCCTGGGCTCCACACTAAGGCTCATAGCTCTAGCAGCTTTACCAGAGGGCAGAATGGTCTTATGGATCCCACAAAAGATACTGCCCACCACCCATTAAATCCCTTTAAGGCTGTCCAACAGCCCCAGACTGCACCCCAACCCCTGGACTCTATATCCAGTCCTACTACTTTGGGAGAAGTCTTCAGCTTTACCAAAGGCCAGACAGGATCTAGGAACCCCAGGTAAGACACTTCCCACCACCAGCTAGCATTCCTTAAAACACACCCAATAACTCCAGACTGCACCCTCTCCCCTGGGCTCCATACTAGGACCCACAGCCCTAGCAGCCTTACAGGAGGCCAGGCTGGTCATAGGAACCCCAGATAAGACACTGTCCAGCACCCACAAAACCTCTTTAAAGTCTTCCCAACAACCCCAGACTGCATACACACACCCTTCCATATCGTGGTCTACAATTTCAGAAGAAGACTTCCACTTTACCAGAGGCCAGGCAGGATCTAGGGACTCCTAAACCCCAAAACCCTACAGGGAAGAACCTTCTGAATCTGAAGATATACTAGTCACCAGAACCCTTGGCCATTTAGGTCAGAAGACCAGAAAGGAAAGAGAAACCAAGGAACAAAATACCCATCCAACAAAGAAAAAGACAGGAATCAACAACTAGACCTATAATCATCCCAAACCCAGATGCCTAAATGCCAGTGTAAGAACATAATCAATAAGAGAATAGGCAATATGGCATCACCAGAGCCTAACTATCCTACAACAGCAAGACATTTACAATCCAACACATCTGAAGCACAATAAAATGACCTTAAAAGTGCTTTATGAAGATGACAGATGTCCTTAAAAATAACATAAAAAGGAAATCCTTTAAAGAAATTGAGGAAAAGACAAACAAAAACATGGAAGAAATCAATATATCCCTAAATGAAAGCCAAGAAAAAAACAGATGAAGGAAACTTCAAGATCTGAAAATGGAAATACAAGCAATAAAGAAAACACAAATGGAGGGAATCCTAGAAATGGAAAGTTTGGATAAGCAAACAGGAACTACAGGTGCAAGCATCACCAATAGGATACAAGAGATGAAAGAGAGTCTCAGGCATTGAAGACACAATAGAGAAAATAGATTCATCAATCAAAGAAAATGTTAAATCTACAAAATTTCTAATGCAAAACTCCAGGGAATCTGGAACACTATGAAAAGACTGAACATAAGAATAATTAATAGAAATAGAAGAAGGAAAAGAAACCCAGCTCCAAACCGAGAACATACTTAACAAAGTAATAGGAGAAAATTTTCCCAACCTAAAGAAGGACATGCCTATACAGGTACAAGAAGCTTACAGAATACCTAATAGACTGGATCAGAAAAGAAAATCCCCTCACCACATAATAATCAAAACATTAAACATACAGAACAAGGAAAAAAACATTAAAAGCATCAAGGTAAAAAGGCCAAGTAACATATAAAGGCAAACCTATTAGAATTAGACTTCTCAATAGGGACTCTAAAATCCAGAAGGGCCTGGACTGATTCCTTGCAAACTAAGAGACTACAGATGCCAGCCCAGACTACTACACTCAGCAAAACTGTCAACCATCATCAATCGATGGAGAAAACAATAAATTTCATGACAAAGTCAAATTTAAACAATATCTATCCAGAAATCCAGCCCTATAGAAGGTACTAGAAGGAAAACTCCAACCCCAGGAAGTTAACTACACCTACAAAAAAAACAGGCAACAGATAATCCCACACCAGCAAAACCCAAAAAAGGGAAACACACACACTACCAACAACAACAAAATAACAGGAATTAACAATCATTTATCATTAATATCCCTCAATATCAATGGACTCAATATCCCTCAATATCAATGGACTCAGTTCACTAATAAAAAGACACAGGCTAATGGAATGGACAGGAGAACAGGATCCATTATTCTGCTTCATACAAGAAACACACCTCAACATCAAGGATAGGCATTACCTCAAAATAAATGGTTGGAAAAAGATTTTCCAGTCAAATGGACCTACAAAACAAACTGGTGTAGCTATCCTAATATCTAACAAAATAGAATTCCAACAAAAATTAGTCAAAAGAGATGGAGAAGGGCATTCCATATTCATCAAAAGAAAAATCCTCCAAGATGATGTCTCAATTCTGAACATCTATGCCCCAAGTGTAAAGACATCCACACTTGTAAAAGAAACATTACTAAAGTTTAAATCACACATAGAACCCCACACAATAATAGTGGAGACTCTAACACCCCACTCTCACCAATGGACAAGTCATCCATACAGAAACTAAATAGAGAAATAGCAGACCTAACAGACATTATGACTCAAATGGACCTAACAGATATCTATAGAACATTTCACCCAAACACAGAAGAATATACCTTCTTCTCAGCTCTGCATGAGACTGTCTCCAAAATGGGCCATATACTTGGCTACAAAGCAAGTCTCAACAACAACAAAAAAAATACAATAGAAAGCCTACAAATTCATGAAAAACTGAACAACTCTCTACTGAGTTACCACTGGGTCAAAGAAGAAATTAAGAAGTTAAAGACTTCCTAGAATTCAATGAAAATGGATGTACAACATACCCAAACTCGTGGGACACAATGAAAGCAGTGCTAAGAGGAAAGTTCATAGCACTAAGTACCTTCATGAAGAATTTGGAGAGATCTCATAGTAGCTACTTAACAGCACATCTGAAAGCTCTAGAACAAAAAGTAGACACACCTAAGAGGAGTAGAAGGTAGGAAATAACCAAACTGGGGAGCTGAAGTCAATAAAATAGAAACAAAGAGAACAACACAAAGAATCAAGGAAACAAACAGTTGGTTCTTTGAGAAAATCAACAAAATAGGTAAACTCTTATCTGAACTAACTAAAAAGCACAGAAAGAATATCCAAATCAACAAAATCAGAAAGAAAAGGAAACATAACAATAGACTCAGAGGAAATGCAGAGAATCATTAGGTCATACTTCAAAAACCTCTACTCCACAAAACTGGAAAATCTAAAAGAAATGGACAAATTTCTCAATAGATACCACTTACCAAAGTTAAATCCAGATCAGATAAACAATTTAAATAGACCTATAACCCCCAAGAAAATAGAAGCAGTCATTAAAAATCTCCCAACCAAAAAATGCCCAGGGCCAGATGGTTTTAGCATAGAACTCTACTAGACTTTCAAAAAAGAGCTAAAGCCAGTACTCTTCAAATGATTCCACAAAACAGAAACAGAAGGAACATTGCCAAATTCTTTCTATGAGACTATAGTCACCCTGCTACCCAAACCACACAAAGACTCAACAAAGCAAGATAATTACAAGCCAATCTCCCTCATGAACATTGATGCAAAAATACTCAGTAAAATACCAGCAAACCAAATCAAAGAACACATCAAAAAGATCATCCACCATGGCCAAGTCGCTTCATCCCAGAGATGAATGGTTTGATGTACAAAAATCTGTCAATGTAATCCATCATATAAACAAACTAACAGAAAAAACCATTTGATCATCTTGTTAGATGCTGAAAAGGCCTTTGACAAAATCCAACACCCTTTCATGATAAAAGTCTTGGAAAGCTCAGAGATACAAGGGACATACCTAAATATAATAAAAGCAATATAAAGCAAGCTGGTTGCTAACATCAAATTAAATGGAGAGAAACTCAAAGCAAAAAAAAACTCAAACTAAAATCAAGAACAAAACAAAGTTGTCTACTCTCTCCATACCTATTCAATACAGTCCTTGAAGTTCTAGCAAGAGCAATAACACAACTAAGGAAATCAAGGAGGTAAGAATTGGAAAGGAAGAAGCCAAAGTTTCATTATTTGCAGATGATATGATAGTATACATACAATCCCTTTCTATACTATGAATATGTATTACTCTCATTGATTAATAAAAAAAAAGTTAGGCAGGGAAGCCAAACTGAGAATGATAGGAAGAAAGAAAGCAAAGTCAAGAGAGTCTAGAAAGACACAAGCCAGTTGATAGACAAATAGGATGTGTAGAAAATTAGAAAACAAGCCATGAGCCATGTGGCAAAGCATAGATAGAAATATGGGTTAACTTAAATGCAAGAGTTAGCAAGTAACAAGCCTGAAATATCAGTGGAGCATTTATAATTTAAGTCTCTGTGTGGTAATTTGGAAGTAGCTACTGGGATGGGGAATGGGCAGTCTGTACAGGAAACATCCATTTACACACGTAAGTGACCCCCCAAAACTCAACCAGGAAACTCCTACCCCTGAAACACCTTTAAACAAGTGGCTGGATACAAGATTAACTCAAAATAATCAGTAGCCCTCCTATATACAAATGGTAAATGGGCTGAGAAAGAAATCAGAGAATCAACACCCTTTACAATAGCTTTAAATAATATAAAATATCTTGATGTAAATAAGCAAGTGAAAAACCTGTATGACAAGAACTTCAAATCTTTGATGAAAGAAATTGAAGAAGATATCAGATGTCAGAAGGATCTCCCATGCTTGTGGATTGGTAGGATTAATATAGTAAAATGACCATCTTACTAAAAGCATTCTACAGATTCAACACATCCCCATCAAAATCTCAACACAGTTCTTTTCAGACCTTGAAAGAATAATACTCAACTTCATATGGAAAAACAAAAACTCAGGAGAGCTAAAACAATCCTGTACAATAAAAAAAAAAAAACCTACAGAGGTATCACCATCCCTGATTTCAAACTGCGCTACAGAGTTATAGTAATAAAAACTGCATGGTATTGGCATAAAAACAGACAGGTGAATCAATGGAATCAAATCAAAGACCTAGCTGTAAATCCACACACCTATAGACACCTGATTTTTGACAAAGAAGGGAAAATTATACAATAGCAAAAAGAAAGCATCTTCAACAAGTGGTGCTAGTCCAACTGGATATCAGCATGTAAAAGAATATAAATGGATCCATACTTACCACCCTGCACAAAACTCAAAGACCTCAACATAAATCCAGTTACATTGAACCTGATAGAAGAGAAAGTGGGAAATAATCTCAAATGCATTGGCATGGGAAACAACTTCCTGAGCAGAACACTAATAGCACAGTCCCTAAGACTGACAATAAATGGGACCTCATGAAATTGAAAAGTTTCTGTAAGGCAAAGGACACTATCAATAGAACAAAATGGCAGCCTACAGAATAAGAAA
This sequence comes from Peromyscus leucopus, assembly GCF_004664715.2. Lineage (NCBI taxonomy): Eukaryota > Metazoa > Chordata > Mammalia > Rodentia > Cricetidae > Peromyscus > Peromyscus leucopus. Next base: position 23,156,767 of record NC_051086.1, read on the forward strand.
AGTTCTTCTCCAACTCCACATCTGGAAGAGGGCTGATTTCCAAAATATATAAAGAACTAAAAAACTAGACACTAACAAACCAAATAACCCAATTATAAAATGGGGTAGAGCTCTAAACAGAGAATTCTCAATAGAAAAACCTCAAATGGTCAATAAACACTTAAAGAGATGTTCACAATCCTTAGCCATCAGGAAAGTGCAAATTAAAACAACTTTGAGATTCCATCTTACACTTCTTAGAATGGATAAGATCAAAAACACAAGCTCATGCTGAAGAGGATGTAGAGTAAGGTGAACACTCCTCCAGTGCTGGTGGGAGTGCAAATTTGCACTTTGGAAGTCAGTGTGGCAGTTTCTCAGAAAACTGGGAATCAGTCTACAACAAGACCCAGATATACCACTCTTGGGCATATACCCAAAGGATGCTAAATCATGCCACAAGAACACTTGCTCAGCTGTGTTCATAGCAGCTTTATTTGTAATAGCCAGAACCTGGGATCAATCTAGATGTCCCTCAACTGAGGAATGGATAGAGAACATGTTGTATATTTACACAATGGAATATTATTCATCTATTAAAAACAAGGACACCAGGAAATTTGAAGGCAAATGTATGGAACTAGAAAAAAAATCATCCTTAGTGAGGTAACCCAGACTGAGAAAGACAAATGTGGTATGTACCCATTCATAAGTATATATTAGCTGTAAAATAAACACCCAGAGAGACTATGTAACAAGGAAGGTTCATGGAGGGATGCCCAGGTCTCCCTGGGAAGGAGAAATAGAAGAAATTTAGTGAGTGGACTAAGGATGGGTGGGGATGGGAATATGAATAAAGTTGGCAGGGGGAGTACTGAAAGAGACTTCTGGAAATGGGAGAATTTCTGGGTCAGGTAAAAACCTGGCACAAGGGAATCTTCCAGGAATCTACAAGGATGACCCCAGCTAAGACTCCTAGCAATAGCAGATATGTATCCTGAATTGGCCATCTCCTGTGAGCAGATTGGTGCCTAGCTCAATTGTCACCAGAAAGGCTTCATCCAGCAACTGATGGAAACAGATGCAGACCCACAGCCAAACATTAGGCATAGTTTGAGGAATCCTGCAGAAGAGGAGGAAAGAATTGTAGGAGCCAGAAGGGTCAAGGACACCACAAGAAAACTTGCAGAATCAACTAATCTGAGTTCATAAGGGCTCACAGAGACTGAACCAAAAACCAGGGAGTGTACATGGAACTGTCCTAGGGACTCTGCATATTCATTACAGTTGTGTAACTTGGTCCTCTTGTGGGACTCCTAACAGTGGGAACAGGGGCTGTCTCTGACTCTTTTGCTGGCTTTGGGACCCTACTCCTCATACTGGATCACCTTGCCCAGCCTTAATACATGAGAGGTGCTTAGTTTTACTGCAACTTGATAAGCCATGTTTTGTTGATATCCATGGGAGATCTGCTCTTTCCTAAACAAAAATGGAGGGTAGGGTAGATTGGGGGGTGGGAAGTAGGGGGACAGAAGGGGGAGTGGGGGAGGGACTGAGAGGAGAGGAGGGAAGAAAAACTGCAGTTGGGATATATAAATAAATAAATTCATTTTTTGTAAAAAGAGAGAGAACCAGTCCACAAAAAATAAATGTGCATGCACTCTCCTATTCAAAAAACCCTTCCATTTTCCCTTGAATTTTCACTCAGGTAATCTCTCTCTCTCTCTCTCTCTCTCTCTCTCTCTCTCTCTCTCTCTCTCTCTCTCTCTCTCTCTCTCTCTCTCTCTCAAATTTCTAGAGGAAGTCAAATCCATGGAACAATAAAAGAATCATCAAGAACTTCAATTTCAGGAGTGGGAGCAATGGCTCAGCAATTAAAGTCACTTACTACTCTTGTAGAAGACCCAGATTATGTTCCCAGCACCCACTTGGTGGCTCACAATAGTCTGTAACTCCAGTTCCAGGGGCTCCAACATCCTCTTCTGGTCTCTTCAGGCACATATATGCACAAAGTGTACATGTTGACCTATAGATAAGGAAACATATACACACATCTGCGCGCGCGCGCGCACACACACACACACACACACACATAATTTTTAAATTTAATTTAAAAATTAACTAATTTATTTGAAGAGCTTTTATTTTGAGACAGGAATGTGCACTTGGGAAGCTGAGACAAGAAGATCACAAGTTCAAGAGTGAGGCTCTATAACAGGATCCTGTTTCTAAAGGAAGAAAAAGAGGAGAGAACTTATTCTGTTTGATATGCTGTTTCTCACTCATTCCTTTCCAGCCTTGCACTAACTCACAAATTTATAGAGCAATGGTCTCTACTACTCCCCAAAGTCCCAATCTGACCATGGACACTCAGAACAAACTAATGATGAGGCAACAAAGAGCCATGAACATCAGGCTCATTGATACAAATTAATAGCAAACCTTGAGCAAAGCCACAGGAGGCCCAAGTGACTATCAACACTGAGCACTGAGCTCTGTCTCTGTGTAACTAGTCCAAACACACCCATTGCATTTTTTCATGGCGCCCTAACAGACTCCTCACAAAGTACTTGGATTTCCCCATCATGATTCTACCCACTACATCTTGTACCTTCCCTGATTATTTTCCATTTGTCTGCCTATAGATTGAAGTAAAGCAGAAATAATATTTACTGTTATGGCTCCACAATGTTCTTAAGACTCCATGTAAGGGAAAACAATGAAATATCTAATCTCTACATTTGTGGTTGAGAGAAAATTTCTCTCATGGCTCGTTTTACTTTTATTAATTCATTGTTACTCTAAACACTACCTGAACAAATCACCTGTAATCTTTAAGCATCTAATTATGTTTTAAATCATTTGCTTTGAAATAATGTTGGGTTTATAGGAAAGACAACCTTTAGTTGGAGAATGACATTTAGAATCTGTAGTAGTTACTTTTCTTTTTGCTGTCAAAAATGTCTGACAAAATCAACTTAAGGAAGAAAAGATTTTATTTTTGCTCAGTTTGAGGGTACAATCTATCCAGAAGGAATGCCATGGTAGCAGGAACATGAGGCAGCTGGCCACATTGCATTCACAATCAGGAAGCAGAGAGAGGTGAATATTTGTGTTGAGCTGGCTTCTTCCTTTTCCTCATTTTTTTAAAAGTCCTGCACTGGGTTTTTCCTCTTCAGCTAAGCCTTTCTCTGGAAGCAACCTCTCACACACACACTGAGAGATGTGTCTCCTAGGAGATTACAAATCCATTCAAGTTGATGATGGAGATGAACCACCACAGAATCCAAGACCTGGGTATTAATTATACTGTAATGTTTATTTCTAAAAACAGTCTGTGATTTATTTCCCTCTTTCAATAAATTCACTCTTGACTATTACTTAAAACACTGCTCTTGATCAGGTCTAGTATTTTTTATGTGGTTCTGTACATTGTCTCAATTAACCCTTTGCAAATCCTAAAATCATAGATCTTGGTGCTTGTAACTATTTTATCCAAAATGGCCCAGAAAGGCTCATTTCACTTTCCATTGTTACACAACTGTTAATTTGTAGGATTGAACTTCAACTCAGATAAAAAGTTGATTTCTAAAATTTACTCTGACCTACACATGTCTCTTGCGTTGGACTATTATATAAGCTGAGTAGATCTGACGTCAGATAAACCACAGTTCTGACATTTCCTGTACCTGTGAACTCTCTGAGTCTTCTCATTTATAAAATGTCATTAGTAAAACTATTTTTACAAAGTGCTGTTAGCATTAAAACCATGAGGGCCTGTGTCTACTGTTAGACAATATGGACTTTGAAGTTTATACTCTGCCATCAGTATTTACAGTTACATGATGGATCTGTCCTGCTTCTTTCATATCTCTGTGGTTCAGTTTCTTCTTCTACAAATAGAGCCATCCTACAAGTGATATGATGGGAAGTACCTAGTGGAGTTACCTCAGTATTAACCACAATGCCTGATATGTAGGAAGAGCTAACAAAACATTGATCACTGTCTGTGTTATTTGACAAATCTGCAGCACCTGGAAGAGTGTCTGGCTTGACATACTTCACTGAACGCTACTTTCCACAAAGATAACCCATTGAACATTTCTTTCCTAAGGATTAATGTATGCTCTGAGTACATCCCTCCAGATTACCCTCACCTCTATGTGCTGTTCCCCACAGCTCCTCGTTTTCTCTGTATACCATCTCCATGAAGTGCCCCATGGAGATGATGCTATTGTAATGTATGGGTCCATTGAACCACAGGGCATTGACAAACTCTAGCCTCATACATCACAGGGCCATCAGGACTGGCACTGATAATGTCTTATATGAGTACATCATCAGGACACTGTCACCCTGTGATGGATTCATCAACAAACAGGGCTGTCAGAGAAGAGAAAGAGAAGAGGGCATAAGAGGAAGGAGGATCTTCTTGATGGCCAGAAGGTTGTAGTGATGAAATCCATGGTGTCCAAAGCTCCCCCAGATGATAGATGCTTGGGGGAGCTCAGTGGTGAGGAAATAAGGCAGAAATCCACAGTGAGTGGATTGTCAGCCTGGACCTCTAGAGCCTGGGTTTTAGTCACAACTCATCCAACTAGACCCTCCTGATGCATTTCTTTATCTACAAGCTGGATATGTTAATGTAAATCATTAAAAGTGCAGCATAAAAAGTATCCCACACAATACCTTCCTGTGAGACACTATGGAAACACTGAGTGTGGCATCTTTATGCCAATCTATTCTTTCTGGAAACTTATATACACCAAAACACACAATTATTAATATGATCTCCTCAATAGACATAGAGTGAGTGTTCTTCAAACTTGCTTATTTTTACGCAGTGTGTGTTAGCCCAGGCATGGATGGTGCTACTGGATTTGATGAACTGCAAGGTTCTTTTTCACTTCCATAAATGTGAGGGTATGAGCATGGGCTTTTAGGACCAGCAGACTTGGATGAGTTTGGTAAGTTTAAGAAGGTTTTGTCTTTCTTTAAAATCGCGCGCACGTGTGTGTGTGTGTGTGTGTGTGTGTGTGTGTGTGTGTGTGTGTGTGTAAGGGAGAAAATATCCAATCCAGCCTCATTGGGAGGACTGCACGAAAGGGTGCCATAATTGCTTACTAACTTGTCTGAGCGTGATTTTTATTTGCTGAATTGATTGATAGTTATTGTTATTGAAAACAAGAGCCAATGTTTATTGAGCTGCTATCCTTTTTGCATCAATGATCTTATTTGATCCTCAAATTCATCCCCACAATGTAAGCATTGCTAAATTTATTCCCAACATATATAATGAGACAGGCTTAGAGAAACCAAAAGTCTCGCAGAAGCACACGTGCATGGCACACCTCATACTTCTTTTGAGCTATCAGGACTATTACCCAATGCCCTATGTTTTTAAGGTAGAGAAACTCTTGAAAACTATTGTTTCTTGAAAGTTTTGCTCTGAAAATACAAGGGATCTGTGTGTCACCATGCTCCAGTGACGTTATTACAATGTCTTTGAGCATCAACTTCAGTATACTCTCCATAATTTTCAAACTGGCATTGAATACTAATGACCTTGAAGGCAGAGCATACTACAGTGGTTGGGAAAATCCTATTACAGTTTTCAAGCCCCTGATCTCCTTCCAGACTTCTACATCCAACCCATTTGTTCTTATATGGAACAAGATGTTGTTTCCACTGCCTTTAATGATAGCCAGAAAAACATACCCTCTAGGTTGTGGTTACATGTCCATAAAGGATAAGAGAGGCAGAATACTGTGACCTGCAGAAATATCATGGAACCTGGAGTTGTAATACCTAGCTAATTGACTATCATTAACCTACTCTGTAGCTGAGGGCAAACATGTTGTATTTCTTAGAGTTTCTGGTCTTTTCTACTTCCAGAAATCTAAAGAGCAAATTTCTAAGAGAGACACCACTGAATTTCCATCCACTTCTGCACTCTGTGACTCACAGAACATCCAAGTTTAGAATCACTCACTCACAAAGCTCCAGATGCAAACAAAGGATGTGGAAGCACCCCTGAAGTAGTCCACCCCTCCGCAGCCACAGGCACACAGCAGTGAAAATGCTGGCACCACAGATTTGGATATTCACACTGGTAATGGCAAAATTTAATTTCAGCAGAGAGCTTCCACATCACATAATGGTAGATCATTGAACTGCATTTTACTTCCCCTAGCAAATAAAGTACATAGGAAAAGATTGAAAAGAACATACATTGTTTTATTGTCTTGTGAAATTGCTGGGTTTCAAGCCAATAGAATGCCTTAATGCTCACGTTCTCGAGGGTGATACAAAGTGCAGAGTGTCTCTGTTTGTGAAGCTAAATTTAATAAACTGAGTAATCCCTTGGCAGGACCTGGGATTTTTCTAATATCCTGATGGTATCAAGGGAGAGGGCCTTGATATGTGAAAAATGGCATAAGACCTTACAAGTGGGACCTCCTGGAAACAATTGCCCTTTAATTGAGGTATCTGGCTCTCACCTGTTGTGGGGCAGAACTGGACATAACTCTGTGTGTGTGCACACATGTGTGTGCTGTCCGTAAACCACTGGGTGCTGTCCACAGTTTGGTGCTGAACCAGAGGTCTTTAAATGTAGGACTATCCAGTGCAAGCACCGTTGTCCATTTGTACACATAAATACATGTTTATTTTATACCCTACAGGGAATTTAGAATACAGGATGGCAATATTGATGTTATAACATCTTACACCAGAGAAGCACAATCTTAAAGTTTCTATTACTTTGGATCACTAATAATGACAGGTGCTTTGAAAGATATACAATCTTTATGTATGTTAGTTCTATAGTGACACCTCTACAGAAAACATTATATGTGCTAGGTAAATTTTCCTAGGAACAGACTGGGTGGAGAGATTCCTGTGAGAGTAATTTATTAAGTGTGCTCTCAAGAAAGGGGGCATGAGGGATGGAGGAATAACTCAGTTGGTAGAGAGCTTGCCTTGCATGCACAACCCCCTGGATTTGGTACCAGCACCACATAAACTGGGCATGTTGATACATGTCTGTGATTCCAAGCACTCAGAAAGAGAGTCAGGAGGATCAGAAGTTCAAGGTCATCTTTGCCTACATATAAAATTCAAGTCCAGTTTAGGCTATCTGAGACCCATCTCACAAAAACAAAAAAAGAGAGAGAGTGAGAAAAACCTGAGTGATGAGCAGACAAAAACCTGAAAGGAGACACACCCATCATGCATGAGGTCTTGGGTATTATTCTGAGCACCAACGCAAAAATAAATAAACCAACAACAAGAATGGAGAGAACCATTTAATTCTGTGGAAGAAATTTAAAGCACAAATTACGTCACAAAGTGGCTCCACTGTGAGACACAAGATGAACCTTTCAGTCTCCCTCTGTGACTTTGTCATTGATCGTCAAAGTCTCACAGAAGAAAAGGAGGCGAGTTCCAGTTAAAGACTTCCACTAGGCACATGGAAGTTTTTAAACAGGGATTCAGAGCGTTGTGAGGTGACAGCAGTTACAGGGTCTGGGATTGAGATGCATCTGTGTGGTAAAAAGGGAACTGAAGACAACTTTAACAACATCTGCTACACTGTAGCAATTTCACAAAGATCCTTTGTCTGCTGTCTTGTTCCAGTCAATCCTGCTCCAAAACCTTATGGTTCAAAAGAAGAGTCATCATTTCATTTTTCCTAATGTTTCTACAGCGTGACTGGAATCAGCAAATGTGGCTTGGTTTTGCTCCATACAGCCTCAAGTGAGGTGGTCCAAAGTATAGGATCTACTTCGAGGAGGTCCCATTCATACCATTGGCAAACTAGTGCTGGATGTGAGTGAGACCTCTACCAGGGCTGAGGTCCTGAGTTCCTGCCCTCAGGGGTCTCTCTGTGTAGTCTGTTTCTTTAAGACATTCTGTCTTGGTTCCAAGGCACAGAGACCTTGCCATTCATGACCTTGGAACGTTGATAACCATCCTTGGGCTGTTGTCCACACACCAGGGAAAAAATCCTGTAGGGATCAAGTCAAGAGACTGCCTATCAACAGAAGAGGATAACAATCCTTAAAGAACTTACGATTTGGGAAATGTTCCTACAGCCCTTTGAGGCAAATGCCGGTTAGGAACATGCATCTCTCCACCAGCTTCTGTGACCTTGTCTTGGTGGCTTGTGTTTGTGATCCTCCTCTTTGAATCTAAAACTTTCCCCTTATGTCCATGTTTTGCATACTTATCCCTCCAACTGGTAATGCTATCTGGGAATACTATGGAGGTTTTTGAAGATAAAACCTGGCTGACAGAAGCAGATCATTGAAGATGATCTGCTTTGGTGGTTTCAACCCTGGTTCCTGCCCATTCTCTCTTTCCTGCTACTCACACTTCTGTCACCATGAATGGAGTATGTCCACCCTATCTTCCCTGGTATCATGCCCTAAAACCCTCTGAGGCTGTGAACCAAAATAAATACTAATGTCCACAATTTGTTTCTGTATTTTTCCATAGCAGTGAAATAAATAATTAATGCACTCTCTTTGAGGAACTACAAAGAAACCCAAAAGAGGCCAGGGAGGTAGTTCCCCATAGACACCATAGTCTATGACTGACAGAGGAGAATAAAAATCCTTGCTGTAAGTAGACTCAAACTCAAAGAACATGATCTGTAGTCCTGAGATTCCCTCCAGCACTACCTGACTTCCTCCTGCCCTCTGTCAATTTCTCTGAGAGAATCCCTTTTGCCATTCACATGTGAATCATCTCAGAATCAGCTCTTAGGAGGCTCACCTAAGACAACTGCACTCATAGGAAGACAATGCTTATCCTCTTTGTGGCTTATCTAACACTCAGACAAGCATCATCTCGCAGACTCCTGCATTATATTGCCTCCCAAAGTTTGACACCATCGTTCATCTTCCTGTTTTCTCTCCTCAGCACTAGACTGTGCTGTATCTAATTTATCTCCACTTCTTTAGTTCCTGAAAAATTATGTAGGAAGATGAATAAGTCAGGCCTCTTTGCATTGGTTATCACATTCAACTGTGAAAACATTTCTTAAAAATTTTATTATTCCATCCCTCTCTTGTGTGTAAGTGTAATGTCTTGAGATAGGGAAACCATTTCACATAACTTGAGGAGGAGCCATGAACATAATATCCCAAAGAGACATCACCTGAAAGTCCAGCTTGAGTGGCACCTAAGGCCAGAAGCCATATGACATATTTATCCTCCTCAAAGAAAAAAAAAAAAAAAAAACTTCCCAGAATGAAGAGACAAAGCTCTTCTGCCACACACTCGCTCCTGCTGCCGTGATGTTCTGACCATCACACAACCGTGAAACCATGGACTGAGCCCTCTGACACTGAGTCAAAATTAATCCTCCTATGGGACTTGGGGTGTAAGTCAGTTTGTGGAGTGTCTACGTGGCATGAACAAAGACCTGAGTTCCATCCCTGGCATTGAATACACAAGGCATGGTGGTGCACATCTGTAATCTCAGCACTCAGATGTAGAGACAGGAGAATCAGAAGTCCAAGGGCACGTTTATCTACAAATCAAAATGAAGGACAGGCTGGGCTACACATGACCCAATCTCAAAAAGCAAACAAACAAATAAATAAAACCTACTTCCTTTAAATAAAAAAATTAAACTTTCCATAAGGTCACTCTGCTGTGAAATTGTAGAATATAGCAGGGCTTGAATTTGACTATCTGATTGGTCCCAATGTCCTCGGCTTCTTTATTCTGACAAGAAGGCTTCTAAGAGTTGAGATTTGTGAGTTATTATTTTTTAGGGACTTATTTGATTTTAAGTATATGTTTGTGTCCATGTACAGTGCCCAAGGAGGCCAGAGGAAGGCATTAGATCCCTGGAGATGGAGTTAAAGACAATTGTAAGCCTTCCAATGTGGCTGCTGTAAACTGAACTCAGGCCCTCTACAAGAGCAATAAGTACTCTTAAGGGCTGAGCCATCTCTCCAGCTCCTTGTGAATTATATTCTTTTTTTTTTTTCATTTATTTTATTTAAAAATTTTTTCATTTTACATACCAACCACTGTCCTCCCCTCCCTCCCCTTCTTCTATTTCCCTCCCCTCCCCTCCCCATCTCACCCTCCATTCACTCCTCACAGGGGGTAATTCTGTTTTTAACAGCAAATTTTCTTTATAAAAGCTGTGTTCTTTTGTGTGATGGTAAAAAATAATTAATTAATTAATTAATTAATAATAGCAAAACTAAACCTTGAGCACCTTAAATAGCCTGCCTCCTTTGGTCAAAGTCTTCGGAGAGGCTCTTCACAGGTCCAAGGACAGGAAGAAGACTGATTTCCAAAGGAGGCTGAATAAGAAGTTACTGGAAAGGGATCAAGGTCCCAGTGAGCTACAGAAAATAATGAATTTTCTGCCAAGGGAAGGCATGTTTTTCCTTTTGGATTTTTTGGCTGGCCAGCCTGCTCACTGCTTGCTTTGCCCAGGTCCCTCTTTGACAGTGATGGAGAATGACATGGTCTAGTGAGATGCCTCTACTCACTGTCAGCCTCCCAATCTGAAAAATTAAAGTTTCAGATCCAGAAATTGCTATTTTCAGAAGTGACATGGCTGGGACATTGTGCCTTTGACAGAGAAAAGAATCTCAAATAAATCTCACGGGGAAACTTACTTTCCAAGTTATTATGAGCTTGGATATCAGGGCCAGATGAACATAGGTTTGAATCTCAAGCTCCTGCAATCTACCATCAGCATCATTAAAACTCTGGGTGCCTCAGTTTCCTCATCCACAGAACAGGGGTTTGTTGAACTATCATAGAGATGACTAAAAAAACTAAACATAAGGGCCGGTAAGATGACTCACCAAGTAAAGGCACCTAATGTCAAGCCTGGTGACCTGAGCTTTGTGCCCAGAGTGCAAGCACATGATAGAAGCAGAGAGTTAATTCCTGAAAGGTAGCCTTTGCTCTTCACATGCATGCTGTTATGTTCCCACACACACAATAAATAAATAATAAACAAATGAAAAAGTGAAATCAGCACCCATTACATTAAGTTCTTGGAACACACTGAACTATGACTTAGCTGAATGGTGACCATATCATTACACTCACAAGACCATTCTTGCTCTCTTCTCAGTTCACTTTTCCTTAAATGAAAAATCTAAATTAATTTGATCATCCCTAAACTCTTGTGTTTGGCTACAATTTTCCTTATCTCCGACCTGTAGCTGGAAGTTTCCCTGAACCTGCAGTCCCACAGCCACCTATAAAATAATCACTCAGAGGCTGATATTATGAACTGGATGGCCTATGGCTCAGGCTTCTGGTAGCTAGCTCTTTCATCATAAATTAACCCATTCTTATTAATCTATATATTGCCATGTGGCCATGGCATTACCAGTCTGCTGGCATCTTATTTCTACTGGTGGCAGCTGGCAGTGTCTCCTCCAACTCCTTTCTCCTTTCTGTATCTCTGCTTGGATTTCCCGCCTGTCTCTAAGCTACCTTGCCATTGGTTAAAACAGCTTTATTTATTAGCCAATGGGAGCAACACATATTCACAGCATACAGAAAGACATCCCACTGCACTTACCCTTTTCTATCTAATCAACAAGAAAGGTTTTAACTTTAACATTGTAAATTTACATATAATAGAACAGTTATCAAGTAGGAATTACAGTTACAATATCTAGTCTATTTGTATTTGGTAAAATTAAAGAAAATATTCCATCATCTACCCTATATTTGTGAGTCTAGGATTTCATATCTAATTTATCTTTTATTGTAACCAAGGAAAATTATAATTATAACTATCTAGTCTTCAACTGTATCAAAGACCCCAGAAGGATATACTATTACCTGAGTAAATAGGAAGTGCATTGTAAGCAACTTCCAAAAATCTAGAATGACACGAATAATGTGAATCTTAAAAGGTGTTATAATAAAAACCCAGAGCCAGACATTGGGGTGAAAGCTGAAAGGTCAGAGAAGCAGAACAAGCCAGGCACTGGCTTACCTCTATGAAATCTTCAGCCTCAAGAGAACGGGTTCCTGTCTCTTCACACCTTATATACCTTTCTGTGTCCTGCCATATTACTTCCTAGGATTAAAGATGTGTATCACCACTGCCTGGTTCTGTTTCTCTCACGTAGCCCAGTGTGGCCTTGAACTCACAGATGGATCTCTGCCTCCCAAGTAATAGGATTAAGGGTGTGTGCCACCACTGCCTGACCTCTATGTCTAATTTAGTGGCTGGCTCTGTCCTCTCATCCCCAGGCAAACAATATATCACCACACCAACCTTTCTTTTTACAAGACCCCTTCCTCCAAAGAATTCACACACGTGTCTACACACACACACACACACACACACACACACACACACACGGGGGGGGGGGGTGAGAACACTGCACACTGCCAGACCTCACAGACCCCAAACAGATGTCACACAAGCCAGCAAGTGGCGAGGCTCAAATGGAAATTACCAGGAGTCCGATGCCAGTTTAGAAACGATAGCAATACTTTATAATTTCTGTGACACATTGCCAAATACTGTCTTCCTTCTGCATCCACATCCTTCTGCATCCAGTATCTCACATGGTCCTCTCCACCATCCTGCATGAGAGGAATAATTACCAGGCAAAGTGGCTTGCCCAAGGTCACGTAGCTGCTCAGTGGAATACTTCTGCGTCTGACTCATTTGCCTCCATGTCTGGTCTCCATCTCACCTTACCTTTCTGCCTCCCAGCATTGTCTGAGCATTTAATAGCAGACAATTCTCCTATAGCTGGTTGATTCTAGGGCAGATAAGTAATAACCCAGCATGTCCCAACAGGCGTTGCTGAGTTTAAGGTGTTGAAGCATAAAGAGTTTGAAGGAGAGAAGCAACTGTTCTCCCCACTGCCACTCCAGGAGCCTGACACATTCCTGTGCTCACAGATGTCACCATTAATGTCCTTTCCCCCAGAAGATTCAGGCAGGGGGTCTGGGTGAATCCATCATGGCCCTGAACATAATGTTGATGAATGGTCTCATTAACCTGGCAGCCTGTACCATGTCAACAGCAGCCCCAGTCCCTTGTGTGAAGCCCGGCTCAGCAATCTCATTCTTCTCCCATTCCATGACATGCCCGTGTGCGTGCATGTACACACACACACACACACACACACACACACACACACACACAACTGAGGCCTCTAGCTCTCCAGCCATGCAATGCACCCTTACACCCCATGCCCCACATTATTTTTCTCTTCTCCCACAAACATGGTAGCTAGCTAATACCAGTGTCACTCCTACAGACAGAGATAGTGAGTCTCCCAAGAACTGGATAATTTATCCAAGTTCCAAGGGACTTCAAAACAATTGTGGCTGGCCCCCAAAGCCCTGGTCCTATCTTCAACTTACTTGATTTCCTAGACTTTTTAACAGTTTGCAGAACCCTTTTCATACTTTTTTTTTTCATTCCATCATCTAACCAACCCTATGGGGTAACCTTTATAAGCAACTTGACAGATGGGTTTTAAGTGTGTGTGTAAGAATAAAACTCAAACAACAGCACTTTTGTAAGAAAAAGATTGGAGAGCAGGGGAAAGAGCAGAAGGGCTAACTCACCCAACCAGATACCAGGATGTCCTGAAAACCATTGTTATCTACGCAATGTGATAAAATGTCAAGTGTGGCAGTGGAACAGAATAGACAGCGTGGAATGGGAGAGGGCTCAAGGGAGGGACAGAGGAGAGAAAGACAGAGACAGAGGGAAAGGAAATAGAATCACAAATCTGAGGAGAATAGAATGGATTATTTAATAAATATTGGGGCTATTTATAATTTCCTACCAATGTGTTTGCAAAAATAAGATTCAATCTCTACCTCACAGTATACACAAAAGTAATTCAAAAGTTAAGTTTTCAGTATTAAAAGAATCTTTAAGTTTAAAAGATAAATCTGAGTAGCACTGTGACCTCAGAGTACAGTACAGAATGATCATAGGAAGCTCAAAAGCACAGACTTGGAGGAGCTTAACAAATTTGTTTTTGACAAATGTCATGTCTTTTCAGGAAAGAGTATGACAAACAAGTAGATTAGAAGAACCCTGCAATGCCCAAGAAGAAGACCAGCTAACTACAATATTTGCAACAAGAAGCTTCAATGTCTACCATTTTGTGTAGTGAAAATTAACTGCATGGAATTTGAAGCTTCTTTATAGATAGAACATGGAAAAACACACCTCTCTGTATATCACTGTTAGTAATGTAGACTCTTAATAGTCCTCCAGATTAACAATGTGGGTATAATTACATAGGCCATAATGCCTGTGATCCAGCATACCAATGCTTTTATAAATGTATTACTCAGCTCCTCATTGCTGTAATAAAATGCTTGAGGTGATTAACTTATAAAGAATAAGAGTTTGTGGGGGACATGAAACTGTGATGTCAAATGGTTCTATTGTTATGGGCTTCTAGAAAAGGAGCATATGGCAGAACAAACTACTTGCTTCGTGAAGCAGGAGGTGGGAAGAAAGAGGCAGATCCAATGATCTTTTTTAAAAGCACACATCTTTAAAAACAATACCAACATGTCATAGGTTGAGAAACATGATCAAGTTCATTGTGCAATATGAAAGTTAAGGATATGGTAATATGAGTCCATTTTCTATGACAAAATGCATGGGACAATCAACTTAAAAAGTTAAAAAGGTAAGTTTTATGACTCATTTCTTCAAGGGTTTTAATCCATGGTCCTTATCTCCATTGCCTTTGGATCTGTAGATAGGCAGAATAACACAATGAGGAACATGTAGCAGAGGAGATCTGTTCATCATGTGACAGCTGGACAGCAAAGACAGAGAGGGAGGGGCAATGGTCCCTTCAAGGGATACTCCAATGACCTAACCGCATCCCATAGACAGCACCTCTTAAACCTCTAACTCCCTCCCAATACTACCATCAACTGGGGACCAAGTTTTCAAAGCCTGGGTCTTTAGGAGACACTAAACATTCAAACAGTACCAGAGATAAAGAGAAGAAAGAAGATGGTGGGTGGAGAGTAGACAAGGAATATTAAAATATCATTCCCAAGAGAATGAAAAGAATTCAAAATAAGAGAATCAAGAATTGAAACAAAGAAGTAAGATCCAAGGCAGAGAAGGAGAAGTGTTGAGAGAGTATGAGAGTCAGACCCAAGGCTTGGAGACTGGAAAGGGGATAAAGAAAAGTCACCAACTCCATTCAGCTTTTCAACTCATTAGTTCACGTCCATCTCTACCCCAAAGCTAAGCTGTAAGACTGGAAACTCATGCTATTGGGTTTATCCTCCTCATCAGCCACTTTCTGATGATATGGTCTTAGGTGGGATTTTTACCCCTGTGAGATTCCAGTTTTCCAAGAATCACAGAAAATTACAGGTCCTACCCCCAGGAGTGGTGGTTACTGTAAAATATAATGACCACAAACACAAGCACAGTGCTTGGCATGGAGAAAATACTTACTCAATAAGAGTACAGTGAAAACAACCTCAATTTCTTTTCTTGTTGTTATAACAGATTAGCAGATTGATGCTCCTGGAATTCTTACAATGTAAGAATCATGGATCTGGACCCCAGGCTTTTCTTCTAGTTGTTCTGTGGTGTTTTATTTTGTTTTGTTTTGTTTGTTTTGTTTTGTTTTATTTGTTTTGTTTTGTTTTGTTTTGTTTTAGTGGTGGTGGTGGTTGATTTGGTGGATTTTTTTTATTACTCTCTCATATATTACATCTCTACCACAGTTTCTTCTTCTTCACCTCCCCCAGATCTCCCTAGTCTCTCTCCTTATTCCTCCCCTCTCCCCCAGGTCCACCCTTTCCTCTGCCTCCCTTCAGAAAAGAGCAGGCCTCTCAGGGACATAAACCAAACATGGCATAATATGCTACAATAATACCAGGCACATACCATCATATCAAGGCTGGATGAGGTGACCCAGTAGGAGGAACAGGATCCCACAAGCAGTCAAAAGAATCAGAGGCAGGTCCCGTCCCCACTGTTAGGAATCCCACAAGAACACTAAGCTACTCAGCCATAACATATATGCAGAGGACCTACATCAGACACCTACAGACTCTCTGATCTCTACAAGCCCCCATGACTCCTGGTCAGTTGATTCTGTGGGGTGTCCCTGTCCCCTCTGGTTCCTCCTATCTTCCCTCTTCCTCCTCCACTGGACTCCCAGATCTCTGCCTAATGTTTGGCTGTGGGACTCCAGCATCTGTTCCCATTAGTTGCTGGATAAAGTCTCTCTGGTCTCTTTGATGACAATTTTGCTAGGCTTCAGTCCCAGAACACTGCAGGCAGGACAAATTTTAGGTTGAAATATTTGTGGCTGGGTTGGTATCCCAATCTGTCCACCTGAGATATTGCCTGGTTATAAAAGATGGCCAGTTTAGGCTCCATGTCCTCCATTACTAGGAGTCTTTGCTAAGGTTACTCTCATAGACTCCATGGAGTTTCCATTGCACTAGGTTTCCACCTTGCCCCTAAAATGCCCCCCAATTCCAATCATTTTTCTCAATGTTTTCTCCTCCCCTACACACATTTGATCCCACCTGTTCCCAACTCAACCCCAGTCCACCTGAGAAATCTATTCCATTACCCCCTTCCAAGGAGATCCTTTCATCTGCCCTTAATCCCTCCTTGTTACTTAGCCTCTCTGGGTCTGTAGACCATAGCATGATTATCTTTTACTTTATAGCCAATATCCACTTGTAAGTGAGTACATACCATGTTTGCCTTTCTGGGTCTGGGTTACCTTTCTAAGGATGATTTTTTTTCAAGCTCCATCCATTTGCTTGCAAATTTCATAATGCCATTGTTTTAGCAACTGAGTAATACTCCATTGTATCAATAAAGAAGCCAGAAATACACAATGGGGAAAAAAGCATCTTCAACAAATGGTGTTCATACAACTGGAGGTCAATATGTAGAAGAATACAAGTAGATCCCTATTACCTTGCACAAAACTCAAGTCCAAATCAATCAAAGACCTCAACATAAAGCCAGATACACTAAACCTGATAGAAGAGAAAGTGGTGGATAGCTTTGAATGTATTGGCACAGGAGACAACTTCCAGAATAGAACACCAATAGCACAGGCACTAAGATCAACAATTAATAAATGGGAACCTCATGAAACTTAAAAGCTTCTATAAGGCAAAGGACACCATCAATAGGACAAAACAGCAGCCCACAGAATGGAAAAATATTTTCACCAACTCCACATCTGACAGAGAGCTAATATCAAAATGCAATTTAAAAACTCAAGAAACTAGGCACCAATAAACTAAATAATCCAATTTTAAAAATTGGGTACAGATCTACACAGAGAACTCTCAACAGAGGAAACCAAAATGGCTGAGAAACAAAGAAATGTTTAACATCCTTAGCCATCAGAGAAATGTAATCAAAACAACTTTGAGATTCCATCTTACACTTGTCAGAATGGCTAAGATCAATAACACAAGTGACAGCTCATGTCGGTAAGGATGTGGAGCAAGGGGAACACTCCTCCATTGCTGGCAGGAGTGCAAACTTGTACAACCACCTTGGAAATCAATATGGCAGATTTTCAGAAAATTGAGAATAGATCTATTTCAAGACCCAGCTGTACCACTCCCGAGTATTTCCCAAAAGAAGCTCCATCCTATCACAAGGACACTTGCTCAACTATGTTCATAGCAGCTTTATTCATAATAGCCAGAAACTAGGAACAGCCTAGATGTTTACTCACAGTCTCAGAAACTCAGAATACTACTGCCTTCCCATCACACATTCTGGAATTACAGCTGCCTTCCCCTCCAACATACTGGGATTGCAGCTGCAACACCCAGCTAATGAATTGCAACCACTCAGTTTTCCATGCTCACAATAAAGATCTAGAGAGTTCATGGAGATTTGCCTGAAGTCAAAGCTGTTTAGTATAAGATTCAAACACTGGTCTTCCAGACTCTTGGTATACTGCACCTGACCATGTTCACCATGAACGATAGCAAGCGGGCATCTGAGGACATGTCACAGTAGCAGCAGGTGTTTGGGAGGCCAGGATTTGAAAGCAGGCTTCACAGGTCCTCCAACTGTCCAATCTCATATCAACTAGTTGATGTCTTTGAAGGTTGCTGCCTTTAATGCCCCCTTTGTGCTCTGAAAATAAAAAATCGATCAATAAAAGAGCTAAGCCTGACAAGCCTGGCAATACATGACCTGTTCTCTGTCATTCTTAAAGAGGCAAAATGGCAGAGTAATGACAAGATTTCTAACGGATCAAACTGCCAAGAAACTCACACATGCATGAAAGGGGATATTAGCTCTGTGATGAAAGGAGCTGAGATAGAGAGAAATGGCTTCACACATCCAGCAACCAAGGCCAGCAGTGTGTGTGCATATCCTTATGACCTCTGTCCCCTCTCTACAGGTGTCTTCATAAGTAACTCCCCAAGACATATGGCTCCAAATAGCCCAGTGTTGCCAACTGCTGTCTGATCAAGAAGACATTCTCCACCCCCTAGTCTGAGCCTCGGTATTCTTGTCGATACAATGGGAATATGACCCATTAATAGGAAGACTCTGGGAAGTCATTTAGCACAAACCATAGGACATACTTGTCCTTCAATAAAGGGAGGCAGAATGGCAGAGTGGCAAGGATGCTGGGAGGAGGTAGCCCTTATCACCACAGTGAAGAAAAGCAAGCAGATTGATCACTGAAATCTCAAAGGCTCCGGGGGATGAGTAATGCAATACCAGAGCTCTGCCTGTTCCCAGAAGAATAATGACCAAGACCAATCACCTCCACCAAAAGGCTAGTAAGCGTCCCCCAAATCCTAAACCCAGTGTCAGCCACAGCCACTTGTCACATCAACCATAATCCCGACAGGCTGACTTTCATGTTCAAATTATTTTGATCCCTCTATATATAAAAAGAGTTTGAGATGATGTCCATTTAGCAAAGTAATGGTAGCAGGCTACTGCTTAAAGTCCATGACCTTGCCAGCTACTGTCTTATAAATACTTATCCTCTACACTCTTGTACTGGCACAGCTCTCAACTCTCATCGGAGAAGCTTCTCTTTGCAGTGGACAGAACTTAATAGGCTCACAGGCAACTAGCCAAAGTACAGAGAATGAGTGACCGTGAAATGCTCGGTCCTAAATGGGATGTTTATACTATACTTCCTCTCCACCAAAGCTCAGAGAACACTGTAGAAAGATTGTAAGAGCCAGAGGTGGGGGAGGGGAGCCTGCTGCAAAATAGTATCTTCTGGACATGACAGGACTGCCACACTCGTGAACTCACAGCAGCTGTGGTTCCCTGCACAAGACCCACACAAGATCAAGCCAGTCAAATTTCCAGCATTGCTGGGGGAGGAGCTAACAAGACTGAGCTACTGATAGTTGGAGCCTGCTTGGGAAGGCAGATCTTTTTACTTGGGGTGGGGGGTAGCTTATGCTAGGGCTAGGTCAACCAATGTTCCAGTGGATGGCTCTATACCCAGTGCATGTAGGCAGCACTAATTAGACTCAGTAAGTGAAAAGAGAGAGCACAAGAAACATCGTAATGTTGGAAAGGTTAAAAGAGAGAGATTATAATTTTGGAAAGGAGATAGGGGAGTGTGAGAGGAGTTGGGGTCAGGGAGTCAGGGGTGGATATGACCAAAATACACTCTTTGCATGTATGAAATTATCAATGAATAAATTAAACATGTATTTGAAGAAGGGATGAGTTACAAGTTCATGCAGATCATAATGTATAACTTAATTTATAACGTAATTTATAACCTGAGGCTCCATTCAGCCTCATCGTTGGGAAGTGTTTGTATTTACCCTACAGGAACTCGTTGCTGTGACAACAGCCTGCACAGGAAACTTGGCCCCTGACTATTGGGATCCACAAACCCAGGCCTGTACAAGACTGGATGCTGCCTTGAAAACCTGGTTTATATGATGGCATCACTTCAACCTGTCAGGAGTTAACTTTGACCTACTTTTTATTATGCACTGGGAGTTAATCTAATGGTTTCCCATTATCTTACTCATTTGATTACTCATTTGATCTATTCTAAAAGGAAAATATTCTTCCAGTTTATATGTACTCAAGTATATTGTACAAAATAATGTATTTCATTATAACATTTTCATACACATGTGGATCATAAACTTTGATCATACTCACCCCTAATTATTCTCTTGTCCCCTTATCTCCAATCTGTTTTTTGTTTGTTTATTGGGTTGGTTGGTTGAGTTTTTGTTGTTGCTGTTGTTTTTGTTGTTTGTGGTTGTTTTTTGGTTAGTTAGTTGAGGTTTTCAGGAGGAGTGACTTTTTAGGTTGGGGGGTTTGGGGGGTACTTTGATTTTGCTTATCAAAATCTTTCATTTTAGGAGAGCACTCAAAAAAGATCACTCACATTAAATAGACACCCCACAATACCTTTGGTTTTTTTGGTGGGTCATTTCTGGTTTTTGTTTATTTATTTGTTTTGTTTTGTTTGTTTTCTTTCTGAATCATCTAAAACAATGTGATATTTAAAATAAAAGAAAGGAAACACTTTCCAGTCAAACTTTAGTCAAGAATTGGGAGAAGGACATTGTCTTTCTCCATTCACCTGCTGATGGCCGTCTATGTGGGTTCTACATATCACCTGCTCTAAATGGTACACCAATAACACAGCAATGCAAATATCTTCAGTATACTAACTTTGACTGCTTCAGGTATTAGGAATGGTGTAGCAGGATTGTATAGATGGTCTAGTTTAGTGGAAAACACCCTTGTTCTATTTTACAGATTAGTAAAATGGGTCTTAGGGAAAGGCAAAGAACTGAGAGGTGAAGCATCTTTAAGGCTGGCCATGCTATCTGGCTGATACTTGTGCTTTCAACCAACCACGGTCCAGGTACCCAAATGGACAAGTAGGGATTCCCCAAATTTTTGTCAGGAACAAGTCCAAGTCATAACCACTACCCATTAGACAGAAGCTAGAAGACTGTGAGTGTTGGTGTGGCTAATATTATATCCACAATTCTTCCTGGGAACAGACAGGATTGTGTATGCTGTGAGGAAAGTGAATGAAAAGTACAAATGTTTGGGAGCTCAGAGTAAGTTGGATGATGTGGGGTGAGGAGAAACATCCAGGAGACACACGGGGCAGGTAGACAAACTTTGAAGCAGTAAATCTTCCACATAAGCACTGGTAATATGGGTGAGTGAACAGAGAATGTTGTTTGCTGTAGGAGGTGTGTGAGGCTGCCAGCAATGTGTCAAATGTGTAATGTATGTGCTAGAGGTAGTATGAGGACGAAAGGTTAAGGCTACAGCTCTCTGATGAGGATGTGATGTCAGTGCTGATACTGTGTAAGGACTTGGGTGGATCTTATGAGTGTCTATAGTTCTATTGGGTGTGTGTGTGTGTGTGTGTGTGTGTGTGTGTGTGTGTGTGTGTGTGCCCACAGAGTGCACAGAAGCCAATATCCTAGCATGCTGGCCAAGCTTGTAACACCAGCAGTCCTAAAACACACGGACACTGGTCATGGTTAGGTTTCATGTCTCCAATGGGTACCAGTGAAGAAATGGTGCTGCTGCTTTAAGTAGCCACCTGGAAGAAAATGGAGCTAGGAAAACCTGTTATCAGTCTCTGGGTGTGGAGAAAACATTTGTGGCTTAAAAGAAGGCTTTGTTTGACTACCAATTACTCCAGCTTTGAAAATGCTTTGCTTGCATTTGATTAGGACTTAAAAGTGCAGCTTAATACTTCTGTCTTGTCTGGAACTGTGATTTCCCTCTTGCCTCCAAATGAGGCTCCTGTAAATTCAAGTATCCTCCCTCCTTGCATTCTCTCACCTTGCAGGGGACTTAGGATTGCAAGTGAGTAAGCTGCCCTCTACAGTGCGCTTGTTGTAAATAAGAACACTGTTAATCCAGTCCAGATACTTGGGCAGGGGGAACATCAGCCACAAGATAGGGGTGAAACATCAGGGACCAGTCTTTAAAGCACAAATCTAACTCCACCACTTCTCCTAATCCACTGTGCCCAACAAATAAAAGTGTGCGCATAGCATCAGTGTCATTCAAAATCCAACCTGTACTATGTTTGTGGCAGGTGCAGATGTATATGTGCATATAGGTATTAATATGCCAGTATATGTGTTTATAGGTATGTGAGTGTGAAAACCAAATCAGTCTTGGATGTCATGACTCAGGATGCTGTCCAGATTGGGTTTTGAGATGGGGTCTCTCACTGGCCTGGAATTTACTCAAGTAAGCAGGCTGGCCAGTAAACCCCAAGGATCTGCTTGTCTCTACCTTCTCAGTGCTGGGATTACAAGTGCTTGCCACCATATCCTGCTGTTACATGAGTTCTGGGGATCAACTCAGGTCTTCATGCATGCATGCATGCCCACCCAGTACTTGAATGAATAAGCTATCTCTCCAGCCTAAATTCTTAATAAGTCTTTGAGAGAGATATCTCTCCTGTCTTGACCTCTCTTCCATGAGTCCTCTATCAGACACAATTTCCCAAATATCTTCCCATGTTCTTAATGTCAGATCTCTGGCTCAACCTTTCTCTATACATTAAGGAATGCTCCTTCTGGATTCAGTATTATCTGAGATGTAAAGCTTTCCTGATCATTCAAGACAAATTCAATTGCTCCCCCATCTATACAGCCTATGCATGCCATGCACTCTTCATCTGTACCTTCCTAGTATGCTGATTTGTATACTGGATATGGTGGTTTACACCTGTAATCTCAGCATCTGGAAGCCTGGAGTAAAAGCACTATAAGTCAAAGGCCATCCTGGGTTTTATCACATGACACTGCCTCCGAGTTTAAAAAGAAAAAAAAAAAGAAAGAAAGAAATCTTCACTTTTCATTAGCCCATAATCTTCTTGAGTGCACAAACATCATGTTACTCATTTTCACATCTGCAAGTCCTAACCAGGGAGGGCAAGCTTGGGATGCTCCAAATAGTAGTTGTAGATACAAAACTTGGCTCTCCATGGTACTTTAGATTCTAGGTTTATAATCATGGCACAATCAACAGTTTCCAATGATACTGGAAATGACCTCATGGTAGAACATGGTTAGGCAACAGAATAAGGAAATGGCAGAGCAAGACTCGATAAATGGCCATTCCCAAATCCCAAGCACTGACAGCATGTCCCAGGCCAACAACCAGCTTACACCCAGCCCAGTACAGCACAATGACTCAATTACTCTCCTATATGATTTTTTATTCATTTTTACCATATGGAATTCACTGTGACATTTCATAACTCTATTGTATTATGCTTTGCTCTTGTTTGCCCCATCTTTTCTCTCCCCCTCCTCCCTCACACCAAAAAGCCCCACACTGCTTTCATGTCACATACATCCCAATGCCTTCTCTTGTTCTCTGTCTCTTTCCTCTTTAGACCTCTCTTTCCCATTCCATAGAGGGCTCTGAGAATGACTCGCCTTTGAAAAGAAAGTGTTTATTTTCTCCTTTGAAGACCTCCTTGCAAAGTAGACACATTTTATGGCAAAGCTCTCTCTGCCTGCCCCAGGAGGTTGGAAAGACATATTAAATAATGAAGAAGGTGAGTTTTAATGACCCACCCAGCTGCTACACTGTGCATGGCCTCCCTTCTGCTAGGTGGATATCTTTGTGGATATAAAGTGCTACTTAAGATAGACTCTTTATAGGATTGAAGGTCACAGCCAAAAATCTAAGTAATGTGGTTTGAGATTATTTCAATTATAGTCCAGGATAAGCACTTTGATATGGACCAGATTCTTTAGCAGTGTGATTTTTGCTGGTTCAGCTTAATGTCTGTTGCCTTCTATGGGTAAAAAAAAAGATTGTGGGGACAGAAAGTTAGGACATCAGACTTGGCCCTAGTCCTCCACACTAGAAGGTGCTCGGTATGAGGCATATTGTCTCATTTCCTGGGGAGACATAAAGAAATATCTACTCACTCCAGCTAGGTGCCCATGACAGACCAAAGAAAATAATTCACCCTCATCTAGTTAGGTAAAGCAATGGGTTTACTGGGGTTACTCACAAGAGCATGAATGACTCAAGGGCATCTGCATCAAAGAAGACCCCACCCTATCATGGCCAATGGCTCATGAAAGCTGTATCTTGGAGCTGTAGCCAAGCTGGAGCTTGGAGCTCCCCGTGCAACTTGCAGACAGTCTATCAAAGAGAATCCCCTTCCCCCAGCAGTTATTTCTTGCTTTCATACCCTGGAGAAAGGTCTTGTCAATCTTGTGAGTTTCAGGAGATTTCTAAGCTTTGTGAGTTGCATTAACTCCCTGAGTCTTATGCACCTCCCTCCAGGAAGAAGCATCTCACTTGAAAGGAAGTAGCTACATAACACATATTAATAGGATCCCACTTGTGGTAGAGCCAAATGGAGATCCATCCCTGCCTCTTCCCATTGAAAAAAATCATTTGGTTGTCTCCAGTTTTACTATACTCATAGTTCTATTCACAACAGGTACTTGAATCACCTCTCCACAAAGGATGCTGCTTCCTTCTCCCATCCTCTGATTGGAGAGTAGTAACTGCTTTGTTCTCGAAAGACCACGCCAGCAATGCAACCCAGGCTATTTCCCCAAACTCACTCTCAGGTGTCAAAATCACCCTCAAGTACAGTTTTGGGATGTTCCTAACTGGATGGTTTTACCTTTAGGATCCTGACAGACACTGTGATCACAAATGCCAGATGCAGCTTTGAACCCCGGCTCCAACAGTATCACATGACTCAGAGCAGGACCTTTTATTCCTGCATATCTCAGGGTCCCTCAACTGTAGAATGACATCAGAATAAACACTACCACAATAAACTCTTGGCAGAAGATGTGCCAAGGTGAGGAAAGTACTCAGAAGGTCCCAGTCACATTGTGGGAACTCTGAAAACACACACAATCTCCCTCACATTCCATTCCAACACGGCCTCTTGCCTGGTAACAATGGAAGGTTCTAGATAATGTAAATGCTCTTGTCAATTTTGCATGTGTCAGAAACCCCAAGAGGTGAGTTTGCCTGAGCCCTAGACAGGAGTCATTCTGTGCTTGTCAACAAGATGTTTAAAATGGGGCTTCTTTTACCTGTGCTATGAGGGTTATTAGCTGGCTTAGCCCCACCAGAAACATGGGGGCTCTGGCTGCTCTCGGGTTCTTAATCAGCAACCAGGGCTCATCAAGCCACTGAAGTGGGGACTGAATGGCTTTGGGAGATGTCTGGGTGACAAGGGAGATGGGGAGAGTGAGACAGATTTCTTGGTGAAAATGGTGATGAATGGGAGGGTTACACAACTCTAACACCTGTTCTTCCTCAGCTTCTCTGCTTGTTTTAATTGTTGCTGGGCCCTAACTCCCTTTGCATTCCAGTATTCTAGGTATCAGGTGGGGTGAAGAGCCCAGGATGATGTTCTGCCAATGGAACAGGGACCATGAAAAACAACTCTTTCCTTAAGCCCACAATGACTAAGCCTTGAATTCCATCACTAGAGGATTCACATCTTCCTTGCATTTCACAAGAAAATTTTTGAAAATGAAAAGAGGCCAAGAATGGGAGAAGTGGGAACATGAAAATCTCGTTTGAGTTTTTATGGCTTTTACACCCACCCCCGCCCCACCCACCCAACCCCCCGCCACCTCAATAGCAGTATGCTTCCATTTCTTTGTGGCTTTTTGTCTCTAGCAGTAAATTCCTCTGAAACACAGTCCATTTCCCTCCCACACAGTGGGTCTTTCTGTACCTGTTACACCACCGAGAAGTTGAGATGTCACCCTTATTCCTGCCAATCAACAATTACAGAGACAAAATCCCTGCTACAGACTGGATGCATAGACATCTTTAGACCAGTTTTGAGAAGGGGGAGGGGGACTCACCAGGCAGGACACTCGAAACCAAATAAAAACCCCAAAATCCTTATTGTCCATGGTCTCCTTAGCTCTGACCCCTTATCAAGTTTGTAAACATTTGCCAATGAACACTTTCATTTTGTGCTGAACTATTTTCTTGCCTTTTAATTTTTTAATGAATGTGGGAAAGTTTCCATCTACTAGCCGGTATCAAGACCACCAAGATCTCCCCAATGAGACGGGGTACAGAAATCAGCACTGGAATCTGTCAGAGGAAAGAGAGAAGAAAACACCACAGCTCTGGGGACCCTCACAAAGACTGCTCCAGCACACCAGAATTGACCCCAAGTCCTCTCAAACACAGACACTAATCCAGATCCAGGCCCTTCACTTTTCAGTGATGGCCAAATGTGGATGAACAGCTCTTAGAAACATTTTCATGTAGGCTTTCTCTGCCTACATTAACGTTCTAATTGACTTTCTATTGCTGTGATAAAGACCGTGGCCAGAAGCAACTTGGGGAGGAAGGGCTTTGTTTGGCTCACATCCTGTTCAGAGTTCATTGTTGAGGGAAGCATGGCAGGAACTCAAGCAGAACAAGAACCTGGAGGCAGGAGCCCAGACGGAGACCATGGAGGAATGCTGCTTATTGCCTTTCTTTACTCGACTCTCTTCTTATCCACCGCAGAACCACCTGTACAGGCATGGTACCACCTACAATGGAATGAGCCCTCCCACATCAATCATTAATTTTCAAAAAAAGTGACCCCATAGACTCACCTCCAGGCACATCTGATGGATGGAGGCATTCTCTCAACTGAGGCTCCCTTTTCCCAGATGGCCCTAGCTTGTGTCAAGTTGACAAAAACCTAACTAGCACAAGTAGTTACTTTGTCCTGGCCATACCAAGTGCCTGACTGAAAGAAGAAATGGGCTTATTGGAGCTCACGGTTTCAAACAGTTTCACCCATCATGGTAAGGGAGGGCTAGAACACCCAGTTCGAATCATGCAGGCCAGGAAGCAAAGAGCAAAACAGGAGACAGCCAAGGGTACTGTGTCTCCAAGGACTTGCCTCCAGTGACCTAGTTCCTCCAGCCAGGTTCCACCTTCTAAAGTTTCTACAACCTCCCAAAATAGCACCGTCATCTAGGGATTCAATATTTAAATGTTATGTATTCAAACTCCAACACTGTCTTTTCGGAGTTGTAAGTGTATGTTTTGACTTAAAAGGTGAATTAAGAAAATAGTAACATATATTTTTTCATCCTATTAAATGCCCTTCTATTTTGGGGATTATCACAGTGCTATCATGAAGTAGATGTGAGAAAAAGGTAACAGAATGATAACATTGCATTATAAGTTATCTCATCAGCTCGGTACAGTGGTACATAACTATAGTACTAGCTACCGAGGAGCCTGAGGCAGGAGGATTTCTAGGCTGTGATATGCTATACTGATAAGGTGTCCTTACTGAGTTCAGCATCAGTATGGTGGCTCTACCACCTCCCCACACCAGGGAGCTAGAGGATAACTAGGTTGCCTAAGGAGGAGTGAACCAGTCCAGATTGAAAAATCACGTACTGAAATGATAAGTTTTCACAGAAGCCAATAGTTCTTCCCCTCCATGTTTCATTCTGTGTCCTCTTTTCCAGCCCTTGCCCTGTTGAGTTCTCCTGTATCTGAGTACTCCAGAAGCAAGGACATCATAAAGAAATGGGCTAGTGTGTGTCTCAGGGAACACTACAGAAGACGGGGCAGAAAGGTTGTAAGAGCGAGAGTTTGGGAGGAATGTTGAGAAATAACATTTCCTGAATGAATCAGTGCCATTGCATGCATGAAGAGTAGCCAGCACAAGACCAACCCAATCAGAAGAGTCCAGCATAGATGGAAAAGGAGCTCACTGAGCCCTAGCTCTAGCTGAGGAGCTTTTGGGAGCAGAACACAGTTGGGGTAGGGAGAGTCTGTTTAGATGTTCATTCACAACTGGGTGGTCTTGCACTCGTGCATACAAGGACACCATGACTGGGCTCAGTGGACTATAAAAGGAGAATGTGAAGTTGAGAGGGGGATTTAGCAGGAAGCATCTAGGAAAATTGGAGGGTTTGATATCAAAATATATTGTATACATGTGTGAATTCTCAAAGAACAGATAAAAGCGTGCTCAGGAACCCCCTGGGCTGGATGTGGCACCCAGAGCACCACTTCAGCAGCCTCCTGCCACTGTGTGATGACAACTTAGCTCCCTCTCAGTTTCTTCACCTGCACAAGGAAGGCCATATTGTCCCTGTCACAGACTGACTGTGAGTGCCCAGGAGCTACGTGCAAAGCATTTCTCATACTACCTGGAGCAGGGCCAGCATGCAAAAGACTCAAGTCCTTTGACCTTTTTAATTATTATCACTGCTGTCATCATTTCTGATTGTGACTTCTCCACAATTTGTAACATGTGTATTCAATTTACAAATCCGGAAACACTGCAGGCGTCTCACCAATGTCTCACCAGAGAGAACAAGTTGCATTAATCCTAAGCATACTGCTTAACTCCTTCCCAATAACACCTAAAAAAAAGTTAAATAAATAAATAGGTAAATAAACAAATAAATACCTCAGCATCTCACTGGGGAAAGAAAAAAATCAATGACCTTTCATACATGAAAGAGGAACAAGTCAAACTGAGTTAAGTGTGAGCACCCACCTCAGGTCCTGGGTCCCTGTAAAGGATGTAAATGCCCATTCTCCTCCCTTCCTGCCTCTCTAAGCTCCTGATCACACCTCTGGCTGCTCCCCTAAGAAACAAGATGCTAATCTGAGCCACATTCACTGCTGGATGTGTGACTATGTCTTAATGGTCTGCATCCTTGAGTGGAACTCCCTGTGGCTTTCCACCCCCATACTGTCAGCACATCTAGACAGGAAATGGCAACAGGGGACCTCATGAACCCTACTTCAGTCTGAATCCACTTTCACCACCTAGCATTTTCCCCACCATGCACTGGGGACCATTGGGTGCTTACCAAGCTCTTTGAAAAGAGGTGTTTTGTTTCTCATTTAGCTGTTGCTTTTTCTGCATACTGTGCTTTCCTCTGCCAGGGAAAGAATGCCTGGGTGTCAGGACAGAACTGGAGCGTGTCTTTGTTTGGGTTCCCCCAGAAGCAGACCCCTGAGACAACAATCTTTGCACAAGCTGTTTTGCTGAGAGTTCACGGAGCACGGAAAGGGACGTGGAGAGACTGCTCAGGGAAAAAAGGCCGGTGATCAAATGCGCACGACTAAGCCAACTTCTCCAGTGGGGGTGTGAAGCCAGATCCTGCTGGAAAGCTGTGGGGAAAGTGATGAACACATACCTTGCTATTGGAGAAACGAGGTCTACACACACTTAATGCCATCAGATGCCGAGTGAGGTCTACTCCTGGGAGTGTTAACTCCCTGACACATTCAGCCTGCTTTGCATGTGATCAGAGTGGTTTCCCGGAAATGCCAAGTGGTAGAGAAGCAGATAATGGAGTTCAAAGTCACTTGAATCACACTGAAATAGGGAAATAGAGAAGGTGCCATTAGTGTTTGCTGCAGAACATTTCCAGATGTGTAACCACAATATCATTTTGCATAACCGGAACACTGCTTGGAAATAAGAGCACCCAAGAATCTGGAACTCAAGAATATCTCATCTACTCTTCTTTGGTACTTCCCTTTTGGAAGCTGTAGTGGATTGAATGTGAAATGTCCCCCTAAAGGTTCATATGCTTGAAGCCTTCAACCTCAGCTGGTTTGGAAATGTGGAACCTGGAGGAGGAAGAGACACAGTGGAGGAAGCAGGCCACTTAGAGAAGGCCTTGAGGTCTTCTAACCTGCCACTACTTCCTATTTCCCCCTCTGCTTTCTGAGTTTGGATCCAGTGTGACCAGCCAGCCTTCTGCTCCTCTCTCCAGGCCTTCCCAGCCGTGGTGGACTGTACCCCTGAGGAGCTGTAAGCCAGAATAAACCTTTCCTTCCTCCAGTTGCTTTCGTCCGAGTATTTTCACCACAGCAGTGTGTGGAGCTACATGCAGCACAGCTGTGTGAGTCATCCAGGACCAGGAACTCTAGAACCGCTGCTTCTAGGTTGAGATCTCAGCTCCACTACTTACTAGATGGGTATGAATGACTTCACATCTTTGTTCGTTGGTTCCTCATTTGCAAAATAAAAACACTGACAATATCTACTTCCAAAGATGTGAGTGCTGAATGGGTACCTAACACCTGACAAACGTATTTCTGATGGTAGCAGGGACAGGGACACCTGGATGTCCCTTACCACCTCCAGAAATTCTTCCATCATATAAAATTAACACATTTGGAAAGAAACCTAGTAAGTTTTTGAATCATCATGAGCCATTCATACCTCATTTAATCCTTAAGCTTTTTGAGCTGTGGATTGATTGTTAGAGAGACTTTGTCTCAAAAACCTTACGTTGTGTACTCGATCTGATCATTCCCAGCATGCCACCTTACAGAAACAATCAGCTTTCTAAGAAACCAAATGCTGCTTCCCTGGTCATTCCTGACCAGTGTAACTTTAGCAATAATGACTCAACCAACAAGAACAAGTGCATAAAGATGGTCTCCTGGATAAGGAATCAGTTCGATAATGACTTCTAAAGAAGTCAAACTAATGCCCATTGAGGAATCAGCTCTTCTGTTTCTTAGGATGATATGGAGAAAACAAGAAACCTTTGAGAAAAAGCTTTGAGAGCATGAATATCATGAAGGAATGACAGACTTGTTGTTGCCTTGGAAATGCTTTCAAAGTCATGGGGCTGTAGTTTTAATTCACATCACATCTACCAAGGTTCAGCTTTCTCCAGACCCTAGGCATTGAAAATGAACACATTGTCTTCCTATCCAGTGCCTGGCATACTGGCATCCTCTCCCACCATCCTTCCTTCCTCTGATATGGTACTGATCTCTGGCAGAGCAGCACTTGCTCCCTTCTGGGTATATTGCTTTCATAAGAATTAGACTTTAGACTTGCCTTCTGAGACTTCCTGCTGACAGAGGAACTGGCCCTGGCATCCACTGTTTACCCAGAGTTCTTAGTTGTACACAGCTTCCCAGTCCCACTGCCAGAGTGCCAAGTGTCACAGACTAAAGCCAAGCTTAATTAAGACCCGATCTCTATCAACATTCCCTCCATGCTCGGTGTTTGTGTACCTGGAGGTGCCTCAGGTCCTTTAACAATTCTCATGGAAGATATATCATTTTGCTGTCTTCTTTCCTTTTAAGACTTTCATTTTGGATCAAGGAGATTTGGTAGAGTATAGAAAAGAGGCTAAGCCATAG
This sequence comes from Peromyscus leucopus, assembly GCF_004664715.2. Classification (NCBI taxonomy): domain Eukaryota; kingdom Metazoa; phylum Chordata; class Mammalia; order Rodentia; family Cricetidae; genus Peromyscus; species Peromyscus leucopus. The sequence continues at coordinate 23,187,917 of NC_051086.1, forward strand.
ACCCAACTGGATAAACCTAGATTTAAATTCCATGATTTACTAACGCTGATTGAGTTGCTAATCCTCTCTGAGTTTCCAAGTGCCTTGTCTATAAAGTAGGAGGGGAAAGGGGATACAGAAAGCCTAGTGGGTAAATTATGCATGTACCTAATGCTAGAACCTTGTAAATAAATTGCTATGTTTTAAATATATCTGCATGCTATATTCCAATCAGAGAACATAAGACTGATTGCAGGAGTGAGCATGGCCCCTTCCACCAAGGATTTCTTCTCCTAGAGGACTTCTTAGAAATACTCTTTGGAAACCTCTCACATACAACATGAACCCCTAGAGTAAGGAACTGATCTTAAATGTGGCCCTCAAATCTCCCAGCTTCCAAGATGATCTTAGCTGCTGTAGAAAGGCCACCATTCTTGGGTACCATGTTTCTGAAGGTGTGTTGGCAAATTTCTATTGCAGAAAGTTGACTTGAGCCAACCTTCTGATTACCTCCTAACTCAGACACCCTCGAGGCAGATCTACATCAAAACTGATATATCAGCTCTGGGTGTGTTTTTAATCCCTCAACCTGAGGAAAAGGTTTCCTCGCAAGCACATCTGCACTCCACATCCTATCCCTCGATGCCTTAGGTAACTGACACTGAACATTCCAACCAGCCTGGGAAACTGTATGCTGTCTCTCAAGAATTTGTAATTAGGACTTGAACTAAGATGGGAACCCTCTGAAGGTTGCCCAATGCTCATGGCATGAGCAAAGAGGGAAAAAAGTTTTTGAAAAAAAATATGTGCTTTTCCCTGGCACTGGGAGAAAAATTAATGAGATTCACAGTCTCCTAATGAGGTTCAGACTTGCTGAAATGTGGCCCTGAGAACTGCCATGAGACAGTGCGTCAGCCTCCGGAACCCCGGCCACTCCCTTTGTATTTCCTTATCCCAGCCCTGTTGAGATTATGCCAACTCCTACAGCAGCCCCTCAGAGTCAGGACCTCAAGAACGATGCATGAATTCCACTTTGGTACTTGTTCCATTATTTCCTTGTGGCACCCCTTATCCACCACACTAACTTGTTTAACAAACACTTGTCCAACACCTTCTGTCAGCCAGGCCCTAAACAAAGTCCAAAGTGTGCAGAAATGAAGAGCATTCCTTATCAGGTTACAAGTCACCCACCTAGGGGACATAGACTGGTTGAAGTATCTCACCAAGAGGCAGCATGAAGAGTTGGTAGATTGGAACTCTAACCTCTAGAGCTGGGTTACCTGAATACAACTTGGGACTCTATAACTTTCTACATTTGATGAGTTACCTGCCCTCTTTACACCTCAGTTTCTTCACCTCTAAAATGGACTTGACAAGAGGGTTTCCACGCAGATTTAGTGAAAGAATTCATCAAAAGCACTTACAATAGCATCTGCCACACAGACAACATTTAGGGGATGTTAGCTTGAAAAAAATTACTTTTAAGCTCGGTTCTCTCTCTTGAAAGAAAGGTGCCTTGATACTCTTATAACCGATAAATAGTATGGCTGGCTTCACTCTGACCAACGTTTATCACATCTTAGACACTGTCGCCACAGGAAGAAAATTGAGAATGATAACCTCAAGTCTTCCAAGTGTGAGTACATGGCAAACACTGTAGTGGATCACAGGACTGATACTGGTAACAAGAGCAGGCTTCCAGAGCTCTGCTCCGAGAGCATCATGCTGAGTCTCATTCTCAAGGCTGCATTCAGCTTTGGGGGAGAAATATTGGGCCAGCCACAGCCAGGCAGTAATCAAAGCATCAATGCATTAAGGCAAAAATAGGTCATGTAACCTAGTGAGGAACTGCGAGTTGCAGAGATAGCCAGAATCTCCACTTCAAAGGGATGCAGAGAAACACAGCCTGATACAAGCTCAGAGGGTGCTAGGTTCTATAATGAGACCTCAGGGCTCTGCTGGATGCCCCAGCAGACATCTGGCCCGGATGGGCACAAGATATAGCATCCCACTGCCCAGGCTGAGAAGCTGCTGGTGGGGAGTAGGGGGAGGAAGTGTGGGGAGAAATTTTAACACATGGCACAATTAATGTTAACTGACTTTCCTGCGGCCAGAAGTAAACAGACCAACCTGCTGGACTGTGTTAGCATGGCAATTGGGGTGGATCTTAGAGGCATGAAATTTCCTTTTAGTAGCATGTTATTGATAATTCAGAACGGTGTGGTAGGTAAACGAATGAAGTTGCCTTCCTGAGAACTTTTGAAGTTACAGCAAACACTCCAGCTGAGCTTGCCTTGGGCACTTGTGGCAACTTCCTTATTTCCCAGGAGGTAGAAGCCAGACAACAAAGGCTTCTGACAGCTGGTATTGCTTCTTTGCCTACTGGCTGCTGCCCCTGTTCCAGCGATAATATACCAGCCTGAGCATTCCTAGACTCCCTAACCCCTTTGGTCAGTGTCCTGAAAACCATCTCCCCACAAGACAGACAGTGCTGATATTACTTATCCTTAACCTTTGCTAAGCACTTACTATGTGCAGAATAGGATGGTACACTCTCATCTTTGACTTGCAATACCCAACAATCCTATAAGAAAGGCATGAGCACCATCCATTATGCAAATGAGGACGCTGAAGCTTCAGCAGATCATAGTGACTGTTGCTGCATCACAAGTGACCCAAAACAGAATGTGTAACACCCACTTTACAACCTTCATGAATGTGATGAGTTGGGCATTTAAACAGGGTACATTGAGGGTGATTTATCTTCTATATCGTCTTGGGAGTCCGAAAGGAAAGACTCAATTGGCTGTGCAGACTCAAGTGGTTCCTATCTGGAAGTAACTGGAGCCATCCTCATTCACACCTGACACTTGGGTTGAGGAATTGAAGAGCCAGCTAGTTAGATCAACAATGTGTGACTGCTGGCTTACAACATGGTGACCTCTGAGTCCGTCAGCAACAGGTACCTGGCCCTTTGGTGACCTCACTTGCAAATTACAAGCCTCATTTCTGCCAAACTCTACTGCTTTAAGTTTACAAAGATTCAAGGAAATGGAACATCCAGCCCAGATTTTTTCCCAAAACTCTGAGGGGTTTTTTTTTTTTTTTGAGAATTTCATATATAAGTACACTGTATTTGCATTATTTCCACTCTCTCTCTCCTTTGCTCCTACTCTTCCCACATCTCCCAGAGTCTCCCTTGAATTCATGGCCTCCTTTTCTACAGTTGTAACAGTAATAAGATACATACACACACACACAAACACACACACACACACACACACACACACACACACACATAAATGCAGCCTACTGACCCCATTTAGTGTTGGTCATATACACATGTGTTTACAACTAGAAAACCTATCGGGGCTTGTCCCTGATGAGAACTCATTCTCCCTCCTTTGTGAGAGTTCCCACATCTACACCGTCAACTGTTATAGTCATTATGCAGGTCTTATCGAGGCAACAATACTGTTGGGAATTATGGGTGCAGCTTCCTGTCATGTCTAAAAGATGGTATCTGGAAACAGGTGTCCTGATTCTCTGGGATCTCATATCTTGACGGAAATACCATCAAAGAACTTGAAGTCCACACTTTAATCCTCATACCTCATACCACATACCTCAGAAGCATCAGAGGGGCTGCAGAAATGGCTCAGAGGTTAAGAACACTGGCTACTCTTGCAGAAGAAGGGATTCCATTCACAACACCCACACAGCATCTTATAGCCATCTGTAACTCCAGTCCCAGAAGATCCAATGCCTCTTCTGACCTCCCCTGGCATTGTTTGTATGTGATACACAGACATGCATTAAGGCAAAACACCTGTACAGAAGTACAGAAGTGTGTGTGTGTGTGTGTGTGTGTGTGTGTGTGTGTGTGTGTGTTTGTATGTGTATAACAGAGCTGTCATTGACCCACAGGTCCAACAGTTCTTTCACCAGCCAGGAAGGTAAATGATTTACCCTTGGTGCCTTGCCTTTCTTCTTGACCTCAGTTTCTTAAACATAAGAAAGAAGATGGCTACTTTAGCCCTCCAACTAAGATACTATGTCATAAGTGCCAGTCAGATGAACACAAAGATAAAAGATCTGAGATCTGCATTTGAATTCTGCTTTCTCTTTATACAACCTACCCCAAAATGTTATCATGTGTATGAAATAATTCACATGCAATACTTGCATTCATCATGGTGCTAATTTTATGTACACATGAAAATACCAAAGAGAATGTTATTTTTTCCCTGCAAAGGTCCTTTTTCTATAGAGCCTCCACATTTTCACAAAGACAGGTTTTTCTTCAAAGCATCTGGATGCCAAGAGCCAAATGGCCAATGAATTTCTTGAGTGAAGTGGATAGACATAGCAGATTTTTGACTCTCTGTCTGCCCGTCTGTCTATCTGTCTTTTTCTTTCTTTCTTCATTGAGGATTGCACCAAAGGTCAGACACATGCAGGACAAGTTCTTTACCACTGAACAAGGATGAACTATTTTTACTTTCTTATTTTGAGACAGGGTCTTGCTGACTTGCAACCACATTGCTCTGCTGGACAAACTAACCTCCACCCCAAGAGCCTCTTGAGTTGCTAAGGCAAGCCTGCACACAGTGCCTGGCTCACAAACAGATTCTTGATTATGAGGAACTGACTAAGAAGGATACTCATGAATAATCTGGTAAAGGGAGGCAATGTGCATGAGACAAGGTGACAGGATGACTCTGTAGGTGGAAAACAACCTACCTGCTTTCAAACGCTGCCACTGGATTGTTTCCAGAGAAGTTCAGCAGCATCATCCTTCTTTTGTACATATTCTGCATGTATTTCTATTATTGCTCAACAACCATATGACAAATTACATATCTAATTAAGACCAGTGAGATGAAGAGGTACACGGCAATCTTCACGGGCAGCATTTGAGGTTGAGCCTTGAGAACGTGATGAAATACCATCACTAATCAAGTTGACGAGGTCAGCATCGCCCGTTCTCTTCATCCTTCTCGTTCTTATTAGGATAATTTTACACTTCCTGTGCTCGGCAATTGAACAATGATTACTTTGCTAAATACTACATGAGTTTTGACAAAACAAACCCCTGAGGAATCAAAATAAGTAATTTCTATTCAGCAGAAATCATTCTCAGATTAGTCTGCATGCAATATTATACAACCCAATTATCTCAATATGCAGACATGTATAATAAATAAAGAGCACACGCCATCTTGCACGAGCTGGGGTTTGGCAAGAGGCGGGGGAGGAAGTTGTTCTCACTAGAAATGATTGTTTTTCTGGCTGGTGCCGCCAAGAAAACAAGTGTAAGGAGGATTCAGACCTCTATCCTAGGGAATTATTTGGGAAATGACTTTTAGCTCTGATCATGAAATGGAAATGTGTTTTCTTGTTTAAGATTGGAATGCACAGGCTGGGAAGATGCCTCAGTGTTTTGCCATTGCAGACCTGGAGCTTGTTTCCAGCGCCCATATGGGGCAGCTTACAACTGCCTGTAACTGTAGTTCAAAGGAATCAGATGCCCTCTTCTGGCCTCTGCTGGCATGCACATGCAAATGGAGATCATCACAGAAAAAACACAACTGGACACAATGCAGAGATCAATAGATTGTGGGGACCCCAGCCCCAGTAGGCACATCTGCAGCATATCCTGCATCTATGGCTCAGGGAACATCACCAAAGATGGGGCTGGAAGACTGAAAGAGCCAGAACACCAGGGTGTCTGCTGTGAAACTGTCTCTCCTTGAAATGGCTGCATAAACAAAACCTGAGCAACGACAGTGTCAATAGGCATGCTGACACAGAAAGGGGACAAACCTCACCTGGCCACACCCCTAAACAAAGAACTACAGGCAGTTAGTGACTCTACAAGAGGGGATCTAACCTCTCCCAGGGATGAGCCACCTAATCGGTTAACAAATATAAAGTGGCCAGCCCTGAAACCATGTACACACAAACAAAAAAGGACGAGACAGGGCATACATGTATACACATATTAATAATAGAGAAAAGGGCATCAACTTGAAAGTGAAGGAGACGACAAGAGAGAGGCTAGAGGAAGGAAAAGGAAAGAGGAAGTGCTGTAATTATATTTTAATTCAATTTTATTTTAAAAAAGACAAAAAAAAACCAGTGTGGTGGCACATGTCTTTAATTCCAGCACTAGGAAGACGGGGCAGGTAGATCTCTGGAAGTTCAAGGCCAGTCTGGTCTACATAGCAAGCTCTGGATCAGCCAGGGTTGCATGATGAGGCCCTGTCTCGAAAAAGAGAAAGAAAGAAAGAAAGAAAGAAAGAAAGAAAGAAAGAAAGAAAGAAAGAAAGAAAGAAAGAAAGAAAGAAAGAAAGTTAAATTAAATAGTAATGCAAGAGACATTCATTGGGACTTCATTCAATATGGCTCTGGGGATCAGAGATAACTACAACACAAACGCTGTCTGATGAGCTTGTATTGAACTTTGAATGTGTCTGCTGGAAATACACACCATGTCGTTTGTACCTACTATTGCAGATGCTCCATTTAGCGCCTTCTTCAGCATTTGAATGATCTGATTGACATCATCCTCTCACCATATACATTCATTCCTTCTTCATTCATTCATTCATTCATTCAAGTTTAGTATTTATTGAGCTTCTCCAGGAGCTCATCCTGGAGAAAAACACTGGGGTGTAATGGTGATGAGAAGTGAGTCTACAACCTACCATCTTAGAGGGCGTGGTCAGGTAAGAGAGGCAGACATTAAATAGTTCTATCCGCAAATGTAAATGCAGCCAAACAGTTGCCAAGGTATGGTAGTTTGGATGAGAATGGCCCCTATAAGCCCATACGTTTTAAATACTTTGTCCCCAGTTGGTGGAACTGTTTGGAAAGAACTGGGAGGTATAGTCTAATTAGAAGGTATGTGCCTCTGGAGATGGGCTTTTATGTTTCAAAAGCCCAGGCCATTCACAGTTCCCTCTCTCTCTCTCTCTCTTTCTTCCTCTCTCTCTCTCTCTCTCTCCCTCCCTCCCTCCCTCCTTCCCTGCCTCCCTCCCTGCCTCTCTCCTTCCCTCCCTTGTGGATCAGCTGTAAGCTCTCAGCTACTGCTCCAGCACCATGCCTGCCTGCCTGTTGGTGCCATGCTCCCCACCATGATGATCAGGGACTCTAGTTGTCTATAAGCATGAGTGTCAAATTAAATGCTTTTCTTTTATAAGTTGCCTTAGTCATGGTGTTTTGTCACTGCCATAGTAACTCAGACACATGTATTGTAAGAAGCTATATCCCAGTCTAGAAGTTCAGGAATTCAAATGCCAAGAGTTGAAGGGGAAGCAGGGAGATGTTAGGGGGGTAAGTGGGGTAGAAAGAAGAGGTGTGTCCCAGTCTCCAGAGGCTATCACAAAGTATCACCAGCTAGCTGAATAATAAAGAGTACAAACTTGTTTCTCACAGTTTTGTGAGCTGGCAAGTTCAAGATCAAGGCACAGTTTAGACAAGGGACCACGTTCTAGTTCACACATGGCCAACTTAGTGTGTCCAAACACAAGGAAAACAGTAAGGGAGCTCTCTGGGGCCCCCTTCATAACGGCATTGATCCTGTTCATGAGAACTTTACTCTCAAAGCTTCCCAAAGACTCTACCTCCAAATTCCATCAATTGGGAAATTTGACTTCAACAGACAGACTTTAAGGGAACTATAGCTTTTATCTTGCAGCAAGACATAATTCCTGTTCATCTTATAACACTGAGGTAAGTACTAAAGTACCCCCACTTTACAGATAAGAAATCGCAAATTGAAGATGGGGTGCAACTAGACTCCAGCTGCATGGCTCAAAATGACAAAGCTAGAATTTGAACCCAAGACTAGGGCCAGCATGGAGCTCATTTCACATTGCAGCCTCCCTCTAACAGCCGTTACTCATCTTTTCGCTCGCCTTTGATAGTTGCCTTTTGTAATAGTGTTAGTGGTCCAGTTGACCGAGTCTAAAATCATCTCAAAGACTGCCTTCTGGACTTGCCTGCTGGCCATTGTGCTATTTGCCTGGAAAGGCCTGCCTACTGTAGGTGGCTCCATTCCCTCCTAGGATCCTTGACTGTATAAGTTGAGAAATGGAGCTCAGCACAAGCACACAATACCCTCTCTGTTCCCTGATTGTGGATGTTATATGACCAACTGCCTCAAGCTCCTGCTGCTTTGGCATCCCTACCATGATGGACTAGACTTTGAACTGTACGCCAAAACCTTAAGCTGCTATTATTAGGGTGTTTTATCACAGCAACAGAAAAAGAATACACAGAGCAGAGGTGTTAACAGCAGCCAAGACTTCTCAAATGGTGAGAGTTAACCTCACCTTACATATGACCAACATTTCTTTTTTGAGTTACCTGGCTTTCCTTTCACCCTGAGATTTACCTGCTGCAGTCCAAGACAGAGCAAGGACAGAGAATTTTATGCAAAAAGAAAAAAAGATCCAGTAAATGTGGGAGGAAATGGAGCAGTATACAACCTTGCTGAGCTGCCTGAGAGGTACCTGACCTTCCAGAAGCTTGGGTTCGATGTGTGCTACAGAGCTTCACCAGCTCTATTTTCCAAATAAAAGCTAAGGCCAAGTTTGAGCCCCTGGGTTATTTATTAGGCAAAGCAAGACATTCAAAGTTCCAGTCAGTGAACAAAGAGACTGCATTGAGGATCTACTCCTGATGAGATGTGCTCAGAGGAGGCCTTGTAAAACAGGAGCTTGGCACTGTAATTGAACGAGTGGTTCCAAGCAGAGCCAAGACATTAGCAGTGAAGGAGAAAGGGCCTTAGTGCAGCTAGCATTATCTTTCCAGGAAGAAAAAAGGCCCTGGGAGCCCACCTGCATTTATCCATTCATTTATTCTCTTATTCATCCATTCATCTATTATTTATTTTGTTTATTAAGAAACTCCAACTGAACCCCACAAAATGTGGGTTCCCCTCAGAAATAAAACAAAGTAAATATAAGAATTTTTTAAACTAGAATAAAGATAATAGAAGTAGAAGACAAAGGAACAGTCGCAGACGAAGTTATGCACATTTGATGTTTGGCGAAAGTTCTGTGCACTTGCTAGTGGCAAGGCCAACAGTTGGCTCTGAGCTGCCTGGAAGCCAAAGAGAGACAGTTTCCAGAAAATTTCAAACTATCCACCTGCTTGGATAAGGGACATGTTTCCCTGGCACCAAAGTTTGAGAACAGTTTGTCCTAATGGGGATGTTATTTCATAACCTCAGCCGTATTCCATCATAGATGTGACTGGATTCAACGCTAGAATTAACTAATTTGATGCAATTACCTTACAACGAAATCAGCTGAAGAAAACTTCAATGTTGTCAGTTAGAAAGGACCCAAAGTAAATCCCAGTCACTTCTGAAGCCCCTGCGTCACCTTTAGGTAAGGTATAAGTGGCATGCCCATAGAGTGGATGGGGGCGGGGGGGGGGCAACTGTTGTTCTAAGGGTCCACAAAGGCTTCGAGCAGAATCGGCTTGGTGGTTAGTTAGGATGTTTGTCCTCAAGCAGTCTTCTACCGAGGAAAGCTGATTCTTTCCCACACATAAAAGGGGTTGTGGCTTGCTTAATCTACACACTGTGCAAATACTCCAGGGCTAGAGGAAAGCGCATACAGGTGAGTAGGATCTGTGAGTAGTAGCTCCCCTAGAAAATGTCTTTGTATGTGACAATATTTCATGTGTTCCTAATCACTCCTGGGAGATGAACAAACTGAAAAGCAATGGAGCCCAGGGTTTGTGGCTTTCTGTGGCCTGGAGAAGCCATCTGTGACTAAGGTTGTCAACACTGAGGAAGCAAATCCCCAATCTTCCCATAGCTGTCGTGGTTGGCTGGGGGAATTGAACATGTGATCCCAGGCCACACTAATTACTTGCAACTGAGGTTAAAGTTGAGAGACGGTTGCTGCTCCATGGATACAGGCAGTCCTTAGCCTTTCCTGAGGTAATGATTCCCTTCAGGAAGAAAAATCGCAGAGGGGTTGGATGTGGTAGCACAGAAAGATGGAAGCAAGAGGATCAGGAGTTCAAGGTCAGCCTCTGTCTGCTATGTAGAGAGCTTGAGATCAGTCTGGGATGCATGAGACCTTGCTTGGAGGATGGAGGGAAATAGGAAGAAAAAAGAGACAAAGACTGAGAGACAAAACTCTGACAATACCCAGTGTTTGATTTCTTGCTTGAATAAATTTAAATTTTGTTTCCTTTTGATTCGGGTATCTATCAGTTGCAATAGAATCTTGAACAAACACAACATTCATGTGTTTGGGTGTGTGTGTGTGTGTGTGTGTGTGTGTGTGTGTGTGTGTGTGTGTACATTGTGTGTATATATGTATTATACATATGAATGCATGCATGTATTATGTATGTATGTATGTATGTATGTATTATGTCTATAACAAATAACTTGTGTCTGAACCATAATCTATGTGTATGGCAATGAACTCCTTTTGTCTAAATATCAGAACCTGTAATGGAAATAGATTCAGAATTATAATAAGGGTGGAAAAAGACATTTAAAGCAGATTCTGAAATCCCCAAAGATCTCCATTTAGTTGGGAAATGCTGACATCAGCCAAACCACAGAAGCACAATTGGCCCGACTATAATTAGTTTACCTTTCACTGTTATCTGAATTCAACTTCTGAGGACATTGGCTAAGCATTCCAAGAGGAATAAAGTCCCAGCCACTGGTATCAACTCCAGAGTCCCGGCAGAGGTCCTATTGACTTTGCTAAGTTCATTCTGCATAACCTTAGCAGCCTAGAAAATCCCCAACAACAGTATGGATTTCCCTAGTGGGCTCCAAACTCTGGATCACATTCTGGGGGAGCCCATGTCAGCAGGCTCTGAAATACAGCAGGCACCTCAGTGTTTAATGGATACACAGGACTACTGGAGCATTCGGTAATGAAGTGAGAGCAAAGACCCTGTAGGTAGCAAGGCTGAATACAGTACATTGCTGCCAGTTAATTACATCCTGTTCCTGAGCTCTGTGCTAGTGGAAAAGCAACAAAGTCACATGTGTACAGAGACAGAGACAGAGACAGAGAGGCACAGAGAGGGACAGAGACAGAGACAGAGAGAGAGAATGAAAAGGAAGAGAGAAAATCCATGTTAAGCAGTGAAGTGCCTCATTGATTTGCTAGAATTCTCCAAAGTCATTGGCACCAGCCACCCAATCCCTGCACAATCTCCACTTCTCTTTTCAGAAAAGAGGAGGCCAGGAAATGTCAGCTTTTCTATGGGTTTCAATGCTTAAGAAATACAATTATTGGAAGACAAGGGAATGCTCTAGGCTTCTCTGCTTCACATGAGCAGTTCAAATAGTGTCCCCTAGAGGTGGGAAGTGCATGTGACATTTCTGTGGGTGACAGTCCGGAGAGGGGAAGGGTTAAGATTACCCGCTTGGCCACTTTAATGCCCCTACCCTATTCTCCAAGCCCCCAAGTGCAGCACTTTCTGCTGCCTTCGGTTTCTTTGTCTGCAGCGTGGGGTGTGGCACCAGCTGCCCTCTTGGGACTGCTTAGTTATCGGAACCAGTAATTACAGCTTGGAGATGAGAAAGATCTTGAAAGGCTAACTGATCTGGCTGCATGTACATCACAGTGAGTCTACTGTTTAAGACTCTAGACTTTGGTTGTGTGCCAGTGGCCAGGTCAGAGGAGCAGCAGGCAGCAATTGGAGTTCGAGGTGTCAGCCCACCAGGAGGCAAATCCCTGATGGGTGAATCTCCAATGGGCAAGGTCCCTGAGACCACAGACTCCAGAATGTGTTTTGCTTCTGCTGTACCTTCACATGTTTGCTGCTGCCAACTTTCTCTGGTATCTGGCATGGTGTGAATGGGTGTGGGGAGATCCCCACTGCCTGTAATGTAGTGTGTTTATCTCATGGAAATATCCCATTCTACTGGGTATTTTTACCTGTGGATTATTATGAAGATGATTTCTTCTTAAACTGTACTGTCTAATTGACTATAATAATGTTAGTTTAAATAGAGTTTTGATGATAAAAATTAAAACAAGGAAGTATCACACAGCCAGAACACATGAGTTCTTATTGAGGAGCCATATAGACTGTGGCTTAGGTTAATGATTAAGAAAAACAACTGAGTCTCAGTAGCCCACTAGCTTAAATTCTTTTAATCTTAATATTAGGGGATGTGTTCATAGGTTTTGGAGTGTATCATAGCTAAAAAAAAAAAAAAACAGAAAAAAAAACAGCCTATTTATTATTAGCTGATATGTCTTTCTTTTTTCCTACTTTTTTTTTTGAGACAGGGTTTCTCTGTGTAATAGTCCTGACTGTCCTACAACTTGCTTTGTAGACCAGGCTGGCCTTGAATTCACAGAGATTTGCCTGCCTCTGCCTCCCAAGTGCTGGGATTAAAGGCATGCACCACCACTGCCTGGTTTGACATGCCTTTCTTGCTACGATTGGTTGATGACCAAAGGTGATGATTAATTCCTTATACCCATTTCTGCCCTCAATCTCCTGTTATAAAAAACTACTGATGAGTGGGTATGCACCCTAAAGATTTAAAGTAGAGCTGATTGATTGTTTTTCATGTATAAAAGTTTAGGTTTGTGATTTCTTTAAGATTCCTTATAAGATTACCTTTCAAGATAAGTAATAAAGTGATTGTTCCTTTCTTTGTAACCACAAAACCCAACCTGCCAATAAAAGAACTGGCTGAGAAAAATATGTTGCTTGCTTACCCTCTGTTAATCTATAACAAGTTTCTTGGGTGTGACTGTACATGAGTTCTTGGGGATAATTTGTTTTTCACCTATAATACATAAAATGTTTAATCATGTAAGGGATGTGGATAACAAGCTGTTTTTTACTTGTATTCATTGTAATCACTCACTTGAAAAATAGAATGTAATCACATTGCAATTTTTATATTGCTTGAGAGATTTTGCTGGGGTATATAAGCTGTAAGGGAAAAAATAGAGAGAGGAGAAGGAAAACACCAAGAATAAGAGATTAAGGAGGAATAAAAGTGGAGTTAGAAGGAAAACATTAAGAGAGACAGAAGGGACATTTCTGGAGAGAGATAAGAAAAGAGAATGTAGAATACAGAATCAGAATACAGAAGAATAAAGAAAGAAACCATCAAGGGAGTATTTGTGTCTTTTCCCTTAACCCCCTCAGATAAAAAATTCACACTTCACTGACTCTGTAGATTTTCCTTTGAGCCCTGCAACACTGGAGACTGGGCCCCCAGGCAACAAAAGTTGTGAGCCTAGCCTTTGATGGCAACTATGTTCATAGTAGCTTTATTAATAAAAACTAGAATCTGCAAACAATCTAGATGTCCCTCAACTGAAGAATGGATTAAGTAAATGTGGTACATTTACACAATGGAGTATTACTCAGCTGTTAAAAACAATGGCATTGTGAAATTTGTAGGCAAATAGATAGAACTAGAAAAAAATTATCCCAAGTGAGGTAACCAAGACCCAGAAAGACAAGCATGGTATGTATTCACTCATAAGTGGATAATAGCTATAAAGTAAAGGATTGCCAAGCTACAATCCACAGACCCAGAGAGGCTAGGTAACAAGGAGGGCTCAAGGAAAGGGGGGTGCTCAAATCTCCCTGGGAAGGAGAAAAAGAGATGTAATGGGTGGACTAGGGGAGGTTGGGGATGGGAACATGAGGGATCAAGTTAGGGGTGAGTAGATGGGGAGAGTACTGAAAGAGATGGCTGGAGGGGGGCATTTTGGGGTCAGGTAAAAACCTGGTGCAAGGGAAACTTCCAGGAATCTACAAGAATGACCCCAGCTAAGACTGACTCCCAGCAATAGTGGATATGCAGCCTGAACTGGCCATCTCCTGTGACGAGGCAAGACTTCCAGTGGAGGGACTGGGACACCAACCCAGCCATATAACCTTCAACCTACATTCTGTCCTACATATAGGATGCGTAAGGGTAAGAGTGACCAACCAATGACTAAGACCTATGCCACAAGACTAGGCCCACCCCTGACACTACATGGAGCACCAGGACCCACATGCTGAATGACCCAGAGACCAATCACAGGACTAGAGGAAAAAAAGTATCAATGTAATGATTCCTAACAATACTCTCCTATACATATAGATCAATGCCTAGCCCAATTGTTATCACAGAGGCTTCATCCAGCAACTGATAGAAACAGAGACAGAGACCTACAGCTAAACATTAAGCTAAGCTTGGGAAATCCTGCTGAAGAGGGGGGAGGAAGGATTGTAGGAGCCAGAGGGGTCAAAGACATCACAACAAAAGCCACAGAATCAACTAACTTGGGCTCATAGAAGCTCACAGAGCTCACAGACTGACTAGGCCCTCAGCATACATGGGACAGTTGTGTAGCTTGCTCTTCTTGTGGGACTTCTAACAGTGGGAGCAGGGGCTCTCTCCAACTCCTTGGCTGGCCTCTGGGAGCCTACTCATCAAACAGGGTCACCTTGCCCAGCCTTAATACCTGGGAAGGTGCTTAGTCTTACTGCAACTTGATGTGCCATGTTTTGTAATGTCCATGGGAGGCCTGCCCCTTTCTGAACAGAAATGGAAGAGGAGTGGATTGGGGGCAGAAGTGGGAGGGACTGGGAGAGGGGGAAACTTCAGTTGGGATGTAAAGTTAATTAATTAATCAATTAATTAAAAAATTAACAAATGTCCCTGCCCCATCCCAAAAAAGAGTATAGACTTCAGAGCCAGACAACAGAAATAGGCTCATGTTGCATTCTTTGCACTTAGGTAGACGGCCACTCCCCAGACCTCTATACTTTGAAAACTGAGATGAAAGAATTCCAGTCTACTGGCTGTTTTAAGTATTAAATCAAGTAAAGCACATAGGTCTACAAGCTGACTGGCTTGTACTGGTGTCTAACAGATGTGACTTTTGTTAATATTCATATTTTTGGTTATGCTTATTTTGTACATGAGGTGATATGGAAAAAAGTAGAAGGCAGGGAATATCTCCTGCTTGGGAATGTCTTATACTCATTGTTGATGCAATGAAAAAGCACCAGGGAACCTGGAGAAACTTATCTGACATGATCTAGATGAAATGAATCATCCCATCTCCACCCCACCCCTGATGCTTCACAACGCTAGCTAGGGAGGGATAAATGATAACGTCACATGTGACTAAAATCTCAGGTCTCTGAGAACATCCTGAATTGTCAAAAGTCTACCAGATTTAACAAAAAGATCTGATATAGCATCATTCATGGTGTCTCTGATTAATACCTTTCTCCATTAAAATCAAACATCCATGGGATAAGAATTGAGTTACACTGAAATTTAAAACAAGAAAATCTAAGAGATATGGAGGTAATTCTGAGGGTAAAGAAGCTGCCATGTAAATAGGAAGACTTGAATCCTGACCCCCAGAACCCACGTAAAGCTAGATATGGTAACATGTGTCTATAATCCAGTGCTCCTATGGTGAGACGGGAAGATGGGAGGTAGAGACAGAAAACACCACCCCATCCCACCGCAGGAACTCACAGGCTAGCTAGCTTGGCATACACAGTAGCAAACAACAAAGGGACCCTACACAAGGTCAAAAGCAAGGACCCAAGATTGTTCTCTGACCTCCAAGTGCACTGGGGTACAGAGAGAGAGATGGAGGGGTTGAGGGAGGGAGATAGGGGAGGGAGGGAGAAGAATAATCCAAGAACATAATTGTGATTAAAGGGGAGGACTATGAGGTGCTGGGGGGTTGCAAATAATGCACCACTAAGAGATGGAAGTGGGGTTGAACACTCCAATTCTGGCCAATGTCCCCTTTGCAGAGAACTCATCTGCAAATATGGAGGAAAAACGGGTGTCATATCTCCCAGCTCTGACTAAAAACTTTGCAAACTTCCACAGAGTTTGGGAAAACCTAGTTCCCTTCTCCTTTATAAAGCAAGTTCCAAAGAGAGGAAGGACTGGTCTGAGGTCAAATAGGAAGATGGGTAGAAGAACTCAACCCTCCTAGTGCCCAGCCCAGGTTCTTTGCACTAAACTACGTCACTTCCCCAGCCAAGGAGAACTTACGGCAGAAGCAGGGTTTTTGCCAGTCTTGTGGTTCTGATAGACAATTGGGACATGAAAAAGATTTCCAAAAACCTACAGACCCTCAGAAAAGAAACAGTAGGGACACAGCCAAGGCGTCCACAGATGGCTCCTCAGACACAAAATCAGAAGATTTGGACCCGTCCTGATTTCCATGTGACCTTTACCAAGCTATGATCCATTTGTCATTTACTTCAGCTCTCTCAACTGAAAAACAAGAATAACGGTCCTCCCTATCCCAGAGAGTTACTAGAAGGCTGATAGATGACGCATTGTCATCCCCTAATGTGCTGGGCCAATGTTCCCATGCTTTGTCCAAAACCCTTTTATATGTCTCAGACTCCTGACCTTATATTTGGAGTCAAGTCACTTCCTAACCCTCTTCAGTTTTCCCAGATACCCCATTCTCCAAAGCACTTATTAAATGAGAACACCCACACCTAAATGTGTTTGACAAATGAATCTATTTATTTTCGTTTCTATTCTACACGACACATGCCCGTCTGCGACTATCTTCACAATCACATCTTGTGAAGAATACCTGAAGGTACCTTTCTGATTGACTTCCTCAATCTATATGCAGATTTGTGCAAAGCCAGTAAATAATTTCTAACAATTTGCATGGAGTTTATGGCTTTTCTAATCCAACCCTGATCATTTGTAAATTGTTTCTATTCATGTGCAGATCAACTGTAATAAGATTGCTAATAAAAGAGTGGTTAATAAAATTTATAATGGGTAGACAAGGCATAATTTAGAGGCGGGGATTTTTGACATAAGGGCTTTTCCAGGCTTTAGGCAAAAATAGATTAATAAAATTCTATTTGTTTTCATTTTACATTCCAAAGGATACCTCATGGTGAAATAGGGGCTTGAAACCTATTTTTTCCTCCTGGCTTTCACTGCTGGTCTTGAATGATAGTGTTTTCTCATGTCTTGAGAAACTTTTCCAATAATGATTCTGCCTCTCAGCAAGTTGATGTTAGTGGTTAGGAAAGGTATGAGTGGTTTATATGCATTTATCTATTCATTTATTCATGAACTGTTATTTGAGTACCCAGTGTGTAGCAGTCCCATAGCAGGTCATGGAAATGCCAACATGGATGAAGCAGATCTAATTACATCAATGAAATGACACATTTGTACCTATCAAGCTTTATTTTGTTGGTTTTTGAGACAGAGCTCATGTTGCCCAACACAGTTTCAAATGTGCTACACAGCTGAGGATGACCTTGAAATACTGATCCTCCTGCCTCCACCTCTCCTTTTGAGTGTAGACAGTTTTCCTGTCCCAACTGCCTGCTCCTAAATAACAAATACAGAGGCTTAATATTTCTTATAAATGCTCAGCCAATAGCTCTGTTACTAACTAGCTTTTACAACTTAACCCACTTTCATTAATCTATGTGCTGTTCTGAGGCCCATGGCTTTTACCTCTATCCCATTTTGTGTGTCTGACTCATTCCCCATCTGGCTGGAGACTCCTCTGACTCTGCCCTTCTTCCATCCCATCATTCTCTGTTTGGTTTTCCTGCCTAACTTTATGCTGTTTAGCTATTGGCCAGTCAGCTTGTTATAGAGACATATATTCATACAGTATACAGAAGGATTATTCCATAGCACTCGAGTACTGGGATTACAGGCATGAACCACTACACCCAGTTTGTCTGTTTTGAATGTAATGCTGGGAATAAAATCCAGGACATTGCTTGTACTAGGCAAGTACTCTCTCATCTGTGCTGTACATTCAGCCCTCAGTTAAATCTTTGAATGCACTGTCTGCCATTCAGTCTTTGTGCTGGCTAAATTTACGTCAACTTGACAGAAGCTAGAGTTATCTGAGAGAAGGGAATCTCAGTTGAGAAAATGCCTCCATAAGATCAGGCTATAGGTCATTTATTAATTAGTGATTGATGTGGGAGGGCTCAGCCTATTATGGGTGCTGCCATCTGTGGAATGGTGGTCCTGGGTCCTATAAGAAAGCAGACTGAGCAAGCCATGAAGAGCAAGCCAGTAAGCAGCATCCCGCCATGGTCTCTGCATCAGCTCCTGCCTCCAGGTTCCTGCCCTGCGTGAGTTCCTGCCCTCATTGCTTTTGATGATGAACTATGATATGGAACTATGAGCGAAATTAACCCTCTCCTCCACAAACTTCCTTTGTTCGTCGTGTTTTGTCACAGCAATAGTAACCCTAACAAAAACAGCCCTCTAGTAGCTAATACATAGTTTGTAGTTAATAAATGATTGTGAAATAAATGAATATACAGGAGTTAAGCAAATAACCAATGTAGATCAATAAAACCCCATCCTATCTATCTACTCCTCTAGCCATTTTAAGACTATAAGTGAAGACAAAGGTTATTTGGTTGCCAGGATGCTAAAAGATTCTGTTAGTCACATACAGTATGTCATGGTATGACATGATGTGTAGGTCCCATACCATATGTCCTGGTATGACACGATGGTGATCATGAGAAACCCCAAAACAAATCTAACTCTACACAGGAATTTTCATGATTTTTCATGGATTCTCATTTATAAGTACTTAGTAAGATGAATTCTACCATTTTGTTAGTTATGGTATGCTTGTAAGATTGGTGCTGTTGTTCTGTTTTGCAAAAAATAAAACCCTGAGTCTCTGAAATGCAGCATGATCTGAGGTCACAATTACAAAATCCCATCTTTGTCTCAAGTTGAAGCATCTCTGCAAACAACCATTCTCTGTTAGGCCTATCATGGAGGTAGATAATGCCAGGAGGAAGTCCAAGAGTGCTACAATAACTGAGAATCCTCCATGGGAAAGGAAACACAGTAAGGAAAAATGTGTCCCCCGTCTCACCTAAAGTTCCTTTTGATAGACACAGAAGAGCTTCATCCGGCTTGATCTGTTGTTGCCTCGTCTAAAACTTAGTGCTCTGTCCTCCAGGAAAGCTAACTCTCTATATCGGGCATTTCAGTCTTCCACCCTGCTCACAAAGCTAGCTCAGTTCTTCCTGTTAGATTAAATCCCATCAGTTCCTCAAATGGAAGGATTGAATCTCTGATGCAGGAAAAGTCAGAAGGCACATGCTTTGAATAGAAAGCCCATCACCAACATGAACCTAACGTCTCAAATATTTCATGGGACTATAGCACTGTGGTCCCAAGTGACAGCTGTCAGAGGCTTGTTGTAGGGAGATGACCTCAATTTCCCCTTCTGTCAGTCAGGCCATCTTCCCAAGCCCCACATGTAATTCAGAAGCTTCCTGTACACTTCAAATTCACCCTGCTTTGCCCCTGGGGTTCAGGGACCGCAGCCAGTGGTGTCCACAGCTGCCTTTCTCTTTCAATGCTTTTTATAGAATAAGGAGTGATTGAGAGTGGGAATTGCAGATCAAAAGGAGACAGTGAAATGTCATCAGTATTACATAATTTGTACTATCGCTTGTCAACACTGATCCCCTTAATACTATCCCTCTGACAGATGAGTGAGGCAGGATTGTAGAATGCTAAGAAGTAAAAGAGAAGGATAAAAAGACAACCATGTTTGATTACCCTCTGCAGTCCAAAGGATTTGAAAGTCATGACACTGGTTATTACTGCCGTCTTTGGAGAGATGAACAGAAACTTAATCTATCTAATAAAATTGCCTTGAGAGATAAACTTAATCTAAACCTTCTTCTGCTATCTCTCAGTATAATCTAATGGATTTTTCTTGGTCTCCATTGCAGCACAAGACAGCTGGGCAGAAGATAGACCCACCACGTTAATTAATCTACTTCAGTCTTGTCAAATGGACATGGTATTTGGAAAAGAAGTTGGTGCTTCTGAATGCATTGGGGCCCCATGTTTAATAGAACTCATCAGATGGGTGCAAACACCGCCTTTCAGGTGACAAAGAATGCCCAATTGCCATGGCATGTGGTTAGAGAACTTTCAAAGAGAAGTACGATGGGGAAGTGGGAAGTCGGGGATAGCCAAATGCATTCTGTTAAAAATCTCAGACCCATCCCCAGGGGGAAAATGGTTGAGAGTAGGGGAAATTATGCAGTCATTGTAACCCTAGGAATGGGTCTAGACTCTGGGAAAACTACTGTCCATAAAATGACATCTACACAGCCTAATACAGAAGGTTATTAACACACACACACACACACACACACACACACACACACACACACACACACACACACCTTCTAGTATAAGTTGACTGACACCTGTCTGGAAGGGAAGCTGGTTGGGAAAGGAAGCTGGGTTGGGACAGGCACCTGTGTCCCTGCCCTTGGAGGAGGAAATGCTTAGATGTCCTAAGCTCTCCAAGTTTTCAAGTTCTCTAGTCCCTTTTGCAGGTAATCAGGCTAGTCATAGAAGTCATAGCCTGCAGTCCAGAGGATTAGCCAGTGTCAGAATTTATGTGGCAGGGTCTCTGCCCTCTGGAGCCAGTGATTTCCTTTGGCTTTTCCTCCCCAGATCCATTTCCTCCTGCTGAAGGCTGAAGGGAGGCACTTAAAGTAGAAGCCAATCCTTTTAAAGCCCCCAGCTCCCACTGAAGGAAATCACAGAGATGTGTGACAGCCATTCATGTGCAAAATAAGCAATTTAATTCTCCCTGGATTAAGGGTGTTGTCCCCACTGTCTTCTCACTCCTCCAATACTTTGTTCCTTTCTTTTCTTTCTGACTATGTCTTTACACATAGACATTAGTTGTCACATATATTCTGCTACATTAGCCCATGTTAGCTCATTAACCTCCCAATAATCCCACTGGATAGTTGCCTTCGTCATATAGCTAAGGAAATCCATTCATCTGTTGATTAATTGAACCATTCAGTCATACGGTGTTTAGTGACTATTCAATATAACAGAATATGCTCAGTGGTGGGTTACCTCCATGAGCAAGCCAAGCTGATGGGTTTTACGTATTCTGTTAATTTGATGTTTTCCCTCTAAAATGTCTAATGAAAGAGATAATCTCTATTCAAGAGGAGATGATTATATATTGATATAGACCCCAAGAGGTGGGCATCTGTTGTGCAGCAATTTCTTCCTAGTTGAAGCATTCTAGCCTCAGAGGAAGCTAATTAAGATCTGGGAATCTAAAGGGAGGTTCCTTAATACTCAAAAAGCAAACAACTCATAAGTCTCAGGAAGTCCCTGAAATTGACCAGATACATAAGACACCTCTCCAATATTATATAAGAAGGCCGGCTGAAGAGATAAAATCAGCCAAGCTACCTTGAAAGAGATTCTCCAAACTATCATACTTTCTCCAAGTCATGCAGAGTTCCAGAGTTCCAATTTTCATAAATCATCATCTATACTGGGGTAGAATTCTAAGTGATGCAGCTTGAGTGGTCCCTGCTCCTGTAAGTAAACACACACACACACACACACACACACACACACACACACACATTCTCTCTCTCTCTCTCTCTCTCTCTCTCTCTCTCTCTCTCTCTCTCTCTCTCATGTACTCAACCTCAGTAAGCTCATTGGTTCTCTCATTTGGTCAACCATCTGGAATGAACAGACATTTGTTCACATTACCCCAAGGAATGATGCCACATAACAGCATTCCTGAGAACCAACAGTGGAATGTTCTCATATTCCATCCACTATACTTTTCAGATAGGAAGGATTAGGGATTCCTCTGCCTGCTCTTGACCAAAGTATGGACACTCCTGAACCTGGGTTGTTCCTCTATAAACTCAGGATGAAATGGAACAACATCTACATGTACTTGTGCCCAGCCCATAAGCATTCAAGTGGAAGTATTTATGAGTTTTTGATAAGTCATGGCTTTTCATGGTGCTTCCTAACAGGTGTTAGTTAATCCTTTGATTTTATTTCTTAAAGCACTAGAGAATGACTTCCTGATCCTTTGGGATGAGAAGTATGCCCTGCCTTCCCAATTTTTTCAAAAGCAATACCTCTTCTGTTGAGATAAACTCAAAAGGTGACAATGATGTCCCATATAAGGAAAACATTTCCACACAGATGAAGGCAGATGCTTGAGCCCAGCTGATGCCCCTTGAGTTTCTGCACAGTCCCTCCTGTCAGCCTCTCAGTCTCCAGTCTCATCCATCACCTCATCTGTTCACTGATTTTCAAGAGCTCTCTTCCTGGTGTTTTCATATCCTGACTCTCCAAAAAATGATAAATAATGTATTGAAAGGCCAGACATTGTGGTGCACACCTGTAATACCATTCCTTAGAATTTGGAGGCAAGATGATAAGTTCAAGTCAGCCTAGGCTACATGAAACTTTGTCTCCAAGAAAATTTATTTAAAAGTTTGTTTTATTGTGTGTGTGTGTGTGTGTGTGTGTGTGTATGTGTGTGTGTGTGTGTGTACATGTGTGTACGTGTGTGAAATTGTCTAAGAGATCAAACTCAGTTTGTCAACCTTAGCCACAGGCACCTTCATCTTCTGAGCCATCTCACCTCCCAACTGCGCAAAATTATTAAAGCAAACTCTCAAAGCTCATTTCTTTTTCCTTTAGAAATCAGGTAGCTAGTTGAGCAGCTAAGTTCATGGGACCTAGAAAACTCAGTGTTCTCTAGAAGTCAGTACGATCACAGAGAAGGCATTAAGAGACACAAAGAGAGCTGTAGTAACCACAGTGGGGGGCCGAGAGGAGGACCAATGGGAAGGAAGGCTAGGAAGGAGTAAGAGTCACAACGCAGGCATCAGGCACTCTAGATAGCAACTCTAGACAAATAGACACATGCGTGCGGGCCTTGTGAGTTCATCTATTTATTTAATTGTGTGTTTTCTCCCTTAAAAATATTTCTCATCAGTATTATCAGGGTGGCCTCAAAATGACTTTCTCATTATTGCTTATAAACAAACCTTTATCACAGATAGTTCGCCTGCTGAATTAAGACACGGAGGTAAGCAAGCCACTGCTTCTGTCTGGCAGATCAGCTGTTTGTAGGAAGATAACAATACAAAGGCAACCACAACAATCAGCTACTGTAAATTAACTTAACTGTGTGAAATAATGCCTCCCCTATCAGATTAGCTTTCTGAATGACTTTATCCTTAAATTAAAGCTTGCCGGGACTGAAAAGTAAATCATTTAAATGGTGCTGGGTTTTTCAGGTAATGTCTTAATATATTACTGTAATTTCAATCCGCCAAGGCATGCAGATGGCTTTGGTCTCTAGCTGCCTGTCTTTAAAAACCCTCTCCTGCACTGCCATTTTGTAATTACAGTGCTGCGCTGCTCCTGCCGCTGCAAGATTTCCCAGGGTGCACCAGCAGCCGCACCAGCAGCCAAGGCAATGTATCTTAAAATTATTATTCTTGTGTGGCCCTCGTAACATAAATGTAAATCTTTTATGCTAACGCTGTCAGAGGGTTAGCTCTGGGGCTCCAAGGTGTGCTGATGTAGAAATCACCCACCATCCATCAACCTCGGACCATTTGGGATCTGGCAAATAACTCGCTTTGGGGGAGGGGAGGGTTTGTAAGCTGAATATTACTTTGGAGTCTGGGTGGTATCAAAAAGTCATCACTGGCTTTCTTTAAGGGCGGCGGTGAGGGGCTATCATACAAAGAAGCCTGTGGGGTGAGCTTTATAGCCCGGCAGAGCTCCCTGTGAGAGCCGGAAAGTCTGGTTACTAATTTTGCTGCAATGCCTGTGCTGTCGTGGATGTTGGAATATGGTAGTTCGTCATGTCTTTGGAAACCTTCCTGGAAATTAACCTCTTTGAGCACCTGTCTTGGAGAGCCTTGCAGAGGAGCGCCTTGCTGCTTGAGGGAGAGGGAGTACTTGTGTGGGTGTCTGACCTTCTCATTTCCCCGGAGCTGTGTCCACACACCCATGGCCTCCAGACAGTCAAGAGCTTAATGAGGGGTATGGGTGGTGGGGTGATTTTATCAGGCTGAAAACAAGAACTAGGGAAAAAGGCAATAAGAAAGCCCCAGAGAAATCCAAGAAGACAAGAGCCAGTGTTTAAATGCCAATGAGCCAATGTACACTAAGCCCAGGGTGTCTGCAGACAGCAGCAGCCTAGCGGACAAGCATCTAAGAGGTAAATGTCTTTTTTTTTTTTTTTTTTTTTTTTTTTTTTTTTTTTTTTTTTTTTTTTTGGTTTTTCGAGACAGGGTTTCTCTGTGTAGCTTTGCGCCTTTCCTGGAGCTCACTTGGTAGTTCAGGCTGGCCTTGAACTCACAGAGATCCGCCTGGCTCTGCCTCCCGAGTGCTGGGATTAAAGGCGTGCGCCGCCGCCGCCGCCGCCGCCGCCGCCGCCGCCACCACCCGGCAAATGTCTTTCTAAGTATGAGAGGACCAATGAGATAACTCAGTGGGAAAAGGCACTGACTGCCAAGCCTGAGGACCTGAGTTCAGTCTCCAGGACCCTGTGGTGGAAGGAGAGAACTAACTCCACAAAATGTCCTCTGACTTCCACATGTATGCTATGGCACACACACACACACACACACACACACACACACACACACACACACATATGCCCAAACACACAGAAATAAGTAAATGCAATAAAAATTAATTATGAGAGTAGGGGAGGTAACCCATAAGACCTTAGTAAATGATAATAGTGATAATGCTGCAAATAATAATAATAATAATGAAACAATTACAATGCTCACATAGCAGTTATTACATGCAGAGCTCTGTTCTGGTAGATTTACATACTGCACATTCAATCTCTGCCAGCCAGTCTTGGAAGCCCTGCTCTATAAACTATGGGGAGAATGTTAGCAGAGTGACTCGGTCTGCCCAAAGACAAGAAAGGGGATTATTTTGCTTTTGTTGCCCACTTCTTGACAAACATTGAACTGGAAAACGGGGAACACAGCCTCACCCAGTCTCTAGTATGTGAAGGGCAGGAATTAAGAAAATATGGGACGGCGTTAAAGGGTCTGTAGCCAGTCTGAGATGTGCCCAGTAAATACATCTCTGGTTGGTTTGGTAGACTGTGATGCAGAGGCCAAATGTATCAGCATGTGAGTGCATTATCCAAAAGGGTATTTTTTTCTCCTGATTCCCAAGGTTATTGATAACAGTAAAGTAATCATTCAGTAGTAGAATGCACCAGTGAACCCACAGACTGTGTTATGTAAATCATCTCACTTATTCCTCCTGAGAATGATGGTGGAGACTGTTCCTATGATTGCTTTTCCAAAAAAATAATTGTGTGACACAAGAGATTCCATGTCTGTACCAGAGAGTAAAAGGTGGGCACAGAACTGGGGTCCTAGAAGTTGGACTGCCAAACTTTTGTGGGGGCTGTATGTATATGTACTTGTTTATGCTCATGGGGAGCAGCAGGTGTACTCATGCCTGTGGGGACTAGAAGTCGACATCAGGTGCCTTCGTTGACGGCTCTCCATCTTACACTTTTCAGACAGGGTGTCTTACTGAGGCTAGAGATCACTAAGTGAGGCTGGGTGGCCAGCAAAGCCCAGGGCTCCTCCTGTCTTCACCTCATAGCACTGGCGTTACAGGCTCATGGCACCGTGCTCAGCTTCACATGCACCTGGGGGTCCACACTCGGGTCCTCATGCTTGCACAGCAGGCACTTCCCAGCCTCTACCAAACGTCTTCATATTATTCTTCTGTGTGCGTGCGTGCGTGCGTGCGTGCGTGCGTGCGTGCGTGCGTTACTCACAGAGGCAAAAGAAAAAAAGTCAGACCCTCCTGAGCTGCAGTCACAGGCAGTTGTTAACTACCCAGCATGGGCAAGAATCCAACTGGTCCACTGCAAGAGAGCTGTATGTGTTCTTCAGCACTGAGTCGTCCCCCAGCCCTTGCCAACCTTTTTAACTGCCCATCTATAGGACCTGAATGTGAAGTGCCCATGTGATGATGGCACAGTGAGTAAGGACAATCGCTCTTACAGGGCACCTTTTAATGCCAGGCTTTGCTCAAACTGAGGCTCATTTGTACCACATATCTTTATTGAGATATGTTCGAGAGATACCTGCTTGCTTGCTTGCTTGCTTGTTTGGAGTCATGGTTTTTTCCTTTTTGTTTTGAGATAGTCTCACAATATGCCCTAGGCTGGCTTTGAACTTGAAGCAGAATTGGGAGAAATCTGACTCTACAGTTGAGAAAGACTTTCTTTCAGTGGGTCTTGACTCTGGATCTTCAAATTCTTGCGGCCATTACAGGGATAGTGAAAGAACTTCTCTTCCTTACAAAGCAGTAGTATCAGAGAAGTCAAGTCATTTGTCTATGGTCACACAGCTCTTAAATGGGAGAGACAAGTTTCAAATATGCAACTATGAAATTTCTCCTTTGTATTTTTATATAGAATGCTTTGGCCTCCAAAACACACAACCAATAATAAAATAAATATGCACATATTTATCTTTACCAACAGAGATAAAGGGCCTCTGGGCCCCTCCTATACCCCATTTTTCTTGCTTTCTGCTGCCCCATCCATAATGTGAACACTCACCTGAAAATAATACTTATCATTTCTGTATCTTTTCTGATGATTAACTTTAATTATTAACTTTAAACTACTTAGAGTCCCTTAGAAGGAGGGTCTCGGTGAGGAGCTGTCCACAGTGGGTTGTCCTGTGGACATGTCTGGGGAGGGGCGGTTGCCTTAACTTAGCTCCGGCTTTAACTTCCCACAATGGTGAGCCATAACCTGGAGCTGGAAGCTGAAATAAACCTATTTTCCTCAAAGTTCTTTTTTGTTGGGGTACTTTATCACAGCAACAGAAATGGAACTTTAACTGAAAAAAGAAATGTATGCGAATCTGAAAATATTATAAAATTGTTTCCCTCTACAGATCGTTTCATATACGACATGTAAACTTTCTCTAATATGCTTATGCATCAAGGTGTTTCTAGATTAAGAAGGGTTCCTGGAGACCTTGGCTTCTCCATGCACGAGGAAGTTTGTTGCAGAGTGCAATGCAATCCACACCTATGGCGGCTGGAGACATCCGAGAAGAGGAAGGGAGGAGACCCAGGATCTCAGCATGGAGGCTTCTGGAGGGGCAAGACCTCCAGCGTTGCTGCAGGTGGGGAGAAGTAAGCCAGGTTTTCATTCCGGGTTTCCTCCATTCATGCATTTGGGCTGCACTCAGGAAGAGGATGTGACCTTGTACCAGTTTGCCGGGACTGTATGTCTGACATGAAGCGACTTAAGGCAGGCAGGGTTTATTTTGGCACACAGTTCCGGGAGGCATTCCACGGGACTGGAAAGACTTGGTAGCTCCACAGCAGTGAGGGGTGTGGCTGGGACTCACCACCTCCTCACGCCTCTGCTGAACAGGAGGCATAAGGACAGACGGTGTGAGGGAGATCTGGTTGTTACACCTGTGACCTCTGCCATCCCATTTCCACCATGGTTCATTTGGATGATGTGGTGGGCTAGCTCAGTTGTACTTCTCTCATAGCCCCATGTGCATCCTTCCTGAAGCTGTGCGTTCGATGGAAGAAGAGGACCTTGCCAGTTAGAGGAGAGCTATTCTTTGGTCCAGAGTAAAGGAGTAGCTGTGCTCCTCTGTCAGAGCCCCCAAACAAGCAGAGCCAGGTTACAAATGTCAAGTCTTGCCTCCTCCTAGCAATGGACTTGGTCCAGCTATCTCCCTCCTAGCAAAGATTCCACAACTTCCTGAAATGACATCACCAGATGGAGACACAGTGTTCAAACCCATGACTCCACAGCAGGCATTTCACATTCAAACTACAAAAGACCTTAAGCCATACAACTTTCTCAGGCCAAAGACATCTCCAAGAAAGAAACATGGCTAGACCATGCAGCAAGACGGGAAAGCCTCAGTCCTAAAATGGAGTCTGAGAAGTGCCCCCACCAGCCATCACTGTCACAGCTATTTAAAGGCCAAAGTCTTCTGGGAGAAGGCACTGCAAGCTCATTGTGGATACGCCCAGAGACTAGGAGTTGCTAATCCCCCTCTTCTCAATTATAATGTGCAAGCCAGCAAGGGAATGCCTTGTTTAAGATTTTCAGAGTAATAGGCTATTATTTTTAAGGAGAAGTAATCATCCCTGAGGGCCACTGACCCGCAGGCTTCCCATTTTTCTCCTTCTTTTTAAAGCTCTTGTGACCCGAGGTACCGGAGCTGCAGCATTATGTAAGATGCTCCAAGCACAGAGATTTTGAACTTGACTTGAAGTCTTTCTTTAATATTCAATAAAAAGTTGAAGATTTATTGGCCTATGGCAGAGACCAATTTCCTGTTACATGGACCAGAGAGGAGATTAAAAAAAGATTTTTAGAGCGGCGCCCATATTTCTTAAGAGAGGCAGAGAACGGAGCTCACCTAATTTTGTGGATCGGGCTTCTAGCATAGTTCTTTTCTTCAGGCTGATCTGAAATTAGAAGGCTGGAACGGAAATCCTGCAGTCTCCCCACAGGGACCATTTCACTTTTCCTTTGAGTAACAGCCCCATAAGAATCGTCTTCACCACTCTAAGGTCAAGGTTGGAAGTGGCTGAGTGTGGAGAAGATTGAAGACTGTGCCATGGGCTCTCAGTGATGTACATTATGGTGCTTTCTGCAGCTAGAGGTGGGAGAAGTAATTCTAGCAGACTTCTGAATTGAAAAGCTCTGCTGCAAAAATGTGGGACAAGGCCGCAGGAAATATGGCAGACCACAGTGACAACAGGTTGGCATGAGTTATTAATTCCTAAAGTGTACCAGATCAGGGTCAGATATCCCAGTTTGAATCCTTGATTTGTCCATTATTGACTCTGTGACCTTGGGACTTAACCTTTCTGTGCATTGTCTGCAAAATACAAATGTCTGTATACTATTGCAAAGTGGTTATATAGATAAAGTGAGAGAATACCTCCTTAGCCTCCATTGGCAAAGTGTTTATTTTGCAAACACGATCCCCAGAAACTGTACATACATAAAAAGCCAACATGGTGTGCACTTGTAATTTCAGACAGATGGTGCTTACTGGCCAGCCAACCTAGGCTTCTTAGTGAGCTCCAAGCCAATTAGAAACCCTGTCTCACAAAAAGGGGGTGTAGATGGTGTCTGAGGAACAGCACTTCAGGTTGTCCTCTAGCCATCATTTGCACATGCATGTATGCATACACACACCTGAGTGTAGGTACACACTCACACATGCATGAACATGTGCATGCATACATACATACATACATACATACATACATACATACATACAAATAAATGCTCATAATGGAAAGGTAGTCATGTTATGCTAATTTTCCATTGGTTTGAGCCTAGTGCTGGGTCTGAATGAACACATCAAAGAGGCTCTCCAGTAAAATTAGGAAGCAAGGGATTGAATTAAATCAGAAGCTGTGATTCATTCTAGGATGCACTGAACTCTAACCTAAGCCCTAGAGATGCATCTGTGAAGAAAGGTTGATTCGACAGGCAAGGAACCTATAGTTCTGAGTAGGAGGCGGGTACAGGAGACACAGCCTATCTGCCCAACTGCCACATTTGCAGGTATGTTCAATTGCAGAAGCAATGCAGAATGGGAAGCCAGTGAGTCTGTTCAAGAAGACACTGAAAACTTACCCCAGAAATGTGATGTGGAATAGGCTTTGAAAGATGAGAAAGAGTTGGACAAGGTGAGTGAGACAGAGGGAAATTCCATGCAGAGTAACAGGGTGCAAAGGCACAGATGTCTGAAAGAATACATCAAGTATGAGTTTAAAAACTTGAAGTTCCCAGTGCTGTGGACTTAAGGCAGGAAACTTAAGGTAGAGAGATGCTCAGTGGTGGGCGTTTGGGGGCCTAGATATCATAAGAAGGATTTGAGGAATTGATCTATTTTCCTTTCTGTTACTATGATAAAACACTTTGACCAAGAGTGACTTATACTTCCAGGTCACAGTTCGTCACTGAGGGAAACCAGGAACCTGAAGGCAGGACTGCTTGCTATTCCTTAAAGTATTACCTCTGATCAAGGAACTTACTCATAGCTGAGAAGTGCAACAGAAACATGGAGGATGCTGCCAAGTGGCTGACTTACTCATAGGCTCATGCTTTCTTATAGAGCTCTGGACTACCTGCCTGGTGGGGGGGGGGGTGCTGCCTATGGTGGGCTGGGCCCTCCTGCATCAATTCATAAACAAGACATCCCCCCCCCAAGACATGTACACAGGCCATTATGCTCTAGGCAATCTCTTAATTGAGGCTCTCCTCTCTCTCAGGTGGCTCTAGGCTGTGTCAAATTGAAAATTAAAGATAATAAGGACAGGTATCCTGTAACATTAGGAGATCCAAGCTGTATGTTTCCCAAGATTTCCCCATTCCATTCTGCTCTTGGTCTTTTCTATGTCACCAATTCTTTCTCAACGCTCCAGGCCACACTTTGGAACATATTTTTCGTGTCATTAGGATGGTTAAAAATAGCATAAGCCAGCTCCTCTGCTCTGGAACAGCTGAAGGTCAAGGAAGAAAATTTCTCATCCTGGATGGTTCCATGATACTGGTGAGCATGGGAGACTGAAGGACCAGCGAGAAGGCCTAGGGATGTATGAAAAGGGAAGCAGAGAGAAGTGACATAGGCATGCAGTCCTACATCCACCACAGAATAGGGAAAACAACATTCCAGCATCGCGAAGGCTGTTTTCAATTGTTCATGAGCAGGAAATGATTGTGGATGGTTGAGAGTCTTGAAACGTTTCTACCAGAATCCCTGGCTCTGTTATTGAATCCCATTGGCAAGAACTGGCTCACATGTTCATCCCTAAGCTAATCAGGTCATTAAATTACTGTGACTGGTTCATTCCTATCGTAAACCTCTATCACACATCTCTGCCTAAAGATACTTAAACTACACGGAATTTTGTGAAAGAAGAAGGGGGCGTGACTATCAGGAGGACAGCCAATCACCTCTACCACAAGAAGAGAGAGAAGTGCCTAAAGGGAGAGGAAAGATGCAGCAGAAAACAGGACATGGGCTGATGTCTGAGAAAACAGTATTTTTATGTTGAAGGTGGGGAAAACGTCAGCCAAGTGCCTGAAAGGAGGAGGTATGTTGGTGTGCACCTGTACCCAGCACTCAGGAGGCAGAGATGGGAGAACTGCCACAGTTCGAATCCACCCTGGCCTACATAGAAAGCTCTAGGCTGGCCAGGGTTACATAGTGAGACCCTGCATCATAAAACAACAAAGGAACATAGACAGGAACCCACCAGTAAAGGAAGAAGAAACAAGTGAGTTCTGCTGTCATGGAGACACACAGAGAAAGAACCCTAAGGGTATAGGATGCCCTTTGCAAGCATTTAGGATTTTCAGTGGTGCCAAAAGGATTGGGCAGAGGGAATGATGACAGTTAATGCCCAAAGGAATAACTTTTAACTAATAAAATTCCAAGAACAGAAGCTCCTGGCTGAGAAGCCTTCCAACCCAGGCTTGGAAACTAGACCCTCTAAATGTCTGCCCCAGCTGGAGCTGAGTCGTGGGAAATTTCTGTCCCAGAAGGTCTGGCAGAAACTGGTTTCAGGGAAACTGCTTCTTTGGGAATTAGAAAGTTCTTTCATGGGCAGAAGAAGGCAACCTCTCCTGGCAGAGAGGTGACAGGGTTACGAGAGTCTCCTCTCCCAGATTAGAACCGAGCCTGTCTGCCAGCTGACTCAGTACCCCTGTGCCTTCACCCAGCTGGCCCTGATGTTTCCTGCAGGAATATCTCTGAAAGGAAAATGGAGTTTGTCCTGGGTGGCTATTGCACAGTCTTCTGAGACCCCTCTAGGAGCTTGGAGAGTGTGTCTGGTTGAAAGGTAACATCTAGGATAAATGAGACAACCCACACCCGCATCAGTCCCAGCCACATTCTCAGATCCCACCATTCACAAGAGCCAATCCATTTTCCTGTGTTCAAGCTAGTTGGATTTGGTTTCTGTCTCATGTTTCAAAATTGTCCTGTCTATTACACTGTTTCTGGCTTACTCTATCTGAGCCTTGGTTATTTTCATTCTCAAAATAGAAACAAATAGCATCCATCCTGCCTAGCTCCTGCGTCTGACATGAAATTGTTTCTGCAAAATGTTGAGTGTTACGAGGATATAAGTCATCTCTGAGTACACAGCCCTGGTTATGGAGCGAGCTACAGAGCTCTTGACCCAGCCCTACTTACTCCTCCCCCATTGGCCCTTCCTCATTTCGACAGATGACAGAAGCCTTTGCCCTCTCTGAAACTCGTGGGGTATTTTCACTCTTGTGCATCCTCTCCTGCACCGTAGGCAGTCCCTTAGAGAATACCATTTAATTTCAGAAAGCTTCCCCAGAAACTACAATTTTCAACTCCTCACAAAGACCCTGTCATTGATATCCATATTAACCCACTCATCACTTTACCATCCAGCAAAGCTCTCCCCCAGAGGAGCCACGGCCACCAGTCCTTCTGAAATGAGGCTGGGGCCATATTGCTTCCCTGTCCCATCACTCCAGCCATCCCTGTTCAGTCTTGTAACCCCCTGGTCACTTCCTCTCAGCTCTTGCCTCTCTCCTTCACCTTAGGCTCACCAACTACATGGAAGTCTCAAGTATGTTCCCATCGCAGCACCCCAAATGTTTTTCTTTATCTGATGAGAGCAATTCTCCCCCAAATACTGGCAGAGTTAAATCCCCCACTAAGACTCCTGTCCTGGATGATACATCCCCAGACCACCCTGTTACAGTAACAAGGAGAGACAGGCACTGCCACAGATGCATCTTCTTTCACACTTCACCAAGCCACTGCCTCGCTTTGCCACCTCCCCTCACTAGAGGTATCATAACTCAACACTGCTTTCTGTCTGTTGATGTTTAATCCCCTCCAAAAGCCAGGCCAGGGGATTCCTCTATCTTATTTCCCACTCTCATCACCGCCCAAACCCGGCAGTACAATAGCCAGGGTTGTAATGAGAATTCAAATATTTGTTCAGTGTACAGTGTTCCTCCCCAAGTTGACTAGCTTTACAGAGCTAAAGTCAATATTGATGTGTGATTGGGTATATGTTTATGTTATTTTTCTCAGTTCAACTTAGATTCTACTAAACCATATTTCCATCAGAGGCAAAAACTTGTTCTTCCCAATGTAACCGAACAATTTTAGTTTGAACTGCTGCGTATTTTCTCCCCTGGTCTGTTGGGGAATACAAGCATAGATAGTTCCTGCAACCTGGTCTTGAGTGTTGACAGACTCCCTGAGCTCTAAGGCTCTCAAGCACCATGGAAACGGTTGGTTGGTTGTTTACTTTACTGGAAAGATAGGAATCCTAAAAGAATTCTAATTATTCCGAAATCTTCTCTGGGTTAATAGCATCATAGTATCACAGTCCCACCTGAACGCAAAAGTGGCTGTGAGTTGAATGTGGATATTAGGTTGCCAGGGTATGTGCTTTACAACATCAGCTCCATGTCAGGAAGGTGTGGTGTGGTGTGTGTGTGTGTGTGTGTGTGTGTGTGTGTGTGTGTGTGTGTGTGTGTCTGTGTGTGTGTGTCTGTGTGTGTGTGTGCCTGTGTGTGTCTGTGTGTGTGCCTGTGTGTGTCTGTGTGTGTGTGTCTCTGTGTGTGTGTGTGTGTGTGTGTGTGTGTGTGTGTGTGTGTGTGTGTCTGAGTGTGTGAAGGTAAATGAGTTTTCTAATCATTCTACTTGGTTCATAAAAAAAATCATAGCTGAAATATTTGATCATTTATTCTGTGCTGGGTGTGCTAAATGCTTTATTATCTCATAATTTAACTTAGGAAGATAATCACAAGGGAAACAGAACTGGTGTTCCCCAACCTCTTACTCCCCCAGCTGCCTAAGCAGGCACCCTCTCTCGGTTTCCCACCTTCAGAAGCTATCACACTTCCTGGCCTCCTCACACCATCACCACACACTAAAGCATTAAAGGCAGAAAGCAGAGTCAGTTGAGCCCTGAGACTCTGCCCACACCGTCCTCCTCCCCATTCCCTCTCTGGGTAATGACAAGAGAATTCGTTGTCTTATCTTTGTTAATTCTGCTGTTTTCTGTAGTGTCTACCCTTATGGGAAGATTATACTCATGCCTGTGGATCTCAGGAGTTATCTCCATACCTATTTGTCCAGTGAAATGTTATCAGAACCATTATGTTTCTCTCTCTGGTGTGATTCTAAGAACCAGACGTGCTTCACTGAATCTGTTCTTCCTTCTACAAGAGCCAAAACATTTCAAACAGAGACATCTATGTTGCCAAAGAAAAAACCCCAACTAGTCTACAATAGGCATCTAAAAAATACCATTAAAATTCACTCCATGCTGGGGACTCACTTGTTACTGCAGCACAACTTATCATATCCTGGGTGACATACTACTTTAATGAGTGCATTATAAATAAGAATCCAGGATTCAGAGCCACTGAGTCTGTAAACTTGCTTGTTACCACTGCACGTCCTAGCATATCCTAACTGATGTTCAACCTTAATAACATCTTGCTTAGCTTAACAATAGTTTCAAACCACATTTCCCAATTCATGGGTCATCTTCCAAGCTGCTATGACAAATATTTCTATATTATGATTACATTATTCTCTGTTTGCTTCAGCAAACTAAAGAGACAGCAAATATCCCAGGCTTTGCAGAATATACACTTCCCGCCACTGCTATCTAACACTGCTGTTATTTGTGAGAATTCTGATAAATAATGATTAACACATGAATAGCTGACTTCATTGACAGATGCTGAGATTTAACTGCATATCACTTACATATGTCACAAATATTAATTTTCTTTAGACTTTCTTTCAAGAATTTAGACACATTGAAGACCATTTTTAGCTAAGGAACTATTTTTAAAGGGCATGGAAAGATGCAGCCCTCATGCCAGCGTGCTGACTCTGATCTAGAGATTTCAGGGCCTTTGCAACATCTCCCTAGTGGATTTATCCACCATACACATAAGAATGCATTAAGTCACGGCGCAACCTTGATCACACACATCCTTTGCACATCCTGCTCTCTCTTCTTCCACCTCAGGAGTTCATTAATCTCTCAGCGCTGAGATCATTCACATGATGAATGTCACATTCTCTGTGAAAATTGTTGCCTGTTTTAGTTGCTCCTTCTGAGTTTCTGCAGGTCTTGAATGAGCCCTTATGATGGAACTCAAAGTTTGGCATTCTGAAGTAGTTTCTAAACTTTGGCATGACTTGTAACCAGCCACTTCCTGTCCCACCCACCAGTTCCCAAATAACCACTCACAGGCTTATATTAATTACAAATGCTCAGCCAATAGCTCAGGCTTATTACTAACTAGTTCTTGCATTTTAAGTTAACCCATATTTCTACTTATACTTTGTCACATGCCAGTACCTTTATTAGCATGGCATGTTCATCTCCTGCTTCCTCTGTGTCTGGCTGGTGACTCTTTACTCCACCCTTCTCCTTCCCATCACCCTTAGTTTGGTAGTCCCACCTATACTTCCTGCCTGGCTACTGGTCAATCAGCATTTTACTAAACCAATTTGAGTGACACAACTTTACAGTGTACAAAAGGATTATTCCACAGCAATGACTAGCATTGAGGTGCATAAATAATTATTTGCTGTAAGATGTCCTATGTACTGCAGTGTTTAGCAATGGCAATAGCATATTCTGCCCAGTTGTGTAGTGTGCCGAGCAGAAATGAATATATTCCACAAATCCATCTATGCTACCAGACTGTTTAAGCAATGGAGTCCAAGAGACTGGAATCTGCCCCCAAGAATGTTGTGTTAGGAGAAGAAAAACCTGGGCCAACCAGAGTTGAAGCTTTTCTCTTGGAGACGATGGAGAACCCTACAGGGACAGTGAGAGACCAGTGGTGGGCAAGATCACACTGACTGGTATGCATCTTCCTCATTCTCTATGTAAGCTTTAATCTCACTCAAATCCCTAAATTGGTTTTGGGGAGTGCTTAAGGGGCTTGTTAAATCTCTTTTGCTGTGGTATGTTCTTTATGGCAAATGTGTTGCTCTGATTGGTCAATAAATAAAACCTGATTGGCCAGTGGCTAGGCAGGAAGTATAGGCGGGACTAACAGAGAAGAGAAAAGAAAGAACAGGAAGGTGGAGAGAGTCACTGCCAGCTGCCACCAGGACAAGCAGCATGTGAAGATGCCAGTAAGCCATGAGCCATGTGGCAAGGTATAGATTTATGGAAATGGGTTAATTTAAGATATAAGAACAGTTAGCAAGAAGCCTGCCATGGCCATACAGTTTGTAAGCAATATAAGTCTCTGTGTTTACTTGGTTGGGTCTGAGCAGCTGTGGGACTAGCGGGTGAGAGAAATTTGTCCTGATTGTGGGCCAGGCAGGAAAACTCTAGCTACACTCTTTGTCCCCCTCTCTAATGTGACATTGAATAACTCTCCTTTTATGCTTTTTTAATATTGACATGGCTGTTTTAATTGGCTTGAGGATAATAGCTGAGCGTGGTTTCTTGGGACACAGACTGAAGCCCCAAGTTCTGTAACAGCTGTGACAAACAAAAAAATGTCTCCAGATATTGCCAAATTCCTTCCTCTCACCCCACCCCCTGAGAACATTGACTGAACTGTGAAACCTGGGAGCTGCTGGAAGATGGGAGTCGGACGTTCACCATAAACATGCATTGAGCTGTAGTCTGGTGTGTAGGTGACCTCCAGCAAACTTCTGTTGAGTGACTGCAGCAATGAAAAGCATTGGTTCCGTTAGCTCTATCCAAACAGCATTTTTAAAGACCTAATTCTGGTAATTGTGTTTTCATTTTTTTCTTTACCATTGCATGGAAGCCAGTTTCGTAAAATCTGAGCAATATAAAAGGACTATCTAGTGCATGCACTGTTTTATTTATGCTGCTCTCACAAGTGCAGTTAATGCTGCATCTGTTTTGCTAACAACCCCCTTTGTTTTATATAGTACTTTATATTTCCCAGAATGTGCAAAGACCTAAGATTTCTGTGGTCTGCAAGTGGATAGATTGCTACATATAGAAGGGGTGGGGGATGACAACAAAAAAATCTCCTGGAGGCATGGCTCCATCCTACAGTGTATCCTGGGTGACATATGCTAATGAGATGGTATAGCCAATACTGCTTCTAGGAGAGCAGAGCAGAGAGGAAGCAGCACTCTCCAGCAGGAGTCATACTGGAACCCATTGAGAGAGTTAGATGATCAGCCCTTCCTTGCCACACTCAGAGACGCTCGAATGTCCACATGGATATGCAGTCATCAGGATGTGCCCAGTGTTCACAGAATCTGGACCATCTGAGCAAAGCAGTTCCTGCCCAACATCTCTGATTGGCCCGATTGATGCCAGACATCTTCCATTCTTGATTCAAATATTAAATATGGCCTGTGATCATGGCTTCACAGCAATGAGAATAGTAGAACTAGAATCACTAAATTCTAGAGGAACAGAGATAAGTGACTTCGTGGCCTTGAACAATAAAGCCTGGACTCCAAAACCAACCTTCCTTTACCAGTTTGGAAAACTGTGAACATTTATTTTCACCTCTATGTGCCATGGTTTTTTTTTTCCTCCTTAGAAGAAACAATGATAGTGGCAACACCTACATCCTGATATTGATAGAAATATTAAGAGATGTGCACATGAAATGTGCTTAGCAAAGTGCATGGCACACAGTAAGCATACAATAAATGTCATTCATTGTTTGCAAGACCTCGTGGGACTTAGCACAGTAACAGGCCTCAATGCCAACTGGAGTTATGACAAGAGTGAAATGGGTTTGGGAGATTATTTAGTTCATATCTCTCCTGTAAGAACTATGAAGCCTGAATCCCTGCAGAGCACACACACCACACACACGCACACGCACACGCACACGCACACACACACTACTGAGCCCAGAGGTATTGTGATACTTGTCAATCAGATGAAAAAAATGAAGGCAAATTTGAGCTCCATGAATTAAGTACCATGCGCCAAGTATCACAACTTGAGTTCCAGTTGTAGAAACTGTTATCCCCCCTTAGCCATCAGGGACACATTCCAAGACCCTTGATAGATAACCTGAAACTACAGGTATTACCTATATCTATAGCATGTATTTTCATTTATTCCATTTTTAATGTTTACTGAATATGTGTGCATGGGAGCGCACACCACATAGTAGTATTTGGAGGTCAAGGGATAACTTTGTGGAGTCAGTTTTTCTCTCTATTTTTACTGGGGTTCTGGGACTGAATTCATGTTGTCAGGCTTGTGCATCAAGTACCTTTACCTATGGCACCTTCCTGCTGCCCCTATGCCATAGATTTCCTATGTAATCACATCTACTATGCGGTTCAATGTATATATTATGTACAGGAAGAGATTAACAGTGGTAGATAATAAGATAAAATAGTAATAACTGTATGGTATAACTAAAGTTAATGACAAATTATGACTTGTATATTTCTAGAATCTTTCATTCAATATTTGGCCACAGGCATCTGAAACCTGGAAACAGGAATGGCTACGTCCATGTCACTAGAGAACAAAAGTTCACTGGAGTCATGGACCTCATCTGGTTTGTATTTTACAGTACCACAGCAATCCTGTCACGGGTCAAGGTGGAGACGTGAAGGTCATGGATGATGTCCTCATGGAAATGACAACTGAGTTAAAGACCCACAGGGAATGTTAGTAAAAGGACATCATGCATTTGTACACTGCTCTGTTTTACTTGTTCGTTGGTTGTTTTGTTTTGGTTTGGTTTTTTCAGACAAAATCACCATGCTCTCCATTTATTCATACCCTGGGGGAAGATGAGAAGACACATGTGTTAACACTGAAGGCCATTTTTTATTAGTATTTCTCTGCTTCTGCAGCAAGGGGAAAATATATTTACTTCAAACCCTAACAAGAGCTTTCTTTCCAGCCCTGATGAAATGTTCCCATTCCTCCCTGAGTACCCTGTTTTGATAATCCTCCCCTGGAGATCAAGCTGGCCTGGGCTACAATGATTGCCACGTTCTAAATTTAACTGACCGCATAGATGCATTACCTGCAAGCTTGAAAGAGCCTTTGCTTTCTCATCTTGGAGAAGCAGGATGTTTACGACCCGTTTATAAATGTCTGCATAAAATGCAGCCTCGGAGTCTTGTCTGGGAGTGGGCTACCTGGAGTCAAGTGTGTCTTTTAAAATACAATGCATCATTTGTGAGAATGGTTTCATAGTCTCTTTCCACCCCCAGCCCCTCTCAAATCCATTGCTCTCCCATAAATAACTATATGAGGTGATGGCTTGACCATGATTCTCATCATGCCCCCACCTGTATAGGATGTCTTCCCTGGTGGATTTTTGTTAAGAAACAAAATACAACTTTTATTGAGATCAATAAAAGATTAAGGTGACAAAGTGATTTATTGAGTATGGAGGAGGCTCATTTTCCCTCACCACTGCTACAGCTACTGGGAAGGATGTTTTTCTACCCTGGGTCTTCAGGAAAGTTAAGAGAAGTCGAGACTCATTTATCAAGTCAAAAGAGAGTGATTAAAAACCATAAGGGAACTGACAGATCACACATGAGCAAAAGCTGGTATTTTGCTAAAGTACGCGGGCCACAGCGTGGGAAGGGATGGAGGGAATACATGGGGTCTTGTGTGAAATGAAACTCAATGGGACATGGGCAGACCTGGGTCAGACAGGTGCAGGCTGAGCTGAGACCATGGGAAGAACTGAGCACAGGAACCAAGAAAATGAGCTGTGAGCTCCAGAGCCTGCCCTTCACATGGTAAGGGAGAAAGGACTCTGTGAACCCAGAAAAGGATCACAAATGCATAGCCTACTGGGTTCAAGGCAAACCTAGACAACTTAGGAAGGCACTAGCTCAAGTATATAAAATTTTTAAAACATGACTAGGGTTATAGCTCAGTGGTAGAGTATTTGCCTATCATACACAAAGTCCTGGGTTCAGCCCCCATAACCTGCTGCATATTGGGTCATATTTTTCCATTTTCCAAGCATCCTTGTACTCTCTCTCTCTTACATGCCTTTCCCACAACATTCTGTCTGCAGATAACCACCCTCACCACCTCTTCCCTTCCAGAAAACAAAAGCCCTAATCCTGCAAGGCAAACACAAACTAGAACACACCTGTTTCTGTTCTCTGGTGCCTGTCATGTGGCAGACACCATGTGCAAACCTCCATAGATCATGTGATCAGGAAACTGTGAATTTTGTTCAGTTCTACATTTTGGGAGCCCAGAGTAGTCTCAACTCTGCATGGGGTGCAGTAGATCTTTTTAATATGTGAGTAAATGAACTAGTTAAACCCCAGAAGTGCTCCATGTAGGGGCAGCATGGTGTTACTGTTGTGTTGAGTTCGTTATCACTGTTGCTGCTGCTATCGTTTGCTGTGCTGGAGACACAATGCAGGGCTGTGTGCAGGCCAGTCAAGTGCTCTGCCACTGGCTACATCCCCAGCCTTTCCTATTTCTTTTTATTTTATGTTTTTGAGACAGGGTATCTCTAAGTTGCGCTAGCTAGCCTCAGACCCTCTCTGTAGTCCAGGAAGGCCTTGAACTTGAATCTTCCTGCCACCACCTCTTCAAGCAGCTGAGATCACAGCCTGCATTATCACGCGTGGCTGGGGTAGGTGTCACTATCTCTGTTTCTCAGAGGGAGAAACTTCAGTGTCCAAAATGTCACAGGATTCTGAGGCAGAGCTCAGGTCCTCAGTTTCCCCTTTCAGTCTTTTGCTATCTAGGGCAGCCTTACTAGCCACATGCTACCTATTCCCACAAGCCAGGCTGCATAAGAAGATTCAAACTGAACTCCAGTGAGGCCAGAGCAGAGCCAAAGTCAGTAAGAGCACAAACCTTAAGGAAGGCCCAGACGCTGTGCTGCTCCTGAGCGGAGCTGTGTCTTCTGCTGTTGCTATCAGAGTCATTTCCAGCCTCAGAGACTCGAGCACCTCCTCAAGGCAAAGGGAGGGGCAGTGAGTGGAGCTTCCAAGTTACCACTCATTGCAAGTCCCCATTAACTGTTTAATGAGTCGATTTTTAATTCTGACATAATGATACACAATGGCACAGCTACCCTCTGGATCAGCACTGCCATGCACCCCCCTCTTGAGAAAGCTAAACCAACCAAGCATTGATTTTTTTTTTCGTAAGTAAGCCAACATGATTCCACTTCTAGGAATCCATCCCGCAGATAGATTTGCATTTGTGAGAAATGATGCTAGGGCTACATTATTAATTATAGTCACGTCTGTAAGAGAAGAACATCCAGAACTGCCCAAAAGTCCATCAACGTGGGACTGGAAGGGTAATAAATGCATGTTTGTGTAATTATATAATAGGCAGATAGTTTACCAACTGAAGCTGTTCTTTATGTCCTGATGGGAAAGGATTCTAAAGATGGTAAATAAAGAAAAGAAGATAAAAAGCCCATCCATGTGTCTTGCTGCTATAGGTAGGAATAGTTACCAATGCACACATATATACACATATGCACAGGGATGGATGAGATTGCACACGTATATAACACATGCACAGGATGGATGTCAATGCACACACATATACACACATGCACAGGGATGGATGTCAATACACACACATATACACACATGCACAGGGATGGATACCAATGCACACTTATATACACATATGCACAGGGATGGTTACCAATGCACACATATATACACATATGCACAGGGATGGATGCTGATGCACACATATGTACACACAGGCACAGGGATGGATGCCAATGCACACATATGTACACACAGGCACAGGGATGGACAACATTGCACACATATATACACACATGCACGGGAATGGATGCCAATGCACACATATATAACACATGCACAGGATGGATGCTGATGCACACATATGTACACACAGGCACAGGGATGGATGCTGATGCACACATATGTGCACACAGGCACAGGGATGGATGTCTCTGTATAGAGTCATTCTAGAAAGATGATGAAGAACTAACAGAAACAGTTACTTCTTGTGAATAAAGATGCATTAGGGGATAGAAAGGGATAGAAGAGGAGAAAAAGAAAGGAATGGGGAAACAAAGACAAGTACTATGTTTTCTGTCATATGAAGACTTGAGATTTTAATATATGTGTGTATGACATGAAAGTAGGAGGGGAACTATTTTATTTTGGGTTAGAAGTTAGATGAGGTAAGAGAAGGCGATGGATGCACTGATCTGGGCAAAATGCAATGCTATACATGTACCAAAAAGTCACAATGAAAGCTGTTGTTTTATATGCTAAGTAAATAAAAACAACAGTAATAAAGTCCATCCAGAATCTCCATGTTCTTTTCCTGCCTCTACCACTGACTAGCTATGTGACCTCAGGAAAGTTACCTAACCCATCTTGAAATCAGTTTCCCCTCTGTTGTGATAACACTATCATTCAGCACCCCCTTCTCAGGGTGGTGCTGAATATTTGATAGAGTAACTGATGTGAAAAGTTCAGCATCATGTCTGACACATGTGACTGCCCCGTCAACACCAGCTTCTGCTGGAGTAATGTGCATTGTTTCATTTAGGTGGTTGGTCTGACTCAGCGAGTGAAGGGGACCGTGTGTGCGGAGCCCCAGGCAGGCCTTTGTAATTTACAAAGTAGTGTAAAGCTAAGTTTGGATTGATGACAATGGGGCTGGTAACAATTACTGCTGTCACCATCCTCATGCCTGCAAGACGACCTGGTAAGGCAGAGGGAGTGAGCCCTCCAGGGTAGCTCAGACTGAGAAAGCAGAGCACAGCACAGGACAAGCTGCTAAAAGAAAA
The DNA here is from genome assembly GCF_004664715.2 of Peromyscus leucopus. Classification (NCBI taxonomy): domain Eukaryota; kingdom Metazoa; phylum Chordata; class Mammalia; order Rodentia; family Cricetidae; genus Peromyscus; species Peromyscus leucopus. The sequence continues at coordinate 23,230,612 of NC_051086.1, forward strand.
GCCAGGGGCTTGCTCAAGAGAACCGTTATCACTGCATATCTGGAAGTGAGGGGATGCCAGTGCAGCATGAACTATGCTGGCCCCAGAGCACTCCTGTGTCTGCCAAGCCCCTAAGTGCTGGGCTTACAGGCATGTGCCACCACACCCAACCTTTGGCGTGGATCCTGGGGATCCAAACTCAGGTCCTCCTGCCTGTGCAGCAAGCGTTTTACTTACTGAGCTGTGTCCTTAACTGCCAGTCTTCCACTTCTAAGCACCTTCATTCCAGGACGAGGAAGCATGGGGGTAGGAGACTGTGTGCAGGACTTGTTAGCAGCTGAAAGCAAGAAGGTGTTGGTTTCAACCCAGGTGATTCTTCTCCATTAGAGTGCTTATGGCAGATGACTGCACACGGAGAGAAGTAGTCCCCAGAGGCACTGCAAGCCACACCTCGCACTCGAACAAGAATGGCTGCGTGTTGTCACAGCAGTCCGGGCCCATAACACTCCTCCGGCAAGAAAATGGATGATTTGTGTCCATCCACACAACACAGAAGAGGATGAGAAATCAGTATGCTTTCATGAGGTATGGTAGCCCCACATACACACACACACACACACACACACACACACACACACACACGCACACACACAACCTACATGCCAAGATAGCTGCATAGAAAGCACAGAGGCACACACCAACCTCTGCAGTCCCAGGCTGCTGGCATGGAGAGCCACCAACACACAGACCGATATCACAAATCAGCGCGGGTAGACATGTAGCTACCAAAAGACTATACAAAAATAAAAATAAAGCCTTAAATAAGTGTATAAGGGCAAGTGTGAATGACTGACAGATGCCACATATGGAAACACAGAAGTGAGGAGTGAAAGGTGCAGACATTCAGATATGCATAGATACAGGTATTTATGTAAACATGTTCACATACACCACACAGTGCGGCGATTAAAAGAAAAACTTCAACCAAACAATAGCATGTAAGAAAGTGCTGTAGTGATACTTCTAGTCCTCAGCTATTTTGGTAGTATAGAGGTGTAGGGGAGAGGTAGTCTGCCCCCTCCCCGGCACCCACTGTATGTGGGTCTCTATCTGATATGGTTTGCTCTGCACAGAAGCAGTTCTGATTTAGATGATAGATAGAGACCATTTATACAGTTAAACACGGTAGGGGTCTAAATGCTGTTCCCCGCAGAACACCAGATGCGAAAAAATGAGCATTTGATTGTCCTCACGCCTGTTTCTGACAAGCTAACAGATAAGAAACCATCCCACCGAATTCCCAGAAAACTAGAGAGCACGGATACAGATAGCAATGTACAGGAAGGGCTAGGATTTATTAAAGCAGATTTCTAAATATTAAAGAGATGGCAGCTGGCCCTGCTTTTCTCAGCAGACTTTGTAGGCGGGATATTGCTTGATAACCAAGATGAATGAGCACAGTTTATACCAGGGAGTTCTCAGACCCTACGACATCTGGGAAAGACTTCATGCAGGCATTAAGCCATCCCGTGCACTTCTGTACATCAGGGTATTTGGAACAGAGGAGATCTCATTGCCTAAAATCATACCCTCCTTACAGCCACCTCCAAGCCCACTATTAAAGACAACTCATTAGCTAGGAATGGTTTACAGCCTCCTAAAATTATCTCCTGAAATATGTAAACAAGAAAATATGCTCACCATCACTAATCGTTAGAGAAATACAAATTAAAATTAGTGTGGTAACACTTCACATCTACTGGAATGGAGATTTTGTGAGGTGTGTGTGTGTGTGTGTGTGTGTGTGTGTAAGTATAGATATGTGTGTGCAGGTGTACTCAAATGTGTGCATGCATCCACATAAAGATCAGAAGACCACCTCCATTCCTCAGATGCCATCTGTCAACCTCTTTCTCGAGATAGACTATCTCATTAGCCTAGAACTCACCCAGAAGGCTAGACTGTCGAGCCAGAAAGTCCTGTGGCAGACTGAATGTGGTGGTTTGAATGATAATGGCCCACAATGGGCTCATATATGTGAATGCTTGGTCCCCCCGATGGTGGAACTGTTTGGAAAGAATTAACAGGTGTGGCCTTGTTGGAAGAGATGTGTCACCAGGGGTGAGCTTTGAGATTTCAAAAGACTATGCCATTCATTCCCAGTTAGTCCTCTCTCTCTCTCTCTCTCTCTCTCTCTCTCTCTCTCTCTCTCTCTCTCTCTCTCTATCTATCTATCTATCTATCTATCTATCTCGCTCTCTCTCTCGCTCTGTCTCACTCTCGCTCTCGCTCTCTCCTTCTCCCCCTACCTATGTGCTCAGGGTAGGGGACCTCATGGTTGTTATCTCAACATGTCAGCTCTCAATTACTGCTCCAGTGCCATGCCTGCCGCCTGTTGCGTCCCCTCCCTGCGGTGATGGTCATGGACTCCCCCTCTGAAACTGTAAACTCAATAAACACTTTCTTCCATAAGTTGCCTTTATCATGGTGTCTTAGTATGGAAATAGAGAAGCAACTAAAACAATGAACCTCCTACAGTGCCCCGGACATCTCCCAAAGCAAAGAATGACCTGGACCAACATCGCCAAAGTAGAGAATCCCTGAACTATACGTGCAGTGTGTAAGAACCCTGATTGTGTATCAGCTTCCATCCCTGCCACAACTTCTTAATTCACCTGTGCACTCACTCAGCCAAAATAAAATTACCTGCTATCCTGGTTCACTGACTGCTTCCTTAGGACCTGGTGTGTCGAGTGCCCGTCAGAGCTTCTGGTAAACAAACAGAACAAGCAGGCAGAAAATGACAGGAGGTAAGAAAGTCTATGCTAGATGGGAAAACCAATTATTTAAAAGCATGAATGTTAGTGGCCCAAATCGTGTAAGCCAGCTAGAAGTCACAGTGATAATAACTAGTCTAAGGGTCACAGCTGCAGCCCTGAATTCAGTGAGTTTTACCGGACTAGCCTGAAGATGTCACTTGCTACCCAGAGATAGCTTGTTCAGTAAAGAACTTCATCCCTGCTTCCTCTTTCTTTTATCAATGTCTTGCTATGTAGCCCAGACTGCCTTCAAGCTTGCAATCCTCCTGTCTCAGCCTCCCTGGTGTTGGGAAACAAGCATGCATCATCATATCCAGCTTCCAGTTCTTCTTTCACAAGTGTTCTAAAGGAAAACTACCATTTCTTATGAGTCCAAAGCCACCCATAGATGGAGTTTTTTCATTCCTCCTTCCTTCCTTTCTTACCAGCAGCTCATGTTAGCCAAGGAGGAACCTTGTCTTAATGCATGTCCCTCTTCTACTCCAAACATCATATTGTTCTCTTCTTTGAATGTGGACAGAATCCATAACTTGTTTCCACTCTGTGTGATACAGAACAGGCGATGAGCTGTTTCCCGCCAAGAGCATGCTCATTGTGTAGGATTCTAGCTTGCTAACACACTGGAGGTTCCTCTGGGTGGATGAAGTGAGCAGGCATGCTAGAGAAGTTCACAGGTCAGAAACGGCAAAGCTAGACAGCCAGGCAACAACAAATTTAAGTGGCAATCAAAAGGGGGTGGAGGCTGCCAACAATGGTGCTAATGGGGGCTGAACTCTTCCCCAGTTAAACTTCCAGATGAAAACCCAGCCCTGCTGACCTCCGGCTTTCAGCCTTATAAGATCCTAGACAAAAGCCCCAATAAGATTATTCCTGGTCCTCTTACCCCTAGAAACCGTGAGATAATAAATGTGAATTAAGTCTCACCATCTGCAGGTTGTTCTTAGTAGGGCAATAGAAAGAAACCAACACAGAGGAGCTGTGTTGGCAAAGCCGTGTTCCTTGCCTCTAAACCATCCCCATTTACAGGGAGTCTTCCAGAAACAGGACTTATTCCTCAGCCATGAACCCAAGAGATGAGAAGTTCTGAGCCACCATTCTACCCAAGCGGCCAAAGATTTATGAATGGCTCTCGCTTCCATTAGGCTGTGGGAAAGGGCCAGGGTGCTTCTGCTCGTGTTTAGAAGTCCATCTGTTTCCATTCCTTGTCAGCGGTTTGCATAAGTGAGTGGTTTTATTTCTTGTGAGAAAGGAGGGAAAATGCACGGGCTGCCCCAGCACTAGAAGATTTGTCAAATAAAGCTTTTAATAATGGGTCTGTTTGACAGTTTTATAGTTCTTCAACTTCCCGGCCATTTGAAGGTGGTAGGTTTTCAATAAAAATTAAGTCCTTTTCCAAGAGAAACTCGGTCCCCTGTTATTTTAAAACAACTAGTCCAGGGTGCAGTGGAGCACCTTAATTCCACTACCGAAAGTAAATCTCCCTCCTTTTCCGTATTAATAACTCAGGCAATCCATCAGCCTGAGACGGACTGTGAGCTTTTTGCACTAGTATATCCAGGTGGCCTGATGAACCACATCTGTAACTAGACTTGCTGGGTGATCATTAGGCTGTTCCTGAAAACAAATGGCCTGGCCTTTCTGCAGCTTACTTAAGTACACCAGGGAAGGGCTGGCAGGCTAGACGTTGTTCTTTAATTTCCTGGGAGTCTTCAAAAGTTTCTCTAAGTGGAAGGAAAGCCTCAGAGATGAGCAAGAAAGCAGCATGTTAAAAGGGACCCAAGACTCAAGGTCTGGAGACCTAGGTTTTTACAGCAATCTCCATCACTCTCATCTTTGTATGATCATGGGTTCATCATCTCACTTCTCAGATTGTCATTCATCTGTCCATGGAAGAATGGTGTATTTGTTACTGTTCCATGGCTGTGAAAAATACACTGAAACAATTGAAGGGAAAAGGGGTTTTATTTCGTCCTCCAGTTTGAGTAAATACAGTCCATCTTAACAACTGAAGTATGGTCAGAGGTGGGGTGTAACCAGCCAAGAAGTAGAAAGAGATGAATGTTGCTCAGCTGGTTTTCTGTTCTCCCCTTCTTATTCAGTCTGTAATCCCAGGCCACACAGGATGGTGCTATACACTCTCAGGCTGGGTCTTCTCTCATCAGCCAAACCTGGAAATACTCTCACAGATATGCCCAGATGTGTGTCTCCTGAGTGATTCAAAAATCCATCCAAGTTGGCAATGAAGGTGAACCATCACAAAAGGTACAAAGAAAGCGAGCTCATGGCATGGAAGTTAAGATTATAGGGCTCAAATTTATCTTCATAACCCATCAAAATGATTAGGGGCCTTTGTGAGTGCCTGTGCACACCAATTCTCTCCTAAGAAGTATGCATTTTGAGAGTCTAGCAGTCCTTGAAAACTGAAGATGATTCATCTCTGAAAAGAACTTAACAAAGGTCTCCTGATTGTTACTGAGCACTTATTCCATTATTCTTAATTATGATTGTGTGTCCATTATCAGTCAAGAAAAACATACTAAGCACAAACCCATCAATTCATCTCTACTCTGCCAGAACCCCTATCAGATAAAACCCAGTGGGCCCTTTGTGGCACCCATTGCTTTTATACAGTAAATACCATCAGGTCTGGTGGCTCAGAGCATCGAATACTATTCCTGCTGTGAGGGAAGCAGTAATGGTTCAGAGAGTGAAGACTCATGGGTAAATAACAGATCTATTTTAAATTCTGCAACTACTTCCTTGATTAAAATGGACTTTTTATTAGAAATATAAAACTAATGCCATAAAAGGTATCAACTTTAAGACACTAAGGAGATGTTAACTAGCTGTCACCAATCTTGACCCCAATCCTGGATATTCAGGTTCATCCTCTACCAGGTCCGAGCTCTTTTCATCTTTAAGAGCTGTGGAGCCATTAACAACTAACCATCACTTCCCCAGACATGGCTTACCAATCTTCTCTAAGTCTCAAAGTCTGTGCAATTTCTTCCTAATCAAAACATCCCACCCTGGAGGGCAGCCCATTAAGATTCAAGAGGTTCTAAAGTGAGGGCTTTTTTTAAGATTCAGGAAGCAAACAACTCACAAGTATCAGGAAGTCTCAAAAACTTAGCAGCCTTAACCTCTTGAGCTGCCTAAAAATCACTCAAAGGGCTCCAAAGTTCCAGCTTTCATGAGTTGTCACCCATACTGGGGTGACTGTAGTGCTGCAGCTACCTTTGAGCCATCCATACCCCTGTTATGCAAGCCCTCACCCACGTGCATATCAGTAACTCCAATAAACTTATTGACTAACCAAGGTGGGCTTTGGTGGAATCATTGCTTTGTTCTGTTGTCAGTTTCCTATCAGGTAAGCAGATATTTATTCTCGTCTTCTCAGTGTCACACAGCAGTCTAAAGTCCCCTCTGGACTACAGGTCCCTCTACATCATCCAGCAACCACTTAGTTTTCTCATTCTGTGAGTTTAAATTGATCAGTATGATCTTTATGATTCTTTTTTTCCAGGCTGGAAAGGCAGTGCATTTACATTTATTTATTACATTAAGATAACATTTCAATGAGATTTCTGAATCCCAGGCATCCTAAAAACTGTACAGCTCTTTTCCATCTCTCCTACCTACTCATTTGTACAGGACACTGTATCTGGGACCCTGCTGTCTGCAGAGGTGTTAACTCTGCCACAGTGTCTGTTCCAACAGAGGAACCTGCCTGGAACAGTGTGGCCCTATTTTGATCCCCCTCTGTCATTCCTCGCTGGAATTTAATTGGATTTTTCTCTTCCCTTTGTTAGTTGAAATCCCATCATAAAAATCTCTCCAAGAGCAATCCATTTTCATTGGCGTCACTCCAAAGGACATTATGAAGAGGTCTGACAGAAAAGGTGTTCTCTGCATTCCTACATAGAACATAAATATTTGACTTGCAAGAGATTTTTCTTTCTGATATGGATTACTTTACACTATTCTCTGGAGGGGAAGTTGAAGAGAGGTCCCCAACTTGCTGTTTCTGGTGGAGATCAATTCATCAGTTGTTTTCATGCAGGAATTCCAGACATGAAATTGCTTGGAGATTCCAGCAGGGCAGAGTTTCATAAGATGTGGCCCACACACCACCTTAATCAGACCTCCTAGAAAACCTGATAAAAATTCAGATCCCAGCACTCAACCTCAGGCCTATCTAACCTGAATCTCTTGTGGGTTGAACCTGAGAGTCCATCATGTTAACAGTTACGCAATGGTTCTCAAGTTTAGGGCAATCAGTTAAGGTGCTGGAGCAGGGGGGGGGGGAGAAAGACAGTCTCAAAGTAGATATTTACTGAATGAGGGAAAGTAAATACTTGCTATCTCATCAGACACTTGAATTACGACATTCCAGCTAAGGGAACACTCCTATATTCTCACAGGAATGGCCTCTTCGTTTAATTTACCCTTTCTTTCTTCCTTGTATCCAACACCACAAATCCTATGTGTGAATGTTTGTTTAGCCTTTCCAAAAGTTGAACACCAGAACTAAGGGAAAATATTTTTACTTAAATATAGTATGTGCGTGTGTGTGTGTGTGTGTGTGTGTGTGTGTGTGTGTGTGTGTGTGTGTGTATGCCTGAGACCTTTCATATCTGTTCACATGAACTTAACCAATTACATACAGAACAGATTTGAGAGGCTAGGGAGATGATTCAGCAGGTCAGAGTACCCATGCCTGGTGGCTCCCAGCCTCAGGTAGCTCCAACTCCAGGAACTCTGGTGCCCTCTTCTGGCCTCCACAGGCACCTACATACATATCACACACAAATACACAAACACATATGCACATACATATAAATAAAAACATCGGTTCTGAAATACTTAAGCAAATACTGTAACAGATTGATATGGGCATGCAAAGTAATTACAATGCATCACTTTACTCATTATTCATAGTGCTGTAAGGCCAAAATGCACCATGCATTTGAAAATATATTAGAAATGGCCAGGCCTAGTTGAAGGAAACCACAAGACATAAAATTGACTAAACTCCTAAGAACGTAGTATGTAGAAAAGTATGTAGAAGAAGGAATGTTAGAATGAGCCACAGAGTCCTGGAGTCTTAAACGAGAAACAGCCTGCTTGCCCCATCAGTGTGGTATTTCCTAGACCTCCTTTAGACTGATATCGGGGTGTTACAGTTTTTCTTCAAGAAGCCCTGAAAATTTTCCCAATCTCAACTATCTCATACATTTAACCCTGCTACTTCCAAAATGTTCCTAACTTTGGATTCAATGTGGCTTTTATTGTGGATGAAAGCTGCATATAGTATTAACATTACAGCCAGCATCAAGTCCATCATTTCCTTCAGCAATTTCCTGGTGATACAGTCTAGAACTGGCTCCTTCTTGGGCATTCATTTGGGGAATAAAGAGTTGGAAACATGTCTGTAACTTTAACACACATTGTCCTATAGTTTTCCAAAAAGCGTCACACCACATACCAGAATTTTCATTGCATTGGCAGAGACCCAGGAAAACTATTTAAAGGGGGATTTATCATGGCTCCATCTCAGAGGATTCAACCCTAAAATTAGCTAGATCCACTGCATTGTGCCTGAGGTGGGGGAGAATACCATGACTGCAGCAGCATACCATGAAGAAAGCTACTCCCTTCCGAGCAGCCAGGAAGGAGAGAGAGAAGAGAACATGAGAGAACCCAGGGAAGGAGTCAAAGACAAACTCCATCTCTTCAGGGAAGATCTCGGGTGACCCACTTCTCCCAGGGCCAAAATCAAGCTATTGGCATGCCACAAACCTTCCAGAGTCACAAAAAAGAATCCATTCTTTGCTTGCTTCAGCTGCTGAAGGCTACCCACTGTCTAGTGAGCCCTCTATCATCAGAGCCTACAGCATCTCTCTTACCCTAATTCAGCTATTACTTCTCTCCCTTTGGACCTGTCTGACTACATTGAGTTCATCCAAATAACCCAGAATAAGCTTTCCATTCTAAATCTAGCTGAGTGGCCATGTTAATCTCATCTTCGACCTTAATCCCCCATTTGCAACAGAGTAATACATTCACAGCTTCCAGAGTCTTGGATATATATATCTTCAATGGACTAGTATTCTGCCCACCACACCATTTACCTGCAAACATCTGTGTGGGATCCATTCACAGAAAGATTAAGATGTCCACACATCTGTATGGACACTTCTTAAATAATTTGGAAACCATGTCCTAAATATCACCTTGTCCTGGGTAGCAGAATCTGTGATAGAGTTTGGATGGCAGGACATTTAGCTAATGCTATGGAGATCAGCATCTGATGAAGGGTGGATAGAGAGGGAAGATTTGAAGAGAAGGAGCATTGAGTATAATGTAGACGGAATGAAAGACTTGGAAGATGCCACTAGGGGGATGAGATGGCTGTCCAGAGTGTTCTCAGCTTGTCTGGCCACACACTAGAGGGTGGCACTTTGGGCAAGGCAGGTTTTTTCAGCTAAGACCATCCTCTAAGAGCACTGGCAGCTGAAGGCCGCCTTGGGAAACACTTATAGCACCAAGGAAGCAATTTCCTGGTCCTATTGTCAGAGAAGCTGGGGTTCCTTCTTAGGGGTTCTTAGGCAATTAATAACACTTCTAAAAACTGACTCAGATGAAAACTCAAGAACAGTTTTATAAAAACAAAATAACAAAAAAAAAAACTTTAGAGGAAAATAACAGAACAGGCATGCTGAAAATCCCACAGTTGCCAGGAAGGGACAAGTTGGAGAAAAATTCAGTTTTTCTAGTAGTCAAGCAGGTCAGGACAATAGCAAGAAAAGCCAGAGTACAGAGTAGTATGCTGATCAGAGAGCAAATTTCAGAGGGTACCTGACTCCACACTCTTGTGGTCCAAGAACTGTGTCTGGAACACACGGTTAAAAACAGAAATAAAGGGCCAGGCATGGTGGTGCGCACCTCTAACACCAGCTGGCTGATCTCTGTGAGTTCAAGGCCAGCCCAGTCTATATTGTGAGTTCTAGGATAGTAAGAGCTACAATGCGACACCCTGTCTCAAAAAAAATGAAATTGAGACTGCTTATTAAGAATTTAAAAAAGCAGGGACTGGAGAGATGGCTCAGTAGTTAAAAAGCATTGGCTGCTCTTCCAAAGGACCTGGGTTCAATTCCTAGCAACCACATGGTAGCTCACAACCATCTATAACTCCAGTTCCAAGGATCCAGTGCCATCTTCTGGCCTCTGCTGGCACTAGGCATGTGTGTGGTACAGACACACATTAAGGCAAGACACATTAAAAAAAATAATAAATTTTTTAGAGAGTATGTTTCTTTTTAAAAAGAAAGAATAGAAAAGCAACCATACTGTTGCACTTTTGTGGGTACAGCTTCCCTGACATATCTAAAAGACACCAGTGACCATACCAGATGACACTCCAGGGTGAATGGGGAAATTTCACCAGGCTCCACACTGAAATGAAGAGCTACAGGCAGTCAATGGCAAATTGAAAAGAGAACCCATTATATACGAGCAACACTAAATGAACTTTGTGTGTGTGTGTGTGTGTGTGTGTGTGTGTGTGTGTGTGTGTGTGTGTATGTGTGTGTGTGTGTGTGTGTGTTTGCAGGAACAAAGAGCAAAAGTGTGTCTGGAGTTACAGAGGGTTATGAGCTACCTTAAATGGATGCTGGAACCAAACCCTGGTCTCCTGAAGTGGAATTTGTTTGTTTGTTTGTTTGTTTGTTTGTTTGTTTCAGGAAGGGCCTTGTGGCAGTAGAGTAGGAACTAAAAGGATAAATCAATAATAATCAAAAAGAGGCCATCAGTTTGAGAGGGAGTGGGGGATCCAGGAAGGACTGGAGGGAGGACATGGGGGGGGCGCTGAAGACAAGACAGGGAAGGAGGCAGTGGTGTCGCTGTATTTGGACTCAATTGTTAATGAAAACAGATACATCAAGATTAACATTGAAAGAAGGCAGTGTGCAGAGAAAATTAGAATTGCTTCCTTCCCCTGGCATCATCAAAACAGAGGAGGTTGGAAAACACCGCACACTACAGAGCCAGACGGCTCGTGGACGCTTTCTTCAGCTCACTAGCCCACTACGATTCTAGAGAGTGCTTTTTCCTTTCTTCATTGCTTGGCATGACTTAGAAGGTGCAACTTTTTCCCACCTCCTCCTGGCAGCTGCCAGGACTGTCGCCTCTCCTACACTGTTTTCTCTTATACTCTAATAAAATTATCCTTGAACATCCTTTTGAGCCCTTTCTTAATTTTTTGATTAATGAGACTACAAACCCCGAAATGGAGCCCCAGTTTCCCCAGTAACCATCTCACTATGTAGCCCAGGTGACAAAGCTCAAATGCACAATCCTCCTGCCTCAGTCTCCCCAGTGCTGGAATCACAGCTGTGCACCATCATATCAGAGCACACTCTTCCTGACCAGATCAGCTTCTTTCTTCTCCCTTTTCAAAACTTCATCTACATCTCAGGTTTCCTTCCCTTTTTTCTGGATATTTCTCTCTTCTCCGGCTGGTTCTCCTCTGCCTTATAAATGAACTCCATGATCCCACTTGGTCTGTTTCCTTATTTATTCATTTGATTTCCAAGCTGACAGTGAAAATACAGCCTGACTTTTCCAGAGCAAAGCAGACAGTTTTGAACCACAGCCGACATAGGTTAAGCTCTGCTAAACTCTCCGACATGAGGATTATAAATTAAAGGTCAATCCATTCTTTCACATGGCTGCTATCGAAAAAAAAGAGAAAAAAAGAAAAACTTGCAATGTACTAGATTCAGATGAATTGCAGTCTGATGTCAAGCCACAAAAGAAATGCCAGTGTTAGAATAAAGATCTGTTTCCAACAGCGTCCTTGGACAGGGCCTGACCCTGATGATTCATCCAGAGTCCCCTTAATCACACATTTGTTCTTGCTCCTACCTGTAACTCAGATGCTCACTAGAGAGCTGCACACCTGCTCCAACCCCAGTTCACACCCACTCCTACCCCAGTTCATACCTACTCCCACCCCAGCTCCCTGTCCAGCCCCATGGCAAGCAAGGGTCTATATGACCCAAGGAGACTTTACAAAGCTTCTCCAAAAAATAGATTTCCACTCCCCAATGCAGCAGTAGTCAGAGTGACAAAGGACTGACCTCCCCGCTCCCCCAGAGTCAGCAGCCCAGAGTGACTATTGCACTTTTAGCACTAGAAAACACTAACAAGGGACCTAACTCTGCCAAGTCCAGAGACGTGCAGCCACCAGGGTTGAGCTACTTGACTCAAATATCACACCGACCCAGCCAGGAATGCAAGGCTGATGATTAACTTCCTTCAGTGTCCTGCAAAGCACCAGCACTGTGTCCTTTGTGCTCATTGGCAAGTCTGTCAGGTAAGAGGGTCAGGGTGATTATGTGTATGGCAATTCTATTTGTGTTTCTTTCACAAGACTACACATATGCAATGTCTCCACACAGAACATGTGCTATGGATGAGAGGTTTAGACACAAACAGACCTGAGAGCCAGGTCTGACCCGAAGGCCATCTCAAATGTACCCAGAATCCAGAAGCAGTGAAAGCATCCTTTTCCTCCTCCTCGCAGGATATTTTTCAGGCTTAGGATCTGCTTCCAATGGAGCCACAGTTGCTTGTCCCCCATCTTCATACCTTCTATTCCCTGTCATTTCTCCCTGTTAGTGTTTATATCCTACATATGCTATGGCTGGGGAATTTATTTCATTATTGGAAGCCAAAGTGAGAAAAATTGACCTTTCCCCTGTTTTTTCAAAGCTCCACCCCTCTCCTGCCTCTTTAAGATGTTTTGAGTGTAAAACATCACCCCAGATAGACTCATGTGTCTGAAGATTTGGTCCCCAGATGGTGTCACTGTTTGGGGAGGTTGTGGATTCTTAAGGAGCTAGGGCCAAGCTGGTAGACAAATACTACAGGCTGGGCCTTTCAGAGCTATATCCCACACCCCATAGTGTCCAGCTTGCTGCTTTCTGTGCCTCCAACATGTGAACAAGCCATTCCACGAGATCTTGCTGCCATGAGAAGCAGGCTGATTCGGCAACCATGCCTTCCCACCACAATAAACTGAAGATAGGCATCCTTTCTTCCTTAAGTCAGGTATTCTTTTCCCAGCACAAAAAAAGGTAACTAATATACCTTTCTTCTCTACCCTGGAAGACATATTTACCTGTCTGCAGCCAGCTAATCTCGTAGGCCCAATGTTACAGTGTCGAAAATACAAATGACTTTTTCTTCAGAGCAGTGGCCACCAGTTGGTTTCCCATGCTTGGGTGAGTGGCCCCACAATTATGTGCATGCAGAGAAGTACTAACTGGAATTAGTAGATTACTAAAAATAATACATTAAAATTAATTTAATTCACCCTGAGTGGTGATCATGGAAAGGAACAGAGACCCTGCTGTGGATATCACTCTGTATGCTGTGAATGTGTTGCTCTAATTTGGTTGATAAATAAAATGCTGATTGGCAAGTAGCCAGGCAGGAAGTATATTACAGGCGCGACAAGGAGAGAAGAGAATTCTGGGAACAGGAAGCCTGAGTCAGGAGTCAGGAGTCAGAGAGACACAGAGGAAGCAAGATGTAAAAGTACCGGTAAGCCACAAATGGGTTAATTTAAGACATAAGAACAAGATAGCAAGAAGCATGCCACACACATACAGTTTATAAGTAATATAAGTCTCTGTGTGTTTACTTGGGTCTGAGCGGCTGCAGGAGCTGGGTGGACACAGGAAAACCCCAACTATGAGAACCCCTCCCTTTCCACAGATTTTTGTCATTTGCGATTGAGAATTCAAAAGGGGCAGAAAAGAGGGAGAGATGTAAATAAACTCAACGATCAGCGATATCACATGAGCATTGCTACAAGTTTCCCTCTTGTTTTAAATATTTTTAAACCAAAAAAGAATCAAACCATGTATAAATTTTCAGCCTGCTTTTTTTTTTTACTTAATTTTTATGGTAAGCATTCCCCTGTGTCATTAAATGTCACTTGAAAATGTGATTATAGACGTGTTGGTTAATATTGAGTGTCAACTTGATGGGGGTCTAAAATCAACTATGAGATGCTCGCCCCGGGTTTGTTTCTGAGGGAGCTTCCAGATCAGTTTAGCAGAGGTGAGGGACCCACCCTAAATGCGAGTGTGCTGCAACATAGGCTGAGGTCCTGACTGAAAGGAAAGGAGACAGTGAACCAGGACCAAGTTTCTGCTTTTTGGCTGAAGACACAACATGACCTCCTGCTCCCGCTACCTCACTTTCCCCATCATGGTGGGCTGTGCCCTCAAAGTGTGAGCCAACACAAGCCCTTCGTTCCTTAAGTGGCTTTGGTTGGGTATTTGTCACGGCCATCGAAAAGTAACTAACATGACAGTTGTGCCAGCAGAAACTCCAAAATGTGCCTATTGTCCTTTTATGATTGCCATATTGTCATCAAACTTGGGAGTCACAGCCTATGCCCAACAAGCCACAACTTGCCACGGTGGCTGAGTAACCAGTTCAGAGAACCAAATTAACAGGAGAAAGCAGGAAAAGGAAATGTATTCAATGTAGCCATGTGGGGAAGAGACTGTGAAGTGCAGTGGAGACTTTCCCAAGTCCTGACATGAGAGTATGGTTTAAACAGAAAGCAATAGATAGGCATAACTAAGCTTTCCAGCCAGGCCTGGCCCCTGCCTATGGCAGTGTCCCTCCTTTAAGATCAGCTGACTAGTAAATCTTTCTCCAAGAGGCAGTTTCCTCTTCTGAAAGCTATCACGGCTCCAGCCATTTCTTCTCCCAGCAAGAGATTCCTAGGGAAAGAAAATATAATTTCTAGAGGTCTATTCTTTTAATAGTCTGACAGCCAAAGAGGAGAGCATAAGAGTCTCTTTAAATGTATATTAATTTCTGCCTGTCAGGTCAGTTATATACATATGCACCCACACACATGCAAACATGCATACAAAGACATGTGCACTCCACACACGTACAGACACATACAAAAATCTTTAACTACTCACTCTTTCCATTTTGCAAAGTATTTTAAGAAACAGAATTGAAAAGGTGATAGAAGACAGGAAGAAAGCAATGGACCCCAAGAGCTCTCCCTGAAGTCTCTCACAGACTCCTCACTCAAATGTGTGCAGGGTGTGAGTTTTCTTCTGTTGTGCTGATGAACAACCTATGGCTCAGAAAGGCTAAAATCGATCCCAGGGATATTCAAACAGCAAGAGGCAAAACAATGACAATTAGCATTTATTAAATGATCTGCTATGAGCTGAATCTAGCAGTCCCATATGGCAGGCAAAATATTAGATCCATCAAGAAGTAATTTAGGGTATGGAGCTGGGCTCTGGGCATGCAATGCTGTATTCCTCTACCCGCATCTCTCTAGGCCACCTCTGTTTACTTGGTGATGAGCCACCCAACATGCAGCAGGAAACACAGACCTGAGATTTGCTTC
The DNA here is from genome assembly GCF_004664715.2 of Peromyscus leucopus. Classification (NCBI taxonomy): domain Eukaryota; kingdom Metazoa; phylum Chordata; class Mammalia; order Rodentia; family Cricetidae; genus Peromyscus; species Peromyscus leucopus. The sequence goes on from NC_051086.1 coordinate 23,245,870, forward strand.
CTAACTGAGCCTCACAGATACTCACATAAGGTCAGCCGAGGCCCCATAGCCAAGGTGAAGACTTTATGAGGAACAAAAGATTTGTCTGTGGTTGAGGTTAATGTTACTTTTCTCATCTTGTTCCTCCATCCTGTCTTCATATCCTTCTCTTCTCTGTAGGGAGGGTTCGGTGACTGAGAAACACTCTCCTCCATGCATTTGGGAGACATCCTTCTCTATCCATTCATCAGTAACCGCAGGTTGAGTGAGGTCTCCACTGCCCAAAATCCCCAAAACTAACCAAGAAATATCAAGTCCCAATCAGACTGTGTTTCAACAATGACAACAATAATCAGATATTCTATTTAAAATACAATCCAGTGTGGCTGGTTTGATGGCTCAGTGGGTCCTAAGAGTACTTGACAAACAAATGTAAGAACCTGAGTTGGAATCCCCAGAACTCATGTAAAAAGTAGGACATATCTGCATGGGGGCTTATAACCCCAGCTTTGGTCAGGAAGGGAATCAGAGCATTGCCAGGACTTGTTGGCTGCCAGCCTAGCTTTAGATTCAGTGGGAGACCCTGCTTCCAGGTAATGAGGCAGAGAGTGATAGAGCTAACACACACACACACACACACACACACACACACACACACACACACACGCCACAAATACATACATATACACAATAAATAAATCAGTAATTATAGTTTCTAATGAGAAAATTAAAAAATATTTGAACTCCTGGAACCCATTCTTAGAAGTTCTCACTCACTGAGCAGTGAAGGGACCTGGCTCTGCACTTTAATTGAGAATTCCCACATGGTTCCAGTGGGTGAGCACATTTCAAGACATTTTGGTGTAGGAATATTTGGGGGGGGTAAAACAAAGGTGTCACCTGACCCTCATGAGATTGGAACAGCCTGAGAACCATGTTGTCATAGTATCATAGCAATAAAGTCTACATCCCTATGAGGATACCACCGCAATTTTCTCTCTGTCTAGGTTAGCAGGTAAATTTGATATGCAAATGAAGATGCCACCTGCTGAGATGAAGAGGAAATGATCTGAAGTTTTCAGTTTTTATTAGTGTGTTTAATTTGTTTAGAATGAATCAGAGGATATACTAGGGAAGACTAAAGTCATTGCTTCTTTTCCAATAAACAACAATTTTTCTGGATTAATATCTTAAATTGGTGCCTCCTGTTGATTGTTTTTGTTTTTTGTTTGTTTTTGCTTTGCTTTTGCAGTGCTGGAGATGAAACTTGGGGCATTGGGAATGCTCAGAAAACACTACAACTGAGCATGTTTTTTTTAGATAGGGTCTCATTATACAGACCAGGTTGGGCTTGAACTCACTATCTTCTCACCTCAGCCCCTGAGGTGCTGGGATTCAGGTCTGTGGGGCCTTCTCCGTGGGAGTCATTCATGGTAAATGTGAAAATTAAGCCCATTGGTTTTGATTGTTTCTTGTACCAGTAGAGCACTTCTAGCTTTTTAGAGCACTTTGTGATAGGGTTAGAAAAGTATCCATCTTCCAGATGTCGACTTATCCCTTTCTTCTTGTCAAAATCCCTGTATAATCTTACCTGTCCATTCTTCTGGATGATGGCAACAGGATTTTTTTTTTTTAACATCCTGGGAAGTCCCAGTGAGATTTTGATTGTGGTACTGTAAGCTTGTATGTAAATTTTGAGTTACTAGCACCTGGACATTCTTTCACCTTCTCATTTAAAACAGAATTACACTCTCAAATATGTTCCACCCTCAAATATATACAATACAGTTTGTATGCATTTGTTCACATGAACAACACTCATTGAGTGCCTTCTCTGTGTCTTGCAGCTGAGGATAAATAATTTCTCTGCTTTGACTTCTTATTAATGATTAGTGACAGTTTAAAGTATTTACTGTGTGTTTTTGACTATCTACTTTTTAAATACTTTAGTGAATTGATTACTCTTAGAATTCTGGTGTCAGCTAAGAGTTTTCTTTCTAATAGATGTCCATGTTACTTCTGTTTCATATTTTATTGTTATCCCAAACCACTTCAGACTATCCCAAATGAAGAAATACCTTAAGGAATTTATAATTTTAGTGGGGGGACTTGTGCACTTCCCTATTATCAAAGATGTTGACTGCTTATTTTAAATTAACACTTTATCATGTTGGGAAAATGTCTGTTATGGATATTGTGGCCCACATTTGTCATCTCAAAGCTTGTGAGGCTGAAGCAGGAAGATTCTGAGTTGGAGGCCACTAAGATACATAGTGATACCCTGTCAAAGGAAGAGGGGCTCCTGTAGGTGGAGTCCAGCCACCTCTGGACTCCTGTAGGTGGAGACCAGCCAGCTCTGTCCCATCAGCCAACCCCCAAATAACTACACAGAGATTTAGTATTAATTGTAAATGCTTGGACAATAGCTTAGGCTTGTTTTTAGATAGCTCCTATAACTTAAATTAATCCATTTCTATTCATCTATGTGCTACCCTGAGGTTCATTTACCTCATGTACATACTTCCCATCTGCTCACTCTGCATCTCATAGCATCTCCTCATGACTCCTTTAACTCTGTCTCCTTTCTTCCCAGCATCCTCTTAGTTTGGCTTTCCTGCCTAACCTCTTTTTGCCTAGCTACCAGCCAGTCAGATCTTTATTAATCCAATCAGAAGGCACCTTGGCAAAGGCACATCTTCATAGTGTATTTATTAAATGTTATTCCATAACATTTCCCCCTTTTTGTCTAATTAAAAAAAAAGAAAGGTTCTATCTCTAACATAGTAAAGCTATATAAAATAAGAACGATTATCAAGTAATGTCTAAATAGAAAGGAAAGGTAATAACCATAACAAAAGTGAAACTATATACAGCAGGAACAATTTATCAAGTATGGATTACACTCATAATGTCTAGTCCATATGTAAATTGGCAAAATTAGAGAAATTACTCCATCAGCTATCCTCTCCTGAAGAGTCCAAAGTTTTGTACCTAATTTACTTTCTACCATGATTTGGGGGAACTACAACTATAACTAACTGGTCTTCAACCCCCTCAAAGACCTGAAAAAGGATATAATATTACCTACATAATATTATAGGAAGTGCATAGCAAATGACTTTCAAAATTAAGAGAAATGACAAAAACAGATGGCTGCCTGGACAGTTACCCCAGGCTTCATCTGTAATGTTGGGCCATCCTTCTTCAGCCTACAGGCCTAGAATATCTGACAGATATTTCTGTGAAGCAGGAATTTTGAAGGACTGTCCTGCCTGTCTTGGAAAAGTTCATCAGTCACATTCATTTGTATCCTGCTTATCCAATTTGGACAGCATACTGTCAGCAGTCAAGGCAAGGGCAGTTTCTTGCCCAGTAGCTAACTTTTGCAGCAAAGAAAGTAAACTCCATATGGAGTTTTTTCAATGCCCATCATCTTCTCTGAAGTAGATTGGTGCTGCCAGGAGCAGACGTGTCTCATTGTCATAAAAAGCCTTATATTACTCAAACATCTTAAATACAATATTCTGTAGATCTCTGACATGTTTGAAGATGACCTGACTATCTAAAATATATCTGTTTGACCTTGAAAACATACCTACCATGACTACGAGTTTCATTGTAATAGGTGACTAATGATTAACCTGCATTTCTTTATTATACTAAATAGTTTGCAATAGTAACTTTCAAGGACTAGAAATTTACATTACATTGTTAAATGAGGTACATAGGTACAATACTTTAAACAAGAGTAGAAATGTACGTACAGTATTTTCTAACAAAAATAACCTTAAATTTGTTTCAATATACAAAATATCTTAAACAAAAGTAAAAACATATATACAATATAACAAAAATAATGTTAAGTTTGTACCAATATACAAAAATCCATACCGATGTAAAATATTTAAGACTAGTAGTTGCTTTTTTAGTTTACAAGTAGATTCAATAATCTACCCTTATCCTATCATTTATATATCCCCCTTTTTATTTTCAGAATGAGATCCCCAAATCTAATCTTCTTTGTTCAGCTTTTTTTCCTGACCATTACCAATAGCAACTTGTAACCAATCCCCCTAAGTGATGACAAATATCTATAACCCATGGAATGACCAAGAACTACCCACTCTACCTCTTAAGAATGTGGGCATCATGTTCTTAAAATTATTTCCTGTTGTCTGGGGGCAATGGTATCTTTATTGGATCCTGAGAAAATTGGAATAATAATCGAGTCCTGGAAGAGCTAGCTAGCTGTATCATTTGTTGTCCAGACTCTGTATAATGGGAAAGTGTAGGCTTATCTCACATCCTGGCTAGAATAGTCTGTGAGGCTGGACCATCTCAGCTAGCCACCTTGAAATTGTTCTGAGCAGTTTATAGTCCAAAGATGATCTTTAAGTGGTGCTTGTCAGCTTAATGCATTTCCAAAATCCAAGTGGAATAGTTACTGTGGGGCCCCATCAGCCTTTTGGAGACTTCAAAGGTTAGGAATGGTTATGGTTCACTTCAGAAAACTTAAACATTTTAAATCTCATATGCAACAGATCTTGGAGAGGTTAAAGGACCACAATTTATTAAGTACATCCAGAGTACACAAACTTAATTCTTAGATACCTGATAGAGACTCAACCTCAAAATCATACACAGGAAGCTAAATAAAGCCTTTTTTCTAGAATTAGTTCTCTATAAGACCATTAATATTATGACAGAAAGTTTAAAATATATATATTAATCTTATAAATTTTGAGATAATATTTATGCCTTAAGAAAAATTTTAAAGAGTCAAAATAAAACCAAAGTATTATGTGAATAGTGGCAATAGAATAATCCCTTAATTTTGCGTTTTTCTCTCCCATATCAGGTGGCTTTTCTGTCATGAGACAGAGATTTTGGATTTTGCTTTAACAAGCATGCTTGGGTTTTGAGAAGGAGAGAGCTATGCTCCAACTCCAAAGCTAATTTTTAATTGAACTGAGACTACAAAAAGACCATTTGTCTTATATGTCTGTAGAGAACAGCAGAAACAAACATTGGTGAAGATCTATAAAATTTTAGCCCGTTGGAAATGTGCTATATCATTAGGCCAATTTACTCTTTTTCTTGGGACATTTTCTCCTTCTCCTTCTCCTCCTCCTCCTCTTCCTCCTCCTCCTCCTCCTCCTTCAGATGTCTCATTTGTCCAGTGGTCTTCAGATTCCTTAGCTAGATGCCTTCATTCTCCTGGAAAGACAAAAACAAAAAACAAAACACACACACAAAAGAAAAAAATCCTGCCCCAACCCTAACTTTGGGAAGTTTCCTATGGTGATATTTTATTTGTCCTGAAATGTGATTTTATTTATATGTTAATAAATAAAGTTGCCTAGGGATCAGAGCTAATAGCAAGCCATAGCAGAAATTGGGTGATGGTGGTGCACGCCTTTAATCCCAGCACTTGGGAAACAGAGCTAGGCAGATCTCTGTGTGTTCAAGGATACAGCCAACATGGAGACACACGCCTTTAATGTCAATACCAACCATAGAAGACCTGAAGGTCTGTATATATGGGCAGTGACGAGGAGGTCATGTGGTTGAGTTTACAACCAATGAGAAGGAGAATAGAAAGTTAATAAAAAGTACAAACACGCAGGAAGTAGGTCTCTTGCTGAGGAGGACAGCAGCAGCAGTGAAGGATAAGGTTTTTAGCTCTTAGCTATTGCTCTGACCTCTTGGGCTTTCATCTTTGCATTGGCTCTGTGTTTCTTATTTAATAAGATGGTTACATCTACAGTTTCCTTTTTGGCAAGTTACATCTGATCAAATGAAAGGCAGTTGGTAGTCTTATATGTTAGTTTAGATTGAATGGCCATGCTGTTTGATGAACTATCTCTTCTTTTAATCAAGAGGTCTCTCCTATTTACATCTAATCTTTATCAATTTTGATGGTATCCATAGCTTTTCTTCTCCTGTGGAAACAAAAGCAAAGCCTCTTCCTCAATGTAATGCATATTCTGGTTTCCATTCTGAAATCAAGATACTTTTAAAATATATAGGTTGGTTTAATCTAGCAGCTTTCATAATCCAATGTGTCTCAGCAGCTATTGTTGCTTCATCACCAATCAGAAAAATTAAAGACAACACAATAACATAGAGGATCCAGATTCCCCTTGTATTTTCCATCTTTATGTGGCTTTTTAAATTTTATTTTATTCCTTTTTTAAGGACTTTATTATTTTTGAACTATTTTTAGACTGTCTATACTCTTTCTCTTTTCTTTCCCAAGCCTATATATTTTTCAAACATATCATAACCCATTTAGAGGTTTTTTCTATCTTGATTTGTCTTTATGGCATATCTGTGATCTTTTTGTCTGCATAAGCAAAACTTAAACCCACCATGCAGCTTAGTTCATGGTGAGCTGGCAAGGCTCACTCTGGTGGCTCAAGTCCACAGCAAGCAGCACAGAGATGCTTCTCTGTGCCATGGCCTGTGTGAGTGACTGCAGGATTAGGAAACTGTGTTTGGCTCCATTTTTGTGTGTTTGGAATCTTTTCTTAAGCTTTATTAGGTTTTATGTGGATATACATAATCAAGCCCCATGCCGGGTACCATTCGTAGGTGGAGTTTTGCTTCAGGACAACCAGCCAGCTCTGTCCTGTCAGCTGGCTCCCAAATAACCATACAGGGACTTAATCATAAATGCTTAGCCAATAGCTTAGGCTTGCTTTTAGCTAGCTCCTATAACTTAAATTAACACATTTCTATTCATCTATGTGCTGCCCCAAGGTTCATTTACCTCATCTATGTACTTCTCATCCTGCTTGCTCATGGCATTTCCTTGTGACTCCCTTAACTCTGTTCCCCTTCTTCCCAACATCCTCTTAGTTTGGCTTTCCCACCTAACCTCTTTTGCCTTGCTACTGGCCAGTTAGCTCTGTATTAATCCAATCAGAAGGCACCTTGGCAAAGATACATCTTCATGATGTACAAAAAGATTATTCCATTAAAGGGTCCAATTACTCTTTAATTTTGACTGATATTGAGATGGAGGAGAAAATCAACAACAAAATATGCTCTAAAATGTCATAATGAAATATAATATTTTGGATGACGATTTCAAAACAAATAATAAAACCCCACAAGATGCCTTTAGCGTGGCTTATGCTAACCAGATCAAAGACATCACCAAAGACTTGACATCTGCCTCCCTCATTTCTTTGCTCTCCGAAACACCAAAAGGAGACACTGGCCTGTGGCAACAACATGGCTGCCAGATACGCACGTCTTCAGAACGCATCTTCTGGGGAAAGAAAGGGAGAATTTTCTGAGAATTTCTGCAGGAAAGAGGGAATTTTCTATCTATTCCTCCTAGAATCTCAAACTCATTCTAAGGGAAGGATTCCAACTCAGGAAGCTCAGCTAGAGACCACCCAAGGTCAACCTTAGATAGCCAGAAGGTGAGGACTAGGACACATCTGGTTTGTGTTACATGCGTTCATAATCCTTGGTCAGAGGCTAAGGTCATCTCCAAAAGAAGAGGAGATGGGAAGCAAGAAGTAGCATTGCCCACCGGGACTGAGTCCTGCTCCATGGGCTTGATAGCGCATTTGGGCTCCATTACTCAGCTTCCTTGCATTCAAAATGTGACTAACAGGGGCTGGGGAGACAGCTTGGTCAGTACACTGCTTACTGCACAAGGATCCTCAGAACCCCTGGGGAAAGCTGGTCATGTCAGAGACCTGCAATCTCAGTTCTGAGGAAGTAAAGACAGGAGGATCCCTGGAGCTCATCAGCCAGTCAGTCAGGGAGACAGGCTGTCTCAGAAGATAAGGTAGAGAGTGATTAAGGAAGGCATCTGACATCAAGCTGTACACACATATGCATGCACACACACACATGCACACACACACACACACCAAAGAAAGAAAAGACTGGATAATGTCTCTCCATGGGACTCGCTTAGCCTCAAATGGGATGTTGTGTCTGAAGTGCCCCATACAGTGACTACTCAAGAAATACACATCTAGTCACCCATCACCGTCATTTCCTGATCTTTGTGCCTTAGGAAAACCTACTCCTTGAAGTAAGAGACCAGGTTTCTGCTCAACCCCATCCTGTGGGATTTGGACAGAGTAGAAGAAGAAAGCTCACCACCCTGAAGTTCATTGTGAGTGTTAGCATGGCTCCTTAGGAAAGTCAGCAAGGCCAGGCAGAAATCCCTGTACACCTTGAGGCCAGCAGAAATCCATGGGCATGTGCCCATAATGCATTCTGCCAGTGCTGTGCGTGATAAAGGAGCAGATGTTGAAGAAGAAGCCTGCCCCTGGCGATATCTGTTAATTGATGTGGTGCGTGCTTTTATGGAAGCTTGATTACGGTGTTTTATTTCCAGCTATCAGAGAAACCCTAGAATGCGCAGGTTCAGTACACCCTTCTAAAAGAACTTTAGGGAAATTACTGGAGTCATTGTTAAAAACAACGTCTGCACCAGCAAAGAAGCAACTCCTCTAGTTAGTCTTTCAAAGGGGTTGGGGCTCAACACAAATGGTCCACTTAAAGGGGAATCAAACCTCTAATTCCAGCACTCTGGAAGCTGAGGCAGGAGGATCATGAGTTTGAGGCCAGCCTAGGCTATGAATCTCTGCCTCAAAGAGGGAGGGAAGGCAGGGTAAAGGGAGGATCGGTTTTAATAAGAATTTTTTTTTTGCATTATAGTCCAGAAAGATGGTTAAGTAGACAAAAGCATTTATTGTCAAGCCTGACAACCTAAGTTCAATCCTGTAACTCATCCTCTAACTTACACACACACACACACACACACACACACACACACAAATAAATAAATAAATAAACAAATAAATAAATAAATAAATATCTAAAAAATCTGCTTTTGCGGTTGTGGCCAAAATATCTACAGGAACTTGAAGAATGGAAGGGTACGTTTTGCTCAAGATCTCAGAGGTTTCAGTCTCTGAGGAGGAAATGGCAGAGCAGTGTCTCACATCCCAGCAGCCAGGAAACAGGTAAGCCTGTACTAACAGCTTCCTCCTTCCTCCCTTTTTGCTTCACCTGAGTCCCTCACTGTGGGATGCTGACACACACAGGGAAGTTCTTGGCACCTTAGTTAATCCCCTCTGGAAATTCTCTTGGGGTACATTCCGAGATATGCTTTACTAACCCAGGCATCAGGAGACAATCAAAACTAACCATCACAGACTCAGTCTTGTAAATTTAGAATGAGCATTATAGATACACAAAAGGTCACAGAGTTAGGTGTGAACAGACACACCCAAGTAATATTCATTAGCTCACCAAGTAGAAATGAATAGAAAAAGTAAAAACAGGAAATAAGTGTGTGTGTGTGTGTGTGTGTGAGAGAGAGAGAGAGAGAGAGAGAGAGAGAGAGAGAGAGAGAGAGAGAGAGAGAGAGAGGAGGCATAGAATACAAGCACATTTTTCTTGACTACCCATCAACCTGGCCATCTCAGGTACTGATAGCTGATTCAGCTAAATAAGACCATCTATACAATTGCCCTTGAAAGATTCCTGGGCCAGAGGCTTAAATATATAAACACTACCCAAGGCACTAAGTTATAATGCCTCTTGTCAGGTTCCAACTTGTGGATTCAGTTAATCCTCACTTTGGAAAGAAACAGACAAAATCTATCAACCTGACAACATTCATCAGTCCTCTGTGCTTCATCCTGTCCTCAGGAAAATCAGGAAGAGTGATCCATGGGGTATGGCTGAGGAGAGCTTTCTTCCTAACCACCATTAAGACAATGAAAATGACAGCTCTTAATTTTGTTCTTCTTTATAGATGAATAAAACTCCTTTGTGTATGTATACTACATTATTTTCTTTATTCACTGTTGATAGAAGAGTGTACCCAGGCTGATTCCACAGCTTTGCTAGAGAATAGTGCCATATTAAAGTAAGTGTTCCTGTAGAAGGCTTACTTTAGCAGAGGAAGAAGGTATATACTCATAAATGGAATGGATGAATCACACAGCTGTTTTATTTTTGGATTTTAAGGAACTGCCATATTGCTCTCCATGGTGGCTACACTAATCTACATTCTGGAGGTGATAGTGGTAAGCTAAGTAAGTCAGACTCAGAGACATAAATATCAAACGCTTTCTCTCATACATGGAAGCTAGAAGGGAAAATGGACATGAAGTGAGATGGAGAAATTTTAAGAATTGTAGAGGTAGATCAGAAAGGGGAGAGGAATAAAGAGTAATAGAAAAATGACTATAATCAAAGGGCATTGTGTGAATATGTGTGGTGACTCTCTGTGTGCAATTAATATGTGCCAATAACAGGGTAAATGCACATGAAATAGAAAAAGGACTATTTAGAGAGAGAAAGGGAACTGAGTGGTATGACAGGGTGAAACGGAGCGATGGTACAAATGTGATCAAAGTCCATGATGTACATTTATGAAAATGTCATAATGAAACACATTATTTTGTGAAATAACCACATATTAATAAGAAATAATAACATCTCCTTAGAGCCAGCTGGCACCCTGGTACATTCTGTATCGGCATCAAGGCACCCACGTGTTAGAGATGAGGAAACAGAACCATAAGGGATGAAAAGGTGGCTCCACTGGTGACCTGCTTGCTGTACAGCATGATGACCTGAGTTCAGATCCCCAACATTCACACAAAGGACTTCCATGGGCATACACCCCTAATCCCAGTGCTGGAAAGGCAGAAGCAGGGGGATATCTGGTAGCTAGTCCTGTCCAATCAGTGAGCTCCAGATTCAGTGAGAGACTCTGTATGAAAAAATAAAGTGGAGACAACCGTCATGATTTCATATCGCCACATGAGCATTCATTGGGGTACAAACCTGCATATATCTCTCTCTCTCTCTCTCTCTCTCTCTCTCTCTCTCTCTCTCTCTCTCTCTGTGTGTGTGGGGGGGGGGTGCACAACACTCAATTACATTCATTTTAAGCCTAATAACCAATCTGTCTGTAATTTTAACTCATCTGGTTCTGTCCTCTAGACAGTAAGGTAAATTCTACTTCAGCAAGTCACTCATCCATACAGAACTGTGTGAGTTCTCTAGAGCTACTGTAACAGAATACCATGCCCTGGGTGTCAAGGATAATGCCTCACAGCTCTAAAGCCTGGAAGTATGAGAATGGGGAATTGACAGAACTAGATTTTCCACAATACCTCTCAGCTTGAAAATGGTTCCCTCTGTGTGCAGATGCCCTACACCTTTCTTATAGGCACATCTGTTATAGCAGCAGGTTCAGCCCAGTAACATGGCTTTGTCTGCTGTGGGTCAGGAATGATCAGCAAAGACTGGTGTGTTGATATCTTGGTCCCAACTAGTAGCAGGATTTGGAGAAGTCAGAACTTTCAGGGGATAGGGCCTAGCTGGAGGAAGTAGGTTATTTAGGATATGCCCTTGAAGACTAGATAGGCCTAGAGTTTCTCGCCCCTTCTCCCCTCCTCCCTGTTCCTTCTCCCCCTTTCTCTCCTCTCCTCCTCCTCTTCTTCCTCCCCCTCCTTCTTGTCTCCCCTCCTTCTCTCTCTCTCCATCCTTCTTTTTCTTCCTCTCCCTCTTTCTCCTGACTACCATGGGATGGAAAGATGTCTTCCACCATGTTCTTCTGACTTGACACTGTCCTAAAAGCAGACTAGCTGAATGACTATGGGCTTGAACCCATTGAAACCACAAAATGGACCTTTTCTCCTTTAAGTTGATTTTTCTCAGTATTTTGTCGTAGTGATAGAAAGCTGACAAAGAAGTTATATCCAAATAGAGATGTACTCTGGAGTTTGGGGTATTTAAGACTTGAACATGTGGCTTTTAAGCATTATAATTCAGCCTCTAATGAAGTTACCAAAGAGTTCCTTCCCCCAAGCATGAAATCTTGACATTTCAGAACCAGCCCTGATAAGTATTTTTTAATTTCTAGAATATTCTTTATCAAAGTGGAAGGGCATAAGACTCACACATGGAAGGAGGTATGACTTTGGAGAGAGGCTCATGCTATCTCAGATTTGAAAGGAAACATGGAGCTGGGGAGATGATCCAGTGGGTAAAGCATTTCCCATGAAGGCACAAGGACCTGAGTTCAGACCCTCAGAATCTATGTAAAAGGAGGGCATGTAATGTGTATCTGTATTCCCAGCACTTCTATAGTGAGATGAACAATGGAAACAGGAGAATCCCCAGAATCTCATGATCCAGCTACCCTGGTGTACTCAGTGTATGGAATGAGTTTTTTGTCTCCAACAAGGTGGAAGGTAGGAGCTAAGACCTGAAGGAGGCTCCTGCCCTCCACATAAGCACTGTGACACATGTGCTCCCACACACACATCATGCATGTGTCATACACACAAGAAAAGAAAGAACAAAAGGAATGGAAGGAAGGAAGGAAGGGAGGGAGGGAGGGAGGGAGGGAGGGAGGAAGGAAGGAAGGAAGGAAGGAAGGAAGGAAGGAAGGAAGAGTGTTGTGGTGGTAATCTAATTGTACTGAATTATTATTTTGATTGTATGTTAATAAATAAAGTTGTCTGGGGGTCAGAGCTATTAGAGCCATAGCAAGAGTGTGGCGGTGGTGGCACACACCTTTAATCCCATAAGATCTCTGTGTGTTCAGGGATATAGCCAGCATTGGAGACATATGCCTTTAAGACCTAGGGGGCTGTACATTCAGACAGTGACGAGGCAGTCATGTGTTTGGGTTTACAACCAATGAGAAGGCAGAACAACATACTATAAAAAAAACGAACCGACAGGAAGTAGGTCTCTTTTCGCGAAGCTGGGACAGCAGGAGGAAGGGTGAGATTTTTAGCTCTGAGCTCTGACCTCTCGGCTTTCTCTTTTACATTGTTTCTGTGTTTCTTATTTAATAAGATGGTTGGTTACATCTACATCTGGCGCCCAACGTGACAAGAATCCATTAAAAACTGCTTGGCTTGGCGGCAGGTCCGCTTTCCCACAAGGGCGGCAGGCGGCCCGCAGTGGCAGCGGCCGGCGGCAATCGGCTTCTTAGTCCGAGCAACGGCTTCTTAGCCTGGGTCTAGTTCTGCTTGACCTCAGGCTGGACTATCGGTGAGCTGCTTGCTTAAATCCTGCTTGCTTAAAGCCGGTGCTACAAACAACTCAGACCTGCCCTGCCGAACAGGGCCCTGCCTGTAAAGCCAACGCACGTGGTCAGAGCTTAAGGAAGTCAGACCCAAGCCTTGACTCGGCACAAGAGGGAACACGTGGCTGCATTTAAACTTTAGCCAGCTACGCTTTCTTGTTCTCTCTCTCTCTCTCTCTCTCTCTCTCTCTCTCTCTCTCTCTTTCTCTTTGGATTTACACCTGGGACACTAGGTGGCTGCTTTGAAAATCCCCTCGGATTTCTACTGTTCTATGCAGATTTGGTAAGTCATAACATATCAGATATTTTAAAGGAAACTATCTAAAAGAGAATTTTTCCACATTAAAAAACAAATGGGTTTTATGTGTACATTGGAAGAAAATTGGTTTTTGTTCGAAATTTTAGGCAGTCTGACAATGGAACAACTATATAATATTAGTATTGGTGGAATTATGCACCTTATCACTATAATAATCCACATTTTAATATTTAAAAAGATAGTCAATTTAAGTGCCAGGATAACAGCTTTAGAAGAACTTGTTAAACCTGTAAAAATTCAGACAGAAGAAATTAACAGTGAAGTTGTTTCAAATCGGGATCATAAGGTTGCAGAAAGAAAGCCTGTTTTCACACAGTCACCCTTAATTTATCCTGTAACCGTACAGCAGATGCCTGATCAAATGGCTACACAAAATAATTGGGCTCCAATTGAAATGTTGGATTTAAAAAGGTTTAAGGAGGCAATAGTATCTTATGGCATGCATTCCCCATATGTAAAGCAAATGTTAAACTCTTGGTCAACATATAATAGGATAGTACCACAGGACTGGCGGGACCTTGCACAAGATGTTCTGGAACCCAGCCAGAGACTTCAATTTCTGACTTGGTTTAAGGAGGAGGCTAAAAACATAGAAAAACAATGGAGGGATAAAGGAATACAAGTTTGCCAGGATCAGCTTATGGGCGAAGGCCAATATGCTTCAGCACAAACACAATGTTTATATGAAGTCCAAACCCTAATTTTATGTCGAACGGCAGCCTTGAATGCATGGGACAAAGTTGAGGAACCAGGAAAAAAATCTGAGTCATTTACAAAGGTGAAGCAAGGCCCAAAAGAGTCTTTTACAGATTTTTTTACAAAGAATGGCTTCAGCAGTAAAGAGAATGGTCTCGGATTCAGAAGCTGGTAAGGCAATAATTGAATCTTTGGCCTTTGAGAATGCGAATGCAGCATGCAAAAGAATAATCAGGCCATTAAGGGCAAGATCTGCACCTATGGAAGATTGGATTAGAGAAACAATTAATGTTGAAGCTGATGAGCATGATGATACATGAGTAGGAGAAGTAATTTCAAAAGGTTTGAGGAGTGTTAGATGTTTTGGATGTGGAAAGCAAGGACATTTGAAAAGGGACTGTAGACAGGTTATTCCCAGAAACAATGTTTCTTCAAGGAACAATGGCAACAGAATGCCCCTTCCTTCTGGAGTATGCAGAAGGTGTGGTAAGGGAAAACACTGGACCAACGAATGTAGATCAACAAAGGACAGACAGGGTAATCCTTTGCCTCAGTCTTCGGGAAACTCCCAGAGGGGCCTCAGGCAGGCCCCCAGTGCAAATCCAGTTCAAACCTTTCCTGCAGCCATAGAGGAAATGCCTGCTCTGGAGAGCGATTAAATAACCAAATGCCTATTGGAATAAATCATGCTGGTCAGGTTGATGAAACAGAGAGAATAGAAAATTCAGGAGAAAACATAAAGAAAATTTTTTGGCAAACTTCTATTAATGAACAAAGACCAAAATTAACAATAAAAATAAATGGTGTTTTGCTGTCTGGTCTGGTAGACACAGGTGCGGACGTTACCATAATTGCACCAGAATTTTGGCATCCAACTTGGCCTCTTCAGGAGGTAAACATTCAACTGTTAGGAATTGGGACATTATCTCAGGTGAAACAGAGTGCAAGATGGCTCGAATGTATAGGTCCAGAAGGACAGAGAGGAAAATTAAAACCATATGTGGCTAACATAACTATGAACCTGTGGGGTCGAGACTTGTTGCAACAATGGAATACTCAGATTAACATCCCTCCAATCTCAGAAACAAATCATAAACTAGCACATGTTACTGAGAGAAATATTAGAAGATACTGTTCTAATGAGTGGTCACCAGCCATCCATATTATACAAGAACAGGGCACAATAACTGATGATCTTCCAAAGACACCAACAGCTCTACCTTTAAAATGGATAACAGACAAGCCTGTATGGGTCCAGCAATGGCCTTTAACAACAGAGAAACTCCAGGCTTTAGAAGAGCTGGTAGAAGAACAGTTAAATGCTCAGCATATTGAAGAATCAACCAGCCCTTGGAATTCTCCTGTATTTGTTATTAAAAAGAAATCTGGTAAATGGAGAATGGTAACAGACCTTAGAGCAATTAACAAAGTAATTCAGCCAATGGGCTCTCTACAATCTGGGATGCCTTTGCCTACTCTGTTACCAAAAGGATGGCCTCTCATAGTTATTGATTTAAAAGACTGTTTCTTTTCAATACCCTTACAAGAAAAAGACAAAGAAAGATTTGCTTTTACAGTGCCTACTTATAATAATTCTCAACCGGTTAAAAGATTTCAATGGAGGGTCCTCCCTCAGGGAATGTTGAATAGCCCAACTCTGTGCCAATATTTTGTACAACAGCCATTGGAAGTGATACTTAAAAAATTTCCTAAATCTATAATTTATCATTATATGGACGATATTTTACTAGCTGACTCAAATGCAGATACTTTAGAAATAATATTTGAAGAAGTAAAGAAAATTTTGCCTTGCTGGGGATTACAAATTGCTCCTGAAAAGATACAAAGAGGAGATTCTATTAATTATTTAGGATATAAAATAGAGCTACAAAAAATTAGACCCCAAAAGGTGCAAATTCGGAGAGATAGACTACAGACTCTTAATGACTTTCAAAGATTATTTGGAGATATTTTTCATCTACGAACTATTGTTGGGGTAAAAAATGATGAACTGACTAATTTGTTCAGAACCTTAGAAGGTGACAAGGACTTAAATAGTCCAAGAGAATTATCACCTGAAGCTGAGAAAGAATTGGCCTTGGTAGAAAAGAAAGTGCATGAAGGACACGTGGATCGTATTGATCCAAAGCTGGATTGCATTTTGGTTATTTTACCTTCTAGGCATTCTCCTACTGGAATATTAATGCAGAGGGAAGATATTATATTGGAATGGATATTTTTACCAAATAAACCAAATAAAAAATTAAAAACTTATGTGGAAAAAATCTCTGACTTGATTTACAAAGGAAAACTGAGACTTCGTCAATTAGCAGGCATAGACCCAGCAGAAATTGTCGTACCATTAACTAAGGAGGACATTGAAAAATTATGGACAGAAAGTGAATCTTGGCAAAGAGCTTGCAGTAATTTTTTGGGAGAAATTAACAGCAAATATCCCAAAAGCAATAGAATTGATCTTATAACGAGAGCTGATTGGATCTTGCCTCGAATTGTACGAGGGTCTAATTTTGGGGTCTAATTTTTTGTAGCTCTATTTTATATCCTAAATAATTAATAGAATCTCCTCTTTGTATCTTTTCAGGAGCAATTTGTAATCCCCAGCAAGGCAAAACCCATATCTGGAGTTCGTACATTTTATACAGATGCCAACAAAGAAGGAAAGGCAGGTTACAAATCAGAAAATTTAAGTAAAGTGGTTCAAAGTCCGTATAATTCAGTTCAAAAATCAGAATTGTATGCTATTCTGTTGGTATTAATGGATTTTTCAGAACCTCTCAACATAGTAACTGACTCTCAGTATGCTGAAAGAGTGGTGTTACATATTGAGACTGCAGAATTTATCCCTGATGCTTCAGAATTAACTTCACTATTTATTCAATTACAAGATACAATCAGGAAAAGGAATCATCCTTTATATATAACTCACATTCGATCCCATACTGGTCTGCCAGGCCCTCTAGCACAAGGCAATGATGAGATTGATAAATTATTGATAGGAAATGTGCTGGAGGCCTCAGAATTTCATAAAAAAACATCACGTCAATAGTAAAGGTTTAAAAAAGGATTTTTCCATAACCTGGCAACAAGCCAAAGAAATAGTAAAGAAATGTCCTACTTGTTCCTTCTACAATCAGACGCCATTACCAGCAGGATGTAACCCAAAGGGTACCCAGAGAAATGAGATCTGGCATATGGACGTGTTTCACTTTGCAGAATTTGGAAAATTGAAATATGTACACCACACTATCGATACTTATTCAGGATTTCAATGGGCAACTGCTTTGAGTTCTGAAAAGGCTGATTCTGCAATCACTCATTTGCTAGAAGTTATGGCCATCATGGGTATACCTGCACAAATCAAAACTGACAATGCTCCATCATATGTCTCTGTTAAAATGAAACAGTTTTTTGCTTATTACAATATAAAGCATATTACAGGCATACCACATAATCCTACAGGTCAAGCAGTTATAGAAAGATCAAACAGAACTCTAAAGGATATGCTAAACAAACAGAAATGGGTAACAAAAACCCCCAGAAATAGACTGCATAATGCTCTTCTAACTTTGAATTTTCTGAATGCCAATGAGAAAGGAACAACAGCTGCAGAGAGACATTGGATAATAGAAAAAACTACAGAATTAAATCAGCCTATATACTTTAAGGATGTGCTGACCTCAGAATGGAAACCAGGGTATGTATTACATTTGGGATGAGGTTTTGCTTTTGTTTCTACAGGAGAAGATAAGCTGTGGGTACCATCAAAATTGATAAAGGTTCGATTTGAACAAGAGAGACCTCTTAATTGAGGAGGTGATAGTTCATCAACCAGCATGAACATCCAATTTAAACTAACTTGTATCAATAACACATGCCTTTTCATTTAATCAGATAATAACTTGTCAAAAGGAAACATCCCCAAAATTAGTCTTGGGGAAAGGTTTTTGTTTTTGTCTTTTAGGAGAATGAAGGTTAAGGAATCTGAAGAACACTGGACAAATGAGACAACTGAAGAAAAGTGACAAATCATCTATCCAAGAAACAGAGTGAAACGGTGTATGGGTATATATTATCTAAAAAATTTTTTATGTCTTCCTAAATGTTTCTGCTTTTCTCTAAAGATTTAACACTATTGGTTTTCTAATAGTCCCAGTTCAATTAAAATTTAAAGCTGACTTTGGAGTTGGAAAATGGCTCTCTCCTTCTTTAAAATCAAGCATGTTGTTAAAAGGTAAATGCAAACTCCCTGTATCATGCCAGAATAAGAGCCATCTTCTGCTATGGTACAGGACAAAAGCAAAATTAATTAAGGGACTATTCTATTACTAATCTCAACTCTTTGATTCTATTCTGATTCTTTAAACTTTTCTTAAAGTATAAATTTTATATCAAAATTTACAAGATTAATATATATATATATATATATATTTTAAACTTTGTTAAGATATGAATGGTCACATAGAGTACTAACTAATTCTAGAAAAAAGACTAGCTGCATATATATGTTTTTGTGTTCGAGTCTCTTATCAGTTTTCTGCAGGAAATCACGGCCAGGCCTAACATCAACTGAAGTCTCCAGAAAGAAGATGGGGCCCCACAACAACAACAATTCCACGTGGACAATAATAATATCATTAAGCTGACAAACATCATCCACAGATCAGCTTTGAACTATAAGGTGCTCAGAGCAATTTTGAGATGACTAGCTGAGATGATCCAGTCTCAAAGACTACTTGAATAAGGATTTGAGATAAACCCTGAACTTTGGCATTATACACAGACTGGATAATGAAGGATATAGTTACCTCTCCTAGAATTTGACAATTAACCTAAAATTTTTCTTTCAGGATAAAGAAAACTTCGCCCATACCCAGCAGGAAGCAATTTTAAGAATACGACGCCCACATTCCCAAAGAGGTGGTGTGGGGCGGGTGGTTTTTTGGTCTTTTTAATGGGTTTTGGGTCTGGGATAATTTTCAGTATTTAGGGGGGTTGGTTACAAGTTATTGTCAAGGGTTAGGAAAAAGGCTAAGCAAAGGAGATTAGATTTAAGGTTCTTGTTTAAAAAAAAAGAAAGAAAGAAAAGAAAAAGACAATTACTAGTTTTAAATACTTTACATTGGATTGAATTGTTTTATATTGTATACAAATTTGAAACCGATATTGTTAGAAAATGCTATATGTATATTTCTAATTGCATTTATACCATTCATTTAACAATGTAATGCAAATTTCTGATCCTTGAATCTTATTATTACCAACTATTAGGATATAAAGAAATGAAAGCTAGTAGTTAGACATTATCATAGAACTTGTAGTCATATTAGATATGTTTTAAAAATTGAGCAGAGATGTTTTAGACAGGTCATCTTCAAACCCTTCAGAGATCTATAGAATATGGCATTTAAAATGTTTTAATAACTTAGAAAATTTTTCTTTTTTGAGACATGTCGGCTCCTGGCAGTACCAATCTACTTTAGAGAAAATATGGGCATTGAAGAAACTGCATATGGAGTCAACTTTCATTCTGGCAAAAGTTAGCCACTGGACAACAAAGTATCCTCGAATCAACAGGACAAAATGGACAGACAGATCACGAAACAAGGGACTACTGATTCTTGCCAAAACAAGTGTGGTTATGGCTTTATCAAAAGGCATCTTCTGAGGCCAGGACAATATGGCCCCATCCCTGAAGTGGCCTTCGCATCCGGAAAAGGTACAGTGCCCTTTTCTTCGAAGGCAGCTTAACAGGCAGAGGGCCGATGGATTCTGTTGTATAATGGAACAGCAGCTGAAAGCTCATGCCTCTCAAAAGTAGACTGGCATTTAATAGAGGGATGTGGAGAAGAAGGGGATGCTGAGATGAAGCCATATATACACAGCCAAGAAGAATGGACAGCTGAATTAAAAAACTGTCAACAATTTCCAGAATTTAAAATCCTGAATCATGACAGGACACTAGTGGAATTCAGGTGTTTCTGGTACGTGGACTGCTCTCACCCAATGTGAGGTTGAACTGTTGACCTTGTGTACATCCTACTTCACAAATGAGTCTGTCAGATACACTAAGCCTATAGTCTGATGATGATGCCCCAACACTGCGGAGAAATCTCAGGTGACTGCCCAGGCAGCTGGCTGTTTCTGTCAACTCACAAAATTTTTTGGAAGTTGCTTGCATGCACTTCCTGTTTTTATTTTTGTTAGCTAATATTATTCCCTTCTTGGGTCTCTGAGGGAGTTGAAGATTAGTTAGTTATGGTTGAAGATTAGTTAGTTATAGTTGAAAATTAATTAGGATAGAAAGTGCATTAGATACATCTTGGATTTACCAAAATAGGATAGATAATGGAATTGTTTTCTCTGATTTGTCAAATACCTGTTTAGGTATTTATTACTTGTATATATTGTATATAGTTATTGTACTTTTGTATATAGTTTTTCTTTTGTTAGTTATAACCTTTTGCTTTTTTTCTTTTTATTAAAATAGAAAAGGGGAAATGTGGTGGTAATCTAATTGTACTGAATTATTATTTTGATTGTATGTTAATAAATAAAGTTGTCTGGGGGTCAGAGCTATTAGAGCCATAGCAAGAGTGTGGCGGTGGTGGCACACACCTTTAATCCCATAAGATCTCTGTGTGTTCAGGGATATAGCCAGCATTGGAGACATATGCCTTTAAGACCTAGGGGGCTGTACATTCAGACAGTGACGAGGCAGTCATGTGTTTGGGTTTACAACCAATGAGAAGGCAGAACAACATACTATAAAAAAAACGAACCGACAGGAAGTAGGTCTCTTTTCGCGAAGCTGGGACAGCAGGAGGAAGGGTGAGATTTTTAGTTCTGAGCTCTGACCTCTCGGCTTTCTCTTTTACATTGTTTCTGTGTTTCTTATTTAATAAGACGGTTGGTTACATCTACAGAGTGTGGTGGTATTGTGTTCCCCAAAATATTGTGTACCCTAATAAATTTATCTGGGGTCAAAGAACAGAAAAGCCACTAGATACTTAGGCTAGAAAATGTTGGCACTCATGCCTTTAATCCTAGCATTCCAGAGGTAGAAATCCATGTGTTCAAGGATACAGCCAAGCATGGTGACTCACGCCTTTAATCCCAGGGAGTGATGGTAGAAGGCAGAAAGATATATAAGGCATGAGGACCAGGAACTAGCAGCATTTGGCCTGGTTAAGCTTTTGTCCTGGTTAAGCTTTCAGGCTTTCGAGCAGCACAGTTCAGCTGAGAGCCATTAGGATATGAGGACACAGAGCTTCCAGTCTGAGGAAACAAGACCAGCTGAGAAGTTGGCCAGGTGAGGTTAGCTGTGGCTTGTTCTGTCTCTCTGATCTTCCCGTGTTCACCCCAATATTTGGCTCCGGGTTTGTTTTATTAATAAAGACTCTTTAAGATTCATTCTACAAGAGAGGAAGGAAGGAAGAGAGGAAGGGAGGGAGAGAGGGAGGGAGGGAGGGGGGGGCGGCTCCAGGGAATATGATGCCTGGAATAGAATCAAGAAAATCTTGTAAGTGGAGTGAAAGACAAATACAGAATAGATGGTTTGTGGGTAAATCCCATTTCTCCCAAATTATATGGCTGTAAAGTATCTTACGTGGTCCAGCTTTGACTCCTCCTATGATAGCTCTAAAGACTTACATTGATGGCTCTGAAAGCCAGTGAAGTACTTTCACCACCACCCCCAGACTTATGTTACCTCCAGGTTAACACCACAGTGTCTCTAACCACTTCTCAGTGAAGGCATCTTCCATCTAACCATGCCCATTGTCCCTCTCTAATGAAGACACACTCAAGTTAAGATTCTATATTCTCCTCCTCTGTCTTCTCCTCAAGGAAGTACCAGGAGCTCCACTTTATGTCCTTGGGATTCAGGAGGGTAGCCAGATTTCAAGCTTTAAGCCTCACTGTCCTCAGGCATCATTTCAACTCCTTAGTCCACAGAGAGAGGGGTGGTGCTTGATGATGAGCTAATTTAGTATCCACTGCCAAGGTACTCAGTAGTTAAACAGATTAAATTAATTCTCCTTAGAGCAGCAATTTTCAGCGTTGGCTGCACATTGTGTTCACCTCGGGAGCTTTAAAAAAATAGTGATAGCTGAGTCCCACCCCAAGATTCTGGTTTAATTGGTCTGGGGTGCAACCCAGGTGCCAGGATATTTTAAAACTCTCCAGATTGTACAAATCGCAAGTGAATAGAGAACAATTATCTTAGTGTGGTGACTCTCAAAATCTAGTCCCTGGGCCAGATACATCAACATCACCTGGACCACTGTTTAAAAACATGGATTCTTGGGTTCCATTCCAATCTCTAGAGTCAGAATCTCCGGAGGTAGAGCCCAGCAGTCTGTTTTGACTCACTCTCAGAGGGTGGGGCTGGTTGCTAAGGGGTGACAAGGGTTAAGGGCCAGTTTTCTAGTGGTCTTCAGATGTCAGGCTGCACTCAGCTCTGACTGAATCTGCTCAAAGCTGAAGACAATTGGCTTCCCATCCAAGTTCAACCCCACTTTTGTTTCTAGACTTCACACTCACTTGGCATAGAAAGAATGCCATAGACTGCATTAGTTACTTTTCTCAGTGCTGGGATGAAGGCGCCAGACGGAAGCAACTTAAGAAGGATCTGTTTGGGCCCAAAGTTTGAGAAGGTTCAGTCCACCATGGCCAGAAAGATGTGCCAGAGTTCGTGGCAGTGGGAGTCCAGGCTGGGACTTCTTGGTATTCCTCACATGTCAACAGATCAGGGGACACAGGGTGGAGAATGCTGGCATTCAGCTGGCTTTCCTTTCTTCTTTAATTTTGAAATATTTATTTTAACTTCTTAAGTTTTTTTTATGTGTGGGGGTGTTTTGACTGCACGTATGTCTGTACACCTTGTGCATGCACTGCCCACAAGGCCACAGGAGTGCCAGATCTCTCAAAACTAGAGTTACAGGTGGTTGTGAGCTGCCGAGTAGGTGCGAGGAATTGATCCTGGGTCTTCTGGAAGAGCAGCCAGTGCTCTTAACCACTGAGTCATCTCTCCAGGCCCTGGCTTTCCCTTTTAATTCAGTCTGGTACTACAACCTATGCGATAGTGGCCACCCACAATCAGGATGGGACTTTCTTCCTTGTGAATCCTCTCTGGAAATTACATTCACATATACAACCAGAGGTGTGTCTCCTGGGTGCTTTTAAATCCACTTAGGCTAATAATCAAGATGAGCCATCATGGTGCCTAGGCCCATGCTTCAGCTGACCATGGAGTCTGTCTTTCTGGAAGACTTGTGTTGACAGTTGACACCCATATTTGCAGTCAAATGCTCTACTATTAAGGTCCTCCTGACATGCATTTAAAATAAAAAGACCTGGCTTCACAAAACCAACTGCTGTGGTATGTCATTCTGTATGCTGTGACTATATGTTGCTCTGATTTGGTTGATAAATAAAACACTGATTGGCCAGTAGCCAGGCAGGAAGTATAGGCGGGGCAAGCAGAGAAGAGAATTCTGGGAAGAGGAAGGTTGAGTCAGGAGTCGTCAGTCAGACACAGAGGAAGCAAGATGAGAAGGCAGAACTAAGAAAAGGTACCAAGCCACATGGCTAAACATAAATAAGAATTATTAGTTAATTTAAGTGTAAGAGCTAGTCAGTAATAAGCCTGAGCTAATGGCCAAACAGTTATAATTAATATAAGCCTCTGTGTGTTTACTTGGAGAACACAAGTGGAAGAGATTTGTCCCAACTTCTGGCCAGGCAGGACACAGGAAAACTTTCAGCTACACCCAACTCCAACTTGGCCCATCAGTTCTGATAACTGTACTACTGCACTGTTTTAGATCATAATTACTTCGCTAGGGGCACACCTGTGTGTACACACAGAGGCCAGAGGGGGGTGTTGGGTGTCCTAGTCTATCTCATTCTACTTTATTTCTCTGAGGCAGGGCCTCTCACTGAACCTGGAGCTATGCTTGCAGCCAGAAAGCCCCAGTGACCCTGTCTCTGTACCCAAATGCTGGGGTTATATGGACATGTGGCCATAACTAGATTTTACTTTAGTGCTAGGAATTCAAACCCAGGTCTTTATGCTTGTGTAGCTAGCATATCTACCTACCCACTGTACCATCTGCCAGCCCCTGGATCAAACTTTCTCATCTAAAAAATGTGTCCCATATGTCCAGTCATGAATGAACTTAATCATGAATGTTGATCCCATCTTCCCTCAAGCCAATGTTTCCTCTGCTTATTTATATCTCCAACTACTTTCCTACATAGACCTCTCAAAATTAAATAAAAAAGTATATTGGTATAAGTTTATTGTCTGAAAACTTAGAGAATTGAAAGGGACAAAAAAGAAAGTAAAAACCATGACATCCACCTCTCAGACACAAACACTGTCAACACTTTGGTGTGTTTATTTCCTTCTTATTTTTTAAATTATTTCTTTTTTTTTCTCTATTGTGGATTCCATTATTTTTGGTTAATTGTTCCTTAACATAAGGTCTCCCCTGGAGTGGTTGATATACCCAGTGTCATACCCTTGAAGAAAAATTATTTTCCCTCTCCCATCAGGTATAAATGACAGTTGTTAACCTTCACACAGTGGCTAGGATTACCTTCATTCACTCAATCATTGATTGATCATTTTTTAATGTAACAATAAAAGAAAATAAGATAAAACAAAAACTATCACATTGAGATTAGAGAAGACAGACCAATAAAAGAACAGAGCCCAGAGAAGGCATAGAGTCAGAGACCCATTTGTTTCCACATTCAGAGACAACATAAAACACTAACCTGGAAACTATAATATAAGTGAACCTTATGCAGACCCTGGCAGGCCCTGTGCATGCTGCTTCAGTCTCTGCGAGTTAATATGTGCATTGATACTGTCAATCAAAACAAGAGGGCCTTGTTTTCTTGGTGTCCTCCATCCCTCTGGCTCTTCCATGGGGTTCCCTGAGCTCTGAGGGGGGGATTTTGATGGGGACATCCCATTTAGAGCTGTGTGTTCCAAGGTTTCTCACTCTCTATGTAATGTCTGGCTATGGGTCTCTATATTTGTTCCCATCTGCTGCAGGAGGAAGCTCCTCTGATGATGATTAAACAAGGCACTGATCTATGAGTATAGCAGAACATCATTAAAAGTGATTTTATCACTACTACATTTTTTTTTTATTTTTTTTATTTCATTATTTGTTTGTTTATTTGTTTTAGACCAGTTGTATTTGGTTTTGCCCTGTATCCCCAGGCTATCTCATCTCAGGTTCTGGATCAGCCAAGCAATGTGGGTTCCATCTCATGGAGTAGGCCTTAACTCAAATCAGTTACCGATTGGTGACTCCCACAAGCTTTGTGTCCATTGCCCTAGCATATCTTGCAGGCAGAACACCATTTTAGATAAAGGTTTTTGTGGCTGGCTTGGTATTGGTTGTGGAATAGAATATTTGTTTAACTGTGTAAAGATTTATTGCATTTGTTTATGCTGCATTTTTTTAATTATGTAAAGATGTGTTGCTTTTGTTTATGCTGCATTTTTTTAACTATGCAAAGATGTGTTGCTGTTTTGTCTTGCCTGCCTAGGGCATCTGATTAGTCTAATAAAAAGCTAAATAGCCAATAGATAGGCAGAGGAGGGCTAGGTAGGGCTGGTGGGGAGAGAGAAAAGGGGGGCCAATCAGCCAGCCAGGGGTAAGACAGACAGACACAAAGAAAGTAGGAAAGCAGGATAGACAGTACATAGATGAGGTAAACAAGCCCCAGGGCAGCACATAGTTTAATAGAAATGGGTTAATTTAATTAAAAAAAACTATCTAGAAACAAGCCTCAGCTAAGGCCAAGTATTCATAGTCAAATAATAAGTCTCCATGTCATGATGTGGGGAGTAGCAGTCCAAGAAAGTCTGCTACATTTGGCAACCAATGTGGGGCACATATTTCTTTGTAGAGTCTGAGAAAGTTGGAAAAAAAAGAACACAAATGACATGACTTCCCGGTGCTCATAGCATACAGAGGTATGGCTTTGCCTTACAGTGAGCACTTGAGGGGCTGGCACATTAAATAGAAACAAGCTAAGTAAAAATTCCTGCCACAGTGTGGGCACCAGCTTCCTAGAGCTGGGGCAGTTAAATGCAGCTCCTGGTTAAATGCAACTCTCTGCCAGTCCTCGGGGTGTAAAGTTTGGCTTTCACAAACCCAAGCAGGGTGGAGCCGGCTACCAGCGCAAACCCTCATGGTGAATTTAAGGTTTGGCTCACATAGTCAGAGAACAAACACTACAGGTGCCCAGTAAAGCAGGTCCAGATTGAGAAAACCTCTAAACAGGTTATAGTGTGTTTTAAATGATGCATAAGTGCTTAAGAAAGAAAAGAAAATGAGTATAGACAGCCATGGGAAAAAACAAGTAGTTTAAAAATAGTAAGTAAAGTCTTTAAAGAGAGAGAGTAAAGTGATACAAAGAAAAAATGCCATGTAAAGATGGGAAATACACAGGAAATCTGGATCCTGCATGGCACTATGTTGACTGTGAATTTTTTGAATGCTGATGAGAAAATGACAACTGTTGAGAGACACTGGCTTGTAAAAGGTACTGCTGAATTAAACCAGCCTAGATACTTTAAGGATGTCTTAACTTTAAAATGGAATTCAGAAAATGTATTGCACTGGGGGAGAAGTTATGCTTTTGTTTCCACAGGAAGCAAAAGGCTATGGATTTCTTCAAGATTAATAAAGATCAAATTTGATCGGGGGAGACCTGAAAATATCAGCTACAGACATAAAGAAATAAACAAAGAAAAACTACAAGACAGGTTACATATATACTGATCCCTCTGAATGGGAATAGTTCTGAGACTGGGCAACATATGTTACTAGTTTTTCAAGTACTTTACAATTATCTCAGTTTTCTCAGGATCCCCTAAAGATGCCATCACCCCCAGACAATAGGAAGCAGTCTAGAGAACACAACAACCACATTTCCAAGAGATGGGGTGGGTGGGTTTTGGTCACTCGGTGGGTTATGGATGTTTGTTATCATTCAATAGAGATATAGGAATATAGGATAAAAAGACAACTATTCATCTCAAGCATTTTATTTTGGTATGGATTTTTGTATATTGATACAAATTTAAGATTATTTTGTCATACTGTGTATATGTTTCTACTGTTTAGGATAATTAAGAAATGCAGGTTAGTAGTTAGTCGCATATAATAATCCAACTTCTAGTCATGTTAGGTATGCTTTCAAGGTTAAACAGATATAGTTTAGATATATGATCTTCAAATGCTTCAGAGACTTACAAAATATGACATTTAAGATGTTTAATAACCTAAGGCTTTTCATGACAGTGAGACATGCCTGCTCCTGGCAGCACCAATCTACTTCATAAAAGGATGATGGGCATCAAAGAACCTCCATATGTACTTTGCTTTCATTGTGGCAAAGCTAGCCTTTGGGCAAGAAACTGCCCTTGCCTCAACTGCTGACAGAATGCTGTACAAACTGGGCATGCAGGACACAAAGGAAAGTGACTGCCGAACTTTGCCAAGACAAGGCAGGACAGTCCTTCAAAATTCCTGCTTCATGGAAAAGTCTGCCAGATATTCTAGGCCTATAAGCCAAAGATGGATGCCCCAACATTGCAGAGGAAATTTGGGTGACTGTACTGCACTTCCTGTTTACTTAGGAAATATTATATCCTTCTGGGATCTTTGATGGAGTTGAAGACTAGATAGTTATAGTTATAGTTTTCCTTAGTTATAATAGAAGATAAACTAGGTACAAAACTTTGGACTCACCAAGGTAAGATAAATAATGGAATATTTTCTCTGAATTTGCCAAATACAAATGGACTGGATATTGTAAATGTAATTCCTACTTGATAATTGTTCTTATTGTATATAGTTTTACTATATTAAAGTTAATACCTTTCCTTTTTATTTACACAAAAAAGGTGGAAATGTTGTGGAATAAAATATTTGTTTAACTATGTAAAGATGTGTTGCATTTGTTGATGCTGCATTTGTTTAACTATGTAAAGATGTGTTACTGTTTTAGCTTGCCTGCCTAAGGCATTCAATTAGTCTAATAAAAAGCTGAAGGGTCAACAGCTAGGCAGAGGAGGGATAGGCAGGACTAGAGGGGAGTCAGAAGAGGGGAACTAGCCAGCCAGCTAGGGTATTAGGTTTCCATACTACCCATCAAATGGCCCTTAATTTATCTGTCTCTCCCATGCTCCCTTCCACCACCTCTTCCCCCTTCCCATCCCCACTTGATCCTCCCATTGCAGACCCTCCCACCCATTCATAAATATTTACTGTTTACCTTTCATAGTGACATCTATCTGTTCCCTTCAGTCCCTTACTCTATGCCTGCCCTCTGTGGTTCTACGAACTCTAGCTTGGTTATCATTGACTTAGCAGCTAATATCCACATATACGTGAAGACATACCATAATGTCTTCTGTGTCTGGAATATCTGATTCAGGGTGCCTGCAAATTTCATGATATCTTTTTTTAATGGCTAAGTAATACTCCATGTGTAAATATGCCACATTTTCTTTATCATCTTTCTGTTGAGGGGCACCTAGGCTATTTCCATTTTCTGGCTGTTAGGAAGAGAGTAGCAATGAACATGGTTGAGCAAGTGTCTTTTAATTACATCATTTTCCCTTCCCTTTCCTACATTCAAACCTTGCCATATAACCCTCCTTCCTCTTTTTTCCAAATTCATGGCTTTTTTCATTAATTATTGTTACATACATATATGCATATATATATACATGTATATATACATTCCCACATACACAAGTACCTGATTTGTCTGTACAATGTTACTTGTATGTATGTTTTCCTTTTTCTCCTCACATAATGCACTCTGTAAAACAACCCCAGGTTTCAGTCCAGCATGGGCTACACAGAATTCTTGGCCAACCTGGGCTATCTAGTGAGGCCCTGTCTCCAAAAACAAACAAACAAAAAATTGGGCATCCTAGCCTACTCCCTTAATCTCAGCACTGAGGAGGCAGAAGTAGGTGGATCTCTGAGTTCCAGACCTAAGTTTTCAAGGTCAGCTATACCTACACAGTGTAATTTTGTCTTTAAAAAAAGAAAAGAAAAGAAAAAAGATATTCTGAACCATTTATTTCAAGGAAGGCTGTAGTTTGACTTTAGAAAGTATATTTTGGAAAAATAAGTATATTCTGGGGCTGAAAGAGATGGGAGAGAATAATGATTTATTTTGCTCCAAAATGCATAGCAAGATAGATTATAAAGGGGCAAAAAATACAAGTCATAAGTTGTGTCTTCCTGATTGAAATATTGACCTCAATACTTCAGTACTTGACTGTGACACCATGTGTGTATGTGTGTGTGTGTGTGTGTGTGTGTGTGTGTGTGTGTGCATTTGTGTATGTGTGTGTACACGATGTCATATGAGGGTTCAAGTGACATGGAATGAGTGGAGGTCAATAGACAGACTCAGGTATTGGTCCTCACCTCCCCCTTGTCTGCCAATGCTATGCCACACTGGCTTCTGGAGATTCTCCTATATTCAACTCCCATCTCCCTAGAAGAGCCATGGGGACTACAAAAAATAGTGCTTGCTGATTATTCGAAGGGCTGTGTGTATTAAGACATTTCTCTACATGCATACAGTGTACTTTGATCACATTCACCCCTCTACTACTCCATCTTATCTTCCCTCTTCCCCCTTCTCCTCTTTTACATCTCCATCTCTTTCACTCTCTTTTTCCCCTGGATTCAACAGCACAGGAAAGGAAACACCAGGATGGGTCTTTGTGAGAACAACGTATTTCATAGAATATAATGATTTACAGTTCCTCCATTTTCCTACAGACAACAAAATTTCACCCTACTATATCTGATTGAAATTCCATAGTAAGTGAATGAGTGCGTGTTTGTGTGTGTGTGTGAGTGTGAGTGTGTGTGTGTGTGTGTGTGTGTGTGTGTGTGTGTGTGTGTTCTTTCTCCATTCATCTGTTGATGAACACCTAGGCTGATTCCTTAAGTTGGTTGTTAGTGGTTCTTCCATAAGTATAGATGTGCAAGTGTCTCTACAGTGAGCTGAAGATTCAAAGCCAGAGTATGTTGTACAATCATTGGCACATCATAGGATCTGAGGTAAGTTTTTTTTCTTTCTTTGTGACATGTGTGATCTCAAGGTCATCCTCAGCCACATAGTGCATTTAAGGCTAGCCTGGGTTACTTTGAACCTGTCCTTTTAAAAAGAAGTAACATAGGGATGGAACAGTGGCTCCGCAGTTTAGAGCACTGACTGCTCTTCCAGAGGACCCATGTTCCATCCTCAGTATCCATATGGTGCTGCATAACCATCTGTAACTCCAGTCCCAAGGGATCTGACCCTTTTCTAGCCTCTACAGTCACCACATGCACATGGCGCACAGACATACATGGAGACAAAAACATCCATACACACAAAATTTTAAAAAGAAATTTTAAGTGATATATGTCATACTAGTTCTTTAAACTTCATATGCAAAAGCTAAATGTAGTTTTTCAACTGTATGACTGTACAGTAGCAATAAGCCCTGGCATAAGCAGTTACATCCATTCTGATCTTTTCCCAGGTCATGATTCTAGGCAGCAGCTGTGAGCCTTAGCAACCAGTGAGCCACAAGGTCACTGAACAATTAACATCTGTGTGTGATTAAGTACTACTTAGCTTATGATATGTCCAACTTACCATGAGTCCTTTGGTAAATAACCTCATTGTAATTCAAGGAGCATGCATGTGTGCATATACATGCATTGTAATGCATGTACTTCAGATATGTACTTCATGTGAACACAGTATGTGCACCTGTGTGGGGGTGGGTGAATAGGTGTAACTTCACAGGGTGAACAAAATGAAATGCACCAAAACATTGGCAGCACTTTCCAGTGCATACGAGGATCATGGGTCATTCTTAGTGTCTTTCTCTTTACACATTTCCCATGCTTCCTGTTTTTTTCACAGTGTGACTGTATTGACGTCTTCAGCACTAGAACAATTTTTTATTGTTTGCATGAGAAAAGAAGAGGAAAGCTATAAACTATAAATGGAACCGAGTGTATGACTAAGCACTTGATCTGTTTGTGTAACCAGACCATTCTTCATGGACCAAGAGTATTTCCCATTTTATTGCAAATTCTTCATAGTATCATTAGTGATGCCTACATAACAGCATACAAATGAATGAATCATAGTTGATTTAATCCTCTGTTGTTACATAATTAGGAAATAATTGAGTTGTTTCCATTTTTCATACTATTATCAGCAACTATGCAGGGCATTTTTGTGCATAAATGTCAGCTACCTCTCTCAACACTTTTATATCCTGTTCTACATACCCTAAGCCTTGCTTGCCCTCTTATTTCTCACACCTTCTGGAACACCTCACAAGCCTGAGTTGGTATTATCAAAGTCTTTTGTTTACTATTGCTGTCTCTCCTAATCACTATGCTCGAATTCCTGAGCTGGAACCTTGTCTAGCTTCAGCCAGCAGCTATAAGGCCCAGTGCTTCAACTCCACTGTCACCACACTGCACATTTCTCTTCAAACAGAGCCTCGTAAAAACACTTCCAGCAGCTGTGCACGGTCATCACTAGAGCCATAAATGATGCTGCTGCCGTGATTCATCAAATGTTCAGAGGAATCCTGTCATTGGGTGCTCCCAAGATCCTGCTGATGCCCCGGAAACACTCCCCCCACCCGTGTGTGTGTGTGTGTGTGTGTGTGTGTGTGTGTGTGTGTGTGTGTGTGTGTGTTTCTCTCTGTGTCTCTCTCTGTCTCTCTCTCTGGCTTCAAATCAATTGTGCATAGGGCTTTTTAAGATCAACAATTCTTACACAACATCAAAGTAGTCAAATTTTTAGCACAGATGAAGGAGGGGCTTCACAAAGCCCCACCCCTAGCTTTGCTGCTGGAGTAGGGAAACCAGTTTTTTTCATGGAATAGCCCACATTAGGAACTGGCCATGCTCCAGTGGGATGGTCCTACACTCCTGAATACAAAGACACCATTTATTGCACTCAACGGGCTATAAAAAGAGGGCATGAAGTTTTCAGGGGACGTTGGGGATAGTGGTGGAAGTTGGAAGTAGAATGGGGGAGTCAATATGGTCAAATACTTTGCATACATTATGAAATTCTCAAAGAATGTGAACCAAGATAAATAGAAAAACTTGACTTTTTATTAAATTATTTTATGTGTATGAGTGTTATGCGTGCCTGTGTGTGTGTGTGTGTGTGTGTGTGTGTGTGTGTGTGTGTGTGTGTGTGTACACCACATTCCTGCAGTGTCTGTGGAGGCCAGAAGAGGATGTTGAATCTACCGAAACTTGAGTTACAGATGGTATGAGCCACCATATGAGTACTGGGAGTTGAACACCTGGGTTTTCTTTATCAAAATAAATCAGGTGCTGGAGAAGTGGCTCAGCAGTTAAGAGCTCACACTGCTCTTCTACAGGACTTGATTTTGGTTGCCAGCTCCCATACCGGGCAACTTACAACTGCCTGTAACTCCAACTCCAGAGGGTTCAATGCCCCCTTCTGGCCTCTGAGAGTACCTGCAGAAATGTGTACATATCCACACATAGACACATAGACAATTACACAGAATTTAAAATAAATACGTCAAGTCTAAAAAATCAACAATTCTATAAATGTGGTATCTCATTCTTGTAATCATAATTTTGGGGATTTGGAGGCAGGAAGATTAAGAATTCAAGACCAGCCTTGACTATATAAAACTCGGTCTCTAGCACACATACACACTAAATGAATTCCGATGGCCATGACTTTCAGTTCTTCAACAAACACATCAAGCATCATCACACAGGGGCACAGTAAGAGGCTCTAGCCATCCGCACATTACTCGCTAAGCCTAGGTGTGGACTCCCAGGATTCTTCTCTGTGAATAAAGCTATCCAGAAATTCCAGGGACAATACACATGGAAGCTTAATTAAAATGAAGAGTTTGAGGCTGAGATAAGAAGACAGATCTGTGCACAAGTTTTTATCGATATTATAATAAACTTCTCAACATTTGTGAGCCTCGGGCCTCTTGATTGTAAGATGGTGTGTAAAAATATACTATACGTCATTAGAAGACGTCTTTAGAAGACCTGCTACGTATCATGCACGCAAGGTAAACAGTGTCAACTTGCCACATAGGATGCATTGCTTTGTTAACATCAGACAATGATCCAGCCCTTCTGAGCTCCATTTTTCCCATCTACAAAATGAGAGATTTTTCATTACATCAGTGGTTTTTTTGGTCCTAGCTGCAAACTAAAATCACTAGGAGCATTTAAAAATATCCAGATGTCCAGGCTCTGTGCCCAGAGATACTAGTTTAATTGGCCAGAGTCTCTGCTCTTGGCATTGACGCCTTTTAAAGTCTCTCAGGTGATTCTAATACAAAGACTGCATTGAGAACCACTGCATCCAATGAGCAGAACCTTGCAAGCCAGCAGCCGGGGCTCGTATTAAGAAAAGTCATTTGAATAATCATTAAAACTACCTGTTTTCCTGCAGAAGTATCCTGGGATGGTGTGTTTGAAAGGGAACAATTAACCCTTCAGCAAAAAATATCTTGAAAATGTTCAATTCAAACTTAACAAAATCAGTTTCTGTTTGAAGGGAAATTTCACTAAAGTAAGTTTTTTTTTACCACTCTGACATTATTCAGGGGAGTCTTGTATCATCTCTGCATGCTTTTGGTAGGGCTCTTATCCCCAAGTAAAAAATCTAGGGGGAAAGAGATATCAATTTTATTTTGTGAAAATACTTGATGGAGTTAATGAGTGTGTGTTTTTAATAGTTCCCTTGGGAAATGCTATACAGTAAATATAATTGAAAGTAGGAGATGGAGCTGATTATTCATCAAGCATAGATTTGAAGAATCCAATTATGAAAAGAATGATGCAATGTGGAACACGGAATGACTGCTAACAAAGCAGTACATTTGCTGAAGTGTTTTAGAGAGCTCTCAAGTCTGCAAGATTGATAAAAATTACCACACTGATATCTTGCTCAGCCTTTGTTATTTGCGATGTCTGATCCTTATAAAGAGAATAGAATACATCCTCATTTCAAAATTCTTATAGAGAGAAAAATAGCTCATATTCTCTGAAAAGGCCAGGCTTTAAAACACTGAAGAGCGAGGCCAGGCAGCACAGACCATAGTCTCAGGTACTTGGGGGACTGAGACAGAAGGATTGCAAATTAAAGGTATTCCTGGGTGAGTTCAAGGCAAGCTTTGGCAGCTTAATAACACCATCTCTCAAAATTAAAAACAGAGAAAAGAGAACTGGAAGAAGAGTTGTGTGGCAAAGAGATTGTCTAGCATGTGTGTCCTTAGGTTCTGTCTGAACCAACATATGCAAAAAAAAAAAAAAAGATACTGATGATCAACGAACAGAAGGAAGGAAGGAAGGAAGAAAGAAAGGAAGAAAGAAAGAGAAAGAAAGAAAGAAAAAAGACAAAACAATGGCTTTTGGGGACACTGAACATCACGCAACGGAAAAGACAAAGATCCCTAAAAGATAGAACACAAATGAGAAAAGCCATGAGACTGCCAAAGCATTAGTCTTGAAAGATGCCTGAGGCCACAACAGAGAAACATGGGTTCTAGGAGGAAGCCAGAAGAATTCTAGGGCTGAGTGGTCAAGTTCCAGGCAAACCAAGGTAGCTGGGGTTTACAGGTCAGGGAACTGGGAGGAGATTTACAGAGGCCTCTCTGAAAAATTCAGCCAAGTGCTATGTACACACTGGCTTGAGAAACATCCCAAGGTCAAAAATGAATACTTCAATAAGCCAACCTAAACACTATCATTTAAAGTACACATAACAGTTTTGACACAGTCATGGGGGGGGGTGGTTATCCCTAACACTGTTCTTGACTCATATAACCAATCTTAATCATGACCCAAGAAAGAAAACTATTTCCAAATTCAACTGCATTCCAGAACATCTCAAAAAGCTGTGTGAGAACACAAAAGTAGTCCACATACAAGAGCGACCAGCCTCCTATCAAATAAGTCAGTCATGCAAGAGCAAAAGAGAACATAGACCTTGAAGGGGGAAAAAAATCAATAAAAATGGCCTGACTCAGGATAAACACATAATTTTAAAATAGAAGACAAAGCAACTTCATTTCAAGTCAGGTCTTGTGGCGTAGTCATGTAAATTCTGCTATTTGGGAGGCTGAGGCAGGAGGATTACAAGTTTAAGGCCTTGGCTACACCATGAGAAAAAAAACAGCCCATTCAACTTAGTGAGATTTTGAGTTAAAATAAAAAATTTTAAGGAGTCTAGAGATATAGCTCAGTAGTAGAATGCTTAACTAATGTGTAAGAGGTCACGGTTCAATAACCAGCACACCAGGAGAAAAGCATATAACTGTATTTCATGTATTCAGAGTCAGGCAGAAACAGAGATACTTCAAATGATCCAAGTCTTGGTTCTAAAACTAAAACTGATAATGTCTGAAATGAAGGGCACACAGGACAGGATTCACCAAAAACAACAGGCCAGAGTTTTAAAATGGAAAAGAGTGTCTGCACTGTAAATCAACCTCAGACAGCCTAACATGTTTAAAACTGAAGGACTCAAAGGATGGAAGCCTGATAGAAACATCTTCAGAGAAAATTAATGGTCCAGATGGCTGAAAATCTGACAAAAACTATAAGCCCTGATTCAGTAAGTTCAACAAACTAAATTTGGAAGGAAAGGAGTAGGGGAGGGAGGGAAGAAGGGAGGGAGGGAGGGAAGGAGGGAAGAGAGGGAGGGAAGAAGGGAGGGAGGGAGGGAAGAGAGGGGGGAGGGAGGGAGGGAGGGAGGGAGGGAGGGAGGGAGGGAAGGAGGGAGGGAGGGAAGAGGGGGAAAGGCAAAAAGAAAGATGGGAGGAAGGGAGGGAGGAGGATACAACAAAACATCATAATCAAATCTATCAAAAGCTTAGTAAAGACAATCTTAATAAAAATAAATAAACAACTAGATCAGAGAGACGGCTCAGCGGGTGAGGACACTTGCTGCCAAGGCTAATGACCTGAGTTCAATCCCCAAGATCCACATGGTGAAGAAGAGAACTGACTCTCAGTTGGTATCCTCTGACTCCCGCATGGGCACTGTAGCACATGTGCACACAAGATAAATAAGTGAATGAATGAATGAATGAATGAATGAATGAATGAAGAGCTAGAGCAAAACAGCATGTAGAATGAAGGAGAATGAAAAGAATGGTGACAGATCTCCCCTCAGAAACAATGCAGCCCCAAAACTACAGTGAACAGCAAACATCTCAAAGTGACGGAAGAAAAAGCTCAAAAATCTACAGCCAGAAAAAAATGCAGAAACAGCAATATTTTTAATGAAAGCAAAATAAAGATAACTTCAACATAAAGAATATGAAAAAATTATCTCCAGCAGAGTTGCACTCCAAAAAAAATATTAAAGAAGGAGCTGGAGAGATAGCTCAGTGGTTAAGAGTACTTGTTGCTCTTGCAAAGGACTCTGATCCAATTCCACACAGTGGCTCATGACTGCCCATGACTTCAGTTCCAGGGGATCCTGTGGCAATATTTTATTTGTACTCTAACAAAAAGCTTGCCTGAGGATCAGAGGAAAAAGCCAGGCACTACATTAAACATAGAGATGAGGCATACACCTTTAATCTTAGCATTCAGGAGGCAGAGATTCATCTGGATCTCTGTGAGTTCAAGGTCACACTGGGAACAGAGCCAGGCTTGGTGGCACACACCTTTAATCCAAGCACCAGTTAACCACAGAGATCTGGAGGTCGTACAGACAGACAGGAAGTGATAGAGCTGGGCAGATAGAGGAAGTGATGTAGCTGGGCAGAGAGAAGAAGTAAGATGGCAGGACACAGAAAGGTATATAGGTGTGAGTATACAGGAAGTAGCTCTCTTGGGCTGAGGATTTCCTAGTGGTAAGAACTTGTGGCTGGCATGTTCTGTTCCTCTGATCTTTCAGCTTTCACCCCAATATCTGGCTCCAGGTTTTTATTAATTAGACCATTTTGCAATTCGTGTTACAGAATCCAATGCCTGTTTCTGGCCTCCTCTGTGGGCACCAGGGACACATGAGGTAAAATACTCATACACATAAAATAAATGAAAAAAGCAAAACAGAATAAATTCCTCCAAGCAGGAAACTAATACCAGATAGGAAGACAGATCTATCCAGGACTGATGAGCTCTAGATGTAAATGTATAAGACTCCCCTCCCTCTTGTTTCTCTGCTTAAGGATTGACCCAAGGCCTTGCATGTGTGAGCAAGTGTGCCCCTACTAAGCTCCATCTCCAGCCCAGACTCTCTTCTTGTCTGTCATCCTGGGCAGCTGCGTGTGTATGTGCGGGTGTGCACACACCTGTATGCATATAGACATCAGAAATCAAGCTGAACTTCCTTCCTCAGGGGCTAGCTACCTTGTTTTCAGAAATGTAGTCTCCTGTTGGCCTGGACCTCATGTGATAAGTTAAACTTGTTGGCCAGAGAGCCAGAGATTCCATATCTCTGCCTCCCCAGAGCTGAGGTTACAATGGCATGCCACGATGTCTGACTTCTTGGAGTTTGTTGTTGTTGTTGTTGTTGTGAGGGGTTTTTTGATTTTTTTTTAATTTTTATGCAATATATTTTGATCATATCCTTTCCCCTCCCTCAACTCCTCCCAGAGTCTCCCTGACTCCCTACCCACTCAACTTCATGTTCACTTTCACACTGGCGCTCACACTCACTCGTGTGTTCTCTCTCTCTCTCTCTCTCTCTCTCTCTCTCTCTCTCTCTCTCTCTCTCTCAATAAAAAACAAGGAAAACAGTCTTAAAAATCAAAATAAAAAAAATAAAGGAAAGGAAGAAAGGAAGGAAGGAAGGAAGGAAGGAAGGAAGGAAGGAAGGAAGGAAGGAAGGAAGGAAGGAAATCAAAAATGTTTTTAAATGCCAAAACAAAAATTACACACACATACAAATGGAGTCCTTTTTGTGTTGTCCTGAACATGGAACCTGCTCTGGAGTGTGGTATCAATTGTGACTAGCTTCTCAGTTAGGGATGGGACTTTGGAACAGCATTTTCCAAACACAAGCAGGACTGCTACACACATGCACCCACAGAGACTATGACAATATGAACAAGACCTGGAAAAGTTCATGCCTTGTTTTTATCATGGGTTCTGGGAGATTTAACTTTTGTCCTCCTTGCTTGTAAGGCAAGCACTTCTTTACTGGCAAAATTCAATGGTTCAGAGCACATGCTACCTTTGCAGAAGGCTCAAGTTTGGTTCCCAGCACCCATACTGGGAAACTCATACCTGTAATTTTAGCATCTGATGCCCCCTTCTGGCCTCCAAGGGCACCCACAGTCACATGGTCTGTCCCACATACAGACACATAAATAAAAGTACGTCTTTTTAAAATTTCAAGATGATAGATTTTTAGCAAAACAAAAAGGTTTTAAAGTTTAGAATATATGCATAAATAAATTATAATATCAGCATGGCATGAATGTAATAAGGAGCTGATATTGTTCTTTAAGTAATATAGTACTACAAGAAGACTGATTATGAAAAAGTAGATGCATAACACATACCCTAATGCCAATTATTAAAATAACTAAATGGGAAGTTGTAGCTAACCATTCAATAAGGAAAATACAGTTGAATCATAAAACTATTAAGCTATTCAAAATAAAAGGACAGAAACATTAAATATCTTTTTTTTTTTTTTTTGTTTTTTTTTTTTTTTTTTTTTTTTTTTTTTTTTTTTGGTTTTTCAAGACAGGGTTTCTCTGTGTAGCTTTGCGCCTTTCCTGGAACTCATTTGGTAGCCCAGGCTGGCCTCGAACTCACAGAGATCCGCCTGGCTCTGCCTCCCAAGTGCTGGAATTAAAGGTGTGTGCCACCACCACCCGG
This sequence comes from Peromyscus leucopus, assembly GCF_004664715.2. Classification (NCBI taxonomy): domain Eukaryota; kingdom Metazoa; phylum Chordata; class Mammalia; order Rodentia; family Cricetidae; genus Peromyscus; species Peromyscus leucopus. The sequence continues at coordinate 23,284,916 of NC_051086.1, forward strand.
CCAATAGCTTTATATTATATATAATATATATTACATATATATATGTTATATGTATATATAACCAAAGAAAAATGAATGGGTAGGACAGATGGAGAACAAGTAATAAAATTAAAGACAAATCTAATTGTGTCAATAGTAACACCAAATTTAAATGGGCAAAACACCTCCAACTAATAGGTAGAAATTTTCAAGCCATAATTCAAAATAACAACCCACAAGAACCATGGCTCAGTGGTTAAAGGAGCTTGTTACTCCTCCAGGGGACTTAAGTTCAGTTCTCAGCACCCACGTGGTATCATAACTATACATAATTCTATCTCCAAATGTCTGATGGTCCCTTTTGTCCTCTGCAAACACCCACACATGCATACACATACCCACACACAGACACACATGCATACACATAAATAAAACAAAATATTTTAAAAGGCAAGGTCCAACTGTATGCTATGTATAAGATACGACTCAGTACCTTTTAAAAGCTAAGTCATCTGAAGTATATTCTCTAGCCACAGGGAATTTAAATTATGAGTCAGTAAAGGAAACTTATCTGGAAAGATATCTGAAAACACCCAAATGTTTAGACTTCAAACTAGCCTGAAGGTCAAACTAAAAATTAAAAAGAAAGTTGTGATTTATTTTTAATCATAAATTTTCTTTATTCTTAAGAATTTCATACATGTATCCAATAAGATATGATCCCATTCACTTCCCGTTCCCCCCAACTTCCACCATATGCTCCCCAACATGTCCCCCTCCCAACTTCATTTCCTCTTGTTTGTTTGTCTGTTTGGGGTTTTTGTTTGTTATTTCTTTGTATATAACACACAAGACTAACCAGTGCTGCCCATATGTGCACGGATGTGGAGCCCTCTACTGGAGCACCCTCAAAACAGAACGATGCCCCTCCCCTGTCAGCTATCAATTGCTAGTATCTCCTTAGTAAGGGGTGGAACTGGGAAAGCACCTGCTTGTCCATGCCATAATTTTGCTTGGCTTGATCTTGTGCAAGTCTCAAGCAGACCAAAGCTACTGAGAGTTCATGAGTATGACAGTCACGTCCTGTCCAGAGGACGGTGCTTCACAGCATCATCCCCACCTCCAGCTCTTATATTTTTCCTGTTTCCTCTTCTGTGATGTTATGGGTACCATTCTGAAGTAATCAAAAAATAATAAGGAAATATATGTGGAAATTTGTGGTACGCCACTAAAGCAACAAACAGGGGGAAATGCATGGTCTTCCTACATGCACTAGAAAAAAGGAAGGTCGTCAATCAGCGTCCCTGGAAAAACAAAAAAGAAGAGAAATTAAATCAAAGTGAGCAGCAGAAGAAAATAAATGTGTTATTCAGTTTTATCATGGCTGTGTCAACACTTGCTATAAACTACTTAGAAGGAGGAACTGTTTCTTTGGCTCAGGGTCCAGATGCTTTGGTCATTGGTTGCTTTGTCCTGTGCACTTGGAAAGAACATCATGGTGGGGAGGGCATGCTGCAGAAGTTTCTCACCTTCTTGTAGACAAGAAGTGGAGAAGGAGACAGGAACGAGATACCTGCAAGCATCACCCCCTGTAACTCCTTTCCCTAACTAGGCTGCACCTCCTTTACTGAAGTTTCCTCCAACTCTTGAAGTAGCGTCACCTGCTGGGGAGTACATCTCAATACAGGAATCATTTGGGAGAAGAGGTGGTATTTCATATGCAAACCACAATAATAAAGATCAGAGTAGAAATCAATGAAATGAAGATCAATAAAACCAAAAGCTGCTTCTTTGACAAAAAAAAAACTCAATCATATTGATGAAGCTGTATTGCTCTATTATTTAGATGTACAACAAAAAAAACACAACAGAAGGCATAAATTACTAAGATTAGGAATGAGAAAGAGAATATCAATACAGATAGTAAAGGAATAATAAAGAAATATTATGAACACTGTATTGAACTTTATGTCAATAAGTCCAACAACTCAAATAAAAATAAATACACAATTACAAAAATTGATTGCATTTCCACACAAGCAAACAATTGGAGTTGAAGTTTTAAAATAAATAGTATCTACAATAACATCAAAAACATAAAATGTAGGAATAAATCTGACAGACGATGTAGAATAAGACTTCTCTGACATGTACAAGGCATTGCTGAGAGAAATTAAACAAGATCTAAACAGATGGCGAGGAAAAAAAGTCTTGTTCATGGATTGAAGTGAGTTAAAATGTCAGTTCTCCCTCAGCTGGTCTATAGATCCACAAGAAGCCCAATCAGAATCACGGAATCATACACACAGAAACTGAAAAGCTGCTGCAAAATTCAGAGTGAACTGCCAAGACTTACACAGCCTCAAAGGGAGCTTCAGAGAGCAGCTTCCCAAAAGGAGAGCTGCTGCTGCTGCCTCCAGACTTCTTGGTAAGACTCTTTTAAGTTGCACTTGGCTTCAAACTATGAATGAGTACTATTTCTCCCAAAACTAATTTTAAAATAAAATAAGGGGCTGGGAAGATAACTCAGTTTGAAAGTCTTGCTTCATAAGCGTGAGGACCTGAGTTCAATCCTGAGAACTCACATTGGAAGCTGAGTGTGGTGGTGCACACTTGGAATGGCAGTGTTGATGGAGCAGCGGCAGGCAGGTCCCTGGTCTCCCTTCAAGCCAGCTTAGCCAAATGGACCAGTTCAATCTAATGGGACCCTGTCTCAAAAACCAAGGTGGACAATACCTGAGAAAGGACAATAGAGGTTGGCCTCTAGTCTTCCGACTGACATGTACATCCATGAACCCACACATTCACATGTACTTGCACACGTGTGTGCACAAACATACACACTCAAATCAAATCAAACAGTAAAGCATAACAAAAACTTCCTCCCAATAAAGACAGTAAATTTCTCTGAGCCTCAGTTTGCTAATTTGCATCTTAGCAATAGCAATATCTGCATTGAACTGTACAGTACACTGATGTGTTTAGTGTTGGACAGTAACTCATTCACTCGCCAAGCAAAGATTTAAGTTCATACCTGCTACTGTAAACCTAGCTAGAAGCCCATGGCTGGTGAGCTCGTAGATGCTACGAGGGAACCTGTTATTGCTATCTTGCTACATGGACATGTCAAACTGCTCTCCAGATATTTAGGTTTATAATCAGGGACTCAAAGAAGCTTCTTTTTGCAATGAGCAGCAGTTAAAACAGATTCATAGTGATAAAGTGCTCAAAATAAATGACGGAGGCATGCTAGCCCTACAGTGAATATTACCTGTCCCCCCATCTTAGTTGGGGTTCCTATTGCAGTGATAATAAGACACCATGACCATAATCAACTTCTGGAGGAAAGTGTTTATTTGACTTACACTTCCCCATCATAGTCCATCATTGAAGAAAGTCAGGACAGGAACTCAAGGCAGGAACTCCAAGGTAAGAACTGAAGCAGAGGAATGGATTAGTGGCTTGCTGGCTTGCTTCCCCGAGGCTTGCTCAGTCTGCTTTCTTATACACCCCAGGACCACCTGACCAAGGGTGCTGCCCACAATGGGCTGGACCTTTTACACCAATTGCTAATTAAGAAAATGTATCACAGGCTTCTCCACAGCCCTATCTGGTGGGGGCATTTTCTCAATTAAGACTCCCTCTTCCCAGATGATATGAGTAAGAGGGGGTCAAGATCATGATGGGGAAATCTACAGAGACAACTAAACCAAGCTCATAGGAACTCATAAACTTTAAACCGACAGTTGTGGAACCTGCGTGGGACCAAACTAGATAGGACCTCTGCATACAGGAGACAGTTGTGTAGCTTGGTCTGTTTGAGGGGCCCCTGGCAGTGGGATCAGGATCTATCCCTGGTGTATGAGCTGACTTTCTGGATCTCATAACCTATGGTGGGACACCTTGCTCAGCCTTGATGCAGGGGGAAGGGGCTTGGTCCTGCCTCAACTGAATGTACCAGGCTTTGCTGACTCCCCATGGGAGCCCTTACCCTTTTGGAGGAGGGGATTGGGGCTGAGTCTGGGGTGGAGGGCCAGGGGATGAGTAGAATTGGGGTACACGATGTGAAATTCACAAAGAATCAATAAAAAGAAAAAAAGAGTAACAGAGGGGTTGAATATGATGAATGTACATTACATGAATGTATGGAAATGTTATCATGGAAGCCCTTGCACTGTACAATTAATGTATGCTAATAATAAATGAGGATAGGGCCAGCAAGGTAAGTGCCTCAGTGCGTAAAATGCTTAACGCCAACTGTGATGACCTGAATTTAATCCCAGGACCCACATAGTGAAAAGTGGAAAGAGAGGACTAACACCCACCAGTTGTCCCCTGACCTCCACACACATGCTGTGGCAGATGCACACACACACACACACACACACACACACACACACACAAATAAATAAAATGCAATAAATGAAGATAAGTAGAAACGAAGATACAGTCTGGCATTCCCTGTTTGAACTGCCTATGGACACCTTGAAAGCTTCCTGTGCTTCTTCTAATACATGACGTGATTCTGCTCCTAGCAACCTATCCTAAAGAAGTCAGCTGAATGTGACCAAAATGCATGTGCTAAGTCACTGTACAGCAAAGCACATTGCAGCTAAAACCGTCACCCTTCAGGGAATGTTGAATTGCTTGTGACAGACTGTTCAAAGGGATGTTGCGCAGTCATTAAAATATTTTGTTATAAAAAATCAATGCTTTTAAACTATCTCTTAAAGCTTTTACACACAGGAAGGGAGGTCTAGATGTAGAATTGAGTAAAGCAAAAAGAAAAAGAAAAAAGGATTGAAGGTTTAGCATGGTCTCCATTATAGAAAACAAGAAATCATTAATAATACCACTATTAATAGCAATAATGTGAGAAAACGGGCCAAAGACTTCCTAAGTGGCTGCTTCTGGGTGGAGGAATTAAGAATGATTTTTTGCTCTGCTTCCTTGTTGCTGTACTTTCATATCTTTAGAAACTCGCCATATATCACTTTTATAGTCAGGGAAAAAGTGAGCATAAAATTATGTGTGGGAGAAAAGGCTAGGACAAAACACAGGAAAATATTAACTGTGGTTATGACAGCGTTGGAGATGGTTGGAGGAGGTGGCTCTTTTTCAGGATTTTATGTATGGTAGTTTCTCACTTCTGTGGTGGTAAAATATATGAAATTAAAAGTTAGTAATCCCAGCATTATTTATAAGACTGGAAAGCTAAAAACAACATAAATATTCAACTGAAGACCGGTTGAATGCATCAGAGTCTAACTGCAAGAGAGGACAGGGTGCAGCCGTGCAAATGTCTGCCTGGGCCTTAAGGGTGGAGTAGGATGTTTACGGTGTACAGTTAAGCCGAAACTTTGCAGGAAGGGCCTTTCCCAATGTTTGACCTGGTAATGTTTTGTTTTGTTTTGTTTTGTTTTGATTTATTTGTTTTGTTTTGTTTTGTTTTTATTTGTTTGTTTTGTTTTGTTTTTACATCCCAGCCAAAGATTCCCCTTCCTTTCTCTCCCAGCTCCTTCCCCCATCTCTCCCCTACCCCATCTACTCCTCCTCCTACTCTGCTTCTTTTCAGATATGGGCAGGCCTCCCATCGATGTTAGCCACCCATGGCATATCAAGTTGCAGGCACCCCCTCTTCTGTTAAGGCTGCAAAATGCAATCTGGTAGGAGGAATAGAGTCCCAAAAGCAGGTAAAAGAGTCGAGGAGTCCCACAAGAAGACACAACTGTCACATATATACAGCGGGCCTATGCAGGCTCCCTGGATGTCAGTTCAGTCTCTGTGAGCCCCTATGAGCCCAGGTTAGTTGATTCTGTGGGTTTTCTTGTAGTGCCCTTGACCCCATTGGTTCCTACAATCCTTCCTCCCCGTCTTCCTCAGGATTACCCAAGCTCTGCCTAATGTTTGGCTGTGGGTCTCTGCATCTGTTTCCATCAGTTGCTGGGTGAAGCCTCTCTGATGGCAATTGTGCTAGGCACTGATTTATGAGTGTAGCAGAACATCATTAGGAATCATTTCAATGACTTTTTTTTCCAGTCATGTTTGGTTCTATCCAAGGTCTCTAGACTCTGGGTCCTGGCCTTTGGGGTGAGCTCCCTCTCAGGGGGTATGGGCCTCCAGCTGGGCCACTCATTAGTTGCTCATTTCCACAATTTCTGCTCCATCTTTACCTCTAAAATATCTTGTGGGCAAAACAAATTCTAGGTCCAAGGGTTTGTGACTGGGTTGGTGCCCCTGTCCCTCCATTGGAAGTCTTGCCTGGTTATGTGGGACATACATGGGCTCCAAAGATGGTGCCGAGAGGAAGTTGGACAGATGGAGCCCAAGTTGTTTACACTGAGATTAGATTCAAATGGTGCTGAGAGGAAGTTAGACCAAATTGTTTACGCTGAGATTAGACACAAAGATCAGGAGATGATGTCAGTGCAGAAACAGCTCATAAACAAAAAAAAAATGAGTATAGGGTGACCTTTAAAACCATTGGTTGGCTCCTTCCACCCCCTCCTAGGGTTCTGAGGTTTTCTGTTATAAAAGAGGCTTACTGCCTAACAATAAACTTGCTCGACTTGACTCCACTCTGTGTCTGATTGTCTCTGGCTAAGAAGGAGGCTGGGGAACAGGCGAGCGGCACACACTTACCTTTCCTCAGTTCCAGGCCACCTCTTCAGAGGTAACCTAAGTTCCCAGTGGGGCAAGACCCCACATGGTTACAGGAGATGGCCAGTTCAGGCTCCATATCCCCTATTGCTAGGAGTCTTAGCTAGGCTCGCCCTCATAGATTCCTGGGAGTTTCCATTGTTCTAGGTTTCTAGCTCATCCCAGAGATGCCCCAGATTCTAATTGTCTCTGTCAGTACTCCCTCCCTTCATCCTCCCCTCACCTGATTTGACCTAATAGGGGAAATATTTAGAAGAAAATATGTATAAGTATTACCAGTTCTTACCTGTAGTTTATAAATAATTTTCATTTTAATTGCTGTGCATCTTACCATCTTATGTATTATGAACATATGCAGCTTATTCTGAATGTTGTGTGTGTGTGTGTGTGTGTGTGTGTGTGTGTGTGAGAGAGAGAGAGAGAGAGAGAGAGAGAGAGAGAGAGAGAGAGAGAGAGAGAGAGAGATTTCTGGAGATCAAACTCGAGTCTTTGTGTTTGCAAAGCAAGTGCTTTACCAACTGAGCTATCTCCCTTCCAGCTTTATGTTTCAATATTTTTAAACAAGAAAAGTAAAGGTAACATTCAGTTGAAGTTTTCTTATCATGTTATTTAGCCTTGCAAAACTGTGACCAAAGTACACAAGATAATTATTTTAACAGAATGGCTTGTTGGCTTTGGGCACACAGTTCTAGGGGTTCCAGGTCTGGTTCTTTAGATCCACTGATTCTAGTCCCATGGTGGCAGGACCATGAGGTTGACAGGTGGACAAAAAGATGGGAGGATACCCACAGAACCTTCGTTTTGTGATCTATCCCAAGAAAGACCATGTTTGGCCAGATCTGAATCATATGTTTATCTTTATGCTTAAAGATCATCTCACCTAAAAGGATGAGTCCCCTTTCTGGGTGCCAAAATGAAAAAAAAAAAAAAAAAAGGACAGGAAATATGGCTCACAAGTTAAGAGCTCATTCTGATATTTCATAGAATCCAAGCTCAGTTGCCAGAACCCACATCAGGAGGCTCACAACTACTTCTTAACTCCCGTTTCCAGAGGATCTGATACCCATTTTTAATCTTCTTTGGAACCCATTATCTCTCTCTTCCAAAGTCTGCCCTCTCCTTTTTTATTTCTTGGACATAATATACAGAGTTCTTACCCTCGCTTCCCTTGTAGCTAGGATGGTGATTGACATCCAGGTTATGGAGCTGATGCAGATTCCTGACTGTCCTTCTGAGGCCAGACATTTAAGAAGTGATGGGTCACCTCCTCCCTACTATCCTGCCCCATTCCCACCTAGATAAATCTGATAAGCAGACAGTAGATGATGATAAACTCTGCAAGGTAGAGGAGCCATAGTTCCCACTTGGAGAAGATCTGCTGTATGATTTGAATAACCCAAAACTGTTGCCTACAAGAAACAGACTTTGGCTGGCTTGTTTTATCATGTCTGAAGATACTTGTTACTCTCATCTACTCTAGCCTAATTACATTGTGTTGTTATGAGGTAAGCCCGTCAGAGACACCATGCAGACATTCTTAAAGCCACAAAGAAAGTCTTTATTGCTGGCTGGTGGCTGCACAGGGAACTTGCCCAAATCATGCAGCCCTGAGCCCTACAGCTCTTTGTCTTTTATGCACAAAAACACATCCTGGTTGTGACCTTTCAGTTAGAAAGAAGCAGAACTATGGTAGCCAAAAAGCAAGGTTAATACATGTAGGCACTCATGTAATTAAGGACTAGGTCTTTGTTCCCATTTTGGCAAGTGTTGGGGCCCATGTACTGGTTTTTTTTTTTTTTTTTGGTTTTTTGAGACAGGGTTTCTCTGCGTAGCTTTGCGCCTTTCCTGGAGCTCACTTGGTAGCCCAGGCTGGCCTCGAACTCACAGAGATCCGCCTGCCTCTGCCTCCCGAGTGCTGGGATTAAAGGCGTGCGCCACCACCGCCCGGCCCATGTACTGGTTTTTAAGGTCAAAATGGTGCTTCTAACACAACATCAGTCATGCTAAGTTCTGGGGACCTGTTAAAATTACATGGGCTGAAAAAAAGGCATGAAACGATAAAACTATACACACTACAAGTAATACTGGCTAAAAAGAATAATTGTAAAACTAATACACATAGCCCAACTCATAGAAAGTTCAATGTGAAGGTTGGAAGCCCAGAGTACTCATTAAATATTGGCCAAATGGTAAAAAGCTGTAATTTTAGGGATGTCAAACAAATATAAGACACAAGGAAACTCTATTCATTAGCCTTCCAGAAGATGCTGAAGACACTGAGAGATGATTCTGGAACTCTGCTTTTGCTCACTGTGCTTAATGAAAGGAAAGTCTCCAAAAGACAGCTCAGATGCCCGCAGCAGTCCTGAGGCCAGGAGATTTATTTCAGAAAAAAAAAATTGGTAAAGACATGCTTGCTTCATTGGGTGCCCATCCATGTGGAAGACAGAGCAACAAAAAATGGGCTTCTCTACCTCTGCCGAGGAGCCTGAGGGGCTTTGATGCATATCCTTACAGTCAACATCCATAGCTTTTAAACAGTTGGCTTAACAACTACCTTTAATTTCACTGAACATAAGTTATTGATCCTGATCTGTGCTGCCTGGAAGCCCAATCCTGATTGTTAATTGAGCTATTGATTTCTGGCTCACATTAACTGTTCCCAAAGGGGTGAATCCTAGGTAATGTGGGCAGGTATGCTGCAGGCGGTGGAGGGGGTGAGGGCTCTGCAGGAAAGTGATTTTAATTAGTAATAATAGCTTCATACTTAGCTGACTGGTTTGTAATACACTCGGTGACATACCTATACATCAGGCAGCAAACCAGCAGTTGTCCTTTCTATAGGAAAATTAAATTGGGTCAATTATCTAACTGTTGGGTGATTCCAGATAGTTACTTAACTCAAAATGAACTTCTTGCTACATGCATCAAATCCATAGCTCGCCACACAAAGCAGGCTCCAGCCCAGAAATAAAACTCAGTCTGGCTGGCCCCTCCCCTATCTTCCCAATATAACATTTAATGCTTAAGTTTTTCCAACAAACAAATGAAATGACCGTTTCCAGGGGAATGGCTGCACAAAGAGATTTGCATCTCTGTTGTAGAATAATGATTATGTAGTCGCTTGTTGACACCAATTATTGTGGCAGATCAGATTCCATGGTAGATGCACTGGAAGCTAAAAACAAAGTCACATTCCAGGGAGGTATACATAATAGGAGCACAATTTTATAAAACAAGCAATTATCAACAGCCCTACATGATCACATAGGCCAATAGAAAGGCATGCTAACATCATCTAACATTGCAGTGGTGGTGGATGGGCAGGCATGGAAGCACAATTTTCTTTTAAGATACAGCACATTGTACATTGCATATTCATTCAGTGTATACTTATTATAAATATTAACTCATGTACATTACATATCTATTTGTACATACTTATTATAAATACTAGCTCACCATTAACTCAGTCCCCTGATGTAGGTAATGTGGTAGTTTGAATGAGAACAGGCCCTATAGGCCCATATGTTTGAATGTTTGGTCTCCAGTTAGTGGACCTGTTTGGGAAGGATTAGTTGTTGCCTTGTTGGAGGAGGTATGTCACTGGGGGTGGGCTTTAAAGTTTCAAAAGCCCACACCAGGCCCAGTCTCTCTCTCTCTCTCTCTCTCTCTCTCCTGTCTCTCTGGCTGCTGCCTAGGGATCAAGATGCAAAGCTCTCAGCTACTGCCCTAGCATCATGCTGGTCTGCCTCCCACCATGATGATAATGGACTAATCTTCTAGAACTATAAGCAAGCCCCCAATTAATTCCTTTCTTTTGTAGGAGTTGCCTTGGTCATGATGCATTTTTCCAAGCAATAGAACACTAAGGCAAATATCTTTATCATTTCTATTCTTTATTTTTACTGAGAAACAAAAAATTTACCAATTACTTGAGTGATAAATTTGAAGTTTAACACTATTGCCTGCATTCTTAAGCACTACATTCTGCTTACCATCTTTATGAAAGGAAATTCACCAGTTAACGACGATGTTTACATTAGGGTAGAAGAAATCTAAGCAGTTTTCACATATTGTTCAAATATTTTATGATAAGTATAAGGTATTTACTCAGTTAAGATTACTCAGCTACATCAGTAGGACTACTGGCCTACTTGTCTCAATTAACAAGCATCTATTGAGTTCCTACTACATACCTGTCAGTGTGTTAAGGTATCTGCATATTCTCATTTAATCTTCGTGCTGTATGTGTAATATTCTATCACAAACCATACTTCACAGATACAGATATGAAGGCTGAGAGAAGTATCTTGTATGAGTCCACAAAGAAAGTAGTAGTTGATTTCTAAGTTTTACAGGTGATCTCATCTCCATTTTACAGAGTTCATTTTGGGATATAAAGTCTACCTCATAGTGGCAGAGCTGGGACTTGAACTAAAGCCTCTGTGACTTCAAAGCTGCCAGGAGTCAAAATACAGGCATTGTTAAACCACAGTGCTAACCTTCCAATTAAAAGCTACCACTAACTCAGGTTGACATTGACTCATGGAGAGCATCTATTGCTTATTCACAGGTTGCCAAGAAGTACAAAGAGATGAGAAGTCAACAAAACAACTACAAAAAGTCTACACAGGAAAAGAAGCACATAGTTCCGCCAATTATAAGAGAAGGCTTCTCAAAGGAAGGAACAGCTTATCCAATCTCTAAGTGAAATGTAAGTATTCACTACAGGGTAATACATAGGGAGATATGTCCAACACATTCATGGCCTGTACAAAGCATGGATAGATGATCATGGTCGTAGTCACAATAGTGATGACGGTAAGGATGATGGTGGTAATGATGCTGATAGTGATGGTGATGATAACAATAGCAGTGATGGCAATAATAATGATGATTATAATGATGCCTGTTGTGATAATAATGACAATGGTAGCAGTGGTGCAGCTCATGATGGTGATGGCAGTGGTGATGAAGATGATGGTGATGCTAATGATAGGTTGCAGTGGTGTTTGTGTGGTGATGATGGTGATGATCATGGTGGTGGTGGTTGTTATAAGCCCCTCGAGGCACACAAGTGGCCAGGCCCCTCCACTGAGGACCTCTAACCACCAGGTTCCATCCAGAGAACACTCTGACTGCCCTCACAGCTGGACCCAGCCCCCACCTGGTGGAGTAAAAAGCCCAAGCTCTGGACTTGAAATTTTACCAATCCCCACTCTGGAAATCTCCACACTAAACCCCCACCCCAAGAAATCCTTTGTAAACCCTGTCTTCTGCTCAGTTCTCTGCTGTGCCCACCTAAGCAGAGGCAGCCACCCTCCTGGGTTTTTCCCTTCAATAAATCTCTTGTGTGAAATTTGTTGTGCTATGTGACTTGTGGTATTCCTTGCTGTGGTATTCCTTGGCTCCCAACTGCCAGGATACCTTTCCCTTCAGAGCTGTAATGCTTACATTGCTCCCTAATCAGCAAGCTGCCACTAAATTCAAACACCTCAGATAGATTGCAAATCTATTTGTGTTCTCCATGTGGATCTGTACTTTATGCATAAAGAGATTTTTAATGCCTAAAATATTTTGTCACTGTTTGACAACCTGCCACACCCAGTCACAAAGGCATGCTTCAGGGCAGTCCTTCTCAGCACAAATTGATTTGGGCAATGTCTGAACACTGGGCATTCCTGAGTGCATGCTTAGTTGTCAAAGTGGAGAGTGGACTGCTACTGACATCCCACAATCAACAGGGTAGCAGCCTGACCACCACAGAGAATTTTAGAACCACAAGTGTCAGTAATGCTGAGGTTAAAGAAAGCCTGCTTGAAGGAAAAACTAGGCTGATGGAGTCTAACCTCTCAATGGTAGAATGGCATTTAATAAAGGAGATGAAGCCACCCACAAGCCAAGAAGAATGGGAAGCTGAATTCCAAAAACACCAGCAATTTCCAGAATTTAAAATCCTAAATCATGACAGGACACTGGCGGTGGTGGTGCATGCCTTTAATCCCAGCACTCAGGAAGCAGAGACAGGCATATCTCTGTGAGTTCGAGGCCAGCCTGGGCTACCAAGTGAGTTCTAGAAAAGGCGCAAAGCTACACAGAGAAACCCTGTCTCGAAAAACAAAAAAAGAAAAAAAGAAAAAAAGCCTGTTGAAACCAGTTTATTCCTCATTTTTGTCATGTTAAATGAAACAAACCCACCAGTCACAGGCATACATGAGAAACACAGAAACTGCAAGATTGTGTGTCTGTGGCTTCTGGACAGACGCCCTGTGATCACATGTAGGACAGAATTATCCAGAGGTACGCGGATGTAAAATGGCTTTCCCCTTCCCATAATCCTTCACTACATCAGCTTGAAGGAGTTGGTGGGCTACAGACAGCTCAGTCTGGTTTCTCACATCTGAGCCCCCAACCGAGTTCAGGGGAAAGCGCAGTCTGTTTGACTAGTGTAAGCTTCTGGCAAGCGCTGTTTAAGATGGAGGCGTCCTCTGAGGAGAGACATCCACACAGCCATGGCCAGTGTGATTCCAGCAGCGGTGGAACGGAGTCCGACCTTGTGCAGGCTGGAGCCTGGTAGAAGAGGGAGCAACGCTGATTTCTGATGACTGTCAAGTGAGAGCTACTTTGGGCTGAGTTGTAGGGAACTGGAGATCTATAAACCTTTTTATGTGCGGGCGGACAGGAGCTGGCATTGTTTCCAGAGAGTTTCCCGGGCGAGAGGAGAGAAGCAAGAGGTTGAGTGACAGCCGGGCAAGGACTAAGTTTACCTTTTATTAACGGGCTCATAACGCTACTTTAAAAAAATAAATTAAAGCTAGAAAAATACCTTTGGATTTACTGCCTGAAGGAAAGGGGGATGGAAGCTTTGCAGATCAGCCCTGTCGTGACATTGCAGAGATGTGCTCTTGCAAGATCAGCTGAATGTCCAGAGGCTGCGAAGCATACCCCAGGGCAGGCTGCTCTTGCCTTTGACCCTGGGTAATTGGCACCTGCAGTGTGCGGAACTGAGTGAGGCCTGAGATGGGTAGCCCTCCGCAGCCCAGGCTGAATTCTACAGAAGGAGCCACTGGGAGCTCATTCCTCATCATTCAACTAGACCCTGAGTCGGAAACCTGTAAATCACCCTGACAGCTCCCTTGTGGTTGAGCCCCTAGGCCGGTCCTAGGACTCCTTACTAATCTAGATGCAAGCGCTGGAGCCTAGCAACAATCTGCAGTTTTTTTCCTGCCTTGCCTCACCATTCCTCTTTCCCCATTCCCAGCTTCATTTCTTTTTTAGTGCTGTCCATTTCCCACCTTCCCTCCCCTTTCTTTTCTTCTCAAGGGATTTCAGTTAAAAGAAGGCAAATATAATCACGTCATTTGTCAGTAATCCTGAGGGACTTCCCACTATACCTAACCAAGTGCTCAAGCATAGAACGCGAACACACACACACGTCATCACTCACATTCACATCCCAACCTAGCTCTAACACCAGTCCCACTGGCTTGTTTTAACTGTCAACTTGACACAACCTAGAATCACCGAGAAGAGAGTCTTAGTGAAGAATGATCTGGATCAAGGCTACTGCAGGCATGTGTGTGGAGGATTGTCTCAACTGTTCACTGAGGTGGGAAGACCTACTTTGAAAGTGAGCAGCACCATTTCATGGGCTGGGCCATGAACTGTGCAAGAGCAGGAAAAAAAAAACTACTGAGTACTGAGAGAATGAGGATCCATGCCTCTATTCTCTCTCTGCTCTTGACAAGATGCCTTTAAGTTCCTGCTTTGACATCCCAGAAACAATGGGATAAAGCCTAAAATTGAAAGCCGGATGAAGCTTTTCCTCTCTTAAGTGATTTTTGTCATGATATTTGTCACAGCAGCAGCAAAGAACTCGAACACTGCACACACATGCCACTTGTTGCCGTTCTCACACACAGCACGCCACCTCTGCCCTCTCCACCTGGTTACTGCTACCTAACATCTAGTAAATGCCTTCCTCTGTGCTAAAGAGATGAAATGCTCATTCACTGAATTCTCGGAAGAATCCAATGAGGCTAACTCTGCTACTCCTATTTTCCAGATATAGGAATAGAGGTTTGAGAAACAGCATTGACCATCAAAGATGGCCTCAAGTTATAGAAGGGATTTGAACCCAGTCGTGACCAGTAGTATAACTGGGTGACTCTACTACTCCCCCATCTGTGTCCTGCACCAGCTGTCTCTCCCCCGAAATTTTCTCTATGTATAGCAAGACTGCTTTTCCTGGCATGCACACCCTCTGATAGGTGTGCGTCCCGATATTTCATTTTACTTCATGCACCGACATACTGAATGCCCAAACCGTTATAGAATGAACAGTAAGTTACTGAGTAAGAACCAACCCCCAAAATGTGGTGGTTCCTAGATTTGAATCTCTGAAACCAGCACTGAGTCTTTGGTGCTGTGTCCCTGAGACCTAGCATAGCCTCTGTGACAAAGCAAGTATTCAGACTCCATCTGAAGAGTGAATGAATGAAGGCAAGGTCGGGAGAGATGGCACTTTCTTATTGACATTCCATCTTGGAAATAATTGTGAGGAAATCTTCTCAGAGGGACTGTCCACAGCCATACCTCACTGTCCCGATCACCGACGACATCACTTGTTCTTCTTAATTACTTCTTTTTGCTCTTCTGAGATTTCAACCCAGGGCACCATATATACTAAGTAAGCACCCTACAGCTATATCTGTAGTCCATTTTCTTTATATTTTGTTTTATTTTTGAGACAGAATCTTACTAAGCTGCCCAGGTTTGCCTTGAACTTGCAATCCTTTTGCCTCAGCATCACAGGCAGATGACTGGTCTGTACCTGCAGAGACAATCCCATAAATGTTTATTGGACTCCTAATAAGCACTTTGCATTGTGCTACATGATAGAGATTGTCAATGAATAAATGCAACCTTGACCTTGACTGGAATATCTAGAAGAAGAACAAAAGGCAATTATGGCAGAGTCCTAATTAGCTAAATGGGGACAAGCAGGGGTGCCAGGGGATCATTTACTAGGAGTAAAGGGCTTAGGGGTGAGGTCATATGTATATGCTAAACCATATGCAAGGCATGGGAGTCTTCCTGTAGAAAGTGATGTCTGAGTAAAGACTTGAAAGATATGGTGAAACTAGCCATTTCAGCGTGTGTGTGTGTGTGTGTGTGTGTGTGTGTGTGTGTATTCATGCAGGCACACATGCACACTCACATGTGCACACTCATAAACACAAGTACATATGCGCAAACTAGCATGCATACTTCCCTGGGAAAGGTATCAAGAAATGTATGCCAGGGACAGCTGAGGTGGCCCCATGGGTAAAGGTGCTAGCCTCCAAGCCTGACAAAACTGAATTCAATCCCCAGGACCCACGTGGTGAAAGGAAAGAACTGATTCCTACAAGTTATGTTCTGACCTCCATAGCTGCATCCCCAATAAATAAATAAAATACAATTTTAAAAGGAGAGGTATTCTAGGTAGGTGTCAGCATACACAGGAGGGAGAGAGAGAGAAAATGGAAAACGTTCATTACAGTTTGTGCATGTGCTCAGCATACAAGATAGGCCAGAACTGAAGCTGGAGAAAGATTTCCCTCTGTATCCTGTTGAAGAGCTTCTGTTTTACCAGAGGAGTTGTGATCTCATTCTATAATTCTGAGAGGGAGGGATGGAGGGAGGGAGGGAGGGAGGAGGGAGGGAGGGAGGAGGGAAATGCTTCATGGCAGAAGACTGGGATTCCCAGTGTACCAAATACAAAGGATTGTCATGATAGAAGACGGAAACTCAGCAGGGGGATAGGGAGGCACTGCAGTGGCTCCTTCGTGTGTTTCCACCACTGAACACCTGGTTAGGATGCCTGTTTTCAGCCCATATGCCCTTGTGGATGGAGGGGACCTTGGTGACTAGATGGACACCTCACCTGCCTCAGGGACCTCTCAATAGTTATTTTCTTTTGATGATGCCTTTTACCCCTTGTCACTTTTTAAAAATAAATTCGTCTCTTTTAATGCGCAGTATTAGACAATATTGATCATATTAAAGCAAAAATGTATAAATCAGCTATTGGAATGCACAGAGAAGTGGATAACTAAAAGAAGATTCAGTATGGGTCAGCTTGGGGCTGAGTGGAAGCCTCATCTCATCCTCTTACTCAGAAGATCCATGACCTCCAGTCAGGCTTGCGCTCAGAAGCAGCTGAGTTGAAGGGACACTGAGGGTGGTAAGGACACATCCACAAGGTCATAGTCACTTTACTGTCTTTCATTCTTCTCCTCACACCCTCCACTGCTCAGCAAGCTTATCTACAGGGTCAGATGGCATGAATTGAGTACCAATAGCTTGCCAAGTCCTAGAAAATCAGAGATATGTGTCTCGTTCAATGTCACTGAAGATCTCAAAATCTAATCCTTGAACAACTAGAATTGGATTAAAGGAAATAAGCTTTAAGTAGTCATTATCCTACATAACACCCTTTGAGTCTGCTTTATAACATGAATTATTCCTTTTAATCCTCACAGCAGTCCCAGAAGGTAAGTTTCTACTGAGTCCCTTTTCTGAGTGAGGAAACAAGCTCTCAGAGGTCCAGTGAGGTCTAGCTGGCCATCATGGAAGAGAGGAAGAGGGGCAGAGGAGCCCTCAATACCTGAGCCACCCTCTCCTCTCTCCTTCTGTATGTGCATGCATCGCGCGCGCGCGCGAGAGAGAGAGAGAGAGAGAGAGAGAGAGAGAGAGAGAGAGAGAGAGCACGCGCGCGCGCGCGCGCATACACACAGACACACACACACACACACACAAAACCTTACTTTTTGAAACAGTCTCTCACCGAACCTGGAGCTCACCAATTCAGCTAATCATGGGCATCCTCCTGTCTCTGACTCCCCAGCACTGGGCTTCCAGGCACGGCTACCATTCCCAGCTTTTACATGGTGCTGAGGATAAAGTCGGGTCCTCATGACTGTCCAGCAAGCACTTTACTCACTAAGCATCTCCCCAGCCTGCTTAGCTCCTGCTCAGGGGATGTGCAGGTTATAGCTGTGGGATGGAGAAGGGGGACAGACTGGGAGGTCACAGTGACAGGCCCAGCTTTCAGCCCCTGCTCACTAGCTGTTGTGGGGGTTGGAGAGGAAGGATATAGAAATGAGGTCACTACTGATACACACCAGTGAAATATGTAAGTGACTGAATGATAACAAGGGGAAAAAGTCAAAGTGAGCTTCTATCATGTCTCCACTCTCCCAAGAACAGAACAGGCAGACACATCCCCTCCTGAGCAGAAATGGTGAGCCTTGTGTTGTTTCAAAGTTTTCTTGAGTTTACTGCATTGCAGGCACAGTGTGGAGAGCTCTTCTTCACCAGCACCCTGTATGATCTACCCTTCCTGTATAATACCACATTCCTATTCTCACTGCACCCAGCCTTAACTAACCTCCCACTCTACACAGTCACCTCTTTTCTATTTTCCTGTTTGCCTAAACCCAACTGCCAGGTTTCTTTATTCTCATCACTCCAGTCTCAGCTAGAAATTTACCTACAGAGAAAAGTTTGCCCTGAGGTCCTCCCTCCTACCATCCTAGAGACCTACAGAGAAAGAGAAAAACGGGGATTAATTTTATTCCTGTGTCTAAAATGGAAAAATCCTGGGTGCTTGAGGAATAAACATTGCAGGTACTTGGTATGGGTAGAAACATAGAACTCCATTTCCATGTAAATGACCCAGACAAGCAAAGTACTGACTCGCCCCAAGAATGATCTACCCAGAGTGGGGGTGATGTTTGCAAGAACACCAGATGTTGGACTGAAAATGACCCATCTTGACATCTGAAGGCTGTCAGGGGAGATGTTGGAACTGGAGGACAGGCAAAGCAAAAGCAGCAGGACAGAGTTCATTTAGAAGTGACTTTACATGTTAAGGTAATTCCCAGTGTAATTCAGGCGTCTGATGGGGGATGGAAGGATAATGGAAAGAAGAGTCCTTTAAAAGTGCTGAAGACAGAGCAGAATCCATAATTCCATCTACAGGTAATGGTAGTTGAAATTGGTTGTCCCTGATTTGAATAATCTTGATGGCATCGTTATTTTTAATTGTGATTAGTGGTCTTAATGTGCCAATAAATAAGACAAAAGAGAAGGCACAACCTTGCCTTGTCCCGCAAATGATTCGGAGTGGAGACTGCTGGAGGCAGGCAGGCAGGCTCAGAACAGGCAGAGCCACCACCCGGACAGTATTTCAAAACTGAAGGATGATTTTCAAGAGTGTTTGAGACAGAATGCTTAGGAGTAAATTTCCTCCACTCCAAGGTCAAGCAATTCCACCAAAAACAAACATAAAGAAACACCGATCCTGCAAATCTGGAGAGCAGCTTTCCAGTGAGAGACAGTCTGGTCCAGAAACTCCAGGCTCCATTAGCTGGTTTGTTAGCAGCACTGTTTAGTTCTGAAGCAAGGTATCGGTGCAGTGGCCCAATGGAAGGTTCTTCTCTGAACATTTTGAATATATTCTCAGTACTAGAGGAAAAATGAAGTAGATAAATAAGTAGGTAAGAAAGTAATCCCAAAACAAAGATGGCTGGCCACCAAGACTCCACTGCCAGCAACAGGTACATCTCCAAAAAACCCTGCCCCAGGGAAATGTTATTTTTCTTTTGTTGGTTGGTTGGTTGGTTGGTTGGTTTTTTGTTGGTTTGTTTGTTTGTTTTTTCAAGACATGGTTTCTCTGTTTAGCCCTGGCTGTCTTGGAACTCACTTTGTAGACCAGGCTGGCCTCAAACTCAGAGATCCACCTGCCTCTGCCTCCCGAGTGCTGGGATTAAAGGTGTGCGCCACCACTGCCCAGCCAGGGAAATGTTGGGCAAGATAGCACATCCTAGGTGAGCCGAGACAATATATTTTCTCAGATCTCTAGAGGCCAGAAGTCTGAAATCCGCAGTGAAACCAGTTTCCTAGCTTCACATTGTGGCTAGTGCTCCCAGACCTGGAGACTCTCCCACCAGACTCTGTCTCCATGATCACATAGTTACCAGCCCTGTGTGTTTGCGTCTTCATGAGTCATTCTCCCCTATGTACCTGCCCATTTCTGTGTCGCTACAACTTTAATGACACCAATTATACTGGATTCTGGGCCCACCTTCCTCCAGTATGACCTCAGCTTACATCTAAATTATATCCACAGAGACTATATTACCAAATGAAGATGCACACAGAACAATGCTAAATTAAGCATCTGTTTGAAGAGTGTCTAGTTGTATCCTCAACAGGAAATAAATTGCTATAGTGAGAAAAAAGGCTAGAAGAGAAAGGGGAGGGGAAGAAGGGAGGGAGGGGTAAGAAAAGGAAGGAAAGGAAAACAGAAAGGGAGGGGAGGGGAAGGAAAGAAAGAAGAAGGAGAGATCGGGAGGAAGGAGAGGAGGTAAGATGCTCCAATGATGCTTCATGGAAGTCTGTAGACATTGCCCACTTTTTGAAGACCAGATCTATTCCAGCAAATCGATCATTAAGTTAATAAATTCCTCAGTTCAGTAAGTCTATTGGCCTGTGTCACACTACATTAAAGTTCCTGCTGATGTCACTCTGGTTCTAGACAACAGGAATGGGTACAGGTCCCTCCATTCAGTCCAGTCCAAACAAGGCTCAGAGAGACTAAAGGATTGCCAGAGCTTATGGCAGATGTAATTTTAATCCAGAGACTGGCTTTCCTTATACTGTAGTACTTTTCTAAATTTTAACCTCAGTGACTGAGTATCTGAATAAGAGAATGAATGGCTGGAGGAACTATCCATTCACTCATGTAGTAGTCTCCAATGTTTCTGGGGATATTCTGAGAACTGGACTAGAGAAAGGTAATTTGATCTATTTGTACCAGAGTTTAGCACAGATTCCATCATGGTGTTCCCAGATATCAAGCCATGTGATTAAAAATAGTCCTTTTACCAACCACGCCATGTCTCCAGCCGTAGATAGCTAGTAACCGTGTCTGCCAATATTTGAGTCAGCCTCCCTATTGCTGTTTAGTTTGTGAGAGATGTGTAACAAAGAATGCGAGCTTGCTGGCTTAACCCACATGCTCATTTCCTTACAATTTTAGAGACCTTTCCAAGGTCAGGGAGTCAACAAGATTAGTTCCTACTGAGAGCTATGAGGAATCTGCTCTGTGCCTCTCTCCTCGATTTATAGATAGCCTTCTCCCTCCTGTGTCTTCCCTTTCTGTGTCCACGTCTTCTCTCCTCCTCCTTCTCCTAGGTCTCCTTTTCCTCCTCCTTCTCCCCTCCTCCTCCTCCTTTTTTGAGGATACTCACCATTCTGAATAGAGACCACCTAAAGATCTCGTTTTGAGTCACCTCTTTAAGGACTCTTTGCTCCAATTTGGTTACATTCTGAAGCCCTAGATATTAGGATATCAATATAGGAATTTAGGAAAGATAATTCATCCCATAACACTGTTTTCACTTGTACCATGGAGACCTAAGGCAAGATCATTTAATCAAGTTTTAGATAATTCCAATGAATGTTCAGCTTCATTCATTTAGGCCCCTGGTCTCATGTTTCTCAATACAAGAAATAATTACAAGCCTATGATATTAAATTTCTCAGTTAAGGAGAAATTATAGATCTCTACTCCCAAGCTACCCATAGTCCTAAGCAAACTCTGCACTTGAAGTTCAAGGTCAGGAAAACTGAAAATACATAGAAGCTGTGTGAAAATTAGCTGGGCCCTGAAGGATAGGTAAAGTAGAGATGTACAGCAGTGAGGAGAAATGGCAACAGAAACTAGAAGAGAGGAGACTAGAGGCTGAAAGTCCACTTCGTCCCCTTGCTCTTAAGGACCTAGTGAATGGACTTTATCCTATTAGATTTGTCAAAGGAAAGATGTGTCTTTCACATGACATTAAGACTTTGAGTGAGTGAGTGAGTGAGTGAGTGAGTGAGTACCACAGTACACATGTGGAGGTCAGGGGACAACCCATGGTGACAGTCTTTGACTTCCACCTTGTTTGAAGCAAAGTCATCTGTTGTACAGCAAGCTAGCTGGCCTATGAGTTTCTGGGCATGCTCCTGTCTAGGCCTCCCATCTATGAGTTTCTGGGCATGCTCCTGTCTAAGCCTCCCATCTCACCTTAGAAGACCTAAGAGTACAGATGCATACTACCATGCCCAACTTTATCTGAAACTCAAGTCCTCATGCTTACATAACAAGAACTTTATCCAGTGAGCATCTACCCAGGAGTCCTAGCCAGAGGGTACTATGCTCCATTGTGAAGCTCTTTTCAGTCTTTCAAGAGAGTGTCTCCTCTTCTGATGTGTCTGTTCTTGCCAATTATCACACGAAGCTAATGGAAGGGAGTTAACAGGAAGTGTCAGAGAGTTTTATAAAATTATCGTGTCAACTCTCTTCCTGTCAGTATGCATAAGGGAAGAAGACAAGAAAATGATATTGTCATTTAATAGTTCACTTCAGATCTTCATCTCTTATCACTCATCATTACTCCGTATTAATGACTCTGTATTGGCAATCTCTGCCTGTCAGTTATTCTATAATGGATCTCACCAAGATTGTGGCTGGACAACTTTCATTAGGAAGCAATTTGAACTGAATTTAACTTGGGGACACTGGCAGACTAACTGGAGCCATTACATCTCCCCAGTTCCTTGCTTCTAGGAACTTCCTCCTCCTCCTCCTCCTCCTCCTCCTCCTCCTCCTCCTCCTCCTCCTTCTCCTCCTCCTCCTCCTCCTCCTCCTCTCTAGCTAAGGAGCAGATAGACAGGTGGAGAAAAATATGGCCCTTGAAGGCACTGAGCTTGGACCCTGATGACTCCACTACCTAGGTGTACTGCCCTAACTATACCAGCTCACATCAGGAGTCTCAGTTTCCTAATGTGCAGAATGGGTAGTAGGATCCTCTTCAGGGGATCACTGTAGGGCTTGAGAGAAATGTAAAAATGATTGACATGTTGCTCAGCCCTAAGTTGGTATCCATCTACGGTACCTATCAGATTTTTAATTAGTATAAACTGAATGAGGGAAGATTTGATGGGTAACCCCTTCCCAAAATAATGTCCAGTCCTCTCATTTTTCCCAGCAGGAAGGAAGCAAAAAGCTTGCTAAATTCTTACTGCATGTATCTGGCTCCTACTATGTGCCAGGTGTGGTATCTACTAGATACTAGCGGTTCTCAACCTCCCTAATACTGCAACTCTTTAATACAGTTCCTCAGGTGTGGTGACCCCCCCAAACATAAAATCATTTGTTTCTACTTCATAAGTAATTTTTCTACTGTTATGAATATTTTTGTTTGCTTGTTGAGACAGGTTTTCTCTGTGTAGCTTTGGAGCCTTTCCTGGAACTCACTCTGTAGCCCAGACTGGCCTGGAACTCAGAGATCCGCCTGCCTGTGCCTCCTGAGTGCTGGGATTAAAGGCGTGCACCACCACCTGGCTTCTGTTATGAATCTTAATGTAAATATCTGATATGCAGCTCCTATGGGGGTCAAGACTCACAGGTCAAGAGCTGTTGTACTAGAGGGTCCTTAATGCACCATGTTCTCTCCAGCCTCACACGCTGTTCTCTCTGCTTGCATGTTCTACTCCCTCTTAACCCTGGTGACCTACAAGAAATAAAATGGCTTTTCCTCTGAGCTTAGCTTCCTTGGGAAGGCCCTCCCTGACCCCTTGGACACCAGTAGCCATGGCTTCTTCTTTTTTGTTGTTGTTATTGTTTTGTTTTATTGGGTTTTGTTTTTGTTTTTGGAGACAGGGTTTCTCTGTGTAGCCCTTGCTGTCCTAGAACTCACTCTATAGACCAGGGTAGCCTGAAACGCATGGAGATCCGCTGCCTCTGCCTCCTAAGTGCTAGGATTAAAGGCATGCGTCACCACTGCCCAACCAACCATGGCTTCTTACAGCTCCTAATCACAGCTGTAATTACACATGTGACATCAACATGGGTTGCTTATCTCTTCCACAGACTGCAGCCTCCAGGAACAGTGTGTCTTGTGTGTGGGATCTCAATGCCTGGCACAGGGAAGAGGGGGAGAGTAAAAGAGATCTTGAGAACAGTCAAACACATTTAAAATGCAAAGTGACATGATGACAGCTGACTGAATGCAGCTCAGATAACAGAAAGATACCACCTCGTTCTCCTTCTCCAAGACTCAGTTCGACATCCCAGGTATCTATAACTAGAACAGATAAGCAAACTATGGTGTGTCCATGCAACAAAGTGCTATTTGGTAATTCAGAAAAAAAATATCACACACTGTATCATTTCATTCATGTAAAATCCTAGAATACAAATGACTCTCCCATAGTAGAAACAAAGACGCAGCTCTTTTGCCTGGAGAGGGTGGCTAGGACCTATTGAAAAAGGGTACAAGAGAAGTCTTTTGAGTGACGCATGATAAGCATGTGGATAACAGTGTGTGCATTTATCAAAGGGTGAAGAAATGTACATCTACGATCTCAGTGCTTGCCAATTTTGCATGAAAAGAAACATCTGTAAAAATAAAGGTGAAAATAACATAATCAATAATGCTGATTGTTCCTGGAAGGACTAACATTTTTACTGTTCACTCCATAGTATGCTACAGTAGACAGCAAAAGGATTATACTAAAATAACCTTCACATGCCATAGACCTGTCAGGGTTCATCAATAAGTGTGGAACAATCTGAAGCAAAGGCCCCCACTTCCAGCCCATCATAGTGCCCCTTGAGGCTATATTTCACTTCTTCCCACCTTCTTTCCCCTCTTAAGCTTCAGGAATGGCCTGTGAGAGCATCCCTAGCAGAGGCAGCTGCCTTGGCCTCTGGCTGTCTATCCCACGCCCCCAGCACCTGCTAATTGTAAGAAACAACATATGGCAGGCAGCCTGGCTGCAGACCCCACCGGCTCTCCTGACTTGCAGCCCAACCGTGGAGGCAAGCTGCACGCTGAGCTGCTGGGATCGAAGCGATGTCATTAGAAAATGATTCATACCCCTCTGCCTTAATGAGGACTCACACCTGAGGGCTTCCTATTACCCAATCGATGGCTACAGTGCTGCTCCCAGCCAGCAGCCTCTTACTCTCCTTTCTCATCTCTGATAATATTTGCAAGTCAGTTAGATGGGGAGTTTCTCCTCTCTCCTTGGCCAACCCAAGCTCAGAGAAGAAACCAAACCAGAGAAGCATCTCTGAAAATGTCTTGAGTCAAGTTGATGAGTCCCATATGGAAGAGCCTGGAAGATAGAGATTCCTCCCTGGGCTTTTCTTCTGAGTTGGAAGGCATATTCTAGTGGGCACCTTCTGGTCTCAGAAGTCAACACCTCCACTGACTCCCTGTAGTTTAACGTGTGTGTGTGTGTGTGTGTGTGTGTGTGTGTGTGTGTGTGTGTGTGTGATCATCACTGGGAGTGATGGCAGGAGCCTGTAATCCCAGATCTCATGAGACAAAGGCAGGAGGATCACACCTTTGAGGCTATCTTGGGCTACGCATGAGTTTAAGGCTGGCTTGGCCTGTATGTGACCCTGTCTCAGAGAAACAATAAATTCTCCAGGTGAGCTCAAGCTACAGGGGCTAACTCTGTGAGTTAACACCAAGAAAATGTGAGGGAACACGAAAACCCCAAATGCTAGAAGTAGCTTGGCATGTCTGAGGACTTGTGGACCTCTGCGATCCCACAGGGAGTAGAGGAAGCACTACCAGGAGATAGGTATCAGCTAAGAGAGAGAGACAAAAGAAGAGAGCACCAGGGCTTTGGACCCATTCACCATACCTTGTAAGTAAGGTGGTGGCACAGTGACAGTCACCAGGGGTCAGTAGCAGTACAGTTGCGGTGAAGATACCGCCGTCCATCCTACTTGTGCCTGGAAAGTCTTCAGTGGACACAAGGTTCCTTTTATTCCTATCTTCGCCAGCATCTGGTGGCACTTATTTTCTTAATGATCACCATTCTGACTGGGATGATATGGAATCTCGGTGTGGTTTTGATGTGTGCTTCTCTGGTGGTTGATGTTGAACATTTTTTTTCATATGGCTTATTGACCATTTGCTCTGGAGGTTCTTTTCAGAAATGAGGGAAGCCACATCAGTAAGAGGCCTAGCCACAGGGTAGCTCAGTGTGTCTTCCTGCTCCTACAATCTGTCCTCAGGAATCCAATCTTAGATTCTGCCATGTTCTCCACCTGCCTGCCCCAAAATGAGGTCAGAGCTGTCTCTTCCCACCTGATCACAGTAGAGACAGGTCCTGAGTCTGCCCTCTTCTCTGCCTGTCTCCCCGAGATCAGCCCACAGCTGCGCCATCCCACCTGATCACAGTAGAGACAGGTCCTGAGTCTGCCCTCTTCTCTGCCTGTCTCCCCGAGATCAGCCCACAGCTGCTCCATCCCACCTGATCACAGTAGAGACAGGTCCTGAGTCTGCCCTCTTCTCTGCCTGTCTCCCCGAGACCAGCCCACAGCTGCTCCATCCCACCTGATCACAGCAGACGCAGGGTCTGTCACACAGAGCCGTACAACTCCGTGTCATCTTTTCTTCTTACTGTCCACAGCACAGCAGGGTTTGTTTGCTTCATCTCTTGGTTCTGCCGCTGCTGTTTCCCAACAACTCTGACTCT
The DNA here is from genome assembly GCF_004664715.2 of Peromyscus leucopus. Lineage (NCBI taxonomy): Eukaryota > Metazoa > Chordata > Mammalia > Rodentia > Cricetidae > Peromyscus > Peromyscus leucopus. Next base: position 23,311,151 of record NC_051086.1, read on the forward strand.
TGGATTCTTTTCGACCATTCTTTCTAGAAGCCAGGGGAAGCTCCTGTAACTCTGGACTTGCTTGCAGGTTACTATGTGAATTAACCTATAAAGGTAAAACTATGTGGGGTCTGGAGAGATGGCTAAAGTATTTGCTGTACAAACACAGAGCTCTGAGTTCAAATCCCCAGCACTCATGTCAAAGGCTTTTGTGGTGAGTGCCTGTAACTAGAAGGCAGAAGATCCTGGAGGCTTGCTAATCCAGTAAAAACATCACTTTGTAAACAAATAGGTGGAGAGCAATAGGCAAAGATACCCAGAGTTGACCCATGTTCAAGCATAGATGAGTGCACCTGCATACACCACACACACACACACACACACACACACACACACACACGTTAAACTACAGGGAGTCAGTGGAGGTGTTGACTTCTGAGACCAGAAGGTGCCCACTAGAATATGCCTTCCAACTCAGATGAAAAGCCCAGGGAGGAGAAAAGTCACCCCAAGTCAACACCAGACGTTAGGCAATCTAGCAGCAGAAGCCATAACTAACACTAACTTTTAAAACTTCAACACATGAGCCGGGCGGTGGTGGTGCACGCCTTTAATCCCAGCACTCGGGAGGCAGAGCCAGGCGGATCTCTGTGAGTTCGAGGCCAGCCTGGGCTACCAAGTGAGCTCCAGGAAAGGCGCAAAGCTACACAGAGAAACCCTGTCTCGAAAAACAAAAAAAAAAAAAAAAAAAAAAAAAACTTCAACACATACTTATAGACAGTATCCCAGGGAGAAAACGTAAAGCTGGATGCTGAGAACTGGCTTCCCTGACTGAACAGAATGAGCCCTGCTTACCTTGTAGGAAGAGTACTCTCCTGTACCTAAAACATGACTTGAGCAGTGGATAGAAACCGCACTTCCATGCCTATGCCAAACATTCACTCAGCTTTGACTATTCTGATAGTCTTCTATGCTCTGGGCACTGTGCACGGCCCTAAATAATCACTGAAAAACAAAACCAGAAGTGTTCTCAGCCCCTCGAAAGTCATGCTTAATGATGAGTCACAGGGGTAGTTTTGACATCACAACTCAAGTAAACAGAGCTAAGTAGAGAGCAACCTGGGAACCTTGAAGAAGAGGGATTGGTAGGACCTGGAAGGTGGGGCTCTCTGCCCTGAGGAAGAGACCCTGTGACCTGAGAGGACATTGCAAAATCTGCTCCCTGTTTCCACATTATTCACTTACCCACCTGTCATCCAGTGAGTACTAATTGATCACTAACTGCATAGACAACCTCATCTAAGGCAGAAAGGACATTGCATCGAGCAATACAAACAAATCTCCCACTGTAATGCTCTTATATTCTCACCATATTTGACTCCTAGGTTTTTGGTCTGCCCAACTGCTGTAGCCAGGAGGCCATGTACATACATCCTGTCTTCTCATTTCTCAAGGTCAATTGACATCTTATATCATTCCAGCTGTTTATGGATCAATGTGTGTGCCACACCAACTGATCTCCTGGGTACAAATGACCGCAAGGGATAATTTCACACTAAAATATGAATGACTGATTCCCAGACTACTTAAGAGATGACCAAGGACACTGGGAGTGCTTTCCTGGAGAAAACTCAGTGGGAGACCGTGAATGGCTCCAAATGTGCTGCTGCAGAGCAGAGGCAAGCTTCTCTGTGGGGAGAGTTACATGGTGACAGTGTCACACCATTTAAAGCTAACAACAAAAGGACCTTTTCCTACGTGCTGGGCTACTGCTTCCTGGTGACATTTAGACGTGGGCTGGGTGACCATTGATTGAGTAAGGGTCAGTTTCTGGGGCCTTGGATCTCTTAGAGTCTATTTCACTCCTGTTCTTTGTTTCACTCTTTGCCAGTTTCATACACGTCTAAACCGAGAATGGGGAATTCTTACCCCCCATTACCCTCGTCACATTCCTAATGTAAACCTTCCTTTCAGGACTCTGTCCTTTTAAATTTCAGTTGTTTTGTTGTTGCTGTTTGTCTTTATTTTTGTTTGTTTGGTTTGGTTTGGTTTGGTTTGGTTTGGTTTGGTTTGGTTTGGGGGGCGGGGGGGTTAGGGTTTCTCTGTATAGCCCTGGCTGTCCTGGAACTCATTCTGTAGACCAGGCTGGCCTTAAACTCAGGCTCAGAGATCCACCCACCTCTGCCACCTGAATGCTGGGATTAAAGGCATGTGCCACCACCCCTGGCTTTAATTTTAGCTTTTAATTAACATTCAAAGTAACATGTTTCCCTGTGGCATTTCCATACATACTTAGTTTGAATTGATCTCTCCAGCTCAACCATCCTCCCCATCTCCCTGCCCCTCCTTCTTGATTTCCTCCCCCAGGATTCTCATTGCCATGTTGCATTTCCCTCCCCATCCACCTTCTTCACAGGCTGCTTTCTAGACTCTTGATTCCCCAAATTCTCTCCTTCATGAATACACAGGCATGAAAATTAGAAGCTAGGATGCACATACAAGAAAGAACATGTGGTAAGTTTCTTTTTGAACCTGGCTTTTTTCACTTAATATAGTTATTTTCCAGTTGCTTCTGTTTTCCTGCAAAATTCATAATTTCATTTTTTCTTTACAGCTAAATAAAATTCCACTATGTAAAAAGAAATGAAATAATAAACTTTGCAGGTCGATGGATGGAACTAGAAAAGATCATATTGAGTGAAGGAACTCAGACCCAGAAAGACATCAAATGTTCTCTCCCCTTTGAGAGTTCAAGCTCCAAATCTTCAGATGTAAATGGATATCCTGGGATAACTGCAGAAATTGGGAAAGTTAAAAGGGACCATTGCTGTGTTTAGGGACGAAGGTCAGCAATAGAGAGGGAAATGGTAGGGTACAGATGATCTGATTGGGGAAACAGGATGCTCTAATGAGGTAGTGGGTAAAGAGGGAAATAAATACAGAAGAAGGAGGAAGAAGGGTACAATAACAGTAAGGATTCTGAAAAAGCTATAAGGAATGACTATCTACCTAACAATGCTGTGCTGGATAGTTTCAGACCAACTTGACACAAATTAGAGTTATCTGAAAGGAGGAAGCCTCAATTGAGAAGATGCCTCCATAAAATCTGGCTATAGGCATTTTCTCAATTAGTGATTGATGAGGGAGGGACCGGCCCATTGTAGGCGGTGCCATCCCTGGGTTGGTAGTCCTGAGTTCTATAAGAAAGCAGGCTGAGCAAGCCAGGAAGCAGCACTCCTCACGGCTTCTGCATCAGCTCCTGTTTCCAGGTTCCTGCCCTGCTTGAGTTCCTGTCCTGGCTCTCTTCAATGATGGAATACAATGTAGAAGTGCAAGCCAAATAAACCCTTTCCTCCTGTCTGAGTTAGGGTTTCCATTGCTGTGAAGAAACACCATGATCACAGCAACTCATATAAAGGAAAACATTTAACTGAGGTGGCTGCTTACAGTTTCAGAGGTTTAGTCCATTATGATTGTAGCAGGGAGCATGGCGGCATGCAAGCAGACATGGTGCTGGAGAAGAAGCTGCTACATCTTGATCCCACAGGCAATAGGAAATGGTCTCTCTCACTGACACAGTTTGAGCATATATGAGACCTCAAAACCCACCTCACCATGACACACTTCCTCCAACAAGACCATACCTACTCCAAACAAGGACACACCTCCTAATGAGCTTATGAGGGCCAATTCTATTCAAACTATCACATTCCACTCCCTGGTCCCATAAGCTTGTAACTACATCATAATGCAAAATGCATTTAGTTCAACTTCAAAAGTCCCATAGTCTATCACAGTCTCAACAATGTTTTAAAGTCCAAAGTCTCTTCTGAGAGTCATGCAATTGCTTAACTGTAATCCCCTGTAAAACCAAAATCAAAAAACAGATCACATACTTCCAATATATAATGGCACAGGATATAAATTACCACCAAGATGTAGGGAAGGCAGCATAGTGTGGAAATACTGGACCAAAGCAAGACCAAAAATCAGCCAGGCAAACTCCAAACTCTGCATCTCCATGTCTGATGTCAAAGCTCTCTTTAGATCTCCAACTCCTTTCAGCTTTGATGACTATGACACACTTCTTTCTCTTGGGCTGGTTCCACTCCCTGTTAGTAGCTCTCCTCAGCAGGTGTCACACAACTCTGGCATCTCCAACATTTTGGGGTCTCCAAGGCAATCCAGGTTTCTCCTTCACAGCTTCACACAATGGCCTCTCTAGGCCTCCGTTCAGAGACACCCCCAACTCTTGCCTGGCCTCAGCAGCTTTCCTTAGTTGCAGAGGCAAATTCCATAGCCCCTTCCTTCTGTCATTGACTCTAAAGCCAGAATCACGTGGCCAAAGCTGCCAAGTTTTGCTGCTTGCTGGGGCTGGAACGTGGCTCCCACATTCAATTACTTCTTCACCTGCTTTTTGTTTTGAATGGTTTCCTTCACTACCTAAGCTTGGGTGTTCTGGAACTTGTTCTATAGACCAGGCTGGCCTCAAACTCAGAGATCCACCAGCCTTTGCCTTTCAAGTGCTGGGATTAAAGGCATACACCACTATGCCTGGACCTAAGCTGTTCTTTAATTCCTTTTCACAAGTTGGAGATTTGGCAGGGTGGGCTCTTGCCCTGAGGTCACCACTCCCTTTATTCCATTCCTTAACCCATTTATCTCCTTGAACACAGGATTTAGTTCTATTCCACTTCTTGGTGCTCTTTTTCTCAATCTGTACATTTTGTATTTTATTTACTCAGCTTGTTCCTTTTCATTATAAATCTTCATTAGCATTAACACTAATAACCATATGACAGAGTTTGTACTGGGCTGTTTTGAGATTTCTTCTGCCAATGGAATTAATCCAGAACTCCTTACTTTAGCCTCAGGCAGACTCTTCAAACAAGGGCAAAAAGCAGCCACATTTTTCATCAAAATATCACAAGACTGGTCCCTAGGCCACATACTAACATTCTTCTTCTCTGAAACATCTTGATCCAGGCACCCACAGTTCAGATCACACTCAGCACCACTGTCCTCCATGCTCCTACAAAGATGGCTCATTAAGCAGCACTTAAAGCATTCAACTGCTTTTCTAATCCACAGTTCCAAGGTCCACATTCCTTCAAACAAAAGCATGATCAGGCCTGTCACAGCAATAACCCAGTCCCTGGTACCATCTTTTGACTAAGTTAGGGCTTCTATTGCTGTGAAGAAACACCATGACCACAGCAACTCATACAAAGGAAAACCTTTAACAGAGGTGGCTACTTATGGTTTCAGAGGTTTAGTCCATTATGATCGTAGCAGGGAGCATGGCAGCATGCAAGCAGATATGGTGCTGGAGAAGGAGCTGCTTCATCTTGATCCCACAGACAACAGGAAGTGGTCTGTCTCACTGGGAGTGGCTTAAGCATATATGAGACCTCAAAGCCCACCTCCTCAGTGACACACTTCCTCCAATAAGACCACACCTACTCCAACAAGGCCACACCTCCTAATAGTGCCACTCCCTATGAGCATACGGAGGTCGATTGCATTCAAGCTACCACACCTCCTCAACTTGCTTTTTGTTCATGGTGTTTCATCACATCAACCAAAACCTTATCTATGACAAATACCTTTAATGCACACATACGTCAGTGTGTAAATATACGTATAAGGTCTAAATGAAATTTTCCCATTTGTGCTGACAATGCTTCCTCGAAGAGCCATGGAGCATCTAATTTCAAACCCCAGTACTAAGTATGAGAAATGTACTTCTGAGTTGATTATTGATTGGTCAGGGTTATCCAAGAGACTCCCAAAACATTACACTGCTGTTGACCTTGTTTGTCCCCCAGTGGTGAAAGGCAAGTCCCTGTTGCTGAAGACACCATGCACTTCTCATATGCAGGACCCAAAGGCCCCAAGTTGGATATAACCCCAAAGCCTCCCCACTGAGGACTAGCTTTCTTGGTGCTAAAAGTCACCATACAAGCTTACAAAGGAGGGAAGCAACCAACCGTCCTACCCAGCTATATGACACCTATGAACCACAGCAATGACCAGCACGACATGATGACCCCAAGGATGCAGCAGTGACAAGCACAGCTTGGCTGTAACCAACAGCTCTCTAATTTGACTTAAGATCTGCTCAACAAGAGAAAAATCATGCCTGGGACTTGAAACCTAGGCAACCCCCCAGGGCTGGTGAAGTCATGAATGTTACAGGAAAACCTATAACTGCCATTTTACCAAACCAGCATAATCTCTAACTACATTCTAAATATTTGTCCTTATGCCAACAGATAAGGGTAGTTCTCATCCCTTCAGAAAGGAAACTTCTCTTTGCAGCAGATGGAGACCATTACAGAAAAACCACAATGGATCAGAGCAGGGTTGTGGGGTCCAGTCCCAATGGATACATCTATAAAACAACTCCTGCATGTAAGATCAAGGATCATTTGAGAAGAAAAGATTCTAAGAGCCAGAGGAACAGGGAGTTTGTTGTAAGATTGTGTCTCCTAGAAATGCCAGAAGCTACACCAGTGAAGGCTCACCAACATGGCTGTCTAAACTTGACCTGAACAAGGCTGACACCAGTGGACGTGCTAAAGTGGACAGGGGAAAGCTCACTATAACTCAACTACAGGCAACTAAGGAATGCTCGCTGTGGAAGAAAGAGTCTTCTGCAGAGAAGGGCACACCAATTGGTTTTCCAGTACCAAATGGTCAGACCTGAAAATACGCATACAAGTAACATTATATAGACCAAACAGGTTATATTCAGGCATATGCATATTATATATATAATTGAATATAATATATATATATATATGTGCATATAACAACAATTAGCCATGAATTTCAAAGAGAGTAAGGAGGAGTGTGTGGTAAGATTTGGAGGAAGAAAAGGAAAGGGATAAATGATGTATTTATAATCTCAAAAATAAAAATATATAAATGAAATTCCAGTCCTTATATGTACCCCATTTTTATTAACCATTCATCTATTGATGGATATCTAGGCTGAATTCTGTAGCTATTGTGAATGCAGTGGCAGTAAACATCTATGTACAAGTATCTCTGTGGGAGGGTTCAGAGTCCTTTGGGTGGCACAGCCGGGAGTGCTGTGCCTGGGTCACATGACAGGTCTATTTTTAGGTTTTTGAGAAGCCTCCACTGCCATCTCCATGGTGACTCCAGCGGTTCACACCCCTACCAACAGTGAATAAGAATTTTCCCACATCCTCATCAGCATTTATTACCTGTCTTCTCGTTGATAACTATTCTAACTAGGGTGAGATCAAATCTCAAAGTAGTTTTAATTTGTGTTTCCCTGACGGCTAAAGACCTCGAACACACTTAGAGACACTTACCGGCCATTCTTGTAAGAGACTCTCCGTCTCACTTTCCAGAACTTCAAGTTGGTCAGATTGAAAACCTTGGAGCTCACCTTTGATGACCTCCCACCCAGCTAACCAGGGTGCTCTGTGCACCCCTCCCTGACAAACATTCAGAGTCTAAAGTGCAGGGCACTGCCCCGCTGGAGCCTCCAGAGCCCACCCACTCCAGTGCTTACGTCACCAAGAGTGTGACCAAAGCATTCACAGACTCAGGCCTCAGAGAAGTTCAGCATGGCTGGGGAAGGTGAGGATTCAATTATCAGGCAGCTACAACTCTGTCACTTCCAGTAGTGGGAAGGGGAAGGCTGTGGTGCTTTGAGGAGATAACTTCATTAACTGAGTAGCACCAATTGTATTTAACTATACCCAATAATCTCTCATATAGTTATAGAACTGTAAAATTTTTAATTGGCTTCCACTAGCTTATATAATTCTCCCAGAAACCCAGTGGTGTGGAAAAGACAAGGATCCTGATCTCCATTTTACACATGATGGAATTAGAACTTAGCAATAGAAATTGAGTGACACGAGGCCACATCACAAGAAGAGGGTGAAAGCCGTACTCGGGCAGATGCCTGGGATTCCTGTACTGCTTCCTGTGGGCTTCTTCCACTGCACCCACACTTCAGAGGGGCCCCAGGCACGTTAGGGAAAGGACAATGGCTTTGGGAGAAGTGAACTAAGGGGAACTATTAAATAGATGAGTAGAGGTGTCTCAGGTACCAGATATTCAGACCAGCATGAAGGAGTCCCAGCTGTATACCAGTGCGTTGTCTCCCTGTCACATACATAAGAGAACAAACGACTTGCTGTTGCCTTTTGGTTGACAGAGATAGGAAAAGACAGGAATACAACAATATTTGTGAGGTCACGGGTACATATTATTAGTACTATGTAAATCAGAGGTTGGAGTTTAATGATTCTAAAATGCACTACTGAAATCAAATGCGAGAAGTGATTTGAGACAACTTCTGTGTCGCTTTGAAGAGTTTGGAGGAACAGTTTCGATCCAGATCACAGATACAAATGCCTGACACTCCTGCTGACTGAACTAGCTCCTAGTGTCAGGCTCTTGCAAAAGTGACATGAGTCGCTGCCTCTGAGATGAAAGATAAGAACATCAAAAGGCCAGGACCCCAAGTGTGTGACAGACTCAGGACTGTGGGATTTTAGGTCTCCACAGCTGCAACTGTCTTAGTGACATTCCATGCAATGAGTGATCAGCATGGTCCAAGCAAATCCCTTCTCCTTGGAGATCACCACCACAGTAGCAAAATAACTAAGATTACTTCCTCCTTCCTTACATACCCAGCCCTGTTCCAGGAAATATTTACTGGTCAATGTGTCTGTTTTTAATTTTTCTCCTGATATAATAAAAATACCCTGACAAAGGCAACTTGAGGGAGAAGGGGCTTATTTCAGCTCAGAGTGTCTGATTATGCAGCCCCTGGTGGGAGGGAGGTCATAGCTGCTCACGGTCTACAGAGACAGGGAAATCACAAGAACAAGAGCGTGAGAAAGCTGCTCATGCTGCATTCGGAGTCAAGAAGCAACTAATGCCTGTGCTCAGCTCCCTGTCTCATTTTCATACAGTCCAAGGTTCAGACTCAGAGAATGGGCCATGCACAGTGGAACAGTCTTCCCATCTCAATTAACATAATCAAGATAATCCCCCACAGGCATGCCCAGAGGCCCCTCTCCCAGGTGATTCCAGATCTCATCAAGTTGACAACTGAGATAAACCATCACAGTGACTAAGTCATAAAATAGAAAATTATGAACTCTAATTAACTTATTATTAATTCATAAGATGTGAGAAGAACAAGCTCATATAAACAAAGTTCACGGGTGTGAATCAAGTCATCCAAAGTGATAGAAAGTCATTGTTCAATAACTATCTATTGAATGCCTATTTGCTGCACAGGCTTGTATTTTCTTGTTATAGATTTTTCTTTCATTCAATATGTATTTAATTAAGCATCAATTGTACAGATCAAAAAATCAAGACTAGACCTTCAAGTGGCCAAGGAGGGAGTGAGCACATCTAGAATACACAGTGTCAACACAATACATATGTCCAAATTTATGGACATAAATGTATTGCTTCTCTGCAAACACTCTGTGTAGCAGGAAATATCTACTGTCCTAAGCCTGCTGAAGCTGTGAGTGGGTCATGCAAAACTAAGGTGGAGATGGGCAGTGATGTCCTGACACTCCCGGCCAGCTCAGGGGTGCACTGAGTCAGACAATATTCTAAGACAAGCTAGGTGCACAGGGAGATCTCGTGAAACTTTTGCAAACTCCAAAATTACAGTCATTTCCTCCACTAATTCAGCCTCCTTTCCCGCCCTTCCCAGGAACGACCCACATCCTTCTAGAATTGTACAGTGGGGAGATGGAAGTAGCCTCGGCAACAGAGCAAACAGGAAGCTGCCCCTCCCCCATTTTCCTTCGAGCTCTTGTTTCTTAAACACTCAAGTGAGCTGGAAGTGTTCTGAATTCTACATTTTTCTATAGCAAATCGGAAAAGCTAGGTATCCCCATCTTTTGCACTGCTAAAATTATTATACCCAGGCTTCTGGTCAGGGGGCCTGTTAGCTAACAAGATTGTCATAATTCTGTTAATTGAGGAGCAAAGAAACAAAGAACAGTCACGATAAAGATGTCCACTCATTCAAAGCCAAGATACTCTGGGTTGGAGGACAGCTCGGTAGGTAGAGTGAGGACTAGGGTTCTAGCATTCCACAAACTGCTGGGTGGGAATGGTGAGCTGCCCATAATCCCAACACGAGAGAGGCAGAGATGGAATCCCTGGAGTAAGATGTGGAAGTAGAAAGTTGAATCATCAAGTTCTGGGTTCAAGTGAAAGACCCTGCCTCAGTACATAAGGTAGAGAGTGATCAAGAAAGACAGTGAATACCAACCTCTGGCTGCTACATGCACACACATAACTGTGCACTTGCACACTCACACACACACACAGGAGCACCCACATTCATGTAAGCATGCATATACATATACAAATGGACACCACATATATATCCATACAAGAAATAAAATAATAAAAAAAAAAAAAAACAAGAGGCGCCAGGTGGTGGTAGCTCACTCCTTTAATCCCAATACTTGAGAGGCAGAGGCAGGTGGATTTCTGAGTTTGAGGCCAGCCTGGTCTACAAAGTGAGTTCCAGGACAGTCAGGACTACCTGTGAAAACTTGTCTCAAAAAAAAAAAAAAAAAAAAAAAAAAAGTCCTGAGATAGTGTCATCTATCAGAGAATGGAAACCACAGCTGGGTTTGAACACCGTCACTCAAACCTGAGTGAGTTTGCTGCTTGCTATAGTATGAGAACATTGTATGACTCCAGTTCTCTGCATCCGTGTCTCTTCCCTTTACTATCTACACTCAAAGAGCTTGAGCAAAACCTAGAACCAGTAAGTGGGGCTGGATTCCAATTTATGTCTACATCACTACAGCTTCTACAAATTTCTGCTATGCCTCAAGTCTCCATTTGAGGCAACAGACAAGCATGTTCAAGTTTAAAGGAGCCTTATACTCTACAGAGCCAGAGCACAAATTCTAAAATGGGGACTTTCCCCCATAGCATCCCAGAGAAGCACCTTCTTCATTGTCCAATAGGTAAACCATCCTAATCCACCTGCCTCATGTGAGGTTCAGATTCGATTTTCAGTTTTGATATAACATTGTTGTGGTTGGCATATAAAATGTTCCCCTATAGGATCATGTTTGAACATCTGTTCAATGCCCCAGCCTGCAGTCTCTCTGTCTCTCTCTGTCTCTCTGTCTCTCTGTCTCTCTGTCTCTCTATCTCTCTGTCTCTCTCTCTGTCTCTCTCTCTGTCTCTCTCTCCCTCTCTCTCTCTCTCTCTCTCTCTCTCTCTCTCTCTCTCTCTCTCTCTCTGTCTCTCTCTGTCTCTCTCTCCCTCCCTCCCTCCCCCTTCGCTCACATTCCTGCTGCCTTTCCTGCCTGCTTCCACATCTTCCCAACATGCGGGACTGTATCTGTGCCCTCTCTGAACTATAAGCCAAAATAAACCCTTTCTCCCTTAAATTGCTTTTGTTTGGGTATTTTATCTATCACACAACACAAAATAAACTAGTACAGGCATCCCACAGTGTGATCCACCAGTGCCTCTGACTGACCATGCCTCTCCTGTGGTCTTCACAGGCATCCCACAGTGTGATCCACCAGTGCCTCTGACCATGCCTCTCCTGCGGTCTTCACAGGCATCCCACAGTGTGATCCAACAATGCCTCTGACCATGCCTCTCCTGCGGTCTTCACAGGCATCCCACAGTGTGATCCACCAGTGCCTCTGACTGACCATGCTTCTCCTGTGGTCTTGGGAAATAAATTTCCAACTGTAGCCTGATTCTATTGTGCCCCATTAGCCAAGCCAGGCCCTTTCTCCTCTCCCATAAAAGGGAAGTTTGGACACACATCTACCTTTAGAAGTTAATTCCCTTTTTCACCTTGGGGTAAACTCTGCATTTGGCAATACACACTCAACAAATGAGCTCAGGGAAAAAAATAAATAAGTAAAAGTCTTGCCATTACACTGGACAGTGTGAACCGTAATTAAAAAGCCCCATTATGCCATTTGAACGGGAACACTCGAGCCGTCATTAAGCTGAAACAGAATTCCTTCAGGGAGAAATTATTTCTCGTTTGATTTCTGTCAAAATGGCTTTGACTTTGAGGATACATCTACAGAATGGTGTCTCCAGGCTCCGCCTCTGCGGCCGTGCTCAAACAAAGGAGACGTTTGCTTCGAACAGATGAAACCTGATTAAAGATTCATTTCAAATTAACTTCCCTTGCTTATTTCTCTTTTGTAATCTTTATTATTACTTTAAGGGGAGAAAAAATAGAAAAAAGAAAGCAACCCTTCTCAGCTCTGCACATAAATCTTCATAGTAGCCACTCAACAATATCATTAATTCCCTCTGAATATTCGAGCAATGCAAAGCAGCAAGCTCTTATACAATGGCAATTTGTTGGGAAGTCATGCCAATCTATCTTGGATGTTGTTTTATTAAAGTACGAGATGAAACTCACTGACAAAATGCAATGATCTGAAGGAAGATGCCGCATGACGTTGACCTGACCTTCTGAGCCCTGTCCCCAAGGTCACAATAGGGACAAGGAATGGGGAATGAATTAACCTCTGAGTGCCCAAGCCCTGGACTTTGCAGTTCCTGGCTGGGCAGCAATGGAGCTTTAGATTGCTTATGCTGGGTTGAGGTGGACAGTCTAATGCATCCAAAGCTCCACAGAAGTAGAGAGGAACCTGGGGGTCAGGGGTGGAACTCCAAATCCTGGATGCTACTGAGATCTCAGTATTTTATATACATACCTGAGGGGTGGGAACATCAACAGAGGTCAAGTGTGAGGAAGAAAGAAAAAAGCCAGAGAGAACTTACTGAAAAAGAAGACAGGTATGCTGTGACTCCAAAACACCCTCCACAAATTTCTGTTTTATACTCAGTCCCCAGTTGTGGCTCTATTTTGAAAGCTGTAGAACATTTAAGAGGTGAGGCCTGGCTCGAAAAATGAAGTCACTAGGGGTAGATCTGTAAAGGCTGTATGAGCTTCCTGTTCCAGCCTACTGGCTCTGCTTCCTGGTCCTCATTATTTGAACAGGCCGACTCCTCATACCCTCACTCTAGGGACCAAGCCTCTACTGCTTCCATGCCTTCAACACTGATGGACTGAAGCCTCAGAAACTATGAGATAAACTAAGCCCTTCCTCCACTAAGGGTTTTATAACCCTGAATAATAAAAATAATAATAATAATATCACAAAAAGTTATTAATTAAGAAAGGAAAAAGAAGAGGGAAATGAGTTATAAAGAAAGGTAATAGGTGTCGTTTGGGGCACATAGCCTCTGGAGATGACCACTCAGCAGTGGCCCTGCTATGCCTAAGTCTTTAGGAACACATCAAGACCAGGGATGTAGCCTAAGAGTTAAAAGAGTTGAAGCTATAATGGGGGTGAGATGTAATAGGAAAAAGCACACAAGGTTTCTGAAATGCTGAGAAACACCAATAACAGGTGCAGATACTGAAGGAGTACACTGTTCAAAAAGGAGACAACGGGCACACCAAGATCCAGAGGATTCAAGTATAATAAAATCCAAGAGCCATGGCATTTCAAGTAATGGTTAAATCAACAGTATCAAACACATTAATGAAATCTGGTATAATAAACAAACTGGACCCAACAAAGTTAAGGGCATTGAATATCTCAAAGAACATCCTTGGGGCATTGGGAAAAGTCTAAATATCTGTCAAGAGGAAATCAGAGCAAGAAATTGAAGAAAATAAGAGTATGCAACTCTTTCCAAAACATAAGGGAAGAAATAGGAGGGAAGGAGAAGACAACTTGAAGGGAGGTGATGGGACAATTTAGGGTCAAAGAGATGAGTACGTTGACATGTTGACAAGGTAGACTCAAAAGGACAGCAATACTGAAACTCTGTGAGGCAGTGGTCATATAGCAGAGAAAGGACACCTCTACTCAGCCTGGAGGAAGCAAGACAATGGCGTGTCTGGTGCAACTGCATCTGGGGAAAGCTGGGCAAAGACAGTCGGGATTACCTCAATTCCTCCAGTGAGTTTTGAAACCAGAATAGGATAAGTATTGCTGAAGAAAACTAAGGACCCCAGTGTCTCAGAGGCTTAGCATCACAAGACTTCCTCTTACATCCCACCAGCTAACTTGGGTCTTCAGAGCTGTACATCTTGCTGTAGTCACTAAAGAACCCAGATGATGTTGATATATATAATTCCATCACACTCGCATAATGGTATTACAGCAGAAAGAAATGTGGCATCCTGTATCTGTGCTTAAAGCTGCTCTCATGGAGCTGGGAATGTTGCTCAGTTGGTAGAGGTCTTGACTAGCACCCATGAATCCTTGAGTTCAATGCTCAGTACCACATAAGCCATATGTGGTAGCCCACATCTGTAATCTGAGCACTTAGGAGGTGAAGGCATCAGAAGCTCAAGGCCATTCTCTGCCACTTAGTGAGCTTGAAGTCATCTTGAGCTACAAAAGGTTCACGCCTAGGGGAAAAGCTACTCTCACCTGACCTGGGGCCAAAACAAGCCCCAGGGCCAATGTTTAATTTAAAGACTGACATTTGTCTAGAAGGAAGAGATGTAGAAATCCTTGGTAAGTGATACAGGCATTCACTACAATGAAAGTGTAGGTCCAGTTCCCACACAGCCAGAGAAGTGGGTCAGGAATTCAGAAGGGTCTTCAAGAGACTTAGAAGGGTAAATGATTTGGGATAAATAAAGGGACTGATGAATGGTCTTGATGCCCTCTGATGCTCAACAGCCAGTATTTGGAGTGGTGTCGTGATCTTTAACAAGCCCATCTCCTCTCAAAGGCTCTGTCTTGTGGTCTGATGGTTTGTAAGCAGCCCTGACAAATCTCATGAGAGTATTGAAACACCATGCCACTTAACATCCCTCTGCCTATCTTGAATCTAGGGGACAGGCCAATGCCATTGATAACACACACATTGTGGCATCTACACCACAGCATTCTGAAGCACTTAATGAGTAAAGGCCACCTTCCCAGATACTGTATGAGAACAGAAGTCAACCGAACCAGCCTGGTTTCCTTTTTCCCCTCCTCCTCACACCACTCTGCTTCCCTGCCTCCGACTTATTGCTGGGCTCAGAGCCACACCATTGGGTGAACAGAAGAAGAAGAAGAAAGAAAGGGGGTTGGGGGGAGAAAGATGGCATTACTAGAACAGAGGCAGGAGATGATGAATTAAGGGAGAACCATTAATTTTTCATTCTGACAGATTATTGTCTGTCAGAGAGCAAAAGAGGTGGCTCTTATGCCCAGAGATGAGACATTTGCTCTTTGTGATGCAGGCTTCTCCATTTTTTTCCCTAGAATAAAGTAGTGGACACCCAAAGAATAAAAAATTTATGACAATCTATAATTTACATGCTAGAAATAAATAATGAACTACATCCTGTCATTAAATTGGCTCTTTGCTTTTCTTAATCCCTTGGGTGATAAATATGGTTTTGTAACAACATTTAGTATAAATTGATTTTTGTGTGTGTGGTAGAGTGGAGGAAGGGGAATTGTTTTAAATGCTTTAGATATAAATAGATGGTCCTAGATATTGTATTGCCTTGGGTCTTGATACACAATAGTCCTATTAATGCGGCTTTACATTAAGACTGGCATTAATTAAAGGAGTATGTCAGTGACACATTTTGCAGACCAATGCTGATGGTGTAAAGCTTCTGAATTTAATGAATGGAAGTATGGACTGCCACTGTGGTATTGGGCTAGCTCCCACAGAAGGACAATAGGAGAGGAGAGGATGACTTTTTTGGGAGTCAGGAAATAAATGGCCTCTCCCAGACACTGATTAAGGTCATGACAAAACACATTGCTTTTTAATCTCTACACTTTCTCATCTGTAAAGTGAGGATGAGGATAATGGGTATTTAAATAGTCAATTAGTTAATATATGTAAAACAAATATTGGCACAGTTACTACAATTGTTGGTGTCCTTAAAGAACATGCAATAGGTTATGTAATCATAGTTTATATTTTTCGAGCTCCAAGTGTTTACCTGACCTTGTTTGAAGTCCTTTAGATGCATTAACATCTTTAATCCTTGCATCTCTCCTATAAGGTGGGTGTTTCCATCTTCTCATTTTGCTATTAAGAAAACTGATGTACAAAGACAGTAAAGAATTCACTAAAGCAAACCAGCAGAGGTCATGGTAGAAAGGTAGATCATTTATGGACTGAAAAAGTGTAGCCATACCTACCTTGAGCTAAGCATCTCCCAGGAGTGGGGAATAGAGCAGTGGACAGACAGAGCGAAGGCTCTCCATACTCACAGAGCTTACATTCCGATTGAAGAGATCAAAATAAATGCACATGAAACCTGAAGAAAAATGGCTATTGAAGAATTAGAAAATGAATCAAGGGAGATCCACTGAGAAAGGGGGGGTACTATAGTAAAGCAGTTGGTATTTTTAATGGAGCAGAGCATAGGACGTCTGCATCCAGGTGATTCTGTCTGGAACAGTATGTCAGGGAAAGACTGGGTCTGAGAACTGCATAGGTATATGCTTCCAAACTGCCTTATATTTGTTGTCAAACTTGAGGAAATTTGCTTAGTGTCTCCAGGCTTCAGCTTCTTGGGCTACAAAGTGAAAATACCACCTTGATGGAGTTGTTTCAAAGATGAGATGTGATAAAGTTGATAGTGAGGAGAATAAGGCCACCTTCTTTCCCTCATATCCACCATAGAGGTAATCATGGCACCTGCCATACTATATAAAATAAATGAGATCGTCTATACTAAAGTAAAAAGAAATGAATTTAGAGGTGACACTAAACACCTATTTGAATTGGGTAGCCATTAATTTTTGTGACCAAGTGTCAAAAGTTATAAATAATGATCTTAGAAAAGAATGCTTTCTTAGCTGTCAAAGAGCCGTGCTGGGCCAGGAGGTCACAAGATGATACATGCACATAAACACAGCCTGGCAACATTGCCTGAGTTATTTGATTTTTCCTGGGGAGTCTACTTCCCCTCACTCCAGATAGAGAGCAGGCAATAAAACCAAAGAAATTATTCCATCCAACTCTATTTGGTGAGCCAAAAAATACACAAAGGAACCAGGCGCATGGGTGAGTGGTTACTTACAGGAGCATGGGCAGCTTGTGGGCAGCTACAGCATCAAAGAAGAGTGCTCCACCTCCTGGCACTTGCTAACCACTTAGTTATCTCCAAGGCGGAGAGGGGCCTCAAGTGTTCCTGAGCCTTCCCCACTTACATCAGGAGATGTTAGTGAGCCAATCTTGTGAGGCAAGAGTCTCACACAGTACTCATAGCTTCTGTGATTTCAAGATGACAGTAGCAATGCCGTGCCTAAAGAGCAGAGAGACAGCAGTCTAGGAGATGGTAGTGATAGTAATGACCGTTCTAACTCTTTGTATGACCTAGGAGCTATGCTGTTCACATTGCTCACTGCCTTCCTCAGATCTCATCACACCCTGATTATAGAGCTACACACAGGCTCAGTGAGTCTAAGAATGTTCCCCATGTTCATCCAGGAACCAAGTGGCAAAGCTGGATCTGGGGATTTAACCTTCCCTCCTAGAATGATTTTCTTGTCTGAGAAGTTGGGTATCATGAAGACATTTTTCAAGGCATAGTATTTGTTAAATGTTGCTTCTCAGAACGATGATGAGCAAGCCCTCCTTCTATGACCCAGGAAAGCTATACAGAGGATGGTATCCCTTCTCCAAGGTGATCCATCTTTTATAAACAACTCCTTCCCAGAAGCTTATGTATTACATATTGTAGTCAGACTTAAGATTTTCTGATGAAATTGATACAGCAGATGTCTAAACATTGTTCCTTCTCTTTCTCCATCATTCATGGCAAATGCTTTCTAATAACCCAACATAAAGGACAGGAGAGTGGGGATGACAGAATTTAAAGCTATCTTTGCCTCCTGAGTGCAGTAGGATTACATGGGGATGCTAATCTATAGAATTCCTAAAGATTGGGTCCACATGGTATTTTTCCATAACTGCTTAGATCTCAGCCTCGGTTGTGAAATCCCACACTGTGGTGTGTTAATTTTTATCCTTCTTAGTTAATAGGTAAAGGGTCTCTCCATGAGAGGAAACCATGGGAACCATTTGGCCTGAGTTATCATTGTGAAAGTAGAAAACTGAGACCCCAAGGGAGAGACTAGCTTAACCCACATCCCATGGCAAGGCTGTTTCAGGACTGCTACCCAGAAATCTTACCTTCTACAATAAACTTTTCCAGAAAGACTGCTCTGAAACACCATTCTCTTTCAGGAAAATACAAAGTGAAGTGACGGGGAAGTTATCATTCCACAGCTTGGTAATAACTAGATGTTCTCTGTTGAGGCTCAAACTCTAGCTAAAGCCTAGACAAATCTCAAAGACTGCAGTGAGGTGTGTATATATACAGCAACATCCTGTACCTGAGAGAAATAACCTCTCCCTCCATGTCAGGATGAGGTCCACAAAGACCATAATGACAAAGGCTTCTTCCTTTTCCTAAAATAACACAATAGTAAGTGGCTTTTACCTGTTTTCTTATAGAAGTAAATGATTTCCTTTGCCTATAAGTCTTTAAGTCAAGATTGATCTTCCCATCTACTGAGATAGACATTATTGAATGTCTACTGTTTACCAAATACTAGGAGATACAGGAATGAGAAAAACAGACAAGTCCTGTCCTTACCTGGAGACAAGTGGCACCCCAGGGACAAGAGGAGGAGGATGATCTGGAGGAGGAGAAGGAGGGAAAGGAAGAGGAGAAGGAAGGAGGAAAAGTTAGGAGGAAGAGGAAGAGGAGAAGAGAGGAAAAGGAAGATATATAGGAGGAGTACAGGAAGGGGAGATGAGTTGGAGATGGAGGAAGAGGAGGAGGAACAGGGAGAAGACACAGGAAGAAGAAGAGGAGGAGGAGAAGGAACAGAGGCATAAAAATCACACAGAAAAGAACAGAGGATACAGGAAAAAAACTAAGACCCACAAAGAACAAGAGCCATCCTATGAGACATAAAAACAAAGAGCAGCAGACACACAGAGAGAAAACTTCAGTTCACAGAGACAGAAAATGACAGAATAAGACAGAGAAGCAGTCATTTGGATGACATTCATGCAAGGAGAAAGCTGATTGGCTCACAAGTTGGGCATAAAGCCTAAATGTTCTAATAAGGTACTTTCTCTGAGGTTGTATGTGACTCCAGAAAAGAGAGGTTCTGGGCAAAGACAGCTGTTAAGATGCACAATTTCCAATGATTCCAATTAGACAAAAGCCTCCACAAGTTTCTTTCCCATCGAGAATGAAAAGAGAAAAAGATTGCCAGATTTGTGAACATGTAGAAGCCATAGTACAGTGAATGGCCAAGCAGAAGCAAAATCTGAGTAAGGCATTATCAAAGAACACTCTGTTACCATGTGTACTCACAATGCATCCTTCTCTCGGACCCTGACCTCTCCTGTGGAGAGCTCAAAGAGACAAAAACACAAAGGACTTGGGGAACTGGAACGACTGCCCAAGTAACCCAAGAAACAAGTCCACATGGTGAGCCCCACGGCTCAGCTCACCTGTTGATAAAGGAAAGAGATGTCTACACCATTACCAAGAGGAGCTTAGTTTACCTGTCTGTAATCTCACCCAGTGAATAGCTTTGTATGCCTTCCACATATAAGTAACCCTCAAATATATTTACCCCACAGAACTATAAACTCATTTAGCCAACTGATACTTGAAACATCCACCCAGATGAACTTTATATAATTTCAAGTTCAGTATTCTAAAGTTAAACCCATAGTTTTCCAATTTAAACAATTCAGCAAAAAAAAATTAGCCTTTTTTTCATTTCCATGGAAGGAATGTAGATGTGGGTTATCCTATAAGTCAGTGAGTTTCTGTTTCTTGTTTGTTTGTTTGTTTGTTTGTTTGTTTGATGAAGTCTCACTGTATAACCCCAGATGGTCTGGAATTTGCTATCCCAGGCTGGCCTTGAATTGACATCCATCCTCTTGTGTCTGACTCCCAAGTACTGAGATTATCAGCCAGCACCACCACACCTGGTGCAAGCCATTGTTTCTGGAAAACACCTACCCTGGCCACCCATGAGGAGACGTTGTTTCAAAGTAGGAATGCCACAAGGTGTCTGGAATTCTTCAGTGAGCATGCCTTCCCACCTGCTCACCCCTGGTGGGGACTCTGCTTCCAGAACAAGGGTAGAGAATGTATGAGCAGCCTCCCATTTCCAGTGATCGGAGGTAACATACTTTGCCCATTCTCTCAATTTGGAATGACCAGTGCTTGTTGAAATAGCAAGATTGTTGCCTAGAAGGACCAATTAACCATGAGAAATTATTTACAAATGACTTTAAAGGGTGTTCTAAGTTTCTTTTCTGTTGTGTTGGTTTCTTAGGGGACATTTTTAGGCTGTATTAATTACTACAATTTAACTCTGCTGGAAATAAAATAAGTATCAAAGAGCTTTGCTGGAAACTAATGCTGGCCTCCAGTCTAGAGAAAGGATTGAAAGATTTCCCTCTCCAGCTAAAGCAACTGGAAATTCTGAGCCACTGTGGAAGCTGCACGGCCTCTTTCTGGAAGCATCTCCACAAAGCTCATAGAAAGGTTCAGCCTGATCCTTTTCACCCAAGATCTACCACTTGAACCAGATGGTGCCAGAGGATGGGGCTCTCTGGTTGGCCAGTCATTTACTTCTGATTGCCATGACTATAAGAATGTGGGAAAGATCTCAGGACAGGTTTTTTTTTGGTTTTTTTTTTTTTTTAGAAAAACAGCTAATAGCCTCTACCTGTGTTATTAGATTCCAAGGATGATGTGGTGGTGAAGCTGCTGCTGCTGGTGGTGCTGGTGAAGAAAACTACAGCATCACCGATGATGGTGACAGCAGTAATCACTTATTGCTTATGCTAGAGACATTGTATCACACAGTTTTCACAAAGACAACACTATCATCCTTGACAAATAACACAACCAAGAGTTAGAGAAATTTTAGAAGATGTACCTGGGCTGCTAAGATGACTGAACAGGTAAAGGCACTTCCCACCAAGCTAACCACCTGAACTCTATCCCATGGTGGAAAGACAGAACCAACTCCTGTAAGTTATCCTCTGACCTCCACACACTCAGAGAAAGAGAGAGAGAGAGAGAGAGAGAGAGAGAGAGAGAGAGAGAGAATAGATGATAGATTAGGTAGATAATTGATAGATAGATAGATAGATAGATAGATAGATAGATAGATAGATGATAGATGATAGATAGATAGATAGATAGATAGATAGATAGATAGATAGATAGACAGATAGACAGATAGACAGATGGATAGAAAGATAAACTAAGATCCCCCTAATTCACACTACTAAGAAACAGAATAGTTGGAAGGGCCGTGCAATGACTCAGTCGAAAAGTAGTCACTGCACAAGCATAGAAACCTGATTCCATCCCAGAACCCACTTGAAAAAGTCGGACATGACAGTGAAGACCAACACTGAAAGATGGAGACAGGCATCCCGGGGCTCACTGGGCAGCCTAGCTTTCTTGGGAAGTCCCAGTCTCGAAAACCAAAAGGTGGATCGTGTACAGAGGAATGACAACAGAGGCTGTCCTCTGTTACACACACACACACACACACACACACACACACACACACACACGTACACACACACGCGCGCGCGCGCGCACACACACACACAAAGGGAAGGAGGGAAGTGCTGGGGGGGGGGTGCTGCATGATTTGAAAACCAGTTTTGGTATGTTAGTAATTAATTACTATGTAACACACTGCCCTAGTAGTCAGTGTTCCTGTGGGTCAGGAACCCAGCCATGGCTTAGTAGGTGCCTCAGATTTTCTCAGAGTCCAGAGTCAAACTGTCAAAGACCACTGAAGTCTAACCCAAAGGCTCGACTGGACAAGGATCCATTTCTAAGCTCACTCAGAGTGGGGGAACCTCTTGGCAGGATTCATTTCTTGGTGGGCTGTTGGGCTAAGGGTCTCTGTTTCTCACTGTTGATCAGATATGAGTCACTAGATTGAATTTACAGTTAAAGGAAGAGAGTTACATGGAGTTGCTGATCCCTGATACTGTGTTGAAGGCTGTCTAGCTATGGGGTGCTTTCCTTCTGGGTTAAGCATACTACATCAATGTGCATACCATTAGGTCTTCTGAAAGGGCCCTCTCCCATTCCCAAATCTATCTGCTGCCTTTGTCTTGCCCACACTCCTGAGATTTCCTGATGCATTTGAAATCTAGCCACAATCTCCTCGATTGCAATATTTTTCCTCCTCATTTCTCCACCACTCCTGAAATATTCAATCCAGAGAAGCCTCCTGCACCATGTCTAGCCTGGGAACACCTAATCCAGTCCCTTGTTTTACAGATAAGAGCACTGAGACTCAGACTCAGTCAAGAGAAGGGGCGTCCCCAAAATCCCACAGGAAGCCAGAGGCAGGGCTGGGACCCTAAATCTCATCTGCTGCACATCCCAACACACCAGGATCCTTGCTGGGAAATCAATCCAAACCAGGCACTTGAGCTCTAAGGAGAATGCAGACATTTCATCAACATACAAATGAGGGAAACATTTAGGCGGCTCTTCTCCCTCTGTCCCCATCCTTTTCTTCACAGGGGGCTGCCTTCATTCCCCCCTGGGAGTGGGAAGAACTCACTAGTTAACTGAGCAGTGAGCAAGCCTTTTTGGGTGAAAATCTAGGAGGTCTGGTGGATGCAGCTTCACTGTGGTCACACAATGCCCTCTAGCCCTGAGTCGGGGTAGTTCCAGGAGGAAAAACTTGAAAACAATGAAGGCTCATGAACACAGAAAGCCCAATGTGCAATTACGACAAAGCTGTACAACCTGGGGGTCCTGTGGACCAAAGAACTGCCGAAGCCCCACACAATTTATGGGCACAGTGTCAGATTTTCGGCGAGTCTGTCCTTTCCACGGACTCTTAAGAGAGACCACAGCAACATCACTGAACAAAAGGATTGAGACCTTTCTACTAATTGTAACTTTCCAAATATCTGGAACATCTTCACTGATTTAAGAGATTACCAAAATGATCTTCAATGTATGCAGCTCTTTGTTGGTGGGGAGTACTTGGTTTTTAGAGTCTTGGAGATTCATTCAGAGCCTTGCATGTGCTAGGCAAATGCTACCAGAGCTTCAACCCCAGCCTGAGCATGCACTTTTCATATATCAAATGCAAATACTGTGAGGGTTTAATGTCATATGTCTACCCTGCACTGCCCACCTATCAGAGTATTGCATTCCTTCCTCAGAGTAACCATTCAGAAGCTGATATTTATATTGCAGATTTGATTTAATTCAACAGATATCTACTAAATACCCATGTGCTGGATGCTGAGGAAGTAAGCCAGAATGGTATTAAGCAATAGCTCTCCAGTTTCTTTCCACTTTACTACTCCTGAGCTTTGCCAATCCCTGGGGTCCCCTTGGGTCACCCTTGGTGCCAGGGTTGGAAGTGTGACTGTTCAAAGCTCCTCTTCTTCCTACCCACTAAGAAGGCTCCAGGGAATCAGCATCCCTACCTAAACCTCAGAACTGAGTTTACCAGAAGAGAAGGCAGCTGTGCATGCCCCTAAAGAAGAATCTGCAAGGAAACAAAGACAAATTAGGCCAAGAGAGCTGAGCCTGGGCAAAAGCACATCTGACGGCAGCCTGGACCCTAGACCTTTTGTCTCTCTTCTAATGAAACGGAAACTGGTTTGATGTCACTGTCAACAGAAAGAACATCATGGCTAATCCATCCTTGAGGAGCTCACAACCATTTCTAACACAGAACATTGCATGAGCTCTATTATTTAAACACACATACAAATGTCAGTTTCTTCTGAAAAACTTAGAATATTGAAGACTCCCCAGTAGGAAGTCTCCCTTCTGCCTTGATGTGTCAGAATGATTTGGACAGGCAACAATTATCAGGAGGAAGGTAAAGAAAAGGTAGAGGGAGGCAGGACCACACTCCTGAGCTTGGGAGAAGGTTCCCATAGGCTGGATTCGGAATCCTCCTTGTAAGGACAGTGAAACCACATCCTCTGGACATGGATACATGTCGGTTCCACTCAAACACTCACAAGACTTGCATAAGATTGAGTCTCATCAGTATTCCAGCATAGGCTGGGAAGGGGCCCATGAGACCCTGACTCCCAGCTGAGAAGCTATTGGCAGTTAATGGCTGCTGTGAAGGGAAGAGTCATGTCTGCCCAACCACAATTGCTTCTACCCAAAACAATAACAAAACACGTGAAAGCAGGAGAGGCTCCTTAGGAAGGCGAAGGGGCTCCATGGGAGTGTGATGGGGACAAAGATGATGGAGAGAGGGGTAAAAATGCCCAAAATGTATGTATGAAATTGTCAAAGAATTTAAGTCTAAATCGTGATTTTATATGTAGCTGAGATGACTCAGACCTCAGCTACCAGGACCACAAAATAAGATCATATTCATTTGTTAAATTATTTTTGAGATATGTCATATGCCATAAAATTCATCTTTTCAAAATTTACAGTTAATGAGTTTGGGTGTGTTTGTAAAGTTTTACAACTATTGTCAGTACCCTCCATCACGAATCCCCCTTCCCCCTCTTCCTCTCATCCTTAGCAATGCTAATACATTTTCTGTCTCTGTGGGGATGCTATTTGGGACATGCATTTTATTCAGATTCCATTTACATTATTTTATTATTACCTTTACAGTGCTGGACATCAAACCTTGGTCTCTGTGCATGCTAAGAAAATGCTCACCTCTGAGCTATACCCAAAGCTCTTCACTGTAGGCATTTCTGTCTGAGAGAGGGAGAAAGAGAGAGAGAGGAAGGAAAGGAGAGAGAGAGAGAGAGAGAGAGAGAGAGAGAGAGAGAGAGAGAGAGAGAGAGAGAGAGAGAGAAATCAGACACAATACACATGTCGCTCTCAGAAGACAACTTTTGGTTCTGAGGATTGAGCTCAGGTCAGTGAGCCGTGTGACAGTCGCTTTCCCCTCCTGAGTGGTCTCAACAAGCCAACAATAAGATTCTATTGTCTTTCTTTCTGGTTTTTTGTTGTTGCTGTTTTGGTTTTGGTTGTGTGGAGGCGAGGTCATGGAGGTAGAGAGTGGTAAGATCATCCATGGTATCTTTTTCAATTGCTCGCCACCTTTTTCCTTTTCTGAGACAAGGTTTCTCATTGAACCTAGAACTAATAATTTCAGATAGACTGAGTGGTTAGTGAGACCCCAGGATCTGCCTCTCTCCCCGCCACCATCCCCAATGCTGAGGTTACAGATTCGTGACAACCCACCCAGCTTTCCATGGATGCTAGGGATCCTAGCCTGGGTCCTCAGGCTTGTGCAGCAAGCGTCTTACTGACTGAGCCGTCTCTCCCCAGCCTCAAGGCTCTATTTCCACCTCGCTCTTCTTCCTGTCACTTCCTCAATCACAGCACACCGCCTGTCCAAAATCTGCTCCCATGATCGTCCAAAACCTTTTTCTGAATCCCACTGGGAACACTTTGCCTTTGGAGATAATAGTGCTAAGGATTAGAACCAGAGGTTGGGATGAGGATAGGAGGTGATGGAGAGGCTGAACAGGGACCAGGATGGGATGTGGCCTGTGGTGAGATGACGTGCCAGGGATGGGAATCCGGGGCTTGCAACTCAAGCTCTATGCAGAGAAACCCCAAAGCCACTGACAGACAGGAAGAGATGCAGGCAGATGCCTCTTTGGGTTCACTCTTCCAGATAATAGGCACCTGCTTGCCACAGAATCTCTCCATGTTTGGCTGCCCTCCAAAGCTAACTTTTTTCTTGGCTGTGTTATAATAAACATCTTTATTAACTAGAGCTGGGGATATAAAAGAAATTTGGAGATTTCAGTTTTTTTCATCATTATCGTTGAAAGACATTGCCACGTTTGATATGAGACAAGGGGACAAAAGTGAAAGCATTGTCATGTTTGCTTCAACACACATAACCAAAATTGGAACAGTACGGAGATGATTAGCATTGCCCTGCACAGGAGGACACTCACGTCTGTGAAGCATTCCACATTTTTAAATAATGCAGAAATTCTCAGGGCAGAGTTCTAGAGAGTGGGATGAGTTTCTTCGGAAATCTAGACTATTCTGTCTCAGGCTGAGGAGCTTGTGGGAGAAGGCTGTTGTCAGAATACTTTTCTCCTTTCTTGTATTTCAAAGTGCATGCATTGCTAAGTTATGCATCTCCTCATTTGAGCAGCTCAAGACACTGACAGCTAGATTAGCTTGTGTCAGTATTTAGCGTGTCCCCAAATCACCTCAAGTTCTTATTTTAAAAGCCAGGCTCCTGGACACCATCCCCAGAGTTTCACGATGTCCTTGAAGCCAGCGTTTGAGGAAGAGACTCAGGCAGCACTAGTTCTGCAGTCACAAATTAACTCCAAGCAGATGAGAATGTCTGCTGGAACTCTAGGTTGAGACAAGATCTGAGCATAAGCCATCAACTGGTGATGTCTGCCGTGGGCAGAACATGGGTAGCCGAGGCACAAAGGTCATGTGTTTCTCGTTACTACAGCAAGCATTCCTTGAGTACACAGCCTGTGTCCTCCTACCCAGGAGCCATGCTAATCATCTCTGAATCAATCCAGTTTTAGTATATGTGTGCCAAAGAGATCGTGAGAATCCCTTCGTTCATATCAAATATAAGGATCTGGGTGCTCCCCTAATAGTTGTGCCAGAAACCCCATCCAAGGACTGAGGAATCTGGATGCAGACATCCACGGCTAGGCCCTGGGTGGAGCGCTGGGAGTCTAATTAGTGAGAAAGAGGAGGGTTTATATGAGCGAGAATTGTTGAAACCAAGGTGGGATAAAGCACAGGGACAAATAGCCAAACAAACGGAAACACATGAACTATGAACCAAAGGCTGAGGGGCCCCCAACTGGATCAGGCCCTCTGAATAGGTGAGACAGTTGATTGGCTTGATCTGTTTGGGAGGCATCTAGGCAGTGTGGTACCAGGTCCTGGGCTTGTTGCATGAGTTGGCTGTTTGAAACCTGGGACTTATGCAGGGATGCTTGGCTCAATCTGGGAGGAGGGGACTGGACCTGCCTGGACTGAGTCTATCAGGTAGATCACAGTCCTCGGGGGAGACCTTGATCTGGAGGAGGTGGGAATGGGGGTTGGCTGGGGGGAAGGGGAGGGGGCAGGAAGGGCGAGAACAAGGGAATCTGTGGCTGTTATGTAGAACTGAATAGTATTGTAAAATAAAATAAAATTAAAAAAGAAAAAAGAAAAAAACTGATTTGGTGAGAACATTAAAGAGAAATTGTTATTTAAAAAAAAAAAAAAAAAAAAAAAAGGATCTGGGTGCTCAAACATACCGACCCCGGAAGAGTAACTAAGTCATTTCAGTCTGTACTGTAGGAAAGCCTATAAGGGGATGCATCCTAAAACTAAACGTGTGGTTGACTACAAAGACAAGGACATAGTGCTGTGACAAGGCAGTGACGGGGCAAGGACGTGTGCCCACCTGGACAGAAGACAACTGAGCCTGATCTTGGAGAATAAAAAGGAATTTTCCAGGTGAGCATAGGAGAAAATATACCAAAGATAGAGATGATTACAGATGCTGCAAACAAGAATACTAGAAAGGGATGTTTCCTGGGATTTGTTTATTTTGCACGCGCACGCATCCTAGGCCCACAAACATGCTGTTTCTTAAAACTTTAAGACTTATTGAGAGGGAGTTAGGGGAGGGGGTGGTATTGGAAGTGTTGGAGCAAGGGATAGGGGAAATGATATAATTATATTTTAATTAAAATTCAAAATAATTAAATAAAAGACTTACGGTGCTCCCACATGAAATCTTTGCTCCCAGTAGGCTAGTCTGTATTCTAATGTCTCGGTTTAAATGTCAACTCTTGTTCAACAAAGAAAGTTACCAGAATTTAGTGTGGGGGTGGGGTGCACACACATGCTGAAGTACAGCACACGTCAGGTAAAGCAGAAGGAAGCAAAGCTACAAAAGCCAGACAGGTACTGATGCCTGGTCTCCATGCACTCACTAGGCCACACCCAAGTCCAGGCAGTGGCCATTGGGATAGCACATAAAAATTCTATTTGCTATATATACTATCTTGCCATACATGAATCGCAGACCTAACAAACTGGGAGGCTGTGCAACAACTCCCTCAGCCCCTCCCATCCCAGTACAATAACCTTAAAAGAGGACTGACCTATTTTCCAGAGCTTGCCCTTTCCCCGAGAGGCATCGTGTTAGTTACTTTCCTGTTACTGTGACCAAGACAACTCATAGAAGGAAGGATTTATTTGGGGCTCACAATTCCAGAGGGTCAGGAATCCATGCCCATTATGGCAGGGAGCGTGCACACAGGCAGGAAGGCAGGCACGGTGCTGGCAGAGCATCTGATGGCTCACATCCCCGTCCACAAACAGGAAGCTGAGAGCTGAAGCACACCCTGGGAACCGTGCGAGTCTTTGGAAACCTCAAAGCCCACCCCAGTGTCACACTCCACCAGAAGGCCATACCTCCTAACCCTTCCCAAACAGCCTCCAGCTGAGGACTGAGCACCCAAATGCTCAAGATTCATGGGGGTCATATCATCCAGAGCACCCCAAGTATGAAACTCAAGCTGGCCACCACACAGAACAGCTCAAAGATAAAGCCTGAGCACTGGTTTGCATGTGTGCTTCTGAGAGGCTAAGAGTTGTACAGACTCCAAGGTGGGCAGACAGATAGGGAGAGGGGCCATGACTGGGTGAGAAAGATGGTAAACTTCCAAGATGGCTGGCTTCTTCCTCGCCTTCCCTACCCAAGACAAAAGCCTGGCCACTCGGAACACAGGCCTAGAGGGCTTTTTTCTCCCACCAGTCAACCTCTCTGCTGATGGACTGGTGGACTGGCCAGAGGAGTTCAAGGCCAACCTGTCTTCCTTCAAACTGACCAAGCTTTAATAAGAATTGTGGGGGGTGTTGGGGTAGCTGGAGGGTGTCAGGGTGCTTGGGGGTGTCAGGGTGCTTGGGGGGTGTCGGTGTGGCCGGGGGTGTCAGTGTGGCTGGGGGTGTCGGGGTAGCTGGGGGTGTCAGGGTGGCTGGGGGAGTGTCGGGGTGGCTGAGGGATGTCGGGGTGGCTGGGAGTGTCGGGGTGGCTGGGGGGTGTCGGGGTGGCTGGGGGTGTCAGTGTGGCTGGGGGTGTCGGGGTGGCTGGGGTGTCGGGGTGGCTGGGGGAGTGTCGGGGTGGCTGGGGGATATCGGGGTGGCTGGGAGTATCGGGGTGGCTGGGGGTGTCGGGGTGGCTGGGGGGGTGTCGGGGTGGCTGGGGGTGTTGGGGTGGCTGGGGAGTGTTGGGGTGGCTAGGGGTGGCTGGGGGGTGTCGGGGTGGCTGGGGGGTGTCGGGGTGGCTAGGGGTGGCTGGGGGGTGTCAGGGTGGCTAGGGGTGGCTGGGGGTGTCAGGGTGGCTGGGGGTGTCGGGGTGGCTAGGGGTGGCTGGGGGGTGTTGGGGTGGCTAGGGGTGGCTGGGGGGTGTTGGGGTGGCTGGGGGTGTCAGGGTGCTTGGAGGGGTATTGGGGTAGCTGGGGGGGTGTCGGGGTGGCTGGGGGGGTATTGGGGTGGCTGGGGGTGTCAGGGTGCTTGGAGGGGTGTCGGGGTGGCTGGGGGTGTCGGGGTGGCTGGGGGGGTGTTGGGGTGGCTGGGGGTGGCTGGGGGCAGTGTTTCCTCACGCCTAATAGAAGCCTCTCTACACAGACTGGTTTGCAGTGTTGGCACTGTTTGAGATTTTTCCCTGCTGCTACCTGTTGCACTTGAGCATTTTCCCACCCTTTAGTCCTCTAACTTGTAGAAATGAACCTGGCCAAGTCCCCTAGACTTTTCCTCTGTCCTAGGAAAGTTCGTTTACAGAAGTCACTAACTTCTCCGCCACCTACAGGCCCCTTTGCTCAGTGGAAACACCCTAGCTCAATTAGCTCAGACAAAGTAGCATCACTACACTGAAGAACCCAAACAACTCAAAACCAGTCCTGACTGGGGAGACTGGCAGCCAGGGAAGGGCTGCTCTCAGCTGCCCCACCCCCCACCCCCGTGTGAGCATTAACAAAAGCAGAAAAGGGTAAACATGAAAACAGGAGTCAAGTGTTGTAAGTCACCAAGGAGTGGGCAGTTCTAGGGAAAGAGTCACACAAAAACAAACCAAGGAACCAAACAAAGTCACTCATGGGTTTTAAAGTAGCACGCCTTCTCCCCGAACAAGCCCTAGAGCATTTGATCACCTTATGTAAATAAAAATAAACCACAAAAGGACGGGAATAATAGCTAGGTGGGGAAAGCCCTTGTCCTGCAAACAGGAGGACCTAAGTTCCACTCCAGAAGCCATACTGAAAATAAAAAGCATGGTGTGGGTGATACACTTGTAATCACAGTGTTAGAGAGGCAGAGACAGGCAGATCCCTGGGCTGTCTGGTTAGCCCGCCTGGCCCACATGGTGCATTCCAGGCCAAAGACAGTACTTGTCTCAAAAAAAAACCAAGGTGGATGGCCCTTGAAGGATGACCGCTAATGGCCACACACATGCAGACACACGGGCACACGGAACTGTGAAGAGGGAAAGGGATGTAGGGATGGGGAGAGGGAGAAAGAGTGAGGAAAGAGAGGTAAGGCAGGGGAGAGGGAGCCATACCACAGAACTAGAAGGAGGGTGCACAGTTTCTTTTTCCTACCATCGCCTTGAAAGTATCACTCCATTTGCTAATTTCACAAATTTTGGTTACGTGCTGGACACAGTATGTATTGAAGATACAGAAGTAAGCACCAGGCAAGACCTCCCTCCTTTAGGGACACAATAGCTGGGGACCCAGAAATCCCACAGGCAGATGTATCTGTTCATAGCAATCACTATAAGAAAATAAAATCAAAGAATCAGAGGGAGTAGGATATGGCGGAAATAGGAAGAAGGGAACCAACTTTAGCCTGGCCAGGCAAAAGGTGATGTTTGGAGGCTAGAGAGATGGCTCAGCAGTTAAGAGCACTGGCTGTTCTTCTAGAGGTCCTGAGTTCAATTCCCAGCAACCACATGGTGGCTCACAACCATCTACAATGAAATCTGGTTCCCTCTTCTGGCCTGCAGGGACACATACAGGCAGAACACTGTATACATAATAAATAAATCTTTAAAAAAAGGTATGTTTAGGGTGAACACGTGACACCAGGCCAGAGAACAGCTGATAGGAAGCCAATCCTACAGATATGTAAGAAATGAAGGCTCCATATAGGAGTACCACTGTGAAGCAGAGAGAAGCTGGATGCTTTGGCTAGCAAATGGAAGGTCCGTGGAGCTAAAACAAAGTCATGAAGGAGAAGAGGAGAGAAATCAAGTCTAGTTGGAGAGTTGGGCAAGAGGCAGAAGACAATGAAGGGTGTTACTTAAAACACAGCTGAGCGGGCAGTATACTTGCCTAGCATGCATGAAGGCCTGGGTTTGATCCCTTGCAGCCACGTAAACCAAAACTACCCCTGTAATCCTAGTACTCGGGAAGTGGAAGCAGGAGGACCAGAGGCTCAAGGTTAACCTTGGCTACATAGCACTTTTAAGGGCCTCTCTCAAACTGCAGCAAAGAAGAAAAGAAGTGGGTCTGAGCTGCATTTGTGACTGTGACCATGAACCTTGCAGGCTGTAGACAGTTAATTACAAGATACAGAGGAAAACCCAAAAGAGTCAATGGAGTTGCCCAAGAGATAATGAGGTCTGAATCTTGATCTATGTAGTTCCAGAATGCCCACTGCATGGATGAAAAAAAAAAAAAGGCTGAGCATCCTAACATGGGTGAAAGGACATCCTGAAGACTGAATCCTGCCAGCCCATGGAGCAGAGGCTCTCAGGAGATTAGCCTTGTAAATATGGAGTGTGCACATTAGTCCTGTCTGAAAAGCCAGAAAACATTGCACTGAATGTTTACTCTGCGTCAGATTCTTCCAAGGGATTTCCATGTTGGATTCTTTACCAACCGAATTATGAGGGGCATTCCCACAGTAGAGGGCAAAGAAAATGGAGGTCTCTGCTTGCTTGCCAACTAGCAAGACTCGAAATAGCTGGAGCCTCTTCCACGGTTCATGACTCATTAGACCCTACTGTAACACGCAGCACAGTAGGTACTCAAGCATGGCCAAGGATGCTATGTTCTCCAAAATCACTCACTCCATACTCTTCCCCCTTTGTTTTCATCTTCTGGTACCCCACATCATTATGCCACTGGGTACCCCACATGGATACGATGCCGAACTTTCCCAATGAGTCTATGGCCTTCTTCCCATTTCCTCCATTTTGTAGGTGAGAAGCAGCAGCCTCCCAAAGGTGTAGCTCTTATCCTGAGGTCTGAGGGAACCCTGGGAATGGAAACACGAATCTGGGGTAAAATTAGAGGGTGGCATCAGTGGTAGTAACAGCCTCATCCTGACTGCTCTGCTCAGGTCAAAGGTAGCACTGTTTACTTTTTTCTCCATAATGAATTAAAATGAATGAAGAAGAAGAAGGATTGCCCGATTGTGGACTGGCTCACGCTGTCCTGGGCCATGTGTCAGCACTGGCATGGGTCTGATGCAAGGGAAGAGTTAAGGTTTGAATTATTATCAGAATTAGGGTGCTTTATTGGTTCACATCACCCAATCTTCCCCAGCCATTATGGCTTCACCAAAACATTAAACTACTTTAAACTTTCATTTTCCTCTTAAAACGAAATTAGTTCAGAGGAAATTGTGTTTTCTGAGCTCCAGCTCCAGCCTCAGGCAGAGGGAGTTACAGTACAGCGCACAAATAAACAACAATCACGGCCTAATTACTAACTAGTAGGAGCAGCGCTGTCAGTGGCACGGTCCTGGAGGGAGGCAGGGCTCAAGTGGACCTCCTCTGGAAGCCTGGGGTACTGACATGGTAATCTTCTGTTCCTCAGGCCTTGAAGGCCAAAGATAAAGGAATGTCTGAGGCACACCAATTCCCTGCCCCCTGGGTGCTAATCTATGCTATCCTGTGCTCTCCCTACCACCACCATCCCACCCCTACCCCCCACCCCACCCCCATGGAGACCCCTATTGGGGTAATCCTAGGGATAGAATCTGAGCCAGTTGCTACAACTGAGCCATTCACGGAAGCAAAGACTAATGGGTTAAGAGCTGAGGATCTGCTGTGTGTCAGGAAATACACAGTACTCCTCATTTTTAATGGTTATCAGACATCTATTCTTTCTATTTGTCCACCTGCTTTGCAGAAATATTCCTTTTATGTCAAGCATATATCAAATTCTTTTTGCCTTGTGATCAATGATGAGCCTATCATAGATCCTCAAACAGTGGAGTGATTAAGGCTAAACCAATCACAGGTCCTCAATTATTGTAGGGCATTGGTCATGTGATTAGAGCTACACCAACCGTAGGACCTCCAATAGCCCAAAAATAAAGCATAGGACATCAGGTGCCTGAAGCTAAGCTGCTTGTAAGACCTCACCACTCTGGAATGTGATTGGTTCAAGGGCAGCAATCAGTAGAAGCTCAGCCAATCACAATTTTTCTCCGGGATTTTTCTGCCTAGAGCAGGAAATAAGGTTCTGTCCTTATTTCCCAGATCTAGAAAAATACAACTTTTAATGGCCATGGATGTGAAAGTCATCCCCAGAAATACAGGAAAGTGGTGGGTGGGGGTGGCAGTCCTGGAGGAGGAAGCTGAGGGATGGAAGGAGACAACGAACGCCATCTCTGGCAAGACTCTTAGTCTGTGTATTGGTTGCCTTGCCCAAGCCCATAACCCAGGGCAGCTTTCACCTCCCATGAGCATAGTCCAGATGGATTCCTGTCACAAGGCAGCAGGGGCTCAATGACAGCCCCATCTCTGTAGCTAACGTGGACTGAGGAAGCACTGAGTCACCTACTATGTCTTTTATTGCACTGAGTTCATAAATCCACAGAACTGTGAAGGTGGTACCAAGGGCACACCCATTTCACATTTAAGGAAACTGAGGCAAAGAGATATTAAAGTGATTTCTCCAAGGTCACACACCTTAGAACTGTACAATAAAAACGGTTGTCTTTTATGAATGTCAATGCTTCCTTGAAAAGAATGGTGTAGGCACTGTTATCCCACTTCACGATTGGGGATGATCCAGAGTTTAAGAGACAGGGACCCAGCTTCCAGGTCACCTTCTTCATCCTTCCCTCCCTTACTTCCAGACAAAATCTGCCCATTGGATTTTCTCAGCCACTGCACCAACGCACAAGCCCTGAGCTGATCCCTTTTTATTTCTACAAATGGAAATATCTTTATTGTGTTTTCTTTTTCTGCTGTATCTGAAGATGATCCACGCTGCCTGATGTTATTCTCACCGGTAGTGCTCCAGCCCACAGATGCCAAGGGCTGAAACTTCCTGTTATACAACTGTTCCGAACTTCCAGGGCTGATTGCCCCTGGCAGAAGCAGCCCCAGACAGGCCAGAGCGTTTGATGCCGAGAGAGCGTGTCAAGGCTGCCTGGGCATTTGCTAGTCCCTTTTAATTTCAAGAGCAAGAGAGTCTAGATGTGCAGAAATGAGGGGAAGGCAAAAAGACAAGGAGAGAGAAGGGCAAGGTGAGGTAAAGCAGGGGTTTTGTGAAGCAGCAGTCAAGAGCAAAACCAATATCATCATTGTTCATTCCCCTGCTGGGCTCCTGATAAGACAAGGCATTTGAGATTGCTCCTGAAAATGGGGATTTGGCCAGGGTGACCTTGGATGCAAGGACTCACAAAGCAACCCAGAACTCTTCCTGTTCCAGGCCCTGCAGTGGATGTGACTGAGAAGAGTCCCTGTGTCCCCATGAAAGCCTTGTCTCGTGACTGGGCTATGCAAACAAGCTGCCTGTTTTGGCCTATTTTCGAGTAGCATCCCTTTGGGGAGAGAAGAGGTGGCGTTAGTAACGGTTAGCGTGGGATGCTTGCATGACTTGAGTGTAGGGTTCAAGTGTGAGTCTCTTTTGCAGCAAACCCTGGTAGCCTTACAGTAGGGATGGCCCTCCACTGGTCTCCCACCCTCTGGCTTCCATAAAACCATCATCTGAAACAGATTTCTCTCTGCTAGAGGCTGAAGAGGGGGGACCATTAGATAGGGGGTATATTCATTTCCTATCATGGATACAACAAATTACTGTAAACCCAGAAGCTTAAACCCATATGTGCTTATTAATTTACAGCCCTGGAGTCTAGAATTGGCCTCCCTGGGCCAAAATTGAGACAGGATTGTGGTCTTAGTTGAAGGCTCAAGGGAAGAATTCATGTCGCTGTTCTCCTCAGCCTCCAGTGGTCGCCGACAGTCTTTGGCTCACAGCCCCTTCCTTCAAGCCAAATTACTCTCCTCTTGTCAGTCCTGTTCTCTCTTCCATCTCCCTTCTCTACTCGGAAGGAACCCAGCGATTACAGCACACTTGCCTCAGCCCTCCAGGATGATCTCCCCTCTGCAGTGTCGGCCATTCTAATCCTGATTCTGCCCATGGCCTTTATTCCCCTCTGTGAGATAACCTAACACAGTCACGTGTCCCTGGGACCGGAGCTCGGATGTCCATTGGGATCATAATTATACTGCCTTTTATAGAGACTTCGGCAAAATCCTCATCCTGTGTGCTTGTTTATTGATACTGTTGATTTGAGATCGAATCTCAATAGGTGTCCCAGGTTAGCTTCCAACTTGTCACCCTCCTGCCTCATCCTCAAAGAGGATTAAATGCATACACCACCAAACCCAGCTCGTGAAATTCTCAGTTGTACACTGGGTGCCCTTGACCTCCTTTTGCCAAGGTCAGTGAGAAAACTTGACCAAGTGGCTCAGAAGCTTGCCTCTCACTCCCCAGAGAAAATGCTGCTCGTGTGGACATCCGCTGAAGCACCACCAGTGCGGCAGAGCCACGGAGAAGAACTCGTGTGTGAGCAAGAATGGTGCTGACACTCGTGTGTGTTTGAGCCTGGTTGGCCTCAAATTCTCAATCCTCCTGCCTCAGTCTCCTGGGATGAGATTAGAGGTATACAGGATGATATTCAGAAAGAATGCTGGGGATTCTCAAAGGTAGCCCCTCCCTCAGAAGCAGACAATGAGACCTGCTGTGAGATGTTCTGTATGGCAAATGTGTTGCTCTGATTGGTCAATAAATAAAACACTGATTGGCCCATGGCTAGGCAGGAAGTATAGGCGGGACTAACAGAGAGGAGAAAAGAAAGAACAGGAAGGCAGAAGGAGTCACTGCCAGGATAAGCAGCATGTGAAGAGGCCGGTAAGCCATGGGCCACGTGGCAAGATAGATTTATGGAAATGGGTTAATTTAAGATAAAAGAACAGTTAGCAAGAAGCCTGCCACGGCCATACAGTTTGTAAGCAATATAAGTCTCTGGGTTTACTTGGTTGGGTCTGAGCGGCTGTGGAACTGGCGGGTAACAAAGATTTGTCCTGACTGTGGGCCAGGCAGGAAAACTCTAGCTACAGAGACCTTCTTGCACACACACACAAGCACCACAGTTCCTTCTAAGGAATGACACGTGCTTACTCACACCCAGAATGTCCTCCTGTGCTACTGCAAGGTCATGGTGTTGATGCAGGTCCTAGACCACCGGATGTTGGTTCAAAGAAGGCTTTGCTGCCGCATCAGGGCCAGCATGTTGGGTGTGCCTTCAATAGCAGGGCTGTGCAGTAGTGTCACAGGCAGATGAGCAGATTCATTTTAGGCCCTCGGGGTGTCTGTCCTTGGTGGGATTCTGGACTCTTGGGCTATGGCTAGATGGACAGCCAGCCAGGACATGGATTTAGATCCTTGGACAAAGGCTGAGACACTAGTGCAGACATCCTGACATCTAGGGAGAGGTAGTTCTTGGGGTCTGGGTGTTCAAGGGTCCTCTGATGCAGCCTAACTTCTGGACATGTGTGTTTTAAAGGCTCCAAACTGCAGAAGCTGGCTTCCTTCCTCAACTGGTCGAACTTCAGTGGTGTCCCTGGGAAAGGCCCCTTCTGGTTTTTTCCATGCCTTGCCTCTCCTGCATTCATCTCCCCGCTCCTCTCTCTTCCTTCTGTGTCTCCCTCTCTCCCCTCTGTCTCTGTGTCTCCTCTCTGCCCCTGGCTCTGTCCTTCCACCTGGGCCTGTCTCTCCTTATTTCTTTATTCGCCTCTGCCTTTCTTTCCCTCTCTACCTCTGTGTCTCTGCTGGTCTCCTGTCCCTGTCCCTCTGTCCCTGTCTGTCTCTAGATCTGCCTCCCTGTCCCTCTGTCCCTGTCTCACTCTTCCAGTGTTTGCATATACAACACATTATTTCCTTTTCTGTGTGTTTTATGATTATGTGTGTGTGTGAGAGAGAGAGAGAGAGAAAGAGAGAGAGAGAGATTGTGTGTGTATGTTTATATGTGTGTGTTTATGTATGTACATGTTTGTGTGTATGATCATGTGTGTGTGTTGTGTGTAAGTTGTTTGTGTATGCATTGTATGTCTGCATTGTTCATGGGTGTGTGTGTGTATGGTACATGCCTGTGTGTGTTTGTGCATATGTGTTGTGTGTATTGTGTGTGCTGTGTGTGCACATACATGTGTGTGGTTGGTTTCTGTGCACTGGCATCTGCTTTTCTTTTCTGCCCTCTCTCTGCGTCTTCACTGTCCTCAAAGCTCTGACTTTGGATCTTATTTTCCCTTTGGTGTCTCCTCCCTTCACTCTCCTCCTGTGCGTCACTCCATCCCGTATTCCTCTTTGATGCTCCTCTTGTCTCTCTGCAGTGTGACAGAGAGAGGGAAGGAGAGGAGGAAAGACAGAGGCAGAGGAAGGGGATGAGCTCCACTCTGCCTCCCCTCACCCCCCAACCCCACCCCCCTCAGTCTTGGCTCTGAGCTCATACGCCAGGCTCTGCCCACACCCCTACAAGAACCTCAGTGTCCCAGCCAACCAGTACAGAAGGGGAGCACAGCCTCCCCTTGTGTGTCCAAAGTACTAGTTCACTGGGTAGGAGCAGCCAAGGCTTTTAAACAGACTGCAGTTCTCCAGGGGACAGTCTGCTTTTTCTCCAGAAAAGAGGAGAAAGAACTGCTCGGTGTCCCCGTACTTGTGCTGTGTCCCCATTCCCTGTCAGTACTTTCACTGTTAACGTTCTCCATAAGGAAACTCTGTCGCTCCAGGACTGAGAAGCGGGCTTGGAGGGGGAACGGGAAGAAAGAAATAATTATGTGCCCAGCTCTTGGCAGCTGCAAGTTTTTTCTTCCCATTTTATGTTCCAAGTCATAATCCTACACATATAAAATTTAACCACCACTGCATTGTTAGCATTTTGCAGAAAGAAGTCTTCAGCTACAGCACCAACCAATTTACTTGAAAGACTTGCTGGAGTCTGTTTACAGCCAGCAGGCCCAGGTCGGCTTGTAACACTCCCAGTGTACCGGGTGACAGGTACCCTGGCTTTTCCCCAATGCTTCCTCGGATATGCAGCACACAGGCCTATAGCGCTGCTGGCTCTTTGAAGAACATCCCACCCATGGCTTCATTTCAGGGAAGGCCTTAGGGTATTGTCAGTGGAAGCAGGAGGAGAGACTCCATTCTGGAACCTTCCCAGGCTGGGGTCACACCAGGCTCTCCATTTGCTTTCTGGGTGACTTTGGACCAGTGGCTAAACCCCTGTGAGCCCCAGTTCTGGTTTCTTCCATGGAAGATAGGAACATCAACCTCATCTCACAAGCTGTTGTAAGGATGATATGGAATGTTCTATGAGGTGAGTCCAATACATGTAGGAGACATGTCCTGCCCAAGACAGTGTCTGTTTTGTTCTTCATTCCAACTCAAAGGTTGGAGTCTGGCAAGTATTCCATGCTTAGTAATTGGGTAAAAGAGCATAGGAATGAGCTGTGGATGAGCTGACTCCCTACTTCTGGCCTAAGGTCAGACTCCATAGATTATTCCCAGCTATGACTTTAAAATATTCCTTCTTTCTCTCTGCTTCTAGGTGTCAAAGGGCCTTTTCAGCCCATGCATTTCGCAATGTTAGGACTCTGAGAGCAGGGCACTGCAGGGAGTCCATAGAAGTTAAAACTCTTTGACAGCCAAACCCCATCTTCAGTTACCTTAAACACCAAACATTGACCGATACAGCTAGCATGTCTACACCTGCAGTGACTGCATCCAAGGTCCTGAGCCCATTATCACAGCTTCTTCCATGACCATCATCTGCTTCCTCAATTCATCTCAAGATGGCTGTCTTACCAAGCTGGGTCCTACAGCCCTATGCTCCAGTGGTTTTAACTCAACATAAGCTGAATCTAGCCCACTGGCTCTTCTGTAAATAAGGTTTTACTGGAGCACTGCCACATCTGCTCATTGGTGTGTAGTTGACAGCAACTTCTGCAAAGCAAGGACAGAGTTCAGAAGCTTCAATCGATATAGACAAAAAAATAAAGAAAAAAGAAAGTACCATGACAGTCATTATTGGACCCACCACAAACCATGCTTTCTGACCCTTACTTACAACAGAACCCTGCATTTGTCATGTTGGAATGGTGTTTTGAATGAGAATGGTCCCCACAGAGGCTCATATATTTGAATTCATGGTCCCCAGTTGGTGGAACTGTTCTGGGAAGGATTAGGAGGTGTGGCCTTATTGGAGGAGGTGTGTCACTGGGGGCAGACTCTGAGGTTTCAAAAGCCCACTCCATTCCCAGCCAGCTCTCTGACTCCTGTTTGTGGAACAGATGTAAGCTCTCAACTACTGCTCCAGCACCACACCTG
The DNA here is from genome assembly GCF_004664715.2 of Peromyscus leucopus. Classification (NCBI taxonomy): domain Eukaryota; kingdom Metazoa; phylum Chordata; class Mammalia; order Rodentia; family Cricetidae; genus Peromyscus; species Peromyscus leucopus. Next base: position 23,350,859 of record NC_051086.1, read on the forward strand.
CCTGTCTGATGCCAGGCTCCCCACCATGATGGCCATGGATTCACCCTCTGAAACTGTAAGAAAGCTTCCAATTAAATGCCTTCTACAAGTTGCCTTGACCGTGGTGTCTCTTCTCAACAATAGAAAGGAGGATAAAACAGGGGATTAAAGTCTCAGGGTCAGGAACATGGCTCTTCCTAAACCATTCCCTAGAGCTTAGGAAACACTAATAAGCCCATCTTCATCCTGTGGACACCCCTCCACTGGAAGGTGAAATCAGCCAAATTCCTCCCCACCAAGGTCATAAAAAACAGGAGAGGCATGCGTTCCCTCGGAGAAACAAGGGCAGTTGCTAGAGGAGGAGGAAAAGGAAAAGTCAGGCAAACCAAGGGAATCTCATCACACAGACTGAATAAATGAACACAGGGGTCTTGTCCAGCATCAGAGGCACCAACATCAGATTCCAGCTTGCCAAAAGCATTCAGTTCCCAAAGAATCTCTTGGATACAAGCTTTCAGTTAACAAACAGGTGCTTCTTTTCTGGAATAAGCATTCAGGTGGACTCCTGTATTGGGAATTCCAGAGCCAGCCTGTCCTCACCGTTGTTGATTCAGCAGAGAGTGGAGAAAACCAAGTCGAACACTATTGATCTTTCTGTTCAAGACACTGCCATGGCAGAGGCTCAGCAACACAAACCTCTTAAACCAAAGGCAGCATTTGAAGCTGGAAATGACCCTTCAGACCCCGCCCAGGACACCTGCTCCCTACTCATCAGGCTGTGACACTCTCCCAGTTCCAGAAAGCACCCCATGAGCACAGGAGACAAAGCCAATCAATCATGGAACTCTTCTCCCACCCACGACCCCACCACCACCCCTGCTCTTCAATGCAGCAGCCATGCATGCATGCACTCATTGTCAATGGTGGTTGTGTTAAGCCTTCTTATCTGTCCTGGCTATCCAGATTCCAGAATCCTCATCTAGCCACAAAGAAAAGCTTGCTGTGCCTCTCTCTATTCTAAATGCATGTCTCCTCATAATAGTGCCTTATTGAAATATATTAAGAAACCAAATGTCTATCAATATATGAATGAATAAACCAAGTAATATGTATATACAATGGAGTATTGTTTCGCCTTTAAAAGGAAATTCTGACATCTGCTGTAGCATGGAAGAAATCTAAGCTCTAAGTGAAATAAGCTTCACACAAAATGATAAATAGTATAATTCATTTAAATAAGATCCCCATGCAGACAGAAAAATACATGCTATTAGAGTCTGGAAACTGAGAAAATGGAGAGCTCATGTTTAATAGGCCTAGAGTTTCTAAGTGAAAGTTCTGGAGTTGGATGGTGATGGTAGTGGCTTCCCAATGATATCGGTGTATTTAAAAACCACTGGATTGTGCTCAGGTCTAAGGAAACATCACAGAATAGAGAGGCCGAGGGAATGTGGGAGCCAGACATGGGAACACTGCTATGAAACACTGTCTTCTGGGCGTGACAGGGCTGTTGCACACATGCATTCCCAGCAGCTGGGCTTCCGGGCATACAACTTGTACAAGATTAGCTGGGTGGTGATGACACACATCTTTGACCCCTGCACTCAAGAGGCAGAGGCTGACAGATCTCTGAGTTCAAGGCCAGCCTGATCTACAGAGTGAGTTCCAGGATAGCCAGAGCTACACAGAGAAATCCCATGGGGGGGGGGGTCCAAGATCAAGCTAGCCTAAGTCAGTATGGGTGGGAGGGGCTCATGTGTGTCCCCTCACCCCTGGCTGAGGTGCCCCACCCCCACCCAAGGTACTGTTCCAGCTACTGAAGGGGGAGAGTCACGTTTTTTCAAAAGTGTGGTCACTGGTAGGTGGTCTATTCCCCAGTTGTTGGCCCCAGAATCATGTGCAGATGGCCAACACTAATTGGACTCGGGGGGTATTTTAAAAGGTGGGGAGGATAGGAAGTTCATAGGGAGACATGCTGTGGGGACTGTGGAGAACTGGATGGAAGAAGAAGATGGATATGGCCAAAACATAATGTATGTATGTATTATCAAATTTTCAAAGAATAAATAAAATATATTTTAAAAATAACTTACGTTTTAAAAAAAATTACCTTTAAGATGCAAATGACTTTGTATCATCAGCTTGGTGTTCAAGTTCTTCATTGTTCCTGCCCATCTGTCTAGCTTTATCCCACAGTCTTTCATGTTCTCCTCGCACCCAAGCTTTCTCTTCCCCCGGGAAACAGATTGTGCTAGCTTACATGCCTTCTTTTCCAGGTTCGAAAACCACCTGGTTCTTCTTCAGCCTTGGGTCCTGATCTTACCTTGACATCCTCCAGATCTCACTGTGACTGACATTTCATCTATAACACTGACTGGATTCCACGGAAGCGGAATGTCTCTCACTTCCTAAGTTTTTCTCCAGCACTGTGCCTTAGAGGCTCATCTCCATTCCTCTCGCTCTATCTGTCTTTCCCTTCCACCACTTCAGCCTGATCTTGCAAAGTCGCACTGAGCCCAGTGCACACCATCCATAAGAAACACTTCCTCACTGTGCCCAAGCATCCAGAGGGTTTGCCCCAGCATAAGCTCACCTGAGAGTTTGTTTTAAACTGTAGGCTCTTGGGCCACTGAGTTGGCTCATTGATAACGGCACTTACACCAGCCTGACAACCTGAATTTGATCCATGGATCCCACACGTTATAAGGAAAGAATCCAACTCCTGCAAGTTGTCCTCTGGCCTCCACACATGGTGGCATACATGTGCACACCAACAGACAGATAAATAAATAGATGTAAAAAATTACTTATAAAATGTAAGTTCTGGACCCACTTAGAAATTCAGATTATCTGTCCAACATATATCAGAAGTGCCATTCTAGAGTCTGCCAAGTCAAGGTAAATTTTAAACCCTGGTCTGTGAAACATCAGGCTGAGGTTGAGGGAAACAAACCGCTGGCTTTAGGAAGAGTGCTGCTACAATGTGCATCCAGGTATAATGTTTCCTTAGATTGCACTGCATCTTTGATTTCACATCCAATCTACTTTGTACTTAGTCCCAAGCAATTACTGTTAAATATTGTCATTGTGTAGCTTGTTTTCCTATAAATAGCATCATTATGAAATTTTCACAGATGTTGCCACTTTCTACTTAATTGTCTACACCTGGGCTATTTTAACCACTGAGGTTATAAACAGGGAACAGGCTCCCATGCTCTCAATGAATAGCAGCCACAGAGTGAGAACTACACGACCCACTGGCGAGCTGCACAGAGGATGACTGCAAAATGCCCATCTACTCATTCAACTAATGTCTGCTGAGATGTTTTTCATATTTCATTACTGCATCATGCAAATGTGCCCTAGGAATCTGGCTGAGGAAAAGGTGGACTAATTTGCCAGGTAGAGCAGCAATGTCAATGATCTTAGGTGCTGATGCAATAGTACTTGGTAGAGGACCTGTCCAGTGGATTGTGAGACAGGGAAACTTCCTATGGTCTGCTAATTACCCAAGGTCTTTTACAACTTCTCATCATCTACCTGCTCTCCATCCTTCACTGAGCAACTTCAGCTCTTCCTCTTGGCCATCTCTGAGTGATCAAGACTCACCAGGTCTGAGCCATGTGTTATCCCTGGGGATGAGAAGAGGAGGCCAGGCTGGTTCTAACCCAACCATGGAGATTAAGAACCTGGTAGAGGCAGTCCCTTGTGGTGGCTGATAACGACTATAAACTGGAAAGGGTCTAGATCACCATGTCTATGAAGCAGTTTCTAGACTAGGTTAAGTGAGGTAGGACCCACCTTAGATGTCTGCAATGCCATTCCATCAGCTGGGGTCCTGGATTGAATAACGAGCAGAAAGTAAACTGAGCAACAGCACTCCTCGTTCTCTGCTTCATGACTGTGGATGCCATGCGACCAGCTGCCTCATGTTCCTGTTGCTGTGCCTTCCGCATCGTCATGGATGATACTCTCAAACTGTGGGCCAAAATGAGCCCTTCCTTCTTTGAGTTGTTTTTGCTGGGTATTTTGCTGCTGCAGCAAGACAAGTAACAAAGTTCCAAAGGAAAACGGGTGTCGTCGGAAGATAGGTGGGAATGCTGCAGACCCCCACGAGTGTTCATTCCAAAGATGGCCTGTCCCTCTAAGCCCAGCTACATGACACCACTGCTCTAGGGGGTAATGAATTGATAATATCATGCCCATCCCCATTCCCAGCCCTGGCCTACCAGCTTCCCAGAACTCCAAAGCTATCCCTGATATATTCCCACATCTGGCATGACAGGATGAGAAATTGAGCACAGGCTGCAGCTGACAGAAGAGGCAGAGAATCTCTGCTTGTTCTCCTAACAGATGGGCACCTGTCAGAGAAGCCCTCAGGAAAAAATGTGGTCTCTCAAGGTCTCCTGCTTGTAGACTTTAAATTTTTCCACTGCACCCTGGCATGGCTATTAATTAATATTATTATTATCTTTCATTGAGATGGATGGGAATACTAATTGCTCCTCTCATTCAAATCTCTTCATAGTCATACTTATCTTTAGACAAATAACAACATAGAGACAAATGATTGATGCTCAGCATTTAGCGCTCATTTGTAAGTGAGTTGTCTGTGTTGATCTTCCTGCCACTGACCTGGGCTCCTTGTCTTGCTCTTCTTCTCCACCCTACTCTCTTCCCTCTTCCCCATTCCCTCCCTTCAGTGGCCATAACATTAGTTCCTTGGTTGGGAGCAGAGAAAAAGAGGAGCCTCCTTGAAATAAAGCATGGCATGGTGGAAGAACAGTAGCTTATTTCCCATAAAATCAAATATACAACCAAGATCCAAGACCTGTTCCTTCACTCCAATAATTGTATGACCTTGAGACACTATCAGTTGCCCAAAGCTGCCTCCATTTGGAATGTCTTGGTCATTTTTCTATTGCTCCCATTAGACACCATTACCATGGAAACTTATGGAGGAAAAAGTTTATTGGGGACTTAGAGTTTCAGAGGGTGAGTCCATCACCATCATGGTGGAGAGCATGGCAGAGGCAGACATGATGCTGGAGCTCCCATCCTGATCCACAAGCATGAGTCAGAGGGAGCTAACTGGGAATGGGAGCTTCCTCACATCCTAACCCCAGTAGTACACCTCCTCCAACAAGGCCACACCTCCTAACCTTTCCCAAACAGTTCCACCAAGCATTCAAACAAATGAGCCTGTGTGGACCATTCCCATTCAAACCACCACATGGGGTAAATACACAAAGCACCCAAATATGAATGAATAAAAAGTTTTCTATAATGATGGGTCAGTCACCAGTGCTTGAACTTGATGAAGATGTAGAGGAAGGTAGAGGAATAGGGGAGGTTTACAGCAGAAGGAAGGGACTTTAGGCATGCCCTTATTGGGGTCTAGTGACAGATGCCAAAGGAGGCTCTCTCAATGAGCATCCTGTACAATGCATGGCAGTGCACACTTAAGATTCTCACTTGGTCCTGAGTTGGAAGCATGAGCAAACCTGTTCCTCAGAGAAGTTGTTTGTCAACTGAGTCCTGGCAATTTGGAGTCAGATGATGCCATCTTGCATGGTCTGACCATTGTCCATGTAATGTTTGTTCCCTCAGGCTGTTCTCCAATAAATTGAGGTTGAAAATGATGGCTAACAGTAGATATGGAGAGAACAACAAGAGATGATATATAAATTGCTCAGCTTCACACCTGGCATTGTTTGTACATTTTTAGTCCCTGTTTATGATGAGAACACCATGATGAGCAGACAAGAAAAGTCTCTAAGCTTACATGCTCCTCTTAGTGTTAGAAAACCACCCATAAAGTACCAAGCAATGAAACAATGTCATGCCAAGACAAACGCTAGGGGAGTAACACGGGGTTGTGGGAGCGTATTCTACCAGGGATCAAGAGGTTGTCACTGAACTATAGAAGGGTGATCAGAAAGACCTTCCTGGGAAGATGATAGCAGACTTGGAGGCGACCTTAGCCACATACTGGCCTCAGGGGAAAGCCATCAAATGACAAGCAGGTTACATAGAGCCAAGGCATGGTGTTTCAAAACCATGATGAAGGCCAGGATGGTTGCAGTAGAGTAGCTGCTGAGGAACAGTGAGGACCAAACCTCAGAGGGCCAGGTGTGTGGAGACAGGCTGCTGAGCATGCTCCGTGGCTTTTTCTTTAAAAGCAAAGGTAAGTGAAGCATTGGTGGTTGAAATGGTGCTTCCTGATTCTCCTTGAGGAGACATGAATACATGTCTATCCACCCCAGAAAAGGCAACAACAGACCAAAAGAACCATTCCAGCCATGTCTAGTTCAGTGGGTGAGTGACTTTGTAGGACTTCTCCGCGGCTGTGATGGTGCTCTTTCAAATCCCAGGGTGTTTACCATGACCAAAAATCAACTTGGAGAGGAAATGGTTTCACCTTACAGTTTACAGTCCATCACTGAGAGAAGCTAAGGCAGGAACTCAAGGCAGGAACCGGGAGGTAGAACCTGAAGCAGAGGCCAGGCAGGAATGCTGCTTACTGGTTTGTTCTGGCTGCTTCATCTACCTTTCTTAGACAGCCCATAAGAGGATAATACAGTCCATAATAAGCAAAGCCCTCACACACCACCACCATCATCACCACTACCAAGAAATGCCCCCACAGACTAGTCTGAAAATGTCAGTTCCTTGCCTAGGCCCACTCCTCCCAGGTGACTCTACTTGATACAAGTTGACAGAAACTAAAGAGCACAGCTTACTAATAAGAACATGAGTGACAGGTTATGGGGATGTGAGTGATCTCAGAATAGCTTACATTATTAAAGAAATCCCATACCAACATGAACGACAACCTCACAAAGCTGCAAAGATGGGGTGCCTTACCGCCACCTTTATACTCAAGCACCATGTTTAGGTGGTGCATGATTACATGCACCTGGGGCGCTGCTCTCAGGTGAGGGTCTAATGACCCTTTCCAGGCCCCTCCTCCTCCGAGGGAACATCAACAGGTTTGATCTTGTGAGGGCGCTGTGAGATTAACCCCGGTTGCTGATAGGAAGATGCCAATGGCCATGTCATGTCCAGAGGACAATGTCCACACAGATACAGCAGTAACAGGAGCCCAATCTGCATTTTTAGTGCATGCTCCAGAGCCACAAAACTGTTGTGGTGGCCCAGCTATGAACTGGGCTGGTAGCATCAGATATGGAGGGGCATCATCCAGTGCACATGCTGGAGGGTGAAGCAACAGAACTTGCCAATGGGTGGGACTTGAGGCAAGATAAAGGAAAGTGAGGAAGCAAAGATGGGCTCTGGGTTTGGTGGGTAGAGGAGGAGCCATAATTTCACCTGAATGGCTGTGTTCACCAATTGTGGGAGAGTTTGGAAATGAAAGAGGCAAGCAGGAAAGGACCGTGGCTGGAGGGAAGAAGGAAGGACAGTTTCACCCAGCCTCCAGCTTTTTTTAAAGATAGATGGGAAATAGCTACACAGTGCAGAGTACTGTGTGCATGCCTTCCCTTACTTTCCCGTCCCCTCCCTGCTCACCCTGGAGCTGTGATTTTTCTCCCAGCTGCACAGTGTAGGCAGCTGCTGAGGGTGGAGAGAAGGCATCCACAGGCCCTTCATCACCCCTCTTTCTCTTCCACAGAGTAGAAGAGCAGGGTCTCCATGGCCAAATTTCCTAATTACCTTCACAGCAGCTCTCAGATCCCTGGTTGACACTCCTGAAAAAATGAAATGCATCTAGATGAGGAGCCCAAGCAGGGAGCTGGCCTGCTATTGGTCAGAGATAACTAGGCTGTTGTCCGAGACTCTCAGAGAGGGCTGTTCAGGAACATTAGCTAGGTCTGCTGGCATTTTGCAGGCTGCAGCATGCAGAGAGATGGAATGAGCCAGGCAGGGGATGTGGCGGTCATCAGAAACAAACTCTGCTGGGGCTGTGGGCTGCAAGGGTGTCCTGGTGATAGGGGAGATGGAGATTCCAGCACTTCTAGAAGCTACAGCCGATGTCCTGTCTGGTTCCTTTAGACAAAAGCCCCCGTGAGGGGTGCAGTGAACGAGCATTTAGCACTTCACTCTGAGGCCTCAATTCGCCTCTACGACCCTCCATTTTCTCACCTGTAAAACGGAGTTACCAATGTGTTCTTAGTGGTTCTGCTCAAGACTCGGGGAAGTCTTATGCCCCAAAGTGTCCCACAGGACTGGAGAGATTGTTCAGCAAACATCTGGACCAGAGTTCAGTTCCCCAAAAACCCAAGTACATATCAGATGGGAATAGGAGCAGCCTGTATGCAAGTCCAGCCTCCGAAAGCAGAGATTGGGGGAATTCCCAAATCAAGCTTGATACTGAAATTAGCCAAATTCCCAAGCTCTCAGTTTGACTGAGAAACCCTGCCTCCATTAATAAGGTAGAAAAGTGACCAAGAATGATTTCCATATATATGTGTACACATTTGCGTGCATACATACACATATGTGCACTGATACACATACAAAAACACATGGACACACATATTCATACCACACACAAGCAAGTGAAAAGTAGTAAAAAATTAAAAATATTAATATCTCATAAGGTCCCTGTGGGAGCCCGTTCTGGGGTTCCTCGTGGCTTTACCCAGCAGGTCCGAATAGAGGATGATCAGGACCACGGGCCTGAGTGCAGGTGTCTGAGATGGTCTGCACTTGGCTGTGCTGGGGGAGGAGGTCTTTTGCTCCACCGCTTGGCGTCTCTATAAAAACCCTGGACCAGAGACAGTCCGGGCCCGTTGAAATAGGTTCCAGGCCCTCTCGAGGCTATCCTTTATTTTCTATCTGTTTATCTCCGCAAGATTCTCCGCTATAAATCCTTCTATCTAATATTTCCTGCTGCTCGCACTCAAGAAAACTCTGGGAAGCTGTGGGGGTGGTGGGTAAACGCCCCACAGGTCCCTAGAATGTGACAGATGTCCGGTAAATACGGCTCCTTCCAGCCTCACTCACTTCTGCCTCTTTTTCCCTGCTACTGTTGTTTGTTTTACTTTTCATTTTTGTTTTGTCACTGGTCATGGTTTTTGGTTGGTTGGATGGTTGGTTGGTTGGTTGGTTGGTTGGTTGGTTGGTTGGTTGGTTTGAGCACTAGGGGATGGAACCCATGGCAGTAGTTTTGGCTTTTATTTTATTTTTTATTTTATTTTATAATTAATTTAATTTTACACATCAGCCACAGATTCCCCTGTCCTCCCTCCTCCCGCCCTCCCCCTCCCCCCAATCCACCCCCCATTCCCACCTTCTCCAGGGCAAGGACTCCCCTGGGGATTCAGCTCGGCTTTTATTTTAAAATCAGAAGAAAGTCATGGGTGGGTTAAGACAAGGTAGTGACAAGCAGTTTGCATTGTGCCTGTTATATAAGCCCCTCCTCCTGCAATGCAAGCCCCTCCTCCTGTGATGTGCCCCTCCTCCTGCAATGCAAGCCCCTCCTCCTGATATACAAGCCCTTCCTCCTGCAATGCAAGCCCCTCCTCCTTCGATGTGCCCCTCCTCCTGCTATACCAGCCCCTCCTCCTGCTGCCATGTGCCCTCGCCTCCATCCTTCACTTCTGATGGGATCACTCTTGTGAGGCCATCATGTCTTCACACCAACTCAATATCCCAGATCTGTCCTGGATTCCTGCAGCCAAAAATGAGTTCCCAACTCCATCTTCCAACCTCACTACTTATGCCTGTCCTCCTCATTGCCTCCTGATTTTTTGAAGTCACCTGATGGATGACTATCAAGATCCTGCTCCATCAGCACAGTAGCTAATGCTTGTTAGATGTGGACGGTGCACCAGACATTGTGCGGAGCATTTCCCATCCACCCTCCCAGCTCATTGGCAAATCTACCCACAGAGCAAGTCTTGTTAGTGTCCTCATTTACAAATAGGAAAACTGAGGCTCTGAAGAGCTCAAACCCTCCCTGAGGATGCCAGTGATAAAAGGCAGAGCAGGGACTCACACTCGAAGTCTGTCTACAGTGTGCCTGACCTAACCACCGTGTTGTGCTTGTATGATACCATCTCCCAACCACACATCCTGCACTTCCTCCTGTTTTGTTTTCTCATTCAAGGTTCATAATAACACAGAAAATGAGAAGTTTTCTTCTTTCTGCCATGCCCATTTTGCATGTAAAAAGAAAAAAAATCAAGGTCTGAGTAAAAAGTAACTTACCCAATACCAAGAGATGTGAATGACAGGTAAGACGCAAACTTAGCTTTACAGGAGGTGAAAGATAAGACATGGCATAGCAGTTGAGCCTCTTCCCATCGGTACAGACTCGCCCATAGATCTGCTTGTGCTGTAGGAGAACTTGAGTAACGGCCTTGCCTCTCATGCCTGTGTGGATAAATCAGTAAATAACTTCTGGTGTCTTTTCTGAAGCACATTCCACCTCCATTTTCAATAGAGTCTCTCATCAGTCCAGAGCTTCAACAGGCAAGCTGGACAGACTCGCTTAATTCTACCTTCTCATCTTGCTACCCATGGGGTTATAAGCATGCACCACCATGCATTGTAGACTCTAGGGATCAAACCCAGGTCCTCACGCTTACAAAGCAAGCTCGTTGCGCTTCACCAACAAGCCGTCTCCTCAGCCCTCACAGATTTGCTTCTGATTCTGAAATTAAACATTCACCTTTAAGATTAAAGTAGGAGAATTAACAACTATTACCGTTATTGTTCTGACACTTGTGATGGTTTTTCTGAAGGGTGAGTGAAGGCACCTTCCCTCGATCAGTACTGAAAACCCAGGAGGGAACAAAAGAGCTTTCTGAGCTATCAGTCAAAACTCCCTATGGATCTCTGTCATGAATGCTCTTGCCTAGCAAAGATCTTGAGATGTGTTGGTCCTGAGTACATCACAAGAGAAAAAAGCAAAATATTATTGCTGTTGAGAACACAGCCTGGCTGTCCACTAGGGATTAGCTGGAGCTGATACCTGGAGTTCACAGTCAGACCTTGGATAAATGACTTTAACCCTCTAAGGATAAGCATTCTCCTTTAAAACAAAAAGTGATAAAAGTTAACATACACAACACGTAACACATACATGTACAATCCAACACAACACACACATACACACAAATGCACACACACACTACCCTATTACAGATATTGGAGGAAGTGCTAAGTATAAAGAATTTAGTCAGGTTCCAAGTCAGTGAGAGCTCCAGACATGGTACCTTAGAAGTCGGGAAGCTCCATGAGTGATAAAAGAGCACAATGATGAAGAGATGGAAAGACATAGACAAGATGCATCAGTGGTGAAAAGAATCAGAAAGGCCTTAGCTTTGATTCCTAACCACCCCCAGAAGCCCAGTGACAAGCCCATAAAAGGGCTTTATGAGGAAAGTAACCAGGCTAGAGCAGGCTACTCAATCAACTTTGGGCATCTCTCTCTCCACCCACAACATCCTGCCTGGCATTCCACAGTGGGGATAGATTAACCACCACCCCCGCACCCAATCTGTTTCTTCTTTGATGGGTTACCTCCTCCCAATAGTCCCCTCCGTCCTTTTCCATCATCCCCAGACTCCACCCACACCTAACCACCTTCTCCACCCCATAGCTCCCTGAAGATCCAGGCTTTCATCTTTCCCATTGGTTCATTTCTCCTTATAAATTTAGCTCTGCCACCCTCTCCCAAGAGCAGTCTCAGAAGCCCCTCCAAGACAAAGATTAGAATGTTTTCAATATGGCCTAATTGTGCTTCGGGGAACTGCGTGGTGTGTCTCAACCCTCCCTCGCTCCTCGGTGATAAACAGCAACTTTTCATTTTATCCTAGAGTACCAGAAACCAGGAAGGCAACCATCTCCTCCAAACTGCTTCTTTCTCACTGAAGAGCCCTTTGTTTTCCCGAGTCTATCTGTATACACTCAGGTGTCTGAGCAGGTTTACAGCTCATTGCTAACCAGAGCACTCAGGTGTTGAAAATGCCCCCAAACAGCAGTGAGCAAATGTCTCCGTTCTCCAGCCCCGCAGCTGGCTGAGGTACTGCAGTTTGGGTATGAAGGTGGTTTCATTAGATTACCAGAAAAGAGGTAGGATGCTGGTCAGGATATGAGCATGAACTGTGGTGGAAACTGGAAGACAGAGCCAATGTAGTAATATTCAACAGTCAGAGAGTAAAGTGAGGTTACAGAGAAAAGCAGTCTGCTGGCATATGAGGAGTAAACTGGAAAATGAGGAACAAAAGGAGATAGATGATGGGGTCATTGAAAAGCTTAAGGGGGTAGCATACACCAGCATCAGAGCCCCACCATACATATGTCTCCTTGCTCTATCACTTCATCAGTGAAATTAGCTATGGCAAATTATTTACACCATAGTCATGGGCAGACACTACAATCATAGCTTTGTGCAGTGTTTACTTGAAAACTGCCTGCTAGCCTAGATGTCCATCAAAAGATGCATGATGGGGGCTGGAGAGATGGCTTATCAGTTATGAGCACTGGTTGCTCTTTCAGAGGACCCAAGTTCAATCATTTTCCTACAATCAGCTGTAACTCTAGTTCCAGGGGAATCTGGTTTCCATAGGCACTGCAAGCATGTGGTGCACAGAGTCCATACATTCAGGGAAAACATCCACATACATAAAATGGTTTTAAACTTTACAGATGGTATAACATGGCATGAAAGCAAAAGGGTGAAGATTTCATGGGGTAAGTAGGGAACCAACATGATGGGTACAGAAGAGGTGAGGAAGGAAAGCAAGGGAGATGAGTTAGAACAAAGTCCAATGATACATATATCATACATACACATATATATATATATATATATATATATGCAAACTCCCCAGTGAAACCCACTACCCCACTACTTTTATGATAACTTTGAAATAACAATTTTAATGTGATGTATATACAAATGGGGTTTTATTCAGCTATAAAAAAAGAATGAAACTATACCATTTGTAGAAAAATATAAAGAAATGGAGATCCTCATTTTACATGAAACAAGCCAAACTCCAAAAAATAAATAACATGTTTTCTCATGTGAAGAACCTGTGTGTATGTGTATAGTGTGTGTATGTGTGTGTATGTGTATAGTGTGTCTGTATGTGTGTTTATGTGTATGTGTGTAGTGTGTGTATGTATGTAGTGTGTGTATATGTGTGTATGTGTGTAGTGTGTGTGTGTATAGTGTGTGTATATGTGTGTGTGTTTATGTGTGTGTGTAGTGTGCGCATGTGTGTAGTGTGTGTATGTATGTGTATGCGTGTTTATGTGTGTGTATGTGTGTAGTGTGTGTGTGTATGTGTGTGTTTATGTGTGTGTATGTGTGTAGTGTGTGTGCATGTATGTGTGTGTGTTTATGTGTGTGTATGTGTGTAGTGTGTGTAGTGTGTGTATGTATGTGTATGTGTGTTTATGTGTGTGTATGTGTATGTGTGTAGTGTGTGTATGTGTGTAGTGTGTGTATGTATGTGTATGTGTGTTTATGTGTGTGTATGTATGTAGTGTGTTTGTATCTATGTGTGTATGTATGTGTGTGATGAAAGCAAAAGAGTAATAGTGTAGAGGAAGAACAAAGGAGAATAATGGAGGCAGAGACAAAAATACATATTGTATGTTGTCTCTTGTACACAGAATCTAAATTTTTAAAAACACGTCTAACAAATAAGAGTATAAGGACCACTTGAGGACCAGAGTGGGACTCATGAGAGAGGAGGGGGAACAAGGGAGGGTAATGAGAATGAAAGCACAAAATAGCTGTGTGTTGCACAAATATGAAGTCCATCACCTTTACTCATCTAAATTATACAAAATAAACATTTAACTATTTAAAACTAGAGAAACCTGGCAATTGAGCACTTACTAGTGCATCCATGGAGAGGAAGGCGGCCCCAAAGTCCCACCCCTTGCTGAGGAGCTATTGGCAACTGGTGGCGCAGGGGATGTGGCTATTGGTAGGTCTCCCGTGACACAGTGCCATACCTATGTGCATATAGGTTGACTAATTAGACTTGAGTTATTAATAACAATTTTTTAAAGAGGGCATGGCATCAGGAGACAGAGTGTGTGAGCACTCAGGATAGTTGGGGGACGTAGTGGTGTGTGCACATCTACAAAATACATTACCAAAGGATAGGTAAAATATTATCTAAAAATAATTAATGAAGCTTATTCTTCAAAGACATGTTCATGTGGACAGTGATTAGCCCCAGAAAGAGAAAACAATAGCCACTTCAAACATCTGAGTCCAATTCACACTTGATCAGCTTGAAAGAGGCAGGGGTAGTACACACAGCCTAGGAGCAAAGAAAAGTTGAGGGAAACTCTCTCTCTCCCTCCCTCCCTCTCTCTCTCTCCCTCCCTCCTTCCTTCCCTCCCTCCCTCTCTCTCTCTCCCTCCCTCCTTCCTTCCCTCCCTCCCTCTCTCTCTCCCTCCCTCCTTCCTTCCCTCCCTCCCTCTCACTCCCTCCCTCCCTCCTTCTCTCTCTCCCTCCCTCCCTCTCTCTCCTTCTCTCTCTCTCATGTGTGTATCTATGCATATATGTGTTGCAGCTCATTTCAGAACTTACCAAAATCAAGAAAAAAAATTCTATTTCTCATCTTTTCCAACTTACTTTTAGAGTACTTACTTATAAAAAAAATAGAATTCAGACAGCCACGTTGTTTTAAGAGGATTCTTCTTCAATAATTGCCTTTTCCCCCCTTCAGATGTTCAGAGGTGATGTCCACCACCAGGAAGACACAGATTAAAAGAAAGTGGGTGTTTGCCTGTGAGCCCAGCCCGCCTCATGAGCAGGGCGCTTATAACGAGAAGATGGCTGTCTGAGAGAAAAGCTAATCCGTCGTTTTCCTGTCCAACCTTTACAAATTGTGCCCGTGTGGCAGACTTTGAATCACTTTTTCTAACAGCCTCTGAAAACAAATGCAAAACCTTTCAAGTTCATTCAAAGTCATTACAACACTTTCCAGAACTGAATCAATTACCGTAACCTCTGTGGGTGTGTAAAATATGAAATTACCAGCACCCTTGCAGAGCTTCAGAATTGGTAAATTAGCAGAAATTGATTATGGGAGTTTGGGGAGCAGCCCCTGGTGGACTAAGTGTCTTGATGACAAACAGCAATGTATTGTTTGTGAGATTTAGTTTGATGGAATCATCTTGTCCGCTAATGACACTCTGCTTCAGCTGTCACTGATGTCACCCTCTAACAAATTGACACTAAGGCTGATGTCTCCATGCTGTGATGGACAGGAACAAGGCACTCAGATTGTTCTTGCAGGTCTAGTATCTGTCTGTGTCGGACCACCATTGAGATGAGAGCTGTGCTCCTCAGATGCACTTACCATGGCTTCTCCTGGACACCGTGGGCCACACATTCAGAACAGAGCATGACTGAGGTTCCCAGTGTGGAGAAGGTTTTTATTGTTCTTATCATTCCTTTCTCGTAGCCTGTTCTTTGCTCTCACCTACATGGATCCAGTTTCTCTCTCTCTCTCTCTCTCTCTCTCTCTCTCTCTCTCTCTCTCTCTCTCTCTGTGTGTGTGTGTGTGTGTGTGTGTGTGTGTGTGTGTGTGTGTAGTGTGCATACATAGTGTGCGCACACATGTGGAGGCATCAGGTGTTTTCCTCAATCACTATCCACATTATTTTTGAGATGGGGTCCCTCACTGACCCTGGCGCTCCCTGGTTTGATTAGACTGGCCGGCCTGCAGGCTCCACCACCCCAGCGATGCAATTGCAGATGCATGCACACTGGGTGGGCCTTTGCATGCCCACAGGGTACAGAGTGCAGGTCCTCATCCTTGTAAGACAGGCACTGTACTCACTGAGACATCTCTCCAGTCCCTGTATTCACTATCTGAACCAAGGTTTTAGAGAGGACAGAACAACTGCACCCTTAAAGTCAATATTCCCAATGAATTCTCTCTTTAAGTCTGCATTCTTGTTTTGATTTGTCTCAAAGCAAGAATTAGTACTCAAAGTAGTCTTTGCTAGAAATGGAAACCAAAAAAAAAAAAAAAAGTGGTGGCAAAAACCCTCCAGCATTAGGACCCCAGGACCTATGGGGTATCTGCAGGTCTCCCCTCTTTTATCAGTCACAGCTGGGAGGTGCCAGCCAGGAGCTCTTCACTGAAGCTGGGAAACTCAGATCCCCTGTTGGGGTCTTTGACATTTGGAAGATGGGGATTTAGACTCTATGTGGCACTGGACCTACATCACAGTGATCCCCCAAGTGTCACAGAGTCTTTAGATCTTGTCCTTAGAGCGGACCTTGCCTTTATTGGTTCTTTTCCAAGATTTAGTTTTGTTATTTTTAACTGTGTGTATGTGTGTTTCTCGTGTGTGGATATGTGGGTGTGAGTGCAAGTTCTCAGGGAAGCCAGAGGTGACGGATTCCCTGGAGCTGGGGTTGCAGGGAGTTGTGAGGCCCCTGACATGGGGCTAAGAATTGATCCTCTGCAAGAGTATTAAATGATCTTAACTCAGCCATCTCTGCAGCCCAAGATTTTCCATTTTTAATTCTGTGTTTGTTGGGTGGAAGAGTCAGAGATTGTGAACATGTGTGTAGATGTTTTCAGAGGCCACAAGAAGGCATCGGATTCCCCGGCACTGGACTTGTGGCAGTCGTGAGCTGCCCTCTGTGGGTGCTGGGAACCAAATACAAGCCCTCTGCAAGAGCAGTACACACTCTTAACTGCTGAGCCATCTCTCCAGCCCCATCTTTAGTGATTCTTAATTGTCTGATACCTTCTGAATAATCCTTACCTTTCCTTAAAAGTCTCCTTTTTTATCTTAACTTGCTACAGTCCATTCCTGTGCTCACAAGCCAAACAATTGTTAAATCGATTATTATATACCATAAGCTGGGAGGCTGTCAAAGCAGTCAAACTGTCCTGAATAATAGGATCAGTGTCCCCCACGGACCTCTGCTTTGCACTTGCAGAGTAGGAAGAGTCTGGGATGTGAATTCACCCCACATTTGAATGTTGACTCAGCTACATGAGCTTTCTTGGAGTCAGCTAATCTCATGCCCTGTGCCTTGACTTCCTCACCTGTACAACGGAGGTGAGACAGAATGCCTTTCGGGGACATTTTGGAAACTGTGTGAGACAACAATCATAATCATGTTATGAGGGAGAGGGATGGCTCAGTCAGGACGGTACTTGCAGCACAAGCCTGAGGACCCAAATTCAGGACCCCAGCACCCATGTGCAAGAGAAGAATGAGGCTGTAATCCAGAACTGAGGAAGCAGAAACAGAAGGACCCTGGAGCTCTCTGGCCAGCCAGGATAGGCAAACTTGAGACCCTGTCTCAAAAATAAGACAGAGTAATAAAGAAGATGCCCAATGTTGACCTCTGACACCTGTCCACATGTGAATACATATACACACAAGAACACACAAAAAACACAGCATATGCACATAGTAGGTGCTCAGTGACACTCTCCAAATGGGAAGCCTAAGGCAGAATTGGGAAAGTCCTCCTAGAATCCCACTGGGACCACAAAGAGTCATGGTGGCTGCAGCCAAGACCCACCTAACTCAATGCAGAGCTAAAGTACAGGAAAATATTATCCTGCTCGTCTTGAAAGCCTCGTTTTCAGGAGAATCGCATGATTGGTATTGAAGAGTGAATGTGTTCCCCCTCCAGCCCCAATTCATCCCTTATCAAGAGAAGATAAGGCACTCCCAGGCAAGAAGCTGAAGCAGGAAGAAAGACTGAAAACGTGTGCATAGAAAGAAGCCTCCACACAACAGGCCATAACCTCCCTATCACTGTACCATCCATCCCGACAAATAATGCCCTCCCATACCTGGAATACAAGGAAAGTTATAAATACAAGTCGAGTCCATTCCCCACTGTCCCAGGGTCATTTCTGTCGCAGTGACAAACACCGTGACGAAAAGCAACGTGATGAGGAAGTGAACTTGGAATGAGCTCCTATGAGAGATGTTTAGGAAAGTGACTAAGAATGTAGACTCAATAGTCAAATGGCCTATGTTCAAGTCCCGCCTCCTACCAGAGGTGCCCAGATGGCGAGGGAACACATTATCAGATGGATAAGGCAGCTAGTGCAAAGCCCCTGGATGGAACCATCTGCCTTTGCTGGGGAGATGGTCCAGTTAACAATGTGCTTACCTCACAAACACAATGACCTGAGTTTGATCCCCAGAACCCATATAAAAACAAAACATAGCAGCTAGGTGTAGTGCTAAGCACTTGAACTCACAGCACTGGGGAGGTGGAGGCGGGTGCTTCCCTGGAGCTCACTGGACAGTCAGCTTAGCCGAGCTGGCAAGATCCAGGCCAGTAAGAGACCCTGTCTCAAAGATCAGAGTGGACAGCTCCAACAGGATGACACTTGGGCTTGGTCTCTAGCCTCCACATGTGTAAATGTGCGTGCAACTGCACATTTACACACATATACTCCACACCCACGCACAAAAAAAGTAGTGCTATAAGATAGAGACCAAAGATCAAAACATGAATCTTCACAACCATCTGCAAATACAGCTCCAGGAAATCTCTCTCTCTCTCTCTCTCTCTCTCTCTCTCTCTCTCTCTCTCTCTCTCTCTCTCATACATACACACACACACACACACTTACATATGATTCAAAATAAAAATAGGGACTGGAGAGATAATTCTGTGATTAAGAGCACTCATTGCTCTTCCAGAGGACCTGGTTTGATTCCCAGCGCCCACATGTTGGCTCACAACTATCTATAACTCCATTCCAAGGTATCTGATGCCTTCTTCTGGCCTCCATGGGCATCAGGAATGCACATAGTGCACAAACATGCAGGCAAAACATCCATACAAATCAAATAAAATTAAAGCATTTTTTTTGTAAAAACAATTCAAAAGAATGGGTAATAAAAATATGGTACATTTACTCAATGGAATACTATTCCTCTGTTAAGAAAAATGAAATTATTAAATTTTCAGGTAAATGGACAGAGCCAGAATCATCCTTAGTGAGATAATCTAGACACAAAAAGAGAACTATTGTATGGTTTCTCTTACATGTGGTTGCTAGCTTTTAAAGCTTTTAACGCCACAGAGGTTAGGTACCTAGTCAGGGAGTTCTGGTGGGGAAGTTTCTCAAGGAAGGGGAAATAGAATGTATTGTTATGGAGAGATGAAGAGGGCACTAGAATAGGAGAAATGTGGAAGAGGATGGGAGAGAAGATAAAGGAGGGAATATGGGGAAGTGGACAACAAATGCTAAAGACCTTTTGAAAAACACGGAAACCTACTGCTTGTAAAAGCTTTCTAAAATATATACATGTGCGAAAGGAATCTGAATGGGGTCACCAAACAACAGGGGAGACAATGCCCTAGACATCTTGTGCCACCAAGTAAGACCTCCAGTGCCAGGCGTGGTATAGTGGTTTGAACGAGAATGACCCCCATAAGCTCATGTATTTGGATGCTTGATGAGGGAGTGGCACTAGTTAAAAGGAATTGGGAGAAGTGGCCTTGTTGGAGGAAGTGTGTCACTAGCTTTGGGGTTTTAAAAGCCCAAGCCAGTCCTAAGTGTCTCTCTTCCTGCTGCCCGCAGATCTGGATCTAGAATTCTCAGCTACTTCTCCAGCACTGTGTCTGCCTATGTGCCACCATGCTACCTACCTCCATGATGACAATGGACTAAAGCTCTGAAACTGTAAGCAAGCTCCAATTAAATGTTTTCCTTTATAAGAGTTGCCATGGTCATGGTGGTCTCTTCACAGCAATAGAACACTGACTAAGACACATGGGTTACATCTTATCAAGTTTTTGGGCAAATGGGGCCTCATGGAAACTCCCAAACATCACAGGCTATTGCCAAGGCTATTGTTTTTTCTCCAAAACCTAATGGTGGGGCCCTATTGTTGAAGACAACACCTACATATCTCATAAAGTACAGAGAAATCAAATTGGTGGCTAACTAGAAGCTTCATCCCTACTGACAAGTATTCGTGATACTGGAAGGTACTCTGCATGCTGCTGGAGGAAAAGGCAATCATCGATCTCTCGTACCTGCAAACTTGCAACCTATAACAGTGGCCTGCCTGTAAGATATTCTCATGCAATCGTGGCACAAATGTTATAAAAGTAACCAACTACTTTCTGATTGGATTTAAAGTCCACTTCATGAGCTGGAACCCACACCTGACACTGCTAAAGTGGCCAAGAGCCTAAGACCTGACAGGTCACGGGCCCTAGGAGATAGCCTACTACTATCATTATGCTAAAGGAGCATGACAATAAAATGATTCCTAAAGACATACTGTTGTACCCATAGATCAGTGCCTTGCTCAGCCATCGGAGAATCTTTTTCTTGCAGTTGATAGGAACTAACTCGGAGACCTACAACTGGATAATGTGTAGAGAGTGAGAGACTTTGGGGCACTCAGTCCTAAATAGATGTCTGCAAAGCCCTACACACAATGCTCAGGGCCCTAGGCAGAAGAAGGTGTGGAAAGACTGTAAGAGCTAGAGGTGATGATTGACTGCAATGAAACAGTGTCTTCCAGCTACAGCTGGACTGATGCATATACAAACTCAAAGAGACTGTGGCAGCATGCCCAGGGCCTGCATAGGTTCAAGCCAAATGGAGTCCCAGCAGTGAGAGGGAGGGGGAAACACGGACATGGGCTCCCATCCTAAGCAAGACACTATCGGCAATTGATAGACACTGGCCAAGAAAAAAATCCACTTTTCCTCAATGGAGTCTCACTGAGTATATTAATCACACTTCAGGGCAGGCCCATACTCAAGAATAGTTGGCCAACACAAAACAAACTTAATGGTATTTTTGTGGATTTTTTTCCTTATTTTTCTTTGTTTGGGATTTTTTTTATCTTGTCTTTTGCTCATTTATTTTTAATTTCCATTTTAGTATTTTGTAGGGTTTTTTTGGGGTTTTGAGGGTTTTGTTTTGGTGGTGTGTGTGTGTGTGTGTGTGTGTGTGTGTGTGTGTGTGTGTGTGTGTTTCCTGTTGGTTGTTTGGGTTGGGTTAGGTTGGATTGAGCTGTTGTTTTTCTTAAGAGAGAAAGAGAGGGAAAAACAGGAAATTGATGGGTAAGGAGGTGGAGATGATCTGGGAGATACTGGAGAAGAAATAGCATGATCAAAATATATTGCATGGAAAAAAAACTTCCAATAAAAATGAATAAATAACTCAAAAGAAAAGAAAAACCAGTATGAACTTAAGGGACCATTCCAGATGTAAATCATAAGCTCCCCTAAAATGCAATGAGTCTGGGAGCTACTTTCTACAAGTTATTTCCCCTCATCGTCACCTAGAATGGAATCTAATTTTTTGACCATTTCTGATATGAATATGCTCATTCCAAATGCGCGCGCGCGCACACACACACACACACACACACACACACACACACACACTTTCGAGGAATCCTTAGGTTCTATAAAGGGAAACACATGCACTTTGCCCTCCACTATAAAGGCCGCGTCTGGCTTGGATGGTGCTCTCTTCTAATTAACAGCCTCGTGTCCCTGCCCCCACCTTCTGCCTTGCTCCTCCAAACACTCTGCCTCCTCCCAGAGTATCCAATCACAGCCCTTTCCAGCCTTCACACCATAGGGGAGCATCTCTAGAATCTAGAGCAGGGCCGTGCTGCTTTCATCAGGAGAAACTCCATGGGCTCCTGACAGATCAGAGGGAAGAACTCTCCGGCTTTTCATTCTGTTAACATAATGAGGGGATAACCTGGTATTTAAATTGCAGCCACAGTGGTAAATCTGCATTGTCAGCCTTCAACGTGATTTACAAAATAATTTAAAAATGCATGAGCCTTCTTCTTTATAAAACATAGGGGTGCGAAGTTAAATTTTAAATATTTTATCACCCAAGGTGAGCTCTTTGCCCCATGGCCATCACTCACAGAGCACACTCCCTGGGTATGCTTCTGAGACCCTCCATTATCAAATGTGCAAGGGCTCTCGGAAGCTGCTTTTGCCTTTGGTCATTCAAGCGCTCCGGTTCACCGTCTTTGTGGACAATGGCTTCTGCAGGTATCCCAGGAAGATTCTAGTTCTTCCTTAGAACTGAGCAAGAACCCGTTGACTTGAACTTTCTCTTGCAAGATAAGGACAGAGCCCTCGGAAGAGAGCTTGAAGAGTCCTTTGCAGAATGTAGCAAAAGCCCCAGCATTGTCACTACCTAGAAAAGATTGCCTCTAGACAAGGAGTGGCTAAAGACCTCCAATCAATCAGGGAGAGGAGGAGGAGCACCTGCTGCTTCCTCAGAGGACCTGAGTTCAGTTCACTTGTGAGGGAGCTCACAAGTGCCCTAACTACAACTCCAGGCATCTACGCCCTCTTCCAGCCTCCTGGGTCATGCACACACAAGACATATGCACATACACATAAATAATATTTTTTTAATCTGGGAAGAAAGAAAATGCTGGGCTTGGAAGGTAATTCTTTACAAGTTTCCTACTCAGCCACCAGGAATATCAGCCATGGACTGGATGCTTTAGAATCAGGCTCCTACAGCCCCTTGGGAGAAAGCTGCCTCCCCCCATCCCTTTTAACTGCTGCTAATGCATTTTCAAAGTTATTCCTTTTGTTTCAGCTAAAATTCTTTGGAGAAACTTAAGAGGAATCAGTCAAGATTACCAAGCCAATCTGGCTCACCCCTTTAGGTGACCTAGAGTAAATTTAGCTCATTCTAATACTGATCTGAGCATGCCCAGAAGTGCTAGAATCTGCCATCTTTCTTCTTCAAAAACCTGTGGCTTATAACCCAGAACAGCTTACACTGAGGATGTTCACAAATGTGTCTGCCCTACATCCACTTCCCTATATAAATATGTATAGATTCTCCAGTAAAATCCTCACACTTCCTTAGTTCAGAGAGAACATCGCTTTATAAATAACCCCACCGTTCACTTTACCTGCTTCAGGTAATAACACTCTGTCTTCTGTCATCTTCTGGCTGTGCTTTACTTTTTTCTGTCCTCTCCAAGAAGTGATCGTGTGCATGCACCCCTAAAGGAGCTGACTGCTGGATCGTGTTGTGGTAAAATGACCCTACTCTCGAGACTCACAAAACCATCTGGGGATGTTGCCTCGCTTCTCAGCTCTTCCACTTAACTCTATCACCGCAAGAAGCAAAGTAGTGTGTGGACAATGTGGTTCATTCACGGAGAGAGGGAAATATTGTGCTCAAGTGGGGTAGGAGATGTTGCTAAAACTGTGGTCCTTACAGCAGCAGCAGCATCTGAGTGGTGTGTTCAACATTAGTCCTCAGGCCCCCTCCAAATGAACTGAGTCAGAATATGGAGGAAGAGGAAACCAAGCGCCTCTATGGGTGGTTAGCTTCCTTGCTGGTTCCCAAGCACAGAAGAATAGGAACACAGGATTGCAGTGGTAGTTCAAAATCCTGATTCAACATGAAATTCCTCTTCTTTTTGTTTAACTTTCTTTTTATTTATTCTTTTTGTTTTTCACATCATGTATCTCGATCCCATTCATCTCCTTGTCCCTTCATATCTACCCTCTGTCCTTGCAACCTCCCCACCAAGATAAAAGAAAGAAAGGAAGAAAAATCTCATCATGGAAGTTGTAATGTGACACAGTCAATCACGTAGTAAACCCTTTTATCCATTTATCTTTACTTGCAAATGTTCATTGCAAAGAGTCATTGGTCTGGTTCAAGGCCTCTGGTTTCTGCTACACTATTGATGCTGGGCCCTCACTGGGACTCCTCTTGAATATCCTGTTGTTGCCCTGTGTTGTGGAGATCCTGCAGCTTTGGGTCTGCAGGACCAGCCCCTTCACGTATTCTAGCAGATCATAAATGGGGTGAATATTGGGGTGGGCCAACTCAACCCTAGTTCTGGGCTTGGGTAGTTGCAGGGTTGGTCAGCCCACCAGCTCTCCCCTGTCCTCACGACCAGGAAGAGCTCTCTGGCAAAGCCCCCTGCTAGTTCACCCCTTGCAGCAATGAGCAAGGGGCGGGGCCAGGGACTGGTTCTCCTGCTTTCACGCACTCAGGGTCAGCTCCCCCCACCATCAGGCCAACTCTACTTTGCTGCCCAGGCAAGGTGCAGAAGCCACTCTCCCAAGTACTGGGAAGGGTCGGGGACAGCTCTCCTGCTCTTATGGCCTCTGTGCCAACTCTTCCACCTGCCACAGGCCAGATGTCCCAAACGCATTTTCTCCATTGTTCTCCATTCTCGGGGACCAATCTGAACCCCCATCAACAGGGTCAGCTCTACTGTGCTGCCCAGGTGAGGTGCACGGCCCACTTTCTGAAGTACTGTAACTGGTAAGGAGGGTCAGCTCCCTCACCCACCCAGGCAACAGTGAAATTCTTAAAGAGAATTCTTAAAAGCACAGGTCCTACTCCCAGACATTCAGACTTAGTCAGGTCACAGTGCATTGTGGTTGTAGAAAGCCTTAAAACTCTTGTTTTCGTCATTGTTCTGTTGTCGTGAAGAGACACCACAACCAAGGTAATTCTTATAAAAGGAGGCATTTAATGTGGGACTTGCTTACAGTTTTCGAGTTTGCCATTATGGTAGGGAGCACGGCAGCATGCAGCCAGACATGGTTCTGGAGAAGTAGCTGAGAGCTACATCCTGAACTCCAGGCAGCAGGCAAAAAGAGAGAGTGACTAGGCCTGGTGTAAGCTTTTGTAACCTCCTCCAACAAGGCCACGCCTCCTCCAACAAAGCCACACCTATTCCAACAAGGCCACACCTCCTATTGCTTCCCTGACAGCTCCTCAACTGGGGACTAAGCCTGCAAATGTATGAGCCTTTGAGGGCCAATCTCTCTCAAACTACTCCAACTTCCCTTGGTGATTCTCAAGTGCAACTATGCCTGACCACAACTAAGGTACAGGAGTGCTGGGTCTTTAGATGTCTGTGAACTTGGATCTGTACTCAACTTGTTCTTCTCTATATGATGGAGTGCTCAGTATTTCAGAAAAATAGTTCTTATTGACTGTAATGCTTTATACCTGCAACTACACTGAAAGTTCCTTCCACTGTATTCAGATCAATCAAATAATGAGGGTGGAAAGAATTTGCAAGGTTTGACCCAGCTACATCCTTTTATATCTTTCACTTTCTCATCGCTTTCCCACTCTCTCACACCACTCAGGAGCCATCCTTAACTGCTCTCACTCCACGAAAATTTGCTAAAAGACAGATATCTGAGATTAGTCAACCACACGGTGGCCGGAGTGAGTCAGCTGTAGGGGCGGGTATTGGATGCCAGAAACCTGGATCCACTTGCCTGTACCCTTGTAGACCTTGGACAAGTCCCTTTGCTCTCTGGGTCTCACTGGCTGCATCCCAAAGTACTGGGGCTTCCCTAGATCTCTTGATCTAACCCAGGAAATTATTGGGAAGTGTAAATGTACTAATGTAATCATCCAACAGAAGGAGAGAATGAGGAAAGGAAGGCAGGGAGGGAAGGAAAGGGTGGGGGAAGGGTAGAAGGAAGGGAGGGGGAAGGAAGAAGGGAAGGAAGAAAGAATAAAGGTGGAAAGAGTGAGGAGAGAAAAGAGAACAGGAAGAAGGAGAGAATAGAGTGGGAGAGGAAGATTGGAGAAGAGGGAAGAGGGGTAAAGGAAAGATGGAAGGAGGGAAGAAAGAGAGAAAGAAAAAGAAGGAAAGAGAGGAAGGAAGAAAGAGGGAGGAAGAAAGAGAGGGAGGGAGAGAGGAAGGAGGGATGGCTAGAAGGAAGGAAGCAGAAGAAATGGAGGAAGATATCTTAAAAGCTTTTAAAAAAACTTTCTAATGCACCAAGCAAAATATTTTGAAAATTTAGACAACAACACTACTCTTTATATAGTTACTTATTACACAGCGCTGGTGTGCTGTTTGAATCACAAATTGCATGCTAATGGCCTAATTCATAAACCATTGACATTCTTTATGAGTCCTTAGCATTCAGAAATGAAGAATTTGTGTTCAAAATATAATTTGCATTGCAAAATTCAATAATTTAGTTTCTCATATTCATTAATGCCTAAAACCACAACACATAACTTATCCCATTCCAACTCCCTTCTTAGGACACTGGAAAAAGAAGGGTTGCAGCTGGGAAATCAAGTACTGCTTTTTATGGCTGTGTTTGGAACTGCACTGAGAGTCATCACCAGGAGAGTCACTACTGGAGGATACTGCTGCAGAGCTCAGAGACTTCACAAGCCAACACAGAAATCCATTTAACCTTCCTGATCTGAGGAACCCCATCTGAGACAAAATATCTTGCAGAAGGAGAGGTACATCTTCCAGAAACATAGTGGGAAACCCAGTTAAACAGCCAACACCATGTTTGATGTAACAACTGGATAGTCTGTGAGGCACACAGCTGAACAGTCTGTAGAGCCCTCGGTGAAAGGATAAATGAAACAGCTGGACAGTCCATGGGGTGCTTAGTTGAATACACTGAGGGACGCCCATGTTTTAGTTTTAATTGTCCATTTGACACAGCCTAGAGTTATCTGAGAGGATACAGCCTTGATTAAAGAAATTCCTAAATCGGATTGGCCTGTGGGTATATCTGTGAAGGATTATCTTGATTAATAATTGATGGTGGAGGGCCAGTCCACTGTGGGTGACACCAACTCTGTACATCCTGGCTGTATAACTTGCTAAGCCTGAGTCAGTGAGCGTGGACCAGAGTGAGCTGAACACAGCATTCCTCCATGGTCTTTGCTTCAAGCTCCTGTTCTCACTCCCCTCAAGATGGATTGTGAGTTAGAAGTGTAAATAAGCAAGCCCTTTCCTCCTCCAGGTTGCTTTTGGTCAGAGTATTTATCGTAGCAACAGAAAGGAAACTGGAACAATCCAGAAATCAGATACTTAATGCAGAAGGGTGTAGGACACTCTATGAACTGGGGAAAAGAAAACAATTCTTGGCAGATGCACCTGTTGTGAGATAGAAACCTGCCTCACATATATGAGAGACTAGGGTGAACATCTCTAGCTCCTTGAAAACAAACTTACTTTGGTTGGAATTCCTTAGTGAAGTCATTGTGGCAGAGAAGGCAGTGGGATGGACAGCCAGCAGCTGTGGTGGCAGGAATGCAAGGCCACTTACTCACATGTGGACAAATCAGAAAACAGAAAAGAAAAAAGAAGCTATAAGCCTCAGGCCTGCCTCCAGTGAACCATCCTCTCCAATGAGATGACTCTTGAAGGTTCCACCGCCTCCCAAACAGTGCCACCAGTGGGAACCAGGTGTTCCAGAATGAGCCTATGGAAGACATTGCACATTCAAACCATAGTATTGACCCCTGGCCCCCATAGGCTTATGGTCATCTCATGGTGCAAAATATAGCTAATCCAACTTGTAACATCTCCATAGCCTCACCTTTCCAACACTGATCAAAAGTTCAAAGTCTCCTCTGAAACTCAGGGCAGTCTATTAACTGTGGGTCTCTGCATAATTAAAACAAGTTACATGCTTCCAACATACAATGGCACACGGCACCCAATAAACATCCCCATTGCAAAATGGAGGAACAGGAAGATGGCAAGGAAAGATCAGATCAAAGCCAGACCAAACTCAGGTGTGTGAACACTGAAGCTATGCACCCAGTATCTGGGGCACACAGTTGTTGTGGAATATTATTTTAAGATGTGTTACATTTGTTTATAATGTGAAACCTTTGTTTAATGATGTAAAGATGTATCCTTTTATGTTGCAATTGTTTAACTCTGTGAAGCTGTGTTACTGTGACCATCTAAAACACCTGATAGATAAAGATCTGAATGGCCAACAGTGAGGCAGGAGAAAGGACAGGTGGGGCTGGCAGGAAGAGAGAATAAATAGAAGGAGAAATCTGGGAGAAAGGAAGAAAGAGCAAGAGAACAAGGATAAGAGGATGCTAGGGGCCAGCCACACAGTCAGTCACAGAGTAAGGGTAAAAGTAAGAAACACAGAAGTAAGAAAAGGAAAAAGCCCAGAGGCAAAAGGTAGACGGGATAATTTAAGAAAAGCTGGCAAGAAACAAGCCAAGGTAAGGTCAGGCATTTATAATTAAGAATAAGTCTCCATGTGTGACTTATTTGGAAGCTGGGTGGCAGGCTCAGATACCTAGATGCCAGCGTAAAAACACAGTCAACAACAGCCAAAGAAATATGCCACCCCCAGAGTCCAGCTATCCTACTACAGCAAGCTCTGAACATTCCATCACAGCTGAAGCACAAGAAAATGACCTTAAAACCAACTTTATGAAGTTGATAGATATCCTTAAAAAGGAAATGAAGAAATCAAGGAAAAGACAAAAATGGAGGGATGAATAAATCCCTTAAAGAAAGCTGGGGGGAGGGGACAAATAAACAGTTGAAGGAAACTAATAAAATGGGTCAAGACCTGAAAATGGAAACAGAAGCAATAAAGAAAACGCAAACTGAGGGAATGTTGGAAATGGAGAATCTAAGTGAGCGAACAGGAACTCCAAACACAAGTATCACCAACAGCATACAAGACATGGAAGAGAGAATCTCAGGCATTGAAGATCCGATAGAAATTATATATATACATCAGTCAAAGAAAATGTTAAATCTAAGAAATTCCTGACAAAAAAACATCCAGGCAATCTGGAACACTATGAAAAAACCAAACTTAAGGATAATAGGACTAGAAGGAGAATAAACCCAGCTCAAATGGCCAGAAATATTTTCAAAAAAAAATCATAGAAGAAATTTTTCTCATTCCCCCTCCCTTGCCCTCCATTACCCCACCCCACCCCCAGTTTTTTCATGTAGATCTCATCCATTTCTCCATCACTGGGTGATCCATGCATCCTTCCTAGGATCCTCCTTACTAGCTAGCCTCCCTGGAGCTGTGGGTTGCAGTCTGGTTATCCTTTGCTTTACATCTAGTATCCACTTATGAGTGAGTACATACCATGTTTGTCCTTCTGAGTCTGGGTTACCTCACTCAGGATGATATATTCCATTCATTTGCCTACAAACCTCATGATGTCATTGTTTTTCTCTGCTGAGTAGTACTCCATTGTGTATATGTACCACATTTTCTTTATCCGTTCTTCAGTTGAGGGGCATCTAGGTTTGAACCTTCATCCAGTGAATGATGGAAGCAGATGTAGAGATTCATGGCCGGGTCCCAGGCAGAGCTCCAGGAGTCCAATCAATGAGAGAGAGGAGGGATTCTACAAGCAAGAGATACCAAGACCATGATTGGAAAAAGACAATTAGCCAAACTAGTGGAAACACATGAACTGTGGACCAATAGCTGAGGAACCCCCATAGTACTGGACTAGGCACTCTGGATAAGCAAGACAGTTGTTTAGCTCAAACTGTTTAGGGGGCCCCCAGGCAGTGTGATTGGGACCCATCCCTAGTGCATGAGCCTACTTTTTGGAACTTAGTGCCTATGGTGAGACACTTTTCGCAGTGTTGGTGCAGGGAGGAGGGGCTTGGACCTGCCTCAACTGAACGTACTAGGCTCTGCTGACTCCCCATGAGAGACCTTGCCTTGGAAGAGGTGGGAATGGGGGGTGGGTTGGGGGAAAAGGCTGGGGGAGCAGGAGGAGAGAGGACAGGGGAATCTGTGGTCAGTATGTAAAATGAATAGAAAATCTCCTAATTAAAAAAAAGAAAGAAGTTTTTCTAACCTACAGGAGATGCCTATAAGGGTACAAGAAACATAAAGGACACCAAATAGATTGGACCAAACAAGAAAGTCCTGTCTCCACATAATAATCAAAACACTAAACATACAGAACAAAGAAAAAATATTAAGAGCTGCAAGGGGAAAAGGTCAAGTAACATATAAAGCAGACCTGTTAGAATTACACCTGACTTCTCAATGGAGACTCTAAAAGCCAGAAGGGCCTGCACAGATCTCCTGCAGACTCTAACAAATGACAGATGCCAGCCAGACTACCAAACCCAGGAAAACTTTCAATCATCATATGTGGAGAAAACAAGATATTCGATGATAAAGACAAATGTAAACAGTATCTATCTACAGATCCAGCCCTACAGAAGGTACTAGAAGGAAAACTGTTGTTGTTGTTGTTGTTGTTGTTGTTGTTGTTCTTACTCTTTGGCTCTTTGCTCTTTTGGAGGGTCCACTACCCAGCTCCCAAATAAATACATGGAGGCTTATTCTTACTTATAAATGCCTGGCTTTAGCTTGGCTTGTTTCTAGCCAGCTTTTCTTAACTTAAATTAGCCCATCTACCTTTTGCTTCTGGACTTTTACCTTTCTCTATTTCTGTATATCTTTTCTTTACTTCTTACTCTATGAATGGCTATGTAGCTGGGTGGCCGATCCCTTGTGTCCTCCTCTCCTTCTCTCATTCCTTGATCCTCTCCCACCAGATTTCTTCTCCTCTTTATTCTCTCTGCCTGCCAGCCCTGCCTATCCTTTCTCCTGCCTTGCTATTGACCATTCAGCTCTTTATTAGACCAATCAGGTGTTTTAGACAGGCAAAGTATCACAGCTTCACAGAGTTAAACAAATGTAACATAAAAGAATGCAACACATCTTTGCATCATTAAAACAAATTTCCACAGCATAAACAAATGTAACACTTCTTAAAATAATATTCAACATTTCCCCCTTTTGTCTAAATAAAAATGAAAGGTTTTAACTTTAACATAGTAAAACTACATACAACAAAAGTGGTTATCAAGAATTATATTTACAATACTTGATCCATTTGTATTCAGCAAATTCAGAGAAAATACTACATTATCTGTTTTATCTTAGTCCAAAGTTTTATACCTAACTCACTTCTTAATCATAACTAAGCAAAACTGAAACTCTAATTATTTAGTCTTTAACTCCATCAAAGACCCCAAAAGGAATTAATATTACCTGACATCTGCCTGGACAGTCACCCAAAGTTCCTCTGCAATGTTGGAGTATCCATCTTTAGCCTACCAGCCTAGCAGACTTTTCAGTGAACCAAGAAATTTGAAGGACTGTCCTGCCTTGTATTGGCAAAGTTTTTCAGTCACTTTCCTCTGTGTCCTACAAAATAACTGGCAGACTCTTCTGTGAAGCAGGAATCTTGAAGGACAAAGCATGTTTTGGCAAAGTTCAGCAGTCACTTTCCTGTGGATTCTGCATGTCCAGTCTATACAACACACAGTCAAGCAGTCAAGGCAAAGCGGTTTCTTATTTAAATGGTTCATCTTGCAACAATTAAAGCAAACTCCTGGCACAGCCATATCTGAATGGAATGGCAGAAGTCATAAAGCCAGCACAGCTGCTTGACAAAGTTCCAGCAAAGCTGAGCCTCATGATGGCTGCCATGCCACCTTTGGTTTTCATCTCTACCTGTTACATACTTGGGCACTTTTAATATTTGTACAATTTGGGGATGTTGTATTGATGGAAAATTCCTTATGAATCATTTATGCCTTCTTCCAGGAATGCTGCTTCTAAGCTTACCCAGGAAAGTCCTGAACATACTATTCCCCACACACACACACACTTTGAGGGAGACATCCTTATCTACCTGAAGGTCTTCCTTATGCCTTGGAGGTTGTGACACATAAAGGAGAAGTCAGAGGTCTCTTCATGAGGCTATGAGACATTCTTGAAACATCTGTCCCTGTACTTACACTGGAAAAAGATATTCAAAACAAAGTAAAATTAGAAAGGTCAACAAGATCCAGTGGGCTAGAGGAATTGGCCACAGTTCAAATTACAAGCCTCTTCCCACTGTATACTCAGACAATTACATTGGCATACAACTCTGCCCTACATAGAGACATATTGGTGAGCAAAGTATGGAGGGGAAAGATGATAAAAGTATAAGAAGTCAGGACCTCCCTCTCTTAAAAAGTTAGAGCCACTATAATGTCAAGGAACAACAGAATGCCAAATTCTATAAAGATATAAATGTGAATATTGATTGTATTATGCCAGGATTTTAATAAAAACTACAGCAGTTTTAGCCTGAGGATTTTTCCTGAGCACTCTGACCATTAAGAGTTAGTAATACACTGCCTGAGACATGGCAAAATGCCCAGGGTGACTTGAACATTTTGTTTTGGTCTAATGTCCTTGAAGCAAACAAAACAACCAGCCCAAGCACAGACTGTCATATGCCTCTAGATTCTCAAAATTTGGGTTATGAGTTTATGAGTAAGAATGATAACTCTGTTTATTAATGATGTCAAAACTTGGGGGAAAATGATTGGAAATGATAACTCTGTTCCATCATAGTTTTTTAATGATGATGAAAAGATGAGCAAAAGGAAGTGAAACACATGTCCAAAAACAAAAATGATATGATCTATGTTTTCGAACATCATAAATGTATCCCTGCTAACTAAATTCTGTATAAATAAAGAAACACTCTGGCTGCTAGTCAGCCAGGCTGCAAGATTCTCCCAACCACCATGGCTGGGCTCACTTCCTTCTCCCGCAGACTCCTTACACCCTCTTCAGGACCCATCCACCGCTAGGGAATGGCTCCCGGCTAACTCCTGTGAAGTTTCTTCAGTGCCCATCATCCTTTAATGAAGTAAATTGGTACTGCCAGGAGCAGATGTGTCTCAGTGTCATGAAAAGCCCTAAGTTAACAAAACAATTTAAATTTGCCATATTCTATATGTCTTTGAAGTATTTGAAGACCATTTATCTATCTAAAGTATATATCTGTATGATCTTGAAAATATGCATTATGTATCTACAAATTTGATTGTTATAAGTGACTAACTACTAACCTATGTTTTCTAATTATCCTAAATACTTTATAATAATAGAAATTTTACCATACATTTAAATGAACTGCATAGGTACAAAGCAAAAAAAAAGAGTAGAAGCATATATACAATGTAACAAAAATAACTTTAAAATTATATCAAAATGCTATATTCCCCTAAATGATAACAAACATTCATAACCCACCAAATAACCAAAAGCCTCCCACACCCTTCTTGGAAATGTGGGCATTGTGTTCTCCAAACTGCTTCCTGTTGTTTGTGGGCAAGACATTTTTATAGTCCCTGAGAAGATTTAAGACAATGGCGAAGTCCTGGGGAACCAGCTGTAGCCTTTGTTGATATTGATCACCTGTCAAGATTCAAGAGGTCTCCCTGATCAAACCACATTAACCTGGAAGGAACCTACAGCCTCTCACTTTCTATGGAAACAAAACTCCAGAGATTTTAATTTCATTTGGCAAGTATATTTTTGACTTCTTTTTAAAGTTAAGATAGCTCTAAAGTATCTAGGTTTGTTCAATTTTTCAATCCTGTTCACAATCCCATGTCTACCAGCAGCTGTCTCTTGCCATCGGTAATCAAAAAATTCAAAATCAACATAATATTTTACCGGATCCAGACTCCCTGTATATTTCCCAAGGTATACAAAGTTTTTTTATATATTACTTTTACTGTCTCTTTAAATACTTTATTTTTTTAGCTATTTATTTCTTTTTGTGACTGTCTATACCCATTTTCTTTTCTTCCTTAAGCCTATGCCATTGTTAAACATACTTTTTAGTTTAGAACATTTTTAGAGGTTTTTTTTTCCATCTGAACCTGCTTTACTGCATATCATTGAGCCTTTCTTGATCGCATGAGCCTTTGAACTGCTAAGCTACACCTGGGTCCTCTGTACTGCTCTAGCAGCTGGCTCTGCCCACTTGGTTCATGAGAGCCAAGCCTAAAGCTCTTAGCTCAACCGGAGCTTTGTCTGACCAGGAACCGCATTCAACCTTCCTAGAACTCTAGAATGCTAATGCTTACACTGCCACAGGCATTTTTACTTGTTGTTGTTGTTGTTGTTGTTGTTGTTGTTGTTGTTCCTACCTAACCTTCTGACTGCTCAAGAGCTTGTCAGCAGACAGAAACTCTTAAAGGAATAATATCCTCTTTCTCCCCCTCCCCCCGCCCCACCCCTCAGCTTTCTTAAGCCTTACATGGAAAGTCAGCCCCAACTGGGCACCAAAATGTTTTTTTTTTACTTTGGCTTTTTGGCTCTTTGCTCTTTTGGAGGGCCCATTACCCAGCTCCCAAATAAATGCACGGAGGCTTATTCTTACTTATAAATGCCTGGCCTTAGCTTGGCTTGTTTCTAGCCAACTTTTCTTAACTTAAATTAGCTCTCTACTTTTGCCTCTGAGCTTTTACATTTCTCTACTTCTGTCAATTTTTTCTTTACTTCTTACTCCATGGCTGACTGAGCATCTGGGTTGCTGGCTCCTTGCATCCCCCTCTCCTTCTCCTTCTCTTGTTCCTTGATCATCTCCCCCCAGATTTCTTCTCCTCTTTATTCTCTCTGCCTGCCATCCCTGCCTATCCTTTCTTCTACCTTGCTATTGGCTGTTTAGCTCTTTATTAAACCAATGAGGTATTTTAGACAGACAAAATACCATCGCTTCACAGAGTTAAACAAATGCAACATAAAAGAATATAACATCATTAAAACAAATGTTCCACAGCATAAACAAATGTAACACATCTTAAAATATTTTCCACAATAGAAAACTCCAACCCATTACTAAAGCTTAAACCACATTTTGACCCTCACACATTGATAGTGGGAGACTTCCACTCTCACCAATGGACAGGTTATCCAGACAGAAACTAAACAGAGAAATACTGGAGCTAACAGATGTTATAAACCAAAAGGACCTAACAGGTATCTACAGAACATTCCACCCAAACTCAAAAGAACACACCTTCTCCTCAGCACCTCACAGAACTTTCTCCAAAATTAACCACATACTCAGTCACAAAGCAAGCCTCAACAGATAGAAGAAAGTTGAAATAACCCCCTGCATCTTATCAACCACCACTGATTAAAGCTGGATTTCAACAACAGAAACAACAGAAAGCTTACAAACTCATAGAAACAGAACAACTCTCTTTTGAATGAAAACTGTGTCAAGACAGAAATAAAGAAATTAAAAACTTTCTAGAATTCAATGAAAATGAATGCACAACATACCCAAACTTATGAGACACAATGAAAGCAGTGCTAAGAGGAAAATTCACAACACTAAGTGCCTACATCAAAAAAAAAAAAAAGGAAAGATATCATACTAGCAATTTAAAAGCTCACCTGAAAGCTCTAGAACAACAATGAGCAGATGAGGCAGTCAGAGGAAAGAGGGCAGTGATCTGTCTTACTTAGGGTTTCCACTGCTGTGAAGAGACACCATGACCACAGCATCTCTTATAAAGGAAAACATTTAAATGTGGTGGCTTACAGTACAGAGTTTCAGTCCGTTATCATCATGGTGAGACATGACAGTGTGCAGGCAGACATGGTGCTGGAGCTGAGAGTTCTACATCTTGCAGGCAACAAGAAGTGAACTGTCTCACTGGGCATGGCTTGAGCATATGAGACCTCAAAGCTCACCTCCACAGTGACACATTTCCTCCAAAAAGCCACACCTACTCCAACAAAGCCACACCTACTCCAATAAAGCCACACCTACTCCAACAAAGCCACAACTCCTAATAGTGCCACTGCCTCTGGCAGCTGTTGTCTTTCAAACCACTGCATGATCACATGGGACCTCATATACACATTGCCAGGAAATAATAGAGTATCTTAAGCAGATGTCTTAGTTACCTTCTTCTTGCTATGATAAAATACCCTAACTAAAGCAGCTTAAGGGAAGGTGGGTGCGTACTTGAGTTCACAGTTCAAGGTCCCATCCACGCTGGAGAAAATCAAAGTGGCAGGAGTTTAAAGCCACTGACCACATGGCATCCGCAATCAGGAAACAGAAATGACTGTAAAATGACCGGCTCTTTCGCTCATTTAATACAGTTCCAGAGTGGAATGGTCTCACCCACAATCAAGACAGGTATTCCCAAATCAATTAATGTAATCAAGATAATCCCCCATATGCATGCCCCAAGGCCTGTCTCCCAGGTGACTCTATTTCCTAGCAAGTAGACAATTCACACTAACTGTCACAGCAGATAAGAGGCATGACTTAGTCTGTAGCTTTGAGATTCTCACTGGGACCGGGCAGTGGTGGCACACACCTTTAATCCCAGCACTCAGAGGCAGAGGCAGGTGGATCTTGGTGAGTTCAAGGCCAGCCTGGTCTATGGAATAAGTTCCAGAATAGCCAGGGCTACACAGAGAAACCCTGTCTTGAAATACAAAAACTAAAAAAAAAAAAAAGATTCTCACTGGGTACCTCATGGAATCAAATTCTTAAATGAATTATAAAGCACCTATAAGTGTTCCTAGGAAAGGTATCAACTTGGGGACCCTGTCCACAAGAAAGGCTTAACAAAAACTCTCCATCAAGGCCCCTGGCACAGGGTTCTTAAGGAAAAGCTGCCACACAGGCCTCACACCCAGCACCTCCCTAGGAAGACTGAAGGTGACTCTCACTTTGAAATTTGTTCAACTTCCTCCTCTTCTATCCCTGCAAACTCGGCAGCCTTGCCGTGAGAGCAAGTCATTCATCAGCAAACCTAAAATATTTATTGTGCATATCTTAAAGGCCAAAGTGCTCCATCATGGGGCTCTGCCCAGATGGGGACAAGTTCCACAGCGCCGATGACTGAGATGAGGATGTGCCAGACAAAATTGCAGGCAATTAATCTGTGCGAATGGGATTCTTCAAAGGGGACTAGAGGACTCGCTTCAGACCACAGAGAAACCAGCCCATAATGACCACCATTAAAATTTAACACAATTTGCTTATTTTAGAGAAACAGAATTCCTCATGTTCCTCACAGCAACCATTCATCCTGGTCCTGCGGGAAAAATGGGAGAGGTCACAATGTGGAGGATACAGGCTTGCTTAAGGGTGAATCTTGAGCCAAATTTCCAAAGGAGGGACTCCCCCAAGCACCTGCATCTGCCTTACTTCCATTCACTACTCTTCCTTTGGGGTAAAAAATAGGATGACATGCATCAGTGCTTAGTGGGGTGCTGGAGGAATAGGTGATAATGGGCAAGATGGCTCTTGTTTCTAACCTGAAGCAACTCATTCAGTCTTCCAAATCCTCATTTATGAAATCTGTGCATCTGTCAGCACAAGGTCAGCATTGGATTTATGTTTCTATCATCATCATCACCATTATTATTGTTGCTGTGGTTATGACTGTACACCTAACTATTGGTCTTTGGGATTTGGGGAAATCTCTAAGGTTTCCATAAAATGGGATTATTGTATTGTGTGTCTTCCTCATTGAGTTCTTAAGGAAATTTGACCAAGTAGCATGTGCTCAGTACTTAGAGCCATGACAAGGGCAGCAGACAGCTACTCCTTTTGAGGTCAGCGTCTTCATCGTGCTCAGTGATTGACTTTATCTGTAGTTCAGGGCTTGCCTTTTTACAACTAAGGCTGGTACCAAGATGCTCCGAGGAGGTGCTGCTGGAGGAAATGGGGCTGGCCGAAGTGTCACGATCTGGTGCTGGCTCTGCCCAGTCCCTGAGTCATTCTGTGCCCAGTGTACCCATCAATAAATTAGGAGGGATACAAAGGGAACTTCATTAGCATGGTGCTGAAATTGAATGTAGTCATGGAAACTAACACACCAAGAAGAGTTAAAAAGTACTATATAAATACAGAGTATAGATCATTATTGTTTATTAAGTGAGAATGAATATATTTTATTATTATTTGGACTCATCTAGCCCTGAGATAGTGGATAAATCAGAAAAACGTCAAGCCAGAGTGAAACACAGACCTCCAGAAACCAGAGTGCAGAGCTTTCTCTCTCTCTCTCTCTCTCTCTCTCTCTCTCTCTCTCTCTCTCTCTCTCTCTCTCTCTCTTCCAATCTTTGCTGAAAGACATTTGAAGTGAAGTTAATAATTGAAATGTAATGAATAACTGCAGTTTAGGGTCCATAGCACAATCATAATTGCCAGTTTATTACTTTTTTAATATATTTGCCAAGTATTAATAATATTGAAATAATGCAAGAAGATCATGGGGAATAAATGAAATATATCATTTGTCAAGGAAGAAGAATTTCCAAACAGTAGGCACTGCGCTTATGAGTCTGGTGATGAATGCAGCATCGCCCTGAATCCGTCAGCACAGGGAGACACCTGCAAGTTCAGGTCTCTGCATAATTCTCGTGCAGTCAGAGAGGGAGGTAGAGGAGATTTGCCAAGTGCCAAGTTCCAGATTCGAAAACAACTAAGAAGTCCAGGGATCTTTGCTAAAGACCTTTCTGCTCTCAAGCCTTCTTTGTCCTCACCAGAAAATGAAAGACAAATGTATTTACATGATGCACACGCCTGTAATGACAGCACTGGAAAAGCCTAAACAGGAGGATCACTAGTTCAAGGCCAGCCTGGGCTACATAGGAGTAGGTTCAAAGTCAAGCTGAGCTACATAGTACGACCATTTCTCAAAAATAAATGGATGACATAAAATAGATGCAAAAATATGAGGGAATCAAAATGGGTAGTAAGCCACTGCTCATTTTATTATTTTTCTTAACCTTAGACCAAATATTCTGAAAGAACTTTATGTAATGAGTATGTGCATTCACACATGTGGGGGTGTTGGGAGGTGTCTATGTGTCTGTGTGTGTCTGTGGGATGGGAGACAGACAGACAAACAGACTTATCCAAGTCTTGTCCTCTGCTCAGGGAAGACTGACCTGGATAAAAGAGCTCCATATTCTTATCTCAGCTGCAGGGGTCATACCATACAATGGAAAAAGTAGTGGCGAATCTGTTAGTAAAATTGGTGACAGGAGTGAAATCTGGAGAATGTCACCCTCACATGGACCATCAGGTCCCACTGGCAAAGCCTCTCTTGTTCCTTCACCTTACATGCTTTTCTTCTTGCCTGATGCCACATCTTAAGCACATATGTTGTGTGGGCACTCAGCTAAGGACATGAGGACTAAGAAGGATATGGACCTAGAGCTGGGGCATGGATATCATCACTGTTCATGGTCTGGGTCACCATTTCCAGCCGGTAGTTAAGGGCAGAGCAAAGGGATGATCACCGGGGGCTTTCTTCACTCTGGATGTAAAAACTGTGTGTTTCCGTTTTTCCTCCAAATATAAAATCAGCATCATAATAAATGGCACCTGAATGTAACTGAGGCTGATATTTTCATGAACACCTTCCCATATAGACACAGATCCCACACAGAGAAGACTCTACTTGGCACCAGACACTGACATCATTCCCAGTGAGACTCTACTGTTTTTTTCTTGTTATTCAACATTGGGAAGTTCTTTCCAGGACCACAGAGCCTTACAGAGTGGTTCTGCTGTGTTGGTTTCCTGCTAGTCATTGACCACAGATGTCAAAGCTCTATTCCACAGCAGCTACAAAAATAGAAAAGAAAGTCTCCATGTACTATTACGGCACAATCACCAAGGCAGGCTAAGGATAAAAAGAGGACTTAAGCTCCTATTTCTGTTGGGAGGTGGGGGTTAAAAAAAAGAGATAGAGAGAGGGGGAGAGAGAGAGAAAGGGAAGAAGGAAGGAAAGGAAAGCCAAGCAAAGTGCCAGAGAGACGGGAGGGTGTGTAAAGCAGTTGCTCTGAAGATGTTTTAGTTTGCTGTTTGTTGTTGTGATAAACAACTTTAGAAAGGTTCCGTTTTTGATTACAGGTCCATCTCCAAGATAGCCAGGGCAAGAACTCAAGCAGGAGCTGAGGCAGAACCCATGGAGGAACTCTGCTTACTGGCTTGTTATCTCTCATGCTCAACCTGCTTTCTTATACAACCCAGGACCACATGCCTAAGGGTGGCACCACCCACAGTGGGCTGGGCCTTCCCACATCAATCATCCATCTCAAAAATGGCCCACAGATACATCCACAGGCCAGTCTTCTCAAGGCACCTCTTCCACTGAGGTGCCTCCACACACACTTCCCTGTTGTGTCAAGTGATAACCCAGATCAGCCAACACAGAAGGGAAGCCTGAAGGAGAACCCAGTGAGCAAGGATGGCCAGTGGGAGAGAGGGGTGTCACTGTGTACCCCACTGCACTTAAGGATATTGGAATCACACAAGTGGATTAACATAGGCTCTGTGTGTGTGTGTGAGTGTGTGTGTGTGTGTGTGTGTGTGTACAAGCACAGTACTCATACATGTATCAGCCTAGGTGTTTACAGTGCTTATCTAGTACTCATGGAGCTCTTGATTTGAGCATACCACCTCATAAACTAGGTGTGTAGAATATGCTTATAAGAATAGCACTCAGGAGGATCCATATTTCAAGGTCATCTTTGGTTGTGTCCTAAGTTTGAGATCACCCTGAGCTACAGGAGACCATCTCAAAAAAAAAAAGTGTGTGTGTGTGTGTATTGTACTGTTTTCACAAGTGTTGTTGTATATACATACACAATTTTATTAAAGTGCAAGAATTGAGGCTATATTTGAATTATATAATTTATTAACATACATGCTTTTGCTTCTTTAAAACTAGCTCATCGTGTATCCCCAGCTCCCAGCTTAATACCTGGTTTATAAAGAAGAGCACTGTAAACATTTATCAAATAACTTGATGATTGGATTAACAAGCAGATTCTTTTACTACAATATCATATTCATGAGCTGCATTGTTCATGGTCTCTTCCATTCTTTTTCAGTTTGGCTTTTCTGTTACAATCTGAATATCACAGGAACACATCCTATATGTGAACAAAGTCTCCATTGTGCATGGTGGCAAATAAATGTTTGAGATCCCTTGGGGGATATATTATTTGGGGTTCTCTAAAGAAAGAGAACACATAGAATAAATTTATATTGCAAGGGGAATCTATTAGATTGGCTTACATGATAGGGGCTGGGTAGCCTAACAATGGCTGTCTGCACACTGAAGAGGCTAAGAACCTGGTAACTGCTCAGTCCATGAGGCTGGATGCCTCAGTAGCCCCAATCAGATGCTGAATGCCTGGGTGTTTCCTGGGGAGCTTCTTGTCTTCAATCCACATTGGAAGGCTGAAGAAGCTGAAGTTCCTCAGCAAGGATAGCAACAGCAGCAGCAACAACAATAAAACAGATGCACTCACTAGCAAAAGGGGAAGGCAGGCAGGCAAAGGCCACTGTTTTTCAAACTGGGACCTCTTTCTATCTGGGCCAAAAGAAGGTTCATCACACCCTAGGAAAGGGTCTTCTTTCCTACATATTCTCTGGGAATGCCCCCATAGACATGTCCAGGGGTCTATATATTAGTTGATTTCAGATTCAGTCTAGTTTTCAACCAGAATCAATCACCATAGGAAAACTGCATTCAAGCGCCTTCACCAATCTGAACCAGCACTCCAGGGCAGATTTGCAGGTCGTGGGTCATCCCCTCTGGAAGGAGCTGTGGAGTGGCAGGATTGGAGGAGAGGCTGGGGAGAGGCTGGTAAGAAGCCACAAGTCCTGGACAGATGCTCCACCAAGTGGGACCAAGTTGAGACAACAGATGCCCTGAGGATATAGTAAGCAGATCTTATTTGAGGACACTCTGTGCATGGTCTCCACCTCACCAAGAGCAGTGAGTCCTGTTTGGGGTTGGAGAGTGAGAGCTACATTGAATGCAGATTTTACAAACAGAGCTAAGACTACAGCCTTAAGATAGAACCCTTCAAGGTGGTGCTGAGTGATATCTCAGGAAAAAGAAAACAGGAGTGACTAATTAAATCGCTGGAGAAACTGGATATGACTGTACATATCCATAATCTCAACAGCCAGGAGGTACAGAAAGGTAATTAAGCATTCAAAACCAGCCTCAACTACAGCAGGTTCAAACCCTGACTGAGCTACCTGAGACCCTGTCTCAAATAATAAGAAGGAGGAGAAAACAGAGGAGAACGCAGAAAAGGGAAGATGGAGAGGAGGAGAAAGAAGAAAAAGAAGGAGAAGAGAGGACGGAGGACCTGGAGGAGCAGGAGATGAGACACAGTTTAGCTGATGGTGAGTTTCAGGCAAAGAAGAGGTCTCTATATAGACAGGAAATGGCTTTTTGAAACAGTTCCATCCTCTTATGAGATGAAGCCACAGACTAACATCGCCACATCTTAAATTCATTTGACATTTCAGAAAATAATTAATGGTGTTGGTTTTATTAATGTTTTAAAATATAAATTTAAAATGTGACAAACGAATGAGAAACAGCAGTCTGTTTTAATGAAATTTTCACTTCCACCATCAATAAATCATAGATTAGAAAGAGCCTTGCATTGGGTCACAGTACCTTTTCCTGTCTGTGTGGGAAAATCATCTAACGCAGGGAATGGAAAAGCGTCTGGAAGTCTGCAGGACTCAAGAAGACAGACTTGGGCTGCAGCAAGATGGACCATCATGGAGTTGGCTTTGTTCACTTTCTTTTGACAGTTTCCAAGAGATACTTCACCCATCCCCTGGCTAGAAATAAACCAATTCTTCTCTGTTTCAGTTGTGTACAGAACTCAAGGAGATGGGTATTTTGGTGCACTCCTGTAGTCCCAGCCCTTGGGAGACTGAGGCAGGAAGATCATAAACCTGAACTGTATAGCAAGCTCTGTCTCAAAAGAATAACCCAAGGGCTGGGGATGTAACTTGATTGGTAGAAAGCTTGCCTGGCACACAAAGCCCTGGCTTCAGTCTTCCATACTACACAAGCAGGCCATGGTAAACTGTATCTGTAACCCTGGCACTGGAAAAGCGAGTGCAAGAGAATCAGAAGTTCGAGGTCAGCTTCATCTACACAGAGTTCAAGACCAGCCTAGCTACATGAGACCCTGTCTCTTAAAAAAAAAAAAAAAAGTCTGAGAACACTACGGTACACCTTAGTGACCCACAGTAAGGTGACAAGGAGGGGGCTGTGGGTCTAACCTGGGGTCTCATGAAAGCCAGGCAAGAGGTTTATCCCCAAGTGCCATTTCCAGCCTCCTTTTTACTACTTATCTTTAGACAGGGTCTCGCTAAGTTGCTCAGGCTTGTCTTGAAATCACTCTATAACCCAGACAGACCTTGAACTTGTGTCTTCCTGCCTAAGCCTCCCAAGAAGTTGGGCTACCTTGTCTCAAATACATAAGAAGGAAGGGGGAGGGAGAAGAAGGAGGGAGGAGACAGCAGAAAAAGAAAGAGGAGAAAGGGGAGAAAATAAAAAAGAGGAAGGAGAGGAGGAAGAATAAGGAAGAGGAGGAAGGGGAGGAAAGAGAGCAGGAAGAGGTGATAAGAGGCTGAAAACACCAGGCAACTTTGTTTTTACAGAATTCACAATAATTACATGCATTTATGGGTTATAGTGTGAATGAGATAATTTGATGTACACGATGTAAATGATCAAACTGGAGTAACTAGCATTTTATTCCTCTTTATTTACTGTAAATTTCTAACTCCTGTCTTTCAGTTATTTATATAATCATTTTGATGAATTCTGGAGTCCCCCTCCTGTGCTGTAGAACACTATATCACCTGAGAGAAATCCCATGTCTGCTCCTCTGACACCATCTTGGAAAAAGTTCATCTTCAGTCTGGGACTCACCAAGGGTCGGGCTCCCTCCCGGTGAGCTAGGTCAAATGCACAAAACTGTCCGCTATGTAAGAACTCCTCAGGGATGCAGCGCTGAAACTGGAAATTCCCTCTTCTCCGGAGTCTTCTTAGGCTGTCTCTGAGTCGGGTAGGGGATTGTGGTGGTTAATACTGATTTTCAGTGTAACAGGATCTAGGATCCCCTTGGAGACAAACCTCTGGGCACATCTCAAAGGATTGTCTAATTAGCTTAATTAGTGTGAGAAGACACACCCTAAACGCCAGCAGCAGCATTCCCTGGCACAGGGCCTTAGACCGTCAACAAAGGAGGAAGGAGCCAAGCACAGCAGTCCTTGCTCACTGCTTCCTGATTGTGGTGCGGTGTGCCCCGCCGCCGCCTCACACTCCTGATTGTGGTGCGGTGCTCCCCGCCGCCTCACACTCCTGACTGTGGTGCGGTGCGCCCCGCCGCCGCCTCACACTCCTGATTGTGGTGCGGTGCTCCCCGCCGCCTCACACTCCCGATGCCACCCCTGCCATGATGGGCAGTATGCCCTCCAACTGTGAGCCACAAGAAACCCTTCCTCTTTTCAATGGCATCTTGCAGAGCACCTGGTCACAGTGGTGAGACAGTGGAGGAGGGACAGGGTTTGAACTGTGCTCTGCGGATGTTGGATGGTCTCCCAGAAGCACCAGCGTCCTTGGGTCTTGTGGGGAGGGCGGATGGGGCCTGGAGTTGGCGGGTGCTTTGGAGGAACTGGGAAGCCTGTCTGGAATCACCTGTGTTTCAGCTCCTCAGTCCTTGCAGCTCTCCCGGAGTCCTCCCTCTGCACCAGAGAATCACAGCCTTGTCTTCTGAGGGCAGATTGGAATGCCAGAATGTATGGAGATTAATCACAGAATAATACAAACTGCCGCTTATCATGGCTCATATAGTTGACATAATTACCCTACAGGCAACATGAAAACCTTGTACTGCAGTAACTCCCAGCCAGGAGAAAAGGCAGCGTTGCTGATAACACAAAAGAGGGAAGAATACTGAACACAGCCCTTTGAAAACTTTTAATTAATTTTCACCCTTGCAGCGTAATTGGTGTCAGTTCAAACTTCAGTGTTTTCAGAGCCCTTGGCCTTGTTGCAGAGAAATTTAGGACCAGTATGGGCTGCCTACAGAGAAAGCGAGGCCTTGGTCAGGGATGAATAAAGAGGTAAATGAAGAACCAAAGCACCCCCATTTCAAGCATGCCCCTCACCCCAGCTTGAAACAGGCCTGAGTTTCAAAATTCTCAGAGCTGCTCACATAGGTCCCAGGACAAAGTCAGGATGCTTGAAGAGCCATCTGGTAACAACTGATTAGCCATAGAATGCCCCAATG
Organism: Peromyscus leucopus; assembly: GCF_004664715.2. Lineage (NCBI taxonomy): Eukaryota > Metazoa > Chordata > Mammalia > Rodentia > Cricetidae > Peromyscus > Peromyscus leucopus. The sequence goes on from NC_051086.1 coordinate 23,395,545, forward strand.
CCGGAGATGGTCAAAGTACAAAGTCAGAATGTTTGAAGGACTATCTGGTAGCAATTGATTAACCACAGAATGCCCCAATGCTGGAGGTAGTCTATAAAGTTTGACAAACAACCAGTTAAAACTACAAAGTAAGATAACACAGAAATCCTGAAAAGCCCCTGAAACTTGAGCCAATCAGAACTGTACCTGTACTAGCACCCCTAAATGATGTAGCCTTGTGGTTTTTGCCTTTCAAACCTGAGCTTGCAGAGGGGCGGGCACCTCCTCCAGCCTCTACTGTGTTGGATGGCTTGATGAGGTCCTTGCTGCACAGCTTGAACTGCTTCAACAAACCTTGCTTTGCATTTCGGTGAGCTCGTGTCTCTGGTGGCCTCTTCGGGGGGTCTCGCACCCAGGGCACAACAGCAAGTGAGTATTTCTGCATCTTTAACTTAGGCTGGGTCACTTGTCCATTTAAAATTCTTCCACAGCTCCCCACTGCCTGTGCTAGTTCCCACCGAGGCAGCCACGTCATCACCTGGCGCCAGGTGCCTTTCCACCGTCAGCCATGTGACAGGCGCACCCCTTAAAACTGCCAGTCCTCTCTCTTGCTTCTCTTCTTCTTCTTTTGCCTGTTCCCTCTGTCTGGGTCTGTCTGTCTGTCTGCCTCTCTCGTGTCCCTATTCCAAGACAGCCTTTCACTCTCTCACTCTCCCCATCCCCCAACAGACCCCTTGCACTGACTCTGTTGCACATGGCGTGTTCTCTTAGGGGCATACCTTGGCAGGGCCCTCTGCGGGTACCCACCTTCCCTGTTTTTATCCTTTCAGCCTGCCCTATGAAATCAGACGAAGAACTTACAGTGTGGTTGCAGATCTTTGCAAGGGCTGGCTCGCCTTGTGTGTTAGTCAGTTCTCTTGCTCGTGTGACTGAACAGCTGGCTTAAGGAAGGGGAGATTTATTTGACTGGTAGTTGGTGAAGATACAGTCCATCGTGGCAGGGAAGGCATGAAGGGTTCATTACACTGTATCTTCACTCTATAAAACCTCCAGGCCCGCCCTCAGTGACCCTCTTCTTCCAGGGAGACTACCTCCTAGAGGTTCCACAAGGTTTCAGAGCCGGGCCACCACCGCGGGACCAAGTCTTCAAATTCGTGAGCCTATGGTCATTTCGAATTCCGGACACACCTATCAGTCTCCCTGCTGTCTCTCCTCCCCGCTGCACCAGACTTCATGGATTTCCTGCTGTCTCTCAGATGCACTATTCTCCCCAAACTTTTCATGTGCGCAGCTGTCAATCACCTCTCCAGACCCTTCACCTCCAAACTCCAGCCGGAATGATGATATCGTTCATAAAATGTAATCATTCTGATGCCAGCATGTCCCCAAAGCCTTCCACAGTTTCCCACCTTGAGCTCTCGGATCTTTACCGTTTCTCCTCTGTCTCAAACCATATCCGACCATTGCATGCGGGGGGTGGGGGGGTGGGGGGTGGATCTCCTTCCCCTCCCCTGCAAAGGCTCCTATTGCTGAGTGTATCTACAACAGAGGATTTGTCCCTAGAATGCGCTACATAGATACAAATCTGAAACTTTGTGGATGTCAGTTGTATAGGGTTCTATATTGTAAACCCCTTATCTTTCCTACAGAATTACTCTAATTCTTTAGTCAAACTGACACATATGACCCAACAGTTTCTTTTTTTGCACAGAAAGCTCAAAGCTAAATCTCATGTTGCCAAAACATTGCAAAAGTGTTAGCCCACAGGTGGTGGTCGTCGTCGTCATTGATGACGATGAGGATGGTAATTTTCTTTTTCCCTCACTCTGATTTTATTTGTTGTTGTCTTCTGGTTCCAATTTTCTGACCCTCTCTTCTTATTTTAGCCACCTTTACTGTTCAAGCTGGTTTATATACACGGGCATGGTTCACCTCTCCACCACAGAGAACACAGCGGTCAGATAAATAGCAAGTGTGAGCAGCAAGCGAGGACTGAGCAAACACCTGCTGAGTGTTAACTATGAACCTGGCATCACAGTGAGGCCCTGTACACGCACAGAAGAGAAGACATGGCTCCTCCACTCGAGGTCCCCTCTGTCCATCAGAGAGTGGTTGCACCACAGAGCAGACAGCCGCCATTATGGCCCAGTGCCCCAGGGTATCTTGGGAGCAGGAAAAGTAGAACATTAGACTTCTAGGGAAGTGGGGTGAGGGGGCTTCCATAGGCTTGTGTGTTCAAATACTTCGTCTCCTTCTGGTATTGATATTTGTACAGGTCGTGGGCCCTTTAAGAGGTGGGGCCTTACTGAAGGAAGTGGGTCTCAGGGGGCAGCACTTAAGGTCACAGTGAGTTCCTGTCCCAGCCTCAGTCCTCTGGGCTTCCTGGTCAGCCAAAGTGGGAGCTGCCCAAACTCCTGTCGCCACTCCAGCCGACACGCCTTTCACACCCTGAAACCATAAGAAGAAACTCGTTCTCAAGAATAAGAAAAGTAATGAGATGGGATAATACTTGCGTAGGGACTTCCTGGATATGTAGGAGTTTACAGTTTTCAAAAAAGCCGCATTTGCTGAACTTCAAGGCTGCCGAGTGATTTGATATTGCAAGAGGACAGGTGTGAATAGTGACTGACCTATTGAGACAAAGAAGGACCAATCCAAAGACACATCTGGGAAGATTTTCCACTCCGGGCCACTGTTCATATCCTCTTACATGGGGGACCTCTTTCCCACACTCAGAAGGTCTATGGCAGCTGTTTTAATGCCAACTGACTGAGAAAACACATCACAGCAAAAGTTATGGGAAGTTCAACGATGCGTTTAAATTAATTTGTACTTTTTTTCAACCCAATCAAGTCTACAGACATTTGAAAAATAGCTTCCCCTGGAAACATCTACTGTTCTCCTCCGAGATGTGAATAAAATATGAGTGTGTCTCTCCTGCGCAGTTATCTGATCCCAAACATCTTGGGGGTTTTTTTTCCCCTTTCTCTCTCTCTCTCTCTCTCTCTCTCTCTCTCTCTCTCTCTCTCTCTCTCTCTCTCTCTCTCTCCAGCATCTTCTCCTGTGGTGCTCAGCATGGAGATGTAGCCTTGGCAACACGTATTCCCACAGGTGCTCTGAGAGCTTCCCTCTCTATTAAGTGCATGTTGCTTCATCCTTCTTTGGTCCCTCATTATGCCTCTTTGCTGTGTCCTCCACTGGTAATCCATTGTGGTCCAGTTTCGTCTTGGCATGCTCATCTAGTTTGATGATCCTTGAGTCTTTCTGTGTGTTGGAATCACCCAGAGTGTCAGCTGAAACTCAGGTTCCTTCAAATGTCTCTTCAGGAGTTTAATTCAATAGATCTTTCTAATACGAAGCCTGAGAACCTGCATTTATGATGACTTCCCCTGTCACGCTAGAGTTTCTTATGCAAGGGCCACATACATTTTGATAACGACCAGCCTGCCCTACCCTACTCACCCTGTTTTAGGTCACTTTGTCAGTTGTTTCATAGTTTCTGGTACAGTTTCACACTCCTTAGAAATTTCCTTGTTTCTGTTTGGGATTTGGTTTTATTAATATAGTCCAGGTTGACATCAAACTCACTTTGTAGCCAAGGATGACCTTGAACTCTTGGTCCTCCTGCCTCTACTTCCCACTTGCTGGGATTGCAAGCATGTGCCACCATGCCTTTTTTATAAAGAAATAACATCATGGGCCCAAATAGCTGTCACTTGGGAGCTCCTGACTGACATTGACCCAGCAAACAGTAGAAGCTGCATTAGTTCATTTTATCATTGCTGTGAGAAAACACCATCCAAAAAACAACCTGAGAGAGGAAGGGATGGCTGAGGGCCATGGTTTGAGGGGACAGTCCATCCTGACGGGGACAGAATGGTGGCAGGAGTGTGAGGTGGCTGGCCATGCTGGATCTGCAGTCGGGAAGCAGAGAGATGGATTCTGGTCCTCAGCTGGCCCCTCCTTTCTCTTTTCATCCCACCTGCAATCGCAGGCCACAAAATCGTTGCTCACATGGAGGGTGGGTTTTCCTTCCTCGACCAAATCTATTGGGAACACCTTCATGGACACCCAGAGGTGTGTTTCCATGGCGATTCTAAACCTAGTCAAGGTGACAATGAACACCGATCACTTCAGAAGTGCCATCTGGAACTCAGACGTGGACACGGTAATTCCCAGAGTCTGCTGGGCATGAGGGACACGGTCAAGCCCTTCAAATGCGCCATTTTAGAACCCTGAGAAGCAGGCGCTCTGGTGACACCCTTTTCCAGGATGACACCCTCTCCGGGCAAGCAGCTGACGCATGTGCTCCGTCAACCATCCACAGTTGCTGACCTCACTGAGTGATGGGCTTAGATTCCAACTCGAGGCAAGACTCACTTCTTGGAGGCCAGGCTTTCCCTTCTGTCTTATTTACAGTCAGTCTCTGAGGGTACATGGTGCACTTCCTCAGGAAATTGACACATCCTAGACAAATGTTCTGAACAGATGTCTCGACCCAGGCTTTTCTGTCACCCGGACTGGCTCATTTCCACAGCCCTAACAAATCCAGATGCTGGAGCTTCAAAGAGGATGCCACAGTCCACTCAAGGGTATGACGGGTACTGTGGTTTGAAAGAAAATGGCCCCAAAAGGAAGTGGCACTATTAGGAGGTATGGCCTTGTTAAAGTAGGTGTGGCCTTGTTGGAAGAAGTGTGTCATTGTGGGGGTGGGCTTTGAAATCTCCTATGCTCAAGCTATGCTCAGGGACATAGTTCACTTCCTGTTGCCTGCAGATCAATATGTAGAACTCTCAGCTCCTTCTCCAGCACCATGTCTGCCTACATGCTGCCATGTTTCCTGCCATGATGATAATGGACTGAACCTCTGAAACTGTATGCTAGCCCTAATTAAATGTTTTCCTTTTTAAGAGTTGCCATGCTTGCCAGGTTGGGGATTTAGCTCAATGGTAGAGTGCTTGCCTAGCAGGCGCAAGGCCCTGGGTTTGGTCCTCAGCTCTGGGGCGGGGGGGGGGGGGGGGGGAGTTGCCATGCTCATGGGGTTTCTTCATAGCAATAGAAACCCAAGCTAAGACAATGGGCCTCTTAGTCGCACAGCGAAGAGCAGGTCCTCAGCTGTGAACTTGCCTTTTGACCGTGTGATGAAAGTCTAACAAGCTAGTCACAAGGAAGACAGGACAGGTGGAAGAGCATGGCTCTCTGGGATAGTGAAAATGTATTTTGGGCCAAGGAGAGGCCTTTATGAGTACAGGAGCTCTGTTGGGTGCCCTACTCTGGGCCCTAAAAGTAGCCTGGGCTTATGAATCTTGTCCTTCTCCAAGCTTCATCCTCCACATAGCCGGATGTGTAGGAGCTCACAGTATCCTTTGAAATTCATTTTTCCTAGCTTTTTCCCCCATGCAAAAAGTGTGTAAGCGTGTGTAGTGTGTGTGTGTGCGTGTGCGTGTGCGTGTGCGTGTGCGTGTGCGTGTGCGTGTGTGTGTGTGTGTGTGTGTGTGTGTGTGTGTTATACAGACCCTAGCGACTCAATCACTCCACCTTTATTGTTTGAGACAGGGTCTCTCGTTAACCCTGAAGTACACTGAATTGCTCGCCGGTTGTGTCCACTCCAAGGCTGGGGTTGCAGTCACATGCAAGATACCAGGCCCAACTTTTTCATGATTGCTGGGATCTGAACTCAGACCCTCATAGTTGTGTGGCAGCCATTTCACCAAGACCTGTGAAAGTCTAATAGGAGTCTGTCCATTCATGTGACCCTTTGAGGGGGAGGGCACAACCCACTATTCATGTGACCCTTTGAGGGGGAGGGCACAACCCACTATTCATGTGACCCTTTGAGGGGGCACAACCCGATGTTCAGGGTGGGTCTTCCCATCTCAGTCAACCCTATCTAGAAACTCCCTCATAGACCTTGCCCAGAAATCTGTTCTAGCCCTTGTCAAGGTGACGATGGGTCCCCAGCCTATCCTAGTCACTGGAGTGTAGAATGTGCACTTCCCATCCTTAAAAATCAGTTTTCCAGGAAACCGCATGCAGTGACCCTCTTGAGCAGCAGCGTCCTCCCCCTGCTCCGCTGAACCTGGGAGTGTATGGACACACCACACAACACAACCCGTCCTGCAGAGGGCTCTGCAATCCAGGCTGGCATAAACACACTCCAGAGACACAGTCCTCAGAACGTGTCCCTGTCCGAAGTAGTGCAAGACTGTGCTTCTCTGGGTCTTTGTGCCTGTCTTGTTTTCCCGTGTGTACCCGCATCTCTCCCTCTCCCTCTCTCTTCTCCTCACAAACCCACCATACATTCCCAGGGGACCTCACTTGTAAATATTTGGAAAGGCTCAGGCTGTTGTTAGAACAAGACTGGGACGATGACTCTGTTCTGCTAGCTCAAGAGGTCTAATATCCCATCCCAGCTGTGGATGGCGAGTGTCTAGGAAACAAGAAATGAACATCACAACCATGGATCAGCCCGGCACACACACACACACACACACACACACACACACACACACACACACACACACCACTACACATTAAACCCAGGATGTCCATCCCCGGGAGTGGAGCAGTGTGGATAATGCAGGACCCTGTCACCACTGAAGAGCTTCCCAAAGCAGGCCCCCACAGTCTCAGGCTCTTGGCAGCCAAGGACTGGTCCCTCCCTGTGTGAGAGGAGCCACATCATGCCAGGGACCTGGCCAGCCCTGAGTATCGTCTACAGTGAAGAAGTCACAGACAAGAGCAGATGCAGGCGGGATATGTATCTCTGGCCGCTGTCCCCAGGGAGGCTCCCCTTCCCTGTGGCAGGGCCCGGGGAGCCCTGAACCATCTGCCCATTGTCAGTCACAGAGCACCACTCTCCTAGCATAACGGCCACCATCCCCAGCTGAAAAGTCCGTCTGGGTCCTGTCTGCTGACTGTTGACGTTCTTTTATAGACGGGGTGGGTGGGGAGGGTCAGGAGACTTCCACTGACTGCAGAGCACCCCCCAGCACACTCCTGGTCTCCCCACAGACCTCCTGCACCCACCCTTCCCTGCCATTCACTCTCTACAGGGCAGACTAAGGGACCCTCACGGCTGCCATTCTGACCCACTAAAGAACGAGAAGAGGATGGCAACACCTGGGCCCGTCCTTAGAACTTCTATTCCAAGGAGCTGGAGAGACGGCTCCGCAGTTAAGAGCACTGGCTGCTCTTCCAGATGATGTGGGTTCAACTCCCAGCACCCATGTGGTGGCTCACAACCATCTGCAACTCCAGTCCCCAGAATTCCCTCTTCCGGCCTCTGTGGGCACCGGGTGTACATGTGGTGCACAGCCACACATGCAGGCAAGACACTGAGGCGCATGGAATAAAACAATATTGACGTTTAATTTAGAAATTGTTTTGAAACTTTTATTCCACTGGACACCATTGCGGCCCGAGTATTGTGAGTTTGGGATCTTCCTATGACAATGTTGGACAACAGTGGTGGGAAGAATCTGAATGCACCTCCAGGACCTGGCTGAAGAAACATCCACAGGCTCTCAAAGGCCAGCGAAACCAGACTAAGACAGAAGGGAACAGGACGGCGCAACTGCAGAACCCTCACCCAGTGACGCAGTCTTCCCCCCCCCGCCATGATTATAGCCACAGCCCTCCTCCCCCTTCCCTCTCACCCATCCATCACTCCCTCAGCTCCCTTTCATTGCCTCCTAACATGTCACCTTGTCCCCACAGCAAGGCCTTCTCTCCTGCCACCCCCTGCCTGCCCGGCTGCATCCTGACACGCAGGCTCTTTCTTGTCTGGGTCTGAGTATCATGTCACCTGCTGGATGTGGCGGGTCACCTCATCGCCGTGCTCTGGTGTCTTGACATTACCCACAGCCTGACCGCTGTGTGTTCCTGGCTCTTCTTCACTGTCTGTCTCCATGTGACGAGGGGAAGGGGGCAGGGACCCTCCCACCACCCCACTCGCCTACTGCATTTCCATCGTGGAGACAAAATACCCAGACAAAAAGCAATTCCAGGTGATGGTCATCACTTCAGGGAAATCAGAGCAGGAGCTCGAAGCACCTAGTCGCATCGAAACCAGTCAAGAGCGGAGAGCAATGAATGCGCGCATGCTTGTGGTCAGCTTGAACAGCCCGCCCTGGGGCTGGGGCTGCCCACATTCCAGCCTGATCCGGGGGATCCCTCACTGAAACACTCTTCTCAGGTGAGTTCTGACCAGTTGACAATCAGAAACCGCCACACCCACTCATGTGCCCCCTGGCTCGGCACCTTTCTTAACGCGTGAGATGTCCACAGACACTCGGTGAACCAGTGAATGGATTCCTTCCCTTCAAAGCTCTTGCTCCTTAGCTGCACGCTGCTTTCTGTTCACACAGAGGCTCCTGGCCTCAGCTCTGTCGACATGTAGACCAGGAAGGTGTTACCTTCAACCTCTGCCCTCTATGCGGAGAGCACCGCCCAAGCTGAGAACTCCTGCCCTGCACTGTCTCCCTTCCCGGTAAAACTCAGGTTTTAACAAACACGCTCAGCCCCGGCTGTTGGTCCTCCAGCGCAGTTCCACCAGGCGACCAGCAGATGGCAGCAAAGACCGTCCTTCTGGTAATGCGGCCTCTGCAAACATTTCCTGGCCCTGGACGGCAGGCAGCCTCCGGCAGGATTTGTCAGCTGGTGGCAGCTGCCTAGTGTTTACACTTCTCCTGAATAAACAGAAGATGTCCCGTGTCCAAGGTCCAGGGGCACAGAAGTGGTGGGTGGCGTAGGTGATGGCAGGAAAGCAGAGGATTGTTCTGGAATTCCCAGTTCCGAGTTTCATTCCCATTGTGACCCCTGTGCCTCTGGGGCACTTAACAGGCTGCCTGTGCCTCAACTTCCTCATGCCTAACCTGCTAGGTCTATCTCCATCATACTACATGTTTCTCATGCCTCTCTCCCCCCCACAGGTCAGCTCAGTGATGCAGGCTGGCTCTGTAGTCAATGCCCCTCGGTCTTTCCAGCGTTTGTTGACCGACTGACTGGTGTGTAGAACATGTAGTAAGTACTCACTGGGAATCAACTGTGAAGACGATGTCACGATGAGGAATGATGACGTCACATAGGGTGGCATGAGAAAGACGTGCGGTGAACATGATGTAAAAATGAAGAGGCCATGTTGAGGGACGCTGTCGTACAGTTGATGATGTCACGGCGAGAGAGACAGTGACGTCCTGAAGTTGGTTTTGTTGTGGTGGTTTGGATGAGAATGCCCCCATAGACTCACATGTGTGAATACTTGGTCCTCAGTTGGTGGAGCTGTTTGGGGAAGGATTAGGCGGTGTGGACAGGTTGGAGGAGGTGTGTCACTGGGGATTGGCTTTGAGTTTTCAAAAGCCACCCCATTCCCAGGTAGTCTCTCTGCCCCAGTGCTGTGCCGTGCCCGCCCGCCTGCTGCCAAGCCCCCTCCCTGCCCTCCCATCCGCCCGCCCGCCGCCGCCAAGCCCCCTGCCATGATGGTCACAGACGCTAACCTGCAACTGTGAGCCCCAGTTTTAACCCTTTCTTTTCTAAGTTTCCTTAATCATGGTGCTTTGTCACAGCAATAGAAAAGTAACCAAGACAGTCGTAGGATGTTGACGTCACACAAGGGCAGTGATGTCATCGGTGACTGTGATGATGTCCTTTGGATGGCAATGTCATATGAAGATGGTGGCATCTCGAAGATGCAAAGTCATGATGCTGAGAACTGTGTTGCTAATATGTTAATAACACACCGACACACCGGCAACTTCTGAGCTCCTTCAGCCCGAGGCTCTCCGCCTCCAATCTCGGGGGATTCCAGTGAGTCCTCCCTGAGCACTGCCAAGCTCCGCCCACACAGAGAGCGCACTCATCCAGACCTGGAGAGGGCTGATGCCTGGCCTTCGCTGGGCACAGACACAGGGCGGACCATCCCAGGGGTAGACCGCGGTTTTGAGGGTTGATCTAACTGCCTGCAGCTGCCACCTGCTCCTCTTCCTGGGGGGTCTCTTGACAACCTGGAGAAGTGTGGGGGACGAACACTGCCCACCGGAGTGGTCTAGAGGATCTGGGATGAGTCTGCTCACAATGCCAAAGGGAGCTTCTAGACTAGAGACTCATTGCACTAGAAAACCTTTCCTGCAGAGAACTGGGCAGGACTCTTCCCAACTCCTCCTCCATTTCCGCCTCCACTCCCCTCTTACACCCCCACCCCTCCTCCACTCCCTCCTTGGTGCTGGAACCCAGAGTCTGGCTTCTCCCTGGTGCCCCCCACTGTGCCCTCCCCATCTGTGTCAGGTTGTGTGGAGCCCAGGGCAGCATCTGAGGGAGAGGCCCCAGCCCTGAGCCTGCTCACAGAAGCTGGAACCCAGAGTTGCTCTTAAGAGCAAAGTATGCCCATGTCTCTGTGAACCTTTGCACAAGTTAACTAACCTCTCTGATCCACCCAACGTTGCCTCACAAGGAAGAGAAGCTGATCCTAAGGTCGGGGCTGAGGACAAAGTGAAGCCAGAGAAGGCCCGGAGCGGGCAGAGGTCCGGAGCTCCGAGGTGGTTAGGACTGGCGTTTATTTCGGGGGACCTGGGTTCCACACTGCCTCTCCTCTAGCAGTCCACGGACACACACACATGCATACAACGCGGCAGCGGAGTGAGCAGCTCAGAGAGCAGCGGCCGAGTGGACACGGCTGGCTCTCTGGCCTCTGTCAAGGGCATTGGAGGAAGCGAAGGCTGCCGGGAGCCCCGAAAGCTCTGAGGCCTCTGGGTTGACCAAGCTCAGACAGCCTGGTCCTCCCTCTGCCTCAGGCTGAGCGCTCGTGCAGCTGCCAAGAAGGCCACCCCAGTGAGCAGCTCCGAGACAAAGCTAATCCAGCTGAGGGCCAGGGACCAGCCAAAGCGGATGTCCACCTGATCCAGCAGGGCCCGCTCCTCCAGGAGGCACGCTGCCTCTCGGAAGGCGGCTGCAGAGTATGCGATGTAGACGCTGATTCCGGTGAGGGTCACCATGGCTGCAGGGAGAGACCAGGACAGTCAGTCAGAGCCTTGGGGCCTGCCCCTCCTCCCTGCCCCTCCTCCCAGCCCTTCCTCCCTGCCCCTCCTCCCAGCCCCTCCTCCCTGCCCCTCCTCCCTGCCCCTCCTCCCTGCCCCTCCTCCCAGCCCTTCCTCCCTGCCCCTCCTCCCTGCCCCTCCTCCCAGCCCCTCCTCCCAGCCCCTCCTCCCTGCCCCTCCACTCCCCCACTCCTGTTCTCCACCTCCTCAGCTTCCTCCAACACTGAGGACATCCTGTTCTGTCACTCCCCACCTAATTCCCCCGAGACAGGGTCACTCACTGAACCTGGAGCCAAACTGGGAGTCCGCCCGGTCCTGTCTCCACTCCTGAGCTCTGGGGCTACATGTATTCCCACAACCGTGCTTGGTCTGTTCCCGGGGCTTGCAGGATCCGAACTAAGTCCTCTGCTTGCACAGCGAATGCTCTTACACCCTGAACCATGTCCTAGGCCTCTCCCTCCCTCCCTCTCTCTCTCTCTCTCTCTCTCTCTCTCTCTCTCTCTCTCTCTCTCTCTCTCTGTCTCAATACAGGGAGCCAGAGAGCAACCATCTGGGCCATAGTCCCACTTTCTCTGGCCAGCCATGTAAGCAAAAACTGCCTTGTTTGGATTTGATTGATTCAGTTTGGTTTAGTTAGGCTTGGTTTAAGTGTGGTTTGGGCTTTTGGGGGTGTGGTTTGGATTTGGGTTTGAGGGGAATGGTTTGATTTGGTATTGGTTTTATGTTTCTAAGAGTTATACTGTATGGTATTATCTGGATTTCAACTTGAGATCCTCCAGCCTCAGCCTCCTGAGTGCTGGAATGACAAGTGTGTACAACCACACCTTGGTGTGTGCCACCTCCTGATAAGTAACCTTTGTCTATATCCACCATGTGATATACATGGTTTTAACATGCGTGCATATGGTGGAGCAGCTCTAGAAGTTATTAGCACGTGTGTTGATTCACACAGCCTCCTTTTGTGGTGAAACACGTAAGTCTACCTTCTCAGCCACAAGCAAGTGCAGTGTACAGGGGTGCGTGACGCATTGTGTACTGATTGTAATCACCAGAATGGACAACAGGTCCCTGAACTTATCACTCCTGATAAACGAAGCTGAGAGCTGTTCAACCAGCATGCCCCCAGTCCCCGCCAAAGCTTCTGCTAGGGTTTTAGTCTGTCTCACTGAGGCCCTGCAGCAAAGTGAAATCATGTGCACTGTGTCCTGCCGTGGCTGGTCAGTCTGGCTTCCCACATCAGAACCACTGCTCAGCAGGGGGCAGCAAAGGCAGCAGGTGCCAGGGTCTCTCGCCCCCCACAACTCTAAGCTGGAAGCCAAGGCCGTCAACGGGAGACCGGACGGAAGTGACAGGCACAGCTCTTCAGTAAGGTGCGAGGGATGACGCCCAAGGCTGTGTCCTCCTCCCCCTTCCTTGGAACCAGGGATCTTGGGGCCTCAAGGCTGGAAACCTCTGCCCCTTCCATCTGATATCACAACGAGGAACTGAGACCCTGCCCCTAAAGAGGGCTCCTGCACAGCCCTCACCACCCACGCATCTGGACCTGGCCCCTGGGCAGGTGGAAACCTACCTCCAAAGAGAAAGAGGGTCCCAGTGAGCTGCAGGAGGAGGTGGGCTCGAAGGAGGAAGCTCAGGAACCCGGTCATCCCCCCGAACACCATCATGATCAGACTAAAAGGTAACAAGATCACAAACGTCCCGTGCATGGCTAGAGAGAAGGAGACCAGGTACAGGAAGTCACTAACAGTATTCAATAACTTCCATACATTTACCATGTACTCGCAATAATAGGAACACCACAACTACTTCTACTGATAAAAGAACTGTGGAAACTCCAGTGTGCATGTTCTGTACTGAGCATCATTGCACTTACTCTCTGTGACCCCTAGAGGGCAGTGTTGTATTATTATTATTTTCTCAGTGTAGCATCAAGGGACTGATATTCTAATGAGCATGCAAATGAACAAATAAGCCTATGAGATAAGCACCAGGGCTCCTGGAAAATTTAGTTCTCATCTAGGCTGATGATATTTGCGAGTGGGTGAGCAGGTGAACAGGCAGAAGAAATGGAGAAAGGTCCTTTCATAAACCCTGTACCCAAATTTTATCCCTGCCCCTGGCCCCACCCCCAAATTACAGGTGCCCCATAAATCCAAGGCACATGACTCATTTTATCCTGGGGGTGGATCTAATCTCATCCCACATCCCAGAAGAAACTACACACCCAAAAGCCTTTGTGATCTTAATAATAAAATGTTAATAAAATATCACACAGGGACCAGAGAGATGGTTCCGTGGTAAAAGCACCTGCCATAATCAGCCTGAATTCTGGACCCCACAAAAAGGCGGAAAGAGCACCAACTCCACGCTGTTGTCCTCAGACCTCTCCGTGTAGGCTGTGGTGCACATACCCACACACCACACACCACACACACACAAGAACAACAAGAGTTTAAAACTCTGAAATCCAGGCAGTCTCTGACCAGGATCGGGGACTCGACCATGGTGCACAAGTAGATCGGGTGGAAATCACCCTTTCCATTTTTGACCTTTCATGGGAGTGCTAGAGATTCAAACTCAGGCCCTCACTCCGTGCAGCAAGCATTTGACTCACTAAGGCAGCTCCTCGGGCCACCAGGATGTCCTCAGTTCAGCAGATGAGTAGACCGTGTCTGCTCTGAGCCCAGCTCCACGGTCCAGAGACAGACAAACAATTCACAGACAGTGCCCCCTGTGGGTGACCTGATAGACTGCATGCAGGAGTTACCATCCAGATCACAGTGCTTCTAAGAGTCACACAGTCCTCAACCACCATTACATCACCCTCCTCAAACACAGGCACACGCCAGCACTGAGGCAGCTGGGATACGTGTGTCCCTCAATTGTCTCAGGATAGGCCAAGCACAGGTTGCCACACTCCGATCCCCAAGGCTCCAGTGTCGTCCACACCACCATCTGAGAGCCCAGGAGCCATGGCTAGCTGGGATGCAGCTTTGCAAACCTGTTTTCTCATCTATTAAATAGAGAGCCAACAAATATCCCATCCTCTAAGCCTATGTGCTGAGGACCCAGCACATTAAAAAAAAAAAAAAATCACCCATCAAGGAGTTGGGGAGATGGTTCAGTCCATTAAGTGACTACTGTTCAAACACGGGGACCTGAGTCTGGGCCCTTAGCATTTAGAAAAAGTGGGGTACAGCAGCATGCATCTGTAACACCAGAGCTGGGCATGTGGAAAGATGGATTCTTGCTGCTGTTGGCCAGTCAGTGTAACTGAAAAGGTGCGCTCCAGAGAAATAGAAACTGTCTCTAAACTCTGTCTCGGCCTTTAATCCTAATGGATCTCTGTGAATTTCGAGGCCAGCCTGGTCTACAGAGTGAGTTCCAGGACAGCCAGGGCTACACAGGAAAACCCTGTCTCAAAACACCCACACAAAAATAAAATAAAATACACATAAATTTAAAAAAAAAAAAATAACAATCTCAAAAACAAAAAGTTTAAACCAGGCATTGCTGGGGGATGTCTTTCTGTATGCTGTGATTATGTGTTGCTCTGATTGGTTGATAAATAAAGCCATTTGGCTTATGGAAAGTCAGGTTATAGCTAGGTGTGAAATTGAAGAGAGGGACAGGAAGAAGAAAGACAGAGGAGAGAGACACCAGCACCTCCAGGAGAAGCAAGATGTAAAAATATCAGTAAGCCACGGCGACGTGGCAATTTACAGATTAATAGAAATGGGCCAAGTTATAAGAGCTAACTAGCAAGAAGTCTGCCATAGGCCGTGCAATTGGTAATTACTATCAAGCCTCTGAATGATTATTTTATACGGCTTTGGGACCTTGGGGCTGGGCAAGACGGGAGAAACCATCTGACTACAGGGCATTGTGGTACATGCCTATAATCTCAGCAGCTGGGAGGTAGGGACAGAAGGATCCGAAATTCAAGGTCATCCTCAGCTACATAGTTCACTCATGGCCAGTCTGGGTTATATGAGACCCTGCCAAAACAAAAAGCACCAGGAATTTATTTGCTAAGGTTGTAGAGTCAAGGTGTTCAAAATCAAGGTCCTTGTCCCACTGCAGGGGGTGGCCCTTCCTTCCTCACAGCAGCCGTTTCCGGGCAGCAGTCAGCAACACAGGGATTCATTCCTTGGCTTAGCCGGCTGCACTCCAGGTTCCAGCTCCATGTCTGCCGTCATGGGTTTTACAGCCCATCACGTCAGCTCCAGGGGACCTCACCTGGGGGTCCTCAGCTACATCTGCGGTGTTGCTTTTCCCAAATAGATCAATCTCTGGGTCTGGAGCTGAGGACATGGCGTATCTTTTCTGGATGTATTCATTTAACGTGAGGGCGTGCCATGGCGCGCATGTGGAGGTCAGAGGACACTTGGTGGAGTCGGCTCTCTCTTTCCACCTACGTGTGGCGGTGCTTTGAATGTGCACTGTCCCCCACGGGCTCTCGTGTTTGAGCTTTGTCCCCAGCTGGTGGCACTGTGGGAAGGTTGTGGAGCCTTCGGAATGTGGAGCCCTGCCAGAAGACGTTCATCCCAGAGGTCCCGTGGGCTTTGACCCCATTCCCCACTCGTCTTGGCTTCCTCGGTGTGGACGCAATGTGACCAGCCAGCCTCCTGCTCCTGCTGCCATGCTGTCGCCTGCTGCTGGGCCTTCCTCACCGTGATGAACTCCATCCCTCTGGAACTGTGAGCCAGAGCAGTCTTTGCCGTGGGTATTCTGTCGCAGAAACAGAACAGAAGCTAACGTGGGGCTTCTAGGGATGCTACTCAGGTCACAAGGCTTGTGAGGCAAGTGCTCTTCCCGCTGAGCCGCCTCTTAGACCCAGGCATATATATATATATATATGTATGTATGTATATTTGCTAGTGGCATCATTTTTTAGTATAGCATCATTTACCACACTACCATACCATCCGTGGTATACAGTAGGAGCATCATATATGCCAAAAGTAGGTGCTCAGTAGATGGTAGTATCTTTACATTATAGGTGGTTGTGTGGTATTACTATAGTACTATACTGGCCATGATTAGGACAAGTGTCTCCAAAGTTTGTCCCCGCTTGGCTCTATCACAGGGTATGGAACAGTAGGATCCGGGGACAGGAGCGAGGTCTGAAGTCCACTGGGGTGTCTTCCAAGGACATTGCAGAACCCTGGCCTCTTTCTCATCCTTACATCCTGGCAGTTTTAAGTGAGCAGTTCTGCTTGGTCATGTGTCCCCACCACAGTGTGTCACCACAGCCCCAAGTGATGGGCCCAAGGGACAGTACAGTGTGACCTTCGAAACTTTGTCTCCTGGTGAGTCGATCACATCAGGTGTTCTCATAAGGGAACGCTGACTAATCCAGCTGAGGACTGCAGCAACAGCATCATGTGGCCCAGGACGTTCTGTAACTGGCATGTTCGTTCCTTGGTGCGGCTTTATATTCTAGGCACACTGATCTTCTCTTCTTATAGGCTACGTAATTTTCCTTAACTTTATCTACACACATAAATGTCTAGTCATCCTCATTCTATGCACTGAGGCTCTTCCATTCTTTCCTTTTTATTACTTCAAACCAGCATGGCATCGCTCTTCCCAGAAATGTCACACAGATTCTAGAAGCAGAACCAACTTTTTCAATTTTTTAAACATGGGATTGGCTTTCCACAGAACCCCAGAAAGGCAGCCCTCACACCCAAGCCTCCATTCTCCCAAGGAATCCAGGCCTGCCTTCGTCAGCTTTCCATTGCTGTGGTAAAATATCTGAGAGAAAAAAAAATTAAAAAGAAGAAAGGTTGATTTGGGCTCAGAGTTCCCACGGTTTCCGTCCATGGTCACCTGGCTCCTTGGCTTTCAGGCTGGTGACAGGACAGAAATGTCATAACAGAGAGTTGTTCATCTCTGGGCAGCCGGGAAGCAGAGAGGGAGACGAGCCCACTACCCCGACTCCTCAGCCTCCTCCTCCAACCGGCTCCACAGCCTAAAGCTCATTCAGCTCCAACTCATCCACAGAGTCATCCACGGACATGGCGAGTGCCTCGTTCGGTGACGACCTCTCTGCCCTTGCCTTTCCTTGAGCTCTCCACAGACCACGAGAGGAGATTCTATATCTAAAGCATGACAGACTCCTGAGCCCCGACCGACCTCGCTCTCTCTCCACATCCCACCTTGCCTGCAGCACCACTCTGAGGAAATCATACATTATGTCCCTCCTGTGCCCAGAGCCGCTCGACACTGAGTGTTTTATGTCCTTCTCTCTCTTCCGCCCCCACACTTCCATTTTCATTTCCCACCCAGCTTCATTTTAATTTTCCACACTACTGCCGCGGCCCTGCATCCAGAACAGCAGGAAACCCGGTCGGGTGATTTTTCTCCCTAATCGTGCGGCCTCACAGAGGCCAGGCCCCAGCTCAGTCAGCCTCGGCTGCTGCGGAAAGCATTTGACCTCTGAGTCCGCCTGATCATGGTCACCTACTCTGAAGACACAGCTGAAGATGAGCCTGGACAGGTCAGGCAGGTCTCTGAGAAGCACTTTCTAGGCCACCTTCCAGAACTACAGGCCTTCTGGCTGTTTCTGAAACATACTGGTCCAATCCTGTTCCACTTGCTCTTCCTCTCAGTCTCCTCTCTGAGGCAGAGTAGCCTGAAACTCTGGTCGGTCTCACACACATGTGTGTGATACATGCATGTGCCTGTGTGTGTTTACATGTTCCTGAGTGTGCAGGTCTGAGTGTGCTTGTGTGATGTGCATGTAGAGGCCAGAGGTCAACTTCAGGTGTCGTTTCTAAGGACGGCACTCAGTTTGGCTGGACAGAGAACCCCAGGGATCCACCTGTTGCCTAGCTGCCCACTAGCACGGGGGGGGGGGAAGATGAGGGGGGTTATGAATTTTGTTTTGCTTTTGGCTGTGGTTTGATTGGGTTTTGTAGGTTCTGGGTGTGAAACTGGGGTCCTCATGCTTTCAAGCACTTTACCAACGGCGCCAGCTCCCAGGTCCTCTGGTCTTCTTGTACACACATTGAACTGAAATGTGACTCAGCATAGCATCATTCCAACAGAAGAGAAGTAAACTGCCAGGGTTCAAGTCCCAGATCGGCCAGCTACTGTGCAAACATAAGTAACTCACCTACCCTCTCTGTGCCATACGCTTCCTCACCTACAAAGCTGGGTGTGATAATATGTATAATATTGACCCCTCATGGGCTGTTGTGGAAATTTAAAAAGTTGATACGTGTGAAGACGACAGAGCAGTGCTTGGCCCACAGCGTCTGTCTCATGGTCTTCAATGCCAGACAGACAGACAAACACTAGGAGGGAAGTAAATGTACGCTAAATATACCAGGAGGTCAGGCAGGGAGATGGCCCAGGGGTGAAATGCCTGATACGCAAGTGTGAGGACTCAAGTTCAAAACCCAGCGTCCATGCCAAGGCCAGGTGCAGCAGTGCCCATTTGTAACCCTACAGGTTGGGCAAGGAGGGCAATCTGGTCATGGGAACTCACTGCCAGATGTCTAGCTGAAACAGGAAGCTCCAGGTTCAGCAAGAGACCCTGTCTCAAAAAACAGGGTGTAAAATGATACAGAAAGACACAACATTAACCTCTTACCTACACATGTGTATGCCTGGCATGTACACCTTCACACACCACACACACACACACACACACACACACACACACACACACACGCGCGCACACACACACACACACACACCACATGCACATACAAAAAACTTCTTTTTAAAAACTTTATTATGTGTGCGTATATGTTGGAGAGATGATGTGTGTCGTTTCATGCATGTAGAGCTCAGAGGACAACTTTATGGAGTCGATTCTCTCTTATCGTGTTTGCACAGGGTTCCAAGGACAAAACTCAAATCCTCAGACTTGCACGGCAAGTCTTTACCCACTGAGCCATTTTGCCATCCCTCAGAAATCTCTACAAATAAATAAGTTTCCAAGTGGGAAGCTAGAGGCTCAGGGATGTAATAAAGATGTAAGCATTCATTGAACTCCTACTGTATACAGATCCTATCCCTGGATCTTTGCACATAGAATCTCATTTCCTCCCAGAAGAGCCCACTTACGGTCACAGGTGACTGCTAAGAATTCACACAGGTGGGTAAGTTGCAGTCACAAAACCCTACTCCTGTCCATTGTCTTTAAGGGGCTGATGCCATTTCTGCCCCTTTAATAAGAGTGTCCATAAGGGCCAGAGTGGTAGCACACGCCATTAATCCCTGTGCCCAGAAGGCAGAGGCAGAATTCGAGGCAAGCCTAGTCAACAGATTGAGTTCCAGAACAGCCTCGGAGAGGGGGAAAAAATAAAGAAAAGAAAAGGAATAGTTACGTGGTCCAACCTGGCCAGTCAGCACATGGTGTCTTTTAGCTTCAGTTAATTGGCGCAACACAAAGGCCTATGATCCAATCTGGTCCAATGGGATAGCCCCTCCCTTCTGGACTGCAAGATTCAGCCCAAACACACCCCCATCCAAAGCAAAGTGCACAGAGGGAAAAAAAGGGACAGAGCCCCAGGGATCCCAACACACTAGACCTCCTCAAAAATGTGGGCCAGCCATTCCTCCTCCTCTTTAAGTTGGCATAATTGGTGTTTTTGTCATTTGCCACCAAAAGATTCCTGGCTTACACCCTTAGTCCACTGGTTGTCCACCACAGCTCTTGAAGAGTGCTAAGTGATAACTTCCTTGCCACAAAAAGCACTTTCCTAGAGCGAATCTGGAAGCCAAATAAATACTCAAGCCAGGGTATCAAGCCGGCTGCTGAGGGACGCGCCCCCTGGATGCTGAACTGGTTGGTTTTCATCTGAGAAGAGAGTCTTAATGAGGATTTATCTAGACCTGGTTGGCTTGTGGACATGTCTGGGGGCGGGTGTTGTCTTAATTGTTGGTTGAGGTGGGGAGACCCACCCTAAATGTGGAAGGCATTATTTCATGCACTGGGCCCTGACTATATAGAACAGTGGTTCTCAGCCTTCCTAACACTGCAGCCTTTTAATACAGTTCCTTGTGTTGTGGTGACCACCAGCCATAAAATTATTTTCATTGCTACTTCATAAATGTAAATTTGCTACTTTTATGAATCATAGTGTAAATATCTGTGTTTTCCAATGGTCTTAGGTGACCCCTGTGAAAGGGCCATTCCACCCCCTCAAAGGGTCTCAACCCTCAGGTTAAGGAATGCTTATATAAAAGTAGAGACCACTAGCTGAGTACTAGCAAGCAAGCAAAAATCCATGCATCCCTTTTGCTCTTGAGTGTGGACACAATGCTCTAAGTCCCTGCCTTGACTTCCTCACAACCAGGACTGTAAACTGGAATTGTGTGCCAAGCAAATTCTTTCTCCCCTAAGTTGCTCTTTGTCGGGGTGTTTGCTACAGCAGCAGAAACGGAGCTCGAACAGATGGCTTCCTCTGTCCCTGGCCGGAAGAGGTGAGGAGTGGGGACATCTGCTCACTCCTCCCCAGATGGCCCGATGGAATCATGAGGCCGTGGTGATGGGGTATGCCTGACCACTCTGCCTGCCGGGCTCAGAATACACTACAGTGGTCTCTCGGCAGGCTTGAGTTTTCTGTCCACCACGCCCACCAGGATCAGCTCAGGGGCCGACTCAGGACAACTCTGTTGTCAGCCTGTCTCTCTGGCCAATACAAAGGATCTTCAAATGACTAGAACATCTTTACATCATAAAGAGCTTGGACTAAACACAAAATTCATTTATAGGAGAAAACCAATTCTGAGAAAAAGCTCTCTCTGGAGGTGATTTGCAATGAGTGCACAGTCCAAAGGGGCAGCTTGTCCTCATTCCTGATACAGTGGGAATCACAGCAGCTCCGGCACTTGGTATATGTAACCAAGCACTCGCCACCCTGGGCTTATTAAAGATACCTCTCAAATTCCGTCCTTACCTTGAGATTAAAAGGCCATCAAGATGGCTGGGGGGCGGGGGGTGTAAAGTGCTCACCATGCAAGCCTGCTGGCTTGCACTCGATCCCCAGAACCCACATAAAGGCAGAAAGAGAGAACAGTTCATGAAGTTGTTCTCTGACCTACACACAGACAATAATAATAAACAATTTTAAAAGCGCTCTGTGTAAGAAGGAGGTTAAACAAAAAAAGATTAGAAAGAAGATGGCTGGTGCCCTCAACACGAGGGAGCTGATCCCAGACAGATGGAGGAAATGCCCAAGGTCACACGTACATACGGCTGGTGTGGAGCTGTGGATACATTGACATCAGAGGTCGAGGGCCAAGGAAACTGCTGAGTGAGACTTCCGCCTGTTTCTCAGAGTCAGGGAACAAGTAGGGCTGTGACTGTAACAAGTTCAAAGGAACACCAGCCCAGTGTCAACCACCTCTAGCTGTTGGTTCACCTAGAAGCAGGAGAAGGTGGCTGAATGACAGCATCCAGCTTGGCGAGGAGTCTAAAGGTAGAGAGTCTGCACGGGGCTGTAGGGGGAAAGCGGACGATTGCTGACAGCTCGCCTGTCAAGCCCTTCTTTGAGACAACATGTTGCCCAACTCACACAACAGCTACAAAGCAAATGAGGTCCTAAGCGATGCTCATTTTGCCCATGCAATGTCTGGGTTTATCATGATTGTTACTATTTTCTCCCTCCGAGCTGGGGATAGAACCCAGGACCTTGCACATGCTGGGCAAGTCACTGAGCTATACCTCCAGACCTCTTTAAACTATTAATTTAGTTTAAGTCACCAGGCTAACACTGAACTCGCACTGGAGCTCAGCAGTCTTCCGTCTTCCTGCCTTGGCCTCCTGGTGGTTCGTGCATTTTTGTTCTCATTTTGGGGATCCTGACAGCACCCTTAATGGTTTGGACAACTCCTTTTGGTCACTATGGAAATGAGTGAAAGGCAAAAAAATCGACCCTGGGATCAAGAGGGCCAGAGAACCAAGTTAGGTCTGGACCCTTCTCTCTGATACAAGAATTCTAGATGATTCTTGAAGCAGTGCTCAGACAGCAGCCAAAGTACTGCTCAATGCCACTGGAGTACCTCAAGTACAGATCACCTACACCCTCCTCAGCCCCAACACAGGGGCGGCCTCAGGAAGCTGCTGGCATTGGGAACTTACACAGAGGTGTGCTGGAGCTGGCTGACGGGCAGCTGACAAGAGCCAGGGAAGGCTTGGGGAATTTTGCGAGCCAGGTAATGTTGTGCTGGCAATTTAAAACTGGTCACAGCGGAAATATTTACACCACAGAAATGGGCTAATACCATGAATCAAGGGCTTTTAATTTTTTTTCCAGGAGTTATTTGTTAAATATTTTCCAGCATGCTATGGACTTGGGAGAAACAGTTCTGATCCATTCATCTATCTGTACATCCATCCATCCACTCATCCATTCATTCACTCATTCCTTCACCCATCTAGTTGTTCACTAATGCAGCCATTCGCTCACTCACTCATCCATCTGTCTAGTCATTCACTCATCCAGTCATTCATTCAACCTTTCATCCATTCATTCACAGGCCCAGCGACTCATTCATGTATATTGGATGTATAACATGTAATTTTGACCCATAATGTAGCTTGCATTCACTCTTGTAGACTTTTGCTTTGTGATCTGCTGTGTTCCAGGTTCTGTGCTCAGTGCTGACAATTCAACAGTGGGAAGGAGAGCTATAACCCCTTGCCTTTGTGGACTTCACAGACTAATGAGAGAGTCAGATTCTACACCCAAAAGAGCATAATGACCTTTACAATGAGAAGGAGATTAGCCAAGCTAAGCTGGTAGGTGGAGGCAGAGACACAGAAGAGGAAACAGCATGAGCGGAGTCCTATGGCAGGAGGAGGCCTGGGGCGCAGAGGGAAGTGCTGGGGAAGAAAGGAGAGGAGAGGGAGCTACTGTCGCTTCCTAAGCCTCGGGCTGTGTGCCCAAGGCCCCCCACATCCAAGGCCTGCGGGTTTCCACCCTCAGTTCCTCCTCAGATCCCCTCCATGGGACCCTTCCTGGACTCA
The DNA here is from genome assembly GCF_004664715.2 of Peromyscus leucopus. Classification (NCBI taxonomy): domain Eukaryota; kingdom Metazoa; phylum Chordata; class Mammalia; order Rodentia; family Cricetidae; genus Peromyscus; species Peromyscus leucopus. The sequence goes on from NC_051086.1 coordinate 23,418,549, forward strand.
GTTTCCAAGTGAAAGCCAAAAATGGAGGCGATGTTCAGGCCTGGTGCTACAGGCCTATAATCCCAGCCACTCAGGCTGAGGGCAGGAGCATTGCAAGTCCAAGGCCCGACAGAGCTACAGAGTATGCTCAAGGCCAGGCTGAAAAACAGTGGGACTGTTTAAACAAAAACTAAAAAGAAGGAAAGAGGTCTAGGGATAGCGTTGGGTGGTAGAGCATTTGCCGGGTGTGAGCACGGCCCTGGATCTCGTGCCCAGTACTGAAGTGGGTGAAGAGAAGATGGAAGTACCAGCTTCACAGGGTGGATGTGAGAAGCAACTAAAGACAATGATGAGAAGCTCTTGGTTGGGTGTCTGCACGACTCTAAGTTTCAAAGGATGAAATTGCTCCTTTGTTTCCTTCCTTCCACAAGTGCCCTTGGGCCCTTTCCTCTCTTCTCTACGGAGGGTTAGGCCCTGGGGGAGGTGCTGGGAAAGCCTGACGCCAGCAAGGCACACGCAGTGGCCCTTCAGACTCTTCTCCACCTCCTAAGCACCTGCCTTGAAGCACCCCACACCCTCTCTACTGACAAGCTGGCCCTCGGTTTATGAGACAAGACCTCTCATTCGGCCTTCAGCTCCAAAGATGTTCAGACACCGGTGTGGGCTCCCCTACCGCCTTTCGTGATGATTGCCACTCAAATGCAATTGCTCATGTAGTGAGGGCCTCTCCGCAGCGAGTCTATAAGGGCCTAGAGGGCATTGCTTTGATTTGAGTTCTCAGTCACCAAGTTGCTTGGTGCACAGGACTGTCGATTAGTTGGAAGAACTCTACACACATTCTAGGTAGAGCAAGAGCGGCCCCGCCCCTGATGTAGCCCCAGTCTTGTCTCAGGCCTGGTGGTCAAAAGCCACCACCCACCACCATCACAACCACTGCAGTTCAGGAACCCAAGTTCCTCCATCCATCCACTACCCCCAGACTTACTGAGAAGCTGTCGGCTTGAGTCGCTGACCGTCACATTCTCCTGCCAGAAGGGGTTCATCAGCGGCGTGCAGGAGCTCTGGACTGATGGAAGGGAGGAGTTCACGGGCAGGACCCTGGCATTTTTCCCCACAAAGCCTCCCTAGATGTCTCCCACCCAAGACAGCAAACGGAGCGTTGTGCACTTGTGAGCCTAGCTGGGCCCGGCCAGGAGCACTTGTGCAGGCCATCCGCTCTGTCCACCCTCCCCGCACCCCTAAGTGAGAGAGGAGCATGAGCCAAGCAACAGGTCCCAGGCTTGCAGGTACAGCACCATGGAGCGAACGCGGACACCTGGGGAGGACCCTTACCCCGGCAAGTCCGCCAGAGACCGGAGTGGGAGCTCAGAGGCTCTAGCTGGCTGTGGTTGGCGGGTCCCCGGTCCTGCGCCCCCGAGCTGTTCCTCTCCAGCCTCTCGGTGTCGATGATGTACCAGAAGTCGGTGCCGATGGCGACTGCCAGCAGCACGAAACTGATAGCCCCACTCAGTGCCGCGGCGCCCGCCAGAGCGCCCAGGCGCACCCGCATCTCCCAGCGTAGGGCCCCTGGGCGCAGGCTCCTGCCCACGCTCCCCGTCTGTTCGCTGCACCCCAGGTTCTCCAGCGTGGATCTGGAACGTGGCTCAAACTCTGGCTCCACCACCCTCACCTGAGCGATCACACTCGCACGTGCTCCAGCTCGGACCCACGATCTCGGGGCTTCCTGTCCTCTCTGACCTCCTCCCTGGTGCCTTCCGACCCTCCCCGAGCACCGGTCCCAGACCCGCGCCGTCGCTGCCTCCTCACTCAGCTCCACCCTGTGCCTGGTGCGCAGTCCCAGCGCCTTCCTCCTTCTAGCCCAGCACTTTTCTCCCCAGACCCCACTACTGCCCCCACTTCCTAGCCTCACTCTCCGTGAACTCCCCAGCAGCTCGCCGCCACTTCGGCCTCAGCCCTCCTTGCTCTCCCCACACCTCTGCTTTGACCCCCCACTGCAGCCTGGGTCTACCTTCACTTCCCACAGCTCTGGTTCAGGGCCAGTGCCCTAAAACCTCAGGAAGACTGGCTCCCAAGGCAAGCAGGCAGACTGAGGGAGGGGCCGAGGGGGCGGTGCTGGAGAGAGGGCGGACTTCAGACACTGGAGTGAGAGAGGGGGCAACACTCTCTAGTCTGAGGGTACAGATTCTCCTGCAATGCCTTCTCCTGAAACGATTTTGATTCCAAAACCCACCTTCAAGTAATTTTTATAAACTGGCTACAAAGGAAAAAGGCGGATTTGGGTTTTTTGTGTGTGTATATATATATATATATATATATATATATATATATATATATATATATATATATATATATATTCTTTGAAGTAGGGAAGGCCAGGTTCTGTGAATCTATTTTCTTTGTCACCAAAGTCTTCATCATCACAGCCACCACCTCCCTCACCCCCACCCCACCACCGCCATTACCACTACCACCACCTTCACCATCTCTACCATTGCTCTCACCCCATAATCATTTTCTCTACCATCTCCACCTTCACCCCCACCACCACCAACCATCCCCACCCTCACCCCACCACCATCACCAACAACCATCCCTACCCTCACCCCACCACCATCCCAACAACCATCCCCACCCTCACCCCACCACCATCCCAACAACCATCCCCACCCTAACCTCACCCCACCATCCAACAACCATCCCCACCCTAACCTCACCCCACCATCCAACAACCATCCCCACCCTAACCTCACCCCACCATCCCAACAACCATCCCCACCCTAACCTCACCCCACCATCCAACAACCATCCCCCCCACCACCTCAACCATCACCCCACCCACCATCACCAACAACCATCCCCACCCTCACCCCACCATCCCAACAACCATCCCCACCCTCACCCCACCATCACCAACAACCATCCCCACCCTCACCCCACCATCACCAACAACCATCCCCACCCTCACCCCACCATCCCAACAACCATCCCCACCCTCACCCCACCATCCCAACAACCATCCCCACCCTCACCCCACCATCCCACCATCCCCCCCACCCCACCATCACCAACAACCATCCCCACCCTCACCCCACCATCCCAACAACCATCCCCACCCTCACCCACCATCCCAACAACCATCCCCACCCTCACCCCACCAACCAACAACCATCCCACCCTCACCCCACCATCCCAACAACCATCCCCACCCTCACTCCACCATCCCAACAACCATCCCCACCCTCACCCCACCACCATCACCAACAACCATCCCCACCCTCACCCCACCATCCCAACAACCATCCCCACCCCTCACCCCCACCATCCCCAACAACCATCCCCACCCTAACCTCACCCCACCATCCCAACAACCATCCCCACCCTCACCCCACCATCCCAACAACCATCCCCACCCTCACCCCACCATCCCAACAACCATTCCCACCCTCACCCCACCACCATCACCAACAACCATCCCCACCCTAACCTCACCCCACCATCCCAACAACCATCCCCACCCTCACCCCACCATCACCAACAACCATCCCCACCCTCACCCCACCATCACCAACAAGTCTCATCACCACCGTTACCGGAGGCAGACAAACCTCATTACCATTCTCTTTACCATCATCAGCATTCTTAACAACCCTACCATGTTCTTAACCAGCATAAACCTTCCATTCCTTCAAGAAAGACTTGCAACACCAGTGCATCTAAAACAAGGGCCCAGGTTGAGAAGGAAGGCATAAGCAGCCCAAACACAACCTAGACTTCCCAGTCCTTCTCATGCAAGACACCGGAGAAAATACTCACGTGTGTGGCATATGGCAGTGAAGGAAGCAGATTCTAAGAGCCAGACCTAGCCTGCCTTGGAGGCTGCAGCTCTCAGCCGCCCTCAGGCTGCCCTCATGGCTGAGGGGTCAAACCCTTGGTACTGCTGCGATACATTCTTAAAGAACATCATGCTAACGTCCAAAAGTCAAGCCCAGGATTATTAAAGTGTGCTTAGAACATCCCGAGGGATGGTGGGAGGGTGAGTAACCATAGGGAGGTCTCAGTCTCTGAGGAAGTGACATTGATCCTGAGACATGGACGAGACACCAGCCCATCATGCTATAGAAGTGTGTCAGCTTGGGTACATTCCAGAGACGCTGAAAGAATCGGTGAGAGAAAGAGGCACAGAAGAGGGAGGTGGGGGGTGGAGGGCAATGGTGTACAGCTCTGCAGGTTCATGAGGGCGACTTGGGGTTTCAGAGCACCCAGGATGGAAAATTTAAATCCCTGGACAGTTTAAAGCAGGAAACTGAAATGTTCTAACTTACATGGTGGGGGCCCCCAAACCCTCAGTCTCTGTGCTATTAGTGTATAGCGCTGAATGGCAAGAAGCAGGAACAGCTGAGGAGATGAGGGAGCAGGAGAGGTGGGTCAGCAGGTGAGAGCCATGCTGTACAAGCTTGAGGATCTGAGTTCAAATCCCCAGAATGCACATTAAAACCAGATGCAGTCACATGCACTTGTAACCCCAGCTTAGGGTGGGAAGGTCAAAGGTGAAAGGATCGCCAGGGCTTGCCCATCTCCAGGGCTTGTGAATCTCCAAGGCTTGCTGATCGCTAGGGCTTGCTGATCATCAGCCTCGCTCCAGATTTAGAGAGAACCCAGCCTAAAAACAACAAAGCAGTGTACACCTGAAATCCCTGCCCCCCCATCTCCATGGCATGTAGAAGAATGTGCACAAACACATACATGTACACATACAACACAAAAAAAAATTTAAGAGGAGTTGGGAAGACATACTAGAAGAAGCGAGGGATCCTGTGACTTGGGCTAGGCTAGTAACATGGTGAACAAGGAAGTGTATGTTGTATTTTACATTGAAAGGTTAGAATTGATCAGGACAGCGTTAATGTGGAGAATTATGCTGTCATTGCTTTTCTCATTCCCAAAGCCTTCTTAACCTTCATCCTTCTCACCCTCATCTTCATCCTCAGCAGCATCAGCGTGCTGAAGCCGTAATTCAATCCTCAATGTCTCTTGCCCTTGGTTGGCGTTGTAAAAGTCACTGACTCTGGAAGTCGCACAGCTGGACACTGTATTTCTAGTCTCCCCCCGGCTTTGCTGTAAAGGACACTTCTGACTAAGGCCACCTGATGAGTCCAACACTGCTCCTCAACATAGGTTATCTCTCCGGTCCTCTGAGGCAAGTGGCTTTTCTCTGTGTTCCCTGGTCCTCCGGGAGGGGCGGGGGAAACCTCTTTCTATCTTTTCCCATGCCCTGAATCAAAGACACTTTTTGTACTCCAAGCTATCACAGCAGAATGAACTGTCCTTGGGAGGACATCAGTCATAAGACCTTTTAATCGGTTGCTTTTCTTCATATTTACAGAACCCAGAACACAACACAACTTGTAGATAGCAGCAGCCCACAAATTAGAAAAATAGGCCCCTCCCCTGAAATTTGTAACCACCCTGCAATTTATGATCAGACCATTGCCTGCCTATCTGACACATCTCCCCACAGCTCCCTACACGAGCCTCCTGACCACCAGCAACCCCGACTAAAGAGGTGGTCTTAGTTGCACAGATCGTTATTCTTGTGACAGCAGCTTATCCTTGTGAACTTGGATACATAGTTGCAAGCTAATGGAGCTATCAACTGCAAAATGGCATCTTCTTATTCTGCAAACTATTTTTCCAGAATCCTCTCTGTCACCACTGGTGTGTGTGTGTGTGTGTGTGTGTGTGTGTGTGTGTGTGTGTGTGTGTATGCTCACCTATGAATGTACATGTACATGTAAAGGTCCTCTCTCAATGAATCTGAACATCACCATTTAAGCTAGACTGCCTGGCCAGTGAGTCCCAGAGACCCACCTGTCTCTGCTCCCCATGCAGCCCTGGGGTTACAGGTGTGCTCCACCATGCCCAGGGTTTGCATGGGTGTAAAGGGATTCAAAATAGGTCCTTACACAATAGCACTCTACGCACTAAGCCATATTCCCACCCCCAGCTTTGTTTGCTTCTAAACTCGGCCACACAGTTACCATCATTTTCATTAGAGACATCACCAGGCAGGAGATCAGGAGTTCAAGGACAGCTTCCAACATAAAGGGAGTTCAAGGCTGGCCTGGGTTATATGAAACCCTATCTCAACACACCAATTACTCACAAAATAATATATTTGAGATACACTTTTAAAATATGTTGTGTTGGCGGCCGGTGGTGGCGCACACCTTTGATCCCAGCATTCAGGAGGCAAAGCCAGGCAGATCTCTATGAGTTCAAGGCCAGCCTGGTCTACAGAGCAAGATCCAGGACAGACACCAATACTACATAGAGAAACCCTGTCTCGAAAAAAACCAAACAACAAAAAAAGTGTTGTGTTGTTTGTCTGAAGTTTGAACTTAATTAGTTATTCTGCATTTTACATGATGAACCCAGTTGACTCCAGTAAGAAAACCAAGACACATATACCAGAGGTGACAACATGGACAGTCAGGGGTCAAGCCACTAGGGAACCCCATGTCTAGCATGGGCGTGTCGCCTGGTGGGTGTCCACGCTCCTCACCTGCAGAAAACACTCTTGAAGGTTTCTCTGCAAAGATAATTTTGAAGGCTTTGAAAAATCCCTTTTCCCCTGAGGATTTTAACATCATCTAGCTGAACCGTGCCCAGTCACTCTGAAAGGAACAGTCAGTGATGTTCTTAATAACACTGAGGTGTGTGTTGGAGTGGGTCATATCAAATGCCGTATAGCATCATGATTCAGCCAGTCAACCGCAGAGCCCTGATCAAACATGCTGACTCCTGACAGAGGAGCCAAATACCGGTACCAGGCACCCTGCTGGTCAGGGATGGAGCACTGGAGAGCAGTGCCCAGCATGGACTCCAGAAGCTGGTCTGTGTCTTAAATCAGCATCCAACAGGCTGTGTGAGCACTGAGAACTTGGTTCCCTGAGCCCTGGTTTCCTCACCAACCCAGAAGGACAACACAGAGAGGAAATGACCTGCTGTGGGTGAAGGTCCTGTGTGGCGCTTTCTACCGGTGACATCACAGTATGTGGGGTGCACCACTAACAGTGGACCCGGGAGATGCTTTAATAGGAAGGGGAGGATGTCAGGACAGACACTGTGATGGCTAACAGTGATTATCAACTTGTCTAGATCTGGAATCGGCTAAGAAACACTTGTGAATGGGTCTGTGAGGGCACTTAGGGGAGGGTTAGCTGAGGGGAAGGAATGGGGTAGCCCCGCCCAGCTGTGAGAGCAAATGTAAAGAGGAAAAGAGATCTGAGCAAAAAACAGTGCCCTACCTGCCTGGCTGGGCTTCCTCTGGTGAGGCTGCTGCTGCTGCTGCTGCAGTCACATTACCATTATTCACTGACATCAGAACCCAGCTTCAAGGTATCTCCAGGCCCCTCACTGCTAGATTGGGATTGTTGAGACATGCTTTGTGGAACTGAGCTGTTACTGGATTCTCAGTCTCTCTGGTGTAGAAGATGGGATTGTTAATCTACCCAGCCCGTACCAAGTAAGACAATTTAATAAGTCCCCTCATGTGATATACATTCCTTCTGCCAGGTCTTCCTGCTAGAGAATCCTATGTCCATCACAGAGAAGTTGGTCTTTCAACATGAAGCCCGGAGCATCACCAAAAATCATATGTTTGAGTCAACAGGACTCATGCCTGGCTGTTCTCCTTCTTGCTTACCAGCACATGAACTTGAGTAGATCACTTTTCTGGTAGCCTCAGTTTACCTATCTGTAAAGTTCTGGTTGGCAGCATCCCTCCAATCACAGGGCCCTCTTCCTGGTGTCCAGCCTTTGTATGAGGTCACCTGACCCTGTGACCTCATCTGAACTCATTAGAGTCGAAAGTGTTGTTGCCATGGTTGTGTTCTGGGGTTCTGGAGCCTGTGAATTTGGGAAGAACACTAGTCAAGCAAGCACACATGCCAGACCTGATCTGCAGGGACTCCGGCCAGCTGTAGCTCTCTTGATCCAAGGAGCTGCTGAGGCAGAAATGGTCATGGCTTGTGGCTTAGTTACTCTCCCCTGCTCCCGTGAGTCTGCAGCTTGCTAACCCCCTCGTCCAGAATAAGAAGGTTCCTTTGAGTTTCCTCCATCTGGAAAGTCTGCCTGTTCGTAAGGAGATGAACACGGGCATGCACCTCTAATGACAACTAAACCCCTGGACTTGATAGACAAGGTCTCCCTGCCCAGTGCTCTCTCCTAGCACGACCTTGGAGTGCCTTTCACTTGGTGGGGGGTGAGGGAGGGGGTGGCAGGACCAGAGCACATGGGCAACTCCAATCCTGGCTCGTTCCTCCAGCATCACAACACAGTCTTTGAGCTTCCTGGACTTATGAAAGTCTTTCTCATCTATGGGCCTTTAAACCACTGACTCCTTAGACTGCAGTGTTCTTGAAATGTCTGGCTCCACTACCACCTGGTGGAGCCAAACACTCCAGAGGTAGAATGATGTGCGGTCGGGGAAGCTGGCAACAAGCCAGCAAGTGAGACGCTTCCGATCCCTGTTCATCTTACAGCCAGGCATGGTAGTGTGTGCCCATAATCCCAGGGTTAGAGAGGAAGAAGCAAGAGGATCAGGAGTTCAAGATTATCCTCATCTATATAGCAAGTTGGAGACCACATAACGCTCTCCCTTAAATAAATTTAAAAAAAAAAAAATGGAGATACAGTGTAGCTGGTCAAGTGCTTGCCTGGCAAGTGTGAAGGCTTGAATTCAATCCCCAGAAGTAACAAGGGAAAAACAAAATAAAAAAGTGGAGATGTGTGCTTGTAATCCCAGTCCTGGGGAGGCCAGACAAGTGGATCCTGGGGCTCCATGGCCTAATCTGCCTGTTCCAGGCCAATGAGAGACCCTGTCAAAAGAAAAGATAGATGGTGCCTGAGAAAAGACATCCAAAGAAGTCCTCTAGTCAGTGCACATCTGTGCACATACACTCACCCATACTTAATCTGCACACACACCTCACACACACACACACACACACACACACACACACAAAACACACACACACAAAACACAAAGGCCCCTTGCCTTGGGTTTGCAAGTATAAGGCTCTTACAGGCATTTAGGGGACAGGAAAGACCAGATAGGCACATGCCAGGGAAGTTATTCATTCTGGTGTGTAGATGTAACCAATCGTCTTATTAAAATAAGAAACAGAGAGCCAATGTAAAAGAGAAAGCCGAGAGGTCTCAGAGCTAAAATCTTACCTCCTGCAGTGCTCCTAGCTTCCCCGGGAGAGAACTACTTCCTGTTTGTCTGTCTTTAAATAGTCTTTCTGTTCTGCCTTCTCATTGGTTGTAAACCCAAACACATGACTGCCTTGTCACTGCCTGTAAGTACCGCCCTCCAGGTCTTAAAGGCGTATGTCTCCAATACTGGCTGTATCCCTGAACACACAGAAATCTACCTAGCTCTTCTAACCACCACGCTCTTGCTATGGCTCTAATAGCTCTGACCCCAGGGCAACTTTATTTATTAACATACAATTAAAATCACATTTCAGTACAAATAAAATATCACCATACTGGTGGCCTCTTCTTCTGACATGGCTCCTATAAATATAAGGAAAAGTAACTAAGATCAATCTGGTGGTGCAGGCCTGTCATCCCAACTGTGCTGGAGGCTGAGCCAAGATCATAAGTTCAAGGCCAGCGTGGGCAACTTAGCAAGAGCCTGTCTCAATTTTTGTTTTAAGTAGAGGAAGTTGGAAAGTAAACATTAACCTAGCTTGTGTGGAACCTCAGGTCAACTACTAACGCTGCAAAAAAATAAAAAATAAAAATAAAGAGGAAGGAAAGAAGATAAAAGTCATTAATTAGAAAACCTGTGACTCCTGAATTTTTAGTTGTTGGTTTTTTGTTTTGTTTTGTTTTGTTTTGTTTTGTTTTGTTTTGTTTTGTTTTCAAGAACAAATGATTCTGCCCTTAATTCTTAGGAAACAGGTATTTTTCCCCGGAAGACAGATGATGAGAAGCAGTTGCTCTTCCCTGGAGGATGGAGGAGCTGATGAAAAGAACTTGCCCTGGAGAACCAGGAAAGAGGATGGTCTGTGGAACACGGAGCAGGGAAGGGTTTGCTTTTTAGTTGTTTGGCTAACTAGTTGGTTGGATCAAGAGTTCAAGGTCATCATCAGCTACAGAGAGCTTGAGGGAGGCCTGCCTGGTGTGAATGAGACCCTGCCTCAAAAAACATAATCAATTAATCAATCAATCAGAAGAGGGGGCTTTTGTCTAGCTAGAATATTAATGTAATTTTAGGAAGTACGGTGGCCATTTTGCAACCGTTAGAACAAACCATCATTCAATTGGCAAAACAGAAAACACCATTGAAGAGCTACCCCACCCTTGAAATACCCACCCCAAAATTCCATTAGAGCATTAAAAAAGCCCCTTATCTTAGGGTGTCTGGTACTTACAGCTGGATGCACCGTGAATTGATCAGACAGGGATGACATTGATCTTATCCAGTTCATAACATTGGCTTTTAGGCTTGTCCACAACACACTGTAGATGTTTGATAAAGATTTGTTGACTTAGGAAATGAATAAATGAACTCTGCACACACACACACCCAGAGAAAGGCCTCTTACTGAAAGCATAGTGCCTACTTTATGTGGTAAACCCATCAGAAGCTAACTGAGGCTTCTAAGAGTTATAGCCAGGATGTCTACATGGTTATTAAGATTGCCACACTCTGTGTGCCTGAGGTCATGATGTGCTGCTGGCCAGCTGGACTCTGAAGTCCTGAACCCACACATAGCTGTTTCAGCTTGAGCCTTCCCTATCCATTAGAGACTCCAGAGAAGACACTGTCCATGAACTGTATGATGTAATCACCTTGGAATAAAAAGGGATCGTGGACCTACATCCCATTTTCCCATCACATGCCTGTTGTAATGCCAGGAAACAAGGCTGGAGCTACTTTCTCTCCATTCCAGAGGCTTTCCCAAATTGAATGGTCCAGAAAAAGATGCTGGCAGATGACACAGACAGATGGGAGGAGCTCAGAGTAGACCCAGAACCAGTTGCCTCTTTGAGCCTTTGTTTACTCATCTGTAAGAAGAGCTTTAAAAGAGTCCTCTTCTAGAAATTCATGCCAGCAGCGTGTGTGTGTGTGTGTGTGTGTGTGTGTGTGTGTGTGTGTGTGTGTATGTGTGTGTGTGTGTGTGTGTGTGTGTGTGTGTTCATGAGTACAGGGTTAATATAGGTGTACATATGTCACGGCACATGTGAGGAGGGCAGAGGACGACCTCAAACATCAATCCACCTTGCACCTTGTTTGAGACAGGGCCTCTTGCTATTCATCACAGCATAGGCCAGATGCACTCACCAGCCCTGGAGTTTCTGAGATTCTCATCTCTGGCCCCCATCTCTCCATGGTAACATTGGAATTACAGATGGTGTTCGTACATCCAGCTTTCCCTGGGTTCTGGGGAATCTGAACTCTGGTGCTTTTATTTGCTTATCACGTAGCTTATCTATTGAGCATTACCTCCCCCACCACCACCCCCGCCCTGCTCCACAACAGCTAGTCAATGTGCTGGAACATTACAATGTGGCAGGCACCTCCAGGGAATCTCCCTTATGAATCGTTACATCAATCTTATGAAAAAAATTCCACTAATACAAGTCCATTACAGGTGAGAACACTAGGGCTCAGAGAGGTTGACAAGTGGATGGACATCACACAGCGCTCAAGTAAAGGAGGCAGGATGCAGACAAGAGTCTGTCTAAACCTAGAGGCACACCTGGAATGTTGAGCTGGCTCCATGCCTTTGTATTCCAGTAGCATCAAGTCAGACTAATATGTAAGAGCTGATCAGTCAACACAGAGTAGCATGCTCTCACTGGCGCGTTTGAGAATACTGGAGAACCCCCCCTCACTTCAGATGTCACCCCCGTCACATGTTAGCTGAATGACACTAGAAAACTGTTCCCCTCTGACCACCATGCTTCTTCTGTAAAGGGATACAATGTTTGGGGTTGTAAAGTATAAGCAACTCTAAGCCCTTTACCTGAGAGATGTAAAGAAACTGGTCTGCCTGAGCAATGGAACATTCTACAACTAGGAAAGCAAACAAAATGCTGACACGTGCATGGCACAGCACGGGTGAATTGAAACACCGTCATTCCAAGTGCAGGAAGACAATGTCAAAAGGCGTCGCAGGCCCAGGGAGATGACTCGGTGATTAACAGCACTTGCTGCTCTTGCAGAGGGGCCCAGAATTAGTGCCCAGCACCCACACCATGGCTCACAACTATCTGTAACTCCAGTTCCGGAGTGTCTGATGCCTTCTTCTGACCTCCTCAGGTACCAGGCATGCACATGGTGCATGGACACACATGCAGGCAAATCACCCAAGCACATAAAATTAAAACAAGGGAATTGTGTAAAATGACCCAGAAGAGGCCGGCTAATTAACAGCTGCCTGGGGACACAGAGAAGGTGAAGAATGACCGTACGTGGACTTGAAGGTGATCTGGGAGTGGCACAAGTGCTATTTAAATAGATTATGGTCAGAAGGATGACAGACAAGTCATTGAGTCATTTGAACACATGCACACTCTGGAGCCAGTGTCTGCCTTACTTGGGCCTGAATGAGGTGGAGGAAGGGGGGTGCTCAGGAATAACCATAACGCTGAAGATTGGGGACAATAGTGGTTGAAGTGACAAAGATGGAAATGACTGCCGCACCCGCCGTACAGTGAAAATGCCGGTGGCAGATGCCGGCTCCATGGCCGGAGTTCTTGCTTAGCAGGCAAAAAGCCTGGCTTCCATCCCCAAAATCACAGGTGAGACACACCTGTGATCCCAGCACTCGGGATGTGGAGGCAGGAGGATCAGGAGCTCCAGGTCATCCACAGCCATAGAATTAGAGGACAATCTGAACTACAGGAGACCCTACTGAAAGAAAGAACAAATGAGAGGGGAGGTGGAGGGGAGGCGAGTGAGGAGAAGAGAAGAAAGAAGGAGAGGGGCTGGGAGGAGGGCCCAAAAGAAGATGCCTGCTGTATCCCAGACACCCACTGCAGCACTGGCTGAGTCAGCACAGCAGTCCGGGAAGCAGCTGTGGCCGTTGTTAGGTCTGCAGCATCGGCACTCACCATTGGCCTCAGGAGGCTGGCTGCCTGTCCCTGGGACCTGCTGTCTTCCTTGGCCTTGGATTTCCAGCAAGTCAGGAGCCTCGTGGAGCCTCAGTTCCTCTGTCAGTGTGAAGTTGCTCCTGACCTCAAGGCTGCAAGACCATGATCTAGAAAGAGTAGCAAAGAGCTGACTGAGTTCCGTGGCCCATGGGAGCAGATGGTCAATGATTACCCAGTTATGAGCTTGGAGTGTGACCTAACAAGTTCACACAGCTACTGAAATATGAGCTGACATTCAACCCCAGGGCCGGTTCAGAGTTCAAAGCCATCGCAGGTGCCCAGGTATTAAAATGAACGATTAGGTCTGACATTGGCTCCTACTCCAGAACCTTGGACAGCAGCCAGTGGGCACCATCTCCTCCTGAAAGTATTTACAATTCTAGAGGAGTCCTATGTCTCTACCTACAGCTAATGCCAGGAGTGCCACATCAGTACCCAGCACTGCCTCCCGCCAGCTCCCTAAGGTCCTCTTAAGCTGGGCCAAAGGAGCCCATGCCAGAAATTCACTGATCAAGATTCTGCACGCCGCAGGGATGGCAGGTGGAAGACTGGAATCAGAACCCAGCCGGATCCTGTTGCCTTGACGCAGCCAGCCCCCAGGGACACCGCATGCCTTCCCCAGCCAGGCTCTGCAAGGACAGATGACAAGAAATGAATTTGGCCCTTCTTCCTATGGGAGAGCTATAAGAAGTTGGGAGGAAGGGCAGAGAAAGTTAACCCAGCATCTCCTCCTCTCTGACCTACAGCTCACCCTCTTCAGCATCTCCTTTCTGACCTCTGGCTCACTTTATATCCAAGCATTATATCCTCTCTGACCTCTGGTCCAGCCGTATCCAGCATCTCCTTTTGAACTGCAGTTCATCCTCACTCTGAAATTTCCTCTCTGACATCTGGTCCATCCTTACATCACTCTGACTCACTCACCTCACTCTAATGTTCCTAGGACCCCATTCAGCCCCCTATAGCATCCAATAAATCTCTCCATCTCAAAAGCCTTCATTTAGCTTTCCTTCCAAAGTCCTCTTTACCTTATCAGATAATACTCTCACAATTTTTAGAGGTTGAGCTATGGAAATATTTTATGTGTCATGGTTCTGTCCTCCATGAACCCTAACTGTATATGGACTTACAGTGACTCACGTGTCAGAGATGAAGGACACTCTGGACAGTACTAAGGTTTTGGATATGATGTGTCTTGATGGGTTCCTGTGTTGGAAGTTTGATCCAATGTGAATGTTCAAATAGTGGACTTTGAAGAGGTTGGAAGACTCAGGTCCCCAAGGGTGTGCCCTTCAAGGAACTGAGTACCTCTGATGGTTTGTTTTTGTGGTGATGTGAATAGAACCCAGGACCTCACAAAAGCTAGGCAAGTGTTTCAGCATCCAATCACAAACCTGGCATTCTGAGAAGGGTTTTCATACCAGGAGCAAGCCCAAGAATGCTCCCCACTCTAGATTCCTGTTGGAAATGGGGCTGCTTTCTCCCCATGTGTTCCTGCCATCACCACCCACCATGACACAGTGCAGCCAAGGGCCCTCTCTAGAACTCATCTCCTGCGGGCTCCATACCGGCTAGCTCCATACCAGCTAGCTCAATAAACAGCCTTACTCTGTAAAGCTAGGCAGCCTCCAGTGAAATGAGTAACTGAGGCAAAGTCATTAAAACAACAAAGACTTCCCAGGCATAGCAGCATGGACCCATCAATCACAACTACTTGGGAGGCAGGGGCAAAAACACTGAAAGTTCAAGGGAACTTGGGCTGCACAGTCAGATCCAAAGTCAAAAGCAGAGCAGGGATTCTAACGGTGTTCATCTGTCCTTTGTTGTCAGCGTGACTGGATCAGGAGTCAACTGAAAGGCATACCTCTGGACACACTTGGGAGGGATTTTCTTAGTTAGGATGGTTAGAATGGGAAGAGCCACCCAAATGTGAGTGGGACCTTCCACTACCAGCCCATATGTAAGGAGACCAAAGAGAAAACATTTGGGTTTTTGCCTGTCTGCCTTCTAATCATGCTGTCAAGTTCATCTACTTCTGCTGATCTCCAGGAATTCCCCAGGCCTTCAGTACCAGACTAGCACTGCTGAGGCATACAGCCTCATAGACTGAGCAGTTACTGGGTTCTTGGCCTCTCCAATGTGCAGATGGTATTGTTGGACTACTCAGTTAATATTGTTCAAGTCAATCAAATAAACACCCTTAGGAAAATACATTCATTCTGTGGGTTCTGTCCCTCTACTAAAATCCTAACACTGCGCTAACACAAGGCCAGGGGAATCAAAAAGCAGGTCACTGAAAGAAGGCTTTAAGGAAAAACAAATTGTGCGTGACAGATCAGGCATGCTGGGGCTGGCCTGCAGGATGCCAGGCTTCTCTTTGTACCACTGCCCTCCAGAGGTATATCTGTGAATGCAAGGCCAGAGAAGAAGCTTAAGCAGCCAGTCGGTGTCCTCAGGGCACCCCAGGCCACATGCGGCCACACGCCATCAAGACTCCAAGAACTAGGCCACTTATCTCCAGCTCAGTCATGTGAATGTCTGAGGGCCCTGTGAGCCCTGGTCTCCCCACTGGACACCACGGCTGATCGCTGGTGCCAATGAGCTAGCCTCTGCGCAATCCACCTCCGGGCTTCTCCAAGACCCTGGAATTGATGTTGTTTTGCTTTTTGTTAGACTATCTTTACAGCCCTTTAGGGTCACAGCAAAACAGAGGAGACAGTACCATTTCCTATACACCCCTGTGCCATCATGCAGCCTTTCCCATTATCCACATCTTTTATCAGAGGGCCTCAATGGTTACACAGGTAAGCCCCCTTGACCCATGTCCATCACCCAGAGCCTGAAGTTTTGTGGAGAAGCACTTTCTCAGAATTTCTACAGCAAGCTAGGGTAATAAAGTGTCTAGACACAGACCAGATGAGCCTGCCTCATCCATCCTCTGTCGAGACTCACAGTCTGCACAGAAACCCCTAGAGGACTAGGAGTGAGACTCCTGGGTCACTGGGCTGCGGATGAGCAGAAAGGTGCATCATAAAAATGGTATGCCACTCATTTAGCTTGGGAGAAAAGGGAAATAAAAGCTAGTGTCCCGCAACCAGGTGGATGCGGTTAACCTGTCAAGGGCATGTCTTCTAATGCCTTCAGGCACTGGGGCTTGAGAATTGGAGGCTGCTGTTGTGGCCAAGGATGCCATCCTCTTCCCCAGTCCCCTGCTGAGTGTAAGGATTATTAAAATGACAAAGTGCTCAGTAATGAGCACTTCCTGCTAGGTCCTGCCCCGTTCTTCAGTCATGCTGACTCTATTAACCCTGTGAAGACTGCAGTGGCTGAGTCCTCTGTGGGGTGGGGTGCATCATGCATTTGCCTGCGTATGAAAGCCAGGGGACAACCTCAGGCATCATTCCTCAGGACGCTGTTGACCTGGGGGCTTTTTGGTGATGGGTCTCTCACTGACCTGGAACTCACCAATTAAGTTGGGGGGTGGCAAGCAGGCCCCAAGGATCTTCCTGTCCCTGCCATTGCAGCACTGGGGTAGGTAACACCATGCATGGCTTTAAAAAAAAAAAAAGAAAATAATTTGTTGGGGGTGGGGGAGCTGGAGAGATGGCCCAGTGCTTAAAGCACTTGCTGCTCTGCAGAGGACCCCAGTTTGATTCCCAGAATTCATAAGGCTCACAACTAACTTTAACTCCAGGTCCAGGGCATCTGATGGGCTTTTCTGGTCTCAACAGGCGTATGATGTACAGGCAAAACACTTGTGCACATACAATAAAAATAAATCTTTCATTTTTCCTTTACTTAATTTAACTAACAATTTCATTCACTTATTTGTTATTTGAGTGTGTGTGCATGTGCATGCATGCCACGTGCATGTTGATGTCAGACAACAGCGTGTAGTATCAGTTCTCTCCTTCCCCAGTGTGGATCCCTGGGATCAAACTTGCGTCATTTCAGCTTGGCGGCAAGCGCCTTTACCCACTAAGCCATCTTGCTGGCCCACACCTAGATTTCTACATGGGCCCTGAGCCTTGAACTCAGATCCTCATGCTTGTATGGCAAGCACTTTTACTCACTGCCATCTCTCCAGCCCCTTTCCGGTCTTAAAGACAAGGAGACTGAATCTTGGAACCAGTACACACCAGCCCACTGCAGCCCTGGGAGTTTTACTGTAGCTCCACCCCACAGACTGAGTGTTACTGAGGTGAAATTCCGTAAGGGGATTCTGCGCTTCCAACGCCCATAGCCAGCCCTCTTCCACAGGTGAGCACTGGCTCTAATCAGTCACCGCTGACAGAAAGCACGGTTCCCAACATCTCCTGACTGTTACCTGAGTTGTTTTTATCACAGAGTACCTGACACAGACAAGTAGGAAAGAGAGGCAAGGTTTGTCCTGGCTCACCGTTCAGACCTGTCGGTTCACTGTGGTGAGGAGGGCGGCATGGAGCAGTTTATATCATAGCAGACAAGAAACAGAGAGAAACTATAAGGAAAATCCGAGCAGGAAATGGGCCCCAAGGACATGGCCCTGGAAACCTACTTCTTCTGACCAGGCCCCACCTACCTCTCTCTCCCTCCAAATAATGCCATCCTATAACAAAGACAGCGAGAGATTAACCCATTGATCAGGTCAGAGTCCTTTCTTTCTTTCTTTTTTCTTTCTTTCTTTCTTCCTTTCTTTCTTTCTTTCTTTCTTTCTTTCTTTCTTTCTTTCTTTCTTTCTTTCTTTCGAAGACCAGACAGTCACATGCAGCGCCTCATCTGGTATGCCTGGAGTCTTGGAGGCCTAACTTCCCTCTGTCCTACAAATGGACTTTGGAGACTAATTTGGGGGTTCCAGCAAGGGACTGAAGCTCCTCATCTGCCCGTGACAAAGACTAGTCCTCTTCTGTCAAGGAAGGCCAACCTCTGACAGAGCATACAGGATGGTGAGAGGGAGGAAGGGGACACCTGCCTAGCCAGCCAGGTCAGCAGATCAACTCTGGTAATCAATGGAGTGACTGATGTCACAGCCAGATCAGCCCCACATCCAGAGCCCTTGTGTTCTAATCCTCTCTGGAAGACTCATGGACACCACCAGAGGCATGCACAAATATGCTAGGTAGTTTTTAGTCCAGTAAAGTTGACCGTTGAGTTTAGCCCTACTTTGGGAAACTGTCCACAAATGAGTGCAGGAGGGGTATTTGTATCTGTTGTTCAGGGTCCCCTGTCCCCTACCCAGGGACCAACATATAACCTGGCACATGGTCCTTTATAAGCAATACTAATTATTATATACATGACGTGTCATGCGTGCCAAGCACTGGTCTCATTGTAGCGCATTATTTAATCCCCATGGGAATCCTGTGGAACGAATTCATAGCAATAGTGCCTGTGGACCAAGGCATGTGGCTTCAATGAGCCTGTGCATGAAGGTGGTTGGCCCAGTTCCTGGTACCAGGAAACAGTAGATACCAGGGATATATAACCCAAGCTCGCTTTCTCAAACCAGGACTCATCCCATGGGCTAGCGCTGCCCACATTCAAGGTGTGTCTCCCCACCTCAGTCAGTTCTTCCTGGAAATGCCCTCCCAGACCCTCCCAGAAACATGTTTCCATGGTAACTCTAAATCCCATTCAGTGTGTAACACCAGAGCTTCTCCCTTCACAGTGAGAGTGTGCCTGGGTTCTGACTCGAAACAAAATGGTCCAGGCTGGAATCCAGTGACACTCATTTTCACAGATCTCTCCATGGGAAGAAAGGGTGTGTTTTTTTTTTCATATAGTAGAAGCAAATAGAGTTATTTCTAAAGTCCCTTTAACAAGGTATGATTTAAACAAAAATATTGAGTAAATAACTAGGCTCTGGATTTGAGGGGGAAACCATAAAGATGTCTGGGAGCAGACTTTATGGATCTTATATGGCTGCTCTGTGCATGATAGCCACTAGTCATTGGTGGCTGCCTATCTGGCTGTTTATCAGGAGTTTTGAAAGAGACTCTGGAAATGCAGCCCAGGCTGACCTTGAACCTGTGGTCCTCCTGCCTCAGTCTCCCAAATAGTAGGATTCTGTAGTGGTTATACCACTGTAATGGTTAATATGATTGACAACTTGTCAGGATCTAGAATCATCTAGGAGATATGCTTCCAGGCATGCCTGGGAGGGATTGTCCCAATTAGGTTCATGAAAGGGAGAAGTCTCACACTAAGCGTAAGCAGTACCATTCCTGGGATTGGGTACTTGGATGCATGTGCAGGAGAAAAAGAGCTGAGCACCCAAAAGCAATGGCCTGAAATGGAACCTCTAAAGCCACGAGCCAAAAGAAACCTTTTCTCCTCTTACATTATTTTTTTCTAGTATTTTCTCATTCAATGGAAAGGTGAGTAACATAAGCATGTGTGCATCATAGCAACTAGAAATGAAAAAACCTGGCCAAGCTCCAAAGTGACCTTGAGATGTTCATTCGTAAACTTGGGATGGCTTGGGTACTCTGCCTTTTTAACTCTGTGCAATGTGAATTCTTCCGGGGTTTCTGCTTGAGAATACCAGGGAAAGAAAGGAAAATACACTGTTTGGTATCTAAAGGTCCCTGTTTTGATCCTAGGTTTCCACAGCAAAATGTAGGTACTGTGCTGTGTGGGGATAGGGGATTGGGCTGAATAGCAGGTTTAAGAGAGATGCAGAGATGAGTCCAGATAAAAGGTCTTTAATGGCACCGGCCAACAGCTAGACAAAGAAAACTCTTTGGAGTGGGCTCCAAGATAATACATGATCTGTGCTCTCATGATTTGGTCGCCTGCTAAGAGTTGGGGTGACACCCAATGGGGAGTAGAGAGATTCATGTGTGACTAGGATTCGCTTAGCCTCAGACCCCAGGCGATGGGAGGCTGGGCTCGCTCCTCCACCCTGCCCCTGGAGCAGCAAAGATGGCGCTGGGCTTTAACTGCGGTGTTGTTGGTTTAGGGCCTGAAGGATCGGAGTGCTGGGACAGATTGTACATTCGGCTACATTCTGCTACTTTGCTGTGTTTCTAAAGAGAGCCCCCCACCACACACACACACACACACACACACACACACACACACACACACACACACAGGTGGGTGCTGTTTGTCTACTTTACGGATGAGGAAACAGAGGCTCTGAGACATTAGTAACTTGCCCAGGCCTCATGGCTTGTACTTTTAGGAAGGCATCCCAGACTCCAAAGCCCAGGACTTTGTGTGCCTTCCAACATACTGTCTCTCCTAAGTGTGCGAGAAGTCCATTCCTGGCGCCTCGGCTCCCCTGCTATCCCAGCACTCCGGCGTCCTTCACTTGGCTCCTTTATCTGTGGGACAAGTCAATAATGTGAGTCCTGGTTGTCTAGGTCCCCCTCCCTGCCAGCCCCACTGCCCAAAGTCGTGGTATCGGACCATCTGCCTCCCCCGTTCCCCTAAGTTCCTCCTCTGCTTTCCCCATGGCACTCAGCCCTGCTGTCTGGAACACATTTTCCCAACTGAGAAAGAAGAAATCGAAAATTTTGTTCTCTAGCTTCCCTTCTCACCCATGGCTAAAAGCCTCGCACAGAACGATAATATCCAAAGCCATTTGGAAACCAAGGTAGGAGCTCGGCCTCCCCCAAGTCAGTATTTACTGAATCTGCACCGTGAGCCAGAAGCTGGCTTGGTCGGGCTAGGAACAGCAGAAATGAGAAGGGACTAAGGTTTGGCACCTGGGGATTGGGGCTCCCCAGCACTCCTTCCCCATCCCAAGTAAGTGAACCTCAGATTCCTGATCTTCAAACCAGAGGCCTTTGGGACGTGGGGAGGACACGGCAGGACTGAGCCTTGGGCCTAGGGCCCGTGTGTCCAGGGGATGTGAGAGCCCATTCCCTAAGCAAAGCTTTGGAAGCTAAGCGCGGAAGATGCGACCCTCCTGGCGAGCCTGCCACCCTGCATCGATTAGATTTGGCTTGCAAAATGTTCCGGAGATGAAAGGAGCTGCCAGGGAGCCAGATAATCAAAGCTTCTTTGTGACCTGAAGTTCCTATCGCTGGCTGGAAAAGAGAAAAATGACAAAAGACCACAGAAGAGGCTGAGCCGCAGCAGCAGCAGCCCTCCCACCGCTGAGTCACATACATGGGGAGGGGGAGGGGCAAGCCTGTCCATCCCTCCCATACTGGGGAAGCTGGCACTCAGAGATGGTAAGGATAACTCCCAAGTCTGCCCAAAGCCAGGTCTCAGATCTCACCCTTTGCCTTCCTTCTGCTGCCCAGGGCCTTTCCTGGCCATATTTGATTCTTTTCTCCATCCTGAAGTCTGCTTTCCAACCACCAAGTCAGTCAGAGTTTCACCCCTGCCCAAACAGTGTGTCTGTGTGCTCCCTGCACAATGCAGCAGTGGAACCCAGGTATCCTGGGCAACTGAAGGGGCTGCAGTTTCTTCAAGGATTCAGCGCCTGAGAGGGGGCTATGGTAGATGGCCTAAACCCATGTGTGTACAGCCGGTACTAAGCAGATCCAGTGGGTTGGGAGGGCTGGGGAAGGGAGAGGAAGAGAGACAGATAAAAGAGCACTGTGAAGCTGAGGGGGAGACGTGTGGAGGAATAAGGGAAGAACTGGATGGGAGGGAACAGAAAACCAGAGCACATTGTGTGCACATGGGAAATTGTCAAGCAAAAATTATTTAAAAAGAGAAAGAAATGAGAAAACACATCTGAGGCAGTCCTTCACATCTCCACACATTGGCCATGGATGCTTGGCCAAACATCACGCTGCCCTCTAACTGGATATGGGGAGCAGGCTGCACACAGAATCTCAAGGTGCCCCTAAAAGGCGGGTGTGGGGCTGGGATGGCTCGCGGACTGGGAAACTGGTGGGCTCAGCTGGATCAGCCTTCAATGAGCTGGGACAATGGCTCCACAGCCACAGTGCTTGCCCTGAAAGTGTCAGGACCAGAGTCCATGTCCCCAGAATCCACATCAATGCTGGGTGGGCATAGTGGCCTGCCCGGAATTCTAGCCTCAGAAGAAGACAGGGGATCCCAGAGCAAGCTGGGCAGTGAGACTAGACGTACCCAGAATATCTGGGTTTGGTTGAGAGACGCTGCCTCAGTGCATAAAGAGGAAGGGTGGAGGAGAATTCCCAACATCAACCTCAGGTTTCCACACACTCACATACATGTACCCACACACATGTGGAACATTCATTTATACATATGCCCACCACACAAATGGAAACAGAAAAATAAACAAATGTTTTTGTCAGGTGATTTAAATGGGAATCTATAACTCTCAGAAACAGACCTTGCAAGTAGAAAAGCCCTAGATGACAAGGGTTGCAGGCAGGGCAAGGACACACCCAGCTTCACTGCTACCCAGGTCCAGAGGCAGGAGGATAAGAGGCAGGTTGCATAAGTTATATACTAACTAGACCCATTGTTCTGTGGAATTTTCTACATGCCCCTTACCCAGCAAGGTTTTGGGGACTTTCCAAGCACCAGCACCAGCCCAAACCACAAAGAACATCATGCCTCTTAGCCTAATTTAGTAACATCAACCAGTCTTGGATGCATGGGTCTCTCAAAACTCTGGGAATGGAGCAGCTTTGCACCCTGCTTCACGGGAATGAGCTGGACAGTGTTTAGAATGTTGCTAGGTCTATGTCACCCCCTAGCTCACAGGGTGGAAGTAACAGTCATTCGGGCATGTCATTCACATTACTTTTGCTCCCCAAGAGGTCAACACAGAGGAAAGAGCAGCTCATGGAGCCTGCCCGACATCCATTGGATTTGTTTTGAGTAAGCGGTTGCGTTATGGTCATTCTTCTAAACACCATACTGCAATGAAAAGGAATGACATTCACTGGGCACCACATAGGAATAGAATAATTTCATGAAAGTGAAACAAAAAGGTCCAAATATGAAAACATATGCCTGCTTTGGTTCTTATTAAGTTTAAAATAAGCAGAGCCAAGCTATGTTGTGAGGTGAATGCACACACAATAATACGATGAAACCCAGCCAACAACTGAGGACCTTGGGAGGAAGGGTGATGGGTTTCTGTAAAGGAGGGCATGGGAATAAACAGAGGCCTCTTGGATGGGTTGTCAATTGGCTGTTTATTTTACAGCTATTGTATATGCATGCTATCTGTAATGTTGTTGTTATTATTGTTGTTGTTGTGCTGTGCTTTACAGAGACAGAATCTTGTTGTGTAGCCCAGGTTGGCCTGGAATTTGCTGTGTAGTTTAGGCTGGCCTGGAACTCACTATCTTTCATGATAGAAATGTGTTCAGACTGTCATTAGGTAACAGCAAATTAAAACATTAATGAAATAGCACTACCTACCTTTAGAGTGGCCAAAATCCAGAACACGGGAACAGCAGATGCTATCAAGGATAAGTGTGATACATTGTATAGTCTGATAAACTTGCCTGAGGATCAGAGGACAGAGCCAGCCTCTAGAGTGGACACAGAGCCAGGCAGTGGTGGCACACCCTTTAATCCCAGCACTTGAGATCTCATGCCTTTGCTTGGGAAGCACACACGCCTTTAATCCCAGGAAGTGATATGGCAGGGCAGAGAAAGGTAATGCAAGGCGTGAGGAAACAGGAACTCACTCTCTTTAGGCTGAGGATTTCGTAGAGGTCAGAACTAGTAGCTGGCTGCTCTGTGTCTCTGAGCTTTCAGCTTTCACCCTGATATCTGGCTCTGGTTTTTTGTTTGTTTGTTTGTTTGTTTTTTGGTTTTTTTTTTGTTGCTGTTGTTTTTCGAGACAGGGTTTCTCTGTGTAGCTTTGCGCCTTTCCTGGAGCTCACTTGGTAGCCCAGGCTGGCCTCAAACTCACAGAGATCCGCCTGGCTCTGCCTCCCAAATGCTGGGATTAAAGGCGTGCGCCACCACCGCCCAGCTCTGGCTCTGGGTTTTTTATTAAAAGACCATCTAAGATTCGAACAGATGAGAGACAATGAGAACTGGCAATCTTTGCTACTGGGAAGGAGAAATGGTACAACTACTTTGGAAGATGCATTGATTTCTAAGAAAATTAAACATGCTCTTTCCATGAGATCCTACAGCTGTGCTCCTTGATTATTCACGCAAATGAACTGAATATTTATTTCCACACAAAAGTTAACACAGTGATACTTATAGCAGCTTTTTTCATAATAACCAAAAAACTTAAAGGAGGCAAAATATCCTGTGAATTAATAAAATAGTGGGTTTTCTTTTTTTCTTTGCTTTTTTTTTCTTTTCTTTTTTTTTCTTTTCTTTTTTTTTTTTTTTTTTTTTTTTTTTTGGTTTTTCGAGACAGGGTTTCTCTGTGTAGCTTTGCGTCTTTCCTGGGACTCGCTTTGTAGCCCAGGCTGGCCTTGAACTCACAGAGATCCACTTGGCTCTGCCTCCCGAGTGCTGGGACTAAAGGCGTGCGCCACCACCGCCCAGCCGTGGTTTTTCAAATAACGTGAAATTATTCAGCACGAAAAGGATCGCCCAGCCGTGGTTTTTCAAATAACGTGAAATTATTCAGCACGAAAAGGATGGGCTACAAAGCCATGAAAAGAAATGGGGGAAACTAACACGAATTGCTAAACAGTATTATTAATAGAAAAAACCCAGAGCCAGATATCATGGTGAAAGCTGAAAGAATAAGTCAGCCACAAGTCTCTCTCTCTCTCTCTCTCTCTCTCTCTCTCTCTCTCTCTCTCTCTCTCTCTCTCTCTCTCTCTTTGAGTCAGGGTTTCTCCATGTAGTTTTAGTGTCTGTCCTGGAGCTCACTCTGTAGCCCAGGCTGGCCTCGAACTCACAGAGATCCGCCTGGCTCTGCCTCCCGAGTGCCGGGATTAAAGGCATGCGCCACCACCGCCCAGCTCAGCCACAAGTTCTTACCTCTATGAAATCCTTAGCCTCAAAAGAGTGAGTTCTGTTTCTTCTTGTCTTATATACCTTTCTCCGCCCAGACATCACTTCCTGGGATTAAAGGTGTGTGCCACCACTGCCTGGCTCTGTTCCCAGTGTGGCCTTGAACTCACAGAGCTCTCTGACTCCCGAGTGATAGGATTGAAGGTATGTGCCATCAGTGTCTGGCCTCTATGTCTAATCTAGTGGCTGGTTCTGTCCTCTGATCCCCTGATAAGTTTTATTGGGGTGGACAGTATATCACCACAGGAAACTCAAATGCATGTAGTGAAAGAAGCCAGGCTTCAAAGTTTACCTGTTGCGTGGTTCCTCCTACGAGTTTAAAGTCCATGCATGGGTTTGAGGGAGGCAGAGATAACTAGGCAGAGCCAGGAGGACTTTCAGAGGAGTGACAATATTCCGTGTGATACTGTAATGGTAGACACATATCATCACACGTATTCCAAACCCTAAGATACACATCACCAAGAGAGAATCCTTGTGTAAACCACAGACTTCAAGTGACAACAGTGTGTTGGGCAAATACATTGTTATCAAAGCTGCTGTGAGCATCACTGCTGGGATAGATGGAAGCTCAGGAGTAAGGGGGATGTCTCCCTTTTCTTCTTCTCAATGGAACCTAAAATTGCCCCCCTTAAAGGGAAGTTTACTAGGCTGGCTGGACAGCCTAAAGTAAAGCTCTTGCCGTGAAGCATGAGGACCTGAGTCTGATCCCCAGGATCAAGATGCCCAGACGTTTGTCTCCATGGTGATTCTAGGTCCTGTCAAGTTGACAATCATAGGCAATGACTGTTGGATAAGCAGGAGTATTCTCCAGTCCACCATGACACTGCTCCCCATCTCCACATCCACCGGTGATGTGCCTCTGCCCTGAAGACTCCCCAGACTATGCAGAGATCTGACATGAAATGGGGAATTTAGAAGGAGATGGCTGAAAATGATCAAAGTTACTCACAATGTTCTGCCAGCCTGCATAAATTCCCCTGGGACCTGGGGAATCCCAGGAAGGAGAGCAGAGCTGGCTGGTAACAATTGGAAGTGGATATTATTCTCCCAAAGCCAGACTCTGGAAGGAACAGAGTGGTTTCTCCTTATTTCTCAAGGGAACACGTTGATCCAGTTGTCAATGAGTGGCTAAAACCTCTCCTTCCCACTAAGCTGATCACGACATCTTCTCAGAAGCTGTCTCTTCCCAGAGGCATCCAAGGCAGCAGCGCCCCCAGTGGCATGAGGTGGTATCTCCAAGGTCTTTTTCATCCTGCAAACCATGGTACTTGTTTTTGCCAACATACCATAGGAACAGCATGTGTGTGCATATACACATGTGGAGGCACAGGCTGATATCAGGTATCCTCCTCAATCACTCTTCACTCGTGTGTGTGTGTGTGTGTGTGTGTGTGTGTGTGTGTGTGTGTGTGTGTGTGTCTACATGTGGAATGTGCATGTGGGTGGAGGTGTACACAGAGGCCAGAAGAGGGTGCCAGATCCTCTGGAGCTGGAGTTACAAGCAGTTGTAAGTAAATAAAATATGGGGTGATGGGAACTGAACTCTGGCCTCTGAAAGATCAGCAAGTGCTATTAACTACTGAGCTATCTCTCCACCTCCTTCACCTTATTTTTTGAGACAACGCCTCTTGCTGAACCTGGAACTCACTTGTTCAGTTACACCAGCTGGCCAATGAACCCCCCAGTACAGGGATCACAGGATCGCCAGCACGTCTGGCTTTTTATGTTGGTGCTAAGTGTGGAACTTGGGTCCTCATGCAAATACTTCACCACTGAGCATCTCCCCAGTCCCTGTCATCATTCTGTGGAAACACTCTGTCTCTGCTCATTCTTCTAGATACTCACTGAGTCTTCCCTCACATTTTCAAAAGTTTCCTTTTCAGTATCATGTCCCCAAGAACTTGTGTGTTTTGTCTTGTAACTGAAAAAAAACTTGCACAGCATAACCATCAGCATTGGAAAATGGGAACTGAACAGTGGCACTGAACACATTCACAACACAATGCAGCTGCCCCCTTCACCTTGACGACCCCCAGGAGGCTCAGCCTCCACTAATCAGTCACCCATTCTTTTTCTCGACATCCCCCTCCCCCGAATAAACACTAGCCTACTTATCATCTGTACGAAGTTTTGCCTCCTCTGGACACTTCCTATAAATGGTATCCTATACCATGTGACTATTGTGCCTGGCTTCTTTCACTCAGCATATTGTTTTCAAGGTTATGGCAATGTGTATCAAGGCTCCATTCATTTTTACAACTGAATACTATTTGATGATATCTTATTTTGTTTTCTGTTGCTGTGACAAAACACTGACCAAACCCAACTTGGGTGATGAAAGTGTTTATTTGTCTTATAGCTTATAGTCCATCACTGAAGGAAGCCAAGGCAAGAACTCAAGTCAGGAATTTAGAGGCAGAAACTGAAGCAGAGACCATGAAAGAAAGCTGCTTACTGGTTTGCTCTCCTTGGCTTGCTCTGTCTGCTTGCTTGAGATGATAGATAGATAGATAGATAGATAGATAGATAGATAGATAGATAGATAGATAGATAGATGATAGATAGATAGATAGATAGATAGATAGATAGATAGATAGATAGATTATGAATGTTTTGTCTGCATGTATGTATGTGCTCACTGAGGCCAGAGAGGGCATCAGACCCCCTTGGAACTGGCGTCAGCACCATAGAGGTGCTGGGAACTTAACTTGGGTCCTCTGCAAGAGCAGCCACTGTTCTTCACCAAGCAGCAGCCTCTCCAGCTCTTCAGTGTGCTTTCTTATACAACTCAGAACTATCTTTCCAGGGGTGGCACCACCCCTAGAGAGCTGGACCCTCTCACATCAATCACCGATCAGGAAATGCCCCCATAGACTTGCCTACAAGCCAGTCATATGGAGACATTTCCTCAATTGTGGTTCCTGCTTCCCAGGTGACTGCAGCTTAGGTCAAGTTGACACAGAAGTTACCCAGCACACGTGATAGGGATCACTGAGTGTTATTCAGGCTTCTTCAGTTGGTGACATTTGAGTTGCTTCCCCTCTGGAGAGTAGCATGGTGGTAGTGCCACAGTTTGTGCACAAGCATTTGTTCACACTTGTTCATACAGATTCTTTTTTGTGGTTCTGTCTTGTCTTTCAAGACAGGGTCTCCTGTGGCTTAGGCTAGTTTCAGACTCCTGATCCTCCTTCCTCAATCTGGCAAGTGCTGGCACATACCTGGTCTATGCAGTGCTGGGAATAGAACCCAGGGCCTCATACATGCCAAGCAAGCACTCTACCCACTGAACTACATCCCCAATCCTGTACCTTTACTTTTTATAAGCTCTTAGCTGTATAGTACTGTAAGTTGCTTTCTTGGTCAAATAACAGGACTCAGTAAAGTGAGAGAAGGTACTGCAGGTCACTCTGTGTAGTGAAGAGACACTGTCTGTGACTCTGTGTGTGCAATGTCATTCACTCTCAGGCAGACATCAAGGTACCAGTTGCTATCTGTATGCAAGAAACTAGAAAATGGGACTTAAAGAAGCAACCACCCAAGTCATTCACGTGAAAAAGTCTCTACAATCAGGCATGGAGGAAATGATGGAGTTCATGGGTGGCTGAGCAGGACATTTGAACCCATGTCTGTGCATCTGAAGGTGAACCTTCTCACATCTCTGTGTGCAATCAGGGGCCAGGATAACATCCTTGAACAATTAAAGCAGCTGCAGGAAGCGACTCACAGAATTCCAACCACTTGCCCTCAGTAGTCCTGGAGACAAGCTCGCTTTCCTAGAGGACAGCAACTCCCTGGGCTGGCAGAAAGTGAAGGACTTCCAGGAAGGTCCCTGTGGACTAACAAAGCTAATACCAATCACCTGATAGCAGCAGAAACTGAAAGCTGGTTTCCACCTCTCACCCCTTTGTCTATGCCTTCCCTCTGGTGCAGGCAGGATCTGTGCAGATGGTGGGAATAAGGGGCAGTCCAGCCTCTGAGTATGTGTTTTAACCCTTGCATTGCCAAGCCCGAGGAAGCTGCTTAGAGAAAAAGAAGACCCCGGGGCTAAGAAAGAACCAGGTGCTCCAAGACCTGGTCCAGGGCCTGGACATGTCAGAGCCTGGAGTCCATATCCCAGCTCTGCAGCTTGCTAGAGAAGAGTGAGCAAGATGCCACTTGAGCCTCAGAAGTGTGTGAGCACAGAATAACTTAGGGGGCCACTGAGATGACTGGGGGGTAAAGGTGCTTACTGTAAAGCCTGCTGTCCTGAGTTGTGCCCCATCTAAGAGCTGACTCGGTGATTCCCATCTGTAAGCCCAGCACTCTTACAGGGAGATGGAGGCGGCGGCAGGAGAATTGGCTGCGAGTTCCCTAGGCCAGCTGATCCTGCCACCAGTACAGTGGCAGAAGCAAGACAGACCCTGGCTCAATGAGATGGAAAAAGAGAACTGAAAGGATGATAAATGATGCTGGTGGCGGTGCTGGTTACCATGTGGAAAGGTCACAAGCCATGGCCATGACTACCTGTGACAGAGAGCTTTATTAGGAGGAAGGGGGGTGGGGTACAAGAGAACCAGACCTGGGAAGGAGCATGTGCAGAGGGCAGAGAGAAAGATAGGGGGGGAGAGAGAGAGCAGAGAAAGAGAGAGAAGGTGGGGTCTCCATCTGGCTTTTTTAAGGCCCAGATAGTGTGACCACGCCGCACACATGTATTCGCCAGCACCCACTGATGATGTAAGACGCAAGACCCTGAACTATGTATGTGTAGCTGGAGTAAGGGCAGAATTCTAACAAGAACTCCCCAAAGTTGTTCTCTGACCTCCACACACATGCAGTGCCATGCACGCACACGTGTGTGTGTGTGTGTGTGTGTGTCCAAGCGAGGAAGAAAAGTTGGGAAGGAAGTGAGGGGGTCTGAAGAGATGGCTCAGGAGTTAAGGTCACAGATCTCATGGGCTCCTTAGATCCCAGAGAAATGGCTACTTTTTAAATTGAGATCTGAGGATGTCTTTGAAAGGTGAGTGCTTTCCACTGACTCTCCAGTAAATGCCTCAAGAAATCACAGGACACGAGTAACAGCACTGTCTCCAGAACTTTCTGTGCTGATGGAGATGTCCTAGAGATGAGCTGTACCACGTGGCAGCCACCAGCCACCAGCCCGCATGTGGCCACTGAGTCCTTGACATGAGACTGGTTCACTGATAATGGAACTGAGTTCTTTGTTTTGCTGTGTTTTGACTCCTTCGAGCTGAAATGTGCAGGTCACCTATGGTTGCAGCCACCTCACTGGATCGCACATCTCTGAAGATGTCATTTCCTCCCCATGAATGGTTCCTGCAAGATGAAAACAAGTATGCTCACATAATGGGAAGCATGCCAGCATGTTGTGCTTCCAGATGTTAGAGTACAGATGTTAGCATTAGTACTGCCTGATTGCTTTATTCTGAGAATTAAGTGAATTTAAAGACATGAAACTCATTGAACTGAATGGTGTCTGGCACCTGGTAAACATCACACAGGACATGCCTTTTGTCAGCTCAGTTGAAATTCTACTCTTGCTGGGTGCAGGCACATGCCTTTACCCAACACTTGAGAGGCAGAGGTTTGAGGCCAGCCTGGTCTACAAAATGGGTTCCAGGACACCCAGGGCTATATACAGAAACCCTGTCTCACAGAAGAGGAAAAAAGGAATTCTACTATTACAAACAGATGACTTGAATCTTAACCACCACCACCACCCCCCATTGCTCCATGAGGGTAGATGTGTTGTCCTGTTACCCCGTGTGGCACTGCCAGCATGTAACATGGAGTTCCAACAGAATGGGCAACCAATCACCAGATGGATGGTGTTAATCAACCACAGAGCTGCTTGGTCAATGAATTAGGAGTTTCTAGGGACAACAGAAGAGCTGGTTGGACTCCTCGCGTGAAAAGGACCAATGAGTTTTCAGGGGGTGTGACTGAAAGCAACAGAAAAGCTGTAACTGTGGCCTACACACACGGACATTTACTGTCACCTTGCTTAAAGGCCGAGGCGAGAGGCAGTTACACAGTGCTGACTGAATGAAGTCCTCGGCACTGCCCAGCTGGCCTGCTACGCCATCCCTCAGGTGGGGCCTTTAAGGCACAAGAGAGTAGACATGATAAATTGTGGAAGGAATTATTTTTAAAAAATGTATCTTAAAACCAAGCATGGTGGCACATGCCTATAATCTTAACACTTGAGAGGTAGAAGCAGGAAGATCAGGAGTTCAAGGTCATCCTCAGCTACATAGCAAGTTCAAAGTCAACCTGGGCTATGTGAAATCCTGTCAAAAACAAAACAAACACCTCACAGGGTATAGTGGCACACACTTTTGACTCCAGCAACCAGGAGGCAGAAGCAAGGCCATCCTGGTATACACTGAGGTCCAAGATAGCCAGGACTACATGACCCTATATAAAACAAACAACTTTAAAAAAGAAAAGAAAAGAAAATATAGTGTTGGGCCTTTGGAGAGTAGGGGAGTTGGCCCCACCCCGCACCTCACCAGTCAGAGAGCTGGCTCCTGTGGACGTGGGCGCAGGAGAGCTGGCAGGCTGACCAATTCAGCTGCCACCCAGACCCTGATCCAGGCCTTTAGGTTGGCCCACCCCAATATCTTCCTCATCTGTGAGCTGCTGGAGGGCGTAAAAGGGCCAGTCCTGTGGATCCACAGCCAGCCGCAGGATCCCCACGACTCAGGGCAGCAGCAAATGTCCGAGAATCTCTGTGAGGGTCCAATATTGATGGTGTAGCAGAAGCCAGAGGCCTCGAACTAGACTAATAGTTCATTGCAATAAACATTTGAAAGTAAAGCCATTGGGGAAAAAGGTATACTACATGGCACACTGCAGCTTCCAATGCCACCACAACAAACAAAGATGTGATGGAGAGGTGGGAAAGACAGAGGAGAGGAATGGTACATGCGCAGAAGGCTACGATTGATAGAGGACTATTTTTATCAGTTATTTTGTATTTTCTTTTGTGGGGAAGTTACAAGGGTGGTGGACAATATGGAAGGACTGGGAGATGAATGGGATTGGGGTGCATGATGTGAAAATCTCAAAGAGTCAATAAAAATATGTTAGAGAGAAAATAAATTTCTCAACTGGTCTCAGCTACTTGAGAGGTTGTGGTAAGATGGCCACAAGCTCTAGACACAAGACCTTGTCTGGAAATAAAGAAACAGAAGAGCACTGGCCTGGCTTGCCTGAGGCTGGTCCAAGAAAAATTACCAAAAGAAAGGAGAGGGGAGGGGGAATAAGTCAATTCCTCCCTCCTCCCCTCCATCCTTCCCCTCCTCTCAGGGCTGAGGATGGAACTCCAAGCCTCATGCATGCTAGGCAAGCATCCTACCACCAAGCTCTAATCTCAGCCATCTCCTCTTAAGGAAAAAGTCCCAGGAACTACTCCATGACACATTCACTTCCCATTATCCCTATTAGCTAGCCATTAGGAAGGCTGGGAAATGTAGTTTTAAATTCTGAAGAGGTTTTACTCAGTTACAGAAGAAAAAGAAAAGGGATGCTGTCCATGCCCTATGAAGGAAGTATAAGGGAGTGAAACTGGAATGGTCAACAGAGCCCAGGAGGGAGTTTAAACTTGGCTCTGAAAATGATAGGAAGCATTAAAAGATATTAATCACCTCAAGATCACAATGTCAAGCTGCCCAGACCACCAGATTGTCTCTGTTCAACTGCTTAACTGCTGTGGAATAATCCTTCTGTACACTGTGAATAGGTATTGCCATGATTGTTAATAAAGAGCTGGCTGGCCAATAGCTAGACAGGAAGAAGTTAGGATTATTCCACAGCACTTAACACATCTGGGCAGTCCAGAGGTACCCATCAATGCACTTAACACATCTGGGCAGTCCAGAGGTACCCATCAATGCACTTAACACATCTGGGCAGTCCAGAGGTACCCATCAATGTACTTAACACATCTGGGCAGTCCAGAGGTACCCATCAATGCACTTAACACATCTGGGCAGTCCAGAGGTACCCATCAATGCACTTAACACATCTGGGCAGTCCAGAGGTACCCATCAATGCACTTAACACATCTGGACAGTCCAGAGGTACCCATCAATGCACTTAACACATCTGGGCAGTCCAGAGGTACCCATCAATGCACTTAACACATCTGGGCAGTCCAGAGGTACCCATCAATGCCAAGTTTGCTCTCTACTCTTTCTGCACTCTTTCTGTTCACCTGTGAACACACTTGCCTGCCTGCGCTCCTTCCTTCCTCCCTTTGTTCCTTAATTCCTTCCCTCCATAAACCTTTGCCAATGAGACCCTACCTGCCAGGCACTGCAGAAGGAGCAGTGACTGATGGACAGGACTCTTGCCCTGCTGGAGCCTACATCCTGATGGGTGGGACAGACCACAAGCACATAAGCAGGTAAAATATTTGTTTTGCTAGAGTAGACGTGCTACAGAGAACAACAAAGGTGCTGGGAATGCTTAGGTGAGACGGTAGCTCTGAGGAGGATGGCCAGGGAAGGTCTCAGTGCTGAAACAAGGCCTGGAGAAGGTGAGGGACCAAGCAGGTGGGTGTCAAGGGGTGCAGCTCCTCAGTTAATGCAAAGGAACCAGAGGGGACCATGGCTGGGACATGAGAGGCAGTAAGTCCAGTGTGGCTGCATCAGGAAGACTAGATGAGATGGCAGAGGGTGGGATGGGGGGCATCTGTTGTAACCTTTGCTTTAAAAGACTCACTCCAGCCTGGGGCAGTGTTGCAGGCTATAATCCCAGCACTTGGGAGATGGAGGCATGAGGATCAGTTCAAGAGCAGCCTTGGCCACACAGTGGGTTGGAGACTAGCCTGAGCTAACAAGGCTGTGCCACTAACAACAACTAAAAATAAAATAAAATAGGATCACTCAGAGAGAACCAGGGCCAGAGTTCGATCCCAAGTCACCCAGCTGGATCACTACATTGGGATATTTTGTAAAACACAGTCTGTTTTCTTTTCCTCCCCCCGCCCCGCCCCCCCCCGGGCCGTTTGTGTTGCTTGGTCACCCTGCTGACTCTTGTGTTGTAGCAGCAGTAGCCATGAAATTGGTGTTGACTCACTTCTGCTCTGAAAAGACAAATCTTGGCTTAAATGCAGTTACCAAAAGGATGCCAGCTGGGCTTGGGGAGAGCAAAGGAGTGCCCACACGTGTGCGTACACATGCTCAGACAGGAGTGTGCATTTTACACATGGCCTGGTATGAGTGTGCATGTCTATGTGTTCATTGACCCATGGTCTATAGGTGGGTTCAGCTCTCTCTCTCTCTCTCTCTCTCTCTCTCTCTCTCTCTCTCTCTCTCTCTCTCTCTCAAAGCCATGGAGCCAGCAATACTGGACCTCTGAAATCATGAGTCAAAATACATAATTCCTCCATTAACTTGTTTTTTCTTGGGTATTTGTCACAACCACAAAAATGAATGATTTAATACACAGCCTCCAACCTTAGGCACCTCCCACTTTCAACATTCTGAGCATTACCTAAAGTGTAATATTTGCCTCATATTTCATTTCATGCTAGACTCCAATTAGAAAGATTCTGGAATCACCCTGTTGCTGGAGACTTGATGAGTAGATGCATTAGTACCTGCCAAATGCTAACAAGGATCCTAAATGCAGAGGTATAAATAACAATGAGAAGAAGCAAGGAGTGTGCTAGCTAACGCACAGGCTGGATCCCTTACCCTCAAATTTGAACAGAAGCCTCATTACTTAGTAGCTGAATGACCCTTCCAATCTGCCTGCCTTGCAGGAATGAGACTATTCCAAAACCGTGGTTCTCAACCTTCCTAATGCTGCAACCCATTCCCATAAAATTATTTCCATTGCTACTTCATAACTGTAATTTTGCTTCTGTGATGAATCATAATGTAAATATCTGATATGCAGGATATCTGATATGCGACCCTGTGAAAGGGTCATAAAACTCCCCCTGGAGTCCCAACCCACAGGTTGAGAAGTGCTGGTCTAAAGAGACGCCTGTGCTCCTTCCTCCCTTTGGCTATCAGATTATTGAAACCATGGACCCCCAAAATGTTAATTCCCCAAGAATCTCAAGCTAGGAGAAGATAAAGGCTAAAGCCAGAGACCAACCACAGGGGGAACTTGTCTCTCAGAAAGAGATTTACAGCTTTTCAGAACACCTTGCAGGAGAGATTGGAGCCAAAACTATGATGGAGCAATGGTGGACAGGACCACACCTTGAGCAAGACTCCTTAGCTCTGCATAACTCTAGCTCTCGACTTTAAAATAAGTGTCCTATCAGGGCCCCGAAGATGTACTTGGGTGGGTCAGTGGATGGATGTTTTTGTCCCTCTTCCTAATGTGGCCGTTACTGACTAAAGCTCCTTTGTCTGCTTTTGACTATTACTTGTTTCGTTGGCATATTAGGACCAGGGGCCACACCTAGCTTATTGGAGCTCTGGCGCCTAGGCTCTGACCTTCAATGACTCTACCCTGGTAACACCGAAAGCAAATCAACTTTCTTTTTTCTTTTGTGCTAAGCTCTCTACACCGTCGACATCCTCGGCCCTATTTAAATTCTTTACAGGAGGGATTCCCGACAACCAAACGCAGATGCGACTCCTCCTCTCCGGCAGGCCAGCTGCAGGTGTCAGCTGCCGGCAGTCGCATGCGCATGCGCGACCCAAGCCGGAGCGTGTACCACGCGTGCGCAGATTGTCTGTCATGGCGGCCTCCTGAGTTCCACGGCGAGGGATTCGCGTGGGACTCCAGCCCAGGGTCATGGCGGGTAAGCGCCCGGGAGAGGCGGCGGGACTGGGCAGGACCCAGGGAGCATCGTGGCTTTGGGAGCCAAGCTTCCACGACCTTGAAGCCTGAACCCTAATTCCTCCCTCAGCCTCAGTTTCCCCTCCTCTGTGGGACCTCTTCTCGGCTTCCGTACTGAGTGGCCGACCCACTTGGTGTGGGACTCGGAAGGGAAGGAGAGGCCGGGTCACTGACGGACTCTAAGGCTAGCCCACAGGTCAGTGGCCGGCCGGGAAGGGAGGAGGTCCCTGGACCCCTGACGCCACTCTGCGCGTGGCCAGCCTTTTCTCGCACCCCTGCACCCTGAGCGCTCCAGCTACCTGGCTTTCCCTTACCCAGCTCCTCATTTTGATGGTTCAAGTGGGAGTGCGTCTCGCCATCCCAACAGATTGGTTTGGGGAAAAACAGCGCAGGCCCTTAAAGAAATTCGTGGGAATCTGGCTCCGCAGTCTTCCAAGAGCCTCCCCTACAGGGATGAATTTGCAGCCTGCAACCTGGGGCTACTTTTTCAGCAGTTCCCAGGAGGAGTCAGAAACCCCGCCCCCACCCCCCACCCCCCAACCCTGACATTCCCTGGTGGAAACTGCATCTGCTGTTTCTAAGTAGAGAAACTGGCCCAAGGTCTTTATCTTCCCAGCACCCTCTTCTATAACCATGACACTAGAGTTATTTATTGTTTACTGCTGATCCCTGAAAGGGGTGCTTGTCTCATTTAATCCTCACAGAGGCCCCCAAATAGACAGTAGTGCCGCCCAATTTCCAGAATGCTGATTCCCAGGAGAATCCCTTAAAGGGACTTCCATCTTAGGCCACATTTTCTGGGAAGCCTGCTTAGTTGAGACTTTGGGGGGGAGGTTAGGGGGGGTTGAGACAGGGTTTCTCTGTGTAGCTTTGTGCCTTTCCTGGAACTCGCTCTGTAGACCAGGCTGGCCTCGAACTCACAGAGATCCGCCTGCCTCTGCCTCCCGAGTGCTGGGATTAAAGGTGTGCGCCACCACCGCCCGGCTTAGTTGAGACTTTGTGGAAGAAATTGACCACGAATTAGTAATAAATTTCTTCTCCAGCTATATGTAAGACAATTTGGTCTTTGTAATAATGCCCATTTTCAGAAAGCGCAATGAGCATTCATTCCCTGGGGTATAGTTTTTTGTTTTTTTTTTAATTCCAGCAAAAGTGCACCATAGCAACACATGCTATCTTTTTATTCATGTTCAACATTGCCAAAGACAGCAGAGAGGATTTTTTTTTTTTTTAGCCAAAACACTCTAGGCAGGAGGCTTGTCTTCCCTGCAGAACCAGGGGAGCCAGTCTACCTCGAACCAGTCGGTTGATTGAGGCTGGGCTGTGTTTCCTCTGCCTGCATCTTGTCTGATTTTTGTTGCCAGTGGTTTGGCTGGTGGCTGAACACTTCCTCCATGCCATTCATGTGAAATCCAGCTGTAGTTTGCCTGACTGCCAGCCGCTGTTCACAACCTGCTTGTTCTGCTGGCTTATCATCTTGTGAAGGAGAGAGCAAGCTGGGAGAACAGCTTTCTGTGTTGGTGTTTGC
The DNA here is from genome assembly GCF_004664715.2 of Peromyscus leucopus. Taxonomy (NCBI): domain Eukaryota; kingdom Metazoa; phylum Chordata; class Mammalia; order Rodentia; family Cricetidae; genus Peromyscus; species Peromyscus leucopus. The sequence continues at coordinate 23,455,915 of NC_051086.1, forward strand.
CATTCCCTGGCAGTCATCGGAATACAGGCGCTCCAGCTGCGGGTAGTTGGAGCATGAAGACGTCTGAATTATGATAGGAAAATTAAAGTGTTTCTATCTTCCAGTTTGCAAACATGGAGGTCCCACAAGGTTTGATAACACACCGCTAGTACATACACCAGCCAGGTAGGAACTGTTCCTGTAGGCAGCAGTTGAGGTCAGGTTGAAGTCAAACACTTGGAACCAACCTCAGAGCAAAGAAGTTGCTGCTGGTTTACACTTGCTGTGATTGAAGGACTCTGCACAGCGCTTTGCCCCCGTCTCTCCCTACCCCCCACCCCCCCACCTTCCCCCTACCCCTCCCCCACCCCCCCCACCCGTCTCTCCCTACCCCCCACACTGTCCAGGCTTCTGAGGCTTCCTTTGGCCACCTGGTTGGGTGACTCTAGTGTTCCCTCTAGGATCCAGCATCCTGAGCACTTGCTCTTCTTCCCTCTCAGGTGCATCCCAGGAGTGACATGGGCCAGCCATGGATGAGATAACTTTCAAAAGTGACACTGTGCTGTCAGATGTCCACCTGTACACCCCCAACCAGAGACACCTCATGGTGCGGCTGAATGGCATGGGACAGCCAGGTAAGATCCAGGCCTGGGGCTTGGTGCCTGGTGGGGCCCACTTTATCTTCTCTCTCTTTCTCATACTTCTTTTGGGGGTAAAGACTGAATTGTTTTGAGCTGTTGTCTTTTTGGAGGGGAGTGGGGAGTCACCTTTTTTTTTTAATTAAAATTTTATTGCCAAAAAACTGACTAAACAAAAGTCACACACCAAATTTAACCAGACCCAAAATCTACACATTTCAGTGAACTTTTATACAGTTAGCCATTCTGTATATTTCTATATAGAATAGCCATTCTGAAGCTGTGAAGCTTCACATTGGATTTTATGATTTTACTATCAAATGATTTCTTTCTTCCCCCACTTATCCTCCACCAAAAACAAAACAAAAACAAAAACAAAATCCATGATACAGTTCAAGCTAGAACAACAACAAACTTGGCTTTCTTTAGTGAATCAGGTTCCTTATCTACATTCAGTGTGTCACCTAAGTGTACTTCCTTCACTGAGGACCTGCTGAGTGTCACACCCTGACCTAGCACAGGAATGCACGAGTGAGTGAGCCCACAGTCCATGCAGGGACGACGCCAGGGCTGTGTGTGACCGCAGGCCCCAGACAGTCACCTTCGTCCTGTGCCTGGCTGCTCTGTTCCCTTCCTCCTTAGTGTCCCGTCTTTTCATCTACACAGCCTTGCTGGCTCCTCCCCCTCCGGCCAAGCATAGCTTTCAAAAATGCACACCCAGCCGTAGCACGGCCCTGACTCGGATGCCCCGTGGTCCCCGTGGCTCTAAGGAACGTGTGGCCCTCTACTGGGCCTGAGAGCCTTAGGCAGTGTGCCCAGCCCAGCCATCCTGCCCTCCTTGACCCCTGTAGCCACCTTCACCTCCATCTGTCCCTCGGTTCTGCACCACTTTCCTCCCTCTCGGCCGTAACTCCTGGGGTGTCTCTGGGCCTCACAGCCACCTTCCCTAGTCAGTTACCCAGCATTCATTCATTGTTGGGTGTGTTGATTAATAGCTGTCCCAGTTTGGATGCCATTATACCAGGCATTGGCAAACTGCAGCCTGTGTGGCCACCAGGCCCTGCTTTGTTTTTATGACATTCTGCTGAAACAGCACCAGGCCTGCTTGTTTGTGTGCTTTTATGACTACAGACAGTTGGGCAGTTGCAGCAGAGATCATATGGCTCAGAGAGCTTAGGATATTTGTTTCTTGACCTACTGAAGAAAAGATTTGCTGGCCCCAGCCGTACATGGTTGCCACTGTGTGTCACAGTCTGTAATTATCCTGTTTGCTTTATCACCCTAAGATGCTCCATTCCGCTTTGTATCCCCAGCACTTAAAATTGTACTCAGCACAGTCGGCAGTCGGTGCATGTTTGTTGAGTGGGTGGGTGGGTAAATGAATAGATGGATGGGTAAGATGAATGAAAAGATAAACAGGTAGATGGTAGGTGATGGGTGAGTGGATGGGGAGTAGATGGATGGACAAATGGGTAAATGAGTGGGTGAAATGAATGAATGGACAGGGTGGGTAGATGAATTGATATATGGATGGGTGGCAGGTAAGTAGATGGATGGACAGTGGTAGATGGTTAAGATGGGTGATGGATGGGTGGGTAGATGACTAGATGATAGAAGGATACATGGGAGAAGTGGATGGTTGGATGGACAAATGGATGGATGAATGGGTACATAAGTAAAATGGATGGAAGGGTAGATGAATAGATGATGGGTGGATGAATAGACGGGTGGTTGGGTAGGTAGATGGATGCTTAAAACTTGGTATGGGGTATGATACTGTAGGAGACTGAAGGAGGGTCAGCTGACTGAGCACTAAAAGCTAGGAAGGATCTGTCTCAAGAGCTAAGGAAGACATTCCAGAAAGAGGAAACAGCTCCACAAGGCAGCAAGAACTGTCATCAGGCCTTGCCATTGTCCCCTGCTCCTCAATGATGTCACAGGGCCATTTTCCTGGAGAAGGTGGTGAACAGTGAGCTGGGCCTAATGTAAAGTCAGGTGAGGGAACAGAGGTAGAGAGGACTGGGGACACTGGGCAGCCTCTGTGGTCACTGGTGTTGGCTTTGGCTGGCTTGTGGTAGATGCCCTTATTCCCGGCATGCAAGGTTGGAAACAGGCTCAGAGCAAACAGGTGCCTGACCCAGCCTAGTATTGAGCATTCTGAAGTCCTCGCTCTTTTTGTCTCTGGCACACCTCCCCTGGCACATGCACTTACTGAAATCTGTCTCAGTGACTTTCTGGCCACCTGGTGGTGAGGGATGGCCCGCGTTCTTGTCCCGCTGCCTTTAAGAAGCTGCTGAAGCACCAGGCAGCCTGGGTTGTAGCCTTGGCCACTTTCCCAGCTCACTCACCTCTGAGCCTCAGTGTCCACGTCTATGAAATGAGCTGGTAGACTATTTTCATGGTGACGCTGCAGTTGGTCACATGACACAGGCCAGGTGCCTGCAGACACTCAGCAGAGGCTGCTCCATCAGGGAGCTGCTACCTCGGCCTCCCAGATGGTCACTGCTGAGTCAACAAGCCACCCCACTAGCCTTTAAAAGTCTCTCCAGTTGAGCTGGGCATGTGACGCAGCTAGGAGAGTGCTTGCCTAACTCACACTCAGCCCTGGGTTTGAACCCCAGCACCACACAAAATTGGACATGATGATGCTTGTGTATGATCCAAACACTGGGTGGTAAAATCAGGAAGATCAGAATTTGAAGGTCACCCTCAACTATATAATGCGTTTGAGGCTAGCCAGGGCCACAAGGGACCCCATCTCCGAAGAAAAATTAAGTGTCTCCAGTTAGCAGTCTGACTTCTCAGAGAGGAGACAGACAGAGCCTTGGCATTGCTCACTTTGTTTTTGTCTCGCTTACAGTCTTCCTGTCCCAGTTCAAGCTCCTGTGGAGTCAGGACTCTTGGACAGACTCGGGGGCTGAGGACAATGGTCCCAGAGATGTCTCCACACAGGAGACGCCTCTTGCTGGGTCAGGAAGTGGCCACAGTCATGAGGATTTGTCCCTCCAGGCTGGCGATGACATCACCATCCAGGAAGGGTTGGGTGTTCCCCTGGATGAGGATGGGGACCTGGATGTGGTGCGAAGACCACGGGCTGCTTCTGACCCCAACCCAGCAGAGCCTGCAAGAGACAAGGTACATCCCATGATTCTAGCACAGGAGGAAGATGACCTCATGGGAGATCGGGCACAGGAGAGCTGCCCCCACGACATCATCAAAATAGGTAAATAAAGGTCTTGTTCTCTGGCCACCAAGGCAGTGTCACAGTGGCTGGTGGTGCACAACAGAGCTGTGGGTATCAGCTCTGAGTTCAGAAGTGGCTCTAGTGAGCTGGGAACAGGCGATGCCCCAGCCAGCAGAGTCTGTTCCAAACCTGTAGATCTTCTCTTGCTCAGGACTCTTCCCTGGCTCCCATTGCCCTGGGGATGGAATCCAGATGACTCAGCTTAAAAAGCTGGGGTGACATAGTCCCCACTCACCTCTCACCACCAGTGACCTTGTGACCCCAGACTTTGACATGTTCCTCTCCCTTCTGGGTCTCTGCTGGGCTGCACTTTCCTTCTTGAGTGCTTGCAACCAACCTCTACTTTTTAGCACATTCCTAAGTGGCCCAGGTCCCAGCTCAGGTCCCACTTCCTCCAGAAAGTGCTCTCCTGCCTCTGGCTCCCATGTTCTCTAACCCAGTGCGCAGGAGTGAGAGTCAGAACAGTTGGTGGGATGCTCGGCTGGGCTCCGTGGAAACAGGAAGCCTAGGAAATGCTGCAGCCAGAGTGTGGAGTAGAGAGGGCGTCAGTTCCCAGCAACCTGCAGTGGGCCAGTCAAAGGGTGGGAGCTGGCAGCAGTGGGCAATGAGAGGGAGAGGTGGTACCGCCCAGTTAAGGGGTTTTGATAGATCCTCAGAGGCGACACTGCTGCTTGGGCTCAACAGGCAGAGCAAGGGTCTAAGGACCCCAGGTGTTGTGTGACACTGTTTCTAGGAAGACTCGAACAAATGTCTGCCATCCCAGGTCAAACATGACAGACCAAAGGGAGGATACCATCAAAGTCTACCTTAGTGAGCCAGTGGACTGTGCTGGGTTTACTTACAAGAGTGTGGGTGAAGGGTTACTTCAGAAACCACTGCCGACAGCTGCGTCACTGGAGCCCACCCCACCCGAAACTGCAGCCCTGGAGCTCACTGCCCAGGACAGAATGTGTGCTGTCTACTCAAGAGTGACAGCTGCCCACCCCATCTACCATCTAGTATTTATTGCCTCTGGTAGTCCTGGGGGCCACCAGGAATCAAGGCACACCTACTCCCAAATGTTTGCAACATTAACAGAAGACCAATAAATCTATAATTAGCGTGGATGCTTTCAGTCCCCTGATTTTAGTTTAGTTTATTTTTTTATTTTTTCTTTAAAGATTTATTAAGTATACAGTGTTCTATCTGCACGTATCCCTGCAGGCCAGAAGAGGGCACCAGATCTCATTACAGATGGCTGTGAGCCACCATGTGGTTGCTGGAATTGAACTCAGGACCTCTGGAAGAGCAGCCAGTGCTCTTAACCGCTGAGCTATCTCTCTAGCCCCTTAGATTGGTTTCTATTGCTGTGATAAACACCATGATCAAAAGCAACTCCGGGAAGAAAGTTTTATTCAGTTTATGTGTCGATCACTATCCATCACTGAGGGAAATCAGGGCAGGAACCAGGGAGGAACACTGCTCGTAAACTTATATTTAGCTGCCTTTCTTGATTATTGATGTAATAAAGCCCAGCCACTATGGGCAGCACTAACCATGGGCAGGTGGTCGTGGACTATCTTAAGAAAGGGGAACAAGCCAGTAAGCACCATTCCTCCAGAGTCTGCTTCAGGCACTGCCTCCAGGTTATATGCCTGCCCTGACTTCCCCTCACTATGACTGTGATGTAGAGGTATAAACAGAAGAAGTTGGCTTTGGTCAGTGTTTTATCACAGCCCTGGGAAAGTAAACTAGGATGCTTCCCTCCCCTCCAGGACTAGAGTAACAGAGTGTCGCCCCACAGTGACTCTGGCTTCCGGTGAGCATGTGCTAGGAACACTGTCTTACAAGCTAAGGACAAATTCCCACCAGGAAGGTGGGGAATATGGCAGACTCCCAGCCGCCCCTCCCACCCTTTCCTGTGACCTTGGGTCTTCAGAGGTGGAAGTTCTCTCTCAGTCAGGGGAGGTCAGAGGACAACTTTGTAGAGCTGGTTCTCTCCTCCCGCTAAGTGGGTTCTGGATTGGACTCGGGTTGTCAGGCTTGCAGAACAAGCGTCTCTGCCTGAGGAGCCTCCTCACAGGCCTTGCTTTGTCTGTCTTTAGAAGGGCCTCACTCACTCTGTAGTCCAAACTGACCCCGATCCTGCTAGGACTACAGGCGTGAACTGCTGTGCCCAGCTTGATCCTCAGTTTTTGTTCCGAGACTGTATTTGAGCTTGTGTGAGCATGGCAGGCTCTGGAAACTTCTCTGCTGTGTCCCTTTGTTTGTTTTAACCTCACACAGCCCATTTGCAAACATTTAATACATAGTGAGTCCCAGGCCAACCTCAAAAAAAAGGAAAGGAAACATGAGTGAGTTCTAATGTAGTGGCAGAGACAGTGTTGTCCAGTGTTTCTTTTTCTCCTTCAGCTCCTGTTTCCATTCCTTCTAGCCATCAGAATTCTGTTCTGAGATATTTTGGAATTCAGAGTGTATACCAACCACTCTGCTCATGAACTTTCCTTTTTTTGGGTTTTTGAGACAGGGTTTCTCTGTGTAGCCCTGGCTGTCCTGGAACTCACTCTGTAGCCCAGGCTGGCCTTGAACTCACAGAGATCCACCTGCCTCTGCCTCCCGAGTGCTGGGATTAAAGCCATGCACCACCACACCCAGCTTCTCATGAACTTTAAAAAAAAAAAGATATAAATTGAAACTTGCTGTGTTAGCTTCTGGTGCAGTTGTAAGCATAAGAAAATATTTTGGAAGTAGCTATAATTATTATTAGCATGTAAATAGATTTCAGTTTTAAGGTGGCAGTTCACATAGAATGATACGTGTGTGTACTTTAGCTGGGTTCAGACCTGATGTGCCCCCTGGCCCCCTGGTGGGCCACACACCTGGCCTCAGTGATGCTCCCATCTGGCAGCACAGTCCAAGCCTTGGCTTCTCTTTTGATCGTTTGCTCTGCCGCCCAGCCAGCCAGGCTGGCAGACTGTCACACTGCCCCTCCCTGTTGTCTTCTGTCTGCCTGTTTCACCATGGACCTTTCTCTTGGTTTCTGTCCTGTCCAGAGCATACCATGGCCACGCCCCTGGAGGATGTTGGCAAGCAGGTGGGTAGGCCCTGTTCACTTCTTGTGGCCCCTGAGGGTCTCTCAGAGCCTCAAGTCACCTGTGCCTCTATGTCCTCTGTCTTGCAGGTGTGGCGGGGCGCCCTGTTCCTGGCAGACTATATCCTGTTCCGAAGGGACCTCTTCCAGGGACGCACCGTGCTGGAGCTTGGGGCAGGCACAGGGCTTGCCAGCATTGTGGCAGCCACCATGGCGCACACCGTTTACTGTACAGGTAACAACTCTGTGGCTCAGCTGAGTGCTTGGCGGGCTCCATGATGTCTACCATCTGTAAAAGCGAACAAGGTCACCAGGAGCTGGACACTGGCTGCTCCCGATTTCCCCAGCTTCCACCCACTTCCATTTTTTGTCCAAATGGCCCTCAACACCCAGCCACCAGTGTCACCCCGGAGCCACAAGCCCACTGGGCATGCAGTGTCCGGTGCCCTTTCCCGGCTCACCCTCCAAGGAAGAGCAAACATCCCAAGAAGCCCCAAGCAGTTCTCTTCATAGGGGTCACACTGGTTTATCATTTGTATCTGATGATAGAAACAGGACTTCTCCTTAGGATAAAGTGCAAAACATAAAATGAAATTTACTCTTAATGTTACAGTCCCCAGAGTGATTCAGCAGTGTGCAATGTGTTAGACACTGCTGTGGGCCAACTTATTTTTAAATTGTATATATTGAAGTATGTGCATATGAGGACAGGTGCCCTCAGAGGGCATCAGATCCCCTGAAACTGGAATTACAATTGATTGTGAGCCATCTGATGTAGGTGCTGGGAACCAAACTTGGGTCCTCTGCAGGAACAGTGTGGTGGGCCAGAGAGTTGGCTCAGAGATTGAGAGCACTGACTGCTCTTCCAGAGGACCCAGGTTCAATTCCCAGCGCCCACATGACAGGTTACAACTTCTATAATTCTAAGATCTGACACCCTCACACAGACATATATGTAGGGAAAACACCAACACACATAAAATAAAATAAATAAATTTTAAAAAACAATGTGACATCTCAACCTCAGAGCCATCTTTCCATCACCCTTTAGTAATACTCTTAAGGAATAACTGAAATGTCTATAAATAGTTACTATATACTTTGTGAGTACACACACTCACACACACACACACACACACACACACACAGAGAGAGAGAGAGAGCCAAAAATCTTGAGAAGTATTTCTTCAAGAGCATGTTCCTGCCGGGCGTTGGTGGCGCACGCCTTTAATTCCAGCACTTGGGAGGCAGAGCCAGGCGGATCTCTGTGAGTTCGAGGCCAGCCTGGGCTACCAAGTGAGCTCCAGGAAAGGCGCAAAGCTACACAGAGAAACCCTGTCTCGAAAAACCAAAAAAAAAAACCAAACAAACAAACAAAAAAAAGAGCATGTTCCTGTGTCCTTAAAAATTATTCTATGACTTTTAATAACTAGATCATTTTTATCATTTTGTCATCCCTTGCCAGGCACTCTAATTATCCTGTGCTTTCTCGCATTTTTCAATTGCAGAAATGAACACCTTTGTACCTCATCTGATAATCCTTATAATGATGAGCTGATCCTCTGTGTGGCAAACTTGATTTCTGTTTTAATATTTAAATTTGAAATTATATCAGACTCACTCGGAAGTTCCTAAGATAATCCAGAATGTGTCGTGTACCCTTCATCCAGCTTCCAGAGATGCTAACACCTTAAATGCCCGTAGCCCAGCAGTCTGGCTACTGGTGGTGGCTCTCCATGAAAAACGATGGAGATGGTGTCTTAACAGACCGTGTGTCATGGTGCACCCTTCTGTCATTCCAGATGTCGGCACAGACCTCCTGGCCATGTGCCAACGAAACGTTGCCCTCAACAGCCACCTGGCTGCCACTAGAGGTGAGGGCCAGTGTTGGGGGGTGGGGAGCTTGGTGGCAGGCAACACTGTCACCCAGTGGACACAGTGTTGGGGTGGCTTCCCTTTGCATCAGGTGTTTCCTTGGAGCATAGATGACCTTGTCTTGGGCACAGTGATGCCCTCCTGACGTCCCTGGGCTGACAGAAAAGTTTGTCCTCTCCTCCATGCATTTGCTCATTCTGTTAGTGTTATCCTAGTCACAGTCTTGAGTCATCTGCTAACCTGCCAGCCCCTTTAAGGTGGCCAGTCTCCGGGGATGGGGACCAGGACTGATGATGTTTATATTCCCTGTGTCTACAGAGTCACTGACACTGAGCATTGAAAACATGTGGGAAGAGAAGGGGATGGGAAAGACAGACGCTGGTTAGACGGTGAGGATGGGTGGGAGAGTTGGTGCTTTTCCCCGGGGTGTGCAGTTTGGGAGTTCTGCCTGCTTTTTTGCAGATGGTGTGATTAAGGTCAAGGAACTGGACTGGCTGAAAGACGACCTCTGCACAGGTGTGTGCTTCCTGCAGTGGTACCTGTTCAGTGGCTCCTCTGTGGAACCCACAGTCCCGGCTGCCTCCACAGCCCACATCTTGTGGGGGTTCCCTCCACAGCCCACATCTTGTGGGGGTTCCCTCCACAGCCCACATCTTGTGGGGGGTTCCCTCCACAGCCCACATCTTGTGGGGGTCCCCTCTACAGCCCACATCTTATGGGGGTCCCCTCTACAGCCCACATCTTGTGGGGGTCCCCTCCACAGACCCACATCTTGTGGGGGTCCCCTCTACAGCCCACATCTTGTGGGGGTTCCCTCCACAGCCCACATCTTGTGGGGGTTCCCTCCACAGCCCACATCTTGTGGGGATTCCCTCCACAGCCCACATCTTGTGGGGGGTTCCCTCCACAGCCCCACATCTTGTGGGGGGTTCCCTCCACAGCCCCACATCTTGTGGGGGGTTCCCTCCACAGCCCACATCTTGTGGGGGTTCCCTCCACAACCCACATCTTGTGGGGGTTCCCTCCACAGCCCACATCTTGTGGGGGTTCCCTCCACAGCCCACATCTTGTGGGGGGTTCCCTCCACAGCCCACATCTTGTGGGGGTTCCCTCTACAGCCCACATCTTGTGGGGGTTCCCTCCACAGCCCACATCTTGTGGGGGTTCCCTCCACAGCCCCACATCTTGTGGGGGTTCCCTCCACAGCCCATATCTTGTGGAGGTTCCCTCCACAGGCTTCTGAGCCGCAGTCATTCTCTTCCTCTTGCACATGCCGAGCCCTGAACCGCGTGCTGCTGCTCACACCTCCCAGTGTCTCTGAGGGATCAGTTCTCAAGGAGCGGGGTTTAAATTCTTCCACAGACTGTTAGACCTGATGCTTGCTACTTATACAGCAGCTTCTTTCTTCTTCCCTGTCAGTAAGGAAACTGACTGTCCCTCCCAAGCACTCTGCTGTGACCTTGACCCGAGGCTTCCCAGCCATCTTCTGAGAGGGGTTTTAGTCGGCCTTCTGTAAACGCAGAGTGATGTAACCTGTTTCATGGTCTCCCACAGTGAGTCAGTTTGGGTGGTGGTAGACAGATAATGTTCTCACAGGGCCCCTGGCCAAGTGGCAAGGAAGGATGGAACCCACTTGCCCCTTACTGGTGGGAAGAGTGCCCTTAACTGTGTCCCTAGTATAGGGCATCCTGTCTCCAGCCCCTCTTCTCATCTTTCCTTCCTTCCTTCTCTCTCTTTTTTTTTTTTAAACAAAGCCTCATTAGGTAGCTGCGGCTGGCCTGAAACTCAATATGTAGACCAGGCTGGTCTCGAACTCACAAAGATCTGCCTGCCTCCTGAATGCTGGAATTTCCAGAGTGTACCACCACACCCAGCTCAGCCTTGTCTCTTGTCCTGAAGCTTCCTTGGTCAGTTTGCAGTAAGAGCTGGTGGCCAGCAAAGGAAGGAATGGCCACTCAGTCTTTTCTTCTTTGGTAGATCCCAAAGTCCCCTTCAGCTGGTCCGAGGAAGACATCCGTGACCTGTATGATCACACCACTGTGCTGTTGGCAGCTGAAGGTGAGTGGTTCTCTGTCACCCTGCGTCCTTGTCATTACCTGTGTCTTACCGGATCCCTCGTGCAGAGAGCACGCGCTCCTTGTGCTCACAGATAAGCAGTAGGGAAAGCAGGAATGTTAAACACGCGGGGTTTGTCCTCAGCGGAGGAGCTGTATACCTGTTTCCTGCCCAGAAACCTGGGAGTGGATGTGGTTAACAGTCTGCTTATCTGTGTGTCTGTCGAGCCAGGACACACCCAACCCCCCAGACTGTTCTGTTTATCCCTGGCTCTTCCTCCCTAGACCTTTACCTTGAGCATTGTTTCTCAGTAGAACCCTCCCAGGGTGATGTCCCATGTCCAGATCTTCCCCTAGGCCCTTAAGCTATAGAACCGTTATCATGGACGAGTACTTTGTCACACGTACTTTGCAGAAGAGTTTTGATGTATTCACTCCTTAAGCTTTATTGTGGTAATTGTCACCAGGGAACCTTTTTCCAAAATTATGCTGAACTTAAATATGTCAAAAATAAACTGCCTGGGGTCAGACTCTAGAAGTTTGAACCAACACCGGATACTGAGTCATGCTGAACTAGATTTCCTTCTTGCCTCACACGGATGTTACTTTGCTAGTCCTGGTGTTTGCAGAGACCCCAGATCCTCACCTGCTCTGATTGATTTCTTCAGAGATGTCAAATTAGCACCTGGAAGGCACCAGCAGCCCTAAGAATGGCTCGTTGAACTTCATCCGGATGAGTAAGATGGGAGCTGCTGTGGACGGACAGTGGCCAGCTGTGTTTCCCCAAGGTCACTCCCTCCTTGCCAAGCTCCTGTTTCGTGCGGCTGTCGGTCCACAGCAGAATTGCAGAGACCTGGCTTCAGATCATTGCCAGTGTCCAAGCCGTGGAGGTGACTATAGGCTCACACACACACACACACACACACACACACACACACACACTTACTTCTGGGAAAGTCAAATACTCACTGGTGCTCCGTCCTTGTCCTTGTGAAGGTCTTAGCAAACACTGCCCAACCGTGAGGAGGCTGGCTCTGAAATGCTGTGGTCTGCCATGTGGAACAGCTAACAGTGTTTGCTGTGAGAATCTCTAGCTGGGACTTAGAGAACTGTCTCACTACACCCTTAGAGACATCCTAGAAGCTCCCTTCTAGAACATTCCTCCACAGCTGCTACTATTTGTGATAAGGATCCACTCCATGGTGTTTCTGTGGGTCCCTCTGAGTAGGTCTCCCCGAAGGTACACTTTTTCCCCAATACCCATCTCTCCCCAGTGTTCTACGACGATGACTTAACCGACGCCCTGTTTAACACGCTCTCCCGACTCGTCCACAGACTGAAAAATGCCTGCACCGCCATCCTGTCAGTGGAGAAAAGGTGAGCTCTGCTGCCCCGCAGCCGCGCCCTCACTGTGGTACCACTGCATTCACTGCGTCTGTCACGCCCTACTGTGTGCTGGGCTGGGCCCCCCCCCCCTCACATCCATCCCTTCGTTTAGTCTGTGTTAAACTCTTATCAGGCACAGCCAGACCGGCCCCATTTTTCATATGGAGCAGGCAAGGCTGAGAGACACAGTGAGGTATGCCAGATGAGGACCTGCCTGAGACCATGCCCCTCACCGCTGGCCCACTTCCTGTCATCTTCCACATGCTAAGGCCATCATCATTAAGGCCTGCCATTAGTATCACTTATACTTTGTTTTTCCATGAAAAGGAAGTTTTCTTGTTCCTATGTCTTCTTTTTTTTGGGGGGGGGGGAGCTGAGGACCGAACCCAGGGCCTTGTGCTTGCTAGGCAAGCACTCTACCACTGAGCTAAATCCCCAACCCTGTTCCTATGTCTTCAATGAAACTTAAAAATGGAAAAAAAAAAAAAAAAAAAAAAAAAAAAAAAAAAAGGAATGGTTAGTAAAAATAGGAATGAAGGAATTCCTTTCTGGAAGCCACATATCCCCTCCCATTGTCTTTGTGCCCGGACCCCTGCAGAATATCTGCTTCAGCTTTGCCTCTTCCACACCAGATTTTGGTTCCAAGCTAAACATCCTTGGATCTTGTCACAGCATTGTTTGTCCCAGTAACACCCCATTCCTCCTTCAGACACAGTGTCCAGGGGAAGCAGGGGCCTCATTTTGATCCTCACTCCAGAGACTGTAAACAGGAGACTTAGAGCAGATAGGAAACGCTGAATTCTGTAAAGGACAGACGTGTCAGGAGCTGTCTTTGTTTGCCTGGGCATAGTGGCTCACAGCTGTCATCCCAGCACTTGGGAGATTGAAACAGGAGAATCAGAAGCTCAAGGCCAGCCTGGGCTACATTGTGAATTCAGACCTGTCTCAAAAAAACAAAAGCAACAACAAAAAAGACAACCAAACGAAAGGTTGTTCATTTCATTTGAGGAAAGAATCATTATCTTTTCCAGATATGTACAGACGTATCTGCTGGAGAAATGCTGGGGTGTCAGGTATTTGCTTGTTGATGAGTGAGAGGAGGAACTCTGGAAACACGGGACGGAGTGGCTGAGTCAGTGCTGGTGGAAGCTGCCAGTGGCTTCCTGGCAGTTTGCTACAATAAAAGATTTGTAAAGAAAAAGAAGGGGTTGTGGAGAAGGTTTAACAGGTAGAGCACTTGCTAGACAATGAGCATCCCCAGCACCCAGGAAAATGCCAAGTAGGTGGGGTGGCCTCCAGATTACAAACCGGGGTTCAAGTGAGAGAGACCTTGTCTTAGCATATAAGGAAGAAGAAAATGTCAGCCTCTGGCCTCCACACTTAGATGTGCACACACATACCCTATAAATGATGAACACACACAAACATAAGAACACACATGTATGCTGCACACACATGCAAAAAGAAAAAGACAGATGAACAGTCTGAATTCAAGGTAATTCATTTTACAGATTCCCTTTTCCCAGAGTTTTCTTGAGTGTGAGCAGCAGGAAATGTTAGATAGAAGGATTTATAGCGGAGAATATCGCGGAGATAAACAGATAGAAAATAAAGGATAGCCTTGAGAGGACCTGGAACCTATTCCAACGGGCCCCGACTGTCTCTGCCCCAGGGTTTTTATAGAGATGCCAAGGGGTGGAGCAAAAGACCTCCTCCCCCAGCACAGCCAAGTGCAGGCCATCTCAGACACCTGCACTCAGGCCCATGGTCCTGATCATCCTCTATGCGGACCTGCTGGGTAAAGCCACGAGGAACCCGAGAATGGGCTCCCACAACAGCCCCTCGTTCCCCCTTCCCATAGATGGTACCCACAGCACCCAGCCAGCAAATCTACCCTGGAATCCATTTGCAGCAAGTCTCGAGATGGGCATCTGCCTTTCCAGAGTGTCATCTTGGCAGGTGACCTCAGCTCCCTAAAGCTACAGCTGTGAGTAGAGCCGATAGCCATTCTGGAAACAGGCTTCTGTGCAGGCTCTGGAAGTAATTTGCTCACAGGCTGGGTGCAGAGGAGACACTTAAATCCAGACTCAAGGGCACTAAGTGGGAAGCAGACTGTGAGGACGGGTGCAGCAGAACCAGCCCTTCCTGGTCATGATGAGTGTGTTGCTGCTGGTCAATCCACAGGTTCAACTTCACACTCAGACACTTGGACGTCACATGTGAAGCCTATGATCACTTCCGTGCCTCCCTGGACTCCCTGGAGAAGCTGGCTGATGGCAGGTTGCGCTTCACGGTGGAGCCTGTGGAGGCCTCCTTCCCGCAGCTGCTCCTCTATGAGCGCATCCGACAACTGGTAGATGCAGCCCCAGGAGGGTGGTGGGAAACACAGCAATGGGCAGCCTTACCATCCCATCCATAGTCTGCCCAGGAGAGGCTGCAGATTTATCCCTGGGATCCCTGGGGGTTCGACCCATTCTCAGTAGTCACCTGACCAGAAGAGCTCTGTGGCTGTCATCTCCTGTTCTTTCCCTGTGGGCAGTTAAGACTCCAGAGGAAGCTAGAGGGGCAGGCATCAGTTCCTTCCCCCAAGCAGCGTCAGGAGGAAGGCTTATTCTGGATCACATTTTAAGAGGGCACAGTCACGTTGAGGAAGACGAGGCCACAGGAGCAGATGGCAGCTGGTCACATTGCGCCCACCTTAGGAAGCAATGAACAGGAAGTGGGTCCAGCCTGCACAGTCACCCACTTCCTCTTCCTCCTGCAAGGCTCCACCTGCTCAAGGTTTCTCACCCTTCCTAACCAGTGTGTCCAGGTGGGGACCAAGTGTTCAGACACAGGATCCTGTAGGAGGCATTCCAAACTCAAGCCACAACAAAGCAGGTCCTCTGGGGAGCAGTAGGTCAGTGGGAAGGATCTGGGAGTTGTAAGGCAGGCCTGGGTGATGTCTGATGACAGCAAAAGACGGAAGCAGGTTTGTTCTGGCTCACAGTTTGAGGGCACCGTCCATCTCAGTGGGGAGTGACAGCGGCAGGAGTGGGAGGCGGCTGGTCACATGCATCCGGTCAGCAAGCAGAGAGGTGAGCGCTGGTGCTCAGCTGGCTTCCTCCCTTTTAAGTCAAGGGACCCAGCCCACGGTATAATGCCACCCACATTTAGGATGGGACTTAGCACCTTAATGAACCCAATCTAGAAAGTCCATCACAGACATGTGCAGAAGTTTGTCTCCCAGGTGATTGTAGGTCCTGTCAATTGATAGTGTTAACCGTCACGCTAATGGCTACATCTGCTCTGTGGAGACGCTGCTGCTTCTCTGGCCAAGAACGAAGGCTCACACCAGGCCCTTGATAATCCTACAGTTGTAACCAGCATGTGCTCGTGCCACACACCTTTTGTCCGCTGTCTTAGCTAATGCACCCAGCCTGGAACAGTCATCTTAGAGCCAAGGCCCCTGCTATTACAGCTTTTAAACCAGCACTCAGAGTAAACTTGAAAACTCAAAATTACCCTGAAAATTACTAGGAGCTGGAGTCACAGAAGCCCATCTGGCATCTCTTGTTCTCTCTGCCTTTTGGCTGTGGAGATCAGGCCTCGTTCTCAGGAGAGGGGGGGACGGTGGCAGAGGGAGGGCCCAGCTTTCTCACGCTCCTTTTGTCCCTTAGGAAATGGAGTACTGCAGACCACAGTGGCTAAGGTCCCCAAAATGGCAAGACTGAGGCCACTTGCTGCCATTCCTCCAGTCCCTTGTGACCATCCCTTTGGCTAGTTCCAGACTTAGTCTGCACAGCCTCTGTGCCACCGTGTAATGGCCAGAGCCTCGGAGACAGGAAGGAGCCCCCGTCCCTGCCCTGGTGTCTCTGCTCTGTGAATCCTCAGACCCTTTCATTTCTGTGTGTTGCAGGAGCTCTGGAAGATCGTAGTGGAACCAGCAGCATGAGTCACCTCTGAAAGGTGTGACCCCTGACTGTTGTCAATATGTTTCAAATAAAAACAAACCCTCTGTGCACTGAGATACTGTCATTAAACACAGGGACCTCCTGGGATCCATCACCACCTGCAGCAATCGCCCAAAAATACTGTTGCTCTGAGTGTGGTGGCTTGGCTGTGTCAGGCTTGTCACACAGCTCCCAGGCACTCCCGAGCCTCTTGGTCAAAGTCGGCAAATGTTCTGGGTGGCTGCACTCTGGTTGTTTCTGTGGTGAACTTTGTGTGGGGTGGGACAATAACTGTGTCACCACTTTTCACACGTCCTCTGCTAGTAGGACTCGGCACTTGCCCAGCGTGTGTGAAGTCCCGGGTTCCATCGAAAATTATATAGAGGTGAGCTGAGAGTTAGTTCAGTTGGTGGGATAGTTGTCTAGCAGATACACAGAACCCGAGAATCCATCCCTAGCACGGAATAAAATGGATGTGGCAGTACATAGCTATAATACCAATGTTAAGAGGTATCCACCAGAGAAACCACTCAGACACGGGTTCAAGCCAATAGAAAGTGTGGTGGGACACGCCTTTATCCCAGCACTTGGGAGCAGAGGCAGGCAGATCTGAGTTCAAGGCCAGTCTGATGTACAGAACAAGTTCCAGGACAGCCAAGGCTGTCTCAAAAATAAAGGTCTTAATTGACCAGCTGGTGGCTACACTGAGTGTTTGGGACCCAACTGCAGTCCTGAGCCCTTCTCAGGATGGGCTATAAAGCACAAAACCCACATCCTGGGTTGACATGCCTCAGTTAGCCAGAACAGTTAACCAGAAGCGAACTACAGAAGCCAAAAGGCAAGGTTAGTACTTTCTCAGCACTATGGACTTAGATGGATCAGGTCTTTGATCTCATTTTGGTAGATGTTGGTATCTACATGCTGAGTTCTAAGGCCTGGGTGGTACTTCCAACATGGTATCAGTTGTGCCAAGGTCCGGGGTCTGTTACACCACCACTCAAGAGGTTGAGGCAGGAGAATAAAAGTTCACTTGGTCTGGTGAAATGGCCGCTTGTAGCAGAGCCTGAGGACCTGAGTTCAGATCCCCACACTGGCTCTGCAGAGGGGAGTGGGACAGCCAGACGGGCAGATCTCTGGAGCTCGTTGGCCATGCAACCAAGACAAAGCAGTGAGCTCCAGGCTCTGTGAGAGCCCGTATCTCAACAAGACAGAGAGCACTGAGGACTCATGCCCTCGGCCTGGCGCCAGGGAGAACATTCAGGCCAACCTTGAAGCTCATTGGCCAGCCAGTCTAGCCAATGCAGTAAGCTTCAGGCTCAGTGAAAGATGCTCAACATTTACCAGTGGCCTCCACACACACCTGCATGCATGAGTACACAGCCATACCAACAAGTCCATATGCCATCACACACACACACACACACACTGCCTTCCCCTCTAAAAATGTTCTTCAAAATGACCCCCACAAAGGGCCAGGCATAGTGGCACATACTTTTAATCCCAGCACTTGAGAGACAAAGGCAGACAGATCTATGTGAATTTAAGACCAGCCTTCTCTACATAGTTCCAAGACAGCCAGGGCTACATAGAAAGACCCTATCTCAAAAACAAAGAAAAAATCAGAGAGGAGACCCAGTGAGGGACAATTCCCTAGCTCTCTGGGGAGAAGCGCATATTGTGTAATTGTCCCCAAGCAATAGAGTAGTGCCAGCTTCTTCACCCAGCGCATGAGGGCAAGCCACTTTTATGCCTAAGCCACTCATCCTAAGACCTTCCTCCTGACAGCCCAGAATTCCTCTTGGCTGTAATTTACTGTGTAACCAGGGCGTCCTGTCCCAGCCGAGCCTCTGTCTTACAGCTCCAGAGAGCATTTTTTGCAATGGTATTTCAGAATCATCAAACCGTTGAGATACATGGTAGGTAATTAACCCAAGCCATTGGAGTCAGTTTTTTCTTGACACATTCTAACGTTTTCAGAGAAATATATGGCCCAAGTAGATGGTGTAGCTGCTCAACCATAGCCTGAACAGGAAAGATTTGTTCAATCAACAAAACATGGTACCACATCCCTCTACACCCCCACCAGCTTCTCAGATGATGACATCTAGATTAGTAGGGGTCCAGGTGCTATCAGTTCTTACCTGGTTCCTAGATAGGGGCTCCCTCTGCAATTAACATGCGATGATATGTTCCATGATGATGGTCCAGAGCACATGGGTAATACCAAGGCTAGAATGTGTCATTCCTGGTTATAGATACACTCAAGGGCTAGGGATTTGAGTCAGTTGCTGGAGTTCTTGCCTGTCATCCATAAACCCCTGGGTTCAGTCTCCTGCACTGCATAAAACCAGGCACATGTCTTTAATTCCAGCCCTGGGAGGTAGAGGGAAGACAGTCAGAAATTCTGGGTCGTCTTTGGCTGCATAGTAAGTTTGAGGCCAGCTTGTTGAGATCCTGTCTCGATAACAGTGAAGGCTCAGTCAGTAGAATGTAAGCGTGAGGAACTGAGTTTGGTCCCCAGGCATCACCATGTAATGCACTGTGGCATGTGCTTGAAATCCCAAGTCTGGGGAAGCAGAGGTAGGATCTTTGGAGCTCACAGCCCAAACAGCCTAGCCTGCGTGGTGAGTCTCAGGCCAGTGAGAGACCATTTCAAAAAAAAAAAAAAAAAAAAAAGATAAAGCTGGAGAGATGGCTCAGCAGCTAAGGTCACTGGCTGCTCTTGCAAAGGACCTGGGTTTGACTCCCAGCACCTCACAACCTTCTACAACTAGTTCTGGGGGATCTGGTGCTCTCTCCCTCTTCTGACTTCTGTGAGCATTGTACGCAGTGTACACATATGCTATGTATACATACATGCAGGCAAAGCACTTGTATACATAGAAATAAAATAGTTTAAAAAAAGGTGGGGCCCAGTGAGATGACTTAACAGGTAAAGATACCTGAGTTCCCTTAGTTCAACCCCTAAGGACCTACATGGTAGAAGGAAACCCAACTCCAGGAAGTTGTCCTCTGACCTCCATATACATGCCATGCACATGTGTATACACTGTCTCTCTCGGTCTCTAAAGTAAATGAATAAAATTTAAAGAAAAAAAGCACATGGTAGATGTTGTCCTGTGGAACAACACTTAATATTGACCTCTGGCCTCCACATGAATATGAACACATATACCACCACCACCAAAAAATATTTACACACACACACACACACACACACACACACACACACACACACACCTATAATCCCAGCATCGGGAAGACAGGGACAGGAAAGCTGGAAGTTCAAGGCCAGCCTTTGCAATATTGCAAGTTCAAGACCAGTCCACATGAAACCCTAGCTCAATAACAATACATACTAACTCCAAGTTCTGGATCTGTTGCATACCACCCAGGTGGCCTCTGGCAAGTGCCCTGGCCTCTTGTAACCTCCAATTCACCTGTGAAGAGTTAAGACTCCTTTCCCTGGGGCGCCATGAGTATCTTCAACGCTGGGGATGTTTCAGTGGGTGAGGTACTGTTCTAGTGTGGTTGTCAGTTTGGGCATATTCTCGGCTGGCACACCTGTGTGGTCTATGCTGTTCATTGTCTGGAATCATGGCTTCCTGTACAAAAGACAAGCATTCACTAAATGAAATAGCTTGTGTTTGGTCCTCTTTCCCAAAAGAAACTTGGGAAGTCACCTCTAGGCTAAGTACTGCCCTCCGAAATCACTCTGAGACCTGCGGATGTGGACTCAGTTGGGTTCACCTGGGGACACAGCCTCTTGTCAATCCCAGCTGATACTCAGAGACTCTGATTTGTGCATTGGTGGGAAGGTACTGGTGGGGTAATTGGCAGGGGTATGTGAAGCAGGGGCTGGGGTATAGCTACCCTCAGTGATTAAAGCCTATGGTAGGAGGGGCTGGGATGATGCAGTTGGTAGAGTTTGCCTAGCATGCACAAAGCCCCAGGTTCTAGCCCCAGCATCACATAGACCAGGCACAGTGGTGCATGCCTGTAATCCCAGTACTTAGGAAATGGAGGCAGGAGGATCAATTCAAAGTCGTCCTTGATTATGTAGAGAGAGAGAAGCCAGCCTGGGCTACATGAAGGCATGTCTCAGAAAGGTAACAGCATAACTGACAGCCAGCTAGTCAACATGGATTTCCCACAGAAAGGACCTGGTGACATTGAGCAGCAGCATTATGAGCATTAAAACACCCTTGAGCGGCCTGGAGACATGACTCAGCAGTTAAGAGTGCTTACTGCTCTTCTAGAGGGCCTGACTTAGGTTTTCAGCACCCACATCTGTAACTCAAAATGCCCTATAACTGCAGCTCCCAGAAAGCCAATGCCCTCTCGTGGACTCTGTGGGCACTGCACACACAGAGATACACATGTGCACATAAATAAAAATAAATTAAAAAAAAAAACCCACACAGCTTTCTTGCTGTAGGCAGTAAAACCCTCATCAGTTGAAGTTCAGCAAACCTGCTTGTCACTTTGAGACTCAGTCTGCAGAGGTGAGTGCAGGCTGAGGATGCAGACACAAGGTCCTCCCCATCCCCATTACGTAGGTTTGGAGGACACACTTGGAGAGTATTGACCCAGGCTTGGGAGCACACGTGCTCATGACGCAAACTCACTGCAGTCAGCCATGTTGTTTCCTCACAAGCCTCACCTCCAAACCCAGGGGAAAACGGCTTCAGAGCAGCCTAGGGCAGAAGCTCCTGGAAAAGATGATGGCGCACACCTGTAATCCAAGCACTCGGGAGGCAGAGGCAGGAACATTGTTAGCTCTAGGCCAGCCTGGGCTACATAATGAGGCAGACCCTATCTCAATTTAAAAAAGAAAAGAAAGGCTGGGCATGGTGGCACACACCTTTAATCCAAGCACTCGGGAGGCAGAGGCAGGTGGATCTCTGAGAGTTTGAAGTTAACCTGGTCTACATGGTGAGTTCCAGCACAACATAGAAAGACCTCAAAAAGAAAAAAGAAAAAAGAAAGAAAGAAAGAGAGAGAGAGAGAGAGAGAGAGAGAGAGAGAGAGAGAAAGGAAGGAAGGAAGGAAGGAAGGAAGGAAGGAAGGAAGGAAGAAAGAAAGAAAGAAAGAAAGAAAGAAAGAAAGAAAGAAAGAAAGAAAGAAAGAAAGAAAGAAAGAAAGAGAGAGAAAAGAAGAAAGACAAATGTTGTTGGAGAACCAATGTATCATGATAACATTGTCCCTTCTCCATGGCTCCCTTTAGTCCCTACTTTCAAGTCACTGTGACCACAGAGCCCAACAGAAATAACTTAAAGGGGTAAAAGGCTCATTTTGGTCCCTGGTTTCCGGGGGCTTCAGCCCACCTTGGTGGGGAGGTGCACAGTGAAACAGGATGCACAGGAGCCAGGGTCCCAGCAGAACCTTCCAAGGCTCACTCCTAGGGACTTGCTTCTCCCAGCCAGGCCTGATGCCCTGAAGATTAAACAGCGTACCAAAGAGGTACCAGAGTCTCATTTGAACAGCTCTAGGGACTTCAGATTCAAAGCTCAATGCCCACCATGCCCACGGGAGCCAGAGAGTGCTGTCCTGAAACGGTAAATGAGGTAACTATAGTCAGGGGCCTGGGGAACTCTTCCAAGGTCACATATACATTCTTAGGCATGAAGTCAGGACTTGAACCCAGGACACAGAGTTCCAGAGTCTGAGTATTTACTTGCCAGGCTATCCACCACTCCAAGTAACTTACCCACATGATGTAACCACAACATGGCAACTTATTAACATGTGAAACTTACACACCACACTGCTAAGTGTCATTAATCCCAGGGAAGGAGAACTGTAACATGTTAGGGTCCATGCTGTATGCTCATAGTTTGTTATAGCCAGTGTTGTTTCTGAGGTAGTTTTGTTTTAATGTGTCTGAGTGTTTTTCCTTCATGTATGGCTAAGCACCATGTGCATGCAGTGCCCACAGAGACAGAAGAGTATCCCATGCCCTGGAACTGGACTTACAGACCGTTCTGAAATACCCTGTGGGTGCTGGGAATTGATCCTGAGTCTTCCAGAAGAGCACCCAGTGCTCTTAACTTCTGAGCCATCATTCCAACCTCCTGAGTCTATTGCTTGTTTTGTTTTCTGATTAAAATGATAAAATATTGGAAGGTAGAGCAGGAAGGTCTCTGAGTTCAAGGTCAGCCTGAACTACAATAGTGAGTTCCAGAACAGCCAGGGCCACACAGGGAAACCCTGTCTTGGAGAGGGAAAAATACAATAAAAATAAACTTACTACACACACCTCAAAAGCAATCCTCTACAAGTGACAAGTTTCAAGACTAGTGGTTCAAATTAACCATTCTTTTGAAATATGGCTATATAGCCAATTTAGAAAAACAAAAACAATTTCAGCCCAGAGATTCCAGAAAGACTTGAAGAAAGACATTGGAAGACCAGTTCTCAGGTGGGTTTGAGGCTGCAATATCCTGTACTCAACACAGTACAGTCCCGAAGTATGTGAAATGATCCACCAGTGGGCTTCCCCCTCCATCGCTGAGGGAGTTCAAAGCCAGCCTGATTTAGAGACCCCATGGGACTGGCTTTTGCATTCATTTCCCAGCCTGATGCTATGTCTATCAGATTCTTTGTGAATGCTGGGTATTTTTCTAGGAACTACATAGACATGGAAGAGGAGGCTTCCACACCTCACTGAGGAGCTACACCCAAAAGGTATCTGGCATAAGTACATATAGTCCCTAACATGGGGCTCAGCTTCACCATGGGGCTATTGATTTTTTTTTTTTTTTTTTTTTTGTTACGCTCTTAGGATAATGGGCAAATTAGGATGTACTAAGTACATTCCGTTGACATAGTTTCAACTTAACAACAGGTCTGTGGAGACAAGACTTCACAGTAAATTGAGCAGCTGTCCATACCATAATGCCAGGAAACATAAAGAAGAATGACTCAATGCCCAGAAGTGAGGTGCAAGGTGACCTTAGACCAAAACCTTGACCAGAGTGTTTCTGTAGCCATTGATTAGAATGTGTTTTATGACGCCATAAAACTAAAGCTGCAAGGTGTTTTCTTGCATGGGATGATAGTCCCCATGGAAACCATGTTTTTGCCCTGTAAGACAATTACTGGGTTTATGTCTCATAGCAATTGTATCTCATCTTCCACCCCCACTCCCATGACCTAACAAAACGCCTGGGTTTTCATGTACCTTCGTGAACATGGTTTCCTGTCTAGTCCTTCATTGGTAAAGTAAGTAAGACTTTGATATGTATTCCCACTCAGTTTTTTTAGCTCAAGCTGGCCTCAAACTCACTATATACCTGAGAATGATCTAAACTTACAATCCTCCTGCCTCCACTTCCTGAGTGCTAGGATTATAGACCCAATGGCGCATGTAGTTTATGTAGTAGTAGGGATGGAAGCCAGGGCTGCTTGGGTGCCAGGCGAGTCCTCAGCCAACAGAACTGCAGTCCTAGCCTGGACTTTGCTCTTGATCCCTCCTTGGAGATCACCAGGGAAAGACTCCCAGAGATGAATCTCCTCCCCTATGGTCCAAGACTGGAGACTCCCTCACCCAGTGCTCACACGGGCGCCTGGAACAGTTCTCACCACGAGGTGGCAGCCTAACTTCATGAATGAATGAATGGGCACATCTGAAAGACATCTGGCACCTTGACACCCCAGGGACTCTTGAGAGGCCTGCACTGTTGTGATCTATATCATACAGTTGTCTAACACTAGTTCTGAGCACCCTTAGCACCCCGCTACTCCTGTATCCTAATTCAGATCACACCCATGAATCTTAAGCATTTACCAACCATTAGTTGCAGTTATCTGGGTAACTTGACTCATTACCCATTTTATTTTCTGGCAGTGCTGGGTTTGGCACCCAGGGCTTTATACCTACTCAGTAACACACTACCTCTAAGTCACGTCTTCAGACTCTGCACCCATTTTAGATGCTGGTAAGCCAAGGCTCAAAGGCTTAAATGGGCCAACCAAGGCTGTGGACCCAGAAATAGCAAGTGTGTAGTCTAAACCAAGGTCCATCATCTTGAAAGAGAAAGTGCAGTGTCTTCTTCATTTCAGTTGCCTGTGAAGGCTACTGTAGGTCTGCAAGAGATCAAGGGCCATGTGGGCAGGATACCTGGCTGTGCCATTGGCCTAAGATGAGTAGAAGGGCCAGTCCTGCCAGGGATAAGATGGGGTCCAGCCTTTTTCTTACTTCCTTGGGATTCAGGAAACAAGCAAGGATTTTGTTTGGAGCTGCAGGTCTCACCCAGGAAAGAGGCAAGTCTCACATGCAGCTAGTAGAATTTCAGAAGTGACCTGGAAGACTCTCCAATCAGTGGCTTGGATGCTAGGACCAAAGACAAAGTAAGCTTTCTTCCCACATCTTCCCCCCGCGCCCCGGGGTTTCCTGAGAAGTGGAAGAGCTTGGTAGCTAAAACATGGCACCTGGCGTCCAAACTCAAGCCCACCCCCACACACATTCCTCTGATCTCAGTGTCCTAGCCTCTCCTACTTCCTTGTCAAGGTTGCATCTGGTAGTGTAAGCACAGTATCTATCCTGTGAGATGTAACAGAAGAGTTTATGACAGTGGTTTACACCACTGCCATCCCCATCCTCATCACCATCATGACCATCATCAGCATTACCATAACAATAATCACCATCAACACCACCACCACCACCACCACATCATCATCATCATCATCATTGTGATGGTTTAAATGAGAATATCCACCATAGGCTCCTATGTTTGAATGCTGGGTCCCCAGTTGGTGGACTGCCTAGGAAGGATTTGGTGTGGCCTTGTTGGAAGAGGTGTGTCACTGGGTACAGGCTTTGAGGTTTCAAAAGCCCATACTAGGCCGTGTGTGTGTGTGTGTGTGTGTGTGTGTGTGTGTGTGTGTGTGTGTTCCTCTCCTTTTCCCTCTCTCCCTCAAGTCCCCTCTCTACCCTATGCTTCTGGATCAGATGTAAGCTCTCAGCTACTGCTCCAGCACCATGCCTGCCTGCCTGATACCATGTTCCCACCATGATGGCCTTGGGATCCATGAGTCCTCCAATTATGAGTTGCCTTGGTCATGGTGTTTTGTCACACTATAGAAAAGTACCTAAGACAATCATCATCATCACCTACTGTTTCGTTTCTATTGACTGCCTATTTCTAGGTGATGGAAATTCCCCAAGTAGGTGCCACACTCAAAAGTTAATGATGGTAAAACAATCTCACTTATCTAACTGCTTTGCCTAAGCGTTACTTGATTGATGAGGTGGGTTATTTTAGGAAGAAAAAAAAAATCAGCCAAGTTCTTAAGAGCATTAGCACTGAAAGGTTTCTATGGCAACACACACCTGGATGTTCCAGGGAGAGGGAGGGCAACCACACAGGAAGGAGTTCAGAATAACGGCAAGATGGGGCTCCTCCTGCTCCTTGCTCCTGAGTGTGTTCACCAGCCCCAAGTGTTCCACCCCTCGGTAAGATGCTGTGTTTAAAAGTTTTAGAACCTTGACACAGCCCTATAGGGTAAGTGCTATGATTCTTACCCTGATCCTGCAGCTGAGAAAAAACTGAGGCTCCAAGAGGTTAAAGCTTGGCCAAGGGGAGTATGCTAATCATGGACTGGTGAGTTGGACCTCTGAGGTTTTACCTGTCAAACTGGAGGAGTGTGGCAGAGCAGGTTTCCCTGGGTCGTGCTGGGCTGCTGTGGAGGGTTTCTGGGCACTGACCCATGTTTAGCACCTTCACCTACAGGAAGCAGAGCACCTCCCTTCCCCCACCATCATAGTAGTTGTCTTAGTCAGGGTTTCTGTTGCTGTGAAGAGACACCGTGACCACGGCAACTCCTATGAAGGAAAACATTTCATTGGGATGGCTCAATTACAGTTTCAGAGGTTCATTCCATTACCATCATGGCAGGACATGGCGGCATGCAGACAGACATGGTGCTGGAGAAGGAGTTGAGAGTTTCACATCTTGATTCGCAGGCAGCAGCAGAAGACTATGCCATACTGGGCATAACTTGAGCCTAGAAGACCTCAAAGCCTACCCCCACAGTGACACACTTCCTCCAACAAGGCCACACCCACTTCAACAAGGCCACACCCACTTCAACAAGGCCACACCTGCTTATAGAGCCGCTCTCTGTGGGACTATAGCGGCCATTTTATTTCATACCACCACAGCAGTGATATCCAAAGTGTCCCCAAGACAGCATTGTGTTGCTCAAAACTCACCCTGGGACTGGCAAGATGGTTCAGTGGGTAAAGGTACTTGCTGCCAAGCCTGATGATGTGAGTTCAAATCGCAACACCTGTACGAAATCCCAGCATGATGGTAAATGAGCTTATAACCCCAGTGCTTAAGGAATGGAGACAGATCCCATGGGCTTGATGACCAGCTAGGATGGCCAGAGCAATCCCCTCCAGATTCAGTGAAAAGGACCATGGCTCAGTTGTTTTTCTACTGCTGTGAAGAGACACCATGACCAAGGCTGTTTATAAATGAAAGCTTGTTTACAGTTTCAGAGTATTAGTCCATGACCATCATGATGGGGTGCTTAGCAGCAGGAAGGCAGACCTGGTGCTGGAGAAGTAGCTAAGAGCTTACATCCTAAACTGCAGGCAGAAGCAGAGAGAAAAACTGTTTCTAAAACTAAGGTGAGGAGTGATTAAGGAAGACATTTGACATCTGAGCTATACATGCAATCATATACATACACACACATACATACATGCACACACTCACAGGAACATGTCCTTACACCATACACCTATCCATACTGCGATGGTTTGGAAGAGACTGTCCCCCAAAGGCCCAGATATGTGAGCACTTGGTCCTCAGCTGTGGCACTGTTTGGGGGAGTTTCGGGGGTGTGATTTGATGGAGGCTTTAAGAACAAAGGCCCTGCTGACTTCCAGTTTGTCCTCTCTGCTTCATGCTGGTGGTTGAGGCCGTACACTCGCTGCTTCCTGCTCCAGCTGCCATGGCTGCCACTTGCCGCCATGCTCCCCGGCATGATGGATTTCTATCCCCTTGAAATCCTAAGTTCAAATAAACTTTCTTTTATAAGTTGCCATGGTCATGGCATTTTATTGCAGTGACAGAAAAGTAACTACAAATGCTCACAGAGAGAGAGAGAGAGAGAGAGAGAGAGAGAGAGAGAGAGAGAGAGAGAGAGAGAATGAAAGCAAGCACTGCCTGTCAGCACTCCTTATGTCTTAGCATGGCTGCCTATCCTGTCACTCTGAGACTCAGCCTGAGGGCTGGCTCTTTTTGGGCACTTCCTGCTCAGTCTGAAGGATGCGGCAGGAGTGCTGAGGCCCAGTTGGCCAGCTATTGCTTGAGCAATGGCCTTAGCTGAAGTCCTCCGGCTCCCTTGCTCCTTGAGGGGCTGACTGGAGTGAATGTTCTGCACTGGGCCCAGCATTCCAAAGGGACTGGACTTCCAGTTCCCAGCCACAGTCATTAGCTAGAGAATCTGAAAGCCAGCATCTACTGACGGTGTCTCCCAACAAGTAAAGCACTCAAGAGTGCTTGTCTCAAGGTCATCTGATTCTTGAGAAACACAAATTATAACTCTGATGATTATAGTAATACAATATTGGCTAACCTTGTTAAGAGCTGCCTGCCTGTCAGCCACTCCATTCCACATGACAAATTCTAAGACATTTCTCCCACATAACACCCACAACGCTGCACATGTTTATATTACAACATCAACCCCACTTTACAGATAAAAACTAAGGCTCAGAGATTTTAGGTGATCAATGTAAACTCATACAAACCTTTTAAAAAAGATTTATTTTTAATTACATATACTTGTATATGTATGGATATATGCTTATGGGTGTGGGTAACTACAAGGACCAGAAGAGGGCACTGGATCTTCTGAGGCTGCTAGATGTGGGTGTTGGGAACTGAACTCAACCCTCTCCAAGGGTGGTGCATTTGCTTGACCACTGAGCCATCTCTCCAGCCCCTCATACAAGTCTTTACAGTTACAGCTAGAATTATGAGCCCAGACTTATATAACTACAGTTTGAGAGCATATACTTGGTGTCACACTGTTTCCTGTGGTGGGGATGGGGTTATTTGTGTTTTGTCTTTCCTTGCCTGTAAGAGAGGAGAGATGGAGATGGGGGAAAAGAATTTTTGGATTTTCTGATCCTGCACAATAAAAGCTCCAACTTGGCTTGGGTTTCAGCTACTGTGAAATTTCAGCAAGGAGATTCTGGACAGCTCCTCATGGCAGGGGAGTGATGAGACAGATTAGTAAACATAAATAGATGGTTCCCTATGTGACAAACAGCATCAGAACCCAGGCCCTCCAGGAGCTCACCGGGGATGCCAGCTTTGGCTGTTCTCTCCAGCAGTGAAGATGGCATATTTCTTTTGAGTCTTGGTTTTTCAGTGCTCGTGGTTGAAGGAAGGTCTTGGCGTATCCAGACAAATGCACCACCGCTTAGCTTCACGCTCAGCCCTCCGGCAGTGAAGATGGGAACAGAGATCACATCCCATCTGACCCTGAGACTCCCTGGGGATGTAAAGATGGTGCTAGACTTACAATGGGGCTTAAAGGACAAACCCACAGCTCCCCAACACACACACACACACACACACACACACACACACACACCTCCAGGACCATGAAACAGACCCAAGGTCTGCTGTTCATGGAATTCTGGGAAGCAGTCAACCCCACCATGAACTCTGGAGCATGGAGGCTGCAAAAGCAGTCAGTTTGACCTGCCTCCCAGCCTGAGTTTGGAAAAGACTTCACCACCACCACCACCCAAAAAAAAAAAAAAAAATCAGTCCCTAAGCCTGCCAAAGCTAGGCCTTCTGCACTCTCTACTCTCAACTACAAAAACCTATTCTCAGACCCTATGTGGTGCATTCTCCTGGACCCCCATATACTGAGCCATGGAGTTTGGGGACACCAACCTCTCACATCAATGAACGTTTACACTCAATATTTTGAGGGTGAACTGAGTCTTTTCTTTTCCTCCATTGACATTACTTAGAGGTTACCTTGTGATAAATCCACCTTAAATTGAAAATGCCAATGAATCCAAAATAATGCACCTCAATCGTACCCAATATGAGAACTAAGCCTGGCCTGCCTTAAACATGCTCAGAAGACTTACACCACATCACAGTTGGGCTAGTCAGCTAACCCAAAGCCTGCTTGCTTCACAGTCAAGGGCAGACTATCTCATATCATCTGTCGAATCTTGAATTGCATGTGAGGGACATACCTGTGTTGTGTTTGCTATCAGCACACACAGATGAGAGTGAACCAGGCCTGAAGAATCTCAAAGGCACTGTATTAGTCAGGGCTCTCTAGAGTCACAGAATTTATGGAATGAATCTTTCTCATGTGTGGGAGGCCAGCTCCCACCTTCTTAGGGGTTCTTATGAGGAGGAGAGAGGGATAAGAAAATATTAGATAGAAAGATAGTGAAGAGGAGAAAGACAGAAACACAAGATAACTTTGGGAGGACCTGGGTCAATATCCAACAGCCTTTTCCGTTCATTCAAAGGAGCTTTTTATAACAATACCAAGGGGTGGAGCAAAAGACCTCCCCCTTGCTAGATCAAAGCACACCACACAGCCAAGTGTAGACCCTTCCAAAAACCTGGTAACCACACCAGTGGTCAAATCATTCCCTTATGCAGCCCTGCTGGGTAAAGCAAGCTCAGATTCTCAGATCCTGGGTAAGTTCTCACTAGGAAACCTCTTCTTTGAATGACTTATAGGCTGCAGTCCAACAATGGCTAGTTATGAATGAAAAGTCCAAGACTCTAGTAGCTGCTCAGTCCCAGGAGCTGGGTGTCTCAGCTGGTCTTCTGGGATCCCAGAGAAGAAATAGATGTGCTGATGGGCAAAGGCAACAAATCCTTCCTTCTTCCATTGTCCTTATATAGGCTTCTAGTAGAAGATGTGACCCAGATTAAAGGCGTGTGCCTTCCAGCCTCAAGACACAGATCAAAAGCATGTTATCTTCTTGCCTCAAGATCTGGATCACATGGAACTAGAAAATATCATTCTGAGTGAGGTAATCCAAACCCAGAAGGACAAACATGGTATGTACTCACTTAAAGTAGATACTAGATATAAAGCAAAGAACAATCAGACTGCAACCCACAGATCCAGGGAGGCTACCTAGCAGAGAGGACCCTAGGATGACTGTGGCTTATAATAAGTTTTGGTTTTACTCAATCACTGGACAAGCATCAGTGAAACATTTCACTATTAGGATAAGAATTTGTACTGTATCAAGCTGATGATAGAAAAAGAAAAAGATCTGGACCACAGTGTGCCCTCCATTTCTGGATTGTAGTTCATTCCAGATATAGTCAAGTTGACAACCAAAGACAGCCATCACAGGCACTGAACTAAAGTTAAAGACTGAGTGCCAGGAATGCCACACTCTGGGCCATCAGTTTTTGTCTGGGAGCTGCAGCTTGCTGCTGCCCAGCATCATGATACCATTACACCATGCTAACCTGGAAAATATATTAAAATTCAAAAACCAAGAGACAGTTTCTATTGATTGCACATTGCTTTGACCCTATCATAGAGTGAAAAACTCTGAACTCAACTGTGGCAACTTGAAAACTGACTGCATTGGCAAGAATTTGTAGTCAGTGGGGAGGACTCTCCAGGCACAAGACAAAAGGGCCTAGAATGTGTTTAGCATCTTCCATGTCCTTGGAATTCCATCCACACTGACCTCTCAGCAAGCAGTAAGCAGGTGTGCCTCTCACCTCTCACTGCCCTATGCCTTGTCTGTCCCTAGGGAGCAGTAGGTGGAGCCCAATTGCAATTATTCCAGTGTGTTCTGTGCTGGGGTGGGGAACAACACTGTTCTTCCCTGTCCTGATTTCTCCTCTCTCTCCAAGACAGAAGCTCTCAATAGCCCAGGCTGACCTTAGACTGATGGAAATCCTCCTGCTTCAACCTCCCAAGTTCTGGTACTATAGGCAGTGTGTGCCACCACACTCAAGTTTCAGGAGGTCTAGGTGCGGGGTATGGGAATGGAGAGGGAAGAAGAATTGAGCAAGGTGCCATGTAGCTCAGGCTGGCCTCAAACTTGAGGGTAACCTTGAACCTCCTGCACCCACTTCCTGAATGTTGGAATTGCAAGCATGCCCCTGGTTTATGCAGGGCTGAGAATCAAACCCGGGGCTTGGTGCAAGGTAGGCAAGTGCTCTCCCAACTGAATCTCTTCCCACCATGGTGTCTTTCTCAAGCTGGCAGCTCTGAAAAGTCCCAGTCACCACAGTGACAACAGAGCAAAGCTATGACAGGTTTGTGCCATGTCACAGGCCCAGCAGTTTCTACAAGGTACAGCTCAATTATAAAACACTGTCAGGTCTTACTGGGTCTCTCAGATGAGGAAAGAAGAGGCAGCCTGGGTCTCCTAGGACCGCAGCGCAGAGGCAAGATGCATGGGAATGGAAGGGAAAACCCACGAAAGGCTCTCTCTTCATACTCAGGCCTCAGCCAAAATACCACACTGTTCCAGATGACCCCTGACCAGCATGACTGAAGTGCTGCCCCAACCCTGAGTAAATCCTCTTATTGTTTCTTCCTCCTGAGCACTTTTTTTTTTTTAATGTGGGCTTAGTTTTTCTCAAGATAGAGTCTGACTCTGTAGCCCAGGCTGGCCTAGAACTTAACACACAGCTCAAACTTGAGGCAATCCTCCTGCCTCCTGAATGCCAGGATTGCAAGAGTGCACCACCATAGCCAGCTCTCCTTCTGAGCACTCACTGGAAACGAACTCCCTTAGGTACTAGATTCTATCTTTTCATACACTGTAGCCCAACTCCAGATGGAGGCTCCTGGGCAGCGCCTCAAATCCCCAGGTTAGCACCTAAACAGAATAGTTACTAAATGCATTCATTGTTGAATGGGCTAATGAGTGGATGAAAAATAATAATCGGGGTGCAGAGAGATGACTCAGTGATAAAGAGTGCTTACTGCTTCTTGGAGGACTCTTGGTTCCCAGCACCACCATTAAGGGTTTACAACTGCCTGTGATCCCAGCCTCAAGCACCCACTTCTTGCCTCTGTGGGCACACATATAACTGTAGACACACATGCAAATAAATTAAGATAATTATAATAAGTGAATGCAGTGGTTTGAATGAGAATGGCCCCCATAGGCTCATATGCTTGAATACTTGGTCCCCAGTTGGTGGAACTGTTTGGAAAGGAATAGGAGGTGTGGACTGGTTGGAGGAGGTGTGTGGGTGAGGTTTTAAAAGCCCTATCATTCCTGGTTAGGGCTCTCATTGCCTCATGGTTGTGTCTCAGGATGTGAGCTCTCAGCCACTGCTCCATTGCCATGCCTGCCTGCATGCCAAGGGCCTGCCTGCTACCATGCTCCCTGACATGATGGTCATGAACTCTAACTAACCCCCTTAAACAGTAAACCCCAAAATATGTCCTTCTTTATGTTGCCTTGGCCATGATGTCTTATCACAAAGATAGAAAAGTAACTAAGACAATGAATGAATTAATGAACTCTAGCCATCCTTCCCAATCAAGGAGGCAACTTGGTAGAGCTATGAAAACAAAGGCTGCACCGTGGGAAGCCAGAGAGGGTAGCTGTCTTAGACAGCGTTTTTATTGCTGTGAAGAGACACCATGACCATAGCAACTCCTATAAAAGAAAACATTCCATTGGGTGGCTTAGTCCATTATCATCATGGCAGGACATGGCAGCGTGCAGGCAGACACAGCCATGGTGCTGGAGAAGGAGCTGAGAATGCTACACCTTGATCTGCAGGCAGCAGAAACAACTGTGTTTCACACTGAACATAGCTTGACCATGGGAGACCTCAAAGCCTACCCCCATAGTGACACACTTCCTCCAACAAGGCCACACCTATTCCAACAAAGCCACACCTCCTAATAGTGCCACTCCCTATGGGGGCCATTTTTTTTCAAACCACCACAGTGGAGGCAGAGGCAAAAGGATCTTCCCAGCAAGATCAAGGCCAGCCTGGGCTACATAGTATCCTCTAGGCCAGCTAGGACTACATAGAGAGACCCTGTCTCAAAAAAAAAAAAAAAAAAAAATTACAATATGTGTGTGCCCACTAGGGGCTAGGAGCACATGTTTCTCTTTTATGCAGTGACACACTACATTAGATACATTTTATTGTGACTAAACGAGCAACAATATTAACCATTTTAGTCATTTTCAGATATACAGAGGAGCTCTGAAAGCATATCCTCGATGTTGTAAACTGAGCCATCACTATCCATTACTCACCACACCCACCCCCTGGAAAACACTCACACACACACACACACACACACACACACACACACACACACGGAAATTAGTGTGGTGGTACACACTTTTAGTTCCAGTACTCAGGAGGCAGAGGCAGGATTTTGAGTTCCATACCGACCTGGGCTATATACCAAGACTCCATTAAAAAAAAAATGGGGTGAGGGTAGAAGGGCTGGAGGGATGGCTCAGTGGTTAAGAGCACTGGCTGCTCTTCCAGAGGACCTAAGTCCAGCACCCACATGAAGGCTCACAACCACCGATAACTCTAATACTAGGGAATTCAATACCGTCTTCTGGTTTCCATGGTTACCAAGCATACACGTGGCACACAGATGTACATGCAGGCAAATCAATCCAACCAAACATATCATACACATACATCTTTTTAGTTGGACCATGGCTGTAGCTTAGTTAATGGAGAGATCGAGCTTGCTTTGAATGCTGAGGCTGTGTTCCATCCCCAGCACCACATTAAACCAGTGAGGTAGCACATGCCGGTCGCTCCAGCACTCGGGTGGCAGAGGCAGCAGAATTAGACGTTGAAAGGGTTTTGTCCTTGTTGTTTATGTTTGGTTGGTTGGTTTTTGGTTTTTCGAGACAGGGTTTCTCTGTGTTGTTGCCCTGGCTGTCCTGGATCTCGCTCTGTAGACCAGGCTGGCCTCAAACTCACAGAGATCCACCAGCCTCTGCCTCCCGAGTGTTGGGATTAAAGGTGTATGCCACCAACCCTCTAGCTAAATTGAAGGTTTTTATTTTGTTGTTGGTTTGTTTATGGGCTTGACAAAAGTTTGCGTTTGCTGGGAAAAAAATTTCAACCGAGAAAAATCCTTCTATCAGACTGGCCTGTAGGCAAGTCTATGGGGCATTTTCTTGATTAATGATGGCTGTGGGAGGGCCCAGATCACAGCAGGCGGTGCCAACTCTGGACAGATGGCCTTGAGTGGTGTAAGAAAGCAGGCTCAAGAAGCAAGTCACGGGGAACAAGCCTCTAAGCAGAGTTCTTCCCTGACTTCTGCTTCAATTCCTGCCTCCAGGTTCCAGCCTTGACTTCCCTTCATGACTGCCTATGATGTAAGCCGAAATAAACCCTTTCCTCCCCAGGTTGCTTTTGGCCATGGTGTTTATCACCGCAACAGAACCGTAACCAGGAGACCGTCAAAGGCTCCGGGGTAGAGTGCCTGTCTAGCACTCACAATGCATTGCCGTTAGTTTGAGTCACAGTACTGACGAGGAAAAAAGGAGGCCGAGAAAAGAAGTCGTTGCAAATTCAAATTGCAGTTTTGAAGATTTGGACCTATGTTTTTGTCTTCCTTAACAATTTTACAATTTTAGATCTTCCACCGGTTGTCTGCCTTCCCAGCACTGGAATTACAAGCATGCACTAGCACTACCACGCCTGGACCTTTGTTGTTTGCCTGCTTTGTTTTTTGAGTCATGGTCTCACTGTGGTAGCCTCAGCTGGCCTGAACTCGCTATGTAGTCCAGGCTGGCTTTGAATACACAGAGATGCACTGGCCTCTGCCTCTAAAGAGCTGGGATTAACCTTACATGCCGCCGCCACCCCACCCACCCCGCACCCCACCCGGCTGTGCCTGGTTCTTTCTTTGTTTGTGTTTTTTAAACCTGGGTTTTAGGGGTTGAACTCGGGCCCTTCTGTTTCTGAGACCAACACTTTACTGACTGAGCCATCTCCCCTAACCCCTGACCTGCTGTGCAAAGCACAGACCTGGAAAACAGGTATATCTGGACCCCAGACAAGTTCTTCCGGGTTTCTGGGCCTCATTTTCTTCTTCTTGGGGTGGGGTGGGGGAATGGGGAAATGGGGGAGGGGCATGCTAGCTCTGATCGGAACCCAGGCTCTCTTTAAGCTTTGCACTCTCCACGGTCTTCATCGGTATCTCGGCAGTGGTGCCCCCTACCCTACCCTCAGCCAGAGCGGCCCATCTGGACAGACACTGAAATTGGGGAGTCCTCGGTGTCCCCTGGGAAACCTTCTCGGTACCCCACCCCACCCCCGCCCCGAAGACAACCACCGTCCCAGCCCTAGGAAAACTGCAGGACTGTGGAAGTCAATGTGCCAAGGGCTGCCTCCTGCGGCCGACAGCTTTCTTCACAGGTGGCGGAGTGAAACGATTTGAGAATCAGCTTGCAAAGCACCTGCTCCTAAACACCCCTTTCCTACTCCTTCCCGCTTAGCCAGAGAGAAAGCGGCAGCATGGCTCCCTTGGGAGCCCTGAGGTGGGGCCCCACAGTGCGTTCAGACATAGCTGAACGAAGGCTAAACAGATGAGCCATGGGCCCTTTCTTCTGAAGGCCTCCGCTCAGGATGAAGCAAACTTTTCCACCAAGAGCACATTGCAGCTGCTCAGCTCTGCCATGACACTGCCACTGACCACGCAGAAATGACTCTGGGTGGCCGTGTCCCAATAAACTTTACTCGTGCTCATTGAAAAGTTCTTTTTGTATTGTTTTCATGGGCCTTTTTTTTTTTTCTCCAGATTTTTTCTCCAGTCATTTAAAATATAAAACATAGGTTTAGTTCAATTTCATACAAAAACAGATGAGTCCTGGGCCTTTAATTCCAGCACTAGGCAATCTGAAACAAGAGGAACAGGTCAAGGCCAACCTGGACAACATGGTGAGACCCTGTCTAAAATGAATATATCTCTACGCATTTGGCCCATGAGCTGGTTGGACAATCTAGGCTTAGAAGTTTGCTTTTCTGTTTCTGTTTTTAAATTTCAACTATCGTTTTCTTAGTAGAGGAAGGTGTGTGTGTGTGTGTGTGTGTGTGTGTGTGTGTGTGTGTGTGTGACATTATAGAATAATTAGGGATTATTAAAGGGAGGCCTGGTAGCACATCCTCATAATCCCAGCACTGAAGAAGTTGAATCAGAAATACACAAACAGGTGTGGTGGCGCATGCCTTTAATCCCAGGACTGGGGAGGCAGAGGCAGGCAGATCTCTGAGTTCAAGGCCAGCCTGGTTTACAGAGTGAGTTCCAGGACATCAGGGCTATATAGAAAGACCCTGTATCAAAACAACAATAAAGGGATTGTCAGATATTTGAAGTTAAATTGGGCTATATTGTTAACAAACAACAGCAAAATAGCAACTTGAAAAACAAATAAAATTAGAATAATTCATAATTTCAATATGCAGAGACATCTATTTCTGTTAATGAGTATTATTTACCCATTCTGCCTCTCTATTAGTATTCCTTCTGTTCAATGTGATAGCTACTCATTTTGAGTTTGTTGTTTGTTTTTTAAGTGGGCAGCAGGGGGTGAAGGTTGAGACAGTCTCAGGGTCTCACATGATAGCCCATGCTGACCTAGAATTTGATAAATAGCCCAAGCTGGCCTCAGTCTCATGGCAATCCTCCTGCCTCAGGCTCCTGAGTGCTGGGATTATAGGAATTATTCATCTCAGGTATCTCAGGAAGGCCTCAAATTTGCTTTTAGCCAACAAAGGCCTTGGATTCTGATCCTCTGCCTCTGTTTTGTGAATGCTGAGATTATAGGCATGAACTGTAGATTTTATTTATTTTTATTTTTTGATATAGGGCCTCACTATGTAGCCCTGACTGTCCTGGAACTCACTATGAAAACCATTCTGGCCTTGAACTCACAGAGATCCCCCTGCCTCCACCTGGGATTAAATGTGTGTGTCACCACACCCATAAGATTTTTTAAAATAGAAATATCCAATTTCTCTGAAGAATGGCTGAGATGAGGCTGAATCAGTGATCCATGAAACTGTGCAGTTCTTTGAAAGCTCACGGTCAGTAATGAGGGCAGAGCCATCTTGGTGGATGAAAAACATTTCCATCATTTTGCTTTAACCTGCCTTCTTTGGGAAGTACTCGTTGACCATTTGCTTTCTTTGGGTAGCTGTGAGCAATAAAGGGATTATCAGCAGGTTAGTAAGGAAAACTCGATAGATTTACAACACAGCCTCCAGAAAATTCCTCAGGCAAAGTGACAGGATTAACATCCAGCACAATGGGCAGCGCCTTCTGGGTTCCCACAGGACCGAGGATCTGGACTTTCTTTCATATGCTCCTTTCAATTATTCTAGATCCTTTGGGTTCTGTTAGGGATTGCAGTAGATTGCTAATTTGGAGAAATTTTATTTATTGTTTACTTCATATCTGTCTTCATCCCTTTATTTCTAGGTTTATAATCCATGACTAATATGAAGCTGCTTAGGTTCATGGACTCAAGTTAACAGGGACCTCTAGGCTTTGCAAGAGTCGACAAGATCAGGACACAGTTGCCTGAGATAAGCTTAGAGATGGTTAAATGTTTATGTCTTTGATTTACTGCCTGGGTGTACTCTCTGTCCAATTAACTTTAGAAAGTTGTGGGACCATAAGAAATGAGCAAGCAACTGTCCTCCAAACACACATCATCCCATCAAACTCCGAAGGAAAAGAAATTCTCTCGCCCTTAGAAAGGGGGAGGGGCAGGCATGGCGACACACCCTCTTTAATCCTAGCACTCCCTGGAAGTAGAGGCAGGAGAATCTCCGTGAGTTTCTGTTCTACCTAGCAAATTCCAGGGGGAGGGGGGAGAGTAGGAGGGCTAGGTGGAGCCAGCTAGGTATGGTGTCACATGCCTTTAATCTCAGCACTCAGGAGACAGAGGAAGACAGATCTCTGTTAGTTGGAGGCCAGACTGGTCTACATAGTGGGTTCCAGGACAGACAGGGCTATGTAGAGAGACCCTGTCTAATAAATAAATAAATGAAACAAGAAAGAAAGAAAAGAAGGGGGAAAGAGATGGCCCGGCAGTTAAGAGCGCGCGCATACTGCTTCTGCGAGAACCCTGAGTTCCATTCCCAGCGCCCAATTCTGTCAGCTCACAACCACCTGTAACTCCAGCTCCAGGGAATCCCAGGACCTCCAATGGCCTCCTCATACATAGACATACACAGACAGACAGATAGACAAATGATTAAAATAAAACAATCTTATTTTTAATGAGAGAAAAGGTATGGGACTATCATTTACTTCTTCGTTTTAACTAGTTTTTAGACTGAATTTTCAGTTTTCTGAACGCGTACTCATAAAAGAGAAACAACCAATCCTGTCTCCCTTTATCATTAAGGATACTGAGGAAGGGAGCGGGAAGAGACCTGCCCTGGGTCTGACTCCCACTTTAGCGTTCTTCTCATTGCCTGCTGTGCATTACTGATGAACCAGAGGTGGCGTGGAGGGCTGAAGGCACCGCTGACAGGTGCTTCAGCCTTGTTTCGGGGCCCGGAATTCTCAGGTTCCAGAGACCAGCAGCAAGCACCGGGAGGAGCGGGCGGGGCAGCTTCGTTCACCAGCAGCCCCCAGGATCTTAGTGGGCACAATGAAGATTCACGTTAAATTAGTCTGCAAAGCCGCCCCCGCCCGTAAGGAAACGACCCCTAATCTCCATCAGACGTGGCTGGGGACCCTCAGGCTGCCTCTCCTCCAGCCCCTTGCTCCGGCCCTCGCGACCCTCCTCCGAGACCCCCGGGCGCATCCTACCCGCGGAGGTCGGACTGTGCCCCCGCCCCGCCTTCTCCCTCCCCCCGGGGGCGGTGGCCCGTGGCGGCCGCTTTCATTGGTTGTGGCGCAAGCAAGGGCTGGAGACGGCGGTGCTGATTGGCCGGGACGGCTTGGCGAAGCTTGGGAGCCTGGCGAGTCGCTGGGGGAGCCGAGCAGACGCTAGGAGCAGCCTGGAGCATCGGAAGGTGATCGCGCTAGTCCGACCCGCGGATCGCAGCCTGTAGATCGCGGCCGGGGCCTGGAGGTAAGAGTGACGCGTCCGAGCGCGCGTGGCCGATCCTTCCGAGGGAAGCCCTGCACCCGGGAAGCCAGAGCCCAGGATCTTACCCTAGAATCTGGGCCCTCCATCCAATCAGGACGCCTGCTCCTGCCCCGAAGGGAAAGGGTCTCCCACTCCCCAGGCCCCAGGAGCAAGAGAGCTTCGTGTAACCTTCAGAAATGGGGTCGTTCGTCCTGGCCGCTGACTGGAGGAGGAAATCCTTCCCTTGTTTAACCCTTGGAATAGAAGCCGCTCCCCCAAGTGGAGTCCTGCCTCCCCAGATATCTAGACCCTCTACCATCTCCTCCCATTCCTAATAAACTAAGTTAGGGTCTTTTGCTTCTCTCTCATTCCTGTCTCCTTGGCATGTTGAGGTCATAGCTCGTATAGAAGGGTCCTGTCCCTCCCCGACTGTCAAAGTCCTAGAGAATAGGACCCTCCCTTCAACAAGGACATCCCAGGCCAAATCACCTACCTGCATACCTACCCCAGAAACTAGGTTCTGGATTCTGAAGACAAGTGAATTCTCTTCTATCCCTATGAAGACCCTTCCCCAACCATAGGAGAGGCCACACGTCCCCCTTCCCCCAAAAAAGGTTCTTAGGGACCTCTCCTTCCAGTGGAAAGGGGAGGGGCTTTTACACCCAAATCAGGCACTCATTCCTGGCCAAGTGCTCTATCCTCCACGGTCTTTTCACATAAATCCCACCCTATTAACACTACTGCCCTCCCATCCTTTCCCAGCCCACTCCAACTCCACTCCAAACCACCCGAACCCTCCGGATCATCCCTTCAACCTTCCTCAGCCCAATGGCAAAGACTGGAAGAGGCTTCCTAAAACTGAGGCCCTTGAAACCATGCCAGGCCTAGAGCCCCTTTCAGGAGCCTCCAAAGTCTAAGAATACAGATGGCCCCGCACTGCAGGACCAGCAGGCACCCTCTTCCACCCCCACGCAACCCCACCAACACAAATAGAAAGGGCTGCTACTCAGTGTTACCCTCCAGAGGCAGGTCTCTGCACTCCTGGACAAAACGGAGTCAACACAGAGAAGGGCTGTTAGCCCACTTCCAAGGGTTCACTGTGTGCTTCCTGGGCCTCCCCCATCAACTCCTGTGGCTGTTGCCTGATGGAATTCCCTGGGCCTAAGGCCAAGAGAAGGATGCTGCTGGGCTTGTCCGTTGGTCTGAGGACAGTGTTGGCTTAGCCGCATGGCTCCCTCACAATAGCCTAGTTTGGTGGGGGGCAGTTCAGGAGACAGGAAAGCAATGAATCTTGGCTGGTTCTCTGGATCTGGGCATGGTGCTACAGGATAGGCCAGAGGTCAGCTTTGGGTCCAAGAGACCAGAGGTCAGCTCTGGGAGAGACAAATGACCCTGTCTGCAACCCTAAAATATAAAAGAGCATCTAGATTAAGACTGGCCGTTTGTTTGGCAGCTGAACAAACTGAGGCACAAGGAGAGAAAGGGACTTGCTCAAGGTCACCCAGCCGATCATTGACAAATCCTGCAGAGCTCCTACAGGGTCCCTGGGGCTCCCCAACACTAGCTCCAGTCTTCACATGTACAGTGGCACTTCCAGCATCATGTCCCCACTCTTCATAGGAAGCAGGAACACTGAGAAAGTCAGCTGAGAAGGAACAGAGCTTTTAGAATGTCTGTCACCACTCCACGGGCTCCCAGTGGAACCCATTCCTGGGGTCTGATAGGTTTCTGTTTTGAACCTGCTGTCAAGCCAAGCCAAAATCCCAGCAGACCCAGCAGAGCAGATATGATCAGTTACAATATTCTAGAGCCGAGGCCACGGTGGGGACCTCAGCTGCATCGCTGGCTTTGCTCCAGGAAGGATGCCTGAGGAAGTTGCACCCCTTTCCTCTCCATCTCTGCTTGTTCTCTCTGGTTCCTGTTCTCTGCAGTAATGGCTTGTCCCTACTCAGAGTCCTGCACCCTTTCCTGGCACATGGGTGATTCTCCAGGACCTTCAGATAGATAAGCGCTGGTAGATGGGAGACTCTGAGATACCAACTCTCCGGCCTTCTCTCAGCTGGAGGGTAGCTATCAGACTTCAAAGGAGAGAGGGCCAAGAGCTCAAGGTGGAAGCGCAGAGATGGGAGGGGGGTTTACCACCTGCTACTTGGTGTGCAATCTTGGGAAGGTCTTCTTCCTTCCTTCCTTCCTTCCTTCCTTCCTTCCTTCCTTCCTTCCTCCCTCTCTCCCTCCCTCCCTCCCTCCCTCCCTCCCTCCCTCTCTCTCTCTCTCTCTCCCTTTCTTTCTTTCTTTCTTTCTTTCTTTCTTTCTTTCTTTCTTTCTTTCTTTCTTTCTTTCTTTCTTTCTGGCAGTCTCACGTAGGACAGGCTAGCCTTCACCTCCCTGCACAGTAGAAGATGACCTTGAACTTCTGATCCTTCTCCTTCACCTCCTGAATGCTGGGATCACACTCAGTTTCCTTGCCGTGCTGAAACAGGAGTGAGGGGCTTGGTACCTGCTAGGCAAGCACTCTACCAACCACCTGAGCTATGGCCCTTGACCTTTGGAAAAGTCCTTCTTTCTCTGTTACTTATCCTTAGGACGAAATAAGTTAATCCTCAAAGGAAATAGCCCAGCTAGTAAGTAGAAACAGTGCTCACAATTTCTACTGCAAAGTCAGCTCAGACTGGCCGACCGTGGCAGCAAGACTTCTAGATGTGCCTAAGCACCTCTGTTGTAGACAGGCCACCAGGACAGAGGCAACAGATGAATGTGGGCCACTGGAGACAAGTGAGGTTTTAGGGAAACGGAGCAGTGTGTGGAATGGACCACAGACCTTAAAGCCAGTCGGAACTTAGGGTCAGACATCCACCGGCTGCTTCTGGGGGACATGAGCAAGTCATTGATTTCTCTGAGCCTCAGTTCTTTGTCTTTAGCCTGTGGCGGTGGGCATCAGGTAAGAGACAGCCTGGAGAGAGGTTTTCTGTTCTTAGCGCCACTGGCATTTTGAGTTGGGTGATTCTCAGTGGTGAGTTTTATCTTCTTTATTGTGCTTTATACACTAGATGCCAGTAACACTACTTCAGTTGATAGCAAATTTCTTTTGGTAGGATCGGGGGTAGTGGGTATAATGTCTGGTATGCAAGCATGAGTTTGAATCCCCAGAACCACCTAAAAGCCAGGCTAAACAGCTAAGGGATGGAGACCAGTAAATACCTAGTCAGCCAGTCTTGCAAAAAGGATGGGCACCAGGTTCAATGAGAGACCCTGTCACCAGAGAATAAGGTGAGCCGCAGTAAGACATCTGGCCTCCACACATGTGTGCAAGGGTGAGCACAACCACACACACAAGAGCACATATACACACCACACACACATACACACATGCATGCACACAAGCACACATCTCCCGATAATTAAACGTCTGATAGAGGACAAAGTCCTCCTCCTCCATGGAGAACAATTGCCCTAGTGTGGCTTCGGACATGGCTGATGTGTGAGCTAAGCTGCCTCCTGTTGCACCAGCCTCTTGCTGCGGTGTCTTCCTGATGGAAGGGTGAGATTTTAGTTTCTCTCCTTTCAGCAGAACTTTGCCATTCACAGAGCATGGTTAGGGTTCCCATTTTACAGACGATGGAGAGGAAAAGTCTTGTCTGGCAGCATCACCCCTTTCCCCATAAACACCAAAGACATGCTCAAGGAGAAGGCGCTTGAAATTTATTACCTTTATTTCTTTATGTGCGAGGGGGTTTGCGTGTGCCACAGTGTGCATATCTGGGTCAGAGGACAGCTATCTTAGGGTTGTTCTTTCCTCCTAATTGGTGGGATGGAAAGCCGGTCTTCAGTCTTGACAGCAAGTACCTTCACCTGCTTGCTGAGCCCTGACCGAAGTTTTAGGACCCATTTTGTTCTAGAGACTTTCTCAGAAGGACATGAGGCACTCTCTCATACAATTTAAACTCCAGGGAGACCCAACATCCCAGCACTCAGGAATCTGCTCCAGCAATGTCCCCACTTGTGTGCAGGTGACATAGAAACACCCACTTTTTCATGCCCCTGGGAAGGGGCAGCATTCCCGTGTGCTCCAATGGAGAAAGGAACAGCGTTTTTAGAAGAATGAGGTAGATTTAGGCTCCAAGCCTGGAAAGGTCTTGGAGGCATATAATTCAGTGAAACAGAGTCACTGAATCCGCATAGAGAGGATGGTCCTATTTTAAAAAGGCGGTGGTGGCGCACATCTTTAATCCCAACACTGGGGAGGCAGAGGCAGGCGGATCTCTGTGAGTTCGAGGCCAGCCTGGTCTGCAAAGCAAGTTCTAGGAAAGCCAGGGCTACACAGAGAAACCCTGTCTCGGAAGAAAACAAACAAACAAACAAAATTGTAAAAAAAAAAAAAGAATCACCATCTTAGCACATTAGGCAACTCATCGGAATGAGAAAAATGATAGGGAGTGATTCCCAAAAGAGGACACACAGGGTGTGTTCTGGGGGAAGAGGAGAAGGGGCCCCACCCAGCTTCTCTTGCTTGAAAAACAAAGCCCAGAGGCTGAGCCCAATGCATACCTGAAGTTGCCAGTGGCAGAAACTCAGACCTCCTGAGCTTCCGGAGCATTC
Source organism: Peromyscus leucopus (assembly GCF_004664715.2). NCBI lineage: Eukaryota > Metazoa > Chordata > Mammalia > Rodentia > Cricetidae > Peromyscus > Peromyscus leucopus. The sequence goes on from NC_051086.1 coordinate 23,499,772, forward strand.
TGGGGCTCAGAAACAGGACTCAGGGACTTCCTGTGTGCTGACTGTGTGGAGGGATGTCTCCAATGCCTGCTTGTGGAACTGGGCTTCTCTTGGCAGCCACTCTGGTCTCTCAGAGCCTTGTTACCCTATCCTTCCATAGGGTGTTGGTAAAAGGCAAAAGAAAAGAAACAGAGAAAACAACGATAGAATTAAGAACTGGGGCAGCAGTTGAAGCGACCTGACTGGGTTTGTGTGAGGCTTCGCGGGGACCTTGTGTTCCACCCCTCGGTTAACAGTCAGTACTTGGTCTACGTGACCGCTGCCTCTCGTCTCTTCTCCCCTCTGCTTGCCTGTCCCCTGGCTGGGGACAGACGACAAAAGCCTCGTAAGTGACAGCTGGGGAGCCTGGGGGCTGCAAAAATGCTCAGCAGACTGGATTGATAGCCCCTGCACCACCATGCCTGACGGAGTTCTCAGCTGAAAGTCAGGGGAGGCCTCTGAGGGGCTCCGTCCTCCAGTCCCTCCTCCTGGGCCTGACTCACCAGCTTCCTCTGACACTGCATGCTAAGGGTTCAAAGAGTGGCCTCTAATTACATATCCCCTCCGTAATTCCACTTTCCAAGGGCAGATTGTCCTTCAAAAGCTGCTTCAAGATCCATCTTATTTCTTTTCCTTTTTTTCCCTCCCCTCCCCTCCCCTCCCATCCCATCCAATCCCCACCCCTCTCCTTTCTCCTCCCCTGTTCTCTCCTTTCCTCCCCTCACTTTCTTCCCTCAGCCCCTTAACATTTTGAGACAGAGCTTTACTATTAGCTCTGGCTAGACTAGTCCTCTCTATGTAGCCCAGGCTGGCCTTTCATTTGAGATGTAGCTCAGGCTGGTCTCAAACTCAGGACAGTCCTCCGGCCTCCGCTTCCATGTGCTCAGTTAGAGACTCTGGCATCTTTTATGGGACATTTTCCTTTGGCCCTCCTCTACCCTAAGCCAGAAAACCATTTCTCCCTCCACCCACATCCCAGCCTCCTTTGGTATCTTCACTGTGGCTGGGTTTTCTCCTCTGTTAATTCCCTAGCAGGTGGGGCTTGCAGCCGCCTTGCTTGTGCCCCTGTCCCAAATGCACTGCCCAGTTTCTAGCAGCAAGAGACATTTATTGAATGTATCTTTGCATTAGAAAATTTATTTGTATTTTATGTGTTTGAGAGTTTTTGCCCGCATGTATATATGTATACAATATGTGTGCCTGGTGCCTGAGCAGGGCAAAAGAAGGCCCTGGATGCCTTGGATGGACAGTTGTAAGTTGCCACATAGGTGCTGAGACTCAAAAGCAGGTCCTCAGCAAGAGCAGCAAGTGCTGTTAACCACGGAGCCATCTCTCTGGCCACTAGATGCTAGCGTGAATCTGTGCATTTTTGACGTTGAGAAAACAGACATCACATAAAATTGAATGTTTAAACCACTTTAAAGGTACAGTCCTGTGACGTTAAGTACATTAACAGTGCTGTACTTCTACCATCACTACCTAGTTTTAAGATATGTTTATCACCCTATAAGGAAGATTAAGAGATCAGACCTTATGCGTTGGCTCTGCGTCCCTGTGGATTTGTGTCTTGGTGAGGGTTTCTGTTGCTGTGAAGAGACACCATGACCACAGCAACTCTTGTACAGGAAAACATTTCACTGAGGTGGCAGCTTACAGTTTCAGATGTTCAGTCCATTATCATCATGGTGGGGAGCAGGGTGGCATGCAGGCAGACGTGGTGCTGGAGGAATAGCTGAGAGTCCTACATCTTGCAGGCCACAGGAAATCAACTGAGACACTGGGCGGTATCCTGAGCATAGAAAACCCAAAGCCCACCCCTACAGTGACACACTACCTCCACCAAGGCCACACCTCCTAAGAGTGTCACTCCATATGAGATTATGGGGGCCAGTGAAATTCAGACTACCACAACTTGCCTTTCCCAAATACTCCATGACCTGTTGGTTTTAGCTTCTCCTGTATTTTGCATACGACAGACTTCTTCCATTTTTAAGAGTGAAGTATATTCCATTATATAGGTTGATCATGATTCGCTCCTCCATTTACCAGTCAATACATGTGAGTTGTTTTTATCTTGCATACAGTGAACATGCATGTGCATGCATGATGGCTTAAAGACCTGGTTTTGAGCTGTGGATGTCGCTCATTTGGTACAGTGCTTGCCTAGCACGAAGCTCTGGCTTTACAGTCAGCTTCAGCTATAAATGAGTTTGAACCCTACCTGGGATTTGTGGAGACCCTATCTTTAAAAAGGGGTAGGCATTTGCTGGGGAGCAGTTTAGTGGGCAAATGGCTTTTCTGGAAAGCGTGAGGACTGGAATTTGAATCTCCAGAACCTATATAAAAGCCAAGCAGACTTGCTGGCCACTTGCAACTCCAGACTCTGGAGACAGAGATGGGGTTAACAAACTAGTGGGCAAAAAGAACCCATCCTCTTCGAGCTCATATATGCAAACACACACACACACACACACACACACACACACACACACACACACACACACACGCACACACTGACAATGGTGCTGATCCTCATTTAACCTTCTGAGGAACTACCAGCCTGTCTCACAGCAACACTGTTTACATTCCCGCCCGCAGTATGTGAGGGTTCCAGTGTCCACACATCCTGAGAAGTTACTATCTTCTGCGTTGTTTTGTAGCCTTTCTAGGGAGGTGATGTTGCTACATTGTTATTTTGGCCTATATTTCGACAACCACTCACAGCGTGACCATGAGTGTCCATTCAGGTGCTTGCTGCTCATCTGTGTCTCTTCAAGCCCTTTTCCACTAAAAAAAAAAAAAAAAAAAAAAAAAAAAAAAAAAAAATAGAGGCTTGATGTGGTGACACACACCTTTAATCCCAGCATTCGGGAGGAAGAGGCTGGTGGATCTGAGTCCAAGACCAGCCTGGTCCAATAGAGAGCTCCGAGCCAGCCTGGGCTACTTTGTGAGTAGTCTCATTAAACCAAAGTCTCAACAAAACAAAAAGAACAAATTCTATTGCATTTATTTATTAGGGGGGCACACATGTTCTGTGGTGTCGTTGTAGAGGTCAGAGGATAGTTTTCAGTAACCGGTTCGCTCCTTCCTCCATGTGGGTTATGGGGATCAAACTTAGGTTGTGCGCGTGTATCTAAAGCACTTAGGGCTGAGGAAGCCTCGACTCTGCTGGCTTCCTAGGAGCGGGCAGCCAGCCACCCACTTAACGCAGCGGCGTCACTGGCCTCTTGCTGTATGCTTTTGTCAGTAGCAACCTCCACTCAAGCTGTGATGACCAAAAAACGTCTCCATCGCTGAATGTCCTGTGGGGAGCAAAACTGCTCCTGGTTGAGGATCATTAATTTAGCGGGGTCGTGTAACTGTTCCTTGGCTACATGAGGAAACGGTAAACACATGGTGGAACACCCAACAACAGACCAAAGAGAGCATTCCATCCAAGTCAATCTTGGTGAACTAACGCGTTTTCCAGAGTTGTCGACACAGTGGTGAGTGGCTCAAAAGCAGCCTGATCACTGAAAAAGCCCCACCCCAGCGTGGGTGACAACTCACGGAAGCTGCACCCAGGAGCTCCCTGCCCAGCTTGCAGGCAGCTTTACCAGAAACTCTTTTCTCCTCAGCACTGTTTATCTCTTTTATAACCTTGGGAACAGTCCTCAGGAACCTTGAAGTTTTCATGGGCTTGTAAGTTTCCTTGGCTTCTGAGTCACACTTCTCCCTTCCCTTCCTTGCTCCAGGGGAAGAAAAAAACTACAAGGCTGAAACAAGCATAGAGAGCTAAAATTTCTGTATTTGCGGCGTATTTGTTGGATGTTGGACAGGTGGGTGGGTAGATTTGTGGATGGGTGAATGTATGCTTGTGTGCATGGCTATGTGGATCAGTGGATGAATAGGTGGATGGATGGATTCAACCCCTTTCTCTGTTAGACAGACTGATGATAAATGGTTATGTGAATGAATGGATGAATGCACTGTATGATGTACGTACTCCATGAATGAATGGATGAATGTACTGTATGATGTGTACACTCCATGAATGAATGAATGGATAATGCACTGTATGATGTATGCACTCCATGAATGAATGAATGGATGCACTGTATGATGTGTACACTCCATGAATGAATGAATGAATGAATGGATGGATGGATGGATGCACTGTATGATGTAAGAACTCCATGAATGAATGAATGGATGAATGCACTGTATGATGTATGCACTCCATGAATGAATGGGTGAATGCACTGTATGATGTGTACACTCCATGAATGAATGAATGAATGCACTATATGATATATGCACTCCATGAATGAATGAATGGATGAATGCACTGTATGATGTGTACACTCCATGAATGAAGGGGAGAATGCATTGTATGATGTGTGCACTCCATGAATGAATGAATGGATGAATGCACTCTATGATGCATGCATTCCATGAATGAATGGATGTACACACTGTATAATGTATGCACTCAATGAATGAATGAATGGATGAATGCACTGTATAATGTATGCACTCCATAAATGAATGAATGGATGAATGCACTGTATGATGTGTGCACTCCATGAATGAATGAATGGATGAATGCACTGTATGATGTGTGCACTCCATGAATGAATGAATGGATGAATGCACTGTATGATGTGTGCACTCCATGAATGAATGGATGGATGAATGCACTGTATGATGTGTGCACTCCATGAATGAATGAATGGATGAATGCACTGTATGATGTGTGCATTCCATGAATGAATGGATGAATGCACTGTATGATGTGTGCACTCCATGAATGAATGAATGGATGAATGCACTGTATGATGTGTGCATTCCATGAATGAATGGATGAATGCACTGTATGATGTGTGCACTCCATGAATGAATGGATGACTAACTGACTGCACTTTGTAAGATTTGGACATGTTCCTAGGCTATGCTGGAGCTCCACTCTTCCCGCTGGAGTATGCTGCTTTCACTCCTGAGCATGGTAGTCCTCACACTTTTAACATAGGCACCCGGTCGAAAGCTTTGTAAGATAGACAGATGAGCTCACCCATCAGAATTCAAGCTTTAACAGAATCACCAGGTGATAGACCACTCTCAAACCAGTTTCCTTGCCCTCTGCAAACCCTGACCAGTCCCGACCTCATCAGTCGGTCAGTTCCCAGAAGTCCCACCACCTTCTGCCAGCATCTGTTCTTTGGCAAGCTGGGATCCACTGTGCTTTAGAACCTCATTATTTGGACTGAGGAGATGGCTCAGTGGACAAAAGCACAAGCACTTGTCATGCAAGATGAGGACCTGAGTTCAAGTCCCTAGAATGCATGTAAATGTCAGATGCGTGACTCTGGCATTTGCAATCCCAGAGCTTCCCTGAGGAGATGGGAGATGGAGTCAGGGGAATCCCAGAAGCCCACTAGCCGCTAGCCAGCTAGCTGGGTGAGCATGTCAAAAAACAAAAAGAAGCCCTGTCCCAAAAGAAGTTGGAAGGCAAGGACTGACATCTGAGGTTGTCCTCTGACCCCATACCACCACTCAGGTTCATATGAGAGGCCCTGGGTAATTCCAGCACTTTCTTCAGTACAAAAAAGAAAAAAAAAGGAAATGGAGTGAGAGAGGGAGGAGAGGGAGGGGAAGAAGAGAGAGAGAGAGAGAGAGAGAGAGAGAGGGAGAGAGAGAGAGAGAGAGAGAGTCAGTCTTTAAGATCTGGGGAGACCACAGAATAGGTGTTTGCCACAAAGCCATGAAGATCTGAATTTGGTCTCCAGCACCTTTGTAAAAAGCCAGACATGAAGCCAGGCGTTGGTGGCACACGACTTTAATCTCAGCACTCAGAAGGCAGAGGCAGATCTCTGAGTTCGAGGCCAGCCTGGTCTACAGATTGAGTTCCAGAACAGCCAGGGCTACACAGAAAAACAAAACAAAACAAAAGCAAGGCATGGTTGGGGCACTGGCCATCCCTGCACCGGGAAGGTAGAGCCAGATCCCAGCAAGCCCCAAATTCCCGTAAGAGAACGGATCTCAAAAAACAAGGCACGGAGCTCCTAAGTAGTGCTACTCAAAGTTGACCTTTGGCCCACACTCATATGTTACACTCTCACGTGTGTGTGTACACATATCTGCACACAACAGAAAATAAGTCTTAAGTGGGAGAAGGGTGAAAAAGCATGGCTCTTGTGAAATGGAAAAAACAAATACTTGTTACTGGATTTATTAAGCAGATTTTACACGTTCAAAGGAAAAGCCAGATACAGCATGGCCATGGATGCAGAAAAATGATGGCATGAGTCACGAATGGAGGCAGAAGTGGTCTGACAAAGCAGAGTTTGCTTATCTATCAGTTTCCTGCAACTTACAAGGAGTTTAAAAAAAGAAAAAAAAAAAAAAGCTGGCTCGAATGTAATGAACAAGACTGGAATTAGATAACCCAAAGGCTGGTGTTTATGTAGACGGCGTACAGTTTGCCATTGATGAGCAAGTTCTCGATATAAAACCAAGATTTCCCGAATGAGAGGCCCTTGATGGGACAGAGGCAGAGGGTGCAGGAAGGGGCAGATTACTACCAGCCAGGTGACTTTTTGGGCTGGACCCAGAGATCCACCGGGGACCATAGTAGGGGTTCTGAGCAAGGCAATGATGTGATTTCAGTAGCACTTGAAGAAGCTGGGCAGTGAATGGCAACTCGTCCCCCACCTTTGAGCCCCGGTTCCACATGGGAGCCAGCCAATCATGCAGGCGGATTTCTGGCCTTGTACCCAAGGCTTCTAAGACCGGAAAGCTCCTTGGGGGCAAGGTTGGCCGAATGCCAGTCAAAAGAGCCAGGCACCACCTTACAGGCAGGGCTGTTCCCAAGCAGGAACAAAGGCTGCCTTCCCTCTCCTTGTCCACAGCTGTAAATAGCTCTCCGCTGGCTTTGCAGTCTGAGCGCCTTTGTGGGGACAGGCTGGAAATGAGCATACTAAGAAGTGTTTGTGCAAATTACTGCCTGAATGCACAGTGTACACCTGGCATTCTGCCCTGACCCTGAGTGTACCACCCTCCCAGGGGCTGCAAGCCAGGCTCGAAGAACACACACACAAGAGCATAGACAGTGTGACCTAGGGACAGGCTTGCTTGCAGAAGGCTTCCAAGCTGACCCAGTAAAGTCATGTTAAGAAGAGGAATCCTTCAAAGGATCCTGACCCACTACCATTATCATGATGACTCATGAATGACAAAGGGGCAGACATCCTAAGAGTTAGCCAGAACCTATGCATCTCACAAGGCAGGAATGACCAGATTTCAAACGTAAGAAACAGGTTCAGAAAGTAGACCCCACAGAGGGCTGTGCATAAGAGCAGCATCCAGTGTGTCCTGGGCACATGGACACATCTGGGGAATCCTCAGCTCCCTGGTTTCAGTGGATTCATCTCTCTGTGTGAGCAAGAATGTTCCTAGTCACTGAGAACTGGGATGAGGGGGACCAGCTACCACAACAAATAGAAAAGAGGGTCAAAACGTTAAGGAAAACGGGGCTGGTGAGACGGCTAAGCAAGTGAAAGTCTCACGCCTGAGTTGGGTCCCCAGGACCCACAATGGAGGCAGAGAACCAGCTCTGCATGTTGCCCTCCAACTTCCACATGTTTGCCATGATGTCATGTGCATCCCCAAATCAATAGAGTGATTTTAAAATGTAGTTCAAAATTCTGCTGAGTGTGATGATGAATGACTATTCCAGAAGCTGAAGCGGGAGGATTGTTGAGTTTAAAGGCAGCATGGTATATGGTTCCAGCCAGCCTGGGCTGTATCACAAGACAGAGAAAGGGAGCACCGAGGGCGTGTCTAGCATACACACATCTCTGTGTTCCATCATTAACACCACATAAACCAGGCATGGTGATGCACGAGTGTAATCCTAGCACTAAGGAGCAGAGGCAGCGGGATGAGAAGTTCAAGGTCATCCTCAGCTACTTAGCAAGTTTGAGGTTAAGATAGGTGAGACCCTATCCAGAGAGAGAGACATGACTAAGTGCTATGTATGACTGCTCACATCTATAATATTAGTATTCAAGAGACTGAGGCAGGGGGATTACCTTTAGTCCCAGACAAGCCTGGACTACAACTAAGACCCTACCTGAAAAAAAGAACAGCCAGGCTTGGTGGTGTATGCCTTTAATCCCAGCACTCAGGAGGCAGAGGCAGGTGGATCTTGTGAGTTCAAGGCCAGACTGATCTACAGAATGAGCCCCAGGTCAGCCAGAACTATATAATGAGACTATGTCTCAACACACACACACACACACACACACACACACACACACACACACACACACACACACACGCACGCAAACACGCAAACAAAAACTCAGAGGAAGCAGGTGGGCTGTTGAGGCTTGGCTCCTTAGGCTGCTTCCTGGAACCTTTGCACCAATTCGTAGCTGCATTTGTTGGTGGCTGAGAGGAACATCCTCCCCACAGGGACTGGAAACTCTTAGCAGCCACCATGTTCTAACACTACTTCTTGGAATGGAGCAGGTTCCAAAGGTTCCATGGTTGCTGTTTGTCATGATTCAAAAAGGTCACTGCCTTTATCCAGGTCAGCTCCCTGCACATCTGCCCTGAGGGACCAAGCAAGCACATGTATTTTGTATTCCAATTTTCTGGTCGGTGTTTTGCTACCTGCTCTGTGAATGAACGCCTCCAATGCATGGGAAGAGGGAATTGCTCCGCCAAAGGCTGTTTCACCCCAGGCCAAAGACACTTTATCCCAAGTGACTGCAGGTTACAACTGGGGTTACAAGTCTGCTAACCTTTAACTTGGGAAAGCATACGGTTGGGGCACATAGTCCTTTTCCCCTGGACTGACAATCAAGTCCTTGCAGAGACTCAGCTGAGAGCTGAAGCTGCCCCTCTGTCCTCCAGCTTAGGGGAGCAAGGAAGGACAACTGCAGAAGCCAGGAGGCTCCTCACACGGGGGCCTTATCACAAACAGGCTGACCCTGGGAGCTACACCCAGGATCTGTAGGTAGTGCCAGGCTGTGCTTTTAATAGGGAGCAAAAGGGCACTCAAGGCCTCACACCTGTTAATCATTGAACCCCGCAGCAACTCTCTTAGTTCTCATCAGTATTTTACAAGCAAGGAAGGGGAGGCACGTAGAGAAGACAATGGGCCTTGAGATTGTCCACATCTGAAATTCCCGTGCCGTTGATTAGAGCTGTACCAAGGGCAGGGTGGGCCTGCCGCTCAGTCGCAGAGACCTAAACTATCGTGCGTGAGGCTCTGGGCTGATTGATCCTCCAGCACGAGGGGTTGGGAAGAGACTAGGCAGAAATGTTACAGGACATCAATCCAGAGAGCAGCCACCCTGGTGCAGGGCTGGTCCCTGTCATTCACAGAAAAAGCCATTCTGATGCACAGGCTAGGTGCTCTTTGGGAAAGTCATTTCCCCAGTTCCCCTTTCCCACGGGTCCACCACTCTGTTGTAGTTCTTCATTTTTCTGTCCCTAGAACTGGACCACAAGTCTCTTGAATCAAGATTCTAGATGCCTGAGTCCTCTGTGTCTTTAGCATCTGCTTAATCATGGGCTCCAGCTATAGGTGGGGTGGTCACAGGTCTCCTGTGTTTGTTTGCTTGCTTCCTTGTTGTGGGATATTTGATTGCACTGTGAAACTCCAAGACCCTGTTAGTAAAACTAACTTTGGATCAAGGGACAGAGCCAGCGACTAGTTGGCAGGAATTAGCCATAGAGCAGACAGAGGAGCCAGGAAGATGGAGAGATGCTCAGGAAAGAGTGGGGAGGGACTTAGAGATTTGAGGTCTTTTTTTGATTTGGGATGGGTGGAGAGATGCTCTCTTGCTGGGTCTCCAGACAAAAAGGAAGGTCAGTTGGTTGCTTCTCAGCTTCTGTGATCTAGTAGGTTTTCACCCCAACATCTGACTCCCGAGTCTTTATTGGTAAATAGAACAACTTAGTTAAAAACAACCCTTCTTTCCTTCTTTCCTTCCTTCCTTCTTTCCTTCCTCCCTTCCTCCCTTCCTTCCTTCCTTCCTTTCTCTCCTTCTTTGAGACAGGGTCTCATATAGCCTGGGCCTTGAACTCTTAGTCCTCCTGCTTCTACCTCCCAAGTGCTGGGATTATAGGTTTGTGCCATCACCATGCCTAGTTCTCTCTGTCTGTCTGTCATCTGTCTCTCTCTCTCTCTCTGCCTGTGTGTGTGTGTGTGTGTGTGTGTGTGTGTGTGTGTGAATGTGGGAGTCAGAGGTTGATATGGGGTGTCTTCCTCAGTCACTCTCCACCTCATTTTTTGAGACAGGGTCTCTCACTGAGCCTGGAGCTCACTGATTCAGCTAGATTATCTGATCAATGAGCTCCAGGGATCCCCCTGCCTCTGCCTTCCCTACCCTAAGACTACAGGTGCATGCCACTGGGTCTAGCTTTTTAAGTAGATACTAGAGATCCAAACTCAGATCCTCATGTTTACACAGCAGGCACTTTGCCGGCTGAGTCATCTGCACAGCACCTGCCTCTCCTTTTTTGTTAATGCATATTAAACTGAAAATGTCACCATTAAGATAAATGGCATCTGTTGTTGTCATTTGGAGATGGGAAAATGCATTTCAAGACTCTGGGGTCCTGAGAAGTCTGCTGGATGCTTTCTAGCATGTGTGGGTCCAGTCATGTGACACTGAGCTTCAGTTTCTTCATGTAGAAAGTGTGATCTGCCTTGCAGAATGAATCAGGAGATTTTAGTTGATTGGCACCTCATAGGCTCTCCAAAAATGTCCCTACTTCCTGGCACATGTATCCTGAGACATCCCATTGTCTTCTTTGGACCTCAGAAACTGAAACATTAGACAAGATCTCATTAAAGTTTTCTGTAGATGAACGATCTTATTAAGTAAGAAACACAGAGCCAAATGCAGAGTTAATAGCCCAAGAAGTCAGAGCAATAGCTAAAAGCTAAAAACCTTACCCTTCACTGCCACTGCTGTTCTTCCTCTCCACAAGAGACCTACTTCCTGTGTGTTTGTCCTTTTTATTGACTTTCCGTTCTGCCTTCTCATTGGTTGTAAACCCAACCACATGACCTCCTCGTCACTGCCTGTCTATACAGACCTCCAGGTCTTCTAAGGTTGGTATTGAGATTAAAGGTGTGTGTCTCCATGCTGGCTGTATCCTTGAACACACAGAGATCTGCCTAGCTCTGCCTCCCAAGTGCTGAGATTAAAGGTGTGCACCACCCCCACCTGGCTTCTGCTATAGCTTGCTAATAGCTCTGACCCCCAGGCAACTTTATTTAGTAACATACAAATAAAATCACATTTCAGGACAAATAAAATATCACCATAGTTTTCCATTTATATTATTTAATGCATACTACTACTATTCCTTCTTCTTCCTCTCTCTCTCTCTCTCTCTCTCTCTCTCTGTGTGTGTGTGTGTGTGTGTGTGTGTGTGTGTGTGTGTGTGTGTGTATGTTCATTCCATGACACATATGTGGAGGTCAGAGATGGGAATCATTTTTCTCCTTCCATGATGTGGGCCCTATGGTTCAAACAGGTTGTCAGTCTTGTTGGCCAATGCCTTTGCCTGCTAAGCCCTCTTGCCAGCCCCACATTGAGGTTTTTGTTTTGTTTGTTTTGTTTTGTTTTGTTTTGAGACAGGGTTTCTCTGTGTAGCTTTGGAGCCTTTCCTGGAACTCACTCTGTAGCCCAGGCTGGCCTTGAACTCACAGAGATCCGCCTGCCTCTGCCTCCCTAGTGCTGGGATTAAAGATGTGTGCCACCACCACCCGGCTCATTGAGGATTTTATCCAGTACCAAAAGTGTTTGATTCTAAGTTATCAATTGTTACAACCACTAGGGCAGGAGTGGGGAGGCTTGCATTTGGTGCAGTCATGGTGTGACTGTGAGAGGCACATTTGCAAAGCTGAGACACCCTTCAATAAGTTCCAGTTAGCGTCCTAAGCTAGGTTGGGCCAGGAGTTGATGAACAAAGAAAGAAATGCAGAAAAAGGAAAATCCAACAGGCTGCCACATCCCATTAACTTCATTCCAATATGGAGCCCTGGGTCTTGGCGCTTGGGGACATGGAGTCTATCCTTGTCTGACCAGTGCCCATGTCTGTGTAAGTCTTTGCTGGGTCTCCTTGAGTCTGAAATGGCAAGTCCCAGTCTTGGGACTTGTCTTGGGATGTCCTCTGGGAATAAGAGTGTCTCGCTGACACCACATGGCTTTTGGGGAAAGTTGCCGAGTTGACAGGACATAGTTGAGCTGGCGTTGTGACAGAGAAGAGCTCTCCTCCAAGGCTTCTGTTCAAAGACTGGAGTGAGAAGCAGATGGCTCCCAGGGCTCCAGATAAGAGGCTGGAACTCACTGTGGTTTTAATTTCCTGCAGGAGCCAAATGATTGTGAAGATTGCCTTTCCTGGCCTCTGCAGAGCACCCCTAAGCTCTGGCTTATGACGCTGCAGAAAGCAAGAACAGACACAGGGTCTCTGGACTCAGTTTCTCCCCTTACAAAATGGCACTATCCTGTGTCACAGATGCTTAAGATTGTCACTAGTGGTCAGTGGGTAAAGGGCTTGCTGTGAAAGCATGACCTGAATTCAGATCCACAGCAACCATGTAAATGCCAGGTAAGGCAGCATGCACCTGTAACCCTGGTGCTGAGGACAGACAGACAGATCCCAGGAGCTTGCTAGTCAGCTAGTCTAGTCAAAACAGCAAACTACTGGTTCAGTAAGAGACTGTCTCTTAATTAGAATAAGATGGAGAAGTGATTGAGGAAGGCAGTTCAGTGTCAACCTCTGGGCTGCATATGTTGCCTACGCAGACAAGCATACCTGAGTGTGAGTGCGCGTGTGCGCGCAAGCGTGTGCGTGCAAGCACACACACAGACACACACAGGCGTGCACACACACACACACACACACACACACACACACACACGGGTGCACGGGCGCGCACACACACAACATATAAATAAAAGAGTTAGCCATATCTGAGCTTTAGTTGCCACAGGGTGAGTGCAGGAGAAGCTTGTCCCACAGAAGCATTTGCAGCTCCCTCATTTCTTCTCATCTGCCAAAGGAGGAGAGTGTCCCTGTGGTGGGAGATGCTGAGTCAAGTCTCAACACAAACAGTACTGAAGGTTCAGAGACAGACAAGGAAGCTTCCAGTGGAAACTGGAGTGCTCTGCTCCTGGGGCTCCAGGGCAAGTACCTGCCATTGGACCAGAGAGTTTGCCTGAGGGAGTGAATTACCAACAGGGAATGGAAGTAGGTGTGGTGATGTAGGCCTGCCACCCCAGCTACTGTGGAGGCCAAAGGAGAATCACAAGTTCAAGGCCAGCATGGACAAGTTAGCAAAACCTTGTTGTGTGTGTAGTGTGTGTGTGTGTATGTATGTATGTATGTAGTGTGTGTGTAGTGTGTGTGTGTGTGTGTGTGTGTGTGTGTGTGGTGCGGGGGTGTGGAGTGTGTGTTGGGGGTGCTTGTGCCAATGTGTGCACATGTAAAGGAAAGAGATCAATGTCAGGTATCTTTCTGCTGTTTATCCACCTTAGTATTTTGAGACTGAACACAGAGCTCACCAGTTGGCCAGCTAGCTGGTTATCAAGCTACAGGGACCTCCTGTCTCCACCTCCCATCCCGCTAGAGGATTACAAGTACCACTGACGTGCCGGGCTTCTTACATCACTGTGAGGATCAGTGCAAGTGTCCTCATGGTTGTGTGGCAAGCCTTTACCCACTGTGCCATCTCCACAGCCTCTGCACTTGGTTTTTGGAGACAGGTTCTCTCTGTGTATGCCTGGCTGGCCTAGAACTCACCCTTTAGAACCGAGTGACCTTGAACTGGCAGTGACAGCCTGCTGTGAGTGATTTCAGTGTGTGTCACCATATCCGATTTTTAAAATAATTTTCCAAGTCTCAGGAAATATAATAAAATAAATGAAAAGGGCTGGGATGTAGCAAGACCCTGGGTTCCATCTCCAATAGCAAAAGAGGGAGAGATGAAGAGTAAACAGAGTCTCGGAACCCTCTGAACTGACTGAGTAAACTAATGTTTGAAGCTTTTCTCCAGCAGTCCAGACCAGAAGGTGCTCACCCCCAGGACCCAATCCCATGCCATGCAGGGAGCTTGCTTTCTTGCTGAGGTGAATCTACCTTCTGGTTGTTTCTTTCCCATTTTGAAACTTACAAAACCTTGCAGCCATGGTATCAGGCACATCTAGGACTTGAACCCGGGTCAGAGTACACAAGTCACACCTGTAACCCCTGCACCCTGTGTCCTCTGTAACCCTGCTTTCTCCTGCTGCGTTGCTTTCTACCCAGGACTTCGCACAGAACGCACAGCAGGACTGAGGGGCCTGGCTGTGCGGGAAGACTCGTAGTGAAAGGCAGGCCCTGGACCCGGGAGTTCTCTGCAAGTTTGGAGGTCAGCAGTCCATCCACGGTGCTAGAGCACTAGTCAGTTCTTGTCCGTCCGTCCGTGGGTGCTTATGGGATTATGGGAACATTACAGGAGGAATCAGGGAGTGTTTCTGGCAGCCAGGTGCTTAAGGGACAGAGTGAAGAAGGCTGATCTTGTACAAACCTGTCTCAGCTGACCAAAAGCAATCTGTGTTCCTTGTGGAGGAAGCATCTCGAGTTGAGTTACTGTCTTAGTTAGGGTTTTTATTGCTGTAACAAGACACCATGACCATGGCATGTTTCTTATAAAGAAAACATTTAATTGGAGGGAGGTTCACTTACAGTTTCAGAGGTTCAGTCCATTATCATCTGATGGGGAGCACAGCTGTGTGCAGGCAGACGTGGTGCTGGAGCTGAGAGTGCTACATCTTGCAGGCAACAGGAAGTCGACTGAGACACTGGGTGGTATCCTGAGCATAGAAAACCCAAAGCCCGCCCCCACAGCGACACACTTCTTCCAACACTGCCACACCTCCTAATAGTGCCACTTCCTTTGGGGGCCATTTTCTTTCAAACTACCACAGTTATCATCTGTTGACTTTAATTTTTCCTGTTGGCAAGTCGGCCTGCTTTTCCCATCTGCAGGAGTTCCTGCATGGCAGTGGCAGAGGTGAAGGGAGATGAGGAGCTTGCATGCCTCTGGAGAAGATCAATGCGTTAGTCACAGATAAACGAAGATGAATGTGGTGCCCCAGAGAGGTGGGGCTGCTTTGATCAAGTTATGGGTCAAGCGAGGCCTCTCTGAAGGGCGACGTTAGCATCGGGTGGGGGACCAGCAGGTGTGCGGCAGGGCCCACTCGGGGGGAGCACATCAACCTCCAGTTTAGACAGCTGTCCTTGACTCTGCAGGCAGAGCCCTGTGGCAGACTCATCGCTTCCTCTCGAATCGCCACAACAAAATACCCGACACAAACCAGGAAGCAAGGTCTTATTTGGCTCATGGCTTCTGAAGGCTCCGTCTGTGGTTGCTTGGCTGTATGTGGAGGGAAATATCACAACAATAGAACATGTAGGAACAAAAGCTGTCCACCTCCTAGTGGGCAGGAAGCAGAGAAAGGAAGAGATGGGAAGTTTGTTTGTTTGGTTGGTTGGTTGGTTTTTGGTTTTTCGAGACAGGGTTTCTCTGTGTAGTTTCGGAGCCTGTCCTGGATCTCACTCTGTAGACCAGGCTGGTCTCAAACTCACAGAGATCTGCCTGGCTCTGCCTCCCGAGTGCTGGGATTAAAGGCGTGCGCCGCCACCGCCCGGCTGAGATGGGAACTTTTAAAGGCACACTCTCAGTGGTCTACTCACAAACCAGGTCCCATCATCTAAAGGTTTCACAGCCTCTCTCAGTAGCAACACCTGGAGAGCCGCCTTCAACACATGAGCCAGTGGGGGTGGGGGGCGTATCTGGCTCAATCCATAACAGTTTTATAGGAAGCACCAGACATGATATCCTTCACTAAAGTCCCTCTGGCTTTTCTATGAAAGTGGATTGAGTGGAGAGACCTCAAAGGAGGCTGCTGTGGCTACCTGAGTACAGGAGGAGGCGGCAGTTAGGATTCAAATGGAGACAAGAGGAGTGAGTGACCTGAGGACGTCCATAGTGAAGTCTGAGCACAATGTGCAGGTGACTCCTGGGTACAGGTGCCCCTGGCATACTGGATACACAAGCTTGTGGACCTCCTGCATCCAGCCTGGTCTACAGAGCGAGATCCAGGACAGGCACCAAAACTACACAGAGAAACCCTGTCTGGGGAGTCGGGGGGAGTTAAGGTGTAGGGCTGGAGAGATGGCTCAGGGGTTAAGAGCACTGGCTGCCCTTCCAGAGGACTGCCTTCAGGTCCCAGCACCCACATGGCAGTTCACAACATCAGTAACTCCAGTTCTCGGGGGTAGGGGTGACTGATGCCCTCCGCTGTCTTCCACAGGCATCTGACATGCGTGAGATTCATAGAGACAAAGCACTCACATATGTCAAATAAAAACAAAGTTTTAAAGTTATTTTACTCTGCGAAGAAACTTAGGATGATTTCAAGGAGGCACCTTTGGTTCCCTCCCCTTTCATTTTTAGAATTGTGTGTTTTGTTTTGTGTGTATGTGGTGTGGTAGTGTCACAGTGTCCATGGGAAAGTCAGAGGACTACGTATTGGAGTCACTTTTCTCCTTCCATTTTGTGAGTTCCAGGGATCGAACTCAGGTCCTCAGGCTTGGCGGAAGAGCTATCTCTCCAGCCTTCCGTTCTCCACCCCCAATCTTTCTCTGACCTACATTCTCAGTCCAAGGAGAAATGTTACAAACAATGTAAGTACACTAATGTGGACTTGGAAAGAGATGTGCTTTGTGTCCCGCTGCTACATCAGCAAAAAAAAAAGGGGGGGGGCGGGGGAGAATGACTTCTGATGCCAAAGGGACCCTATCAAACCAGAGTCTGGGAGTGTTCCCTAAACTTGAGCTCCTGGTAACCCAGTGCAGAGGGCCACCACTTCTTACAGGGAGCAGACAGACCGTTTGTGACTATACAGCTAAGCCTGGACTACCTAGGCCAGTGGCCATTTTCCCAGCTGCTAAACTCTGCTCTATAGTGCAAAGGCAACCATAGATAAGTGGGTAGAGCTGTGTTGCAATGAAAGTCCATTTTTAAAGGCCATGGCCCTGTGTTTCAGGTTCCTAGTCCAGAATTGAATAAGCCAGAGTAAGCTGGGCCCGAGAACACCTTCATTCCTCCAGGAATTCAGCGCATCTTTCTCCAAGCTTCCCTGCTCTCCATTGAAGTGAGATGATAAAGTTTCACTTTATGCTGTGAACGTGCTAAACTCCCTGATTGTGCTGACCTACTTTCAACTTTTAAGCATTTCCCCCTGGGGATTGGAAGCCATTTTGACCTGGTTCAATGCCAGAACACTAATGTCCTTTTATATCTGTTTGGAAGCTCATCTCTTTTCACGCTTCTCAAAACCAAACTGAATTCAGATCAATGTCCAAGTGCCTCTGGGCTTCCTGCTAATATCGTGTCATGTAACTCGATCGTGTTTTCCATAATTAAATGTCTAGACCCCTTCGGCTGCCATCTATTCGTGTCCCCTCCTTCCCGTGACAGTTTTCCGGTTTACGGAGGAAGCTGGAAGTGCTCTTTTCCCCTCTTGGTAAAATTAACTGTATAGACCATTAACAAGCAATCAGAATGTAGACTGGGGTGGAGCTATCAGTAAGTACCGCGCTTGCCTGGCATGCCCGAGTTGTTGGGTTCCATCCTCAGTACCACATAAAGCGGGTATAGGGGCACATGCCTGTAACCGCAGCACTTAAGACACAAAGATCCGAAGTTCAACGTCACCTTTAGCTATATAGTCCAGTCTGGGATACAGAAGACCCGGTCTCAAAAACAAAACTGAGCAAACATGGAAAAGAAGAGGGGGAGTGAGGAAGGAGGAGAAGGGAGAAAAAAGTAGCTTGCTACCCAGAACCTTCTATCCGAGATCAAGCTGTTAGACGGGCACCCCTCTTTAGGCCAGCCTTCCTTCGTCATAGTCTTGATTCATGCCTCCACAAATTATACTCAGACTTATGTGAGATTCCATGGGTTTCCAGGCTTGGTGTGGTGGCATATGCCTTGAATTTGAGCACGCAGGAGGCAGGCGCAAGTGGATTTCTGAGTTCGAGGCCAGCCTGGTTTACATAGCAAGTTCCAGGCCAGCCAGGGCTACGCAGTGAGACACTGTCTCAAAAACAATTTATTTTCCCCCACGGGTTTCTTATTTCTCTCATTGCATGGCTTCAAAAATCGTATTCCTATCTTTTTGCATAGTTTCTGGAAACTGTCCAGAGTACCAAGCCTTCACGCTGCTGTCTGCACTGAGCAAGCCCCTGCTCGGGCTGCTGCCAGTGTTCTCTCGGCTGTCCGCTCTTCATCAGATATGTTCTAGAACTCTTGCCCCACTGACAGCTACCTGGATTAGCTAAATGTCTGAAGCTGAGATTATTTAAGGTAAAAATATTTAAGATCTTGGAGTGGGGAGATGGCTCAGTGGCTAAGAGTGTTTGCTTTGCAAGCCCGAGGATCTGAGTTCTGATCCCAGCACCCACAGAAAAACAAACAGCAAAAACAGGCGAGCAACAGAGTCCTTGGGGCTCACTGGCCAGTCTAATTGAAAAAAGTCAAATCTCATGTTCAGCAAGAAATCGAGTCTCAAGGGGATAAGCTGGAAATTGATAAAGGACACCTGACGTCTCCAGCCTCTGCATGCACTTACATGTATGTGCATTCACAATTAAAAAAACAAAAACGACCTCTCTTTAGTCCTTGTGGCTATATTCTTCTCCAAAGGGGTTAGACCCAGGCGGTCCTAGGAGTGTCCTGACTCTCAGTCATGAGATGAGCAGAGAGCATTAATGCCTGGGAGGTTCCTTCACTGACTCCACACACTGAATGCACACAGTTTTTTGTTTGTTCATTTTTGCTTTCTAAGCAGTTGAGAGAGGACAGATTTCACAGTCCCTGAAGCCAATGATGCCATCACTGAGTTTAGGCACTAGCCATTTCCCCACGACCCTCAGTAGAGCCTCTGTGTTCTCAGGATAGGACCTGTACACAGGAAACTTCTAGAACAGTTCCTCCATTTGCAGAAGCTGCATTTCCTCCGAGTCCTCGTCTTCATCTGTAACACCGAATAGCTACTCATGCAACAGAGGCCGGTGTGATGCCTCAGTAGGTCAAGGCACTTGTTGTCAAGCCCACGTTCAGTCTCTGGGGGTCCACATAGTAGAAGGAGAAAACCAACTTCCCACAAGTTGACCTCTGACCTCCATGAGAGCACCACAGCCCATGTGTATGAGTAAGCACACACGATAAACTAATATGTTAATTAAAATTTAATAAAAGTTTAAAAATTTTTTCAATGAATACTGAATGTTATCATGTGAACTGGGTATATGTAGCAGGAAAGACGTCTGTGCACCTAACTAACCATGGTGCCTGAAAAATAATTATATGGGGAGCTGGAAGAATGTAGTTTCAGAACTAGGAAAATCGTTTCCACGAGAAACTTAAACATGCTTCTTTGAGGAAATATTTTGGGATATGTGAAATTTGGGAGATGAACAGAAGTTAACCAAGGAGGAGTGAGGAAAGAAATGCAGAGAGCAAGAATGACATGTGCAAAAGCCCCGACCGAGGCTGTCGCTCCGTGCACCTCCCAGGGGCTGTGTGACCTGGCGGAGTTAGAAGACATGGGTAGGGATGGCTGAAGAGCAGCAGGCTAAGGCTGAAAGGCAGGAAGATGACTATCTCTACATTTGTTCCTGGTTGTCTGGGGCGTGGAAATGAAGTAAGTGAATTTAAGACACTCTGGAGTCAGGGCAGAGTCTCCTCCCTCTTCCCTGGGTTTCTTCCTCAAGCTCATGACCAGGTCAGTCTAATCCTGTTGGAAACATCAGAGCAAAGCTGTCTGCAAGAAGCAAGAGAGTTGCTGACATTTCTAAGGCAATAGCCACACTGTAGAACCAATAAATAGATAGATAGACAGACAGACAGATAGACAGACAGACAGATAGACCACCTAACTGGACTTCACCCCTGATTATGCCAGCCAGGATTAAGGATGGTGGCTGCCCAGGTCACATTTGGTACAAGATCATGCCAAGCCCCGGACATAAAGTCATTCTCAGGAGCACACAGTCAGTATATGGATAGCATCATTAAAATGAGGGTCTAGACCAGACCAAGTAAGGGAGAGCTAGAGCCTCAACCTTCCTGGGATGGGAGCCCATAAAGGGCTCTGAGCAAGTGGAAGCCTGACCTTCCACCCAATTCACAGCCCACTGAGACAAAGGCACACTAGTGGGGGGAGCCTATTAAATCTTAATTAATCTTTAAATTAATCAGGTTTATTCTTAAGATTTCTCAGTGGTAAGAAGTTCAGAGTTCACTGCATATTCTTGTTTATTGCCTGATTGACTTTTGAGGTCTTGGGTAGCCAGGCTGGCCTAGAATTCACTATGTAACCAAGGATGACTTTGAACTTCTGATCCTCCTGGCTCCATGTCTTGGGTAGTGGGATTACAGGTATGTGCCACTACACATATTTTATGTGGTGCTGGAGATGAACCACCAGGACTTGGTGCATGCCAGGCTAGCACTCTCCCAACACCCCTGCACACTTTAACAAAGATTTGTTTATGTGTATGTGTCTGTGTGTGTATATGTGCGCGTGAGTGTGCGTGTGAGCGTGCGTGTGCGTGCGTGCGTGTGTGTGTGTGTGTGTGTGTGTGTGCGCGCAGGTGCCCATGGAGGCCAGAAAGGATGTCAGGTCCCCTGGAGCTGGATTTGCTGGGGGTTGTGAGCTGCCTAATGTAGATGCTGGGAACCAAATTCCGGTCCTCTGCAGGAGCAGCAAGAGCTCCTTTTCTTTTCTTTTCTTTTCTTTTTTTTTTAATTCAAACCAATATATTTTGATTATATTCTTCCCTTCCCATCTTCTTCCAGATCCTCTTCCCCTCCATACCCACCCAACTTTAAGTTCTTTCTCAAAAAACAAACAAAAATCTAACACAACAAAACCCCTCAAAAACAAGATAAAACCACATCCAAAAGGAAAAGAACAAAACACCAACAAAACCCCACCAAACTGTAACCGAATAAAAGCACCCAAATAAACCTGTGGAGTCCGTCTTATACTAGTCTGCTACTCCTGACCATGAGGCCTGTCCTGGAGTGGTTGAGACCCAGTGTGACTCTGCTGTCAGGAGCTGACTTTCTCTCTCATGGCGGGCATGAGTGGCAGTTCAGTTGTTAACCAGGGTGGCTAGGTTTCCATCCATTCATTCACGTTTAAAAAATATAACAAAATAAGATGCAACAAGATAAAACAAAAAAGATCACCTCAAAGCTGAACAAGACAAACCAGCAGAAGGAAGAGAGCCCAAGAGAAGGCAAAAGAATCAGAGACATCCATTTGCACACTCAGGAATCCCGTCAAAACACGAAACTGGGAGCCGCAGTACATGCAGAGGAGTGGGTGCATGCCGGGGCAGGCCCTGGGCATGCTGCTTCGGTCTATGAGGTCATATGAGCACTCAGGGCTCTTAACCACTGAGCCGTCTCTCCAGCCCCATTTCATACTTTTTAAATGAATGCTTAAGCAATCAGTTTCCTGTATACATGTGTGATTGATAGTAATAAAGTATTTGTCATCAACTGATAACAGCATGAGAGGTCAAGTTTTTGGCGAACTCTGCTTTAAGCAGCAGGTCCTATGATTACTGCTAATATGCTGGGCAGATTCCTAAATTAGCTGAGATTCTCTCCCTATCGCTCACAAGAGCACCTATTCCACAGGCTCATGAGAATAAACAGTAGGTACTCTGTGGACACTAGTGAGCATCCTCACTTAAAGGTGGGGATAGTCTAGCCCCAGCTAAACTACATTCTCCAAGGAGATGCCTAGCTCCGAGCACCTGGACTGTGTCTGGTCTGAATTGAGACTCTGTAAGCATGAATACATCCCTAATTCTGAAGGTGGTTTGCCAAGAGGAATATGAATTACATTAATTAGCTTTTGCGCCGATTACATGTTGATATGATGAGGTTTTGGACACAGGTTAAATAGAATTTACACCTCACATTAACTTACCAATTTCTTGTCTTTTTATTGTGAACTATTAGAAGATTTGAAGTCACACAATTTACTTTGTGTGTGTGTTGCTAGGAACTGAAGTCAGCGCCTTCCGCCTGCCAGGCCAACATTCTACCACTGAGCTACATCTCCATTTCTATATTTGTCTTCAACAGCACTTTTCCAAACATACCATCTAAGAAGTAGAGATGATTACTCAATGGAAAAAGCATAAACTTTGTAATCTGAAAGATTTAGGGGCTGAAATAGGATGGCCAAGAAATAGAGGGATGTAAGAGCAGATGGATGGGGGAAAACAGAAAATCCTAACAGGCTTCATTCTGTTTATGTTGAACCACAAGTAATTGTTTTTTTTAATGATCAAACACTTCATTTTATTCAGGCCAAAGTATTTTAGGGAAGTGCACAATATCTTCAATTTAGTTTAAAATGTCATTTTAGTTTAAAATGCATTTAAAAATGAATCAGGCCAAGAAAGCACTCATGGTAACATTGTTAATGCCTGGAATTGTGTGGTGGGCACACATGCGTTCATTGTAGACTTTGTTTGAACTTTGCTGTGCATTGGAAATTCCCATGATGAATTCACAGGAAACATTTCAGGGACAGTTATTGGCAATCTCATGTAGCTTCACCTAATGTTTATTTGTCCCCTGGCTAAGCAATCCTTTTAAGTTTGACATCTGTAACATCAGTACTTCTACCACGTGGGGTCTCTTTAACCTGTTCTCTCCAGATTTGGGGGCCAGAGGTTGGCGTTTCTTCTTCCTGGGGTTCAGATTGAATTGTCCTGACATGCTGATTACTGTGCTGAACACACCAGTATCTGGCTTGTAATAATTATAGATTTCCTCTGCGATTTGATCCCATTGGTTGTCCCGGCAACGGCGTAATAGCTCAACTGAAGTGCTGTCACCGTGATTTAGAACCAACGAATCTCTCAGCCTCCCGTCTGGGGTGCCTCCGCCCTCTTGCTGTCGTTGTCATGGCAACTGATGAGCAGCACATGACCAAGTGCTCTGTATCACACCCCTCACTGCTCGCCCATCCTGTGATCAGCCCCTCTTCCTCTTCCCGACCCCACGGGCAATGACCCCGGTTTGGGCTACAGGAGGAAGTGCTTGATTCCCAAGGTCACCTCTCACCCTGAGAAGGGAGAGCAGGTGGACCACAAAGCCAGAGAAGCTCCTGCACTCTGGAGGTCTTTGTGTGACTACACATACTCCTGAGTGGCAGGGGCTGCATCTGCTGAGCATCAGCCACAGCCACCTGAGTCCAGGGGAGCCATTTAGGGATCTGAGGCTCTGCCTGTCGGCACATTCCTCAGGGATGCCTGAGCCTTCCAAGGAAACATCTGAGGAGAGGCCCCTGGAATGAGGAAGGGGAAGAATCCCATTCCGGGAAGTCCCAGGTGCTGTTTTCCTCTTTCTGGATTGAAGCAACTTGGCTTCACACATCTTTTTTCAACAGCTGTGTTCTAGCCCCCTTCCCTGCTCATCTTTCCCTCTGTCTGTTTTTCTTTGTTTCCTTCTGATTACTTCACCTTCTCTCCATCCTTTTACTTCATGCATGGGCTGGGTACCAACTCAGTACATCCTTCCTCAGGACTGCTTTGCTTCCAGAGGGCTCCTTGTGCCCTGAGTCTGTGTTTTGGGGCCTCCCTGGACATTCAGAGGATGAGCCGGCTGGCTGTCTCTGGGTCCTACAGAATGGCATAGAGGAAATGTTTTAAAGCAGGAAAGCTGAGCTGGTTCTGGGACGCTGACCACCAAGCAACGTGAGTGCAAGTTTGGGTGTGCGTGTGTCTCACATTCATATCTTTCTCCTGGTGCATGGAGGTGTGTCTCAGTGAAATGTCAAGAGCATGTAATTGTGTGCATGCAGCCTTATATTTGTGAATGCGCACTTGTGTGTGGCTTTGTGTGTAAAGAGCACAGAGATCTACATAAATTTTTTGACAGGTGCTTTATAGGGGACAACACAGCAGGCTGAGCCCCATTAAAGTGGGAACAAAATAAAGATGGTCATAATAACGATAAGGAATGTCCTTTCACGGAGATGGAGAAATGCTATAGGTGTTTGTTCTCTGGAAGTCAAGTACGGGTCACCTTGAAAAGGCATCTTACTCAAGCCCCAAAATAAATCATTCCCTCCCCTACTGGGGACTGGCACTGCACCTGCACCCCTTTGTTTTGAAGCCACACTGAATGAGGGGCCCAGGGACACAACCTGCAGCACGTTGCTTGCTTCCACAGGACAGAAAATTTGCATTGAGAGCTGCCATGCAGTCTGGAAAGCTGGGGCCGAGAGCAGGCACGGGGCAGCTTCGGAGCCCGGCTCCTTGCATGTTTCATACTCAATTAGAAGTTCATTTTTAATTTTTCTCAGAAGCGGCCCATGCCCCAAGAGGCAGCCAGAGGAAGTGATTTCAGAAAATGATATTTCATTTGCAGGGTGAGATGTGGGAATCCTGGCAGCTTGTAGGTTAAGATCCCGCGGCCAGTGTGTGGGAGCTGGCAGCCAAGTCACCCCGGCAGGGAAGCCTTTGTGCTTAACCTGGCCCTGAATACTTGGGAGACTTGGCAAGCAGTGGGCAGACAGCAGCCTGGGTGAATGCTGACTGACGTGGAAAGTGTCCCAGGTACCCTGGGAGAGAGGGGAGCCAGACCTTAACCTCTGGAAGTTTGTACTCCAAATGGATCAGAGGCCTGCATGGAGGGCGCCCCCCTCCTCCCCGCTCAGAGCTCTGCAGCCATTTTCCTCCTCCCTCGACCTCTCTCCCTGCACTCCCCTCGACCTCTCCCTGCACTTCCCCTTTGCCTCTTAGTCTCTCCAGCCTGGGCCATGGCTGCCTCTGTCATCTTGTGGAGATATAGCCATCTGTAAACTTCCCTGTTCACTGCTGGCAGGAAAGTGTTTGTCTGTTTGTGACAGGGCTTCATGTAGCCCAGGCTATCCTTGAGCTGTTGCAGAGTCTAGCCCTGAATTCTTTTTTTCCCAGTTTAAAAGAGGATTTGATTTCTCCAGTGATCTCATCTATTAGTTGCTGATTGACTTTAAAATATATTTGACAATTTTGTACACACATCTAATGTATCTTATCATATTTACCCCCACCGTTCCCTCCCTTCATATCTCTCGTGGCTCACTGGGTTAGTGTAGTGTTACTTGCACGATAATGGATGAGGAGTTATTTAGAGGAACACGAACAACTTACTAATGGCTACACCTCTGAAGAAAATGGTTCCCTCTCCTCTTTTTTTTTTTTTTTTTTTTTTTTTTGTTTGTTTGTTTTGTTTTTTGAGACATATATTCCACATATATTCCAGTAAGGCCACACCTCCCAATAGTGCCACTCCTTAAAGGGCTATGGGGGCCATTTTCATTCAGACTGCCACAAAACCCCTTTTCCAGTAGAGGAAGGAGAGGCAGATGTGATGCCTGCTGATTACTGTGGAATTACTGAGATCAGCCCAGCGGGATTTTAACTATAAGAAGTTAAAGAGTCTGAGTGGCTGTTACTCCTTCCTGTGCTGCCAGGTGAAGGATACTGCAGCCAATGTGCCGTGATGGTTCATACCTGTGATCCCAGCCCTGGGAAGCAGGGCAGGAAGATCAAGAGTTCAAAGTCAGCCATACCTACACAGCAAGTTCTAGGCCATCTTGGGCTACCAGGGCCCCTGTCTCAAAACAAAGAACACAGCCGGGCGGTGGTGGCGCACGCCTTTAATCCCAGCACTCGGGAGGCAGAGCCAGGCGGATCTCTGTGAGTTCGAGGCTAGCCTGGGCTACCAAGTGAGTTCCAGGAAAGGCACAAAGCTACACAGAGAAACCAAAAAAAAAAAAAAACAAAAACAAAGAACACTGGACAGAGAGCCAGCCTGGGCTCATGTCCTGGTTAGCAACCTACTGCCGTGTGAGCTATCCACTGATCCTCTCTCCCATCCTTCTTTTCCTTTTGTGAGTAGGTAAGAGTAGTATCTACTTTTGGAACTGTTATGAACTTTAGAGATTGTTTTTATATGTCCAAAACTTAGGACAAGGCTTGGTCCAGGGGCAGTGATTAGGAAGCGTACACTGTCACCGACTCTGCCTTTACTGTTGTGTTGCGATCACAGTACCCCGGAGTTGGCCAGAGGACCCTCTCCTGGTACATATAGGGCCTGCTTGTGGGTTTTTGACCATCATAGCTCTGGACACAGTGTGCAATTTCAACACAAATGGTTGGTTTCTGATTCTGCTGTCAGTACCTTGAAACCCTTGGTATTTTTTTTAGCGGAGAATCTGACTATTGTCTTTGCACATGTCTGACATGTCATACGCTCCACCTGGCCCGTCACATTTCCTCTTCAGTCAGGAAGCAGAGAGAGATGAATGCAGGTGCCTCCTCCTCCTTTCTCCTTTTTATTCAGCCTTGGATGCCAGTTCAGGGCACGGTGCTATTCACGCTGAGGCTGAATCATCATCCCCCTTTAGTTAGCTAAACCTCTCTGAAAATGTCCTTACAGACTCCAGAGGTGTGCCTTTTAGGTGATCTAAATACAAATTGACAGTCAAGATTATGTATCATAGAGGGCAAGTCCCAAATGATGCCTCTTGGGTCTCATTCACAGCACCGTGTTAGGAGTTTTCCACACGTTTACACTGAAGAGCAAGACCAGTATCTAGGACTTACCTGCAAACTAGAAAGATGTTCAGCCTCTGGATAGGACTCTCTGGAGTTCTATAAAGAACTGCAGAGTATACACATCTGTTCAGTAGGAATTTATAGACAGGCAACACCTACCAGAGCCTCTAAAGTTGTGCCCTGGAGAGATGAAATGAGGCTCTTTCATTTTGTTTGTTTTGTGTTATTTCCCTTTTTAAATATGATGGTTCCTCAGAGGAATCAGAAATTTGAGTGTTTGTAAATGTACTCCTTCCTGGCTCTTTTAGTTCTTTCAAGAATCCACCCTGAAACTGGCATGAAGGAGGAGCAGCCATTTTGAGCAGGCTCGGGTAGAGTCCTGTCAGTTATCTGGGCCCCTCCAAGGAGCTGGAGAGCAAAGAATGTCCCTCTGTGAAGTCAGATGATGTGTTTACTTGTTTATGGCCTGCCTTTTCTGATGGAATGCAGAGATTTTCCTGTTTCCACACCCTACACTCGGGTCCTTAAACTTAGTGTTGTGTATCCTGACAGTAGATAGTCAGGAAATACCAGAATCTAACAATGGATGGATGGATGAATGAGTGAATTAATGAATGAATGAAGAGGCTAACAGGAAAGGCAGATACAAAAATATTGCAGGTAATCAGGGAAATAACCCATATTACACTGAGCTGAGGCTGTACCTCGGTGGGTAAGTGCTTGCCTGGCATGCACAAAGCCCTGGGTTTGGTGCCCAGGACCACATAAACTGGGTGTAGTGATGCACATCTGTAATCTGAGCACTCAGGACATAGAGGCCAGAGGATCAGAAGTTCAAGGTCATACTCAGTGACATAACAACCTCAAGGCCAAGTTAGCTACATGAGACAGTGTCTCAAAAAATAAAGAACATGTCATTTAAGTTTGTATGTAACTTGAGCATGGTAGATATTAGCAACTGTTAAAACTGGATAGTGGAGGTTGAGCACACCAAGTCTATTCAGACACCCTGTGGACTTGAAATTGTTTGTAACAAAGTCAGGCATGCTGGCCTGTGCCTATAGTTATAGCACCTGGGAGGCTGAGGCAGAGAGGGTCACCATGAACTTAAAGGTTAGCCTGGTGAATTTTAGGCCAGCTTGGGATACATATACATAGTGAGACTGTCTTTAAAAAAACAAACAAACAAAAAAAAAAACACACAATAGAGAGACAGTAGGTGAGGAGGGAGGGAGAGAGAGAAAGAGGGAGAAGGAAGGCAGGAAATGTAGATAAATGGCGTCTAACTCGGTACAGGTCAAAAGCTTCCTAGAGGAGGTGACCTGAGGTACACCACAAAAAGATGCACAAGGAATCTGGGAAGATGGCTCAGCCAGTAAAACTGAAGGTATGAGTTCAGACACCTGGCAACCAAGAAAAAACTGCTGTGTGTAACCCCGGGGCTTGGGAGCAGAGGCCAGAGGACCCCTGGAGCTCTATGGACAGCCAACCCAGCTGATCAGTGAGCTCCAGGTTCTGTGATCGACCAACTGTCTCAAAACAGTAAGGTTGAGTGATGGAGGAAGATACTCTCCATCAGTTTCTGGCTCCACATGCACACAAATGCACGGGACACTTACATGCACACACCCACACAAACATATTCCACACACACATACACACAAAAGAAAAGAGAAAAAAATGCCGGGCAGTGGTGGTGCACACCTTTACTCCCAGCACTCAGGAGACAGACCCAGGTGGATCTCTGTGAGTTCGAGGCCAGCCTGGTCTACAGAGCAAGATCCAGGACAGGCACCAAAAATACACAGAGAAACTCTGTCTCAAAAAACCAAGAGAGAGAGAGAGAGAGAGAGAGAGAGAGAGAGAGAGAGAGAGAGAGAGAATGCCCAAGACTGAGGAATGTCGGCAGGGGGTGGGGTAGGAAAGACACCACAGCTAATGATACTGATTGACCAACAGAAGAGCAGTGTACACTCAGCTCCAATGAGACAGATAGCTAGGGGAGATGGGGAGTACACTGTGCCCCCTCCCCCAAGACTGTAGCTTTATCCTGTACCTGGGAGCCAGGTCATGTCCAGGAAAGAAAGTGACTGTGTTAGTTTTGCTATGCAAGAAAACGAAGAGGTTAATGGAAGCCCCGAGGTGGCCCTGCAGCCCTTCCCCCTCCACCTGGAGGACTGGTACGGATTTCCAACGTTTCCCATACCTGGTTAAAGGGCTGCTTTACTTTAATTGCAAGTTGCTTTTCCCATATAAGGGTCAATCAGAAACAAGGAAGGGGCACTTCTCTCAAAGTTGGGAACTAGGCACCTCAGGAACTCTGGGAGCTGTGGGCACATTGATGGCCTCCCCGATCCTGGAAAGAATGCCACAAAGCATAAATTCCCAGTTCTACTTGTCTAGATACTTAGCTCAGTATGGATAAAGTGTTATAGCAAAGTTGATTCCTTTTAAGAGAGACAAAAGTAACAGTTGCTGGCCTTGAGCCTTGATAACCAGGAGCGGCCCATGGCCGCCTCCTCCTCCCCCTCATCCCCTCACCACCCCCCACGCCCCCACCTCCCTCACCCCCCCGCAGAAACCTCTTCATGGCTCAGCCCTCAATTCTCCCCTTCATCAATTCCCATTCTCTTGTCTAAGCAAACCTGAGCTAAACAACTCAAAAGACATCGTGGGTGGCACCGTTAATCCTTTAACGGCTCTGGCCATCTGCTCCCTGATAGCTCCAAGCACCCCCTAAACGGATGGATTGAATTTCTCATGCAGACAAGCCACCAGGGAGGTGGATGCAGGCAGAGGACTTTCTAAAGAAAGACTGGAGCACCATTCAGGAGACCGGTGTTCGGCCAGTGTCGGTGGCTGTGACGGCCACACTGAAGAGAAAGGCAGGCACAGCAACAAGGCCACAGATTCACACCCTTGAGCTGTCATTCTGGGGCCAGTTGATGGAGAGCTTGCCTAGATCCCCAGCAACACATCAAACCAGGAGTGGTGGCTCACACCTGTACCTCCCAGGCTAGGGAGGTGAAGACAGGAAGGTCAGAGAAGTTAAAGGTCACCCTAGATACATAGTGAGTTCATAGTGCACTAGCCTGAGATAATTGAGACCTTGTCCAAAAATAAAAATTTTGAAAAAGATTGGGGAACCTCTGAACAGTTATTCATACACGGAACTACTTTCTCAAGAACTAAGGAAATCATTGTAGTAAGAAAAGCTATGCCAGCTAGGTGGTAGTGGCGAATGCCTTTAATCCCAGCACTTGGGAGGCAGAGGCAGGCCAGCCTGGTCTACATAGTTCCAGGACAGCCAGGGCTACACAGAGAAACCCTGTCTTAAAGAAGAAAGAGAGAGAGTGTGTGTGAGGGAGAGAGAGAAGGAGAGAAAGGGGGAGAGAGGGAGAGAGAGGAGAGAGAGGGGGGAGAGAGAGGAGACGAAAAGACATGCCTGGGAAATTGGTACTTACTGTGTAAGCATGAGGACCCAGGTTTGACTCCCCAAAACTCGGGGTAAAGGACTAGACATAGTGCCTTCGACTTGTAGTCCCAACACTTGGAAGGACCTCTGGGGTTCACTGGTCGGCCAGTCTAGCTGAATTGATTAGTTCCAGGCTCAAGGAGAAACCATTTCAAGACAAGTGGAGAGTGATTGAAAACCTGACATGAACCTCTGGCATGCAATATGGACTCATGTGCACCCTCCTACACACATACACACACACACACACGTGCGCGTTCACACACTGAAGAAGACAGAAAGGAAAGAGGTGGTCCCATCACTCTTTCCCAGCTCTGAGGTGCGCAGCACGGAAGTCCACACTCTCACTTTCAAGAGAAGGAATTAAATCTAGGTCTTAGATTCAGACCATTACCAGGCCAAGGATGGTGAGTCTCAGTGTTGAGTAGAACCCCGAAGTCCCTTCTGCCAAAGACTGAGCCTGTGTCAGCCAGACAGATAAGGGACTGTGGGTACCATCTCCAGCCTCCAGTAGCACAGTTTGGAGAAAGACTGCATCCCCTGATGTAGGGCAGGACAGTAAGCATAGGACTTTATACTGGAACTTAGGCTTGTCAATCAGAAATCAAACCCAGCACTGAGCAGAACCCAACAGACCCATGTGTAGCAGGAATCTTAAAAGTTCTTATTAATAAAATCAAACCTGAGGCAAGTTATTGGGGTCCATGCTGGTAGATCAGAGAGACAGAACAAACCACAGCTATCTCACCTCGCCGCATCCTCAGCTGGTCTTGTCTCCTCAGACTGGAGGCCTCTAAGTCCTCATCCCAATGGCTCTCAGCTGAACTGCTGCTCGAAAGCCTGAAGCTTAACCAGCCAAATTCTTAACCAGCCAAATGCCTAGCCAGCCAAATGCCCTAGTTTCTGGTCCTCAACCGCCTTATATATCTTTCTACTTTCTACCACCACTCCCTGGGATTAAAGGCTGGCTTTCTGGGATTAAAGGCGTGTCACCATGCTTGGCTGTTTCCAATGTGGCCTTGAACTCACAGAGATCCAGAGGGATTTCTATCTCTGGAATGCTAGGATTAAAGGTGTGAGTGCCACCATTTTCTAGCCTTTGTATCTAGTGGCTGTCTGTTCTCTGACCCCAGGTAAATTTATTAAGGTACACAATATTTTGGAGAACACAATACCACCACATCTCCTCTCTTTTTGTCTAAAATTAAAAAAGCTTATAACTAATACAAGAAAAACTATCCAATAAGTATATACAATATATACAGCCAAAAATTACATTAATGATATCTAGTCCATTAACATTTGACAGATTCAGATAAAAAACTCCATTATATATATTAACAATGTCCAGTCCAGTAACATCTGATAAACTCAGACCAAAAAATTTTCATTACTTATCTTATTTAAAACAAGTAGTTCCTTTCTAAAAGTAAATTCCATAATCTCCCTTTTTATCTTATCATATCCATAGTCTCTTTTTTCTTTTCATAATAGATTCAGTAGTCTACCTTTTGTCATTTTTATATCTTCCCCTTTTTCTTCACTGTAGATTCAATGATCTACCTATTTATCCTATTATTTCTTTATCTTTTTTCTCAGAGTAGATTCGATGATCTATCTCATATCTATATTCTCTTTTTCTTTTTCCTTTCTAGGGGTGAAGATATCTTTAGGGAATCTTGAAAAGAAAATTTTTGGGTTAATCATCAAGTCCTGTATCATTTGTCCAGTCTCTGCATAATAGGAAAGTTCAGGGCTTGTTTCAAGTCCTTGTTCAAGTAGTCTGTCAGGCTGGATCATCTCAAAATTGGCCTAAGCAGTTTGTAGTCCAAAGCAGATCTTTCCGTGGTGTTAATCAGCTTAATGGCTTTACCATAGTCCTTTTGAAGATTTCAAAGTTGCTGTTAGGTGTGGTCATAGTTCCATGCAGACTTTTTTTTTTTTTTTTTTTTTTTTTTTTGCCTCCTCTGTGGTTTGGAGCAATCACAGTCTGATAAATGTCTGTCTCTCGGAACCATGAACATTCTTCCCTAGAACAGAAAAACTTCACAGCAATTTTTTCCCATTTGTCTTGCCAAACTTTTCCAAACTGACCTTTGCCGATGCTTTCTTGTAACACGATGGTCCTGGCAATTCTTCTCTGAACCAGCAGCAGTAAACCCTTTGTTCCAGGTAGCAGCATCACCGCAGTCACCAACATGATGAGAAGGAGCTGAAAAAGTGGAGCAGTAGCCACTGCTTCCATGGTCCCACCACTGTTTGTGGCTCTGTCTGGGCCGAAACTTCTCCCAAGCCTCCTAGGCCGGCCTCAAACTCAGGATCCTCCTGCCTCTGTCTCCTTCAGCAAATCCTACCGGTGTGCGCCACCACAACCGGCTGAGTGTAGCTTGGGCCTGAGCTGGGGCTCACAAGGCCACAGGCAAACAGCTTTTTCATGAATTCGTAACACGAACGTTGGGCGCCAGATGTAGCAGGAATCTTAAAAGCTCTTATTAATAAAATCAAACCCGAGCCGAGTTATTGGGGTCCATGCTGGTAGATCAGAGAGACAGGACAAGCCACAGCTATCTCACCTCACCGGATCCTCAGCTGGTCTTGTCTCCTCAGACTGGAGGCTTCTGAGTCCTCATCCCAATGGCTTTCAGCTAAATTGCTGCTCCAAAGCTTGAATGCTTAACCAGCCAAAATCTTAACCAGCCAAATGCCGCTAGTTTCTGGTCCTCACGCCTTATATATCTTCCTGTTTTCTACCACCACTCCCTGGGATTAAAGGCTGGCTTTCTGGGATTAAAGGCGTGTCACCATGCTTGGCTGTTTCCAATGTGGCCTTGAACTCACAGAGATCCAGAGGGATTTCTATCTCTGGAATGCTAGGATTAAAGGTGTGAGTGCCACCATTTTCTAGCCTTTGTATCTAGTGGCTGTCTGTTCTCTGACCCCAGGTAAATTTATTAAGGTACACAATATTTTGGAGAACACAATACCACCACACCCATGACTATTGACAGAGCATCCAGACTCTCCCTAGGTCTACTGAGATGGAGTTGAACTTCAATGAGCATTCCCTTCAGCCAGCTGAGGTGGCCTCAGGCCATGAAAACACAATGGCAGGCAGGCTGCCTTCATCCTGTCCCTCCCGGGCACTGGTTTTGTCAGGCTGTCCACTCTGGGTACAGTGAAGCGTTGTTGTATTGCTGGCCACAGGACTGCCCACCCGTCTCTCTCCAGACTCCAGCATCACACGGAGAGCACAGTATCTGCCTGGGCAAAGAAGAGGGAGGTGGACACCAAGCCTTTGTACCAGCTGAGCCAGCTCCTCTGTGGTGATGCTCGGAGCCTAAGCACTGGCCGATGACGGCTAAGGCACGGAGCCCACCCTGGCCTCAAATGGATGTCTGAAGTTAGAAAACCATTTTTAGAAACACCCCAGTCTGTCTTTAATAACACTCCAACTATGATTTGGGGTACACTTGGACTTGGAGCCTCTTAACGCTGAAACAGTAACATCACAGCAACTCCACTACACACTGGACTTGGGAGTACCATCTAACCCGGGTGTGTGTGTGTGTGTGTGTGTGTGTGTGTGTGTGTGTGTGTGTATGCACATACACATGCATGCACATGCACACAAAAATAAAAATAAATTTTAAGAAATCATTAAGTTTAAAAAGAAATTGAGCAAAATTTAAAGAAACATGACAGAATGTATCAATAGCAGAAAAGATCAAACAGGGAAACCGGTGAGCTCCGTGACAGACGATTTGAAAATACACGATTTGAGGGGAGAAGAGTAAATATGAATAAAGAAGGCATCCAGGGCTTTGGTACAGCATTAAAAGTGCATATATTCAGCCGGGCGGTGGTGGCACTCGCCTTTAATCCCAGCACTCAGGAGGCAGAGCCAGGTGGATCTCTGTGAGTTCGAGGCCAGCCTGGTCTACAGAGCGAGATCCACGACAGGTACCAAAGCTACACAGAGAAACCCTGTCAAAACAAAACAAAACAAACAAAACTAAGTACATATATTCAATGTTGAGGTTCAAAGGGGACCGGGAATGCCAAAAGATAGCTATTTAAAGTGATAATAACAACAACAACAAAACTCCCCAAATTTAGAGAGAGTGTAGATACCTAGGCATAGGACAGTCAACAGTGACATGCACATAATTAAGTCTGCTGCTCTATTTCATTCTGTTGCTGTGGCAAAACACTGTGAGCAGAAACGACTTAGATGAGGCAAGGGTTTACTGGACTCATGCTTCAGGTCACAGTTTATCTCTGAGAGAAGTCAGGGCAGGAACTGAAGCAGAAACCACGGGAGAATGCTGCCAGGCTCACTCAGGCTTATGCTTAGCTAGCTTCCTGTACAGCCAGGAGAACCTGACCAGGTGTGGTGCCACCCAGAGGTGGCTGAGCCCTCCTACAACAGTTACCAACCCCAACAGTCCTCCAGAGGCATGCTCACACACCAGTCCTTTCTCTCAGATGATTCTAAGCCATGCTGACAATGGACGCTAACCAGGACATCCACCTCAAGACATAATTGAGCTCTCAAAGGCTAAAGCTAAAGACAGGACCATCAAAGCAAGAGGAGGAAAGAAACAGTACACAAGGATGTTTCATTTAACCCAGCTGCAGAGGTCTCAACAGAAACTTTGCAGGCTGGAGAAAAGATGAGATGTTTACAATGTTGACAGAAAACAAACAAACAAAAAGAAACCTGCCAACTGAGATCACAATATTCTGCAGAGCTATCCTTTAGAAATGAAGGAGGAAGGGCTGGAGAGATGGCTCAGTGGTTAAGAAATGAAGGAGGAATTACAAAAACACGCTGCCAGGCCTTTAATCCCAGCATTGGGGGAGGGGGACTCGGAGGGGAGCAAAGACAGGCAGCCTGGTCTACAGAATGAGTTCCAGGACAACCAGAGCTGTTACACGGAGAAACCCTGTCTCGAAAAACCATTAAAATAAAATAAATAAATAAATAAACTGGCATGGCCACCTGACCTGTCATATAGGAAATGCTAGAGAGATGTCGCAGTGGTTTAGAACACTTGCTGCTGCTCTTGCAGAGGACTTGGGTTTGGTTTCCAGCCCCCACACAGTGTCCCACACCATACTGCAACTCCATGTCCAGGGATCCAGTGCTTTTCCTCCCTTAGTTGCTTTTTGTTGGGTACTTGGTCACAGCAATAAGAAAAGCAACCAATATAACAAACTAGTAGTAAAGGGCCAACTTGTGCATATACACTTTCCCAGAACTGATTCGCAAAGAAACAGAAAACTCGAAGATAAAAATAACAAATAATATTAAACCTGCAATGAAATGTCACCTTTCAGAGAAAAGCCTGGGACCAGATGGCTTCCCTCTTGAATTCTACAAAACATTTAAAGAACAACTACTAATTATTCTTCAACAGCACAAAAAACTGAAGAAGAAACAGTTCTCCCAAACCTGTTCTATAAGGTCAGCATTAGTTACTCTGGTACCCAGATTAAACAAGGACACAAGGAAACTAAAAAAGCCACGGGCCACTCTTCCAAAAACTTTCAACGAAATACTGCCAGACTGAGTCCGATAAATAGTACACTGCAGACTTGATAAGTAGATAGGAATCATGCCTGGAATGCAAGCGTGGTTCAACATACACAAACCAAAAAATACGGTATACCAGACCGAAAAAGACAAACTGTATGTTTGTCTCGGGAGACCCAGGGGAAAACTAATTATGAAATTCTGAGTTAATTAGGAATACAAGGAACATATCACGATATGACACAGGCTATGTGTAGCAAACCGGAAGCCAACGTGCAGAATCAGGGAAGGATGGAAGCTTTTCTGTAAGACCGGAACAAGTTCAACCCTTTCCTTCAACAGACTTCTGAAAATTCTAGGACACAACAAGACACACTAAGTAGGAACTGTGTAGGGATGGAAACCTATACTGAAAAGGGCAAAAGGTCATGTGAGCTAGGTATCATTGCACCTCGAGGAGCTAGGAAAAAGCAATTGGGCAGAAAAAAAATTAAGGCTATCCAAATTTAAAAGTTACAAGTCACATGCCGGGCGGTGGTGGCACACGCCTTTAATCCCAGCACTTGGGAGGCAGAGCCAGGTGGATCTCTGTGAGTTTGAGGCCAGCCTGGACTACCAAGTGAGTTTCAGGAGAGGCGCGAAGCTACACAGAGAAACCCTGTCTCGAAAAACCAAAAAAAAAAAAAATGAAAATAAAAAGTTACAAGTCACATGGTCACTGCTTGTAGACAGCAGGATCTTACATACAGAAAACACTAAAGATTACCAAAAATTATTGCAACCAATGTATCAAAGTTGTTTCTTTCATCCCGTACCTTAGCATTTCCTTCATCTTTGCCCTTTAAAATATCTGTGTTGTTTTCTAAGTTACATGTTTATTTATTCTGTGCGCCTGCATGTATGTGGGTTTGCATGTGGAGGTCAAAGGACAACTTTCAGGAGCTGGCTCTCTCCTTCTGCCGTATCGACGCAGGTCACCAGGCTGGGTGGCCAGTGCCTTCGCTGAGCCACCTCGGCGGCCCCATTCTTACATAAGCCTTTTTATTAGTGTGTATTAAGTGCAAATAGGGATGAGCTTATGAAGACAATCTTTTAAACATATGTACATCAGCCATTTCAGATGGAGATTACATTGAATGCACACCCGTGTTTATACACATACATATACATGTATTTATATTTATGTATGTATCTATATTGAAGGAGACACCACCTCGCCTACACAGCATGGACCCTGGATTAGGCACAAACCATATCCAAGCACCTGTTTTTACAGAGATCCTTTATTAAGCAGGGAAGAAAATTTAAAGTGGTTGGTTTCTTTTTCTATAGCAGAAAAACAGCAGCAAATGACCTTGCAGGTGTAATTTTTTTCAGAATTTCAAGAAAGGGGGGAGGCCTGTGTTAGGATGGGCTAGGATGCAGTGGTATATTTTGATTGGGCATGTTAATTAGGGCAGCCAAAGGGGTCTTTAGATTGCTGGACTTCAATACTTTGATAGCTGGACCTTGGTGGTCAGCCACAGGAGGAGGAAGTGGCCAAGTGAGGGAACAGACCTTGGTGGCTAGCTTTAGGGATGTCTTCTAACGGGTTTAGCTCAGCTCGGCAGAGGGAATGGGGAGAAGAAGGGCAAGGGCCACCAGAGCATGCTCGCCACACTCGAGCTGGTCAGAGCCCTTTGTGTATAAAATCTGGAATTCACAAATGAGAGCAAACACGTCATATTTCTGTGTCTGACTTACTTTGCTTAACATGATGATCTCTAGCTCCATTCATTTTCCTGAAAAGGGTACCATTTCATTCTGGTGCGTGTGTACCACGTTTTCTTTACCCGTTCCTCTCTTGACAGGCTGATAACCTGGCTATTGTGAAGAGTGCTGCAGTCAACATGGATGTCTAAGCGTTTGTGTGATATGTTGACTTAGCCTCCATCGGGGAAACACCCAGAAGTGCTGTGCTGAGCCTAGTGGTGGCTCTGTTCCTAGTTCTTTGAGGAACCGGTTTCTATTCCGACCAGCAGGGTGAGCAGGCTCCCTCTCCCCCGCGCTTGCCCTGTTTGCTGTTGTTTTCTCAGTGGTAGCCATTCTGATCAGAGTGAGGGGAAATTCGCATTTCTGGGGGCTAAAGGATGCTGACAGTTTATTCCACCGTAGTACTCTCCTTTAGATATTAACCCTCCGCCAGATGCATAACTGGCCCGTTTCTCCCGTGTGAGCTCCCTTCACTCGGAGGATTGTTTCCTTTGATGCGGAGAAGCTTTTCAATTTCCTGCTCTCTTACTTGTCAGTTCTTGGTTTTGTTTCTTGAGCTCTGGGCGGCCTTTGGAAAGTCCTTTTATGGGCCAGCATCTGGAAGTTTCTCAGCACTTTCCTTTCCCAGCTTCAAAGTTTGATGTTTACCAAGAAAGAAGATCTGTTTTTAATTCCTTTTCACCCAGGGCAGGAGGGAGGGATAGAGCTTCATTCTCTGTGCGGATCTTCACTACGCCTGGCACTGTGTGTGGAACAGGATTTTCTCCAGTAGATTCTTTTGGCACTTTTGAAAATTCAGGCAACAGTGTGGGTTCAGTTCTAGGTCCTGTGTTCTATTCCAACACCCAGGTTCCTGTTTCTGTGCTAATAACTGCATTTGTTACTGTGTCTCTGCCGATTAACTGAAGTCTGGAAGTAGAATGCCTCCAGCGTTTTTCTTTGTGCTCAGGATCAATTTGCTATCTGGGGTCTTTTGTGCTTTTGTGTAAAACTTAGGATTGTTTTTTTCTAGTTCTGTGAGAATGTCATTGGAATAGATATGGGGATTGTATTGACTCCTTTGTACACCCTTTTTGTTGGTATAGCCATTTTCTCTGTATCAATTTCAGATAATTCCAAATTATCTAAAAAACAAATCAAGGAAGCAGTCCCTGTCATGGGAGCTACAAAAACAGAATGCCTGTGAGTAAATTTAATCAAAAGTCAGATGATCTCAACGGAGTGGCGCACGCCTTTAACCCCAGCACTAAGAGGGCAAAGGCAGGCAGATCTCTGTGAGTTTAAGGCCAGTCTGGGCTACAAAGCGAGTTTCAGGATAGCCAGGGATGTTACACAGAGAAACCCTGTCTTGAAAAACCAAGAAGAAAAGAAAGAAAGAAAGAAAAAGAAAAGTCAGATGATCTCTAATGCAGACTTGAAACATTGATGAAAGAGACTGAAGAGGACACAAAATAGGAAGAGTCCATGTTCATGAGTTAGAAAAAAAACCAATATTGTAGAAATAGCCTTTCTTCCTGAAGAAGTCTACAGATGAAATGCAATCCCTATCAAGATTTGAATGGTGTTTCCATCAAATTAGAAACAAATACAAGCCTGAAATTTACATGCATACAGAGAGAGAGAGAGAGAGAGAGAGAGAGAGCGCAACCCTGAAATAAAGAACAAAGTAGGAGTTAATACACTACCTGACTTCCAAATACACTGCAGGGCAGGGTGTGGTTCAGGGATAGACCTTGCACTTGGTATTCACAAAGCCTTGAGTTCAGGGGCTGGAGAGACAGCACAGAGGTCGAGAGCACATACTGCTCTTGCAGAGAACCCATGTTTGGTTCCCAGCACCCATGCCAAGCAGCTCACAACTGCCTGTGACTCCTGCTCCAGGGGAATCCAGTGACACTCCTGGGTGCACTGTACTCGTACACATACCCACATACAGATGCACATATATACACATAGTTAAAAATAATAATGATAATAATAATAGACCTATTTCTCCTGCAGTTGTACATAAAATGTTTTTACATTAAAAAAGGACAAATACTATAGAATTTTATTACTTGAAATATATAGAATATACAAATTCATAGAGACAGAAAGATTAGACGTTATCTCAAGATGGAGAAGAAAGGAATATAGAGCAATGATTTCCTAAGTACAGAATCTCTGTTTTGTGTGATGGAAAAGTCTCACACATGGACAGTAGTATCAGGACATAATATCATTAATGTAATAAATCAATAAATTAAGGTAATTAATGACTATCATAAATATAATTATTGAGTGAATACTGCAAATGTAATCAATGAACACCACACATGTAATTAATATCATGAGTGTAATTAATATCATTAATATAATTAAATAAATAATTATAATAATAGACCTTTTTCAAAACCCTATGTTCAAAACCCAGCACCCCCCCCCCAGACACACACACACAAAACAAATTATATACAAATAATAAAGGAGCATGAGTCTGCTTGCTTAGTGTTCTGTTATGGAAGGCAGGATGGCAAGACTTGGGATGGTTTTCATTACTCCACCCTTGGGTCTCCCCTTTATTACCTCTCTGTACTTAGATACCTAGATGTTTAAAGGATTGATGAGAAAGAAAATGGAGAAAAGGTAAGAAATCACATTCTTTTATTTTGTTTTGAGACAAGTTCTCACCATGCTACTATGGGCTGGCCTAGAACTAACTATGTAGACGAAAGCTGACCTTGAACTCACAGAAATCTGCCTGCCTCTGCCTCACAAGCGCTAGGATTAAAGGTGTGCGCCACCACACCTGGCTCATTTTTTAAAAAAAAACACTTCATTTACTTTTATTTTATGTGCGTTGGTATGAAAGTGTCAGATCAGCTGCCATGTGAGTGCTGGGAATTGAACCTGGGTCCTCTGGAAGAGCAGCCAGTGCTCTTAACCGCTGAGCCATCTCTTCAGCCCCAACCTGGCTCATTTTTTAAAATGAGCCATGAGAACATTTGTTGCCTGGAACTGCTCTAGTACCACAGAGCTGTAAATGTCATTCCAGTTAGACTGGCTAATGATCAGGTGTGCTACCACACCCCTGAAATCCCAGCTCTGGGAGCAGAAGCAAGAAGATTACTGTGAACTTAAGGCCAGCTCGGTATACCTACTGTGCTTCATGCCAGCTAGAGCTACATAGCAAGAAACAGTCTCAGAAAACAAAAACAAATGGACTGTCTTCGTACCTTCAAGTTGCTATAACAAAATGCCATTGACTTGAATGCTTTATAGACAACTGAAAGTTATTCCTCATAGTTTTGGAGGCTAGAGTTCCAAGATTTAGACTGGGGTACCAATAGGTCTGGTGTCTCTAGAGGGCCCAATTTCTGACTCATGGATGACCAACTTTCCTCAGTGTCCTCACAAGAAGGGAAGGTTGAAGGATCTCTCTGAGGCATCTTGATCTCATTTATGTGGCAGATTCACCCTCCTGACCTAATACACTCCCAAAGCCTCCATCTCCAAATAAGATCACCCCAGGTGTGGTGATATTTTGTTTGTGATCTAACAAATAAGGCTTGCCTGAAGATCAGGGTATGGATCTAAGCCACTAGTTAGCCATAGAGGCCCGGAAGTGGTGGCACACACATTTAATCCCAGCACTCGGGAGGCAGAGGCAGGTGGATCTCTGTGGCTTCAAGGCCACCCTGAGCAACACAAGATTGATCCAGTCTAAAACAGAAAGAGAGCCAGGCAGTGATGGTACACATCTTTGATCCAAGCACTTGGGATCTCATGCCTCTAATCCCAGCACTAGGGAGGTGGAGAAAGGAAGTGATGTGGCCGGGCGGAGAGAGGAATGTAAGGCAAGAGGAGACAGGAGGTCAGTCTCTTTCAGGCTGAGGAGTTCGTGAGGTAAGAATTGGTAGCTGTGACTTGCTCTTTTGTCTCTCTGATCTTTCAGCATTTACCCCTATATCTGACTCCAGGTTTTTCTTATGAAGACCAGTTAGAATTCAGGCTACGCTCCAGGCATAGCCTGCAACATGTGGATTTCAAGGGTGGAGGTGGGCGTGCCGAGGTGGGTAGGGGGGCACCCAATCAGACCTTGGATGGGAGAGAGGCCTTCATGGAATTTGGAACTTTGCCCTCAGAAGGGACAGAGGGGCAAGAAATTGCAGTGTAGGGAAAGAGCCAAACGTGGGTTGAGGTTTCGTTGCTCAGTTGGGATTGAGCCAGGAAGGATAAGTGTGTGACCAGAACACGGGTCTCTAGGAAGCTGTAACATTGCTAATAGTGAGGGTCCTTTTTCTGTGAGAATGGATACATGTTGGTCCAAGTTGTCTGGTGACATTTTTGGGCTAGGTATTGACGCCACCAAGCTGGTGATGTGATAAGGGTCATTATAGTTACATCTAACTCGAGTCCCTTCTACCATAACCCGCTGTCTGTCGCTGGGCGGTCTTGTGTGAGAAGCAAAACCATTTTCCCTCCTGGTAAACAGACAGTGTGAGTGCAGCCTAGATGCATCGGTGTTGCTCTGGATTCACTTCTGTTGCTGCAATGAAACTCTTGTCTGGAGTCGCCATGCTCTTTCACCTGCCCGACTGTGATGTGTTGCTCACCCGGCTCCGATTACCCTCCTTCTGCACCCCTCTGTTTTCCTTCGGTGCCAGCCCTTGCTCATTTCTAGAACACTGTGGTGATATATTATTTTAAATCTAAGAAATAAAGCTTGCCTGAGGATCAGAGGATAGCGCCGGCCACAGAGTTAGCCATAGAGGTCAGGCAGTGGTGGCACACACCTTTAATCCTAGCACTCAGGAGACAGAGGCAGAGATCCGCTGGATTTCTGTGAGTTCAAGGCCACTCTGGGCTACATGAGATTAATCCAGTCTAAAAGAGAAAGAGAGCCAGGCAGTGGTGACACATACCTTTAATTCTAGCACTGGGAACATTGAGACAGGAAGTGATATGGCTGGGCAGAGAAATATAAGGTAGAAGGAGACAGAAACTCACCCTCTTGCAGGCTGAGGAGCTGGTGAGGTAAGAGGTGGTGGCTGTGGCTTGCTCTGCTTCTCTGATCTTTCAGCTTTCACCCTGATATCTGGCTCTGGGTTTTTATTATAAGACCACCATTTAGAATTTGTGCAACAGAACACTCTTCCTCCTTCTTTACACAAGTCACCAATGAGATTATAGAACCCCATAGGGCAGGCTGAGGAAAGGCACTCATATGGAGGAGTAGTGTCCCTGCTCTAGCAAACTTAAGGGGCCGCTTCCAGACCTAGCCTGGAGAACTGAAACCCGTGTTGCAAGCCACCCATCACTACTCTGTGAATGAGGCCCTGCTGACCATCTGCAAAGATCCAGGGCTCTGGCTTTATTGGTTGCTGTGGCAACCCCTGGCCTTTGGGACACTTGGCCATTGTGTGCCATTGTGTCCCATTAAGTCTGTGAAAGCTGCCAGCTGCAAGTGAAGAAAAGAATGTCCTGAGACCCTGCCAGTACTTTGTCTTAAGCTGAGTGAGATAGGGGAATGAAAAAGCATTCTGAAGCCCCCGAGAGGCTGCGGGGGAGGTGTGTTGCTTTCTAACCATACAAACGGTCCATGCAAAGTTTTCCTGTGTAAAGGGCCTGAGCAG
Organism: Peromyscus leucopus; assembly: GCF_004664715.2. NCBI lineage: Eukaryota > Metazoa > Chordata > Mammalia > Rodentia > Cricetidae > Peromyscus > Peromyscus leucopus. The sequence goes on from NC_051086.1 coordinate 23,542,862, forward strand.
TGCAGTGAAGACATGCCAGATGCCATCGTCAAGGTTTTTGTCAAGCATTTAGTGTTTAGTCAATGACTGCAAGTAGGCATTGCTCCTGAGGCAGACAAATAGCAGTGACGTGTGTGTGTGTGTGTGTGTGTGTGTGTGTGTGTGTGTGTGTGTGTGTGCTCATGGGCATGTGACAGGGGTTAGCATCTGTCACTCTCCACCTTATTTTATTTTTTTGAGACAAGGTTTCTTTGTGTAGCCCTGGCTGTGGTGATATGTTGTGTACCCTAATAAATTTGCCTGAGGATCAGAAGGCAGAGCCAGCCACTGGATTAGACACAGAGCACAGGCAGAGGTAGCACACACCTTTAATCCCAGCACTTGAGATCTCATGCCTTTGCTTGGGAAGCACACACGCCTTTAATCCCAGGAAGTAATATGGCAGGGTAGAGAAAGGTATGCAAGGCGTGAGGAAACAGGAACTCATTCTCTTTAGGCTGAGGATTTTGTAGAGGTAAGAGCTAGGGGCTGGTTGTTCAGCTTCTTTGATCTTTCAGCTTTCACCTTGATATCTGGCTCTGGGTTTTTTACTAAAAGACCATCTAAGATTCAAACAACACCCGGCTGTCCTAGAACTCACTGGGTAGACCAGGCTGGCCTTGAACTCAAAGAAACCCACCTGCCTCTGCCTCCTGAATACTAGGATCAAAGGTGTGCTCACCAGCCTGGCCTCATATCTTTTTTGAGATGGACTCTCACAGAATCTGCAGTTCTCAGATTGAGCTAGACTAGCTAGCCAGTGAGTCCCAGGGATCCTTCTGTCTCTACTTCCCAGTGCTGGGATTACAGGCGTGCTCATAAGTGTGTGCCTTGTAATGTGTGTGCTGTGGCTTAGAGTCAGGTCCTCAGGCTTATGTGCAAGCACTTTACAGACTGACCCATCTCCCCAGCCTCAGAGGTGGCATCCCTCTGAGGGTTGCAAACAGTTGGGAGACATGGGTAATCAATGGGAAAGAATCTGTTTATATATAAATAAAATTTATTTTTATTTTATATTCATTGGTGTTTTGCCCATGTGTGTGTTATGTGAAACTTTGAAACTGTGGTTCAGACAGATATGAGTTGCCATGTGGGTGCTGGGAATTGAACCTGCGTCCTTTGGAAGGGTGGCCAGTGCTCTTAACGGCTGAGCCATCTCTCCAGCCCCAAGAATCTGGTTTTCTGCACCATACCACACACCTCCTCTGCAGGTGACCACTGCAGTGTTTGCTCTCTTGCATCCCTGTGTTTGAGCTTCAGGGTCAGCGACCCTGTGTCCAGGACCTGTGGTCATGGCTACCCTCCGGTAGTTAGCAGAAGCTGTGCACGCGTGTCCAGAGCTCTTTCCTGCCCAGGTGGCACAAGTGAGACACAAGTGTATCGGTGTGAGCGGGACCTTGACACAACCTGGTACAACCAGGGCCACCAGTCTCTGGCCTGGCATCTCTGGGAACTACAAGCCCATTCAACTTCTGAGTCTGTCAGCCAAATTAAGTTAGATATAATATACACCAAAGGCTGAGGATATGGTTTGCCTAGTGTCCCTGGAGCCTTGGGCTGGAGATCCAGCACAAAACCAGGCATGGTGGTGGTGCCTGCAAGCCCAGCACTCAGGGGTGTGGGGGAGGGTGGCTTCAGGAGGATCAGAAGTTCAAGGTTGACTTTGGCTACATAGTACCCTGTTTTTAAAGGAGGGGGGAGGCTTTGAATGTCGTCTGTAAGCAATAAATGTGAGTGAATGCCCTTGTCCCTGCCGCTCTCCCTGCTGAGTAAATGCCCTCCCTGGGAGGGTTTTTGTTTGGGTTCCTGTAATGTGCTTACCAGGCCAGCAGTTAGCGGGCAAACCCCGAAGCGGTGGTTCAGGTCCTCTTCCTGCCGGTTTACCTGAATTTTTCTCACCTTGTGGATCACAACATTGAACTCTCCTCTTCAGCCATCCTGCTCCAGCCCACTGTCCCATTGCACCGGGCAGATAAGAGGAAGCACAGGAGCTAATTAGCATTTTAATTAAAGCTAGTGGGATGGGAGAGGTGGGCAGGACTGAGGCATTAGCTATCTGGATAGAGCAGAATTTTCAACTTGGCTTGGTGGAGGTAGACCAGAATTACTGCGGGGCCACCACTCGGCTGAAGCAAAAGTTCTCTTTGCTTGCCTTGCGGTCTGACAACCACCGTGCTGTTTAATTGATTTAAAATTTCTCTTTGGTTTCTGATCACACCGAAGGAAAAGGCACACCACTCAGTATTAGCCTACTTTTTTTTCCCTCCGGGAGACAGGCTTTCTCTGTGTAGCCCTGGCTGTCCTGGAACTCACTCTGTAGCCCAGGCTGGCCTTGAACTCACAGAGATCCACCTGCCTTTGCCTCCTGAGTTCTGGGACTAAAGGTGTGTGCCACCACTGCCTAGCAACTCACCATTAAAACTGTCTATTCTCAGCTAGTTTCCCAGTCTATTTCTTTTTGCTTAGTTGATTGGTTGGAGAAGGTGTGTGTGTGTGTGTGTTTTGTTTTGTGACAAGGTCTCATATAAAGCAGGCTGTCCTAGAACTCAACATATATCTAAGAATGACCTTGAACTTCTTCCCCCTACATCCACCTCAGAGTGCTAGGATAGCCGACCACCATGCCTGTGCTGGGCATAGAACCCAGGGCTTCGTGCATGCTGAGCAAGCTCTCTACTCACTGAGCCACCTCGACAGCCCTGCATTTCCTGTTCTGGAAGTTTCACATCAATGGAGTCATCTAACATGCGGCTTTTTCTGTGACATAGCCCGTGTCAGCCCTTTGTTCATCTCTGTGATTATCTATTCATCCGTTGATGGACGCATGGATTATGCCAGCCCCCAGGCTATTGTGAACAGTGGTGCAGTAAGCGAATGTTTACTTAAGTTAGATATAAAATACACCAAAGGCTGAGGTGTGTTTAAGTCCCAGGCTATTGTGAACAATGGTGCAGTGAGCATATGGAATGGTGTGTTTAAGTCCCAGGCTATTGTGAACAATGGTGCAGTGAGCATATGGAATGGTGTGTTTAAGTCCCAGGCTATTGTGAACAATGGTGCAGTGAGCATATGGAATGGTCCATTTTCATGTTACATTAGCATCTGAGTGGAATCTGCCGTATGGCAATTCTGTTTAACTTTTTTGGTTTTTTGAGACGGGGCTTCTCTGTGTAGCCCTGGCTGTCCTGGAACTCATTCTGTAGACCAGGCTGGCCTCAAACTAAGAGATCCTCCTGCCTCTGCCTCCAGAGTGCTCCACCTCCCAGCTCCCCTTAACTTCTTGAGGAACTCACAGATTCTGTTATTTTTAATTAGCCTCCCTCTATAGCTCAAGCTGAACTTGGTCTTAGTGCTAGGATTACAGGACTGTACCACTACACTCTGTTTAGGAACCTGTAAATCTCGGCTATAAAATGGCTTAGCCAGTAAAGGCACTAGCAACAAAAGCTGAGAATCTGAACTCAGTTGCTGAGACCCATATGGTGGAAGGAGAGAACTGACTTCTAGAATTTGTCCCCTAACTCTGCATTTCTACATATACATCACATACACACACACACACACACACACACACACACACACAGGTAACTGTTAAAAAGAAGCCATAGTTCTTTTATTCACTTATTTATTGAGATGGGGTCTTGCTATATAGTAGCCCTCACTGGCCCCAAACTCCATAATCCTGCCACAGTGTATTATTTAGTTTTCTATTGCTGTGATAAAACACCATGACCAAGGCATCTCACAGAAGGAAGGGTTTGTTGGAGCCTACGATTCCAGAGGGGTAAGAGTCCATCACCGTCAAGGTGGGGAGGCATGGGAGCAGCAGGCATGATGGCTGGCAAGCTGAGAGCTCGTATCTTGAACCACAAGCATGAAACAGAGCGACTGGAAATGGTGTGTGTTGTTTTTAGTCTAAATCTCAGTCTTACAATTCACCGATAAAGACTAGGGAGTCAAATACTGGGGTGAAAACCTGCTAGCTCAGAGAGGCCAAGGAGCAACCAGCTGACCTTCCTTCCTAGCTGGTGTCTCAAAAGAAGAGCTTCTCTTCCATGGTTCTAAACCGAAAACGCCGCCAGACTTGAAGTCCCTCTCTACTACTTCCTGTGCATTTCTCTATCCATCTTCCTGACTCTCTCTTGCTCTCAATGGCTGCTTCCAGTCAACTAGTTGCTGGCTCTGCCTCTTGCACCAAGGTTGATTTTATTTAATTAACACAATCTCAGGATTCACAGTGTGATCAAATATCCCACAACAAGTCTGGGCCTTAAATTCTCAAAGCCCGCCACCAGTGACATACTTCTCCCAATAAGCCCAAACTTCCCTAAACTGTGCCACCAACTGGGAACTAAGTATTCAAATACATGAACCTGTTGGGGACATTCTCATTTAAAGCATCACACATGGGCTTTCTCCAGTTCTGGAATTACATATGTTTGCCATCACATAAAAGCAGAACCCAAATATCCGAACATCCACACCAACTTCAAGACTAAGGATTGTGGAGTTACTCCACAGCCTCCTCTGTCCTCTCTCCCATATCGGTATCATGGCGACCCTGGTGTCCAATAGATTGGCTGAATGCATGTCCTCTGCTCCTCTCAGGAAACCTGACAGCATGACTAGGTCACCTCTTCTGGAGATGTCTCTCCACAGAAGTCAGAATAGACACTGTGCTTGGAGTGAGCTCCAGCAAATCCCACCCCTCCGCTCTGATCATGTCCGGCTCTGCCGTTATCAGGATCCTCCCTTCACTGTCCCCACATCTGACACCACTGAGCACTGCTCATCTCAGCTCTCCTTCTTTGGCTTTGGAATCTACTTAACTTTGCAGACACACACACACACACACACACACACACACACACACACGCACGCACGCACGCACGCACGCACGCACCTGCCTAGTCCAGAAGGAAGCTCCTCATCTTCCCATAGCACCTTGCACATACCAGCCAGTCAGTCACAATTCTATCCTGGAGTTGTTTGGTTGCTTGGTTTTGTTCTTGAGGCAAGTGCAGTCTTACAGAGCATCACTGGCTGACCTTGACCTCGCTCTGTAGCCTAGACTGGCCTTGAACTCACAGTCCTCCTGCATCAACCTCCCAAATGCTGGGACTACAGGTGCACCACCATGCCTAGCTTTTCGTTTTGTGCTCTGTGAAGTTCACTGTTGACAGTGAACTGGGAATTCTTTTTATATGCATACCTTGCCAGGTTATTTTAGGAAGTTAATGACAGGTTGAATAAAGCAGCCTAGTACATTGAATTCTCCCACCCTTCTGATCATAGCCCTCTGCCAGAGAATTAGGAACGTGTTTTATCTGATTTCTTCCTCCTATGCCTAAGTGACTCAGTGCCTTGCCTGTAACAGCTACTTAATTAACTCTTGTTGATTGAATTAGTGGGCAAGAAAGTGAATGAACAACATGAATTCTTCTGAGAATGTCTGACAGAGATTGTGTTTTGTGATAAGCTTAGTTTCAGTTGCAGGGCACTGAAATGTCACACGTCACTAGGATACATTTTCCAAAATGACTTGTCATTGAAAGTGCATGAGTGTGGCTCATTTTGATGGGCTATTCAAACTTTCATGCTCAAGTCCTTTAAGATTCTTTAAGATTCTCAAAAACATAGTTATTAAAATAAAATGTATTCATTTTATTTTGTGTGTGAGTGTGTTTGCCTGCATCTGTGTATGTGTGCCACATATGTGCTTGGTGCCTGAGGAGGTCAGAAGAGGCCAGCGGATCTCCTGGAACTGGAGTGAACAATGGTTGTGAACCATCATGTTGGTGCTGGGAATTGAACCCAGGTCCTCTGCAGGAGGGTCTTGTTGAGTCATCTCTCCAGCCCTTCAAAGACATATTTAATGGAAGAAGCTTGAATTCTGTGAAGTTTCAGTGCTGTTTGAGACAAATGGCCTTAAGTGAGAGGTGGTGACTGCTTTTTCTATATAGTTACTCTGCTGCTGAATTAGTAGGCTTTCTAGAGTTGGACATATTAGAATCAACTTTTTAAAAACTCATTAAATTGTCAAAAGAAGAATATGGTTTCTAAGTTAATTTATGGTCACAGTTTTTGTGTTTGAATTTTCGAGACAGGGTTTCTCCATATAGTTTTGGTCCCTGTCCTGGATCTCACTATGTAGACCAGGCTGGTCTTGAACTCACAGAGATCTGCCTGGCTTTGCCTCCTGAGTGCTGGGATTAAAGGCATGTGCCACCACCACCTGGCTTATGGTCACAGTTTTAAAGCCTGCTGTTTTCTCCCTAATTTCTCTCTTATGAAAAGAAATGAAATGGATTCTCTGAATGACTTCCTTTTGAGACAGGATCTCACCATGCAGCTTCTGGCTGGAACTCACTGTGGAGAGCAGGTTCCGTCTCACAAAGGTCTGCTTGCCCCTTCTTCCTAAGCACTGGGATTAAAGTCATGAGGTGCCATGCCCAGCCTTGAACTACATCTGCCCCCTCCTCCACCCCCGCCACCTTTGAACCTTCTATCTACTGTGGCTAGGGTAACTTAATTAATTAGTTTATTACAAGTACAGCAGTGTTTGGGGTCAGGCAGTCCAATAACCAATGTGGTCACCCCTGAGAGTACCCTCCCTCAGATCTGAAATGGGGGGAGCCTTGTTTGCTAGACAACTGGCCAGATATCTGGAGCCAGACAGTGTGCCCTTTGGAGCATTTCAATCCATACTCACGTGACAGCCTTTCCACCCAGGAAGAGTTAAGATCTCCAGAACACAGCACAGCTGGCTGAGGTGGATCCTCCCAGAGACAAAAAAGTTGAACAGAATCTACTACTGTCCAGGGTCCATCATTCTGTCCATGAAAACAGAAACTGCTCCAGCTAGTACTGGCAGGTTAAAACAGGCTGTGAAGGGATTTCTACACTTATTTACAAAGGCATTGTTCAGGTAGGAACTCCTAACTCTTATTCCTCATGTTTCCTTTTGATTCAGGGGACATCCATGAGGGGAACACCACTGGCCCTCTTCATTTATGGGAGGAAGGAACTTGGATTTGCCCTAACAGTGGTAGATGTAGACGAATTTCTAAATGGTCTTATTAAATAAAAAACACGGAGCCAAATATAGGGGTAAAAACCTTAGATCAGGGAAATAGTGAGAGCCACCAGCCAACCTTACCTCACCAACTCTGCAGCTTCCAAATGCCATGACTTCCTGTCTGCCCAGGCTTTTGTTGCCTTGCTGTTCTGCCCTCTCATTGGCTCTCTCTGCCCAGCTACCTCACTTCCTCTTCCTAGCAGCTCTTTCACTTTCTGATTGTCTGTACAGACCTCCAGGCCTCTATGATTAGTACTGGGATTAAAGGTGTGTGTCACCCGGCTTGGCTCTGTTCCCTAGTGTGGCCTTGAACACACAGAGACCCTGCCTGCTAAGGGATAGGATTAAGGGAGTGTGCTACCACTGCCTGACTTTTGTGTTTTCTTAAAATGGCTTGCTATTTCCTCTGATCTCTAGGCAAACTTCATTTATTAACATACAAATAAAATATCACCACATTTCAGCACAAATGAAATATCACCATAGTTAGCAGGTGGTGCTCTAACTATTCACAGCCCAGATGAGCCTCAGGCACGAGACCCTAGACAGGGTGACAGTGCAGGAACCCAGGACTGCCTTGGTTTCAAAATGGAAAGTTTCATGTGCTAGGAATCTCTCCATTCCAAGCACATTGGGACAGTTTGTCACTCTAAGACAGTGTGTCCTATGAAATGGACACCAGTTGTCCCCACACACACACTGGATACCCAGGCTCCCTGGACAGCCCATACAGGAACAGGTTTGAGAGCCGAGCACCCAGCACTGAGTCATCAGAGATGTTTACTCTGAAGATTCCTGTCTGAATTTCCTTCCCCGGAGCACACACTTGTCCTCACTTAAGGGGGTTCTTAATCCAACTCTGAGTTGTTAGGGGTGTGTGTGTGTGTGTGTGTGTGTGTGTGTGTGTGTGCAGGTATACACATGGCAGGGGTGTGTGGAAACCAGAGGTCAGCCTTGGATGTCTTCTTCAGTCACTTTCCACATTGTGTTTTGAGACGGGGTCCCTCCTTCTCCTGGAGCTCACTGATTTGGTTAGACTGGCTAACCAGCAAGCCCTAGGGACTCCACCTGTCTCCACCTCCCCTGGCACTGGGGTTGTAAGCACATACCACCACACTCAGCTCTTTCTCAGGGTTCTAGGGATCAAACTCAGACCCTTGTGCCTGCAGAGCAAGCACTTTACTAGGACCATTTCTCTAGGCCTCTATTTTTCCATCTAGAGAGTGGGCATGCTCATCCTGTCTGCAGTGTGAAAGATGAAAGGAAAAGGTATGTAAACTAAAGTGTACATTCAGCACAAAATGTGCTTGATTGAAGAGTATTTGGCATACAGCAAAGGAATTTGTATCCTAAGAGCCTTCGCTACAAAGTGGGCAACCGTGAGTTTAGATGCCTGTTACGGTGCTGGGTCCCCGTGGGCCTAAGTCTGTTTATGGTCTCTTTCAGGACAGCCAAGAGTGAAAGGATCCTCTTCCTGAAGGAGGGGGTCATGGCCTTCTTGTTGATCGCCCGGCGGGTGGCCTGCAGCTCCCAGAAAAACCTCTGCCTCTTCACACGTGGTAAGCCCCCAAGGCCTTGGCATGACCTACTCCCCAAGAGACACAGTGATGACTAGGGGTCTCTGGTCAGAGTCCTCGAGGACAGAAGGATCCGGCTGCTTCTGGAGCTTTCCCAGTGTTCTTCAGTGAGACTATCACCATTACTGCCATTGTGGACAACACACCTGTCCACAGGTGGACAGTTCTCGAGTAGGAGTTGATGTGGCTGAGTGCCACTCTGCTCAGGGGTGGTGGCCTCTAAGGCAGAAGGACCCAGAAAGGAAGACACAGGGCTGGGGTTGATGCCAAGGAGTAAAGAAAGCCACAAAAATGAGGCGGGGGGGGGGGGGCATGTCACTCAGTGGCAGAGTGCTTTCCTAGCACACAAAGCTGAGGGTTTACTCCCCAGCTCTGTATAAACCGGCATTTGGGCTGAGGAGATGGCTCATTAGAAAACAGATTTACTGTGAGTGAGAACTGGAATTCAGATCTTCTCACAAAAGCTGATGGGGGTGGCAGCCTGCTTATAATTCCAGCCTTTAGGAATTGGAGACAGGAAGTCCCAGGGTAGGACGTCGAGTTAGACCAGTCTGATCAGGCCAGGGTTCATCAGGATGCCTCAGGAGAACAACTGAAGAAGACATCTGACATCAGCTTCTAGTGTCCCAGCACACAACATTCACACGCACAAATACACCAAAGGGTGATGTGGGAACCACTCATAATACCAGAACTCAGAGTTCAGGTCAGGAGGATCAGGAATTCCGGGTCATCCTCAGCTATATAGAAAGTCCAAGGCTAGCCTGGGTACATGAGACATGTTAAAAAAAAAAAAAAAAAAAAAAAAAAAAGCTGAAGTCACAGGTACGCTGCCAATGGCCATATAATTCCAGCGTCCAGGAGGTTGAGTTGGGGAGGGTCAGGAGTTCCTCAAGTACAGGCTTGGCTAGGAAGGAAAGAAGGAAGAGGGTGGGGAGGAAAGAAGGGAAGGGAAAAGGGAAAGTGATGGAGGGAAGAGCCCCCGGCTGATGACTGTCTGGCTTGAGTGTCTGGGCACTGAATCCCGCTGTGAACTCCGACCCACTCCGTCTAATCATGCGCAGCATGGGGCTGTCTCCAAGTGCTGACCTGCAGCGAGTCGGGATCTGTCACCAAGTCACTAATTATACTTATTTATTTTTGAAACAAGGTCTCTTTAGCCTCTTAGCTCCATAATCCCAGCACCCAGGATGCTGGGGCAGAAGGATCATGAGTTTAAGGCCAGTCTGGGAGTTCTAGGCCAACAAACAGAAAAGGGCTGAGGCAATGGTTCAGTCTTTTTAACCTGGGTTGCAGGAATCGAACTCACGTAGTCAGACTTGAGTGGCAAGTGCTTTTACCAGCTGAGCCTACTCTCCGGTCTTAATAAAAAGGGCTTGCCACACAAGCGTGAGAATCAGCAGCCACATAAAATCTGGGTGTGTGCAGTGGTACACACCTGTAATTCCAGCATGGTAAAAAGAGGCAAGAGGGGCCCTAGGGTTTCTGACTAGCTAGTCTAGCCAGCTCATTGAGTTCCATGGTAACGGAGAGACCCTGCTGCAAAAAGTGAGGTTGGAGAGAGAGAAGAGTCACCACCTTACTTCAACACATGCACCTTACACACACACACACACACACACACACACACACACACACACACACGTCCCATACACAAGTGCACACACACACATCTCATACACATGCGCACACACAAACACATACACACATCCCATACACACACACACACACAAACACATACACACATCCCATACACACACACACACACACACACACACACACACACACACCAAATGAATGAATGAATGAATGAGAGGAAGGACAGTGCAGGGCTCTAGCTGGATTTTACCTTGACATTGTTTAGGTTCACATACAGAACAATTGTTTTCTGGGAACGATATTTTCATTTATTAAGACCAGAGAGTTGGCTCAGCTCGTAAAAGCATTTGCTACTTGTGCTGGCTAGTTTTATATCAACTTGACACAAGCTAGGGTTGTCTGAGAGGAGAGACCTCAATTGAGAAAATGTCTCCGTAAGATCTGAATGTAAGATCTTAATTAGTGATTGATGGGGGAGGGCCCAGCGCATTGTGGTTGGCTCCATCCCTGAGATGGTGGTCCTGGCTTCTATAAGAAAGCAGGCTGAGCAAGCCATGAGGAGCAAGCCAGTCTGCAGCACCCCTCCATGGCCTCTGCATAAGCTTCTGTTTCTTCCCTTCTTGGGTTCCTGACTTCCTTCAGTGATGAACTATGATATGGAAGTGTGACTCAAGTAAGCCCTTTCCTCCCCAACTTGTTTTTGGTCATAGTGTTTACCACAGCAATAGAAACCCTAATTAGGACACCGCTCAAGCCTGACAACCTGAGTTCAAAACCCAGGTTGAAAGCCGGATTTGGGGAGAGGAGCTTTTAGCTATAATGCCAGCACTCCTGTGACAGAAGCAAGAGAGCTGGCTAGAAACGTGAGGGCCAGCTAGCCTGGGGTCTGCAGCACAGCAGCAGATGTGAGGGCCAGCTAGCCTGGGGTCTGCAGTGCAGTGGCAGAAATAACAAGAGACCCTGCCTCAACAGGGGGTGGGAGGAGTGGGGGGGGGGACAAGAAAGGAAAGGACTCCTAAAAGTTGCCCTCTGACTTCCACACAGTCCCTGAGGCACATGGTGCATGAGTGTGCATGCATACACACTCTAAACTAACTAATAGTTATTTTTAAAGATCAAGAGAACATAAAGGGTGGGGTGGTGGGTGATGCACGCCTATAATCCCAGCACTTGGGAGGCAGAGGCAGGTGAATCTCTGAGCTCGAGGCCAGCCTGGTCTATAGAGCTATTTTCAGGACAGCCAGGGCTACTCAGAGAAACCCTGTCTCAAAAAGAAAAAAAAGGGAGGCCGTTAAGGACTTTTGGCGACTGTTCCCTGTGGTGTAAAGAACTGACCTTGAACCGTGACCTAATGCCATGAACACCATCGTCACCACAGAGGGCGGGATCCATGAACCTCTGTAACCCCAGTCTTGTGTGCCCACGACATACTCCTACTTTCTACAGACCTTTTTCTTCTCTGTGATTCTGATAAGAATTCGAATCTGGGAGAAGTGTTGTTTTTGCTGAGGCACCAGATGAGGCGGCAGGGTATGCTCAGGGTCTGAGGAGTCGGAAGCATGCCCTAGCTTCCTTCCCTCCCTGGCCGGCTCTGGAATTAGTCACCATGCCCATTTGTTTTTATTGTTTTTAATGTGGATACTGGGGATGGAGCTCAGGTCCTCACGCTTGTGTGTCAAGCACATAACCATCTGAGCTATCTCCCCCCACCCCCTGCCCCATTATGGTTAATATTGATTGCCAACTTGACAGGGCCTAGAATCACGCAGACCAGTGGCTCTCAACCTTCCTAACGCTGCCACCCTTTAATACCGTTCCTCATGTTGTAGTGACCTCCAGCCATAAGATTATTTCATTGCTATTTCATAACTGTAATTTTGCTACTGTTATGAATCGAAATGTAAATATCTAATATGTAGGATATCTGATATATGACCCCCAAAGGGGTTATACCCACCGGTTGATAACAACTGATGCCAGGCGGTCGTGGTGCACGCCTTTAATCCCAGCACTGGGGAGGCAGAGGCAGGAGGATCTCTGTGAGTTTGAGGCCAGCATGGACTACAGAGCAAGTTCCAGGACAGGCACCAAAGCTACAGAGAAAAATCCTGTCTCGAAAACTAAAAAAAAAAAACAAACCCAAAACCCAAAAAGAGAACAACTGACCTAACAAACCCCAGACATGTCTGTGAGGGAGTTCTAGATTAGGCTGAGGTAGGTCTTCCACAGGACCCACTTCGACTGTGGGCAGGACCATTCTAAGCACTGAGATTCCAAACTGAATTAAAGAGACCTCAAATCCGGGCATGGTGGTGCACCCCTTTAGTCCCAGCACTTGGGAGGCAGAGGCAGGCAGATCTCTGAGTTCAAAGCCAGCCTTGTCTACAGAGTGAATTCTAGGACAGCCAGGACTACACAGAGAGAAACGCCATCTTGAAAAACCAAAACCAAAACCAACCAAACAAACAAACAAAAAACCCAGGAGAAACCAAGCTGAGCACCAGTGTCCAGCTCTTACTGGCTATGGACACTGTGACCTCACAGTCCTGGCATACGCCTTCCCTGCCACAAAGACTGCAGCCCTCACACTGTGAGCCAAAGGAAACCCACCTTCCTTGAGTTCCTTTTCCAGGAACTTCATCACAGCCGTGAAAAAAGTGACTGATGTGGACAGGGCCTCATGATGTTCCCCAAACTGGCCTGGAATTTCTGGGCTCAAGGGATGTCCTGCCTCAACTTCCCTAGTATCTGCAATCAGACACATGCCCTTGCACCCAGCTCCCCTCTTAGAGCTTAACCGGGATGGGTGTACATTGTATCTCCCTGTCAGGTGGCAAGGATGCCTCTGAGCAGCAAAGGATGACCAGCCAACATGTCACCAGTGCCGAGGCTGAGAGACTCCGCTCTGCAGATACACAACTGCATTTAATTTGGACTGGGTTTCTTTCTTTTTTTTAATTTATTTATGTATTTTATGTATTTGGGTGATTTGTCTGCATGTATGTCTACACACCAGAAGAGGACATCAGATCCTATTGTAGACGTTCTGAGCCAACACGTGGGTGCTGGAAACTGAACTCAAGACTTCTGGAAGATCAGCCAGTGGCCTCAGCCACTGAACCATCTCTCCAGCCTCTGAATTTCTTTTTAAAGGTGTGTGTGTGTGTGTGTGTGTGTGTGTGTGTGTTGTGGTCTGCCTAATGTGGGTGCTAGAAGCTGAACTCAGTCCTTTACAAGAGCAGGAAGTGAGCCATTTCTTCCATCCTTAGAAGGTTTTGGACAGGCAGGATAGCTCAGCGGGAGAAAGCACTTGCCATTCAAGAGTAACGACCTAGATTCAATCCCTGAACACACGGGGAAAGGAAAGAACTAACTCCCAAAAGTTGTCCTCTGACCTCCACATATGTACTGTGTTACTCTTATAACACACACACACACACACACACACACACACACACACACACACACGCTGAGCATAGAACCTAGGGCTTCCCACATGTTAGGAGCTCAGTACACTGGGTTCATCCTTTTCTTGCTGTGTGTCTTCAAAAAGTGAAATGGGGGCTGGGGAGATGACTCGTCAGATAAGAGCACTTGCTGCTCTGGCAGAGGACCTGGGTTTGGTTCCCAGCACCCATGCCTCTCAGCTCACAGCCACCTTGGAGTTCCCACCTCTCCAGTTCCCAGGAATCTAACACCTTCTGGCCTCCAGGCACTGCCCACTCATGGTGCACATAGGGCAAACCAGCAAACACATGGAACAGGAAGCTGGGTCCGCTCGTCATGCTCCCTTAGGATGGAGCATTTCCTGCCACTTCGCTGGCTGTGGCTTCTCCCAGTCTTAGAATCTTCTTTGTTCTCACAGGTCTAATTGGGTCAGATGCAGTGTTCCTGGATGGCCTTGTCGGAACAGAGCTGAGGTCCTGAGGCCCCTGTTAAGAACTGAGGGCATCTGATGGGCGAATCCTCCTTGTGTCTTGTCACCGGGGCCTCTCATTGGTCTTCTGTGTTGCAGGATCCAGATACATCAGTCAAGCTGCTGCCAAAGTTGACATAGAATTTGACTATGATGGGCCACTGATGAAGACAGAAGTCCCAGGGCCTAGATCTCAGGTGAGTCAGCCACATCTGGGACAAAGACCCAGGAGACAGGTGCACAGACGGCTTAGGCATCCTTTCAGAGTGTCTGCTGGAGATGTGTGAAAAATGACCCAGGCCACTGTGAAGGAAGGTTTCAAGAGTGTCTCATACCTGCTGTCGGGAGGATGCTGCCTAAGTCACAGACTGGGGACATATGGCATCCAGATTGCTCATGCATTTAGAGCCAACCAGCAGTTAGGTAGGTGGCCTTGTTGGAGCCGTCTGTGGCCTAAGGGGTGGCTGGCTGTCAGCTGGTGCCTCTGCTCCATGGTCACTGTTCCTCCCGCTTGTCACACTGGACTTTATTCTGATCTTGCTGTAAGTCTATTGAGACTGAAGCTCCACACTGGCTTTCAGACCCCCCCCCCCACCTTATTCTATTGGCCAAAGCAAGTCACATGGGTCACTGTCAGTCCAGAATTAAGGGCTGGGGCTGAACTCACAAGTGACACTGAAGTCGAAATGTAGGGCCTCGCTGTCAGAGACCTGGGATTGTGATCTTGAAGGACAAAGATGAATCGAACATGAAGAAGGCGGTCTGCACAAGTGACAACAGAGCAGAATGGGGGTCTACCGGGAAAGGAGAGAAAGGAGCCAGAGACCGGAAGAGGAAGGGGTGTGGACTGGCTGGGGGGACAATGGAAACAAAGGTGCCGCGGTGAAATCCGTTACTTTGTATTCTAACCCAATAAAAAACAATGAGAAGATGGGCTGTTCAAGCTGGGCTTGGTGGCTCCACCTGTAATCCCAGCACTCGGGAGGTGGAAGCAGACGGACCAGGGCCATCCTCTGCTATGCAGAGAGTTCAAGGCCAGCCTGAGATACCTGGGAGGTTGTTTCCATAAGACAAATAGAAGTTGTCTTCTAGGCAAGAGATATGGTACAAACCTTTCAATGCTTTGGGATTTTTCTCTCTGATTTAGCGTGTTTCCTCCCCCCACAGTGGGATGCTGTCTTGTTTACTGCAAAAAGATCATTCCTTTTGCCATAGTATCTATTTTCTGAGTTCAGAAATATTTGTCTTAATGTAAGTGTTTCTATTTCTTTTGGATGGTTTTTGTCAAACAGAAGGCGAGAGCTTCTCATGCATATTCCTCTTGGGGTGGATTCTAATTCTATAGAGAAAGGCCTAGAATAACTTTTCATATTTTTGTTGTTAATGTTATTTTATATTTTTGTGTGGAAATATGTAATGTCTAACGGCTGAAGTCTCTTACACTAAATTATTTTGGGGGCTGAAATCTTGCTAATATCAAAGCAACTGACTCTCAGTTCCTAGTTTCTGTTTGGAATAGAGGAAAGTGAATTGTAATCAGAAGTGGTTCTTTGTTGAGCAAATTAATGTTGTCAGTTAAGGTTCCTGATGAGGGAATTATATCTTTTCTTTCTTTTCTCCCCTAGTGCTGGAGATCACACTAATAATGCAGAGCCTTATGCTTTACTACTGAGAATTTAATTAATAATTTTATGTGCGTGGGTGTTTTGTCTGCATGTAAGTCTGTGTACCATGTACATGCAGTGCCCGTGGAGACTGGAAGAGGTGTTTGGATTTCTTGGAACTGGAGTTACAGACAGTTATGAGCCGCCATGTGGATGCTGGGAACTGACCCTGGTTCAGTGGTCCTAACTTCTGAGCCATCTCTCCGGCCTGACTGAGCTTTTAGAAATGAGGACAAGGGCCGGCACATTTGGCTGATACAGGTGCCAGCCACTAGGCCTGTCACTGGGGTTGATTCCCAGTAACCCATATGGTGGAAAGAAAGAGCTGACTCCTGCAAGTTGTCCTCTGACTTTCACATGTGCAGTATATCCCACCCACAAACAAAAGAAAAGAAATAAAAACTGTGAAATAAAACAAGGGCTAGTGATATAGCTCAGTTGTAGAGCACTTACCCTGCATGGGCAAGGCCCTAGATTCTATGCCCAGCACCACAGAAAAAGAAGAGAGGGTCCTTTGTTTTTGGACATTAAATGCCTTCAGTGTAAATTTTTTGTTGCATTTGTACTTCCAGACTGGTGTGGTGGCACAAAGCCCTTCACCCCAGAACTCTGAAGTCAAAGTGGCATATCTTTATAAGTGTGAGGCTGACCTAGTGTACTTACTGGGTTCTAGGCCAGCCTTGTCTCCAAAATAAATAAAAGAATAAAATAACTTTTTGCTTCCTTTTCTTTCCTGGGTATTTAAATCTGAATCTCTGATCTGTCTGTTGTAATTGCCACTTACTGCGATGTGGAGTAGACTTTTACCAATTATCTATATTAAGTAATTTTTTAAATATTTATTTATAATATTGACTAATTGCCTATCAAGTTCTTGGCATTGGAGCCAAAAACAAAGCCTCAATAATTGGAAAAACATGGGAGATATTTAAGCCACTTTGGCAGGAGTGTGCCATCCATGACTGATGCTTCTGTTCTTGCCTGCAGGAGTTAATGAAACAGCTGAACACAATCCAAGTAAGTGGGCACAAGGAGATTCCTTCTACTGTTTCTTTTTTTTTTTAATGATTTTATTTATGTGTGCATGTCTGTATGTATGTGTGCATGTCTGTATGTATATGTGCATGTGTGTAGTTGCCCGTGGTGGCCAGAAGAGGGAGTCAGATCCCCCTGAGGCTGGAGTTACAGGCAGATGTGGGCCATCTCACATGGGTGCTTAGAACCAAACTTGGGTCGTCTGTTTAGCAATACAAGTTCTTAACCACTTAGTCATCTCTCCAGCCCATGTTTTTATTTCTTAATTTCTATTCATTTCTAGTTTTCTTAGTGGCTTCTCTGAGGCTTACCACACATTCTTTAACTTGTCAGAACTTGCTTCTGAGTTACTTCTCAGCCTTTTTTTGTTGTGATAAACAAACAGACATAAAATTTTGCAAACCAATTTAAAGCAAGCCACTTGGGTCATCTTTCCCAGAGAAAGACACAGAAGCTTGCCAGCACCCACAGATTCCCATGTGGTGTAGAACGAACAGGATGCAGTCTGTTTCCACAGTCCAAGCCTAGTCCTAAAAGACTTAAAAATCTGGGGAGGAGTAGCCAGCCTAAACCAGTTTCCTCTTTCCCAAGAATGCAGAGGCTGTGCACTTTTTCTGCAACTATGAAGAAAGCCGAGGCAACTACCTAGTAGATGTGGATGGCAACCGCATGTTGGACCTGTATTCTCAGATCTCCTCTGTCCCCATAGGTAAGAGATGGACAGTCACCTCTCGCTCCCTTTTTGTTACGTTATCAGGCTTTGGATATTTGTCCTCCGTGTTTTACCACCCTTTCTCACCAAGAGTAAGTGAATGAACAAGTAACAGTGGAGAGACCATGATCAGACATTGTTTTGTTGTTGCTAGGGATTTTTCTTTTACTTTTAAGTATGGGGATGTTTTGCTTGCATGTGTGTATGTGTACCACCTGTGTGCAGTACCTACAGAGGCCTGAAGAGGGCATTGCATCCCCTGGGACCCAAATTACAGATGGTTGTGAGCCTCCATGTGGATATTGGAAATAAAACCAGGGTCCTCTAGAATAGTAGCCAGTGCTCTTAACTGTTGAGCCATCTTTCCAGTCCCTAAACATTGTTTGTTCATGTTATTTTTAAGACTTATTTAATTATGTATATGTATGTGAGTACAGGTATTCATGGAATCCCTGAAGCTGGAGTCACAGATGGTTGGGAACTGCCTAATATGGGTGTTGAGAACTGAACTTGGATTTTCTGCAAGAGCAGGAAGTGCTCTTAACCACTGAGCCACAGCTCCAGCCCATTAGACATTGTTGTAAATAATAAAGATTCTTTACAGGTTTGGTGGGCAGTTGTGATGAGATCAATTTGCCTTTAATGACTCTGACACTTGAAGTAAGAGAGGTTGGGATAGGAGATCCTACAGCAACACACAGAGCGAAGAACAGAGATTCTTACGTTTATAGACTTTAGAGGGTAGGAGTCGCTGAGCTTAAGAAGGGAATGGTCTCTGAGCTTATCAGGTTAGTGAAGGTGCTAGATAGCATATAAAGCAGTAATTTAGGAAGCGGGTCCTCTTGCCCCACCCCACCTTGGATGCTTTGCAGTTTGGGGAAGGTACTCAACAGGTGCAGCCTCTGTGATCTAACACATACTAGGGCCTTCTCTCCTCCTCCTCCAGACGGCACCGGATCAGTGTGTATTCATTTCTTTACCCACTTTGCAACTAGGTGAAAAAAGCTAGAAGAGGTAAACTCACAGAGCAATCACAGCTCAATGGAGCTGTCCAGGTTGGGTTTCCTATCAGAGCTTCTTCAAGTTCCCTCTACAGAGGGAACACCCAGCTGAAAGGGAAGGCAGGAAGATAGCATCCAGCAAGAGAAGATCACAAGGGTGAGGTCTCTGCTCTCACAGGAGACTCTCTGCATGCCAGACTGAGGCAGACCACTGGCCCTTTTGCACCCCTGAGCTGGCCATTCATTGCCTATCCACTGCCAAGCGGAGGTCCAGCAAAGCGGCCTCCAGGCATGGAAGGCAGTTTCTGGAGGAGGAAGAGGCAGCTGGAGCCATTATCAGCCAACACAGACAGCAGCTGGAATATGGGGATGATCTGCCCGGGGAAACGTAACCTCAGTGGATGCTAGCAGCAGCTGCCTCATCTGGGCTCCTCTCCCAGCCACATATAGCTGATACAGACAGTGGGACAGGCAGGGTTAATTTGGAAATGAGGTAGCTGCTGTTTGCAGCTTGGATGGTTATTGTCCCTTTGGTTGATAGATGCCCAGCTGTGTTCAGTGGCCTGTGGGCTGTGTCTGTCCCTCCACAGATGATACTGCTTGTCTGCTGTAGAGGAGACAGGCATGGGGAGTTGGTTCTGATGCTCTGTGTTAACAGCTCCCCACCCCCACCTCCTGGCACCCCAGGATCTCCCTGAACCCCCAGCCTTGGGTGTCCATTCCTCCTCTACCTCCCCAGCACTTGTCCTCAGACCCACTAACTTCCTGTTGAGATGTGACCAGACAGCAACAGTGACTCATCCTTCAGGGATGCCTCAGCCTCCGAAGGCGCCAAGGATTTCAAGACTTACAAACCCCTTCTCCCCTTGGTTTTCATCTGTTGTTGTTTGGATTTATATTTACTTATTTGTTGTGTGCACATGTGTGAGTGTGCATGTGCATGCCATGGTGCAAGTGTGGAGGTCAGAGGACAGTCGGCAGGAGTCAGTTCTCTCCTTCCACCAAGTAGGTTTGAGGGCTTGAACTCAGGTCATCAGCCTTGGCAGCAAGCACCTTTACCCACTCAGCCATCTCAATGCCCCCCAGGCTGGATTCGAACTCACCCCCAAGGGCTAGCTAGCATAGGCATGCACTACCAACCCAGCTTCCAGATAGTTTTTAAGCTAATACTCACTGAGAATTTACCAGAAGCCTGGCATATTGCCAAGCGCTTCACATGTTAGTATATGGCCATGACTGCTCTGTTACAGGGTCTTCTGACATTACCCTCCACTGACCTCACTTTAGATTCCCAGAGGTCACAGAACATGCTTGGTGGTACAGGGAGCCTGAGGTTCCGCCAGGACACAGATAATGAGTTCACCTCTTACGTTCCTACAGAGCAGCCTTGTAGACACCTGCCCTGCTGTGGGGGTCCCACAACTCAGAGTCAGGTGGAGGGTCCCCTAATCAGAGCTCTGTTTTCATCTCTCTCCTTGGGGAGCCAGTGACTCTGCAATTTAATGAGGTTTCCCAGGACCAGGCTTATCTACTGAGGCAGAAAAGTCATAGACACCCAGGCGGCATGATAAGCCAGAACTCTGGCCAGAAAACGGTTGGAAAAACCCAGAGAGTGTTCTCTCCTTGAGTGATGAGCAGTATCTAGTCCTGGGCCCTGCAAGCCTGTGTGGGCTAGGGAAGAGACCCAATTACATTAACTCCCTCTCCGGTCTTTCTGCTCCAGCGCCCTTCCCCACCCCCGTCTGTTCTCCACAGCCAGCACAGTGAAGCCAGAGTCTTGCCTGGTGGTGCTGGATGTTTACTACTTGTCCGAACAGTCTTTTAGGGAGGAAGACTGGCCCAGGTCCAGAGCCTCAGGCAGACACATGAGGATTGTTTTCACTTCATCCAGCCTCTAGCCTCAGTGATACAAAGTCTCCTTTCAAAGTAAATGCATTTCAATTAAAAAGTACCTTCCTCCAGTGAAGGTACTAAGACAAAATACTGGAGACTGAGTAGCTTATAGACAACAATGCTTTCTCCCAGTTTCAAAGCCGGGAGTCTTTGATCCAGTCTAAGATCCAGGCATCACAGATTCAACGTCTTTCTGGGACAAGGTCCTCACAAGATGGGAGATGAAAGTTCCCTTGGATTTTTATAAAGGCACTAACTCCCTTTACGAGGGCTCCATCCACATGACCTAATCACCTTCCAAAGACCCGGAGTGGCTGCAAACAAGCTCTGAATACGTCACCTCAGGGGCCAAGATCTCCGCAGATGAGTGGAAGAAACATTGCAATTATGTGTGGTAAAAACCCACTTCCGCTCTAAGCTCCCACTAGGGCTCTTTCCTCATATGTCTTATAAGCTTCTGAGTTCTTGCCCACACCACTGGTTTACTGTGCTATTAATTCATTCAACTAAAATGCATTGAGCTGAGTGAGTCCTCAGTGGGGATGGAGTGGGTAGAGACATCTCACAGTCCATCTCCTGACATCAGTACACTCTTCCTTTGGCCTTCCTGCTGGGATTATTGCCAGGTGTGTTCATTACTTTTCTGGTGCTCTCATAAAATACCCTGACCAAAGCAACTTAAGAGAGAAGGGTTTATTCTGGCTCAGTTTAAAGGTGCAGTCCATCAAGTCAGGGGAAGCGTGGTGGCAGGACAGTGAAATGGCTGGTCACACCAGGCATAGTCGGGAAGCATAAGGTGATGGAGGCTGGCACTCAGCTCACTCAGTCTGTCTGTCTGTCTGTCTGTCTGTCTGTCTATCTACCTTCCTACCTATCTACCTATCATCTATCATCTATCTATCATCTTATCTATCTACCTATCATATATCTATATCCTATCTATCATCTATCCATATCTATCATCTATCTGTCTATCTATCTATCTATCTATCTATCTATCTATCTATCTATCTATCTTTTATCTTAGAGACAAGGTCTCATTGTATAGCCCTGGCTAGCCTGGAACTCAATATGGTACCACCCATTTTCAAAGTGAGCCTTCCTACCTCAATTTACCTAATCAATTAAATCCTGCAAGGCACACCTAAAGGCTGGTTCCCAGATGATTCTAAGTACTGTCAAGTTGACAGTCAATAGAAACCTTGACCATAGGACTAGCAGTAATGAATAGAAAGCTCCCTGCACACAGTAGATGCTCAATAAATGTGAATTGCCATAAAAGAGAGGAGGGTGATTCTAAGATGAATTGCGGGGTCCAAGGCCTGCCTTGACATAGAGGACATTGTTGTGCCCAGATCGTAACCCCCAGAGAGACCACCAAGGACGAGCATACCAGAATGCAAAAGCAAGGTTTACTTCTGCTGCAAGTCATGACAGGGAACTCATCTCAAGCCCTCACTGGCAGTGAGGCAGGGAAGAGTTCCTCTTTCTTGGGGAAGTCAGTTTTTATAGGCAAAACCCATAAAATTTCTTAGAGGGAGGGGGTTAGTACGGGTCCATCCTTGATTGCTCCAGTTTTTCCCGGGCCTGGACTTATCTTATTCTAGCTTATCTGTTTGCCCTGTCAGGAGTTTTACAACTCATCTCCAGGGTCTGGTCATGTTATCTCTGGAGAGGGGCATCTCGTGGTTAATCGGTTACCATCAGACATCCTGACTCTGTTCTTTTGTTCCTGGGGCTGACGCCATCATTTCTGGGGACTTGAAACTGGCCTGGGTCTATCTATATTGAGATATCTTTGTCTAAGGCCCCCTTTTTGAGGCAATAGAGTGAGGGTCTTGTTGTGCCCAGATCGCGTCCCCAAAGCCTCCACTGAAGACTTTAGATACAGAATGCAAAAGTAAGGTGTATTCTAAGTTTACAAGCCTCCAGGGAGGCTCTTCCAAATCTCTCACTCACAGCAGGGAGGTTGGAAGGAGCACTCCCCTTTCTTTGTGAGGCTAGTTCTTAAAGGCACAGACCATATAATTCATTTCAACCCGCCTCCCTTTTTTTAGTCTTTTGGTCGAATATCCTGACTGTGTTTTCCAAAGTCCCTGTAGCAGATACAGCCACCTGGGAAAAAGGGGTCTACGTTCTTATCTACACTTAGGAATCCTGATTTAAGCTTCTCTTTGTCTGTAGGGGATAGAGTGGGGGGTTTTACTGAGGTATCACAGACATGAGGATGTTCCCTA
Source organism: Peromyscus leucopus (assembly GCF_004664715.2). Taxonomy (NCBI): domain Eukaryota; kingdom Metazoa; phylum Chordata; class Mammalia; order Rodentia; family Cricetidae; genus Peromyscus; species Peromyscus leucopus. The sequence goes on from NC_051086.1 coordinate 23,565,592, forward strand.
ATTTCTCAGAGTCATACTATTTGGGGGGGAGGAGAGTGGGGCGGATCTTATATAGCCCCAGCTGGCCCCAAACTCACTCAGTTCTCTCCTTTCACCATGTGGGTCCCAGGGATTGAACTCAGGGATGTAGGCCAAACTGGTCTTGAATTCCTGATTCTCCTGCCTCCACCCCACAAGAGCTGGGATTACATGCATACACCACCACACCCAGCTGCATCTCCTGTTTTTCATCTGCACCAACAGCCTTGCCATGCCTGACCCCATAGGGCTTCTGGCAGAATAAGGGAGGATTATCAGAGTCAAGCATTAGCTCAGAGCCAGGCACGTAGTTGATGCTCAGGAAATGGGAATCAGAATAAATTATGATATATCATTAGTTTTATTTTGTTTGCTACAGAGTCTTGCTATGTACCTCAAGCTAACCTAGAACTCACTGTGTAGTCTAGGCTAGCCTCAAAAATCACAGTTCTCCTGCCTCAACCTCTTATTACCACACCTGCCAGGCTTTTTAAAAATCATCACCATCATCATCATTATATTTACTTATTTATTTAATGTATGTGTTATGTGCATGTTCCCATGTACACACACACACATACACACACACACACACACACACACACACATCATGGTGTTCATATAGAGATCAAAGGACAACTGTGGAAGTCAGTTCTCTCCTTTCACCACGGGGGTCCCAGGGATTGAACTCAGGTCATCAGGTTTGTGGCAAATACCTTTTCCTGATGATCCATCTAGCTGGGGTGTGTGTGTGTGTGTGTGTGTGTGTGTGTGTGTGTGTGTGTGTGTGTGTGTGTGTGTTATGTATGTGTTTCAGAAATGTATAGGTAAAACCTAAAGTTTCTGTGAACATTTTCTAAGGTTACTGAGTCAGATCAAGCTATATTTACATGCTTTCTCTGGTTCAACAGCACAATGGGCATCTAGTTTTCAGGAGCAGCTTGTTGGGGAAGAAGCATTAACAATGATGCCATTCAATACATTTTTCTTAGATTCAGTTTGGGGCCATTCATTACAAGTGGATAGAAATACAATTTGATCTTTGTTGTTTTAGTTTTTTGAAACAGGGTTTCTCTGTGTAGCCCTGGCTGGCCTGGACCTCACAGAGATCCTCCTGCCTCTGCCTCCTGAATACTGGGATTAAAGGCGTGCGCCACCACTGCCTGACTGCATTTCCTTTTCTTATCTGGTCACACTGACTGGAATCTACTGCTGCAGTGAGCAGCAGTGGTGACAGAGGATGTCTTCGTCTTGCTCTTGACTTTGCAGAGAAACATAGAGTCTTTTCACTGTTGATGAGGACATTAGCAGTGAGGTTTTCATCTCCCTCCCTCCCCCGTTCCCTCCCTCCCTCCCTCCCTCCCTTTCTTCCTCCCTACCTCCCTCCCCTTTCTGTTCTGAAACAGGGTCTCATGTAGCTAGACTGAAACTCTCTGTGTAGTTGAAGATGACCTTGAACTTCTAACCCTTCCGCCTCTACTCTGGACCTCTGGGATTGCAGTTGTGTACCACCAAGCCTGGTTTACATGGTGCTGGGGGTGGAACCCAGGGCTTCCTGCCTGCTAGGCAAGCACTCTGCCAACTTCAACTACATCCCTAGAACAGGAAGGTTTTGCACAAACTTCCTTTATCAAATTGAGGTGCCTTTTAATTCTTAGCTTTTTGGTTAATTATCGAAAGCTGTTGGGGTCCAGGCCCTCGATAGCCTTCACTCAGAGTTCCAGAAGAGATGTCGCTGGCAGCGGATTAATCTGAGGGATTCACTAACACATCTATGCACACGAAACTCTGTAGTCCGTACACTTTATTCTCTGAGTCAGTTCTCTCGCTACACAGCTTCTTTTCTGTTCCCACGCTTAGCTCCTTCCTTGCCCGATTCCCTCCACATCTTTCTGCTGTCCCCTCTAAGTTCTGTCTTGATTCCTTCATCTTAGTTCTGCCCCATCTTGGTCTTTCTTATCTTGTTCTTACCCGCCTAGTTCTTCCCCGTCAGGCTCTTCCTCATCTCCCATCTTGTCCTTCTAGTTCTCCATCCAGTTCTCCAATCTGGTCCCCCAAGTCTCTGAGGTTTACAGTTATATACCCCTGCATTAGCAATGCTCTGGCCAAGGCAAGGTCACCAGGCTTGAATTCTTACAGGGTCATAAAGGCAGACAAGAGTTTTCCTCAGGCAGTGACCGGCAGTCAGGCTTTCTTTTACAACCCAAAGGGGGAGTGGTTAAGGGAGGAGGTCAACTAAGAGCTAAAATCGGTTAATATTTCAGAAAAAGGGGATTTATGTGTCAAACTACATTCCTAGAGGTGGTTAGGTAAAATGTTAGGAGTCTATAATGTTAGTATTAATACCACCCAGGCTGTATAAGAAAGGAGGGTCTGAGCTTAATTCTGCACGAGGAACAAAGCTGTGTACCTAAGGTCCGACTGAATCTAGGCAGTGTCTCCTTGTGGAATTTACCTTAACTCAGGAGACACGCAGGTGGTGGTCTGGAATGTTATTTCTGTTTGCCTGGAGAAAGGAAGTCTTTCCTGAGGCTGTTCTCCAAATACCTTAAATATACATGTCCAAAGATTGATCAGTCCACACTGTTTAATAGTTCTTAGGATAAAGAATCAACTGGGAAAAACTATGAAAGTGCACATGAAATTCAAAGCAGAAGATAGCTGATATATTAGAAGCCAAATAACACCAAATAGGCCTTGAGATTTGACTTTTTCCTCTGGAAGAATTCCTTGATTCTTCCAGGTGTAGCTTTAGCATATACAGCCGAATTCTTATGACATTCCTGCGGCTTGCAGCATTACTTTTGTTTTTGGGTTTTGCTTTGGGGATACTTTTGTTTGTTTTCTATTATTGTTGTGTGTATGTGCACACATGCAGATGTACACCATGGTATCTGTGTGGAGGTCACAGGACAGCTCTGACGTCAACTCCTGCTGTGCACATTTCTGTAGATTCTAGGGATTTAACTCTCATCATCGGTTTTGGGGGGTACGCGCTTTACCTGCCGAGTCATCTCACCAGCCCTTCTTTTTATTGTTTGTTTGTTTGTTTAAAGACAGATCTCATGTATCCCAGGCTCACCTCAAATTTACTATGCAGCCAAGGATGACCTTGAACTACTAGATTACAGGCATGGGCCCCCACCTCCAACCTCAGCACCTTGCTTGTTGAGTGTTTTTATCACAAAGCAACACTGCATTTTGCCAATTTTTTTTTTGCATCTATTGAGATAATCCTGAAAAAGCCATTATAATTGGTTTCTTCTAACAAACTATTCAGTGCATACATGTGCACACCTTTCCTTTTTTTTTTTTTTCAATTTATTTATTGTTCTTGTGATACCTCAGTAAACCCCCCCCCCCACTCTATCCCCTACAGACAAAGAGAAGCTTAGAGCCGGGGGCGGTGGTGGCACACACCTTTAATCCCAGCACTCGGGAGGCAGAGGCAGGCGGATCTCTGTGAGTTCGAGACCAGCCTGGGCTACCAAGTGAGTCCCAGGAAAGGTGCAAAGCTACACAGAGAAACCCTGTCTCAAAAAATAAAAAAAAAATAAAATAAAATAAAAAGAGAAGCTTAAACCAGGATTCGTAAGTGTAGATAAGAACTTAGACCTCTTTTCCCCAGGTGGCTGTATCTGCTACAGGGACTTTGGAAAACACAGAGTCAGGATATTCGACCAAAAGACTAAAAAGGGAGGTGGGTCAAAATAAATCATATGGTCTGTGCCTTTAAGAACTAGCCTCACAAAGAAAGGGGAGTGCTCCTTCCAACCTTCCTGCTGTGAGTGAGAGATTTGGAAGAGCCTCCTTGGAGGCTTGTAAACTTAGAATACACCTTACTTTTGCATTCTGTACCTAAAGTCTCCAGTGGTGGCTTTGGGGACGCGATCTGGGCACAAGACCCTCACTCTATTGCCTCAAAAAGGGGGTCTTAGACAAAGATATCTCAATATAGATAGACCCAGGCCAGTTTCAAGTCCCCAGAAATGATGGCGCCAGCCCCAGGAACAAAAGAAAAGAGTCAGGATGTCTGATGGTAACCAATTAACCACAAGATGCCCCTCTCCTGAGATAACATGACCTGACCCCGGAGAGGAGTTGTAAAACTCCTGACAAGGCAATCAGACAAGCTAGAATAAGATAAAGTCCAGGCCCGGAAAAAACTGGAGCAATCAAGGATGGACCCGTACTAACCCCCTCCCCTCTAAGAAATTTTATGGGTTTTGCCTATAAAAACTAACTTCCCCAAGAAAGAGGAACTCCTCCCTGCCTCACTGTGTTGGGTGTAGGAATGAGTCCCCTGTCTAGCTAGACTTGTATCTGCAGAATAAACCTTGCTGTTGCATTCTGGACATCCAGTGTCTTCGGTGATCTCTTTGGGGGGGTCACAATCTGGGCATAACAGTTCTTTTATATACATTGGTGTTTTGCCTGCATGTCTGTGTGAGGGTGTCAGATCTTGGAGTTACAGACAGCTATTAGCTGCCATGTGGGTGCTGGGAATTGAACTCAGGACCTCTGGAAGAACAACCAGTGCTCTTAACCACTGAGCCATCTCTCCAGCCCCACACCTACTTTCTATCTGCCCCCTTTTCACTTGACGGCAGATCACACCACTGACTCCAGAAGCACCAACGAACGCCTCTCATCCCTTCCTCCGGCTGCGTGGTGGTACAGCAGGGAGTTCATGCGCTTAAATCGCACTTTATTTACCTGATATGCTGTTGATGGCCATAAGATGCTTTTCAAATTGTGTGGCATCAGCCCCTCTGGAAAGTAAAAGCAGTGGGACCCTGGGAACGTGCATGTGTATATGAAGGCGGGACCTGCCATGTGACATGGTGGTCACATTGCAGGTGGTGTCCCTTGGTCCTTGAAGAAACATTTACTGGGCTCCACCCCAGCCCGTGGACACTGGGAATGAGGCAGGACCACATGCAGTCCATCACACTGGCCTGTCAATACTGGCGTTGACCTTGCCTTTACCTCCTCGTGTTTCACTGGTCCAGCAGGTCTCAAACCTGAACAAACATCCCTGTGTCCTCAGGGAGCTTGGAGCTCTCCAGGCTGCACTGACAGAGATTTCAAGTCAGGGGTCAGAGCCTTTGACATATACAGAGTGTTTTGGAGATGAAAACATGGGGACAGGGAAAGAACTGGGGCGGGGAAAGTCACAGCTGTGGCGTCACTCTCTAACCTTACTGCACCCTCCTCTCCCCAGGTTACAACCATCCAGCTCTGGCGAAACTCATCCAGCAGCCTCAGAATGCGGTATGTCGTGTGTGTGTGTGTGTGTGTGTGTGTGTGTGTGTGTGTGTGTGTGTCCCGCGCCATGTGCAGCCTAAGGACAGACGGCTCATGACCAGACTCACTAGGTGTCTTTAGATGTGGTTCCTTCACAGCACTCGAGATGCTTGCCGAGCCTGTGCCAGGCGCTCAGATGCCTTAGTGAGGTGCTGCCTAGGTCTCCTCAACTTGAAGTAAACTAGAGTCACTTGGGAAGAGGGAATGCCTCCATCCCATTGTTCTGTGGGCGTATCTGTGGGGCATTTCCTTGATTAGCGATAGATGGGGGAGGGTCCAGCTCACTGTGGGCAGTGCCACCCCTGGGCAGTGTTCCTGGGTTGTATAAGGGAGCAAGCTGAGGGGCTGGAGAGATGGCTTAATAGTTAAGAGCACTTGTTGCTCTTGCAGAGGAGCTGTGTTGGGCTCCTAGCAACCATATGTTGGTTCACAACTGTCTGTAACTCCAGTTCCAGGGGATCCAACACCTCTTCTGGCCTCCAGGCTCCTGTATGCATGTGGTACACACACATACACTCGGGCATGCACATAAAATAAAATAAATTTTATTTTTAAGAAAAGCTGAGCAAGCTGTGGGCAACATGCTAGTGAGCAGCACTCCTTCATGAACTCTGCTTCAGTTCCTGCCTCCAGGTCCCTGCCTGGAGCTCCTGCCCTGACTCCCTCAGTGATGGATTGTAACCTGTAAGACAAACCTTTTCCTCCCCAGAGCTGTTTTAGATATGGTCCTTATCACAGTGACAGAATGTAACTAGGACAGGAGAAAAACTCAGTATCCCCACTGCCATGGAGACAGTCTCTTAACCCCATACACCAGTTGAGAACTGTAACCACAATTAGACTACAAAATAAAGGACACAGTGCTGTACAGGCATAAGACAATGATAACGCTTAACATATATGAACATGTAGCCTGTGCCAAGTATAGTGTTGTGCTTTTTAAGATTTTTTTTATTTTTATTTGAGTGTGTGTGTCTGTGTCTGTGTGTCTGTGTGTGTCTGTGTATGGGAACTGTGTGTATACAGTACTCTCAGGGGCCAAAAGAGGGCATCAGATCCCTGGGAACAGGAATTTTAGGCTGCTGATTACAGTTTGATGTGGATACTGGGAACCAAACCCAGGTCTTCTGCAAGAGGAGCAAGTAATTTTTTTTTTTTTTTTTTTTTTTTTGACCAGCAGACACCCAGGTAGATACCAGGTCTCTTTCTTTTTTTAAAGATTTATTTATTTATTGTGTATACAGCATGTATGACTACAGGCCAGAAGAGGGCACCAGATCTCATTACAGATGGTTGTGAGCCACCATGTGGTTGCTGGGAATTGAACTCAGGACCTCTGGAAGAGCAGCCAGTGCTCTTAACCTCTGAGCCATCTCTCCAGCCCTGCAAGTAATCTTAACCGAGCCATCTCTCCAGCTCCTCTTTTTAAATGTACTTCTTTTGGTTTGGTTTGGTTTGGTTGGTTTTGGTTTTTTGGTTTTTCAAAACAGGGATTCTCTGTGTAACAGCCCTGGCTGTCCTGGAACTCGCTCTATAGACCAGGCTGGCTTCGAACTCACAGATCTGCCTGCCTTTGACAGCAGAGTGCTGGGATTAAAGGTGTGCGCCACCACGCCTGGATCTTAAATGTACTTCTATGAAACCTTGGTGCATGTGTATATATTGTATGTTGAGCACACCCCCTGTAACCCACCTATAACCATCTATATGGTCTGTGCTTTACGACAGTAACATTCTGTGTTTCGGGAGGGTTTAATAGATGGAGAAACTGAAAAACAAAAGGATTATATATCTGCCTGTACTAGCTTCTCATTTGCTATGACTAAGCAACTTAAGGGGGAAATGCTTATTTGGGCTTATAATTTGAGGGCACACCATCATGGTGGGGAGGACATGGTGGCAGGGACGAGGCAGCTGGTCCCAGTGCACCTGACATAGGAGGCCTGGAGAGAGGAAAGCTTGCCAGCTCACTTGATTTAGTCCAGCACTCCGGCCATGTGATGGCACCACAAACACTTAGGGCGGGTCCTCCCACCGCAATGCAATCTAGAAAGTCCCTTGCTGACATTCTCAGAGGTGCTTCTAGATCTGGTCAAGTTGACAGTCAGTATTAATCATCATGCTGCCCAAGGTCACATGGGCCAGTGGAGGTGCTGGAGGTGAATCCAGGGAACTGAGTTCATCTGTGATGGCGTACTCAGAGGTCAGGAAAGACTTCTCAGGGATCTGCGGGAGGAGAGGCTGTGAGGTGGCAAGCCAGTGAAGGAGAGGCACTTGGGGAATAAAAGACAGAATGGCCTGAGCAGAGACAGCAGGAGGCAGGTAGACCAGAGCAGCAAGAGTTCACACCACCTTTGTCCTGGTTCGGTTTCTGTTGCTGTGAGAAAACACTGACCAAAACAACTTGGGAGGAAAGGGCTCATTGGCTTAAAGTCAGACTTCCTCCCTGACAGAAGTCAGGGCAGGAACCTGGCGGCAGCAGGAGCTGACTCGAGGCAGTGAAGGCTGCTGCTGACCAGCCTGCTCCCCGGGGCTTGCTCAATCTCTTCTCTTTTATAACCAAGGACCACCAGCCCAGGGATGGCACCACCCCCTCTCACACCAATCATTAATCAAGAAAATGTCCTACAGACATACCCACAGGCCAGTCTGTCAGAGGGAGGCCTCTTCCCAGACAAGTATAGCTAACAACAACAAAAAACAAACACAAAACCAGTTCAGCCTTCAGTAGGTTTTCTCAGCTTGGCACTGATGGTGTTTGGATCCAGGCCACTCCATGTTGTGGGGGCCTCTTGTTGTGGACGCATGCGTTCCCGTGAGGACCTTCTTTAGATGTCAATTTCCTGGGGTGCGTCAGTTGTCAGAATGGCCAGTACGAAGGAAGGCCTGAGTTCTAGCCACACCACTTACTGAACCAGGCATGGCGGTGAGCATCAATGATGTCCTCACTGGAGAGATGCAGGAGGACCACAAGTTCAGGGGCACCCCAGCTGCAGGAATTAGAGACCAGAATGGGTTACGTGAGAGCCTGTCTAAAACATTAAGTAGTAACAAGAGAAATTTTACTTTCCTCTTTGTTCCATCCATATAATGTTGGTACTGTTGCATATATATTCATTTTCAATTATTATATTAACAGTCAGCCACAATTTTAATTTGAAACAATACCTGAAAGCTACGCATAGTGGCATGTGCCTATAATCCAAGCACTCTGAAAGCTGAGGCAGGAGAGTATCAGGAGTTCAAGTTCATCCTCAGCTAGATAGCAAGTTTGAAGCCAGCCTGGGCTACATGAGACCCTGTCTCAAAATGACAAACTCAGAGTGATACCTGTGTATGGCCTCTGCTTCGGGCCGGGGTCTGTTGAGCTTAGCTGTGGACTCTGCTCCTGGGGCAGCCCCCAGGCTCCCAGCTGGAGGCTCATCCAGCCTATGGGCAGATTTCCTGGTCTCCCTGAAACCTACATCACCACCTACTGTAAAGTCATGTCGTCTTCTACTCCCGCACATGTGATCGCCCCGGGCCAGAGGGAGACGCAGAACTGTCTCCCTAGCTGGGCCCATTAGGAGTCTTCATGACAACTTCCGGGTGACGCAGGCATGGTCCTGGGGGTGGCAGGAGGAGCGGGGTTTCTAGCACCCTGTGGCTGCTCCTTCAGTGCCGATGTGCTGAACATGCGCCACAATGAGCCTGCGCTATATAACAGGATATGATATGCTTCACCTCTCACTGAGAATGGGTGAGAGTAACAGGGATCAAAACAAGTCACCCAGCTATGATTTCCCCCATCCACATTAGATAGACCCTGCCCCTCTCTCCTGAAAGACCTGTGTCTCTCCTCTTTGCTGCCCCACAAATGGAATCATTCCTCATATACTCTTTATCATGTTTGATTGTTTTTTTCAAAAAATCATGTGGACATTCATCCTCACCCTTGTGTGGGCAGGTGACTGTCCATTCAATAATTTTATGGCATTTCCATTGCCCTGTGTGAATATACTGCAACCAGCTTACCTACCCTCCTGAAGATAGTTCCACGTTGGGACTCTCAGGAAGATAACTGCTGTAGACGATGGTGCCCATAGCATTTGTGGAATCCACTTGTGTGGATACAGAGCTAGCAGCAGAATTGTGGTCACGGTGGGTGTTCGTATTCTGTTTCTACAGATCCTGCCAGTTTGCACACTTATTGACCTGATTTCCCTTCCCACTAGCATAGGAGTGGGGGCGGGGTCTCCATCACTTCATATCCCGTAGTGTATGTGAGTTTCTGTGTGACTCGGGAGGACATCCTTGTCCACTCATGCCAAAAAAAATTGATCCCTAAAGGAAAGCAGGGACAAAAAAAAAAAAAAAAAGCCCAGTCCTAGTCAAGAAGAGAACCCCACTCTTACCTGTGCTGGGGGTGTAACTCTTGGTAGAGTGCTTGCCCAGCCTGCACAAAGCCCTGGGTTTCATCCCAGGCACTGTACAAACCGGGTGTGATTATGTATGACTCCAATTCCAGCCCTCAGGAGGTAGATGCAAATGATATCAGAAGCTCCAGGCCATCCGTAATTATGTGACAAATTCAGGGCTAGCCTGGGGGACAAAAGACCCTGTTCCAAAAAGTCCTTTTTAACCTCAGAATTGGAGGTCTCCTGAGAGAGCCATGATTAGTTGCCATGCCCTGCCTTGGAGGTCCTAGAGGACAGTCTAGGCTCCAGTTAATTGAGCGGGTGCACAGGGACTCCTGAGAAGGTGGCCAATGGAGCCAGAGGCTCAGAGGATGTGTTTACGATCAAAGCTGCTTTGTTTCAAAACTTGTTGCAGATCCCAGATGCCTTGGCAGCTGGTGCTGAAAGAATGTGTCAACAAACATGTCACACATCTTTGCCATGTCAGCTGCCTGCGGAGGCAGTCTTCCCAACAACAAGGATTCTGATTTTTGCAATGACATCTCCCTGTTCTTACAGGATGCTTCCCTGCCTGCCCCACATACCTGTCACATCTTACCCAGGCAGGCACTGGTCCTCACCCTCACCTCCCCAGCTTGCTATGGGACCCCTGTCTTCCACCTAAGCCATTCAAGGCTGGAATTACAGGTGTGCCACCAAGACCGCCAAGCATGTACTCAGGTTCTGGTCCTCGTGCTTACCCAACAAAGCTTTACCACTTTCTCATCACCCCCACCCACATCTAGCTTCCTATCAACCCTCTCAGGCCACAGTAGCACCACTATGAAACTGGTGATTTCATGTCACTTCAGAAATGGATACCGCCCCTTGATTCCATCTGGGTTCCAATTCGAACGTCTCTAGGACCATCTCAATACATTTCCCCCACACTGTGCACTGTGTATTGGACCGGCCCGAGCATGGTCACACTGCCGTGAATAACAGCTAGTCAGGCTTCTCTGCACCTGGGATGGATGCCAAGATGACCAAGACACGCACCAGGCTGTGACTCCTAGGCCATTCTACCGTTCTTCTGTATTCTCTCTATGCCTTCTCTCCTCAAGGCTCTCTATCAACATCTGGCAAGAGGTGCCCACATTGGCAGATGAAGACCCTGAAGTTCAGAGAGGTTAGGTGACTTGCCCAAGGCTTCACAGCCCTAGCCAGTTCTCCTGTGCTGTGCTTTAAGATGGCCAAGCTGGTGGCAAGCCTTCTGGAAACCTGTCCTCATTTGATTCTGCAGTCACATGTCCCAGATATCTTCTGTTCTTAATGTCACGCTTTGTCGAGCAAGAACACCACCCCCACATCTTTTCTGGGCCCAGATAGGCAATCAAGCTGCTGGCCCGCCTGTCTCTCTCCGGGGCCTTTTCCCTGCAGTCCATGGCAGCACTTTGCGCCCACCCTGGTCTCATCATGTTCCTGATCTCCCCCAGGCCCCATGAGCAGACCAGAGTCAGAAGGAAATGCTATTTAAGGCCCCTGCCAACACACCAAGGTCTCCAGTTGTGTCAAGCAAATTCGTGGCCAGCATTAGCATTTCTGAAGTGAGATGCCTGGAGTACCTGGCCCTGAATGCCATTAGAAGCCAGCAAGCCCTCTCTGGAGTCCTGTCTGTGTGTCTTGGGGCAAACTGCCTGACCTCTGTGGTTCTCAGCAGTGGTCATGAGGAGAGTTCATGATTACACTTCTCATCCTTACTGCCCCCTCTGCATCTCCTAGTCCCACCAAGGAGGGCTCACAAAGCAGGAAAAGCAACAAAGGTATGGATGTGCCCCCACTTTCTACTGGCCTAGCCACACCCCAAAGCCACCAGGAGCCTCCCCCAATGCAGCAAGGGCACTGTTCCAATTTGCACTGAGCTTATTATCTGATCGTGTCCATGAGAGGGAAGTGTCCAAGAAGTCCCCACATCCCAGTGCAGCCTCTATGTGTCTGTTCTGGTTTGTTTGTGTTTCTGAGAGAATCTCCTGGAATCTAGACTGGCCACAACCTCCCTGTGTATCTGAGGACAGCCTTGAATTTCTGAGCTTCCTGCCTCCATTTCCCAAGTGCTTGCGATTGCTGGCATGAGCCGCCATATAGATTTCTGCAGTGGTGGGCATGGAACCCAGGGCTTTGTGCATGATAGGTCAGCACTCTACCAACGGAGCAGTGTCCTCAGCCTAGACCTCTCTGTGTATACCAGGTGGGCCTTGAACTTGACAGGAATCTACACCACACCCTGCCCAATCCCTACATTTTACCTACTTTTTATAATAAATGTTCTTTTTTTTTTCTTTTGGATTTTATTTTGGTTTTTCAAGACACGGTTTCTCTGTGTAGCCTTGGTTATCATAGGACTCACTCTGTAGACCAGGCTGGCCTCAAACTCAGAGATCCACTGCCTCTGCCTCCCAAGTGCTAGGGTTAAAGGCATGTGCCACCACCACACAGCTTATAATAAATATTCTTATTCATAGCAAGAGAATACTTTTTGAATTATAGACAAACTGCAAAGGCAGTTCTTGTCTCCTTTCTCCAGCTGGCCCTTGTAGTTAAGGTCATTTACCAAATGATGCACACAAGTTAATGCTGCTCAGGGCCAAGCCAAAGACTTCACTTGGGACTCACCAGTCTACACAGCACTTTGGTGATATGCCCGAGAATCCAAGCCAAGGTGCCAAGTTGCATTTAATGTGATCCTTTTTATAATGCAGGCCCACTTCCATGTGACCTCACTCCTTACCCCTTGAGCAACCTCTCTCTGTTTCCAGCTCCTGCTAGTATGTGTCAGGGGGTGAATCCCCAGGACTGCTCTGTTCTTAGTCCACTGCAGGTGTGTTTGTTTGGTCCTTAGCATGAGGGCTGAGGGCCGGCTCCAGCACCCAGACAAGGAAGGGACTTGGGCCCCAGTCAGCCTCCGACTACCCTGGAGCCCAGAAGGCTCCCTTCATCACTCTGTTGAAACCCTGAACTACCCTGAACTCACTGGCGTTGTAAAGTATGCCGCTCTGCCCCGATGCTCTAGCTGCTCATCTGACCAGTTACAAGTTATCCTAAGGATGCAGGAAGGCCCTGCTCAGTGACGACCAGGGAGTAGGTGACCAGATGCACCGTGCTTCCTCTGTGGCCTCACTGTTGTACACTGGCTGGGATCATTCCCTCCTGGTGGAGTCAGGCAAGGAGGAAGGCCACAGGTAGGCAGTTGTGACCTCCTAGAGTGTTCCTGGAACCCCTGTAAGCAAAGATGGGCACAACGTGCTCTCCCTGTTTTAAAGATAAAGTCCTTGGGCTGGAGAGATGGCTCAGAGGTTAAGAGCACTGGTTGCTCTTCCAGAGGTCCTGAGTTTAATTCCCAGCAACCACATAGTGGCTCACAACCATCTGTAATGAGATCTGGCGCCCTCTTCTGGTTTACAGGAATACATGCAAGCAGAACACTGTAAACATAATAAATAAATATTTTTTTAAAAAAAGATAATCTTCGTTTTAAGTGACTTACCGTTAATAACTTGACTTTGTTTTGTTGGGGGACTTTTGAGGCAGGGTCTTGTGTAGCCAGGCTTCAAACTCACTTTGTAGGTGAGGATGACCTTGAACTTCTGATTCTTCTGCCTCTACCTCCCCAGTTCTGGGGTTACAGAGGTGTGCCGGCACACCTGCTCTATGGGGTGTTGAGGATGGAACCCAAAGCTTCCTACGTCCTAGGCAAGCGCTCTACCACCTGAGCTTTGGCTCCAGCCCCTGAAGGTGTGTTAATATGGGATTTTAGCCCTAAAGGCACCTGCCTCACGTAGGCCCTTGCAATCCTATCCCTCAGCCAGAGGCCATTTGAAGACACATTTTTGTCAGAATTTGAGAGTCGGTGCACATTTCCCCTTTCTTTGAAATGTGTTCCTACTGTCTTCCTCAGCCTGTGGACCTCCCAGCAGCCACAGGGCAGGGCACACTCATCTTTTGACAAACAGGTTGGTCTCTGTCCTTACACTTCTCAGGTGTGAGGAGCAAACATCAGTTCAACATTGACTCACACTGCTGATTTCCTTGCAGAGGGAATTCATTCTCTGGACCCGTATCTATCAAAATGGGGGGGGGGGATGATTGACATAAAGACGCTTCTAATGTTCTGGCTTTTTTCTCTATTATTTAACCAGTTCCACCAACATATCTCAGTTCTATTTAGAAGTCCCACAACTGTAGTGTGTGTGTGTGTGTGTGATCACACAAGCATGCACTTGCATGTGTGTGAGTGTACAGGGGTGCATACACCACAGCACATGTGTGGAGGTCATAGGGCAGTCTCAGGGGTTAGTTTCTGTCTTCTATCTTGTTTATGACAATCTCTTGTTCCCCACTGTGCACTCCAGGCGGCTGCGTGAGCTGCCAAGAATTCTGTCTCTGCCTCCCATCTTGACACAGGGACACTGGGGTTATAGACACTCACTACCACATCTGACTTTACAAGAGTTCTGGGGATCTGAACTCGAGTCCTCACATTCACATGGTACTTTACCCACCAAGCCAGCTCTCTGGCCCCTGCTAGGGCCTTAGAGTGCCCCTCCCACCTTTTAAAATTAAGGTATAATATTGAATTCAAGGCTAGCCTGTGATATGTGAGACTTTGTCTCCCCGAAAAAACCCCAAACACTGAAATAGCACCCATGAGCCGACAGAGCCAGGCAGAGCCTGTTTGCCCCCTCGACTCCACAAAGGCACCATGTGGAAGAGGACCTGGGTCGGAGGCCAAGGACTGACGTACTTTCCTGCTGTTCTTTTACAGAGCACTTTCATCAACAGACCTGCCTTGGGCATCCTGCCTCCAGAGAACTTTGTAGACAAGCTCCGGGAGTCCTTGATGTCGGTGAGTTTGGGGTAACCTCCCCATGTTTGTAGTCCAGCTTCCAGCCCATCCGTCCTCAGGGATGGGTCAGGGAAGGGTGAGAGCCACAACTAGGGAGAATGGGTGTGCAGAGGGCAGCTGCTGCTGTAACTGTCTGGCTACATGAAACCCTGTCTCAAAAGGAAGAAAAAAGGGAGGGAAGGGAGGAAGGAAGGAAATGCATTGAAAGGAGACAAGAGACAGCTTTGCTGAAATGACCAACTTTTTACTTGATTCTTTCATAAGCAGTTTTGTGTGTGTGTGTGTGTGTGTGTGTGTGTGTGTGTGTGTGAGAGAGAGAGAGAGAGAGAGAGAGAGAGAGAGAGAGAGAGAGAGAGAGAGAGAGAGAGAGAGAACAGGTCTCATATAGCCTAGAATGGCCTCAAATGCATGATCTATGTAGCCCAGGCTAGCCTCAAACTCACTATGGGGTAGCCTTGAACTTTTGATCCTCCTGGATCTACTTAGTACAGGAGTGTGCCAACACACCCATTTTATGCTGGGCCTGGAATCTGAACCCAGGGCTTTGTGCATGCTAGGCAAGTGCTCTACCAACTGAGCCACATTTCCAGCCCTCAAGAAGAATGTTTTTAATTTTTCATTTTGAAGAAAGGAAAAGGTTTTGTGTGGGGGACAAAGGGCATCCTGGGGAAATGTGTTCATGTCCTGTGATGAGAACTTGGTCACCTCTTCAGTTCTCTTTGCCAAGAGATTAAAGTCACTGAGAACCTCAGCTTAACATCTCTGTGCAGGTGCCTCAGGAGACACAGACGGAACTGATATTTCCACACACACTGCTTATTTTTAAACTTGAGACAGAGTGTCCCCGGACAGGTGTCCACAAACATGCTGGGCTGGGTTCCGCCAGTTTCTCTTGCTCTCTTTCCTCTCTGATGAACTCAGAGATCTCCCTGAGCTTCTCCTCCACCCTGGGAAAAACTGAGCCCACCCTTCCAACCTGCTGTTTCTGGTGCATCCCCGGTTCCCTCCCTGCCTCCCCAACCTCCCACCAATGCTGGAGGATTCAGCTCTAGGGATAGAAATGGGGTCCAAATGATTCAGAGTGGGCTCCCTCTGCAGGTGGCGCCCAAAGGCATGTCCCAGCTCATCACCATGGCCTGTGGCTCCTGCTCCAATGAGAACGCATTCAAGACCATCTTCATGTGGTACCGGGTAAGCTTTGGGCAGGAGCACCCACGCCGACTCAGCCACGCTCTCACCCTCCCTCCCCAGTGTTTGACTCGGATATAATCTAGAGCAATGGTTCTCAACCTTCCTAAGGCTGCGACCCTTTAATACAGTTCTTCATGTTGTGGTGACGCCCACCATAAAATTATTTCCATTGCTACTTCACAACTGTAATTTTACTATTGTTATGAATCATAATGTAAATATCTATGTTTTCTGATGGATTTAGATGACCTCTGTGAAGGGGTTGCAACCCACAAGTTGAGAACTGCTGGTCTAGAGAGCTTGGCTGGAGCTCTCCAACGTCCCAGTGTGGCGTAGCACAAAAGGCTTAGTTAGCTTCTGCTGTGGAGTTATGTTCCTCACAAGGCAGGCTTAGCCACCTGTTCCCAAGAAGCCAATTAAAAAGACAAATTAAACGCAAAAAGTGGGGATTTATTCAATGTGGCCACATCGGGAAGAGGGATAAATAAAAGAGGTCTGGTCACCCCAATCTGTCTTCCAGGTCAGGATATGAGACGCAGGTCTAAGTAGACAAGATCTCTGTAACCCAGCAGTCTGCCCAGGGTGTGGTCCCACCCCACCCCCCATTGGCTCAGCTGCAGTGTCTCCTGTAAGGTGCTGATATTTGTAAATCCTCCTCCAGGAGAGGGGTCCCCTCCTCCAGGAGAGGGGTCCCCCTAACTGTCCCTTGGGCTTTAGCCCTTTTTTCTCACAACATGAGACCCTAGGGGAATTTCAGCTTCTTGGGGGTTCCTTGTTTCAATAGCCTGACAGACAAATGTCTTCACTCCTGCCAGGAGGGTTACAGTCACGATTTTCCCTGCCATGATTGTCCCATTTCAACAGCCCCTGGTTGCCGCTGACAAATATTTAGTTGCTTATTTCATTGCAAGCTCAACTAGTGTCATGTGTCTGTCTAGATATATCACGATAGAGCATCAAGTAAGCTCTTAAGAACATAGAGTGGTGGGGAGGGGACACCCCTTTTTCCCCAGCACGTCTCTGATTCTGTTCTGTTCTGCTTTGGAAGAGTAAGGAACGAGGGCAAAGAGGTTTCTCGAAAGAGGAGCTGGAGTCCTGCATGGTTAACCAGGTAGGTGCAGACCTGAAGAGGTGGCTCAGTAAAGGTGTTTCATTCCAAGCCCGACAGCCCAAGTTCAGTCCTGTAACTCCACCACCCCCACCCCATACCCTGCAACCACACCCCACACCCACCCCACACCCATCCCTCACCCCCACACCCCACACCCACCCCACACCCATCCCTCACCCCACACCCACCCTACACCCATCCCTCACCCCACATCCCACACCCACCCCACACCCATCCCCCACCCCACACCCACCCTACACCCATCCCTCACCCCACATCCCACACCCACCCCACACCATCACCCACCCCACACCATCACCCACCCCACATCCCACACGATGTAATTAGCTCATAGGTGTGTCTGGGCCTACTTCTTCACCCATCTGAGGACTTGCCCTGGTCACTAGTTGAATCACTCCCGTCCATCTGAATGAGGAGTCCCCATGCTTTGCACCCAGAGTTCATTTCCTAGTATGAGGCTGAGTAGCACTCTTCCTAATTGGTCATTAATTATCCAGAACAACTTCCTGAATTTGACAGTCTACAGAAACCATGAATGTCTGCTCAAGTATACCGATTTCTTTTAACCATTTATTATAAAATAAAACTCAGGGGTAAATATTAAGAATAAAAACGCGAGGTAACCGCAAGTGACCACGCACCACACACCACTAAGTGCCCCACAACCCCTTGGCCCTGCCTCTTCCTCTTCCAAGGGCCTTTCTTTCCCTTTTCCCGGGGCCGCCAGGCAACTCCATGATCCATTCCGGCCGGCTGAACATGGACCCCGCGTCTCGAACCCATGCTCTACTCCTTTGGACATCGGACCACAACACGGACAAAATTCCCATAACATTCAAATCTAGAACAACCCAAACCATCAGCACAAATGTCTACAATAGTGTTCACTCCACTGGTATTTATAGTAATTTCAACCAGAAAAGGATGGACATCACCTATTCTGTACAAGCATGCAGAAAAATCAATT
Source organism: Peromyscus leucopus (assembly GCF_004664715.2). Classification (NCBI taxonomy): domain Eukaryota; kingdom Metazoa; phylum Chordata; class Mammalia; order Rodentia; family Cricetidae; genus Peromyscus; species Peromyscus leucopus. The sequence goes on from NC_051086.1 coordinate 23,583,486, forward strand.
AAATGTCCGGCTTCCAAATTCAGAAAGCATGCTACAGATGGGGTTCATCCTCACTTCATGTCCGAGGACAGCCTGGTCTACTAATGTTTTTATACCTCATTCCTCACTTTTAGTAGCTACATCCAAGTGTACCTAATGATGTGTCTGTTGCCATTTTGTTGTGTTGTTTTATAGTGTCCATGAACCCCGGGTTGACCTGAAGCCTGTAGTCTCAAACGTGCAGAGATCCCCCTGCATCTGCCTTTTTAGTACTGTGGCATTACAACCCTGTGTCACCAACCTAGCTCGATCATCTGTTACCTTTACAATCAGGAGACATACAGGAAATAGTGATGAGAGTATTCTGGGATGTGTGGAAGGAGATCGTAGTTGGTCTCAGGAAGAATGCTCCAGGGAGCGCCAGCCTCCCAGAGCTCAGGGCTAAGGCATCTAAAGTGGTGGAGGCAATTCTCCACAAGGGAGCCAGAATCCTGTTAGGAGTCTCTTGCTGGATAGAGGGTAAAGAACACAAACTCTGGGGTTGGAGTGATGGCTCAGAGATTAAGAGCACTCACATGGAATCCAGGTTCAATTCCCAACACCTACATGGCAGCTCACAACCATCTGTGACTACAGTCCCAGGGGACTCAATGCCTTCTTCTGACCTCTTTGACACCAAGTATTCATGTGGTGCACAGACACACAGACAAAATACCCAACACATTAAATAAATAAATATGTTTTTAAAGGAAAATGAATAGGGACCACCTCCTCGTCTGCTTGGAGCTGGGAAGGGGCTAAAACTTACACACCAGATTCTTGAGCCTCTGGAACCCAAGGGGGCAACTGCCTGCCGTGAGGAGAGAGAAGATGGGGTCCTCCTCTCACTATTTGCCCTGGCCAACCTCTTCAGACACCTTGGCCATTTCTGATGACCATGCATTTCCAGTGAGAGCCACAGCTCAGTTCCTGTCGCAGGTGGAAGTCAGGGCAGCCTGGAGCATGCGCAGACTGGAGTTGCAGAGAAACTAGAACCAGTCCCTCTGCTGGCAGCACTCAGCCACTGGCTACCGCCAAGTAGAAAAAAGTCACCTGGGGCAGACTGTGGAAAGCCAGAAGCCCGGTGATGTGGAAGGTCTCTGTTTTAAAATTATAACTTTTAAGTCTGCTGAAGAAGAGTGCGAGTTAGACAGAGCGCCTGCAGGCTGCTAACATCTAGATGACATTCCTGCCCCCACAAGCCCCACACGCACCCCGGGAAGGACCATAGTTCTAATGGACACCTACCTTTGTTTGGGTCTACTGAGTAGTATACGGTCCCCAGTGCTCACAGTGGTGACTGGTGCCTGCATTTTTTCATTCTAGAGTCCTGGATGTCCCGACTACAGCATCCTCTCCTTCATGGGTGCTTTCCACGGGAGAACTATGGGTAAGGAGGGACCAGTACGGTTCCAGACTTCATGCTTCCTGTCACCACAGATGCTAATGAGCAGAGACAAAAGCTCGATCTTTAAGCTTCCTTGTATCTAGGAAGCCATCAGTCTGAAAAGACAGAGGGTTTAAAGTGTGTGTGGTGTGCGTGCGCGCGTGCGTGCGTGCGTGAGAGAGAGAGAGAGAGAGAGAGAGAGGGAGGGAGAGAGAGCACATGCTCATGCACGAGCGCTGATGCCTTCCCCCTGCTATCTCCAGCACGTTTTGCAGGGAGTAAGAACAAAGGCATCAGTCATTCTGAAGTTCGGTATTGTCCTCTGACCAGGGGTCAGCCTCCTCTTTGAGATGTTTGTGTGTCTCTCCATATCACCTCCTGAACTTTTTCCTCATTATTATCTCTCCCTGTGCAGCAGCGTTCATAATTTCTCAAGCCTGCAGAGTCTCCCAAGCCTTCCTAAGCACCACCTAGGCCGAAGGTTAACTCAGAACAAATGGCTAGCAGTGTACACAATGGGCTGTTGCAGTGTGAGCATGTAGGCAGCTGAAACGGCTCAGTGGGCAAACTTGTTGGCATGAATTTGATCCCCAGAACCTACCTGGTGGATGGGACCCCACTAGCTGTCACCCTGCTCTCACATGCACATGCTGGCACACTCACCCACCCCAATAAATAAATAAACAGTTTTTTTAATTTTGAGAAAAGTAGGGCTGAAAAGATAATAGCTCAGTGGTTAAGAGCACTTGTTGCTCTTGCAGAGGACCTGGGTTCAGTTCCCAGCCACCACATGGCAGCTCACAACCATCTGTGACTCCAGGTCCAGGGGGTCTGATAACCTCCTCCAGCACACAGTCCACATACAAAACACTAATGCAAAACACTCATACATGTAAAATAAAATATTTTAATGTAGTTTTGAAAAAAACACTGTATACCTGTAGATTCATTTCTACAATATAAAATGCAAATATACTTTTTTTGCGGGGGGGGGGGGGGATTTTCAAGACGGGGTTTCTCTGTTGTAGCTTTGCACCTTTCCTGGAACTCACTCTGTAGCCCAGGCTGGCCTCGAACTCACAGAGATCCACCTGCCTCTGCCTCCCGAGTGCTGGGATTAAAGGCGTGCCCCACCACCACCCAGCACACAAATATACTATTATAATCTATAACCTAATATAAAGGGCTAGAAAGATAGCCCAGAGGTTGTGAGTGCTTGCTACTCTTGAGAGGACCTAAGTTTTGATTCCCAGCATCCATGCCAGGTGGCTCCCAACCGTATGTGAGTTCAGCTCTAGGAGGTATTGTGCCCTTTCCTGGCATTTCACTCACATGACCTACATTCACACAAACATATGCATACATTAATAAAATACCAGCAATAACACAGAATATAAAAAATGTCCCATCCATCCCTCCTGTAACCAATCAATTCCATTCGGTTTCCTGCAGAGAGGGGATGATTGTACCCATTTGCAAATATGGATTATGGGTCAGCAAAGGGAGGAACTCCCAAGGCCATTTAATGACAGAGCAAGGACTTTGAACTCTTGTCTCTCCTCGTCAGCAATTGGGTTTAATCTGAGACAAATCATGAAGCAAATGCACACACACCCCCATCCAAGATTCTCATACATGAGGCTGAACAGCTCATCATGCCCTCTTTAAAGACAGACACCATGCTACTGCCCCAAGCCAACTGTCTGTTCTTCTGTTTTGCTGAACTCAGGATGCTTAGCAACCACACACTCCAAAGCAATTCACAAGATTGACATCCCTTCCTTTGACTGGCCCATTGCTCCCTTCCCACGGCTGAAGTACCCCCTGGAGGAGTTTGTGAAGGACAACCAGCAAGAGGAGGCCCGCTGCCTAGAAGAGGTAACCTGGTCCCCACAGCCTCCTTCCGTCTCTGTTTCTCTCTGCATCCTGAGTCTGAGCCCAGAAGAGGACAAATGCAGGACGTGGTAGTGCTCCTCAGGGAGGAAGTAAGGACACGGAGACCTCATGCGTCAAGTGTTCTGTACCGGAAGAGACTAGAGGCATTGTTTTGGTACCTAGCATTTATCCATACTTCTGGTACCAATTTCTCCACCATTTCTTTGGGGACAAATTTAAGTGACTTAATATGGATGTCTGGTAGGAAAAGGGCTCCATGGGTCCAGTCCCCTGGTTGGCATTCTTTCCCTGAGTTCTAGAGCTCCTGTTAGTTTCACTGGAGGTCACACTAGAAAAAAATGAGGACTTGCGGTCCTTTGCCTGCACGTCTACATTTCCCCAGAAACAGCCGCCTTTGATCTGCCCCAGGTAGGAAATGGAAAAGTATAGGAAGAGGTCTCCTGCTGGAGCAACAGAGACTGCATTCTCTGCATTGCAGAGATGCTCAAATAACTCTGCTGACTTCCTCTTGAGCATGTCACCATTTCCAGCAGTATTTATTAAACACCTACCAGGTGCCGAGTGGAGTGCTGAGTGGTTGGTATTGGCAGTAAATGAAAGAGACGAGACCATAGGTCAGGCTTGTAACCTAGACAACTACACATTTCTTAGTTACCAGGCTTTAAAAGTAAGAAAAGGGCTGGGGGTGGAGCGAGGTGAAGAGTGTTCTCCTGGCATTCACAAAGGCCTGGGCACCAAATAATATCAGGTGTGGTGCTGCATGCCCATAATCCCAGCATTTAGGAGGTGATCAGGAGGATCAGAAATTCAAGATCAGTATCAGCTACATAGTGAATTCAAGGCCATCCTGGAATAGATGAGACCCTGTCTTAATGAATAAGGAGAAACAGATGAAATTTATTTTAGTAGCATCATTTATTTGTTCCTTGAGATACAGTCTCAGATTCTAGCCAAGCTGTCCTGGAGCTTACTGTTTAGCACAGGCTGGCTTCAGACTTAGAGAAATCGTACTGCCTCAGCCTCGCCAGTGCTGGTGTTCCAGGAATGAGACACAGCATTTTACTGAACCTGATATATCAAAATATGGTCTCAACATATAATTAGTATTTTTAAAAGTATCAGTGAGACTGTTTTTCATATTAAGCCCCTAGAACACTATGTGTGTTCTGCATAAAAACTGTTTAAGTCGTGGGTTTTGTTTTGTTTTGTTTTTTAAATTTTGAATACTTATTAAGCAAATAGTAAACTATCATAGTGCTATTTGTCCACCATTTATAATACCTGCTTCAGAACAAGAGTTCAAAAATAGAACCACTTGGGGACAGTTGGGGACCTTTCTTATGTATAATCATTGTTGATTTTTTTTTTTTTTACATCCAGTGTAGCAGTGTGAGAGTTATAGATCATGCAATGTAGCCGGTCCAGCATTTAGTTCAATCCATTTTATGACTCAGTACACTCTCACCCCAACCAGGGGTGTCTTAGCCCCCTGGGTCGTCTTCTCAAGTCTCTCTAAATGTTCTGCCCACACAGTCCCCAACTCTACAACACACAGCCACATGCTGCAGTCTGCCTTCGCTACAGATGGGCTTTGCAGCAGTTCTGAAGTGAGGCCCTGTCTACCTTAGTCTGCCCACAAGCCGCGCACACAGGCAGAAAGAGCAATAGCAGCACAGCAGAGGCAGCAACAGTGACATGCTTAGATCGTGGCCATGCCCACCTTTTCGGTAGGTTATTCTAATATGCCCACTTACAGAGCCTGGCGTGGTGGCACATGCCTGGAATACCAGAATTTGGAGGGAGAGGTAGGAGAGTCTAGAGTACATGTCCATGCTTGACTACATAACAAAAACAAAAACAAACAAAAATTTAAGACAGGGTTTCACTGTGTCACCCTGGCTCGTCTAGAAGTCACTTTGCAAACCAGGCAGTCCTTGAACTCACAGAGTTTCACCTGCCACTGCCTCCTGAGTGCTGGGATTAATGGTGGGTGCCACCAGGCCAGGCACTACATAACAAATGTGAGGCCAGTCTGGGCAATATGTGTGCCCACTTACAGATCAAGAAAGGGAGGGTTCAGAAGGTTGAATTACTTGTCCCATAGGTGCTAGCCCCAATAACAGCAGAGCACGGACCTGTACAGAGTGGGGCTCCTAACAGCTCCCACACTTGTCCTGGGAAATGCCACAGACACACTTTCAGTATGATTTCAAGGGGTTCACAGAGCATCTCCCCCCCCCCCCCCGCGCCCATCTTTGGAATCTACTGTTCCTTCCGGGGGTCTGTGAGCAGTTCCCTTCTCCCCTTCTGGGTTTAGGTAGAAGATCTGATTGTGAAATATCGGAAAAAGAAGAGAACAGTGGCTGGAATCATCGTCGAGCCCATCCAGTCTGAGGGCGGAGACAACCACGCATCAGATGACTTCTTCCGGAAGCTGAGAGACATCGCTCGGAAGGTTAGAGTGCATGGAATGAGGCTGGACAGGACCACAAGGGTTTCTGAGTTCGGTTCCCAGAGCAAAAAGTTGGCTCCTCTTCTGCCTTGGGTCCATGAAAACTTGTATGTGTGCAGAAACTGACTGTCCTTATTGAGGACAGAGAACTTGGGATTGGTTCTAGGGGTATAGCTCAATGGAACAGATTTACCTAGCTTGTGTTCCTGTGTTCCATTTGAGGTGGGGGCAGGCTTGAGCTGGGAGGCATGGGTGATTCTTATTTAAAGGAAGTTTGCTGAGTCAGCTCCTGGGGCTGGAGTTTAGTTCAGTGGGAAAGCACTTGGGTAGTATGCACAAGTTGCTGGATTCAGTCCTCAACACAGAAGAAAAATAAAAGTTTTACAAGACATGATGGCTCAAGCCTTCAATCCTAGCACTTAGGAGGCTGAGGCAGGAGGATTATCACAAGTTCAGTGCCCTGGCCAGCGGGGTCTTCAACGGGGACCTAAAGGGAGGGCCGGTGAATAAGAGGGACAAGAGACACAAAGAATGAGAGCAAGACAGGACGTCTGATCAAGCTCCAAAATTTTATTTTACTCTCAAGGCTTATGTAGGTAGGCAAGGGGGCGTTGAGAGCAGGAAGGGACTTAATTATGGGGTTTGCAAGCAGGAAGGGACTTAGTAATGGGGGTTGCAAGCAGGAAGGGACTTAATTATGGGCTGTTCGGCCAGCAGGAAATGTTGCTCTGAAGGTTATCTATCTACCCTTGTCTAACTGCCTAATTGCTTAACTGCAGCTCATTCACCTGATGTCTGAGGAGAGGTTCTGGTATCTGTGGGAAGAGGTTCTGGTGCTATGGAGACTTAAGCAAGGCCTAGATCTAAGAGGAGAGGAGAGAAACCCAAATATGGCAGCATGTGTGTCAAGGGTCGCTTAGGCTTATGGCTCCCGTCAGTTCAGGACTATCTTGGGTTATAAAGAGTTCAAGACCAGACTATGTTATAGAGTAAGAACCTGACTTTAAAAAAAAAAAAAAAAAAAGCCTCCAAACTACTAGGGGTTGTTTGTTTGTTTGTTTGTTTTTTGGGGGGGTGTTTTTGTTTGTTTTTTCTTTTCATTTTTTTATTTTATTTTATGTGTATGGGCGTTTTGTCTGCATGTATATCTGTGCAGCATGTGCACACACTGCCTGCAGAGTCCAGAAGAGTGCATCAGATCCCCTGGAACTGGAGTTACAGACAGTTGTAAGCTGACATGTGGGTGCTGGAAATCAAACTAGGGTCCTGTGGAAGAGCAGCCAATGCTATCAACCATGGAGCTATCACTCCAGCCCCAAACTACTGTTTTCCTCTGGTGTCTTAGTTAGGGTTTCTATTGCTTCGACAAAACACCATGACCAAGAGCAAGTTGGGGAGGAAAGTTGGGTTGATTTGGCTTAAGCTTCCATATCACTGTTCATCACTGAAGGAAGTCAGAGCAGGAACTCACACAGGCCAGGAACCTGAAGACAGGAGTTGATGTAGAAGCCATGGAGGGCTGCTGCTTACTGGCTTGCTCAGCCTGCTTTCTTACAGAACCCAGAACCACCTGCCCAAGGATGGCACCACCCACAATGGGCTTGGCCCTCCCCTATCAATCACCAATTAAGAAATGCCCTATAGTCAGATCTTAAGTCTTTTTTTTTTTTTTTTTTTTTTTGTTTTGTTTTGTTTTGTTTTGTTTTTCGAGACAGGGTTTCTCTGTGTAGCTTTGCACCTTTCCTGGAACTCTCTCTGTAGACCAGGCTGGCCTCGAACTCTCAAAGATCCACCTGCCTCTGCCTCCCAAGTGCTGGGATTAAAGGCGTGAGCCACCACCGCCCGGCCTATAGTCAGATCTTATGGAGACATTTTCTCAATTAAGTCTCCCTCCTTTGAGATAACTCTAGTTTGTGTGTCAAGATGACATAAGACCAGCCAGCGCAGCAGGACTTGTTCAGTGAGGAGATCCTTGAAACGACCGCAGCCTCCTGCTTTCTCTTTCTGGAACCTGCCTTGTTCTCCAGTCCACTCTGGCCAGTCAGCAGGTGTAGAAGGAGCAGCGTCAACACCACCTCTTTGGTCTAATGGAGTGGCCATTGCATGCATTAGCTCTTTGTCACTGCAACCAAATTACTTGATTTAAACAGAGTACGCCCCAGAGGAAAGACTGACTTTGCTCCAGTTCAGAGGGTTCAGGCCATGGTCATCTAGCCCCACATGCGTGGGCAGATCACTATGGCAGCAGAAACATGTGACAGAGGAGAACTGTTGACATTAGAGCTGACAGGAAACATAGAATGAGACAAGAAATGACCAAGAGATACTCTAACCCCCCCCCAAAGACCCAGTGACCTATTTCCTCCAGCTAGACCCCCACTTCTAAAGTTCCCACAGCATCCCAGTTGCACCCTGTCAGGAGAGCAAATGCTCACCATAGGAGCCTGTGGGGGGAAGTTTATATGCACATGGTAACAGGTATATGTACTACAGACACATCAAACCAGCCAGTTCATAGATAAGACACATGGGACATGAGCCAGTTTACACACATATGGAGTTAGTGAATCTGGGTAATGCAGAGACATTGGCCGCTGATGTGGAGGGATTGACTTCTCAGCTTCAAGCTTGCACACATTGCCTTCTGATGCAGTCAAGCCCAGGACAGCAGCCACATGCCGCAGAGCTCTGAGACGGTGTGGGGAGTGTTCGCTGGACTGGTTTTGTTCCATCTGGGTAGTTCTAGGGTATGTTCAGATGCAGCTCTGATCCAAACTGTTCTGTTTTGATCTGCATAACTGGGAATGGGGCTTGGCCTCTCAGTTTAGAGTACAAGGCTGAGGCACACACCTGGACTCCAGCTTGGGTGGGGTCCCTGGAGGCTTACACATGTTTGTTTCTTCCTGCCCTGTTCTTGGAGCAGCATGGCTGTGCCTTCTTGGTGGATGAAGTTCAGACTGGAGGAGGCTGTACGGGCAAGTTCTGGGCCCACGAGCACTGGGGCTTGGACGACCCAGCCGATGTCATGTCCTTCAGCAAGAAGATGATGACCGGGGGCTTCTTCCACAAGGAGGAGTTCCGGCCAAGTGCTGTGAGTATCCTGGCTTTCTCTGCTTGTTCAGAGCACATGGTTGTTCCCTTCTATACCTAAGGAACCAAGGGGCCTCCTGCAGAGGTTTCCTTCAGTGGCGCGTGCAATAATAACGTCAGTAGCTGCTGCTGTGGAATGGGCACTTTGTGCCTGTCCATTTCTGGTGGTCCCTTAATTCACACAACAATCTAACCAAGGAGTCTTGCATTCTCTTTGCAAGGCTTTACTAATGGCAGGCCAGGTATAGAAGTCAAGCAAGCCTCTGCGTAGCTACTTTTCTCATTGCTGTGACCCAGTGCCTGACAGGAACGTCTTAAAGAAGAGTTTGGGCTTACAGTTTGAAGGGATGTAATCCATCATGACGGAGGAATGGTGACAAGAACAGGAGATGACCGGTCACACTGCATCTGTCAGGAGACAGAGAGAGGGAAAGTGGCCTGGACAATAAAACCTTACGGTGGGTCCCCAGTGCCCACTTCCTCCAGCAAGGATCCGTTCCTTAAAGGTCCTACAGGCTTCCAAAACACCAGCAGCTGCTGGGCACTAAATTTTCAAACACGTGAGCCTATAGGGGACATTTTTACATTTAACCCACAGCACCCTCCGAGATCTGAGCCTGTTAGTGACAGGAGTCTCACAGAGCCCATCTGTTAGCCATGCACATATACTACAGATTTTCATGTGTACATATGACACACACACACACACACACACACACACACACACATAGCCTTCAAGGGTCCAAAATCCTAGCATTATTCCTATGTATAGTTTCTACCCTCAAGATTGCTTCATCATCCAAAATGTCTACTGGAATTCTGGCTTTCATACTTCAGTTCTAATCTGTGGTAAGGAAAAAGAAGAGAAGAAAAAATGGCCTCCTTTTATCTTTAACAGCCTTCACAGAAATCCCATGTTGTTCTCTCTGTCTCTGTGTCTCTCTGTCTCTGTGTCTCTCTGTCTCTGTCTCTCTGTCTCTCTCTCTCTGTCTCTGTCTCTCTCACACACAGATTTATTATTTAACTGTTGTGTCTGTGCGTGCTAATGCCAGCAGAGGTCAGCAGAGAGCTTCAGAACCCTGGAGCTGGAGTTACAGGTGCTTGCGAGCCACTCAGTGGCTAAGTAGGGAACTCTGGTCCTCTGCAGGAGCAAGACCGCTCTTCACTGCTGAGCCAGCTCTTCAGCAGTTCTTTGATTTCTAACATGTGACTTAAACCTGGGCACATGGACAGTCCACACTGTAAGAGAGGCTGGGAAGTGTTTCAGTTGGCAACATTGCCACTGTAAGGATTCATGGATGGGAAAAAGTAGATCATGTTTGAGAGTCAGCAGACCACCATGCAATCCCAAAGCCACCACCGATGAACCAAATTTGCTAGGATCTTCTAACCTTTCTGTACCTCGACTTCCTGTTGTATAAAATGAATAATGTATAAAGTGGTAGGGCAGTTGTGCACCACACAGCAAGGTTTCAGCCAACAGTGGGGTGCACATATCACAGTGCTCCCTCGAGATTGAATTGTCTGTGACATTATGATGACATTTTAGTTTGTCTAAGAATATTTGCACAATGATGAAATCACTTAACATTGCATCTCTTAGAGCATCTCCTTTGTTAAGTGGTGCAACCACTGCAGTTAAGGAACAATCCCCTTGATTTTTCTGGGCCTGAGAGACTTCCCAGGTGACAACCGGGTCTCTCAATAGTACTGGATAACTTCAGTGAGATGATCAATGTTTCCCTCCCAGCCCTGAGATGTTTGGTGGTCTGGCGTCTCTCTTCCTTGGGAGATGAAAAGGTTTAGGTTCTGGGGAGATGGAGTGAACTGATTGCAAGCAGGAGAACATGAGCTTGAGCCTAACACTGTGTGAAAGGCCAGGCATGGCAGTGCATGCTTGTTATCATAGTGTCGCTGGGGAGGCAAAAGCAGGAAGCTTCCTGGGGCTTGCTGGCTAGTCAGCCCGCAAATCAATAAGCTTCGGCTTTAGGGAAAGACCCTGTCTCAAAAAACCAAGAAAAAATAAAAATAGAAAAATAAAATAAGGTGGACAGCTCCTGAGGAACAGCATTATTCCTCAGCTAGGCTGACCCCAGGGGGGTGACAGCTGACCTGGTCTGAGCCCCCTCACACCAAACCCCGCCCTCTTTTGTGTCTGTGTGTGGATGGGCACATGTGTGTTCATGTGAGTACCCATGCACATTTGTGCACATGTGTGTGGAGGTACATACAGTTTTTTGCAGGAGGGGCAAAGGGAGGGTTAGACACTTCAAGTGGAATCATTCATTGAATTCCTCAAATGGCCAACAGCCACCCCTCAGCTAAAGGCTGCCAACTGGGTTTCTCTCCTGGGCGTTGTCCACGGAGAGACCTGCACAGAGTAAAGGGGTGGAATCAAAGCCTCGGGGCAGGGGACCCTTTGAAGTGTTCTGCTGTGAGAGCCCTTCTGATCAACCCCCTGTCCCACTCTAGCCTTACCGCATCTTCAACACCTGGCTGGGAGACCCATCCAAGAACTTGCTGCTGGCTGAGGTCATCAATATCATCAAGCGGGAGGACCTGCTCAACAACGTGGCCCATGCCGGGAAGACCCTGCTCACGGGGCTGCTGGACCTCCAGGTACCTGTCTCAGCCCAGGCACTGCTCACTGGCCAGCAGTCCTCAGCTAGCCATGCCGCTCTCAGTTCCCAGGTTACCCCGTTCTCCATCCCAACCTCATTCCTAGTCCCCTCGTTATCTCTTGACATCAAACTCAAACATCCCACTGAGAAGATCCCTCCTATAATGCTCTTGTAGCCATAGTTCCCTCCTCTGTTCTGTCCAGTGGGCTTTGTTCCAAGACACATGTGTAATTGTTTTATTTTTTATTCTATTGAAACTAGGTATCATGTAGCCCAGGCTGGCCTTGAATGTGATATGTATCAAGGATGACTTCGAATTTCCCATCTTCTTGCCTCTACCTCCAAGTCCTGGATTACAGATTTGTGTTACCATGCCTGACTCACAGGTGTAATTTTAAATATCTTAGAAGCCAGATGAAAAGCAAATTGGAATAGGTAAAGTTACTTTTAATGATATGTTTTACTTAACCTATCCAATGTCCAAAATACTATTATTTCAACAAACCATCAATATAGAAAATAAGTAATGGCCAGGCAGTGGTGGTGCACTCCTTTAATCCCAGCACTTGGGAGGCAGAGGCAAGCAGATCTCAGTGAGTTGGAGTCCAGCCTGGTCTACAGAGTGGGTACCAAGACAGCCAGGGCTACACAGAGAAACCATGTCTCAAAAAAACGAACGAACAAAAGAAAGAAGAGAGAGAGAGAGAAAATGAGTGATGTGCCAGGCCTGTATGACACTCCAATGATTTCAGTACTAAAGAGACAGAGAGGAAGGAAGGTCATTTCAAGTTGGAGATCAGCCTGATCCACATAGCAAGTTCTGGGCCAGCAAGGGCTGTAGACCGAGCCTTTCTCACAAACAACAGGGCTAGGGAGACGGTTCAGATTCCCAGCACTCACATAAAAGCTGTGTGGGCATGGCAGCACCAGTGGGTACCCAGGTTTGATCCCAGTTTGTCTTCCTGCTGCAGGCCCGGTACCCCCAGTTCATCAGCAGAGTGAGAGGACGAGGCACCTTTTGTTCCTTTGACACGCCAGATGAATCCATAAGGAATAAACTCATTCTAATCGCCAGAAACAAAGGTAAGGGGGATGGGAGTGGACACTGAACTTGGTCATCTCATGTCGCGAACTCTACTGGTGTGGGTGCCAGCTTGGCTAGGTATGGGGTCGGGGAAGCGGGAGTGCATGGGATAAACAGACTCAATGCCCTTTCTCCAACGAAGAAAAGTTGGCGGTGGGATTCATTCTCTTTCTTCTCATCTGACTTTCTTTCTTTTTCCTGTATTTTGAGGCAGCATGTCCTGCAGCCCAGGTTCACTTCAAACTTGCTATGTAGCTAATTGAGGATGACTTTAAACACCTGATCCTGCTGCCTCCGCTCCCCCAGGCTGGGATTACAGGGGGATTACAGGCGTATACTATCACACCTAGCTTAGTCAGTGCAGAGGCTCAAACCCAGGGCCTCATATAGGCCATCCAATCCCTACCACTGAGCTATGCCCCTGCCAGAGATTTCTTTATCCACTCATGTGCTGCAGACATCCACTGAGAAGCCAAGCTGTGCTAAAGGTGGAAACAGGCACAGCAAAGGAGGAATCCTTCCTCCAGGAAGCCATGGTTGGTCTGGAAAGCAGATCGTAAATACAGCACTTGGCAGTCACTGCCTCAGGCCTGGGAACAAGGAAAGAAAGTGGGGGTCTGGGGGAGGGAAGAGGCCCTGAGTGTCAGGGAAGGCCTCCTAGAGGAGTTGGGGCTTATCTGAGGGCTTGAGGGATGAGCAAGGACTGGCTGGGTCAGGAAAGAAAGGGTGTCCTGGGCAAAGGGAGGGTGTGCATGATTGTCTGAGGCAGGATGGTACTAGGAGAGGTGGAGAAATAGAAGACTGAGCCGGGGACAGACAGACAGACAGGAGCGATGCTGGAGAACGGATGCCAGACCTCCTCACACTGGCCTGAGGGAAAATGCAGTGCTTTGCAGTTTTCTAAAGAGCTGAGGGAAACCATTGGGGAGGGATTGGTTTGTTATTTTTGGGTTTTGTTGTTGTTTTGGTTTGGCTTTTGTTTTTCTAGACAGGGTTTCTTTTCGTAGCCTTGGCTGTCCTGAAACGGGCTATATAGACCAGGCTGGCCTCGAACTCACTGCCTCTACCTCCCAAGTGCTGGGATTAAAGGTGTAAATTGTCACTGCCTGGTGAAACCATTGAGAGTCTTAAGTGGGAGGATATTGTAGGGAGCTCTGAGCACCCACTCTGGGTCATGCACACAATCAGACCTTTCTCTTGTATCTTCTTTTGTTTCTATTTTTATTTGTTTTCTACTTTAGTGGGGGGGGGGGACAGAACCGAGGGCCTGTGTACACTAAGCAAGCCCTCCCACTGAGCTACACCCCCAAGTCTTTCTTGTGCCTTCTTATGGAGTCTGAAGAAGCCCCAAAGGACTGGGGCTTGTTGCTGTTGTTTATTTTCTCTTTTTATTTATTTGTTGTAGTACTAGAGAGTAACCTAGAACTTTACACATGCTATAATAGACAAGTATTGTACCACTTGACTAGCTACCCCTACAGGCTGCCCACCACCCCTATTTTTCCTTTAAAAACATTTTTTTTGTTGTTGTTGCTGGGCTGTGGTGGTGCACACCTTTAATCCCAGCACTCGGGAGGCAGAGACAGCAGATCTCTGTGAGTTTGAGGCCAGCTTGGTCTACAAAGCGAATTCCAGGACAGGCACCAAAACTACACAGAGAAACCCTGTCTTGAACTACCACCACCACCACCCCAAAAAAAGTTAGGAGGGCTGGGCCTGGTAGCACATGCCTTTAACATCAGGCAGGCAGATCTCTGTGAATTCAAGGCCAGCCTGGTCTACATAGCAAGTTCTAGGCCTGCCAGGGCTACACAGTGAGACCTTGTTTCAAAAAAAAAAAAAGAAAGAAAGAAAGAAAGAAAGAAAGAAAGAAAGAAAGAAAGAAAGAAAGAGAGAGAGAGAGAGAGAGAGAGAGAGAGAGAAAGAAAGAAAGAAAGAAAGAAAGAAAGAAAGAAAGAAAGAAAGAAAGAAAGAAAGAAAGAAAGAAGGAAAGAAAGAAAGAAAACAAAAATCAAAATTAGGAGAGAAGGATAGAAGAGGGTGGGCGAGGGAAGAGAGGGAGAAAGGAAGAATGAATAGCAGAAGGAAGGTCGGGGGGCCTGAATGAGAGAGCAGTGTAGGGCGATGTCAGGGGCCGCTTACGTGCCAGTCTCCCAAATGCGGCCTAGGAACTCCCACTCCTAACTGATCCTGCTCTTCTTCCAGGTGTGGTACTGGGGGGCTGCGGTGACAAATCTATCCGTTTCCGTCCCACGCTGGTCTTCAGGGATCACCATGCTCACCTATTCCTCAATATTTTCAGTGACATCTTAGCAGACTTCAAGTAAAGAAGCCATTCCCGTGACATTCAGAGAAAGCCTGGTCTCAACGGTGTCAACTTGATTAGTTTGCCTAATTCATATTTTCACTTAAAAGTTTATCAGAGGTGAATGTGTAAACTGAAGGGTCATTTGTGGGGCAGGCTCCTTGTTCAGTGGGTAGTGGAGGGGCAGAGCGGGAGGAGCTGGGTTTGAGTTTCCTCCCTTTAGAACTCACGGTGCCAATTGATTAAAGCGCTTAAGATCTGTGTAAGCCTTGGACACTGTCTTAGGAAAGGCCACCAGGCCATATTTCTGCCAACGCTGGACCAACCAGTTTCTTAGAAGCCACTCAAGGCCATTACACCTGCACTGAGGCGGACGGGCAGGATCCTTGGGTCTCTGTCCATCTCAAGTACCCTGTCTTGGGATCAGAGATACCGGTGTTCTCTTGGCCTTCACAAATGAACGTTCCTTGCTTCTCACCAAATCCCTAGCTCCATGCCCCACTCGTGACTTAGTGAGGGTCTGGATGGCTCTCAGGAAGATGGCAAGGTAGGGGATAAGAAGTGTGTTTGGGGGAGAGGAAGGGCTTCTGGTATCCTAAACACCAAGATCCACGCAGCCCTGTGCCCGGTGATGTCCATGGCCTGCGATTGTCTTTGACTGGCCTGGGGTCCTAGAGGATCTCTGAGTGGCATCAGTGGTGGTTCTTAGGCAACATTCTCCATCCTGTATCAGTCTGGACCCAAGGGAAGGACACCACATCATGAGCACCCAGGGGCCACAGGGGAGCTGCCTCTGGAGCCTAAGCTGAGGAGCACAGGCAGCAGAGTCCCTTCATCTCATCTCCAGGGCCTCTGGCCTGTGACCCCTCATCCTGGGAACTTCGTACTTCCGGCTTTCGCTCACCCACCTTCCCCCCTCTCCTGAGCAGGGCTGTTCCATGCAGGGGGCCACTGCCAGACTTCTTATTAAAGGCAATGTGTTCATTATAAAGGCGTAAGAATACCACACGTGGAAAGCAGCTTGCTGGTTCATGATGGTGTGCTTGGACTTGCCCCCACCCCACCAGAGTCTAGGCCTTTTCTGAGTGTGGCTTACCCTCAGCCAGCAGCCAGTGCTTATGCAGGCTCCAGCACCCCAGCTGGAGGCATCATGTTCTTAGAACTGACTTGACCTGAGAGGCTCCTGAGCAGGGCCCTCATCCTTCAGAGAGGCCGTGTTTAATGGGGTAGACTGCAGCAGGCTGCTTTGTCTTCTTCCAAGATCTACTTTGCATCCTGGTGCCCCCGTTGACTGTCTGGAAAGATAGGTATACCAGGGTTCCCAGGTCAGCCCTTTGCTCCTGAGTCATCCAAAAATCCAGCTTCCACTCTTCCTTAGGCATGGTCATCAATTTACTTGCCTTGAACATGAAAGGCACTGACATGCTTAATAAAAAGAGCAGATCCCTGAATCCCATTCACCTCCCAGCCCTGCGGTCTGAGACTCAGCCACCTCTTTTCATAGCCATGTGTAAGATCATTTCTACAACCATTTAAGTGACGCGGTCTGCCTCCCTGTAAGGTTTCATTCACCAGTATGTTTATTTCCACATCAATAATTTATTCACTCACCCACCTTTCATGAAATATTAGTGCTGTTCCAGTCCCTGTGCTAAGCACCAGGAACACAAACACAAAATGAGATAAAGTCCCTGCTCCCAGGGGCTCCCAGGGGCTCCCACTCCCTCGGGAAGCACGGACCCTTAATGTCGAAGTCGGAGTAGCAAGTGCTCTAGCAAGGGTTTCTAGATGTTGGTAAGTCAAGGACCCTTTAAGGGGAAAGCGGTGTTTGAGCAGAATTCTCCAGAATGAGGAGAAATTAGTTAAGCACAGACAAAGCAAGGAAGAGCAAAGAAAGGAAAAGGAAAGTATGTGCAGAGGGGCATTTGTTCACAGCCTCAGCCCCTGCCCAGGAACCAGACCCCGCCCAGAATATCCCAAGGGTCAAGGTTTGATTTAACAAACAAGTGCAGGCCAAACCCCAGTTCATCGATTGGTTTAGGCAGCTTCCTCCTGAGAACCATAGCAACACATGCAGATTCAGTCGGGTCCTTGGTGGTCCAAGGGTTCTAAGCCAGGACCCAAGCAGGAATTGCTCTTCAGTGGAGGGAGCGGCTGCTGCTTCACTTTCTTACCACAGGGTGTGTTGACAGAAGAATGAAATTGTTTCTAGAAAGTCATCTCCAGATGTATCGTTCACCCCTTGCCTGGGAACTGTTCTTCTCATTTTAAGCAAACAAAATTTAAGCCATTTACCCACAAGTTCTGGACTCAGGCACAAAGTTCCTGAGAGCCATCTTTGGAGGTTAGCTCGAAGAATTCCAAGGAAAAGGATTTTCCTCAAAACTCAAGATGGTAGAAACTTAGAAAAGGTTGGTGAAAACCCAGGAAGCCTGGTGGGCAGGCTTCTGCCTAGGGCAGAACCCACAAAGAGGCGCTTCTGTGCAGGTCTGGATGTATACCCATCATGCATTAGTATAGTCAAGTTTAGCAAACGTCTCTAGCCAGTGCTGTCAATTTTGCAGAAAACAAGGCCCAGTACTAGCAAGTCTTAGCACATCCTCCCTTTTTATTATAATTTTTTTATAATTTTTACTGATGCTCAGTAACCATGCAAAATTGTGCACATTAATGTACTAGTTACTAGATCTGTACCTATCTATCTATTCACATATATATATCAGCTCACTGTAGAAAACCACAGCTAGCGAGCATCGCAGACTCACGAAGACCAAGTGATCTTGTTTACAGTAATTGTTCGACAGTGCCAATAAGTGATGAGGAAACTCACATGTCATGGTGTAACTGGTGACCATGTGCACAATTCCATGAATTAAACCTGTTTCCTGTGTTAATCGGTATTCTTGAATTAAAAGAAAATGTTTATAATGGAAACATCAGAGTGAATGTCGGCTTTTTCCGGGGGTTGCATTAATTCTCAGATGTGCCCGTTTGCTCCATATGGGGCATTGGCAGATTAAGAAACAATTCCATCCAAGTCCAGCCTGGTGAACCAGTCAACCTCCCGGTCACTTACTGGTTACCGATTACTCGTAGAAGCATGGGGACTCACACAGCCCGTAGGTGACAGCTCAGAAAAGCTGTGTCATCGAAGCGCCCCTGAAGAGTCCCTCTCCCTGAGGTTTATGGAATCTCGGGAGGGGGCTGTGAGTCCTGTGGGTTTCTGTGTTCCCTCCTTTCCTCCTCTGACCCACTATCTGACAAGGAACTTAAGGGAAACGGTTCTATTTCAGTTTGAAGTTTAAGAAACTATACAGTCCATCAGGTTTTAGACGGCGTGGTCACAAGAGCTCGAGGCAGCAGCTGGTCACGTTGCTTCCTCGGAAGCAAAGAGCAGACAGAAGTGGAACTAGGCCAACTAGGAGCAAAGCTCAGGCTACCCCAAAACCCACTTCCTCCTAAAGGTTCCACCAGCTGGGAACCAAGGGTTCAAACGCCGAGTGGGGCAGGGCAGGGCAGGGAGGTAGGAGAGCTCACGTTCATAAACCTCTGACATAGTAAGGCTCGGTGTGAGTTTCCTGGGTCCCCAAGCCTCCCTTCCGTCTGCAAGGGGCTGCTTCAGTCCAGCGGAAACAGACACATGATACCTGGGATCAGGCAGGTGGGAAGTCAGGCCCCGAGTTTGATCTTCAGACTCCGCAGGGGCTGCTGCAGTGACTGAGCAGAAGACAGAAGAGAGCAGGACGATGTCTCTGAGGTCACAGGGAGGTGAGATGAGGTGACATGGGAAATCAGTCAAAGAGGCAGCCCAGCTTGCATCCTTGACGGCCCCTCTGTACCGTGCTGAGGGGCAGGCTTCCTGTGAGGGAGCTGCTGCAGCACACTGGAGGGGCGAGCTTCCTGTGAGGGCAAGGGAGCTGCTGAAGGTTTGGGACAGTGGAATCATCCAAGATGCATTTAGAAAAACTCCTTGGTGACTGGGGACTGGAGAAGTGGCCCAGCAGTTACGGGTGCTGCTTTCGCAGAGGACCCAAGTTCAGTTCCCAGCACCCATGTAGGGCAGCTAATAACCACCTGTAAGTCCAGGGACAAGGGATCTGATGCCCTTTAGTGGTCTCCATGGGTACCTACACTCACATATACATACCCACATCTAGATGCACATGTATACACATATTTAGAATAAAATAACTCTTTAGAAAGAACTCCTGAGACTTGAGCAATGGTTCAGAAGTTAAGAGCACCCGATGCTCTTGCAGAGGACTCAGTTCAGTTCCCAGCACACACATGGCAGCTTACAAACACTTGTAAGTCCTCAACTGGCAAGACACACATATAGAAAATATAAATCCCTTTCTTTTTTTAAATTCCCGAGGGCGTGAAGAACAGAGTACTGAGAGAGTCGTTTAGTGACCAGTGATGTCACAATAGCCTGTGGCCTACACTTGGCATCCAGCACATCAGAGAAGCAATAGGGTCAGAAGGCAGCAATTTGTTTGTTTATTTACTCACTTATTTCTTTTTGAGACAGCATCTCACTATGTAGTCCTGGCTGGCCTATCAATGATTAGGTAGACCAGGCTGCCTTCAAACTCCCAAACATCCACCTGCCTCTGCCTCTCAAATGCTAGGACTAAAGGCATATGCCAGCATGCCTGGCCCAGAAGGCAATTTTTACCTTAATATTTAACCTTTTCATTTTTATTTTTTATGTGTATAGATATTTAGCCTGCATATAATTCTGTGCAGTACTTTCATACAGTGCTCACGGAGGCCAGAAGAAGGTGCCCCATTCCTTGGAACTGGAGTTCCAGGCCATTAAGAATCACCATGTGGGTGGTGGAAATTGAACCTGGGTCCTCTGGAAGAGCAGCCAGTGCTCTGAACTGCTGAGCCATCTCTCCAGCCCCTGTTTACTTTATATTAAATATGCTTTTTAAATAATCATAAGTAACTAATAATAATAGTGATAATATTCTAATGATCATTTTGAATATCCACTACATCAAGAATACTATTGGTGTTTTGAAATTTCCCTAGCAAGTTTATTATGAGGTATGTATTTTTTTTCTTTTTTCTTTTTGAGACAGAGTTTCCCTGTGTAACGGTCTTGGCTGTCCTGGATCTCACTTTTGTAGACCAGGCTGGCCTCGAACTCACTGAGATCTGCCTGCCTCTGCCTCCCAAGTGCTGGGATTAAAGGCATGTGCCACCACTGCCTGGCTGAGGTATGTATTTTTGTGTGCCTATTTTTTGACACATGAGGGAGTCGAGGCAGGATATCATTGTATAGACCTGGCTGGCCTCGTCTAGCAATGTATCCCAGACTGGTCTTACCTGGTAGTGGTTCTGCATCCACCTCTCAAGAGCTGGGATGATGGGTATGTACACCATGCCCAGCATCAGGCAGCTTAGGAGCCTGGATTTGATATATACTGTATATAAAAGACAGTGTAGAAAAAAACCCACATGTGGATACATGAATGCAGTCAACTCAGTATTGGTTGAGGGCGAACTGTCTGGAACCAGCCTTGGAAAGTTACTGTCAGTGTAAACGTACAGCCTGAGGTAGCTGGATTGAAGAGTCCACAATTTCAAGGTCAGATGTCTTGAGAAAAGAAGAAGAAGAAGAAGAAGAAGAAGAAGAAGAAGAAGAAGAAGAAGAAGAAGAAGAAGAAGAAGAAGAAGAAGAAGAAGGAGAATTTCATGAATCCCAGACTGGTCTCAAACAGCTGTAGAGCTGGAGACTATCTTGAAGTTTAACCTGCCCGCCCCTAAGTGCTGAGCTTACAGATAGATGTGCACCACCACGACTGCTTTTATACTGTGCTGGAGATGTGACCTGAGGGTCTGTGCATGCTAGACAGGCACTCACTCGACCTGCTCAGCCCTGTTGAGTGCTGGAACTGCACAAATAACGGGGAGCAGACTACTGAAGTCTAAAAACCAGAAGCAACGACATGTATTCAAAACCACATGACTAGTCAGGGCTACAGAGAATAATTTGACTCTGTAGCCCCGAGGAAGGGCTACAAGCTCCTTTTTATAGCCAAAGGTTATACACAGGGCAGAGAGTACATTTTGGGATTTATGGCATTTGGGGATCTTGGTGTCTTGAGACTTGAGCTAGCACTCTCCGGCACCTCTGAGATGGAGGGGGATTCAGCATCCTGATTACAGGGTGTTAGTTTAAAATGTTTACATAGTTGTAGGTTCATTTAATTGCCTTTCCCCTGACTGGGAGAATGTAGGACAAAGGGTCAAAGCGACTGTCGGTCTTAATACAGTCAGAAATGTGTGTATAGGCTACAAGCGTATGTTTTTTGTTTTTGTTTTTTTTTTTCATATTCCTGGGCTCTTAAACCCTGAGCCCCAGCCCACAGATTCTCTCTAAAAACTCACTGACCCTTACATTCTGTCCACTGTCCCCACTGGTAAGACAAAACATGTCAGGAGAATGACCCAACTCGGCTGCTTTCTGGCTGGGTGACCCCGAGTCACCTCAGGCTCTAAGCCTCACTGTAAACACTACAATAAACACATTTCCCGAGGGCTTTCCTGGCTAAGAGTCACTATCCTAAAATAGTCCTTGTAAGCTGGTCATTAGTTGCCCCAACAGAAGAGATGGCTGTTATCTTCACCAGCGAGGAAACCAAGGCTCAAGGTGTACAAAAGACCCAAGCTTCCCGGCAGGAGTAACAGAGAATGGAGTGGAGCTTCACCTTGTGTTCTCTGAGGTCCCCCACCATGGACAGTGGCTGGCTGTGATGGTTAGCTTAATTTTTTTAAATATATATTTTTTTATTTTATGTGTATGGGTGCTTCTGTATGTCTGTCCACCGTGTGTGTGTGTGTGTGTGTGTGTGTGTGTGTGTGTGTGTGTGTGTGTGTATACACTGCTCACCAAGGCCAGAAGATGCTGCAAGCCTCAGGAAAATGTAATGGAATTCAGCTACTATCACAAAAGCTATTACTTAGAAAGGTTAAGGTCTTTTCCAAAGGTCAAGCCATGGCTTAAGAAGTCTTGGTGATATTTTAGCTTTTGTATATATATTAGCCGATTCCTTCAATGATTTGTGTATGCTATGTATGCTTCCAAGAACTCCTAACAGTGTATTTTACCTGAAAGACCTACCAAGCATCCAAGGCCAAACGATCTCCTGAATTAAGGCAAATTAAGCTGAGACCCTTCTTTCTTATACAGCCTTAGTGGTATTTATACTAACATTATAGACTCCTAACATTTACCTAACCACCTCTAGGAATGTAGTTTGAGCTCATAAATTCCCCTTTTCTGATATATTAACCAATTTTTAGCTCTTAGTTGACCTCCTCCTTTACCACTCCCTTTTGGGTTGTAAAAGAAAGCCTGACTGTCACTGCCCGAGGAAAACTTTTGTCTGCCTTTATGACCCGGTAGGAACTGAAGCCTGGTGACCTTACTTTAGCGAGAGCACTGCTGGTCGCATGGGTATACAAAACTGTAAACCTCAGAGACTTGAAGATTCTGACTGGAGAACTAGATGGAGAACTAGAAGAATGAGATGGAAGATGAGGAAGAGCCAGATGGGTAAGAACGAGATGAGAAGGACCTAGATGACGCAGAATTAAGACAAGAGAATTGAGATAGAACTTAGAGGGACAGCAGATAAAGGTAGAGAGAAATCAGGCAAGAAAGGAGCTGGGCATAAGAACAGAACTGAAGCTGTGTATAGGATTTCTTTTTTTTTTTTTTTTTTTGGTTTTTTGAGACAGGGTTTCTCTGTATAGCTTTGCGCCTGTGTATAGGATTTTATCCGAGAGGAATAAAGTAGACAGACTAAGAGCTCAGTGTTCTTAGATTCTTTTCCCGAAAATAATTCTCGCCATTCATAGTTTCTCTTCTGGGCCCCTGAGAAGAAGATTATTAAGGCTGGACCATAATAATTTTTGAGAAGAAGAGGGTGTTGGATCTCCTGGGGCTGGAGTTACAGACAGTTGTGAGATGCCATGAGGATGCTAGGAACTAAACCCAGACCCTCTGGAAGAGCAACCAATGCTCTTAACTGCTGAACCATCTCTCCAGTCCCTGGTTACCTTTAACTGTCAATTTGACACACCTAGATTCACCTGAGAAAAGTCTCAGTGAGGCACTGTCTACATTGAGTCAGCTGTGGGCATATCTGTAGGAGTCTGTGTGAAGTTCATTGACATGGAACAACCCGGCACACTGTGGGCAGCACCGTTCCCTAGGCAGAACATCCTGGACTGTATAAAGTAGAGACACTGAAGTGAGCAAAAGTGAACAACTGAGCATGCCTCCATTCATTCATCTCTGCTCTTGACTATGGATGTGATGACATCAGCTGCTTCAAGTCCCTGCCACTTGGACTTCCCAACAGGAATGACGTATAATCTGGAATTGTAAGCAAAAACAAACTCCTTTTCCCTGAAATTGATTTTCTCAGGGCTATATTTCACGGCAACAGAAATGAAGATAGAACACTGGCTAAAGCTTTCTAAAAAAATCATGGACGTTGAATGTGGTGGCTCACACGTGAAATCTCAACAACTCAGGCTTGAGACAGGAGGATTGAGAATTTTGAGGCTAGCCTGAGCTACACAGCAAGAGCTCATCTTAAAAACCAAGATTTAGGGGCTATGGAGGCGGATTGTTGGTTAAGAATATGTACTGCTCTTCCAGAGGACCTGAGAACGGATTCCAGCACCCACATAGGGTGGCTTACAACAGCCTAAAACTCCAGCTCCAGGGGATCTGATGCCCTCTTTTGACTTCCTTAAGTACTGCACTCATGTGTACACCCCACCACCACCACCACCATACATACACACACAATTAAAAACAAAAAATAAAATCTTTTTTTAAATTAAATTTAAAACAACGTCATGTACTAATTTCTTGTCCAGTGGTAGGTGTCTGGAAGTAATGATTCCTTTTAGTACTGCTCTTTGCTGGGTTTGGTACTACAGTCCTATAACTTAGCACATGGGAGGCAGAGGCAGGGGGATTACCTCAAGTTTGAGGGCTCCTTGGTCTACAGCACAAATTCCAGGACAGTCATGGCTATGTAGGGAGACTCTGTCTCTGGAAACTCAAACCAGCAATAATGAAACAAAAACAACAAAACATTGTTTCTGTGTGATGAGTCAAGTCTCTCCTAAGCCCAACACCACCACTGTATTTCCATAAAAGTCACATTCCCACAAATAAATATTGTTTGTTTCCCAAGGCAGGGCCAGGCCTGGCTGATGCTGGATTATTTCAACCATTAATCAGTGAAACCAACATTTTGTCCCTGGTGCAGGCACAAACAAGTCCAGATGGTATTAGGCCTGCCTGATTAAGTCTAATCAGACAAGGTTTTATGTGGTGATATATTGTGTACCCCAATAAAGCTTTCTTGGGGATCAGTTGAATGCTGCAGGACCATTACAAAGCCATAAAACATAGACTCTGCCTGAGGCTCAAAGAGACCCTGTTGCTTTTCATTAAAGAACTCAGGGGTCCTGAAGCCATAAGACACCATGAAATGAAAGTTCCTGGCAGGTTGTTGGGGTGACTTATCCCAGGCTGTCCTCCCTAGGCAGCTAAGGCCACGAACTGCATTCTGGGAAGTGCATTAGATGTAGTGGTTTGATGATGGCCTGGGATGGGGATAGACACCTGGCTGAAAGACAAGGTAAGCTGGCTTTGGAGAACAGAAAGGTCAACAGCCAGCAAGGGGCTGTGCAGCTGCACTCATTAGCCAAGCAGGAGCCTTGTCAGTCAGGGCAGACCCCACTGTGCTTACGTCAGCTGATCAGAGCCTGACAAGCCACAGACCACCCTGTCCCCAAGCATAGATGATGTGGAGCCGGAGTGTGGGGCCAGAGGGCCAAGCCAGGCAGTTCTTAGCTGACAGGAAGAAAAGCTGTGCTATGAGAAACAAAGAGGAGTCCATCCCAAATGCTTTTCAACAACTGGGTGCTTCTGATGTGCACCCCGGATGGGTCCAGCTGGAAGCACATAGTTGGCAAGTTTTTCTCTGCCTAGAAAGTCATGCTGAGAGAGGCCGAAGAGATGGTTATTCAATAAAATGCTTGCTGAGTAAGCATGAGATCTGAGTTCAATCCCCAACACACACCTACTTAAAAGCTAGGTAGGGTGGCATGCACCTGTAATTCTATCACGGGGGTGGGGGACAGGGAGGATTCCAAGGGCTCCGTGGCCAGCTAACCTAGCTTAATTGGTGAACAATCCTCTTTAACTCAAAGGTTAATGTGATCACAAGTGGAATGTGGTGCCACATGCCCATAATTCCAGCACTTGGAAGGCAGAAGAACTGAAAGTTCAGGTCATTCTTGACTACATAATAAATTCAATGCCAACCTGGGCTATATGAAATTCTATCTCAAAAAATGATCATCAACAAAAAAAGAGGATGGAGTAGCCCTTGATACCCTGATGGTGACACAATTACTCAGGTGCTATGCACACATACCTGATAACTCAGAAATCAGTCTGTGTCAGATCCTGAGATAACTTCTATTTTCTATATTTTATTATTTTATTGTGCAATATTCCTTTACACTGTGTGAATATATGCCTCTGTGATTGGTTTAATAAAAAATCCAAATGGCCAGTAGCCAGGCAGGATTTTGGGGGCAGAGAGAATGCTGGGAAGAAGGACAGAGTCTCAGGAGTCAGGAGTGAGATACAGAGGAAGCAGGAGATGTACATACTGCACTGAGAACAGGTACTGAGCCACATGGTAGAACATAGATAGAAATATTGGCTAATTTAAGTTATAAGACCTAGCTAAAAACAAGCCTAAGCTATCGGCTGAGCACTTATAATTAATATTAAGTCTCTGTGTGGTTATTTGGGAAGCAGATGGCAAGACAGAAAAGTCCGCCTACATTTTATTTTGAGACAGGGTCTCATGTAGCCCAGGTTATCCTTAAATGAGATCTTCCTGCCTTGGTCTCAGTAGTGTACTGCCATGCCCAGCCTCATCAAAACATGTTTACTTAATCTTTTTTTAACTACAATTTTATATATTTAATTTGGTATCTATGGATGTGAGTGTGTGTGTGTGTGTGTGCCACATTTAGCATGTGGAGGTCAGAGGACAATTTGTGGGAATCAGTTCTATTATTCAGGCCTCAGGAATTGAATCCGGTCATCAGGCTTGGCATCAAGCACCTTTAGCCACAGAGCCCTCTCACCAGGCCTTTAATCTTTTAAATCTTTTAGGTGATATGAGCTTAGGCATCACCAACACCTTGTATAGTTATTATTAAGACACTTAAGCCGTGCCGTGGTAACACACGCCTTTAATCCCAGCATTTGGGCAGGAGGCAGATCTCTGTGAGTTCAAGGCCAGGCTGGTCTACAGAGCAAGTTCCAAGACAGCCAGGGCTACATAGAGAAACCCTGTCTCCAAAAAGGAAAAAAAAAGACACTTAAATGCAACTGTCTCTCTTGGGCAGCCCAACCCCACTCTAAGGCATGTACAAATTGCCTCTCTTGTGTGTCTGTGTGTCTGTGTGATTCTGCTCTAGTTTGTTTCTATTGCTGTGATAAACACCATGATCAAAAGCAACTTGAAGAGAAAAGTGTTTATTTGGCTTACATGTCCCAGTCACAGTCTGTCACTGAGAGAAGTCAAGGCAGGAACCTAAGTCAGGAAATGAAGCAGAGGCCACAGAGAAACTCTTGCTCTCCAGGCTCACATTCAGCTTTCTTCTATATGCCAGGGCCACCTTCCCAGGGGTGGCACCACCCACAGCAGCTAGACCCTCCCACATCAATCATTTTAATCAAGAAAATGCCCCACAGACTTGCCTACAGCCCAGTCTTCTGGAAGCATTTCTTAGTTGAGGGGTTTCCTCTTTCCAGATACCCAGTTTGTGTCAAGTTGATTTAAAAAAATAAATAAATAAATAAGAAACTAGCCAAATCGTTCCCTCCCTCCCTGTCCTCC
The DNA here is from genome assembly GCF_004664715.2 of Peromyscus leucopus. NCBI lineage: Eukaryota > Metazoa > Chordata > Mammalia > Rodentia > Cricetidae > Peromyscus > Peromyscus leucopus. The sequence goes on from NC_051086.1 coordinate 23,610,305, forward strand.
CTTCCTTCGCCCTTTCAAGACAAGTCCTGCTGCAGAAGTCAGGCTGCCCTGACTTTGCAGCAATCCTCCTGCCTCACCCTCTTTAGTGTTTGGGTTACAGATATGTGCCACACCTGCCTTCTCCCTCTTTCTTTCTTTCTTTCTTTCTTTCTTTCTTTCTTTCTTTCTTTCTTTCTTTCTTTCTTTCTTTCTTTCTTTCTTTCTTTCTTTCTTCCTTCCCTCCCTCCCTCCCTCCCTCCCTCCCTCCCTCCCTCTCTCTCTCTCTCTCTCTCTCTCTCTTTCTTTCACTTTCTTTGTTGTTGTTGTTTGTTGTTTTTTTAAACAAGAGTTTCTCTGTGTAGGCCTAGCTGTCCTGGAACTCACTCTGTAGACCAGGCTGGCCCACGGGGATTAAAGGTGTGACCTTGCTATTTTTGCATTTCTGCATGAACCTTGGTTTTCAATTCTTTGGATAAGAGGTCAAGAATCTGGAAACATAGCCAGGCGGTGGTGGCACACGCCTTTAATCCCAGCACTCGGGAGGCAGAGGCAGGCGGATCTTTGTGAGTTCGAGGCCAGTCTGGTCTACAGAACGAGATCCAGGAAAGGTGCAAAGCTACACAGAGAAACCCTGTCTCGGAAAAAAAAAACAAAAACAAAAACAAAAAAGAACCTGGAAACATGAGGCCCAAAGCCCAATCACCAACAACAAAAGGCTCTTCTTTGTGGTGATATATTGTGTCCCCCAATATATTGTGGACCCTAATAAAGCTTATCTGAGGATCAGAGGAAAAAGCTAGCCACTATATTAAACATAGAGGTCAGGTAGATTAAAAGTAGCACACACCTTTAATCCTAGCATTTGGGAGGCAGAGATCTATCCGGATCTCTATGAGTTCAAGGCCACACTGGGGAACAGAGCGCCAGGCATGGTGACACTTGCCTTCAATCCCAGCACTAACCATAGAGTTCTAGAGGTCTGTATACACAGACAGGAAGTGATGTGGTTGGGCAGAGAGAGGAAGTGAGGTGCAGAACAGAAAGGCATACAGTTGTCAGTATACAGGAAGTAGTTCTCTCTTTGGCTGAGGATTTCCTAGCAGTAAGAACATGCCTGGAGTCTTTCTGCTTCTCTGATCTCTCAGTTTTCACCCCAATATCTGGCTCTGGGCTTTTTTTTTTTTTTTTATTAATAAGACCATTTAGCAATTTGTGTTACACTTCTTGGACTTCCCAACCTCCAGAACTCTAAGAAATAAATGTTGAGTCATCCAGTCTACAGTATTTGGTTTGGTGGGGTAGGGTGGCTCCTTTTTGATTCATTATTTTGAGACGGGGTCTCTGGTAGCCCAGGGTGGCCTAGAACATTGTAGCTGAGGATAAGCTTGAACTCCTCATCATCCTGCCTTGGCTTCCCAAGTGATCATAGTCATGTGCAACCAATCATGCTTTTGTTGGAAGGCAGGTTGGGTCTCATTCTATAGCCCAAGCTGGCCTCACACTTAAGATAATCCTCCTGCCTGAGCTTTCCCAGTGTTGGGATTTTAGGCATGAGCTACCATGTCTGGCTCTTATTTTTGTTATAACCCAAAGGGTTTGGGGATGTGGCTAAGTGGTAGAGTGCTTGCCTATTATGAACAAGGCCCTGAATTGGATCCCTGGCAGCACCACACACACACACCAAAAGAACTAAGACAATTATTATTTTGGAGTTATTTTTCAAAGAGAGAAGTCACCAATATAGCCACAGTCTAAATCTAAAAGCCTTTTCCTCCTGTGGTCTCTGAGCAACCCATCTGCCTCTGCCTCCTGGCATTAAAGGCCTACACCACCAAGCCTGGATCTTGTTCTGTTTTCTAAACAGCTCCAACTACTGCCCTGCTGGGGTTAAGAAACCTACCCCGGGAGAGAGCTCTGATTTTAGCTGGGGTGTAAAGGGGGGGTAATACACGTGTTCCTTGTGTGCCCTCTGCTGGCACCTCCTGAGCAGACCACAGAGAGGGCTTTCTTCTCCAGGCATGGCCCTGGCAGGCTTAGCAGCCATGTAGTGAAGTGATGTGCAGACTCCCCAATGCACTCACCTGGGGAACCTGGCAACAGGAGTAACGGGAAAGCGCCTAGGTGGTTTTGAAAGTATTACCATCATAAAATTGAGTCAACGGCAAACTCAAGGACAGACACTTCTTATCGATTCATTTGTTGTTTTGAGATATAGTCTAATTTAGACCAGACTGACCACAAACTCATTAAAAAGCCAAGGAGTCCTGATCCTCTGACCTCTGCCTCCCAAGGACTGGGATTACAGGTATCTGCCAATAGAACCAATTTATGTGGTGCTAACATTGAACCCTGGATTTAGCATTCTACTAAGCTACATCCCCACCCCCTTAAGCAAGCACTTTTAAACTGGCTTGAGGCCCTCTGGGTGCAACCAGGTCACACCCAGGAGAATCAAATTCAAGGTCATTCTCAGCTACCCAGCAAATCTGAGGCTAGCCTGGGCTACAAATTACAAAAAGCCTTGTCTCAAACAAAGCAAGATCATAGATTTTTCAGTTTCTGTTTCTTTTATCGGGAGAGAGGTGTGTGCATGCCAGTGCACATGGTTGTCAGAGGACAAGCCAAAACAGTCAGTTCTCTCATTATACAGGTCCCTCGGTTCAAGCTCAGGCTGTCACAGTTCATGGTAAGCACCTCTATCCTATGAGCCCTCCTGCCCTCCACGTTTATTATTCACATTTCAGACTCTAGAGTTAGTGGTTGTTGGTAAAGTAGCTCCAAAATATCGAGGCTCCTCCCATCTTTCTGACACCCTGTCCACATGGCTGTGTTCTCACGGCCCAGTGTGTCCACTCAGTTTCCCCGAACAGCCCTCACAGTGGGAAGGCATGGTGGCCAGAGGGGCCCGCAGCTACCACAGCAGCTTGCTCACATCTAGGTGGGTGGGGCATCAATGAGGAGACGATGCCAGTGCCCCCGTTGTGAGGGGCTGGAGGGTTGGTTGTCTTTGTAAGGCAGGTTCTATATACTCCTGGTACTCTGCAGACAAGGCCTCAAATCTGCACCTCCTCCCAGTGTGACTGTCTCCAAAAAACTGAAAGAAAAAGACCCTACGAAACAGGTGAGACTGGGGCCTGATATGAGGTGTATGCACTTGGGAGGCAGAAGCAAGCTGAGTTGGGAAGGCCAGCTTGGTCTACCTAGTGAGGTCCTGTCTCAAAAAAAAAAAAAAACCAACTAAACAAGTCGGCATGGTGGTGCCCACCTTTATTTAATCCCAACACTCAGGAGGCAAAGACAAGAGAATCTCTGTGGGTTTCAGGCCAGCCTGGTCTACATATAGCAAGCTGCAGAACACACACACACACACACACACACACACACACACACACACACACACACACACGCATGTTGTTATCTTTGTTCACGCTCTGGTTACTTTCAGCACACACAGGTGGCTCACAACAGTCTATAATGTTGTCTGATGCTCTCTTCTGGTGTGCAGACTCTCAAGTGGACAAAAACAGCCATATACATAAAATACATAAAATTTTTAAAAAGCACTTTAGACAAAAAAATAAAAATAAAAAATAAAAATAGATGGAACATACTGGAAGTTAGATCACTGGGAAGGCAGCTTCAGGAATATTGGGACCTAATAGACCTCTCCTGTGTTTTTACTTCCTTCCCAATATTTTCCCAAAAGCCACAGCAGGGACACCAACAGGCACCTGTGTAGTGTTCACATTAGTGTTTTTCACAATAGCCTGGGGTGGAGACAACCCAAACATCCACCGACCTGCTGAACTGGTAGACTCCTCTCCCTCTCACCTCAGTCAAGTCCTGAAGAATAAACTCACATTCTTACTGACACATAAGTATTAAGCTCTGGTAGACTCAACACCTTGAAAACATTACACCAAAAGCTGCCAAACACAGGAAATATACCGTGGTTCTATTACAGATGTCAGAATAATAAATTCAGAGATGGGTTAGCGCTGCCTTAAAACAGGTGGAGACAGAGAGGGTGAAGGCAGATGACATCTGTGGCCTGAGTACCAAGATCCCAGTTGGGACAGTCAAGCACTAATTTTGCATGTTTATTTGTTTTGAGACAGGGTTTCTCTGTGTAACAGCCCTGGCTGTCCTGGAGCTGGTTCTGTAGGTCAGGGGGGCCTCAAGCCTGCCTCTGTCTCTCCAGTGGAAGCATTAGATTAGACTGCAGTGATGGCTATACAATACTGAGAATGTGTTTCATGCCCCTGAACAATAAAATGGCTACAATTTGATATGCACATTTTTAAGGTTTTTTTTTTTTTTATTTTAGATTACAGTATAATTACATCCTTTTCCCCTTCCCTTTCCTCCCTCCCATATGTACATGTTTCTAAATATAGCAAGCTCAGTCTATACTTGTATGTGTATGTTTTCAGGGCCGACCATTTCTTATTGGATTATTAATTAGTGTGCTCTTCGCTGAGGAAGACTTCCTCCTGCTTTCAGAATGCTTAAGTTGCCTGTAGTTCTTTGTGAAAGGTTGAGGCTTTGTGGTGTGTTCTCCCTGCCCCCCCCCCCATCTGTTGTTGTTAGCTTTGTTCACGCCCTGCTTACTTTACAGCAATGAAGAATGGCTAGAGGAACAGCAAGACGGTTCAGTGGGCAGAGGTGGTCGCTGCCGAGCCTGACCACCCAACTTTAATCCCAGGACCCGAACGGTATGGGGAAAAGGACTCCAAAAGTTGTCTTCCAACCTCTACATACGCAGTGGTACACACACAAATAATACATGTAATTTTAAAAGAAAAATTCTTCAAGAAAAGAAACTACTGTCTGGGCAGTGTGCCACACACCTTTAATCCCAGCTCTCAGGAGGCAGAGCCAGGCAGATCTCTGTGAGTTGAAGCCAACCTGATCTACAGAGCAAGTTTCAGGATGGCCAGGGCTGTTACACAGAGAAACTCTGTCTCAAGAAGAAAAGGAAAGAAGGAGAGAGAGAGAGAGAGAGAGAGAGAGAGAGAGAGAGAGAGAGAGAGAGGGAGGGAATTACTAAAAAGCTACAAAACAAAGCATTTTGAATGGTCAAATTACAACGATCACGGCTGCTTTCCTTTTATGCAGGTACAATTCACCTAGTAAGCATGTTTGTTATTATGAAAAGCAGCATATACAGTCTCCTTCTGCTGATAAATTGTTGCTTGGACAGAGTTCTTCTATCCTGATGACAGTGCAAAGCTCCCCAGTGTGAGCTATGAGCGGCCCTGGACCTCCTGGGGGTCAACACATTCTCAGCTGGTGCTGTCCCTACCCCAGTTGGTGTGGTGACTTCCGGGTGGGAAAAAGACAAGCCCACCCTGGGCCTCAGCGTTGACCATTTAACTTTGGTGAACATAGTGGTGCAGCCTGTAAGCCTCCTCCATGTTTTAAGCTCTGAGCTGCTGACTTCCACAGCACACGGCATTTACTGGGTTTGCCCATTCTGTGGTGTTGAGTGGAACTTAGAACCTTATACATGCTAGGCAAGAGCTCTAACTAAGCCCAGCCTCAGTCATTATTGGTTATTTTCATATTCATCCCCATGAGAGAGGAAGGCTCTTCCATTTCAGAGCGCAATTCAAGGCTCAGAAACTCAATATCCTGCCCCAGGTTGAGGAGCTGAGGTCCAGTAGAACCCAGGTCTCCAGACTCCAGTCTGTGTTCCTCTGCCAATCCTCCTGTCTTCTGCTTTCATAGCAGTGGGTTGCCTCGGTGATCTTGGCATAGCATTCCTCCAAGAAGTGCCTCTTCATAGAAACTTCTAGCCACTCTCTGTTGAAGTGTCCTATTCAGTACAATGTTCCACTAAGGGCTTCTCCCTGAAGTTGGCTAATATCTTCCCTTTTTTTGTCCCAAGAAAACCTTGAACTTTTTCTCCAGTGCTGAAAGAACAGGTACACACACAACCATGCCTGGTTATATGCAGTTCCAGGGACTGAACCCAGGGTTTCACTTCCTGCATGCTAGACAAGCAGTCTACCAACTGGGCTTCAGCCCCAGTCCTGGTTATTAGCTTCTGCCTCATCAACGTTCTTGGCCTTCCTGTCTAAACTCCAAGTGCACCCAAGGCTACAGGAGGCTGAGTTGCTGTTCTTTACTTAAGTGTGCTCAGCGGTCCAAACACTTGTGAGAAACGGTCTCTATCCAGGATTCGGCCATAGCGCAGGGTAAGGTAGAAGGTCTGCTTGCCACTGTATTGCTGGATGCGAATCAACACATCCCGGACCTGGTCCTTGGATTCTGACAGGGGTATCATGTCTGACACAGCACAGTAAGTGTCCTGTCGCCACCCCCAGAAGGTCAGGTGGGCCACTCGAAGCATGGTACCTGACTCATTCACATACAGGATGCCCACCAGTCTCCGGAAGAAGTAGCTCATCCAACACAGCATGGCCAGAGCAAAGCTGCAGATCCCACTCACAAGGCAGAGTGAATTGAGGGTCAGGAGGCCCTGTGAGTATGAGTACAAGCCCGGGGGCATGGCGGCCACAGTCACAGCTGTCTGTGCCAGCTTCAGGCGAGATACAAAGCCAAGTGCTCTGATGGCATAGAATCGATAGATTATGTGGAATTTCTCAGTCTCTGTGCCTGGTGGCTTCTCCTGTGAGGTGGGAGACCTCCTCCCCACCCACCTTTTGGGATCTCCCTGCCCAGTGCAGCACCACAGTCGGTGAAGAGGCCTCCCCCATGCAGCTGGCCCCTGAAACTTTGGCACTGCATGAAGGAGGGCAGCCTGGAAAAGAAAGAGGTTTCTTTCAGAACTCAACCATGATAATCACACAATGAACAAGGCAAAGCATTCCCTAGAAAGGTTCCAATCAACCCTGGAAAGCCACCAGACTGCCAGAGGAAGTGATAAAGCCAGATGCTTTATTTTTTGTGTGAAATTCTACTGTGGATAAGTACCGTACTCCTGTTTTTTTACAAATAACAAACAAACAAAAACCCTAATCCCAGCCAGTGAGATATCCCATCAAGTAAAGGTGCTTGCCACCAAGCCAGGTGACTTGAATTGATCCCTGGAGCCAACATGGTAGAGGAAGAAAAGTTACTTATGCAAAGACGTCCTTGACGTGTCCGTCCCCCCCCCCCCCCCCCCCGCATGCCATAGCACAAGCATATGCACACGAACTGAACACACAAGTTGTTTGATTTTTTTTTTTTTTAACTAAGAAAAAAAAAAATGCAAGGAAACTCAACAGAACGGACAGGGCAGAGTCTGACTCTCAGGCCAGTCCTTTACCCTAGGCAGGTCCAAATAAACACAGGGAAGGTTTAGTTACAGACTTTCAACAGAGATCTACTGACGAGCTAACAGTGGACTCGAACTTCGGCCCACAAGTCTGTGGGACACTTCCTCAAGAAGTAAACCAATCGGTGTCATAGTGGGAAACCCAAGTATCAAAACTGCGGGATACTTATCACAGTACCTTTGCAGTTCTCCGACTGCCTTACACGTTAGAACTGCTTTCTATTAGCCTGGCTGGGAAAGGGGACACAGCAGAAACGTGAGACACGGAGGCCCTCAGCACACTGCACAATGGTTCTCTGGAGTGAGCAGCATAGTGAGCAAAGTTTGAGCTTTCGAGTCAGAGGAAGGCTATGATCCTGGCTCTTACAGACACTAACTGTGCACCCTTCTTCACCTTTCCAAGGGAAGCCTCAGAATATGCTGAGCGAGACACGTTAGGCCCTGAAACCGATGCGCGCTCTGGGAGCTGCAGTGACTCTGGCCGCCCACGTGACCCAAGGGGACGGGACCGGAGGAGGCTGGGAAATAACAGATCATTACACCGGGCCTTCCACCGGTGGACCTCCCGAATCGGCGGCCCGGGCACCCTTCCTGCCAGTCCTAGGCCCGATCGGGGCCCTCTAAACGCGTACCCCCTTTCACCGCCCAATACTGCCCTTCCTACCATGATCCCGTCTCCTCCAATGAGCAGTAAACCGACTTCGTTCCGGAAACTTGAAGAGCTTATGAGCAAACTCAGAAAAAAAGAAAGAAAGAAAGAAAAGAAAGAGTTTCTGTGTTACACCTTGGGGGATTGTAGTTCAAACCCTGTGAATGTTGGGTGAGCCATTGGGAAACCCTCCCCTTCCCGTCGTGCCTTGAGCCACGGGGCTCCGAACGGACCCGGAAGTTCCGGGTGGAGTTCCGGGTGCCAACGAGTCTTCTGACTGCAGACATGGCCGCGCTCTGCCTCTTCGATGTGGATGGGACCCTGACTGCCCCGCGGCAGGTAGGCGGCGCCCGGGAGGCTCGCGGCGGTGGAGCGGAGCCCGGGCAGCGCCCAGACCGTGGTGACGACCACCCGGGAACCAGGAGACGAGGGTCCTGAGCGGGGTGCGCAGGAAGAGGGGGTCAAAAAACCCCTTCCGAGCAGGAAACGCGTTCAAAACCGGAAAGTTTGGGTCCGGATTGCTTCGGGGGCCCTGGGGACTAGTGACCTGGATTGTAACTCCAGTTTAGAGCCCCACACACACCTGCTGTGTCTCCTTTGGCTGTGTATCAAAGTCAGGTTTTCAGCTGTCTGACCTTGAGCAAATCACTTTCTCGGAGCCCCTTTGAACGGGTGTATTGCCTGTTGCATGGGGTGCTGGTGAGAATAACAGAAATTCGTGACAGTGCCGTGCCCAGATCAAGCCTCAAAAGTGAGCCGCTTCCACCAGCCTGCAGTGATGGGGTCCCCAGGCTGTCTGCTGAGAGCATGCAGGGTCCAATAGAACTTCCTTCCCCTCAAAAACCTTGTTGTTATGGTCAAAGATAAGTCTTTGTGGGGTCAGTCTGGTGATGACAGCCTCTCTGCCTCCTTTGCACAGATTGGTGATTGCAGGAGTAATTCAAACTTGAGACTGGGCTCAAATAGCTTGAATGTCGCTATCTCTACCCCACCCGTTTCGGATTTCGTGGGGGTGTGTTCCAGAAGCCTGTTAAGTGTAATCTTAGATACATCTTTAAAACCACCCCCCACCTCCCACCCCGTGGCACGCCTTTAATCCCAGCACTCGGGAGGCAGAGGCAGGCGGATCTCTGTGAGTACGAGTCCAGACTGGTCTACGGAGCGAGTTCCAGGACAGGCTCCAAAGCTACACAGAGAAACCCTGTCTCAAAAAATCAAAAAATAATAATAATATTTTTTTATTTGGCAGTTACATGTGTACAGTGTATCTCAATCATATTCATCCCCAACTTCTCTGTGTTCCATATGGAGGACACCTGCCCACACATCCCTCTTCATTTCCATGTCTTTTTTTTATTTTAATAATTCATGAAGTCTACTTAGTGTCGTCCCCCCCACACACACACACACACAGTCTCAGGCAACATTCCAGCAGCACCATCCATGCTGGAAAGTTAACTGACTAATTTTGTGCAGGTAATCAATCACAGCTGCTGTGAATTCATGAGGGCAACGCCATATATGTCCAGAAGACAGCATTTCCCAACATTCCTCCTCATCCTCTGGCTCTTACATTCTTCCCTTCCCCGAGCTTTGGCAGGGTTAATAAGATGTCTCATTTAGGGCACTTACTCTTAGCACTCTGACCAGGTCTGCTTTAACCACTGCCCACTACAAAAGAAACTTCGTACCAAGGTTGAGAGCAGCATTAACCTATGGGTGTGGACATAAATATTCAGAGGCAGTTTGACAAGAAGTTCATTTGGCAAAGCAACAGTAATAGAGGTTCCCCCATAGGGTCTATGAGCTCCTAAGCCATAGGCTTTTGACTAAGTTTATTGTACCAGGCATTAATTCCCTCTTGTGGAACAGGCCTCATGTCCAGTCAGAAAGTGATTTGGTTACCCCCATAACAATCATGCAGCCATTGCACAAGTGAACACTTATTGCCTGGCAAGTCGGTGCTGTAGCATGCAGGATCCATGGCTGGGAAGCGCCGTTAATGACTTTTCTTCCCCCAGCGGTTTGCATGGCACCTCCCGGCACTGTGAAAGCTCTGTATGTCAGTTCCAGCCTTACTCCTCTGGGGTCTTGCAACCAAGGTGTGCTGTGTCTTCAGCAGTATGGGACTTACCATGTAGTTAGGGTGGCCAGCTAAGAGCAATGGCAATAACCTGTATTGTTTGGGGGTCTCAGGTCTCTCTGGTTAACAGTATCCCCCACCTGGCACTGAGACTTTTGTTTAACAACCCACGTCTTTTAGGGAAAGACATGTACATACACATATACTTTACAAAGTAATAGGTTTTTGTAAAGTTTTTTAATATAGTCTTAGTTTTAGATAAACCACCACCCAACCCCTTCTCTACCTCATTCTACCTTTCTGAGCCACAGTTTGATCTGTCTAGTGATAACATTCTACCACAAGTTCTCCAGAGCCCTTTCTGACTCAGCTTCACTGCTCAATACACACTAATGAGTTAAGTCAACAGTGAGGTGGCAGGTAGCACAGGATTTAATCCCTGCAGGAAGATTTGAGGGTTCAGATCCAGCCTGGGCTATATAGTGAGTTTGAGGCAAACCTGGGGAACCTGTCTCAAAACAACAAACGCCAATAGTCTAGAACTGGAAGCAGAATTCTGTTTTGTAAAGGGCCATATATTAAGTGTTTTTGTCTTTGTAGAACATATCCTGTAGTAACTACTCAACGTTAGTACAAAAGCAGCCATAGACCATATGTAAACTGAGTAGCTGTGTTCTAATAAATGTATTACAGAGGCCACTGAGATGGCTCATGGATAGAGTCATTTAACCTAAGCCTTGGGACCTGAGTTCAATTCCTGGAACCCACATGGTAGAAGTAGAGAACCAACTCCCACAGCTGTCTTCTAACCTCTCCTCGTACATTGTGGCACATGTACATGTATTTACATACACACTAAAATGCAGTTATTATAGAAACAAGCTGTTGTTCAGTTTGGCCCAGGAGCCACAGTGGTCAGGAGTCTATATTCCTAAGCCTTTGTACAGTGCTGAACTTGCAGTATTCCACCATCTTTCATCCTGGGCAGGATAGTTAGTACTGCCATTTTCTCCCCCGAGACAGGGTTTCTCTGTGTAGCCCTGGCTGTCCTGGATCTCACTCTGTAGACCAGGCTGGCCTCGAACTCACAGAGATCCGCCTGCCTCTGCCTCCTGAGTGCTGGGATTAAAGGTGTGAACCACTACTGCCCAGCTACTACCATTCAAACATAAGGAAACTGAAACCAGTGAAACCCTAACCGCCTCAGCTTCTTATAGCAGCTGTGGTTAAAGTCCCTGGGCCTCAGGGCACTGTTAGTTGTCCAGTTTGTTTTTTCCTTTCAGTGTTCTAGGTGGAGGGCACTCCAGGTACTAGATATGCTACTGGGAAAGTGCTTCTGTTTCCTAGGTAAATGGGGATAGATAAGCATGAGGTAGAATAGCAAAGAAGCCAGGTGATCCAGAATGTATTCTCTTGTAGACATTTGGAACAATATGCTTACAGTGATCATAAGCAGTTTTAACAATAAAACTGTAATTTGGAAGAGAATTTTCCTATGTGCTGGGTACTGTGGTTAAAATATTTTAGTAGCAGATCTATTTATCATCAGCCTTTCCTGCCTTCATCCATGTGTATTCTTAGACATCACTAATCATAGTGCAGTCTGGAAGAGGAAGAGCAGGTTGACTTTTACTGCAGTTGTTGTGGTGACATAATGTGACCTACATGGGTTCAGTCTCTTTAGCATGGACTCCAGAGGTGTGTGTGCACATTTCCGTGTTTGTGTAGAAGTTTGTCTGCCTGGGTGCTTTCTTCCAAATGTCATTCCATCCCTAAACAGTAAGACTTGAGAAAAGCCTTTAAAAAGGAGGTGGAGCATAGGTCTCCATGAATCATTTTCCAACTCTGGCATCCTGAAAAATCTCACACACAGAGATCATTGACAAAAATGGTGAGCAGAGAACCCATATCTCTGTAGATAACCCATATCCCTATCACTTATGTTAAAAGCAGCTGACATTTCATCATAATAACTTTGTATCTCCTCTTGCTTAGTAACTTTCTAAGCCACGGTCATCATGCTACTTCACCCCTTTGTATTTTTGTTTGTTTGTCTATTAAAAGACAGTCTTAGGAAATCTAACTATGTAGCCAAAGCTGGCCTTGAGTTCCTGATCTTCCTGCCTCCAATTCCCAAGTGTTGGTATTACAGGCTTGTGACACTATACCCACTACTGACTATTAAATTGTATCATGTAATATAAAACACCTTTAAAGAACAAAAGATTGGGTTGGGGGATGGTGCCGTGGTTAAGAGCACTGGCTGCTCTTCCAGAGGACTCAGCATCCACATAGTGGCTCACAAGCACCTGTAACTCCAGTTCCAGGTGATCTCTGCCCTCCTCAGGCACTGCAGGCATGTGGTGCACAGATAAATATTGGAACAAAACAGACAAAAAAGAATAAGCTAGATCTATGTATTAGCATAAAAAGGGCACCACGTCATAAAATAGAAAAAGCAAGTCATTGCACAGGACAGAGAACAACCAACCCTATAACCATACATATGTGAGTAGACAAGTGTGAACAGATATAACTAAATATTAAGTTTTTCCTAGTAACAGCGCTGGGCTTGTGTAAAAATAGGAGCTAAATTAGTTTGCAGTTTTCATCCTATTATTGTCACTCAAAATTATCCTATTTTCCTTCCTGACATATAGAAAATTACAAAAGAAATGGATGGCTTCCTACGAACATTGAGGCAGAAGACCAAAATTGGAGTGGTAGGTGGGTCGGATTTTGAGAAAGTGCAAGAGCAACTGGGAAATGATGGTAAGTGCTAATTACACTGTAGTGCAAGATGAACTTCTCACGAGGATGCGGAGACCTGCCGCCCCGTGTCCCCTGCACTCCCAAGCCACTGTCATTTATGTGGCACACTTTCTGCCCTCTCTGGGGAGACATTGTCTCTGCCCTTGTTTGGCCTCTGCTTCAGTCCTAGAAAAGTGAGTTCTGTGACCTTTGACAGAACCCTTTACTCACGTGTACAGATAGACTCGCCTTGAAGGTCATGCATGTCTGTGTCTTCACTTCTGGAACCTTTTCTCCCTCTAGTGTTCACATGTCCCTCACTGCTCTCTCACTGCAGCCCGGGCCCCACCTCCTGCCTGTGCTGTCCACTCAAATTTGTACATGCCTCTGGTCTCAGTACCTTGTCCCTGTAGCCCTGAAGGCATGTGTTCCAGCGTTCCCTAATCATAGCGTCCCTAGGCTCCCTGCATCACCAGGGTCTCCAGCACAGGACTAGGAAGCTAGAGAGCCTTGGTGATAGGGTCTCACTTTGTAGCCGAGGCTGGACTCCAACTCACCTTGTCCTCCTGAGTGCTGGAGTAACAGACATCAACCACCACACCTAGCTGGAGAGTCTTCTGGCTTCTTTCCTGGAGATGGAACAGCGGGTTTCTAAGACCTGGGCACACATTTTAGCAAGTATCCCACCAAAATTCTAGTGCCCAACCCTGCTGAGGGAGTACACTCTGATGTAAACTCAGGTCTTTGCTGCTGTACAGACTGTGTTATGAACCTGTTTCCTGGGGCTTCTGAGATAGTTGGCCTGTGAGAAAGAGTAAGCAGAGAGGCTGGTGAAGGGCTAGTTCTTCACTATTGGTTGTAGTGTGGAATGCTGTCCTGTGAGCCAGGCACTTGGGAGGCTGAGACAGGGGAGTCAGGAGTTTGAGGTCAGATGGGGCTGGAGAGATGGCTTAGCAGTTAAGAGCACTTGCTACTTTTATGGAGGACTCAGGTTCAGTTCCCAGGACCCACATGGCAGGTCACAGCTGTCTGTAACTCCAGTCCCATGAGGTGTACATATATGCATGCAGGTACTCATACATACCAAATAATTTTTTGTTTGTTTGTTTGTTTATTGAGACATTTTTTTTATGTAGTTCTGGCTGTCCTGGAACTTACTCTGTAGATCAGGCTGGCCTCGAACTCAGAGATTCGCCTGCCTCTGCCTCCTGATTGCTGGGATTACAGGCGAGTGTCACCATCACCCAGCTTTCTTTCTTTTTTTTAAGCCAACATGAGTTTAAAATAGACAAAAACCACACTGTTGTCCCAGAGTCATGTTAGTCCTAAGGACACTTGGGCGGGATAGTTCACTGTAGGATACCTAGTACCATCTCTGGCCACTAGTTGTCAGTAGAGTGCATGCCCACAGGCACCCACACGCAGTTTGACAACCTGAGGTCTCTCCAGACATTGCCCAGTGTGTCATGGGGATCACGGTCCCATGATTGGGGACTCAGCATGTCTTACCTGAAAGCACAAGTCTGTGGGTCAGATCAGATACTGGGAAGAGTCATCTCTGCAGTCTGAGGACATATTCCACTTCATCTTCCTCAGAGCTGCTCTCTTTAGAAATGCTATCAGCATCATAACGAGGCATATTCAGCCCAGAAAATCCTGTCACAGGGTGATCACCATTCCCACTTCTGGAGTGTACTTAACAACGTGCTCTGAGAGGTTTGTATCACTGTGGCAGACCTGGGTGTTTGAGAGAGGATGTATGTACCGAGAGTCAAAACACTCATACGAGAAGGCACCTAAGAGCTCACCTTGCATCAGCATGTGTGGTGGACATACCTGTAATCTGAGCACTCAGGAGACTTGCTGTGAGCTTGAGGTCATGCTGGACTATAGAATGAGTTCAAGGCCAGCCTGGGCTGCGTGAGGTCCTGTCTAAAAAACAAATAAGTGGGCATAATAACACATTCCTTTAGTCCCAGCACTTGGGAAGCAGAGGCAGTCAGAACTTTTGTGGGTTATATGCTATTATATGCTAGTCTTCAAGTCTAAATGAGTATAAGAATCATCTTTTAAAAAGAGCTTTTTTGTTTTGTTTTTTGAGACAAGGTTTCTCTGTGTAGCTTTGCACCTTTCATGGAACTCACTTTGTAGCCCAGGCTGGCCTCGAACTCACAGAGATCTACCTGCTTCTGCCTCCTAAGTGCTGAGATAAAAGGCGTGCACCACTACCGCCCAGCTAAAACAGCTTTTTAAAATTTTTATATTTATAAAAAAATTATTTTGGGGTGGAGATTATTCAGTGGGTGAAGGCACTTGTCAACCCAAGTCCAGTACTGAACACACATAGAAGTGAGAAGCAACCCCACAAATTGTCTTCTGACCTACACACACACACCATAGCATATACATGCCCAAATGCACACGTGCACACAAAATAATAAATGTTTTAAAAAGTTCAGCCTGGCAGACCTGACCTGGCAAGCCTGAGAGCAGAGTGTGGCGGTCCTCTTTGTCCCTTGTTCCCTGCTGGCTCACGACAGGGATGGATGAGCCGGCATCTTACTTTGCACACTGGCAGGCTGGAGGCAGGGTCCATCTGCAGCTCTTTTGTCATCCCTTAGACCTGGAGTCAGAGCTGCTGCCAGAGTCCCCAGCCTCTTGATGAGAGGGGCTGGCACAGCCTGCAGGTGCTCAGCGGCGTCCTTGGGGGTGGGTGTTGAGGAAGACAGAGAAAGGCCAGTTTCTATTCAATGCATCCTCAGTTTTATCTTGTTTTGGTTGTAGTGATTGAGAAGTATGATTATGTGTTTCCAGAGAATGGCTTGGTAGCATACAAAGATGGGAAGCTTTTGTGTAAACAGGTAAGTTCTCAAGTGTACAGCTCATTCTGTATTACTACTAATATGTCATATGTAAGCCAGCATGGCTGGGGCAGGAAGGTCAAAAGTTCAGGGGCTGCTGGGCTAGAAAGTGAGTTCAAGACCAACCTTGGCAACTTAATGAGACACCGTCTCAAAATTTATAAAAACAGTAAAGAAAAGGGGGACATAGAACAACACATTACATGTGATAATGAGTGAATGCCTCCGGGCACATGCTGGGGAGTGCGGGGTGGGAGGGAGCGGATCTTCACACTGTATTCTTTGTTAAGTTTGAATTTTGCCCACGCAGCTGTTGCTTGTTCCAGATAGTGACTGCATCTTTATAATGGCCTTTCAAAGCTGCTTGAGTCCAATGTTTCTATTAGAATAGCCAAAGCTAGAGCAGGTCCTTCACCCAGGGGCCGTGAAGAGAAGCTGTACTTAGCATTAAGAATAATTGCGGTAAGCTCTCTGGCCCTTCCGGGAAGTGTGTGAGAGAGAATGGATTCGTCCCTGAGTAATGAAGCAGAAGATGCTTCTGCAGGTTTGCCGGACGTTTTCCGCCAACAGAAGAGAGGAAGAGGTGAAAGGACAGAAGGATGTGTCACTGTCGCGGCTGGCCAGCCTGTGGCCTCTTCAGTGTCGGAGGATCTGGCTTTGCCATGAAGCCACTTTAAAAGTACTTCCTGTTATATCAACTAACTCATGCTTTGTTTACCTAGAGTATTCAAGGTCATCTGGGCGAGGCAGTGATCCAGGACCTCATCAACTACTGTCTGAGCTACATTGCAAAAATTAAACTCCCTAAGAAAAGGTGAGCTCACTCTGAACAAAGGAGGCTCTTCTGAAATATGGAGTAGTGGGTTCTCCGGGTGAATTCATGATCACAGCCAGAAGCCAGCACTCAATCCAGCTACTTGGAAATCACAGTCTGTATAGCCAGCCACATGAAGAGTTGTAAAAAAAGATGGCTGCCCGTGTGATGAGTGCTGGACACTGAAACCTGTGGCTCAGGGCTGTCAGGGGAGAATCCTGTGAAGTAGCACGCAAAGAGACAGAGCCTGATGTGGTGGCATCTGCCTGTGATCCCAGTGCTAGAGAGGCTGAGGCAGGAAGATCACAAGTTCAGGGCCATCTTGGGAGTTATAGCTAGACTTCTATTTCAGGAAAAAAACAAAACATAAAAATAAAAAGGGAAGAGGCCAGGTGTGGTGGTGCACGCCTTTAGTCCCAGCACTCGGAGGGCAAAGGCAAGCAGATCTCTGTGAGTTGGAGGCCAGAATGGTCTACATAGTGAGTTCCAGGACATCCAGAACTATACAGTGAGACTCTGTTTTGAACAAAACGGGGTAGGGGCAGGTGTGAACGTCAATGATGTAGGAAGCTGAGGCGGGAGAATTGCTGTGCATTTTAGGCTTCATAGTGAGTTCCTGGTCCACCTGGGCTACAGAGTGAGATCTTATCTCAAAAAAAGGGTCTCAGGAGACTGCTGTAACTAAAGTACCTGCCACACCAGCATGAGGCCAAAGTTCAGATCCCTAGTACCCACATCAACTGAGTATGGTCATGTCATCTGAAACTCTAGCCATGAGGGAGTGGAGACAAAGAGTCGCTGAGGTCAGGCATTGAAGTCTGGTTTCAAGGAAAGACTGTTTCAGAAGATAAGCTGGAGAACAGTGGTGAAAACAGTGTCAAACACTAGCTGTGCATTACGTGTACACATACATTACATACACATACATACAACACACACAGATACACACACATACATGAGCACACATAATTTTAAAAAGTATCAGAAGCCCACAGTCTGAAAGTCTTAAGGAGGCCTTCAGGCTAGATGTCATATAAATCCAAATGTGTTTGGCCTGCACTGCTTAAAAATCACATTGTAGGGATGAGAGGGTTCTAGGCTCAGTGAGGAAGAAGGCTTGCTCTGCAGAATGGAGAGCCGGGTTCACATCCCCAGACCTCACGGAAGAGGTTAGCTGTGGTCCCATGGACGCCTATCTGAGCACTGTGGAGGACAGAGACAGGACCATTGGACTTGCTGACCCACCATCTAGCCAGGCTCATGGAGAGACTGTCTCAAGGAACCAAAGTGATGGAGCAGGTACCCCATTCCCTGGACCCATGTGGTAGAGAGAGAGAGAGAGAGAGAGAGAGAGAGAGAGAGAGAGAGAGAGAGAAAGAAAGAATAGACTCGACTCCTACAAGTTGTCCACCTATCCGACCTGCCTCTCACAAAATAAATTTAAAAAAAAATTTTGAGCCGGGCGGTGGTGGCTCACGCCTTTAATCCCAGTACTTGGGAGGCAGAGCCAGGCGGATCTCTGTGAGTTCGAGGCCAGCCTGGGCTACCAAGTGAGTTCTAGGAAAGACGCAAAGCTACACAGAGAAACCCTGTCTCGAAAAACCAAAACAAAAAAAATTTTTTTAGGCCAAGCATGGTGGCACTGGCCTTTAATCCCAGCACCTGGAAGGCAGAGGCAGGCATCTCTGTTAGTTCAAGGCCAGCCTGGTCTACAGAGTGAGTTCCGAAACAGCCAGGACTTTTACACAGATAAACCCTGTCTCGAAAAACAAAACAAAAATCTAAATGTGTATTCTGAGTCTAAAACTAAAAACATGATTTAAATAAGTTTCTAGCCATCTTCCCTGGTCTGCTTCCTTTTCTGTGATCACATCAAGCCAGAATGAGCAGTCTGCCTCTGAATAAGATTTCCTGAGTCATTAGCGCGGCTCCATAGTCTAAGAACCTGTCTGTATCCTCTGTTAATGACATCAGTCTATTCAGGGGCTCACTAGCAAAGCAGATGCCTCAGAAACAGATGTGAGACTCCTGAAGGAGCGAGTGTTCTTATGCTGGGATCCTTTCCCAGCCCTTTATTACTGTGAGATGCTGTAATCAGTTACAGTGGGAACAATGAACCACAGAGTAGCTGTAGTAACACGCTCTGTTTAACCCAGAATATCCAAAACATCATTTTACCAAATAGTCGATGTAAAATAGGACTAGGGAGACAGGGTGCCTTAAGTCTGTAATCCCAAAACTGGGGAGGTGGAAGTAGGAGAATCAGAAGCTCCAGGTCATATATCATCAGCTACATGATGAGTTCAAGGACAGCCTGGGCTACATAAGACCCTGTCTCAAAAAGTGGGGTGTGGGGTATTCCTCCCTTGGGGTCCTTCCTCCTCTTAGGAGTTCATAGTTTTGTTTCCTTTACTACATCTCCTTTTACTTTGGCTGGGAAGGTAGGTCAGCCAGTAAAATGCTTTCTGCTTAAGCCAGGGTACCTGAGCTTGCTCCCTCACACCCTCAAAAAAGCTGGGTCTGGTATGCATGCTTACAAGCCCATTGCTGAGGAGGCAGAAACAGGTGGATCTCTGGGGTTTGCTGATCAGGCATTGTTGGTGAATTGGGGAGCTCCAGACTCAGTGAGAGACCCTGTCTCAAAAAATAAGGTGGAGAGTAATCAGTGAAGACACCCGCTATGGACCTCTGGCTTCCACTTGTACATTCACATTTACATGCACACATACATACACACATGAAAAAAATCTGTGAATGATTCCATTGCTTTTCCATGCTAAATCTCTATCCAGCTCAATCTGGATTAGCTACATTTTGAGTCTATCATACTATGTGGCTCAAAGCTTCCATGGAGCCGGGCGGTGGTGGCGCACGCCTTTAATCCCAGCACTCGGGAGGCAGAGGCAGGCGGATCTCTGTGAGTTCGAGGCCAGCCTGGTCTACCAAGTGAGTTCCAGGAAAGGCGCAAAGCTACACAAAGAAACCCTGTCTCGAAAAACCAAAAAAAAAAAAAAAAGCTTCCATGGAACACACACAGCCCATAAGAAACCTGGGTCACATGCTTCCGCTGTGTAGAATGTAATGTTGCCTAAGTAAATAAGGTATTTTGTATTTGGGGGCTTTTCCTCCCCAGGGGAACTTTCATCGAATTCCGAAATGGCATGTTGAATGTGTCCCCTATTGGAAGAAGCTGCAGCCAAGAGGAACGAATTGAATTCTACGAACTTGATAAAGTGAGTTCTCAGACATACTTGGGCAACGGCCAGGTTTGAGAAAAGAAGCCAAACCATGTAGCCTATGGCCAGTGTTTAAAGTGCTTCTACACTGCGATGCAGTGGATAATTGGTATCTTTTTGTTTCTCTCAGAAAGAAAATATACGACAAAAATTTGTAGCAGACCTGAGGAAGGAGTTCGCAGGGAAAGGTCTCACTTTCTCTATAGGTATGGTGCATACCCAGGCTTGGTCCCTATGGCCTAGAGCATGTGGTGGGCTGCTGAAATGCTTAGTGCTGTGGTGGGTAGGATGGTTGTTAGTGGGGAAACTGAGGTTCCCTCATAGGGTTCTTAGTCTCAACAATAAAAGAACTTAGAAACAGACTCAGAAGGAATCATGAGGATAACGTTATTAGTTTCAGAGAAAAATAGTATCTGTAAGATGAAAATCCCAGCAGCCACCGGGAAAGGAGATGGAGGAGAGCTGTGCTCTCAAAGTTAGATGTGATCGAAATAGGTTACTAAGAAAGGGCGAAGCACCCCCCAAGAATGGAAGGGGATGGTGAGCTGAGGAGCCCCAAAAGCATCTAGCCAGGCAGTGTGTGGTTTTTTTGTATTAGGTTTGTACTTGATTGAGCTCTGTTCACACAGTGATTCAGGGTTAGAAAGAGCTTCCAATTTTCCTCTGAAAACTGGCTTCTTTTACTTGTTAATCTGTCTCTCTCTTTTAAGATGTATTATTATTTATATGTTTGAGTGTTTTGCCTGCATGAATGTGTGAGCACCATGTGCATGTTGGATGTCCAAGGAGGCCAGAAGAGGATGTGGGCTGCCCTGGAACTGGAGCTCCAGACAGTGTGAACCACCATGTAGGTGATGGGACCGAAACCTCTACAAGAGTAGCCAATGCTTTTAACTCCCTAGCCCCAACATGTTCTGTTGTTGTTTTTCCAGACAGAGTTTCTCTGTGTAACCCTGGCTGTCCTGAACTCGCTCTGTACACCAGGCTGGCCTCGAACTCACAGAGATCCACTTGCCTCTGCCTCCTGAGTGCTGGAATTAAGGCATGAGCCACCAACACCTAGCAAGCAACATGTTAATCCTGATGTAGATTTTTTTTACTTTCTACTCCTCTACCATAGTTACACCCAAAGCCTGTAGACTGTAGACCAGCAGCCACAGCAGGATACCCCCAAGCCAGGAAGTGGTTCCCATGCCGTTGGCTCTGGTTCTACCTCTGTACCCAGCAGTACTTTTCCTGCCTGCTCCTCTCCCACACAGAAGAGCTGTGTCCTTCTGTGTGGACAGTAAAAGCTTCACACCTTGGTATGGAAGAGAAGCCTTGCTGAACTCCAGGAGAGGTACTATGAGCCTCTCAGATGAAAGAGACTAAGAGGTCTTGAAATCTTGCTGTGTGTCACCATTACGGAGCCACAGGGATGAGTGGATGGCTTTTACAGAGTACGAGTCAGCTCAGAAACCAGAGAGTTGTTGAGGCTCAGAGGCCTGTGCTGACTGCCGCTGAGCCAGTGGTGGCTCTGGTACAGAGTTCTGCCTCAAGCCTGATCTCGGCCTCATCCCTGGGTAGCACAGACCTATTAAGTTTTGTTAGTATATTTTCAGTTCGTTGGGGTGGGGCACACAGGCCACAACACGTGTGCAGCCCAGAGGACAGCTGTGTGGAGTCGATTCTCTCCTCCTGCCTCATGGGTCATCAGACTTGACAGCAGTCACCTTCACCCGCTGAGCTGTCTCACACATCCTTACCGTTAAATGCGTCAGACGTGTTCATTTCTCCTGGCAGCATGGTCAGCCTTGACTTACAGCCTTTAGCATGTGAGCAGGCTGTAGGAGAAGTGGCCCAATCAGGAAGATTTTTAATAATTCCTGAATTGTTAAGTGAATGCCTTTCTAATAGCTTTGGAAATGTTTTGGAGTTTTTGTTTGTTTGGTTGGTTTTTTGCTGCTATTAAAAGTACCCCCATATTGGCTGGAGATCTAGTTCAGCAGTTAAGAGCAGTGGCTGCTCTTCCAGAAGGTGTGTTCAATTCTCAGCATCAGTGACAGCTCACAATCATTTGTAACTCCAGTTCCAGGGTTTCTGACAAAGCTTCCTCGGGCACCAGGCATGCATGTGGTACCCAGACATACATGCAGGCAAAACACACATACACATGAATGAATGAATGAATGGTTTTAGGGGGTACCTACCTGTAAGTTATCTTTCATGTAATAAACCTATTGCTTGCAGGATGAGCTCATATAGCCTGCTTTTGGCATTTTCCTAGGTGGTTTGGCTTAGCTAGGGTTGTTTTTTTTTTTTTTTTTTTTGAAAAGTTTTCACTCTGTAGTCCAGACTTGCCCGGAATTCACATGAAGCTCAGACTGACCTTGAGCAGTTCCACAGGGATAGGGAAGCCCCTACTAGGCTTTTACCTAAGCCTGCTTCATTTATATTTGTCTCTTCCTTGAAGAAGCACTAAGAGAGATGATCGCTTAGACCCAGGTTTGATAATTCTGGGAAAGGGGCTGGAGAGATGGCTCAGTGGTTAAGAGTACTGGCTGCTCTTCCAACGGTCTTAGGTTCAATTCTCAGTACCCACATGGCAGTTCACAACTGTCTGTAACTCCAGTTCCAGGGGCTCTGACACCCTCATGCAGACATACATGCAGGCAAAACTCCAAGGTACATTAAATAAATAAATCTTAGACTAATAGTAATAATAATAATTCTGGGAAAAACAGCAGTGAACCTGTCCATAGGCATTAAGTGGTGTACAGGGATATTAAAAAAATAAAAATAAAAATAAGCTGCATTATTTTCCAAAAGTTGTTACCTCCCTCCTCTCACCTGAGGCTGTGCTGAGGATGGAACTCAGCCCCAGGCCTGCTAGGCAAGCCCTGTAACCACTGAGCCACCCCCCCAACCTTCCTTAGCCTCGTTTTAACCCATTCACCTTCTTGGTGTGTCCCCTCCCCATCCTGCAGGTGGCCAAATCAGCTTTGACGTCTTCCCTGATGGATGGGACAAGCGGTATTGCCTGAGACACCTAGAACATGATGGTTACAAGACCATCTATTTCTTTGGAGACAAGACTATGCCGGTAAGTAGGGAAGTCTCCTGTGCCGTTTGGGCTTGGCGGGGGAAGCTAGAGCAGGCTGTTTTGCCGTCTTCCTCTGCCTGCTGGCCCTGCTAGCCTCCCTCCCCTTAAGAGCTTTGAGGCCCTGCCCCAGTGGAAGCAAAGACTGTAGATCACTTCCAATCGGCCTCTTGAACTAAGTACTTCCCACGTGGAGTGCCTGTCAGATCACCTGTTGTCACACCCTCTGCATTTCAGCGCTAGCACTCCAGCGGCAGAGGCAGGCAGGTCTCTGTGAGACCAAGACCAGTGCGGTCCACAGTGAGTTCCAGGCCCGCCACAGTGAGACCCTGCGTAGAACAAACAGAAAGGCAGACAGAGCCTTCACCACTGTCGCTTATTCTCCTGCTCTACGTCCACTACCACGTTCACTGTACAGTGCACACTAGGTCACAAACATGAGGAGATGGGGGGTACCTGAGTCTGATGCTCAGAGACGCTCAGAGAAAACTGGAGTGAGGATCTGCACACACTGTGCCAGAGAGGGGCACAATGAAGCCATTTCCTCAGAGACACTTTGGCAGCATTGTGAGGCTCTCCCTGGACGGCTGCCTAGTGCCACCATCCGAGGCCTAAGAGGAGCCTCCATACCAGCTGCTCACTGCCTGGGCTGGGGTCTTATTGTGCCTGTCTGCTTCCCACCCTGCACTGCCCACATCACCTGTTGTAGGGATCCGGGTTCAGGCATGGTGGCCACTCCAAACCCAGTAGGGTATCACAAATGCTACAGCTGTGGAGCTCTGGTCCCTTTGATGGCTGCTCTGTCAAGACCTGTATCGGGGACTATGGGGGTCCAGCCCCTCAATAGCCCCCTCCCAGGGTCCGGGAAGAATCTACAACCAGCTGATAATTAATCTTTGATGAGAAGAAATGAATCTATGTACACAAAACTCCTTAGTCCATATACATTATTATTCTATGACAGTTATAAGCTTATATTCTGCTCTCATATTTAGGTCATCTTTAGCCTGATTTCTCTCTGCACTTGTCTGCGATCCCCTCTACATTCTATCTTAATTCCTTCATCTAGTTCTGCCCTTTCTAGGTTCTCATCATCTTGTTCCTTCCCATATCATCTCCTCTCCCGTCTCCTTCTCTCTCATCTGGCTCTTCCTCATCTTGTTCTTCCCCATCTGGCTCTTTCTCATCTTCCATCTCGTTCCTCTAGTACTCTCTTGTAGTCTTTCAATCTACTTCTTCCCCATCTCAGTTCGTTCCTCTCAAGTTCTTACCCATCTAGTTCTTCCATTCTCTTTTCTCTTCTCTGTCCTCTCGTGCCCTGGGAGTCCTGGTATATATACACTTACAAGCAGTATTCCCTTAGCAGTGCAAAACCAGGCTTCCAGGGTCAAATGGAGGGGTGATAAGAATCACATAGGGAGGCAATAACTGTTAATTATCACTTGCAACCCCAAAGGGAAGTGACCAATGGGGAAATGAATTAACCAAAGGCTAAATTCAGGTAATATCTAAGAGGAGGGCTCTTATGTGCTCAACTATAATCTTAAAAGTGGTTGGTAGAAAGTGTTAAGAATCTATAAGTTGCTAGGTCAATGGGAGAAAATAAAACTGTCTTCTTTTTTCCTGTGGCTCTTATCTGTCCAAGCTATCTGCCGTTTTTCTGCAGGGTTGGGGAAAGTGTGCTCAGTTGCTAGGCAACCTGTGTACAGCTAAATGCCTCTGGTGATAGTTAAAGGGAGGTCTGGAACTGGAGGTAAGGTTTGGGAAAGGAGGAAGTAAGGCTTAATTGGCACATCTGCCAGGCCTTCTCAAACAGGTAGCCTGGATGCTTAAGTCTGTTCTTAGAGAGTACAGAGGTATCTCTGATAAAGTACTTTCCTCCATCTGGGGATGGACCTGGCCGGATGCTGCTAATGATAATTACAGGGAGGCTTGAACTGGAGTTCTGGCTGAGCATAGCTGTCAGCTCAGAAGGTTATCTAAATATTCCTAGAAGTGGTTAGATAAGGAGTTAGTGGTCTATAAAGTTGGTAAGGATGTAAGAAAGGAGGGTCCGAGCTGAATTGTGTAAAGCTATTACTTAAGGTCCACCTGACCTAGGCAGTGTCTCCGTGTGGAATTTATCTTAAATCAGGAGACTTGCATGTGGACTGTTATTACTGCTAGTCCTTGAAAGTAGCCAAGGGAGATATCTGATTCCAGAGAAAGCTTTCCCGAGGCTGTTCTCCAAATACCTGGAATGTGTATGTCCAGAGAGTGATCAGTCCACACTGTTAGCCCTTCTTAGGGAAAAGTCAATTGGGAAAAGTATGAAGGCACACATGATTTTCATAACAGAAGACAGCTGATCTATAACAAGCCAAGTAACACCAAAAGCTCCTTGGGATTTGGCTTCCTCTGGAGGAATTCCCTGATTCCTCCAGGTAGTGACTTTGCCATAACCAGCTGAGTTCTTATGATATTCCTGCGGCCCGCAGCAGACCTGCCCTGTCAGAGGTCTACCTCCCTGAGGACAGTGGATTATTTCACTTAGTGTGACAGCCTCCAGGTTCATCCTTACAAACAGCAGTAAGAATTAATTCCCTGTGTTGCCAGGCAGTGGTGGCACATACCTCTAGTCCGGCTCTCAGGAGGCAGAGGCAGGTGGATCTCTGTGAGTTCCAGGACAGCCAGCCAAGGCTATTACACAGGAAACCCTGTCTTTAAAAAAAAAAAAAGCAGCAGCATTTCCTTTGTTATGGTCGGGTAACTGTGCACAGTGTGGGTATGCTGTCCACCTTACCCGTCCGTGGGCAGACTGAGTTCTCTCAGCCACCTCGAGTATCACCTCTGATCACAGGACCATGGTTCACCGTGCGGATGTTTATCTGTGAGCCTGACATTGCAGACCTAGAGACAGGAAGCAGCCTCTGGACACTGTCTTGGGCTGACCTGAAAGCTCGGGCCCAGGAAGCCAAGTCAGTAGTCAGTCCTGGACCAGACAAACACTGCCACTGCACAGCAAGGACATCACGACAGGAAAGGGCAGCCTGTGCATGAGTGGTGACGTACACTTTCAGTCCCTGCACTTGGGAGGCAGAGGCAGGTGGATCTGTTGCTCCAGGCAAACCTGCTCTACACAGTGCGTTCCGGGACAGCCCTGTCTCAGAAACAGAACAAAACACAACCCAAAAAAGGCAGCCTCTCAAACCATATGTCTGTCTATTCAAAATCAAAATGTATCAGAGACTCCTGCAGCTCAGCAGCAAAGTAAGAACCTGATTTAAGGGACTGGAGAGACATGGCTCAGTGGTTAAGAACACTGACTGCTCTTCCAGAGGACCCAGGTTCAATTCTCAGCACCCTCATGGTGGCTCAAAACAATAGATAACTCTAGTTCCATGGGAATCTGATGCTGTGTTCTGTCTGGCCTCTGGATACCAAGCACACACTGGTGCATAGACACACATGCAGGCAAAACACCAATACATAGAAAACAATTTTTTTAAAAACTGATTTAACATGTTTGAAGGCATATTGCACCAAGGAAAACACACAGTGGACTCCTGGGCCTGTGGGGGTCCACATCTGTAATCTTAGAACACAAGATAACAAGTGAGAGCCACCTTCCTCCAACTAGACTGGCCATTATTAATAGACACACAGGAAAGGAGGTAGCAGTCAATGGCCCTTTACAGGGGAATGGGGAGCTGCCTCCAAGATGTGATCCTTTAAAATTTTCTCCTCCAAGTCTCCCAGGTCACAGTCCTTTGCCTCCAAAGAGAGCCCAGCCACCTGCTGGTACACTTTTGAACTGGTTCACTTAATAGTCTGTTGATAACTAAATGCTGTTAATGGAGAAAGCAGAGGATCTAGTTTTCAGGTACCTGCGGGATGCAGCCTGAGCTGGACATTCAGTGAACTTGCTCTCTGTACTTCCAGCCCCCCCCCCCACATTCCTCCCTCCTGTAGTCTGCAGAGGCCCCTCCCATTCAGTGGTGCATCGTTTCATCCTCCTGAAATCTGAGGGGGACCATCTGCCTTGAAAGTCAGCTCAGGGTGGTCAAGGGTGAAGGTGGTAAACCACCCAGACCGGAAATGGCCCCACCGCTCGCCACAGTAGTGAGACTCACAAGCGTGTCTCTGAGAACCTCTATGGGGATGCAGTTCCCCTTCTAAAGGAGCCCTGTGAGGATGAAACAGTCCTGGGAGGTCTCAGGGCCTGGCTAACCCAAGGAGCCTGGGCTTACTTTTTTTTATATGTATTGGTGTTTTGCCTGTTGCCTGTGGAGTTCAGAAGAGGGTGTTGGGTCCCCTGGAACTGGTTTCACAGGTGGCTGTGAGCTAGTCAAGCCTGGGTCCCTGGGAGAAGAGCCAGGGTTCTAACCCTAAGCGCCTCTAGCCCCAGAGGTGCGTCTTTTCCTGCACAGCCTCCTCACAGCCCAGCTCAGCCTCTAGCTCTGTAAGAATGTTGCTGAGATGTTTAGCTCTGACTGAGACTGAGAGGTCAGGGCCTGTAGAAAACCCCAGAGAGGGCTTACCTAGCCACTGGTACCTTCCTAAACAATCAAGGTGTTCGTTCAGAAATCACATCCTGCTGTCTTCAGCCATGTTTGGGGTGAGAACTTGGATTTTGCCATCCTGGACCGGTGACAGCATACAATGTGTTCTCTCCACCCAGTTCTTTACCGAGGGGATCCCTGGATGATGCCATGCTCTCCATAGTCTGCTTCCTGAACTGACGGATTTTTAACCAGGTTACAGGTTCTTAGACTAGCTTCAGGGGTTCCCTGGGTTCCTGCCTGCCTTCCTGCCTGCCTGAACACCAGAGTGCATGGTCTACTGGTCTTGAGTCTGGTTCTTCAGTGCATAAACATCCCTCACCACTGTCTGGGCTTTAGTTCAGGGAAGCACAGGCTTTGACCTCTGGTATGCAGTTGACTTCGTGGGGTCACAGAATCTGTGTCTCCTAGATACATAGTCATGCCAAGGCTGGCCCACAGTTGTCTCCTGCTCCACCGCCAAGAGGAGTAGAACAGTGGTCAAGTTCCAAGCCACCCGCAGACCTGACCTCCACTCCAGGGCCTACAGCCCAGCCCACGTTGCACTCCATGTTCTAGTTCTAGACTGGGAGAACTGGACTCACCTTCGGTGCACATTCAGAACCTCAGGATTCTAGCCTGGCCCTGCCTGCAGACGGCCTTTTGTTTGTTTGATTGGTTGGTTGGTTGATTTTTTTTTGAGACAGGGTTTCTCTGTGTAGCCCTGGCTATCCTGGAACTGGCTTTGGCTTTGTAGACCAGGCTGGCCTCGAACTCACCGAGATCCACCTCCCTCTGCCTCCTGAATGCTGGTATTAAAGGCGCGTGACACCGCTGCCCCCCCCCCCCCACGCACACGTGGCGGGCAGGCGTGGTTTGTTGTTTTATTGTCAGATACACACACACACACACACACACACACACACACACACACACACACACACGCACGCACACACGGCGGGCAGGCGTGGTTTGTTGTTTTATTGTCAGATTCCCTGACCTCCAGGCAGTGCTGCTCCCTTGAGAGCAGTCCCTTCCACTTCTGTGCCTGCCTCACCCAAAAGCAGGTTATCAAGTTTTAGCATGGAGTCAGTACAATGAGAGTGTGGGCTAAAGTGTGCAGATAATCAGTCTGTGCTGTGGGTGGCTGTCCACGCAGCAAGTGCACGCCGGCCATGCAGCAGCTCTGGATCCTTCTTGTGAAAAGGGGCTCACAGACTGTGGGGTAACCAGTGCTCATCAATGCCAGCTTCCCTTTCCATTCTCAGACCTTGGGCATTGTAAGGATTTAAATATTAACAGGCTGACTTCCAGATGCCTTGGGGATAGGATGGCCCATTCCCAGGCACAGCCTTCCTTCTCTTCTTTAGGAATAGTTTTTGTTCTGGGAGCTTGGGGTACTGAGCTTGTCCTAGCAGAATCAGGACGTATGCATATCCAGCCTGTGCACTCTCTAGTTCCCAGACCCACTAGCTCAGGCCTGCTTCTGTTTCAGATGACCTCAGACCCACTGTTCCATGCTCTGTGCAGCCTGGCTTTGTTTTTTGAGACAGGGTCTCACTCTGTAGACCAGGCTGGCCTCAAATTCATGAAGATCTGCCTGTCTCTGCCTCCCGGAGCGCTGGGATCAGAGGCGGCCCAGTTTTGATTTTTCACACCTGACATAAAGTGTAGACTGCCTCAAACAGCTCACGGGTGCGGCTCGCTGACCCAACAAAGCAGAAGCATGGAGCCCGCTGTGTGGGTCAGTGGCGGATGTAGTAGCTGGCACAGGACCAGTCTAAGCCTTGTGCTTCTGGAGTTTCTCTTCTAAGGTAGTAGCTTCTGTCAGGAGCCCCCACTGCACCCCAGCCATTTGTAGCCAGTTTTATGGCAAAAGCCCAGGCTCTGTGACCACAGGTCCACCTCTAGGAAGCTGACATGAGCTCAGGCTTAAAGGGCAGATGGGGGAGAGGAGGAGGTCTGCAAAAGGATCCAGCCTGCTTTAACTGCCAGGTGGGAACAAACTGGCCTTCAGGAGGAGTGCTCCAGGCATAGCCTCACCTCGGGTTATTCCCCCCTCTGGCGTGGTTCTACCAGGAGAGTTTGCTGTTCCAAGGTGACTGTGGGTTTAGGACAGTGACTCTTCCTTGGTGCCTCCAGTTTAGAAAGGTGTGAGATGGGTTTGGTGACTGGCACTCAGATTCAGTTAGGACTGAGGCAGGATGTGACGACTTCATCCTGCTTTTAGTCCCCTTGCGGTTTGAAGTAGATGCTTTACAGCAAAAGCAGCTTCCAAGTGCCTGTGGTCCATTCTCCGGAGAGAGCCTAGTCCCATGGTTTGTGACTTCTGGGATCCCTGTGCCAGCCCCTCCATCTCTGCCTCATTAAAATCAGTGATGGTGGCCTGTGCCTGTAATCCCAGGCAAAGGAGGCCAAAGCAGGGATGTTAAATTTGAGGCCAGCCTGGGCTGTGCAGCCTAACTTCCTCAAAATGGGTAGTGGTGATGATGATGATGATGTAGCCATGCAGCCTAGCTTCCTCAAAATGGTGGTAATTAACTGAAAGCTGGGGAGATGGTTCATGGTCACACATCTGCCACCCAAGTGAGAGACCTTTTCAGATCCCCAGCCCCTGTGTAAGCAGCCAGGCACAGTGGTGCGTGCTTATCATCCCTGCACTGGGGCGGCAGGACAGGTAGATCCGAGGACCCCCTGGCCAACTGGGCTAGCCAAATCAGTGGGGCCAGGTTCAGTGAAAGACCCTGTCTCAGTGAGATGGAGAGTTAAGTGAGAAAGACCCAGCCAACCTCTGCCCTGCAGATGTGTGCGCACACATAGGAACATGCATGCATACGTACACCACACAGTCAAACCAACTCAACTCAGTTCCCCTCTTACTGGCCACACTTCAAGTGCCCAGTCACCCATGTGACCAGTGGCTGTGGGCAGACTGACCAGCCATGTTCATTTCACAGGGTGTGAGCAACCCCACCCCAGGCTGCCCGCCCCTCCAGCACTCCTTGTGACTTTCCAGAGAAATTTGGGCACAAAGACAAATTAATGGCGGTGAGATTGTCATTTACTGTGCTTTTTCCCTAGAATAATAAGCCGTAGCCAGATCCTCACAAAGGCATTCTGATGCCTTTCATGAGCATAATTACCTTTTGAGCTCGATTTTGGTTCATGAGAAGGTTAAACTCCTTGCTCAGCGTGACTAAAATGTCATTCCTTTCTTGGAAACTAAGGGAAATGAACTGAAGAAGCCTCCCTAACCCAGGAACATCAGGGTGGCAGCAGCCAGGGACCAGGACAAACCATAGCCTACTGCTTCTGTTGTGTCTCTGCAGGGTGGCAATGACCATGAGATCTTCACAGACCCCAGAACTGTGGGCTACACAGTGACAGCACCTGAAGACACACGCAGGATCTGTGAGGAGCTCTTCCCTTAACACCAGAGGAATGGGGTCCTGGCCAACAAAGCTGAAAGGTCACTCAGGGTCAGGGGTCACTTAGTGCCAGAGCTGGAGTCCCTCCTCATGTGCATCTGCCCCTAGCCTCCAGCCAGGCTGTTCTCATGGGTCCAGTCACACAGGGACTAGAGGTCATCTTACTGGGCATGTCAGTAGGCCATGCCACCACCTCTGTCCAGCATCACCAGCAGCCCCAAGGGAAAGGAAAGAACTTAGTCAGAAATGGCTGTGGCTCGGTGTGATGGCTCATGCCTGGACTCTGTACTCAGGAAGCAGTACTGAGGCAGGAGCATTGCCACAAGTTGGAGGCCAGCCTGGGGGTACAGAATGAGACCCTATCTCAAACAGAATAGTGGCTCTGGAGTTGGGGGCATAGCCCAAAGAACACTTGCCTGGCATGAATGAGGCCCTCTCTTGGATCCCAACCAAGATTTAGGTACCTTAAAACAGAAGTATTTCACCATTCCCTTCTCCCAGCCCATGGTCTGAGAGCTAGCTGATGGGATACATGGCTGGTCTTTGAAATTTCCCCATGATGATACAGGAAAACACAAGAATGTGCCTGGGCCCCTTACCCTTTGTGGAACTTGAGATGGGGTTTGGAGAGGGCTGTTTTGAGACATGGTCTCCCTATGTAGCCCTGGCTGCCCCAGAACCCGCTCTGTAGACCAGTTTGAGCTGAGCTCAAGGGCTTTTTGCCTCTGCCTTACAAATGCAGATTACATGCACCAACACAGCAGCAGGGCTTCATGAAAACCTGACAGTTGTCAGTGTTCAGACCCATGTTACCACCAAAAAGGGAGCCCTGATGATGAGAAAAGAACAAGACATCCACAGCTACCCACCTGGACAGAACTGTCTGCAGTCTGTGGTGGAGACTGGGTCATGAACTAAGGCCAGTGTCCTGCCGGAGGACTGTTGTTTCTGTTTTCAAGCCGGCTTCCTGTGTGTGAACTGCAGACCACAGCTTGGCCTGCCTGCCTGACAGCTGGCCAAGTGACAAGTGATCCCAGTTGCTACCTCCACTGGCCTGGCTGGACTTGTCTGCTACATTTTACAGCAGGAGGGCGGACCGAGGAGCCAGCAAAGCCAAGCCCCGTCTGCAGTCCTTGCCGCCAGGCTGCTGACCGAGGTAACAGACCCAGTTCCTGAGGGTGGCATCAGCAACAGCACGATGACCACGGCAGCAAGGGCTGCCACTCCTTCCACCTCTTCCTGGAGAACCTCAGGGAGAGCCTTCCAAGAATTTTTCCCAGGCCGCTTTCCAGTGATGAGTAAACGGTTCTGCAGCCCGGCTCCTGGTTGGGAGCCCCTGCCGCCCTTTCCTGCCTCCAGCCACTGTGAGTTCCCACTGCCCTGCCCTTGACTGCCCACAATGGCACCTGCTGCTGACCCCTTCACCTCTGCCCACCTCCACAGAGTGCCAGGACCTCCACCCTGTGACATCTGCCCTTGAATTTTATGGCAGTGCTCTGAATACTTACCCAGGGAAACACATTAAAGGGACTACATCGTTCCTCACTTCTTGTTCTGGTCACTTTAAGCCCGATATCAAATGGGTTCTTCTCTAGTTCTTCAGAGAACTCCACCTTGGGTCCTGAGAGCTTTTCTGCTCTTCTCCAGTGACGCTGGAGCCCCTAGCTGGCCCAGAGGCTGTGTTCTGCCTGCAGGTCCCATGTTGCCCATAGGTGGGGACCCAAAGGTGCCAGGTGGGCTCCAGGCTTTGCCAGTCCCTACGGTGGCTGTCACAGACCCCCACTGTCTTCATTCAACCATCCCACCTAACCAAGGGCCTCTGCTCCCCAGGCATTGCATGACAGTAAAATGATAGTGTCTAAGTCACACAGATAGTGCAGTGTGGTGAGTGGCTACCCAGGTCCAAGAACTGTTTCTGCTAGACAGCTGTATCTTAAGACAAGCCCTGACCTCAGTTTCTTAACTGTCAAGAGTTCAGTCCTCCCAAGTAGGGATTGCAGAGGACTTGAGGAAAGCATCCTGGGCTGCTCAGAAAGTGTCGCCTCTGCATGAGCTGCCTGTCCAGGACTCACAGTCACCAACTTTTAGGAAGCCTCAGGAAAGCCTGAGCTAACAGAAGTTTACCAAAATGCTTGGTTCCCATATAGGGGCACTGCATGGCCATAGGTGTCCCCAACCATGTCTGGGTGGGAAGACAGGCACTGAGGAGCAAATTCAGGTATGCTCGCTCCTAAGCACGTGAAACACTGAATCACTTCCTCTTCCTTACCCCAGGCTAAGTACACCTACCACAGCACACCAGACAACTTGGAGAAACCCAGGCTCATTCACTGTGGTCACCTCATCTTGTCCGGCCTCTCCCTAAACAGGCTTGATAGGCTGGTTACTTCCCCAGCCACTGGGAGTCACTGATTCAGCAACATCCCATCCCTGGCAGAACCACGCCACCCTGGGCTGTCACCCTGGGTTGTCAGCAACCTGCTACTCCTCCCCCACAAAGGCTGGTGGCCTCATTGGTGCCCTTCTGACCCACTGGACCTATATGAGCGGCAGCCCCATCTCTGGTTCTCTACATAGTCCCTGGGGAGCCTCAGGAACCCCAAGACCCTTCCTTCTCTGACATATTTATGTGACATCCTAAGTGCCGCCACAGAGCATTTACTTACAACCCACCATATGAACAAGCCCCATCCATTCCTGAGCTCAGCTTTCCTATGTTGGATAATGAAGGGACTTCTCCATCAGTTAAACATGCTGCAGAGGGTGTCAGCCATTTGCTTGGGGGGGGGCACCCTGTCCTCCAGTAGAACCTTTCCAGGTTCACACTGGCACAAGTGTGCACACAGCCTTTATAGTCAGCTCAGCTTGTTGCACAAAGCAAACTTTATTGAGGAAGAGTTAGCTGATGGGGTCACAGGTCTAGATCTGGGCATCTGTTCTTTCCTGCCCCATCACCAGCACTGGGTCCTTTCTGATCTAGAAATTGACACTCCTGTCTGAAGAGAGGGGGTCTCTTCTAACACCAATAACCCTGCAGTTCCAGAACAGTCTAGAGGCCGAAGTGATGTGACCATACAGGAAAAGCCCTTTACAAAGGACTGAGAGACAAAAGAATCCGGAGGCCATCCTGCCAGCAGAACTGGGCGCCAGCTCAGTGGGGGCAGGGCCCACTAGCAGGTCCATGATCACATCTCTAAACAACAAGGGCTGGGAATGGAGCTCTGTTGTGTGCACTCGGCCAGCATGTGCAGGGCTCTGGGTTCCACTGCTAGCAAAAGCCCCAGAACTTGGCTCTGACGGCCTTGTAACATTAGGCGCTGAAGTAGACGACCTTGGATGGGGAAGCAAGGCTTAAGACAGCTCTGACCAATGCTAAGTAGTTTCCCCCTTCCTCAGTGCTGGGGGAGCCCAGGGCCTTGGAAATGCCAACAGGCACTGCAGTGAGCTACACTGAAGCCTCTGCCTGCAAGGTGTTCTAGGGTTGGTTTGTTGTTTGTTTTGAGACAGGGCCTTACTGTATTGCTCTACAGCCTAGGCTGTCCCCAAACTCTCAGCACCCTTCATGCCTTCCCACTTGCTGGGGTCACAGGTTGCCTTCATACCTTCATATTAACTAGCTCAACCCCCACAGCGCCCTGTCTGCCCTGCCTGCAGCACTAGAGATGGGTTTCACACGAAATGATCTTTATACTTCTTTCTGGTGGCTGGCTTTGGCTTTAGTTGTGATTTAAAAATAGAAGTAGTTGGGTAATGGGTTTTTGAAACAGAGTTGAGATCTCGTCAGAACAGGGGTACCAATACTGCCCCAGTGGTCCAGACCAGAGGCTTCTTTGATATTGGGGGCACTATAGACATCAGCATGTCTTAATTCTGGATGAGGGTCTATCCCGAGGGGACAAAGGCTGGAACTCTGATGACCGTCAATGGCTTTCGGACAGTCACGGGGGTCAGGAACACAGCTGAGAGGGTCGAGTGAAGGATGTGAGTTCAAGCCCCAGAAAAAGCCAGGTGTGATGGTGCACACTTGAGTAGTCCCAGAAGCAGGGAAGCTGGGCCAGGCAGAAGCCAGCCGAGCCTGTCTGCTGAGTTCGAGACCAGTGACAGACCCTACTTTTTCTTCCTAAAGGATGGCTAGCACCCGAGGAACGGAACAGGTTGTCCTCATGCATTTGCACAAACAAAAAGTAAGTGGCTAAATGTGCAAGAGTCTTGTACAGCTAGTTTACCTCCACTACCCAGCTTGACCATTTTCTTTGTTGTTGGGATACTGGCAGGTGTTTTTTCTACTAGGTCAAAGGTGCCTTTCCCCTTCCAGGCTTGGCTGACGGCCCAGAGCCTCTCTTGGGGCCTGTCTGTTGACTATGGAACAGACTTCCAAAGCTACTTTGCCAGGACCCAGGAAGGCTCCCTGAGGTTGACAGCCTTCTTTGTCACCCCATTGTCCCTAGCTATCAATAAAAAGGCTGGATATAACACTCTATCACACAAGAGGGGCCTCACGGCAGGCATGACCCCTCTGAGCGAAGCTTTGCTTTCACTCTGGTATGGTTAGGCTCCGGTGGCACCTAGAACTCTATTTCAGCCCTCTAAGTGCAAAGATTACAAGACATGCACCACCCCCCTCCCGTCTCGACAGCTCTTCCTGCAGAGGCCGCCTCCTCGCCCCCACAGCTCGCTTCAGCACTGGCTTAAGATAGGCTTAATGCTACAGGGAACAGTACCTTATACCTACAAGTAGAAAAGACCAGCATTCCCAGGGGTGGGGGTCAGCTGAGCCCCAGACTGCTGTTTAGAGCAGGAGCTCCTAAGGGTTGGAGTCTCTCCCAGAAGGTGGAGACACACCTGTTGTAAAGACACTAAGAGGCAAAGTCCCTGGAAAGTTCCCCGCATACATAAGCCTGAACTAGTCAGGCTGACAATCAGAAGATGGATCTGACCTGGGCCCAAGTTAGATGGGCATTGGGTCATGGGGAGCCTCATAGGCTGGTGACACCCCTCAGGGAGCCAAACAGATGTGGGGGGGGGTTGTCTTTAGTCCAGGAGGAGTCCTTATGGGCTTGCTTGACCTAGGGGGAGCATTTGGGGAAATAGCATGTTTGGCCCACCCGCCCTGGGCTGGGGCTGCACGCTCTCCACTCAGCCACCGCAGGTCCCTCTCTTTTTCAAATGCTTTTAATGTTTTCAGACAGTGAGAGCTTGTTGCAATGGCTGAAGGCTGTGCTAGTGGCTGAGAGCACCCCCTGTCTACCCACAACTCCTTTCTTCCAGGAAATGCTTGAAAGGGGCCATGCCCGCCTTGAGGCCCCATCTTGTGTGGCAGAGTGTTATATCCAGGGTGTCCTGCTCCTCCTCCCCCAAAGTCTCCCTCAAACCCAGGAGAAGGGGTTCTTGCAGGACCTAGGAGCTGATGACATGCCCGGACCAGGTCTCATGCTTGGTGCCCGGTGCCAGGTGGGTGATGACCACCTCTACAGCCTGCAGTTTCTCGTTCTTGGGCGGAATAGAGCACATCTTATAGGTGACCTCGTCGCCTTCCACTGGAACATACTCCCCTTCCACACTGCAGGAGAGAAAGAGCAGTCATCAGGGCTGAGGAACTGGCTCAGTCTAGAAAATGCCTGCCTGAGTCTGGTCCCGGCTCCCATGTGAAA
Organism: Peromyscus leucopus; assembly: GCF_004664715.2. Taxonomy (NCBI): domain Eukaryota; kingdom Metazoa; phylum Chordata; class Mammalia; order Rodentia; family Cricetidae; genus Peromyscus; species Peromyscus leucopus. Next base: position 23,646,641 of record NC_051086.1, read on the forward strand.
AAGCCAGGTATGGTGGAGTGAACTGGCCAGTGCTGGAGAGGCAGAGTCAGGAGGAGCCCGGTGCTGGCCGGCCAGTGAGAGACCCTGTCTCGACAAAAAGGTGGAGATGGGACTGGAGAGATGGCATGCTTAAGAGCCCTTGCTGTTTACTCTTGCAGAAGACCTGGGTTCAATTCCCAGCACCCACTTGACAGCTCACAACTGTCTGTAACTCCAGTTCCAGGGGATCCTACACCCTCTTCTGGTCTCCACAGGCACCAGACATACATATGGTACACTTACATACATGCAGGCAAACACTCATAAAATTTTAAGAAAAAACTAAGGTGGAGAATGATAGAAGACACCAATGTTGACCTCTGGCCTCTGAAAACACACGGACGGACAGACAGACACACACACACAACCAGTCAGTGCCCACAGAAAACAAGCCCCATAGACTCCTCACTGGGACACTAGGATGGACACCATCTTCCTAGCTACTCAGTCCTTCCAGAAACAGTGCCTCCTTGCCCTTCTACCCACCTGTGTCCTGGCCCCAGCAGCTCCTCTCTGAAGCTAAGACAGCCCAGCCACTTGGATGTTCATGTTTCGGCACTGAGCATGTGGGTGGAAAAGCCAGAGACTCGAACTCAGACCAGCTTTCCTTGGCTGTCTCTACACACTGCCCTCGGTTCCAGGGCTTCCAGAACCAAACAAAAGTGCCTAACAAGCCAAGCCTGGCAGCATGGGCATGTAACCCCAGCTACCTGGGAGGCTGAGACAAGAGGACTGCAAGCTGAAGGTCTCCCTGGCCTACAGAGAGAACTGAAGACCAGGCTGGCCAACTTAGTTGAGATCATGTCTCAAGATAAAGAGTACAGAGGAGCTCAGCAAGATGAACTGGGGGAGGAGGGTAAGGCTGCTCACCACCAAGCCTCATAACCTGAATTTGATCCCCTTAACACACATGGTAGGTGAGAACGGATTCCTGTATGTGTTGGACCTCCATACTAGGATGATGGTATACACATGCCTACACATACATACATACATATGTATTAATAAAATGAAAAAACAATTTATAAAAATAAATACATGCGGCCGGGTGGCGGTGGTGGCACATGCCTTTAATCCCAGCACTTGGGAGGCAGAGGCAGGCAAATCTCTGAGTTCAAGGCCAGCCTGATCTACAGAGTGAGTTCCAGGACAGCCAGGACTGTTTCACAGAGAAACCATGTCTTGAAAAACCAAAATAAATAATAAATGCACATATTTAAAAGGTTTTGGGTTTTTTGTTGTTGTTGTTTTTGAAAGAAGGTTGAGCCAGGCATGGTGGCACACACCTGTAATCTCAACACTTGGGAGATGGATATAGGACTGTAGTATCAGTTCAAAGCCAGACTCAACTACATTAGGAGGTCATGTAGTTGCGTCATGAGCAACATGACACCTTGTCATAAGAGTGCTGAGGATCAGCCGGGCGGTGGTGGCGCACGCCTTTAATCCCAGCACTCGGGAGGCAGAGCCAGGCGGATCTCTGTGAGTTCAAGGCCAGCCTGGTCTACAGAGCGAGATCCAAGACAAGCTCTAAAACCACACAGAGAAACCCTGTCTCAAAAAAAAAAAAAAAAAAAAAAAGAGTCTGAGGATACCGCTCAACGGCAGAGTAGTTTGCCTAGCACATGAAAGTACATATGTTAGGCAGGCAGTGGTGGCGCACACCTTTAATTCCAGTACTTGAGGCAGAGGCAGGTGGAGTAGGCCAGCCTGGTTCTACAGAGTGAGTTCCAGGACAGCCAGTGCTGTTACACAGAAAAACCCTGTCTCAAAAACCAAAAAGAAAAGAAAACAAACAAACAAACAAAAAACCGCCTATGCTGAATAAATAGCAGTGGAGAAAAGTCCCCAGTTGCTTCAAGCTAAGTCCCGAACTGGTCTCTCTCTTGTGATCAGTCACTGCAAGGCTTCCTGACTTCCTAGGGGATGGATCATGGTCTCACATCCAGGGCAGCATCCTGATGATCCTAAGCCCCAGGGTCAGCCAACATGCCCTGGAAGTGACTTGTTCTGATTCGAGACTCTCCCAGCAATCAATGTTTTCCCTCTTTGAAATGGTCACCAGGGAGCTTCTTGTAGCCATTCCAACAGTAGACCCTAGACATCTCACAGAATCTCCATCACTCACGCTTGCCCCACCCTATGCGTCCTCCTAGTCACTTTTCATATTGTACTGTGTGTGCTTATGAATCACTGGAAATCCTTCCTGGAAAGAGGTAGTACGGACATTATATACCCATGCATGCATTCATACACATGTAAAATGCATCCAGCAACTATCTCAGGTCTGTGCTGGCTAGGGAGATTTTATTTTATTCTTAGAGACTTACTATGTAGCCCTGGCTAGCCTGAAACTCAGTGTATAGACCAGGCTGGCCTCAAACTGTCGCCAACTCTCCTACCTCTGCCTTCTGTGTGCTGGGATCACAGGCATCCAGCACCATACCCAGCTTACGGGGCCTTTGCATCGGGCCTGGTATGTAAGCATGCTGGGGTGGCAGAGGAGAGCTGGATAGAACTTCCGTCACAGCAGAGGGGTGCACACCACCCTCTTTTTCAAACCATGGCTTCAGACTTGGGGCTTCTGGGAAAAAGGCTCTGGTCCCACTGGCTGAGTGAGATTGAATGTGTGGCCAGGGTGTCCGCCACTGGTAGGACACTTGCCTAGCTTTGGACTCAGTCCCCAGTTCAGCCAAAATGAAATCAGGGCGGGCTGGGTGCTTGGGCCAAAGAAGCAAGTCTGGATAGAGTTCCCAGGAAACCCAAAAGCTGCTCAGGAGCCAAACAGGGAAGGGGCTGCCGGGGGCCTTGTGGGCCACACCCTGGACTCCTGCAAGCTTCCAGGCAGGAAGGAAGAGCCTCAGTGAGCAATGGCAGGAGAAAGGGACCAGCCCTGAGCTTCCTTCCTGGAGCAGAAGAAACAGACAACCCCAGCCTCTCCAGGCCACTCCCCTGAGGAGGCCAACACACTCCCCACCCCAGGGACACCCTCCCCACAGGCCAGGCACAGGACACTCACAACCCACCATGAACCATTTGCTTTCACATACCAGGCCCAGCACCGTCGTCACCGTGCGCCCGGCATCTGTAGTGGGCACACACCCAAGACCCCATGCCAGTCACAGACATGCCCAATCACTGTCACACACGAACTGTGGTCAGCCGCACACTCCTCATACACCCTCAAGCCTGGCACCTTCCAATCACACTGTCCTATACAGCAGGGGGCCAGGACCACACCCCCTCTACCCCCAGTCTAGACCTCCAGATATGCCACAGTGAACTCACTCAGAGATGTGAAGGAAGATGTCAGGGCCACCATCAGCCGGGGTGATGAAGCCGTGGCCCTTGGACCGGCAGAAGCATTTACAGACTCCTTTGTAGACAGGGCCCTGTGAAGCCCTCACCGTCCTGACAGAGAGGGAGATGAGAGGGGACACCCATTAGTTCCATACAGTAGCCACCCACTCCACTCTCCCGGCTGTGCCTCAGGGAGACCTGGCTAGGGCCACCATGTATAGTCACACAGGCTCTGTGCACGCCCCTGGGAGCCGTCCACACAGAAGTGTAGAAATGACTGGATAACCTTGGCACATTTTCTCAGGCCTGTTTGTCCATCTGGAAACAGGGGGCTGAGATAACGTATTTGGGAGCATCCCTTCAAAACTGTTAGTAACAGCTTTAGCATCCACTCACAGGGCTTAAACTCTACACCGACTAGTGGATAGCCAGGCACTGTCCCCGCCATACAGCCGAGGAGGTCAAGGCCTCCTGGGGAAGAGGCCTCTGTGGCTAAAGCCCAGCAGCTTATCACTACGGGGGTGGGGTGGGGTGGGGCGGCTGCTCCCACAGATGAGGAGGGTAGCCCCTGGATTTGAAGGCCCCTAGTGAGTTTCCTCACTGCCACTTCTCTAGGACTCTCCAAGAGATGCCCAGAGAATAGATCCTGCTCGCTCTGGTAGCAGCCCCCATTTTAGGAAGTGTGTTTGGCCAGCCTGAGACTTACGCTGAGTAGGTCCTTGTCCTGCGGGTGGGCAGAGGACTAGGGACCACATTGCCTCGCAGTGGGGATGGAGAGCGATCCCGGGCCCGAGGAGTGTCCAACAGCCCGACATTAGTCTGATGCGGCGTCGGGGCCTGTGGCGGCGGGGGTGGTTCAGATGACATGGCTGACCTACAGAGAGAAGGGGGCTCTCAGGGTCCTGTCTCAGGACCAGACAAGGCACAGCCTGAGACTCCAGAGGCTCACTCCAGGTCACCTTGTCTGTGGTCACACCTTGGCTCGGGTGTCGGCTCAGGTGCCAGCGCTGGGCTCCCATAGCAACTACAGGCCTCCCTCCATCTCCACCGTGTAAGAAAATGCCAGGTCACGTGCTGGGGTGACAGCCCAATCAGTAGAACACGTATCACACAAGCAGAGAACCCGGGTTTGATCCCCACAATCCATGTATAATAGAAAAGCCTGGTAGAGGGCTGGAGAGGCGGCTCAGCTGTTAGGAGTGCTTACTGCTCTTGAAGAGGACTCGAGTTCAGTTCCACGTCGGACAGTTCACCTGTAACTCCAGCTCCAGGGGATCTGACACGCTTCTTCTAGCCTTCATCTGTACTCACATGCACAAACTCACACACAGACCACATATGTACATAGTTAACAAAAATAAATCTTTCTTTTTGTTTTGTTTTTGTTTGTTAAGAGAGGGTTTTGCTGTGTAGCCTTGGCTGTCCTGGAACTCACTCTGAAGACCAGGCTGGCCTCAAACTGCCTCTGTCTCCCAAGTGCTAGGATTAAATGACATGCACCACCATGGCCCAGCTAATTAATCTTTTAAAAGGCTAAGATGGTGGTGTGTGCCTGTAATCCCAGCACTGGGAAAGTAGAGGCAGGTGGATCCCTAGGGCTGGCTGGCCAGCCAGTCTAGCCTAATCAGGGAGTCCTAGGTCCCAGTGAGAGACTTTGTCTCAAAAAACACCTGGAAGATTAACAGTGGAGGTTATTCTCTGGACGGACGGATGCACGCGCGCACACGCGCACGCACACACACACACACACACACACACACACACACACACACACACACACGGTGGGGGGCGGTATATGCCAGGCAACTCCCTGTGGTAGCCCCTATATGTCCCCAACACAGTCCTTGGCATGCTTCAGACACCCAGTAAACACTGTGAGGGAGACAGTGCCCTCAGCGGGGACTTCAATGCCCAAAGCACAAATCAACACCCCCCATTCCCTTCCCGCTGTGCCCCACAACCCTGCAAGCCCTCCCCCTCAGGAGCCTGCAGACACCCAGGGCTGTTCACGGCCTGGCGTGGCTCCCTGAGGGGCTGGTATGAGCGCCTGGCCAGGTGGATTACCACTGAAGGCCCCCAGAGGAGGAATACCCTTGGAGGAGGAATACCCCTGGAGGAGGAATACCCCCCGAGGAGGAATACCCCCAGCAGAATCACACCTAGCCCCGCACTGCTCCCAGCCATGAGATCCATTCCCTCAGTGACCCCTCAGAGGCACAGAGTTCAGGCAAAAGTTGAAGGCAGTGGCTCTTACAGGCCGACCCAGCAACCAGGGGTGGGGACAGGGTAAGGCAAAAGGATTGCTATGAGCTCGAGATGACCTGGACTGCAGCAACACCGGCATTAAAAGGGGGTGGGGCTAAGTTAATGGTTCAGCGGTGAAGGGCACTGGCTGCTCTCCTAGAGGTCCTGAGTTCAATTCCCAGCACCCACAAGGAGGCTCACAACCATCTGTAATGGGATCTGATTCACTCTTCTGGTGTGCCTGAAGACAGGTCACTCATATACACTAAATAAATAAATATTTTAAAAAAAAAAAGGATATGGGCAGCATGGCCATTGTACACAAGTGACCCCAGGACAGTGGCTTGGCTCAGGGTCAAGAACAGCTACCCTAGGGTCAGCCCTTAGGTAAGTCCTTTCCCCTTTCCAGACTCAGTCAAACTCAGGGGTGTCCTTTGACATCTGCTCAGGGATGGCAAGCAAGGCCAAACACTCCAGCAGGGCCAAGGGAGCCAGTGGGACAGGGACAGGCCCGAGCAGGTTTGTGTGGCCCTGTGATTGGTCTGTCATATAAAGGAGCTGTCTTCTAAACAACCCAGCTACAATTGGATTTCCTGTTTTGTTGGTTTGTTTTTCGGGCTTCCTGGAGCCCACACAGGCCTCAACCTCCAAGTGCTAGGATTACAGCTGTGAACTGCCATGTCCATTTCTGTGCCGCTGTGGATTGAACCCAGAGCTCTGCACACTGGGCAAGCACTGTGCCGGCTGAGCTGCATCCCCAGGCCCTCGGCTCTAGGTACCCTGGGCCAGCTCACGGCCAGACTCTTCCCATTTGTGGTAACTCCACCGCCCCAGGGCTGAGTTTTCACCTGCTCTACCCAGCAAGGCCCACTTGCTTCAGCTCCAACCCGCCACCTTGGAGTCCTCGGGTTCGGGGGAGCAAGGTATGCAAGGCAAGGGTGCCTCTCTCCCCAAAGATTCAGACTTCTCCTCCACATGCCCTGCCCCTCTCTGGGGACTCAGTCCTGCCTGGCTGGAAAGATGTCACTGGCCAGCCTTCCAGAAGTGACATGGCTACCTACTGACCTCTTAGCTGTGGCCCCAGCCAGGCAGGACCACGAGTCCAGAGAAGCCCCCACCTTGAAGAGGTCCTGGCTGCTGGCCTGCTGGTCAGGTCTCTAGCACAGGTCATAGAGTCCTGGAATGTTCCAATGCCGGGAGTTCTGGGAAGAAGGCTGGCCCAGAGAGGGAGAGTGGGCCCCACCCAGGCCTCCCAGGACAGGGGGTGACATGGGGACCTGATGACATCAGCATGAGGAGAGCTGCCCTTCCCGCTTCTAACCAGTCTCCCTGCCTCTCTCCTAACCCTCCCCAACCCCAGTCAGGGACACTTGAGTTCAGATCTTCCCACCTCCCAGCTGACTATCATTAGTGACTCAACCTCTCAGGGCCTCAGTTTTTGTATCTGAGAAATGGGAATTGTTGCAGCTTTACACAAATCATGACATTGAAATGAAGTAATACATACAAGCACTGAGGGTACAGCTCTGCCCAGAACAAGCAGGCAACAAATACTGGCTATGGTCATTGCTGTAAACTGCAATCACAAAGTCACTCAACAAACATTTCTAATACCTGATAGAGGAGACACAGGGCAGAACCTGGAACCAGAGGAGGCGGTGGGGTCACAGACTGCCAAAAGGCCTGCTACCAAAAAAGATAGAAAGTAATGGGATAGGAGTGCAAAATGGACCTGGAACATGAAAAACAGTCAGACATTTGAAAAACAGTGGGAGAAGCTTGTACTTGCCTGTAACATGAGCACTTCTCTGGACCAGCCTGGGCTAGAGAGATCTGGGCTAGCCTAGGCTAGAGACCATCTCAAGAAAAGAGACAGAGGGAGGCTGTTCTGGGTACAGACAGCAGAGTGTGGAGAGGGCGGGCTGTGGTTCCAGGCCGGGGAGGCATTGTAGGAGTGGGGCAGGAAGTAGGTCCAGAGGGCGGGGCCAGACCCGGAAGCAGGTTGCACCACCATGGCTGTGGTCATCCTCTCTTCCCTGCTTTGCGCCTTCTGCCTGTCTGCTCAGACACCCTTATCATGCCCACCTCTCCAGGCTCACGTAAAAAGACTCAAAGGGGTCTTCCTCACTCTCCGCTCAAGTCCCCTCACACCTCAGATCCAGCTTCTTCCTTGGAGAGGCCTGGGAAGCCCACGGCCTTCAGTGGACGCCACACTGAGGGCAACCCTAGGGTCCCTCGACACCCGGGGGCTGGCACGGGCCAGGGTCGTGGGCACCCTTTGTGTGCCACACTCACCCTAACACAGTGGAAGACACTGAAACACGGACATGAAGTGACCGAGGCAGGGGTGGGGGCTGGGAGAGCTCGGGGGAGGCCCACAAGGCTGCTCCACTACCCAGCCACTCAGGAGGCTGAAAGGAAGCTGGGCTCGTCAGAGGCAGCCCACCCACGGCCCCGGGAGGGGGCAGAGTGCAGCTGGGGTGGGGTATCCAGGAGGCCTCCCTGGCCCTGCACACACACACACCAGGACACAGCCCACAGCAGCGGTCTGGAGCGGGTAGCTGAACAGCCCCAGCTCCCTCTGCCGCTCCTGGCTCAGGCTAGCTTGTTGCTCTCAGCAACACCAGGTGTGGCCCTGGAAAAGGCAGCGCCCACCCTCCACGGTGCTCTCCTGGGAGATGGAGATGGGGCTGACGCTCTTACCTGCAGGGGCTCTGGGCTAGACCCTGGTGAGCCTCTGCCTGAGACAAACTGAAATGGCTACGATGTGCTCACGACTGCCAGACTAGGTACACACATGTGTTTATCTGTGTGTGCCTATGTAATGTTACACGTATATGTGTGTGTGTGTGTGGGGGGGGTATTGTTTATGTACATGATCATAGGAACACACATCTGCATATATATGTGGGGAGTAGGGGCAGGGTGCGCACATCTGTGTGCACAAACTCTGGATGGGGGAATAGAGCCTGGAACACCTGGGCCCCTCTGTTACACCTTTTTTATTTGAGACCAAGTCTTATGTAGCCCAGCTGGATGCAATCCAGGGCTTCCTGGATCCTAGGCAGGCACTCTACCAACTGAACCACATCCTTAGCTGTGTGTTCCATGCCCAGCACCCCCCCTCCCCCACCCTCCCACCCCGCATGTACCAGCAGAAACCCAGAGCCTTCTAACCCTCAATGGGGGGGGGGGGACAACACCGGGCAGGAAAGACACACACCCCTCTGCCAGACAAGCTCAGCCCAGGGAGAGGCCCAGGGCCTGGGGGTAGGATGCCACACCCACCCTGACTGTCCAGCATGGAGAGCATGTCAGCCTCTTATCCTGAGAAATGTGGCAAAGGGGGCCACTAGCCGAAAATAGAAGGGAATTTTCCATAGGCCTTATAGCAAGTTCTGGAAGATTCCGGGAGCTCAACTGGGCACCAGGATGGCCTCCTCAGCCCCTCTACAGCCCATCCCCAAAACTAGTGCTCCATCCCTGTCTGTACTCCCTGGCCAGGCCCAGCACCTTCTGTGCTCTTGGCCTTAAAGTCCCCAGCTTCCAGGCTGGGCAGTGGTGCCACAAGCCTTTAATCCCAACACTTGGGAGGCAGAGGCAGGTGGATCTCTATAAGTTTGAGGCCAGTCTGGTCTACAAAGTTCTAGGACAGCCAGGACTGTTACACAGAGAAACGCTGTCTCGAAAGAAGGAGAAGAAGGAGGAAAAAAAAAAAGCCCCCAATTTGCAACATGTGCATCCCTCTCCCCCTTTTCAGTTTTTTGAGTCAGGATCTTACACTGCACAACCCAAGTTGTCCTCAAATTCCTGGTAATCCTCCTGCCTCTGCTTCCCCTGGTGTGAGCCATCACACCCAGCTGGGAAAATCTCTGGCACTAGGGAGCCAGGTGCTTCCCCGAGGAGTGTGGGAGGTGCTTACACTTCAGTGAGAGGCCTGTGATTTATGGCTCCTCAAAGGCAGAAAATGGAGAGTCAAGGAACATGAGCTTGGGGCAGCTGAAGGCTTCATCCTTGGGCAAGGCCAGAACCTCCTGAAGCCTGTTCTGCACACTGAGGTGTCTAAAATCTTGTGTGGGTTTGTGGCCAGGGAAGGCTACTGCTGGGCACTGTACTGGGTCACTTTCCAGCCCAGAGCCTGGCCACTGCTGGCAGGGGGGTGGGTGGGGGTGGGGTGGGTTAAAAACTCAGGTCACTCAGGCAAAGGGACAGAGCAGGCCACTAGAACTTCAGGGACCCTGCCATGGAGGGGGAAGCCAGTGCTTTTTCTGATGTCATAGGGGGTTCATGGGCACCAGGTATTAGACTCCCCCTTCCTGCTAGCCTCACAGGTAGGCACTTCACCATTTCCCTGTCCCATGAGAAAACTGACAATAGATTCAGCAGCCAGGGCTTCTCACACTTTAGTGCCCCCAGGGATCTCTGGCCAATGTCCAAAAGCAAACTCCAACTCCGCAGATGTGGGCGGAGTTAACATGGCTCTGCCTGTCAGCTGGGTCGGTTGGTTGCTTTTCTGGTGCTGGGAAGCAGGATCTCTGGCCCTAGCACTGGGCTGCTCCCCACCCCCAAGACTGCCTTTCTAAGGGGCTCTCAGACACAGCTGCCACTAACTACCCAGCTCCCAAGAGGCAGGCCCTCTGGGGGAGGGGACACACATGGACAGACACGCTCACCCAGCACATGCAGAGGGCCAGGGCTCCAGGAGATTGCAAGGCTCATCTCCACCCCCACCCCGCCAGGCCGTAGTCTAACAGAAAAGAGCCCGTGGCTGAGGACAGGGACAGACTGACCAGCTGAACCGGACACAGGGATCTGGGAGGGCACAGGGGTAGAGAAGGAGCCTGAGGTTTACGGCAGCCAGGCTGGCTAGCCACATGCTGCTCCATTGTTCTGGGAAGAGTGAATTCTAAGTGAAGAGAAGGGAGGGATACCAGGGGCGGGGCCATGAAACAGAGAAGAGCAAACAGCCGGGGATGAGGAGAGAGTACTCCAGTCCCCCCAGCAGCCCAGCTGGGGAACTCCCGCCTTCAAGTACAGGAACCCAAAGCAGTCCCTTCCAATAATACCACCTCAAGAACTCCCCCCAGGAACGCCCATCCACGGGACAGAGGCCACCACTGCCCTAGGTCTCTGCAAGGCCAGGTGGACCCTGTTCTCCACCAAACCTAGCCCTGAATTCCTCCCCCTAACATTCTGCTCCACCCCCCACCCCGTTTGCCTCATCTCCCAGCCTGACTCTCCCATCTTCTCCTAGACCCACTAGTTCCCTGCTTCAGTTTGGACAGGAACCGCGCAGCATCCAGTGGCTGGAAGCTGGAGAGATGGAGCCGCCACAATGCGGAGCAGGAGGTGGGCCCCATGGTGTGCACGGTCACCCTAGGGCCATGGAAGAACCCTTCCCTCCCACAGCTGCCAGATATGGGGCACAAAGCAAATTCCTGCCCTAGCACTCAGTGAAAGAGAAAGCCAGTTCCCCCCAAGCCTAGGCAGAGCCTAACCGCTTACTCAGATCCCAACACAGAAAAGATTCTGTTCTCACCCGGGGAGGGGGGGGGGTTACGACAAGTGGAGGGTGTAAGGGCACATGGTGGCATCCAAGCTGTCACCCAAGAGGAGACGGTGACGGGAGACCAGACTCTGAGGAGACCCGTCCCAGAGCAGGGGATGGCTGAGAGAGGCTTAAAGGATCACTTAGGGACCCAGAGTCACAAAGCAGCTAGAGAAAGAAGGTCCTTTGAAAAGTTTGAGTCCAACAGGACAAAAAAAATGGAGACATGGGACAATTAAACACAGATTTGTGGACTGGTTTTAAACATTGTTTTTGTTTAACCGGTTTGGTGTTTGGAGCCAAGGAAGACACTGAAATCCTGAATCCTACCTCTCCACCTCCCCAGTGCAGGGCTGCAGGCATCACTATTGACTTAATGAATCAATTATTTTTCACACTCCCTCTGACTTCAGCTTGGAGAACAGACTAAAAGCACCAAGGCTGGGCCATAGGAAGAGGGCAGCAGAATAGCCAGGAGGAGTCAAAGCAGCTCCTATTTCTCCGGGCACCTGGGCTAGCCAGCTTCCTCTATTCCCGCACACACCTCTTTCTGGTAGAAAAGGTTATTTATATATTCCTGTCGGCAGAAGCGGTCTCCTATTTTGCAAAGAGGCACCATCACCTCTCAGACCGCAGACTCTGCAGGAGAAGGCTGATCTACAGTTCACCCTGCACAGACCTACGCTGCAACCCCAGAAAAGCTGTGGGCTCACAGCCTGGCTTTTTAAATAAAAATCAAAACCTAACCTTGCATTTCCGGCCTGTAAAGGCCGCCAGCGCGGGTGAAGTTTTCCTTTGCGCCCTAGGGCCTTCCCCCCCCCCCCCCCCCCCGCCCCATCCCGGCGCAAACATCAAGCCAGCGCGCCCAGCCGCTCCTCCTCCCTAGAAGAGGCCCAACCGCGAGGGGCCAGGGCGGCTCCCCCTCTCCCGGCCTGGCTACTGTCCCGTCCGTCGCCCAGCATGCAGCTAGCAAGGCCCGGCCCTTCGGGGACCGCTCCACCTCCAGCTAGCAGCGAATCCCCCAGCACCTCCAGCCCGCCGGAAAGCACAGAGGAGGGAGCGCCGCCCACGCACAAAACAGGTGGCCTAGCGGTAAGTACTACCCGAAGTCTCGCAAGGATACCTCCTATTGCAGCCACACCTACCCGTGTCCCCTTAGGGAGGGCGAGTAACTCGCGCGCCCCAAACTAGCCCGGGCGACTGGGGCATGTCCGGGAAGGGACCCACCGCGGAGCTGGAGAGCCGGAAGGCCCCGCATTGGGGGATCAGGAGAGCAGAGCAAGCCTCGGCCCATCCCCGCGGCTCCCGGGGATCCTGTGCTCCACCACACCCTTCCCTAGAGTCCCAGAACAACAGCTTACCTGGCGACACGTTTGAGTGGAGGAGTTCGAGTCGTCCCCGCTGCTGGCCTCGGACTACAAGCAGATATCTGGGGAGGGGGCGTGGCCGTCGGGTAGGGCGAGACCACGCCCCCGAGGCTCCCGGCCAATGGACGCGCGGCCCGGAACGCGGGCCTGGGCCAGCTGGGATGAGAGCAGCGCAGCTGCCTCGGCGGGACCTTTGTGTTGACGCCCCGCGGGTACGAGCGCGGGATGCGCGCGCGGGACTCGGCCTAGGGGCAGGAAGTGTTCTCCCCGCGCCGGGCTGCCGACGCCCAGTGTCGATCCGGTGCTCGGGAAAGTAGATAATCGGGTCTCCGCCGTCGGTCCGGTGCCCGGGAAAGTGGCACAGTCGGGTCTCCGCGCGCGCCCCTCCTGGGCACAAGTCCAGCCCCCACCTGCCCTTGGCTCCAGATAAGCGAAGCGCCTGGGTTTTTGCAGGAACTACGAGATAAAAGAAAAGGCAGAGACAGAGAAACATCAAAACAAGGGAGGAGTGAAGCGGTTGTTTTGTTCTTCTATTGGCTAATTGATTCATTCTCCGTTGGCTGACTTTGCGACAGGCGGGCCTCAGTCTCCCTAATAAAGAGTGTTGCTTCCAATTCGCAGAGAGGAAACTGAAGAACAGAGGCGTGCTATGCTCTATCTCCACAGTCAAAATGGAGAGCAGGTCCTCAGCATGACCCCAGGGTCAGATTCATATTCCCTAGGCCTGGGGAAGGGGTACCCTATAGGTGTGGTGGGCAGCAGGCCCCAGGAGTCCCGGTGATATTTCCTCCCTGCTGAAACCCTCCAACCCTACCCCCAGGGCATGCTGGACCATCAAGAAAACTAACAAAGCCAACTGCTCGCGCTAGCGCTCTCTCTCTCTCTCTCTCTCTCTCTCTCTCTCTCTCTCTCTCTCTCTCTCTCTCTCTCTCTCTCTCTCTCTCCCTCCCTCCCTCCCTCCCTCCCTCCCTCCCTCCCTCCCTCCCTCCCTCCCTCTCTCTCTCTCTCTCTCTCTCTCTCTCTCTCTCTCTCTCCTGGCGGCGGGACAAGTTGGTACCAGCATAGAGGAGGTATTGCTGTTGCGGACTGTTGATCATGTTTTTGGGAGGATTGTGGAAGGACTTTGGGTTAGAAGAGGCATTGAATGTTAAGAGCTCTGTGGGATGTTCTGTGGGAGCTTGGAAGATAAGAATGTTGAGAGCAGTGCAGAGTATGGAGGCCTGGCTTGGGAAGTTTCATAATTATCAGGACCATTCGTTATTTTGAATTAAGAGTCTGTGGTTCTGGTCAGCTGGCTGAAGAATCACCTGTGATTAACAAGACACCAGAACTACTAAAGCAAAATTGTTTTGCTGGGATACTTGATGCTGGAGCTAAGAAATTAGCGGTGATTGAGAAGCTGGGTGGTGCGCAATGCAGAGGCAGGCTTGGGTCACTTCTCCAGCTTCACTGTCTGCTCACAACACAGCTGGTCTTCTCAGCTCAGGCAGGCTCCTCTCTACCACTACTGCTGTTCTTGGTGGTCATCCCATGTACTGATCTCCAAAATGCTGGTGTCCTCTGCTGCAGCTGGGCTGCGCTTTCACCATAGCCTCTCACAGGCTCTCTTCATCATGGCAAGCCTCATTCTCTGCATGACCCCTTCAATCCTGGGCCTTCAAATGCTACTGAAACAGCACCTTCACCAATGGCCACTCCTGGCCTCTCACAGTGATGAGCCTCAGCTGCTCTCCATGACCCCTTCATGCCTTCAAAACCACTACTATCTGGGTGACTCTTACACTACCAAATCCGGCTGCCAGCACAAGGTACAACTTTGGCCGCCTCTGGAACACAGCTTCTCTGTGCTCTCAGAAAAAAACTTCCCAGAAGATTGTGAGTGGACCTGAGCCACTGGATGGTTGGAATTTGGGTTTGAGTTTACCTGATTGACTGTGTACTGGTTTTTACCTCTTGAAGTAAATGTTTTACTGGAGTCCACAGTTGAGAGACTTCAAGTTTTAAGACTTTGGATTTTAAGAGACTGACTATTTTAAAGGGACTGAAAATTTAGTGTGTTTGAATTTGTAAAGATTGTGGGACTTTTAAAGTTATGTTTTTAATGTGAGATCTTGGGGATGAATAAGAAAGGAAGGGTTGTGGCTTACTAGTCATTTGTGTGTCAGATTGACAAGGGGTCAGTTGTACTGGCTGGTTTTGTGTGTCAACTTGACACAAGCTAGTGTCATCAGAGAGGAAGAATCCTCAGTTAAGGAATGCCTCCATGAGATCCAGCTGGAAGGCATTTTCTCAACTGGTGACCAGTGGGGGAGGGGCCATCCTATGGCAGGTGGTGCCATCCCTGGGCTGGTGGTCCTGGGTTCTATAAGAAAACAGGCTGGCCAGGCGATGGTGGCACACGCCTTTAATCCCAGAACTAAGGAGGCAGAGGTAGGCGGATCTCTGTGAGTTTGAGGCCAGCCTGGTCTACAGAGCAAGTTCCAGGACAGCCAGGGATATGCAGAGAAACCCTGTCTTGAAAAACCAAAAAAAGGGGTTGGGGATTTAGCTCAGTGGTAGAGCACTTGCCTAGCAAGCACAAGGGCCTGGGTTCAGTCCTCAGCTCCAGGAAAAAACAAAAAGAAAGAAAAACAAAAACAAAAAACAAAAAAGAGGAGGAGAGAGAGAAAAAGAGAGAAAACAGGCTGAGCAAGCCAGGGGGGAAGCAAGTCAGTAAGCAGCACCCTCCATGGCCTCTGCATCAGCTCCTACCTCCAGGTCTCTGCCTTGTTTGAGTCTTGTCCTGACTTCCTTTGGTGATGAACAGCAATGTGGAAGTGTTAGCTGAATAAAACCCTTTCCTTCCCAACTTGCTTTTTGGTCATAGTGTTTGGTCACAACAATAGAAACTTTAAGAGTGTGTGTGTGTGTGTGTGTGTGTGTGTGTGAGAGAGAGAGAGAGAGAGAGAGAGAGAGAGAGAGAGAGAGAGAGAGAGAGAGAGAGCGAGCGAGAGAGCGATGTAGTGGGTGTTTGTACCACATGCATCTGGAGGCCAGAGAACAACTTTCCCCTTTAGATAGGGTCCAGGGATTGCACTACAGTCACCAGGTTTGCATGGCAAGGAAATTTACACACTGAGCTATCTCACTGACACCTCCCCTCTTTTTTGAGACAGGGTCTCATGTAGCCCAGGCTGGCCTTGATCTTGTTAGTTGGCTGAAGATGACGTCAAACTTAGGATTTCCTTGCTCCAGCCTCCCCTATGTCAGGATCACAGGTGTAAGCCACCATACCTGAGTCTCTCTGATTATTTTAAAGCCACAGCTTCCCCTGAAGTATCTCGTGATCAGGATGAAGGCAGGAACGGGGAGCACTGGGGACAGGTGTTAGGTGGGGAATCTGGTCACCTGAGGCTTTTCATAAGCAAGAGGAGCAGTGTGAGCGGCACTTACCTCAGTAAGGTGCTCGCCAGTGTGGAGACAGAAGGCTGACACATGGTCAGCCTGGTTCCAGGAAAGTAGGTGGTGATGCCGAAGACGATGACAACGGCCTGCTCTTTATGACGTTTTTATTTTGTGTGTTATGTGTGTGGGCACATGTAGCTAAGGAATGAACTCAAGTTGTCAGCTTGACAGCAAGCACCTATCTGCTAAACCTGCTGACCCTACTGCTTTTTCCGTTACATTTTTTTTTTTTTTTCTTTTTAGAGACAGGGTTTCTCTGTGTAGCTTTGGAGCCTTTCCTGGAACTCACTCTGTAGACCAGGCTGGCCTCGAACTCACAGAGATCCGCCTGCCTCTGCCTCCCGAGTGCTGGGATTAAAGGCGTGTGCCACCACTGCCCCGCTTTCAGTCACATTTTGACACACTCCTCACTGTGGCCCTAGGAGGAACTGTGGCTAGCCAGTTCTGAGCCTCGTGAGCCGTGGGCTCCCTTGTGTCACATGGTGCTGGCCTAGGGCACCTCTCTAGTCCTTGCATCAGGAGTTGAACCTGGGCCCCTAGGATGTGCCAAAGTGTGACCTCTGCAAGTCATTGAGGACAGAGCCCCCTGCCCAGGAAATAATTCACTTCACCTAGGCTCTGGGAACACCCACTTCCCCTAGCCCAGTGCCCTTGTCTCTGTTGGAGCCACTTCCTTCTGGACGGTCACTTTCCTGTCCTTAGCCTGTATCTGCCCCTTTTGAAGGCAGCATGCCGTCGAAGAACAGGAGTCCTAGGCCTCCCCCCCACACACACACCCTCTGCATACTCCAGGGCAGGAGCATCTTAAGGCTTTTTTGGTTTGTTTTGCAGGCCCCCCATATGTAGCCCCAGCCGGCTTAGGATTTGCTAAGGAAAACCAGGCTGTCAGACTCACAGATACCTGCCTGCCTCTGCCTGTCTCTAATCTCTGCTGGGATTAGAGACGTGTGCTACCACACCCCGGCTCATTTTGGAGCCTTTCACCTCTGTCCCCTCTGCTGGAACTTTCTCCCCCAGATCTTCCCAGGCACCTCCCTCTGGTCACCGCAGCAGCGCAGTGTTCTTTCCTCTAAAGAGACTCTGCTCCCTCGGGACAAAAGGGCACTCCCCCAGTCCTTGTATCTATTGCTATTCCCTGAGGGGAGGGGAGGCCCAGGAGCCCCAGCTCCTCCGGCTGTCCTTCTCTGGGCCCCTGTCAGCCAAGCCACACAGAGTGCCCTGTGCAGTGATTACTGCACATTCCTCAGAGTCCTCCTTCTCATTTTCCAGCACACATTGGGTCCTTCTGGGTGAAAGAATGAGTGGGATGGGAAATGTACCATTAAACAGTCTTGGTTGTGGAGTCCTGATGTACACAGAGAGCCCAGAGAGGGTAAGTAAGGGACACAAAGTCACATAACAGGAGAGGGACCCAGATGGGCCTCCCTGGACTCCCAAGTGTCAAAACTCTGAACTCATTCTGCTCCTGCTGTGGCCTTCCTTGCCTGTGTGACTCTGCTAATGTGAGCAAGAGTCTCATGTAGCCCAGGAGGTCTTGGACTTACATATAGCTGAAGATGGCCTGGAGCTACCAATCTTTCCTCCTGCCTCCACATGCTGAGATCGAAGGTGTGCGCAAGCCCAGTTGATGAGGTGGAAGAGAAACCCAGGGCTTTATGCATGCCAGGTTAGTGCTCTGCCCACTGCGCCACATCCCCAGCACCCATTACAAGCCTGTGTACAAAGCAAGAAGCTAATGCTTCACATGGACTCCTGGCATCTGTCACTCATGTGACAAGCTTTATTGAGCATCTACTCTGTACCAGGCACTGTGCTAGGGATCTGGAACACAAGTCCACAGTGACCAATCAAACTAATGCTTGGGTGGTTAACTGCAGACAGGTCACTGTTCTCCAAATTGAGCCAGGGGCTAGGGTGTGACTCAGTGGCAGCACACGCTGATCGCTTGCAAGTCTATGTCAGCCTGACAAGCCAAACTAACAAACAAACCAAAAACCTTTAGGGCACGGTGGTGAGTGTCTGTAGTGGCAACAGTCAGGAAGCAAAGTCAGGCAGATTGTAGTGAGTTCAAGGCCAACCCAGGCTACACACTGACTCAAACAGAAAGCAACTGGAATGAACTTGAGCAAAGTGGTATGATGGGGACCTGCCGCTGACTACAGAGGGCATGACAGTCCCCCATGAGCTGAGATTCTGACAGTACAAGTGAGCTGTACTCTCCTAGGGACGCATCCTAAAGAACCTGTCAGCACCCCCACAGAGATGCCTGCACACCCAATCTTATCAATACACCATTCACAATAATCAGATTATGGAACCAGCCTAGATGCCTAGAGACAGATGAACGGGTAAAGAAATGGCATGCTTATGCACACTGGTGTCTACTCACTGGGAAAGAAGAACAAAATAACATCTTTGAAGGAAAATGAAGAGAAGAGAATGGCATGTGATGCAAATTAAGCTAGAGAGGCGCGGACCACATACGTTCCCTTGTGGGAGATAGATAGACAGACAGACAGGCAGATAGACATGTGGAGGCGCACACCTGCAATCTTAGCACTTGAGAAGCTGAGGTAGGAGGCTCAAGATTATTAGTTCAAGTCCAGCCTGGGCTATAAAGTGAGTTCCAAAGTGAGCCTGTGCTGGAATGAGTCCCTGCTTCAAAACAAAACCAACACACACATACGGTGTTAACAACATGTGTACATACATGTGTGCATATAAGAATGGAAGAACAGCAGGAAGGTAAAGGAGAGAAGACATGGGAGGGTGGATATGGTCCAAGTACATTATACACATCATGTGTGGGCCGTGACTTTATACATGTGTTAATAAAAACAACAAGGGCTAGAGAGATGGCTCAATGATTAAAGAATTTGCCAGGTAAGCAGCAAGAGTGAGGACCAGAGTTCAAATCCCCAGAACCCAGGTGGTAGTTTGAATGAGAATGGTCCTCACAGGATCAGGTTTGAATACTTGGTCCCCAGGTGGTGGAACTGTTTGGGAAGGATTAGAAGGTGTAGGCCTATTGGAAGAGATGTGTCACTGGAGGCGGGCTTTGAGGTTTCAAAAGCCCACACCATTCCCAGTTATTTCTCTCTCTGCCTTGTGCTGTGTATCAAGATGTGAGCTCTCAGCTACTGCTCCAGCGCCATGCCTGCCTGTCTGCCTGCCATGCTCCTCACCATGATGGTCACGGACTCTAACCCTTTGTATCCATGAGCTCCAAATTAAACATTTTCTTTAAGAAGTTGCTTTGGGCCGAGTGGTGATGGCACACACCTTTAATCCCAGAATTCGAGAGGCAGAGCCAGGCAGACCTCTATGAGTTCAAGCAAGATCCAGAACAGGCACCAAAACTACACAGAGAAACCCTGTCTCAGGGGAAAAGGGAAAAGTTGCTTTGGGGGCTAGAGAGATGGCTCAGTGGTTAAGAGCACTGACTATTCTTCCAAAGGGCCTGGGTTCAATTCCCAGCACCCACATAGCAGCTCACAGCTGTCTGCAACTCCAGTTCCAGGAGATCTGATGACCTCACACAGACATACATGCAGGCAAAACATCAATACACATAAAAAGAAAAAGAAAAGGAAAAAAAAGAAGTTGCTTTGGAGCCAGGCAATGGTGGAGCACGCCTTTAATCCCAGCACTCAGGAGGCAGAGGCAGGTGGATCTCTGTGAGTTCGAGGACAGCCTGGGCTACAGAGTGAGTTCCAGGACAGCCAGGGCTACTCAGAGAAACCCTGTCTCAAAACAAACAAACAAGAAAGTTGCTTTGGTCATGGTATTTTGTCATGGCAATGGAAAAGTCACTAAGACACCATGTAAATGCCAGGGTGGTGTGACAGCCTGCCTGTAATTCCAGCACTCAGGAGGAGATGGAGTTTCAGGAGCGAGATGACTAGCCAGACTACCCTTATTAGTGGGTTATTAGTCCAACCGAGAGACCCTGCGTCAATGAACAAAATCCAGAGGAATCAAGAAAGACTCCCAGTGTCAACCCTGGGTCTCAACAGGAAAATGTGCACTTACAGGTGAGCACACACATGTGAAAAGGCACACACACAGTATGAACACATGCACATGACAACGTATCCAGCTAAAAGCAAATATGAGGGTCATTGCATTTTCATGCCACTCCTGGCAAAAGGTATTAATGGACCCATTTTTCAGGAGATAAAACTGAGGCTCAGAAATGAAGACGCTCAGCAGGGGTCACAGCTAGGAGTGTGGCACAGCCCCTATTTTAACCACCTTCTCCCTCTAGGCTAGGCCTTATTTTGAGAGAGGTTAAAACAACAGGAACTGGGGATGTGGCTCAGTAGTACAATAATACTTAGCTAGAATGCTGGATCCATATGGCCCCCCGCAGTCCCAGCACTTAGGAGGTAGACACAGGAGCATCGCAAGTTCAAGGTCATCCTCAGCTGCAAAGCAAGTTTGAGGCCAGCATGAACTACTTGAAACCTGCCTAAAAACAAAACAACCGGTCATCCAGAAGGTCTGAGCCCCAAAGACAGCTGATCCTTAGGATGAGGCCCAAAGAGCCTAGCCAGGCCTGTGTATGGCTCTCCCCTGAGGCTCTGTGTCCTGAACACCTAGCAGGCTGAGCCCCAGCTCATGTTGCTGGGCTGGTTTCTCCACCCTTATGACTCCTTACCTCTCCCAGCCCAGGCTTGGGAGTTACCCTGTGAGGGAATTACCAAGATAATTGGAAGCTTTGGGTTGACTCATGGCATGCTGGTGCTTCCCCCTGGTGGTGAGGGTTAGAATTGTTAGGGCGCATCATCTTGTTGCCTCCCTCCCTTTGTTCATACTCAGCTCACAAGACCCAAAACTATGGTAGTCGGTATGAGACCCTCAAAATCCTTGTGTCAGGGATGTAGCTCGGGCATGAAGCTGGGGTTAGATCCCCAGCACTGCACAAAACCCAGAGTGGTGACATTTGCCTGTATTCCCAGCACTTGGAAGGGTAGAGGCAGGAAGATTGAAAGTTCAAGGGCATCCTTGGCTATACAGTGAGTTTGAGGCCAGCCTGATATATATGAGACCCTGTGTCAAAAACAAGATCCTTAGAGAAGGCAGCCCCTAATTCTATCCCAAGAGGATATCCAGTGGACACAAGAACCCTATACCTTGGACGGTGACATCCAGGGGATTCTAGGCAGAATGAGGTGTACTGTGATGAGGGGGGCACACATCTCATTCATTCATTCATTCGCATTTAACTTAC
The DNA here is from genome assembly GCF_004664715.2 of Peromyscus leucopus. Taxonomy (NCBI): domain Eukaryota; kingdom Metazoa; phylum Chordata; class Mammalia; order Rodentia; family Cricetidae; genus Peromyscus; species Peromyscus leucopus. Next base: position 23,667,816 of record NC_051086.1, read on the forward strand.
ATCTACCAGTCATCTTCCACCCACTAGGTTTACATGCCCAGGTTAACAAGAGGAGAAACTAAATGGTCTCCCTGACTTATTCCCAAAGCCCCACAAAAGAAAGTTTGGCTTGGCCTAACCTGGGACAGCACTCCATCTTGACCCAACCAATCATGCTATAGACTCAAAAATGTAACTCAGCACTCAAAAGCTGAGACAGGAGAACTACCACAAAATTGAGGGAAGTCTAGCCTCCACAGCAAGACTTTGTCTAAAATAAAACAAATGATAAGGTCATATAAAACTGGCATCCCACTTGTTTTATTTGCTGCTGTTCCTATTTTTAGGAATTGTTTTTTTCTCATTTATTTCTTTAAATTTTTAAATTTTTTATTGTCATAAAATACTCAAAGGCTTCGGGCTGGGGGTGTAGCTCACTTGGCCGAAGGCTTGCCTGGTGGGATGGTTAGTGTCGTCACTGTGACAGGCTCTAGAATCATCTGATAGAAAGGTCTCTGAATATGTCTGTGGGGGCTTATCTTGATTACCTTAATTGGGATGGAAAGACCTGCCCACAGTGGGTGGCACCATTCCCTGGCAGGATCCTGGACTGCAGACATAAAGAGCAGAGCATCATGCAGGTATCGCTGTTTCTCATTGTGATTTGATGTGACCACTGCTTCCAGCCACCTTGATTTCTCTGCCATGGTGGACTGTCCCTTGAACTGTGAGCTGAAATAAACCCTTTCTCCTTTAAGTGGCTTTTGTCAGGGTGTTTTATCACAGCAACAAAAACGAAACTAAGACACCCAGTGTGCACAGACCCCGGGTTCCGTTCTCTGGACCACAAAACCAGTCGTGGTGGTATACACCGTGATCCTACCACTCCACAGGCACAGGCAGGAAGATGGAGAGTTCAAGGCTATTTTCAAGGACATAACAAGTCTGAGCCCTGTCTAACAACATGAACTTCAAATGCCCATTTACTTTGTACATTAATTTAAAATATTCAGGTATACAGAGATACTGAAATAAATGTGCAGTGAGCAGTTCACACACCTACACCTAAATTGAATTCTCGTCAGCATTTTATTGTGCAGTTGTCTCTAAACACCTGGTAGGGACTAATTCCATGACCACCCCCTCCACAAATCTTTGGATGCTTAAGTCCAAAGGTGGCCAGGCATGGGTCAGCTATCTATGCTGGAGATGGGGCTCAGTGGATGGAGTACTGGCCTAGCATGCACAAAGCCCTGGGGGTGGACACCCAGCACTGAGAAAGCTGGGTGTGTCACCACCTTGACAACATGAATTATTGGGAGAAGGGCTTCCCAACTGTAACTCTGCACTTAGGAACTGGGGCAGGAAGTTTGAGTTCCTGGCCAGCCTAGGCTACATCCCAAGTTCAAGGCCCTGTCTCGTAACCAAAACCCCTACAAGGTTACTATTATTATATCCATTCTACAGATGCAAGGTGAGGTACCGAGGTAAAGAGAGGCAGGCATTCCCAGGCTTCCTGAAGCAAATTAGTAGGAGGGGGTGACTGGATTCAGAAAAGGCACACGCAGTTTGCATGTATGTATGTGTAACCATACTTAGCTTTTTATTTTTATTTTTTTGAGAGAGGTCTCCTATAGCCTAGACTGTCCTTGAACTCACTATGTAGTTGAAGATGACCTTGGACCCCCAATTCCCCTGCCTCCACCTCTCCGGTGCTGGTTTACAGGTGTATGTCACCACATATAGCATTAGTGCTGGGGGCTGAACCCAGGGTTTGTACATGCTTGGCAAGCACTCTACAAACTAAGCCACTGTTAGAGCCCTGTTTTTTTGTTTTTTGTTGTTTTGAGACAGAATTTTTCTTTGTAGCCTAGGCTAGCCTATAACTCACTACATAGACCCAAGCTCACTTGGCTTTGAACTCAGATTTACAGTAATCGCCTGTCTCTGCCTCTAGAGCACTGGGCTTATAGATGTATTGCTGACAACAGGGAGCTCTTTTTCTTTTCCTTTTCTTTTTTTCTTTTGGTGACAAGGACTCAGTACAGACCCCCAGAATGTCTTTGAATTTTCCCACCTTCCTGCCTCAGCTTCCTAAGTGCTGGTATCATAGGCCAATGACACTAGGCCCCGGTTCCATACTTACCTCCATTCGAATTGGAAGGAACTGATAGTGTTGGATGCCTCTACTGGACTCACACTACTCAGGGTCTTAGTTGGTCTCCTGACCCAGCTCACAAAGCTTCAACCTGCTGTAGGGAGTATGGAAGGGTCCTCCAAGCTGAACCATGAGCAGGCACCCCTCCAGCAGGAAGTAGAGACAAAATCCCCTGGCCTATGCATCGAAGACATCACAATGGCTGTGGCAGCTGACCTCCTCTCTCCCCAGTGAGGCCTCTCCAAGGAGACTTCAGGAACTGAAAGCCTGTCCACTCGGAACCTGGAACCCAAGAACACTGCTTGAGGAGTACTTATAAAGCAGAGGGCTCTCATGGCACCCAAATGGAACCATCCCAATGGTGAGGGACCTCACTCGGGAGCTAGAAGAAGGCTTGGGAAGCAAGAAGTGGGGGGACTATTTGCTGATCTGTGGCTGATCCCATCTTCCCCTAAGTCTCACTGAGTCCTACTACCCAGGTGACCCAGTAGGGACAATGGTTGGGTTAGTTCTTCAACATCCCCACTCTTGAAGCATCCCAGACTCTACCAAGCAATGCTAATGGCACCCAGATCAATGCAGCATCTGGGCGGCACAGCACACAGGCCAGGGCAGGAGCCAGATGGGGAGCTGCCCAGATGCTGTGGCCTGGAAGGTGTCTGACCCCCTTTGAACAGTTTTCTCATTGGAATTCCTACCAATTCCATGTAAATAGTCAAGAGGATCCAGGGTGTATGTAGTGGTACACATCTTTAAACCCAGCACTCAGGAGGCAGACATAGGTGGATCTCTCTAGTCTACATACTGACTTCCAGGACAGCATGGAGAGACCCTATCCCACATTAAACAAAATAAAATTAGGATCTAGGGTTTGTTCAGCTGGGCACTAGCCCAGTTTGAGACAGGTTGGCTCTAGCTGGTACTGGTCACATGCTTCATTTCCGACCTTTGGTTTCTTCCCTGGGGGTAAAAAAAGCCTGAAACTAGCCCTAGACAGCTTCTAGGCCAACATAGCTGAGACACCTCTTGTCCCCAAAGTGGAGGCAGTAGGGCCACATGGCCAGGGCTGTCTGTTCTCTGCTTAGTCCTGCTCGGGGAGGAGACTGTAAAGGAAGCTGTGAGAGGAGGCTACTGAAGGAGGCTCTGAGAGGGACCTCTGGGCAGAGAGGCCCCAGAGATCCACCTCTCGATACTAGCTCCTTCCCTGGAAGAGGCCAGGCCATTGGTGATCAAGCCCAGGTTCCCAGCAGGCACTTACAAGGTTGTACACGAGAATTTGGTGGGAACCTTACTGCCCATCCATATTAAGATCATGGTGGCTCATTCTGGGTGTGATGGCTTATACCAGTAATCCCAGCACTCGGGGCACTGAGGCAGGCAGATTGCTGCAAGTTCCAGGCCAGCCTGAATGAGATCTGAACTCAAAAAGCAAAGCTGGAGATGCAACTCAGTTGGTCGAGTGCTTGCTCAGCATGCAAGAAACCCTGGGTTTGATCTTCAGTACTACAAAAACTGGATGTGGAGACGCAGGCCTATAATAGGTAGAGATAGAAGGGTCAGATATTCCCTGTGAGCCTGGGAGACACAGACCTTGTCTCAACTTCTCCCTGCCACAAAAAGCATTAGAGCCTCAGATGGAGCTCAAATATCCTGACTTCAGAGGTTAGGTCTCTCGCATCTAAAACCTACCTGTCCCCCATGCTTACTTACTGAGGGACCTCAGGCAAGGTGTTCAACCCTTCTGAACCTCATCTCCCCGCCTGCACAATCCAAACGATGCTTCATTGGTGAAAAGGTGAAATGTGTTACCTGTTTGGCACACAGTGTGGCCAATAGTAAATGGCCCTGAGCTATGTCACACCCCAGACCTCTAGCACCTTTCCTGTGGACAAGGAGGACATATGTGGATTCGGAAGTGTCTGAGTTCAAAACCTGGCCCCTCCACCTTCTGTCTGTGCAACTGCACGCAACTTTGCTCTTGGCCATGTGGTGGCTCCCGGTTGGCACATCTGAGCCCTTGGGCCTTGCTTCTTCTCTCTTTCAGACTCTCGGCCTTCTAAGGAGTCACCGCCTTCCAAGGAGCTACCACCTCTTTATACCAGTCCTCAAACAGGAGCACAAGGGTCATCCCAGCCATACCGTGTGTACACCCAAGTCACACCAGTGATCCAGACCAGTAAGTATAGCAGCTGTCTCTCCTTGTCTGGCTCCCAGAAGGCCACTCACTAAGCTCAGTGCAGACAGCACTCTCTGGTGAGCTCTCCTCCCACAGCCTGAGACCTCTGAAGTCCCAAGGCTTGCTGGGCTTCACACTGCTCAAGTGGGGTTGGCACAGCACCAAGGGCTTCTGAGGCATCCTTTTCTACTGTGCAATTCTTGGGGATGGGGATAGTATATAGTAGGTGCTCAAGTAATATTTTATGAAATGAATATCCAGCAAGCATATCATAAGTGCTAGTCCACAGATGAGGTGAATACAGAGCCTCTAAGCTGAACCAGGGCTTTGAGACTCTAAACCAGTGTCCCAAGGAATTCCCGGGCACTCAAGATTGAAATGCTAGTGTTGTAGAATATTATTGTAAGGTGTAATACTTTTGTTTATGTTGCATTTGTTTAACTCTGTGAAGCTGTGTTACTGTGCCTGTAAAACACCCAATGGTCTAATAAAGAGCTGAATGGCCAATAGCAAGGTAGGAGAAAGGATAGGCAGGGCTGGCAGGCTGAGAGGATACATAGAAGGAGAAATCTGGGAGGAGAAAAGAAGTAGCCAGAGAAGGAGGACCCCAGGGGCCAGCCACCCAGCTACACAGCAAGCCACAGAGTAAGAGCAAGATTTACAGAAGTAAGAGAACGGGAAAAGCCCAGAGGCAAAAGGTAGATGGGATAAGTTAGGAAAAGTTGGCAAGAAACAAGGCAAGCTAAGGCCAGGCTTTTAAAAATAAGAATAAGCCTCCCTGTGTGATTTATTTGGGAGCTGGTTCTTGGGCCCCCCAAAAGAGCAAAAACAACCAACAACACGTTAGACTGTGTCAGCCAGTTTCACCTTGCTATAACAAACCTGACCCTAGGAGCCCCCTTCAGATCACCAAGCACGCAGCAAGCTTCCGTCACTGTCATTACAGTCCTGGTGAAGGGACGTGTTAGGCGAGTGCTCTACCACTGGTTATACACCGGCTCCTCCTGGAATCTTTTCACATTTCTTTTTCAGATTTATTTATGTGTATGAATGTTTTGCCTGCATGTGTCTATACCACGTGTGCCTGGTGTACAGAAGCAAAAGAGGCACTGGAGAGACGGTTCAGCAGTTACGGGCTGCTCTTCCAGAGGACCCGGGTTCAATTCCTAGCACCCAGATGGCAGCTCATAGTTGTCTATAACTCCAGTTCCAGGGCTTCTAACACATTCACACAAACATGCAGGCAAGACACCAATGGATGTGAGAGAGAGATGGGGGAAGAGGGAGGTGGAGAGGGAGAGAGCTGTGCCAAAAGAGGCAGGAATAGTGAGAGGTGTGTGTGTGTGTTCATTCTTTTCTTTCATGCACCTGCTTTAAGGATGTTTAACCACAGGGCCTGGAAATCAGCTAATGCAAGGAACGAAAAACAGTGGGCTGGCTGAGTCTGGTAGGTTGTCCTAGCAACTCCCCAAGCCAAAGGAACCACACTTAGAAGCAGAAAGGCTCCAGGGTTCCTAGACCCTGTCCTTACTTGGGCTAGCTGGATTAACTAGGGCAGATCATACGGCTGATAGGCAGGTATGTGGTGACTTGGGTGCATTGGTGAGCATGGGGAAGATGAGTCATGATATAACGGGGGTGCCCAGGCAGCGGGTGCTGGAGACAGGAGGAAGAGGCTCTGATCTGACCCCCGCCCCCAGACATGTTCACTGGAGTGCCGAGGGTGACAACTTCCATGCCGATGCAGACCATATGTCCCTTCTGTGGGAGCCACATCATCACGGTGACAACCCCTGTCCCAGGCATCCTCACCTGGCTGCTGTGCAGTGGCCTCTTTATATTTGGGTAAGCAGTGGGGACTGGGGACCTGGCAGGGAGGCGGTGAGACTGAGATGCAGCTGGAGACAGCTAGAACTAAGGCCAGAGGATGGCCCTCTGCCTGGGTGACAGAGGATGGGAGTGGGGATGGACAATGCCTGCCTGCTGGGCAAGTGGCCAAACAGGTTGCCATCACCACTACTGTCAAGAAAGAGAAGGCACAGTATGGCTCTCAGTCCTGCTCTACAGAACCACCCCAAGGAACTGAGGCCCACCCAGAGGTGTGATGAGGGTGCAGGCCAGCACAGGGACCTCTGCTCAGGGGCGATGAGGGTGCAGGCCAGCATAGGCAATCTGCTCAGGTGAACACACACTGCTTCTGAGGCTGCAGGTGCTTCCTGGGCTGCTGCTTCCTCCCCTTCTGTGTGCGGAGCCTCATGGATGTGAGGCATTCCTGTCCTGTGTGCCATCAGGAACTCTTCCACCATCACCGCCTGTGACCTGCACTATAAACAGCAATGAAGAAGCATCAGTGTGTATGTGTGCCCCTGCATACCCGTCCAGCAGGGGGGTGGCGTGAGCAAGTGAAAACATCCTCCACCCGCCTCTGTTTTGTCCATGGGTGATGGACAGCACCTGTGTATGCCTGGGTCATAACATGTGCTGGTTGGTATCCTCATGGGGAGGGGTGGAGCGGATGCCCATGCATCTCCAGGTTCAGCCTCCTCTGACTACAGATGCCACAGCTCTACCAGCCTCCTCTTTCCTAGCCCCTTCCCATCAGCTCCAAACTCTACCCCTTTGGGAAAACCTGTTACCCACACCCTCACCTGTATAACCTCCCTCCCCCCCACATCCAGGTTCACAGCTGCTGCCCCTTCCCCCGGGGACCAGTGTACTCCATCACAAATGCAATACGAAGAGGGCCTTGTCCTTTCTTCCCTCTCCGCCTTGGGTCTCTGCAGTCTGGATCCTCCCTGCCCCGGGGGCTGCAGATGTCCTCTGGCTACTCCTAGCAGGTTTCCTCTGTTTGCCCTCAGCTTCGCTCAAGGCCCCTCCCCCACCTCTGTAGGCATCTGTTCTCCCTTCCAGGGTCCCCCAACCTTCTCCCCTGGATGCCTGAGGCATCCAGCAAACCAGCATGTTGGGCTGTGAAGATAGCCCCATAATTAAAGGGATTTGCCTTACAAATATGAGGAGCAGAGTTTAGACCTCCAGAACTCACACAAGTGTTGGATGGGCAGGGTGGTCCACCTTTAATTCCAGCCTCAGAAGTCACAGACAAAGGAATCCCAGAACAAGCTGGCTAGTGAGACTAGCCTTATCAGAAAGCTCTGGGTTTGATTGAGAGACCCTGACTAAGTAAGTAAGGTAGAAAGTTGAAGATGATCCCCCACATCAACCTTGGGCCTCCACATGCATGTGCACACGTGCATGAACACCCACATGTGTGCAAACACACAAAAAACGGGTGGGGACCTCAGCAGCCTTAGCGAGGCTGCTCTCCTCAGAGGTGGGCCATGGCCACCTCCTCTCTCCCAGACACCCTGGATGCAGCCCTTGGTTCCTGTCCTGTTCCCCTCCACCTTGTCCCCTCCTTGGCTCCGGGTTCTCCTGCTCCTTCCATTCCTCACCAGCCAGCAGCCTGTGGCCAACACAGACAGGGTGATGCGGTTAACATGGACAAGAACTCACCACTTATTTGGGAAGCAGAGTCAGGAGGATTGCCAGGCTTAGTTACATAGCAAATGCCTGTCTCTTAAAAAAAAAAAAAAAAAAAAAAAAAACCTGTTGCTGTGAAGGTGTTATCAACTTGACAAAACCTAGAATTGTTTGAGAGAGAGCCTTGCCTGTGGGGGATTACATTCTACTTATGGAGGTGGGAGGGTCGGCCCTCTGCCGGCAGCACCATTCCCTGGCTGGGATCCTGGACTGTATCAGTGGAGAAAGGGAAGTGGGATGCAGCACACACTCATCCTTCTCTGCTTCCTGACTATGGGTGTCATGTGACTAGCTCTCTCAAGCAGCTGCTGTCTTCCTTCGCTTTCCCACCATGAATTGTGAGCTAAAATAAACCCCTTCTCCTTTACATTCTTCTGGTCAAGAGTATTTTATCACAGCAATAGGAAAAGAAACTGACATTCACTTATACCAGACATCTGCCTAGAACTCAAAGCTCACTCTGCGTTCACCTGAAGATGGCTGTGAGTGGTTCCTGCCTCCCTCTTGACTCTGTCAGGCATCCTACTCACTATGCATCCCAGGACCCCCACCAACCCATCCCTCCAGCAGGCCTGTCTATGCACCCCAGGATGCCCACCAACCCACCCCCCCAGTAGGCCTGCCTGCCTATGCACCCCAGGACCCTCACTAACCCATCCTTCCAGGAGGCCTGCCTGTCTATGCACCCCAGGACCCTCACTGACCTACCCCTCCAGCAGGCCTGCCTGTCTATGCACCCCAGGACCCCCACCAACCCATCCTTCCAGCAGGCCTGCCTATGCACCCCAGGACCCTCACATCCCTGACACCCACATGACCCATGAGAAACTGAGGCAGGGGCTATAGGAACTGGGAAGGGATGAGGCTTGCTGAGTCATTTCTGGAGTGGGCTCCCCAGTGAGGTTTACTCCTTACAGTTCCTTCCCAAGCTTACAGTGTACAGAGGCAAATGGGAAGGAAGTGGCTGTTAACAGACCTCAAACTGGCTTGTGGATAAGACTTCTGGGTAAAATGAGGACCACTGGACAAGATCAGGAAGGTGGTGTGGGGAAATCCAGTACCAGAGAGTGGGGTTTTGTGTTTCTTTGAAGTCAGTGCTGAGGATTGAACCTGGGGCTTCGTGACTGATACTCTACCATGAGCTACATCCCTAACCCTCATTTTCACTTTGAGACAAGGACACACTAAGTGCCCAGGCTGGTCTTGAGCTTGTTATGTATCTCAGACAGGCCTGGACCTCACGACCTCCTAACTCAGTCCCTTGATATACCTGTCAAACATGAAGATTGGAAAAACACAAAAAATATTGTCCTACCTATCATTGTTCAAATAGAGGCAGAAGAGACTTGTGGAAAGCATTTGAAAGAGGAAAACGGGAAGCTACAGGCACTGGCAGCTGGTGTGTGCCAAGGTTCCCTGTAATACCCACACTCATCACAGGAGGGCAGTGCTGCACCAGCTGACAGGTGGAAACCCAGGCCCATTAACTAGAGAGGCAATCAGAAACTCGGGTCTGTCTCCCTGCAGCCCCTGCATTAGCATGACATGAAAAGGTGGACACGTGTGAGGAGATACACCGAGTGTGGGCTGGAGCCTTGGTGGTATGGTAGCATCTCCTGGCATTTTCAGGCTGGGATTCCTGGAAGCCTGAAAGTCAGGGGAGGTACATTGCTCCAGGCCAGCAGCTCTCTCTAGACCCCAGGGAGGCCGGGCAGCTGATCTAGCATCTGCAATGGAGGCCCTGAAATGATTGATGGGAGACTGCTGGACTTCAGAAATGAAATGTGCTATAGCTGCAAGCCGTAACTGCATGGAAACAGGCCTGACACCAGATCACACCGCCACAGTGAACTGTTGGACAAACAGGCTTCTGAGACTTCAAGACATGGGATGCCAAGTCAGCACAGGCCTTAAGAGTCTCAAAAGGACAGAACTTGTCTCGAGAATGAATCACCTTTACCTTGAACTACTCAACTCCAGCTTCCCTTGTTCAGATTCCCCACCCCCACCTCCCCAGGCAATGTGTTGGCTTTGTCTTGTATTCTAGACAGGTCCAGACAGGAATGTCTCAGTCCTGGGACAAAACCAACTGTCACTCCACATCATTGGACTTCAAGGTTCTGCCCAGACTGACCCCACAAATCACAGGTTTTGGTGAGTACTGTAACAGCGGTACTGATGCTCAGTGTAAAGCTGCTGACTACACAGTGAAGCCTCTAACAGTGGGTGCTGACACTCTTCTAGGCTTCTGTCTCTAGCCAACCCACCCTCTGGGTCAGAGCCAAGAGTGAGTAGTTTAATCCCACTCAGCCTTATCATGGGAGCAACAGGTGGGTGTGGTGTGGTGTGGTGATGGGCATGTCTGGTATCAGCAGTCACCAAGGCAGGCTTCTGTGCCCACTCCCAGCCGACTGCTGTCAGCTCTGCCCAAGGCCACCCTGGGAATCTGCTATCCAGCGAGTCTAAGGACAGAGAGAGGTCTGGGCAACTTTTGATGTGCCCCTAGCTTCGGCCCACACCACTGACAGGAAGGTTGACATTGTCCCTTCAATAGTAACGACCCTCAATGCACTCCCCTAACTTCCTCAGCCTCTTGCTCTACTGAAGAACTGAGTTTAGAATGTCCAAGAGCCTTGGTGCTCCTGGCTGGCAGGGAAGATGGGTGAGCTCACCTCAGAGACCATGGGGCTTCATGGAGACTGCTCTCCAAAAGTACAAGCTGGGAGCTTACTATCTACCTCCAACAGCCAGCCAGCAGCACATGTCTGTGAACCTTGGAAGGGACAGACTACCTCTCATACCTACACAACTCTGCTCCTAGAATGTTCTGGATGGGGGACCCCAGCTTGCAGGCCCACTCACAAATCAGCAGCACACAATCACCCATGTCCACCAAGACTAAGGTCATGAAGAGACTTGGTCTTGATGGAGCTTTTTGTCTGCCCAGGAAATGAATTCTCTTGGGGTTTCCTTCTGATTGTCACAGGGTGAGGAAACTGGACTAGGGCTGTGCTAACACAGGAGGCACACGTGATCAAGTGACTGCCCAGTCCCTTGGGAACTGATTAGCAGCCACAGGCAGCCGGAAACTATGCAGTGAAGAGTGGACACAGAGCCCCTACCATAGCTTCTGCCTGGCAGAGCCCAGGCTATACCATATAAGGGTACACACCCAGAGACAGCCCTAGTTCCTACAAAAACACCTGGCTTTGTCCCTGGTCACCTTCTTCCCCCTTCAGAGGCTGCTAGAGCCTTCCCTCGGTGCTAGTGGACACCTGGTACCACTGCCTTAATGCCACAAAGCTAAGAGCCAGCATGCAAGAATGTGCTTTTGAATGAAGACAACCCTAGCAGGCAATGCACCTTCAGGGTTAAGTTTCTGTAGTTTTAGACTGGGTCTCAAGTAGCTCAGGCTGTCCCAGAATCTGCTTTGCAGCCAAGAATGGCTTTGAACTCCTGATCTTCCTGCTTCTACTTCTTTAGTGCGGGGATCACAAGTCCGAACAACACATCAGCTTCACAATCCTGAGCAGAAACACATGGCCACCATGGCTGCAAGCCCTCACTGAGGTCACACTCTGGCCACCACTGTGGGTGAGGACTCCCCTACATCAACAGCCACATGGCACAGAGCAGAAGGATCTGGCATCTTCAGAGGATTAAAGTGAGCAGGCTGGAAAACAACTGTTCTATAAATTTTAAAATGTCATCTACCTTCCCCACCCTAAGTCAGGCAAATGAATTCAAGACTCAGTATTTTGGGAGCTGGGAGTGAGTGAAAAAATGAATGCAGCACACAAGAAACACTACAAGAACTTCTTTGAAAAATAGTCGTTTAATATTTAAGGGAGAATAGAAATCATGGGCACCTAAGACTGGCCAAGCCCCAACAAGCCCTCCAACAGGAACACCTTGGAGTTCAAAGGCCAACACTGGGCGAGCAGTCCTCATCGCCTTGCCTGTACCTGCCAGTAACTTCTCATCTGCGCAAGGCCAAACAAAGGGCCCAGGAGGATCAAGGCCTACAGGGCCCCCATGATCTGCTCTTTATCCCACTGATCTGTACAACACAAGTTATTGGAAGGCACACAATTCATAGTGCAAAAGGAAAAAGGAAGCCAGGGTGCAGGTGGCTCAGAACCAGGCCAGAGGTACCCTCCCCTGGGTACCTCCTCCAGAGACCTCCAATTTCCCCAGTCACTGAGTATGTGCATGGGCCCCAGCTGAGGACTCTTGCATTTTCCTTAGATCCAGGGGGTGAAGCCCAGAGCCTTGCACACACTAGCCCAGTCTCTACCATTAGCCACATCCTTAACTCTGGACAGGATCTATGTAGCACAGGCTGATTCAATACTCCTACCTCCACTTCCTGACTGCTAGGATTAGAGGCCTGTGCCTGCCACTATACCTTACAAAAACCTTGTTTCTCAAGCTCAGATGTCAGAGGCCAAAATCAAACTGAAGCCAGCTGGGGGTGTGTGTGTGTGTCACACCTTTAAGCCCAGCATTTGGGAGGCAAGAGGCAGGTGGATCTCTGAGTTCAAGACCAGCCTGGTCTACATAGCAAGTTCTAGGCCTGCTGGGCAAGACAAAAACTGCCACCCAATGGAAAAATCCAACAGCTGAGAAAAATACATGGCGGCTGAAACCCTGACTCAATGCAAGGCTCCCAGGCCTGTTTCCAGGAAGAGTATACTCATCCTCAGCTTCCACAGCACTCACTGGATTATAATTTTTATAGAAAATTTTATTCAACATACAACATTTTCCAGCAAAAAGGCAATATACAGGAGAGTTGGTGTACACTGCTGCTACAGAAACAAACAGAAGTATTGGGGAGGGAGGGAAAAGAAGTGTGGCTTGCTGATTCTATTTGCACTCAAAACTAGACACGCAGCTGGCATTAGCTCCAACAAAAAGGGAAACGAAAGGATCAAATAAAGCTCCGCACAGGGCGTCCAAGTCGGCCAAGGTCACTTGCACTCACCCAACAGAAAAAGACCTCCTCCCAGGGGCAAATTGTACAGGTTTCATTCATTAAATATACAATTTCATTTTCCTTTTTTTCCTTTTTTTTATTTTATCTTTTTTACAAAGTCAACAGCTTACTAACCACTAGCGAGCATGCGCTCTTGCTAAACGGCTCTCTCCTCTGTGGCCCGCCCGTGCACTCCGTCCTCACAGAAACCTAGAGTCCCTCTCTTTCACCTGCTCAGATCATTCCGTTTGCCAAGAGGCAACAGAGTAAACCTTAATTGTATCGAACAATGTTCTCAGTGTATAAAAAGACCCCTAGCTGTCAGCACTGGATCCAGTGCCTCGACTTTGCAAATGGGCTGCCGAACAGTACTGGCTGACCAAGTGAGACATTTATTGAAAAGAGCCCAGGCAGCTGAGGAGAGGAACCCCAGGAAGGGCCAGCAACGCACACAGTGAAGGAGAGTGCTTTTGAGTAGGGTTGTTTCTCTGGTCTGCCTTTACAGATGCACACAGCTCACTGACAGTCTAACTGAAGGAAGAAGTTGGCCTGCCTAGCTCTAGCTGCAGAGCTGTGCAGGACCCAGGCAGGGGGCCAGGCTGCCTGCACCAACCAGACAGCTCTGCCAGGGACTCGCATCTTAGGAACCGCTTCTCCCATGATGCTGATGGTTGCCTTGCATTGTGGTTACCATAAAATAACTCTCATTGGCATCCAAGCTTTATAAAAACACCTTCATTTTGCTCAAAAAGGGCAGTCAATAGATACAGAGAAGCCAAACTGAACAGCCTCAACAAAATAAAATTAACATCAGCAGCAAATCCTCTTGCTGGAGACTTCGGCTAGAGTGCACGTGTACCAAAGTTCTACGGCTGTTAAAAAGGGCACACACCCACGAGCTGTCCCTCGCCTTGGACACGGGAAGGAAGTCAGTTGTGGATTTTAATTGCCTTTTCAAGGTAAGTGTAGCGACTCCTCTTTGGGGCTTTGTTGAAGTGGTCGAGCCCTAGCCAAGGCCGAGGATGAGACATGTTACCTGGCAGGGACAAAGAACAATCCATTAAGACTCCAGGTTCTTGGCTACCACCAGAACCAGTCTCCACCTTAGATGGCTGCTCAGTCAGCTGGAGCCTAGAAGTGCTCATTAACACAAGCTGACATGGGACTGTTTACTTAGATGCCTCTTTCCAACTCAAAGGCTAACACACAGTCCCAGGGGGAAGTTGAAGTAAACCACCCACACCTCCATCCCATTTAAAGCACAGCAAGAACCTTAATCCTTGGAAATGAGAGACCTGACCTGTGGAGAACTCGCTCAACCCCAGGCTGCTGCCTCTCAATGGCTGCACATGGCTTCAAGACCTACAATCGGAATGAAGGCCCTCTGCTGAGAGCCTCTTACCAGGTTGTGGCTCAAAGTCCTTCAAATTCACTTCATACTCATCTTCGTTGATGTACTGGTGCCGGCCCATCATGACAATTGCAAATTTAAACTAGAAAACAAAAGCAAAACTCCCCATTATCTTCTGCTGCTTGCCAAGCAGCTCAGCTGCCTCACCCAGGGTCAAGTGCTAGCCACTAAGGCCCAGTCAGGTTCCTAAGAGCACAGACCTTTTCAAACTCCTTTTCCTGGATATCCAGCAGGCTCTGAATTCGCTTCATCACTTCTCTGAAATGCTCACCCTGGGAAGACAAGACAGGTGTGCTCAGATAACAAAGGCCCACCCCCCGAGCGTGCAGTGCGGTATGGTAGACACCAAAGCCAGGGCTGCCTGGCCCAGCAGCTGAGATCAAGTCTCTCAAAGACATGGGGTTCTGACAGAACTCTTACCTGGTGTATTCTCAGCAAAAACGGAATTCCAAAAGTCCCAAACACCTCTTTGTGGAAATGCGCCACTGTGATTAGCATCTCGTTCTCCTTATCTATGTCTACCTGGTCCAAAGGTATTTCCTGGAGACACATTTAAACACAAAACTTCCTTTAAGTGCAGTTATTATTTAAATTCTAACCTGACACTCAATGGATAAACTCCCATTTAGATCCAGATGACCCATAAACTGACAGGGGTGAGTAGATGATCTCTCTCTCCCGCGCACACAGACACAAGCACAGACACACACACACAGTGAAGGGGCTTCCATTAGATCACGTGCTGGCTCTAGAGACCCACAAACACAGGCCAGGATGGAAGCCCCCGAAACTCTGAGTCACTGAAAACTCTTCCTCTATCAAATTGCACATTGTCGACTGATTTGTGAGTGTATGCACACATGCCTGCTAGTGTGCATGTTGGGGTCAGAAGACAGTTCTCTCCATCTAACATGTGTGGGTCCAGGAGATCAAACTCAGGCCATCAAGCTTGGGGTGGGAGAGCACCTTTACTAGCTAAGGCATTCTGTCTGCTGCCAAACTAATTTTTTTACCTTTTTTTTGTTGTTGTTGTTGTGTTTGTTTGTTTGGTTTTTAGAGACAGGGTTTCTCTGTGTAGCTTTGTGCCTGTCCTGGATCTCACTATGTAGCCCAGGCTGGCCTCAAACTCACAGAGATCTGCCTGCCTCTGCCTCCCGAGTGCTGGGATTAAAGGCGTGCGCCACCACCGCCCCGCAATGTTTTTACTTTTATATTTAGCCTAGCTCTGTAGCCCTGACTGGCCTAGAACTTGGTACATAGATCAAACCGGCCTGTCTTTGCCCCCTGCAGGCTGGAAGCCCTGTGCCAACAATGGTCTAGCCCAGGTGGCTGTGAGCCCCTGGGTTCCGGCCGTCACACCACTGAGCCATTCTTAGTCCCACTGCTGCTTCTCCAGAGGACCAGGTTTGAGGACACAGTGGCTCACGACCACCCCTAACCCCAGCCCCAGCACATCTGTCGTACTTTTCTAGACTTTGCATTCATGTGGCACAGATATACATGTAGGTAATAAACAAACAAACAAACAAACAAAACTTTACCACAGCTGGCTCGAAATTATAGACAAATGTGGGCAAGACTCCCCTCCATCCAGAGCACAAAAGCAGACAACAGTAGTTTGGGATAAAGAGGCTCTGGGGATGGAGGCCAATGGCTGCACAAGGCACTGTGCCCAGCACCATCATGTGCACACTCAGCAGGGCCTACATTAGTCTATGCTGTGTGTATTTTTTTCGTGTTACAGCATTTTTAAAGCTTGGAATGAAATTAATGTCATTGAGAACTGATGAATGGAACAACTCCAGCTACGTTATACAGCCCATGGTGGGATCCACTCCAGTAGATGGGCCACGACCTGCATACCCATTGGTTCTGAGGCCAGCAAGGTGACAGTTACCTCTATTCGAAAAGTTCGACTTGTTGCAGGAGATAAACATTCTAATAGTTCATCCTCTTGATGTACACCAATAATTTTGTAGCTCACAATTTCTAGCAGCCTAAAAGAAAAATGGGACAATGAAGTATTTGTATTCATGTAAAGATACAAGAGGAGGGCATGATGATGTCTGTATGCTCAGGAGAAGGAACTCTGGGTGGGCATGATCATACACGTTTGTACTTTTGTTATTAATTTTTATAGAAGAGCAGTCACAGAGTACAATACAAGAGGCTGGGCAGTAACCAGATAGAGTGCTGGCTGCTGTCTACTAAAATTCCCCAGAAAACACTTTAGGGAACCAAACAGCCCCAAAGCCACCTGTCTGTGAGACATCCCTAAGGTAAAACCATAGAAACATGCCCAGACCCAGAAAAGCAGAATCTGAGGCCTTGCTTTACATCTGAATGAAGGCTACAGCAGAAGCGTCTCGCCCACTCAAGATGTGTGGAGCCCACCCACCCCCAAGCACCTTGGAACCCACTGTTCCTCTGCTACCAATGTCACCCCCATTTACTACAGTTAAAAGAAGACAAGAAGAGAGAGGCTTGGCCTCTGCAAACAGCAACTGCAGAAGGATGGGCTGTTGGCTTTCCATCCTGTTCCCGTGTGGCTGGCTGCCCCACCCTCCTGCAGCTCGGGAGATACTTACCTAAGTCTCCCTGATGCTTTGTCCCCGAGCTCCACGGCCTTTTTACATTCTTCTAACAGGTCCCGGACACAGCCATGCTTGTCTGGGTATAGTGTTATTTCCTAAATGACAGAGTGTTACAAGTGCTTTAAAGAAAACAGATTTCTGCCACAACAAACCCAAGAACTTCACTAGTTCAAGTTGGGAAGAGGGGTGAGATGTCACTCAAAGACCCACCCTAGCAGCCCCTTGACTGTGGATTCTCTCAAGGTAGTAGGACCACCTCCTCCAAACTCACTATAGATCAGAACAGTTTCTGAGAAATAATCCCGGGTCACCCTAAGAGCATTCCTGTTCTCAGCATAAGGAGACAGAGGGCTGGTCCTCACAAACGGCACCAGTAAGTTGGTGGCTAGATCCTCACCAATACTACAGAAATCACAATATTTAGGTCTCAATTTTCAATTCTGGTGCAGCTGGAAGGTAAAATGGCCTAGTAACCAAGCAAGTATGATTTTTTTTTTTTTTTTTTTTAATGGATATGGCATAGGGATACAGCCTGGCTGTATATCGTGACCTGGCTCTGGGCCAAGGGGCCATGGAGACACCTTAAGCTCTCACTTCTGACTTTCAGGGCCTCACCACATGCTGGCACTGAGGGAGTGCTCCCTCTGGTGGGTTTTAGTTCCAGGGCTCCTAAAGAGTGACATTACAAAGAAGCACTCACCTCTTCCCTAAACTGGTTGTTTAACCATATACACTTAAAGCTCCTTCTGTTCTCAAAGTCTGTGATCTTCATTTTAAGCTGTTGAGATAGAGACAACTGTTCAGACGGACTCCCTCTGAGAACTCACCATCCTCCCTTTATCACCCGGCCACACTGACTTGACTCATACCTGCTGGTAGTAAAGTTTCTTAGGTTGTCTTGGCTTGAAGAATTGTAGAAGATCTCTTAAAGTACCTTCATAATTATGTCTAAGAGGATTACCTGGGCCATCTCTATAACTATAAGAAAACAGCATGTGAATAAACAAATTGTTTACTGGTCTACAACACACACCAACTGAGAAAAAACAAACACAAACAGCTAGCTGTGCACTGTCTGAAACCTGTGCACCTACCTAGCCCACTTGTGTCCCCAGACCTGAGTTTCTCAGTGTGTGAGGGACAGAGCACACAGAAGACTCTGTCGCTGCATAGGACCTGGACCCAAAGAAGCATGACGGGTCAACCAAGATCAAACACAACACTAGAGGAGGTGAACAGACTTGACCACCTCGGGTCATGTGGTTAAGAGAGAAGTGACGAGCCACCTGGCTTCCAAACGAAGAAAGAATACATGCAGGTGACCTAGCATCTAGTCAAGTGTCCACACGATGTCTAGAGGAACTCACTCACAGGGAGGAGCAACCACGGAGCATCCAGAGTGAGCCTCACTTACCCTTGAGACTTGAAGAACTGCAGCAGCATGGGGTCTGTGTTGAGCCTCTGTGCAACTGTCTTTGCAACCTAGGAGAGAGAACCAGAAGGGAGGTTGGCACTCTGGGGAAAGGCAGATGTGTGCTCAAAAAACTTGGGGTTATTTAGTTGTATTTCCATAGAAATGTGATATACATGGACAGCCTGAATTGAAATTCCCTATTATTATCCATAACAAAACAACATTCCTCAGTACAGGGTTTTCCCTGTTTTACTGTACATATTTATATAGCACAATGCTGACTGCTAAAAAGTGAATATACTGTGATAGGTTCTATCAAAATTAGTATTTCTCTCTTTAGATATAGATATATATATATATATATTCATCATTTCTCTGTGCTATGGACCTTTAAAGTCAACAATTTTAACTTTTGAGGTTTCTTGCTGTGTGTGGAGCTCAGAGAAGCCGGAAACTCACAACCTCTGTCTGAACTAAGTCAATGCCACCCAAGCAAGGTGCTGTCTTCCGTATGAAGCTGTTAGACACTTTCTTTCACAAATATGTGTCTTCTAGGAAGGGCAAATGAAGTAGCAAAGAGCAACTGTTCAATACCTGAAAATAATTCATCCTATTTGATAACGTAACCACAAACCCAGGGTCATTGGGGATTGTTTTATCACAGAAGATGACGTCGACACGGTGATAGAGATCTCTGAAATATTCTTTTGCAGTGGGTAATTCACTGTTATCGTTTTCAGGGTCATCCCTGGGGAGGAAAGATTTTTGCAGACTGCATCAGGAGTGGCAAAAGGCAGCATCATTTAGACAACAGTGTAATGGAAGACAGAGTGCTCTCTTTGAAACCTGCAATGAGTCTGCCTCAGCTACAACAAGGCACAAGAAAGGCAAGTGTGTGCCTGGAGAGATGGCTCAGAGGTTAAGAGCATTTCCAGAGGACCTGGGCTTCACCCCCAATGCCCAAGTGATGGCTCATAATAATCTGTAATTCCAGTCCCGAGGGATCTTAATACCCACTACTGGCTTCCACTGGCAGCAGGTATACACATTGTGGACAGACAAAATATTCATACACATAAAAATAAAATCAAGAGACGCCAGTACTTGTGGAAGTTCTACAGCAAGGCACTCAGTACCAGCTGCTTCCCCAGTGACTGCAGGACAAAACACCTTCCTACAAACAAGCTCCTTTGTAGCACAGTGCATTCAGCCTAGGCTCTGACTAGCAGCCCACACCTGCAGCTTTTATCCACCATCAGGCTGCTGGACACTAGTATCGCAGGTACATACCCACAGGTATGGATGCAGGCAGTGAAGGCCAGCCTTGATTTCAGAGTATCTTACTCCATAAAGATCCCCACTTTGGTCCCTTCAGACATTTGTCGGACATCAGAGAACATGAGTTTGGGAGATAGGCTCTGACAGAGCCCTGAATAATCTCAAACTTGCTATGTAGCTCCTGGGTCCTCCAGTCTCTACCTCCCAAGTTCCAAGATTACAGTGCTCACCACCTTATCACCAAGAGAACTTTAAATGAGGTTAAGTTTCACTGTCCCGAATTATCAAAACCTGTAACTAGCTACTGTCCAGAATGAGGACACTCCACTGCAGCTCAGAGCATAGTACAAATGTTTGCTGGACTGCACTGACTAAAAAAAACATTTGATAGGCATACAAAAGAGATGGAAACTGTCAAAGATACATACTTCTGAAACACTATAATGTCACCATCCATCAGCTCATCAAGGGCTTTATCAAGAGATACATCGTAGTCCTGAATTCTCTCTGTCAAGTTCGGCTTAACTTCCTATAGGGAGAAACAGCAAATGGTTACATTTAAGAGCGTCTGTTATGACGAGATTGTTATTTATGCTTTCTCTACATTCCTATCTATTCGTCTATCTGTTGTGTGTTTTGCTGTAATTTGAGACAGGGTCTCCTTGTTTCTTTAGGTTGGCCCTGGATTCCTGTGCTCAAGCAATCATCCAAACAGCCAGAACTCCAAGCTCACATGACCACCACACCCAGCTTATGCACTTTTATGAAGTTAAAATACAAGCAGGAAAAACAAATCTAAAAGTAAGTATCTAGTGATCACCAACACCAAACAGGTAAAAACTACCATTTTTTAAATGTGAAACAGGGTGTGTGTGTGGTGGGACATACTTGTAATCCCAGCACTTGGGGAAGTAGAGACAATAAGATTAGGAGGCCAAAGTAGCTATATATATAAGCAAGTCTGAATCCAGCCTGGGTTACATGAGACCCTGTCTCAATAAACCACAAAACCAAAACAAACTGATATTTCCAACTAAAGAGTAGAGGATCTGGTGGGGGTGCACGCCTTTAATCCCAGCACTTGGGAGACAGGCAGGTGGATCCCTCTGAGTTCAAAGCCAGCCTGGTCTACAGAGCAAGTTCCAGGACAGAGAACCTGTCTTAACCTCCCCTCACCCCCAAGTCCCCACAAATACACACAGAAGACAACCTAAATGAACTACAGACTAAGCAATATTAATTTGCTAGGCAAGCAGAACATCCCCACAAGCAGAAAGAATACAGTGATTACAGAGGGAAAAAAAAAAAGCAAACCTCATAGAGGATAAGGCTAGTATCCTGGATAAATCCTGCTCTGTCACACATAACTGGGAGTAAGTCACCTAGGGTAAAGAAATCTGTTAAATACACAGCTGTAATGTAGCGAGCAAAATCTAGCTGGAAGGAAATGCAGCCAGAACTTACGTATTTTACAGGATATGGGCGTGTAGATGTGTCCACAGTAATTCAAGCTCCGTGTTTTAGGATCATACATCTTCAAAAATAACATTACATCATCTACAAGTTGATGAACAGGCTGTTAGGATTTTAACCCTGAGTATGTCTGAATGCTAACAAGTAAGCCTGGGGTAAGTGATGTCCCAACAGTGAGCTGTCCCTAGAAGTAGCAGCAACACCAGGCTCCTTCGGGAGGCTGATCCAGTGATGGCAAAGGTGCAGCCCACAAATCACACCTGGGTAAAGCACTCCAGAAGACGGTGAAGGAGACACCAGTGCAGTAAACTGAGACTTGGCGCTGACTAGCTAGACCAGTATCCCAGAGGCTATCTATACCTAGCAGTTGAGTGGTGCAGCCACCTAATTTAGTGGCAGAACCAGGACTCCTTCAGAACTCCTTCACACAGGCTGTGTGGCCCTAAAAGGTGAACCATTTGCCAAGTGACCTAACACATGCCTGCAACTCTGCCCTAACCTTCACACCAGAGTGATGAGCACAAGCCAGCAGCCAGGATACCACAGCACCACTGCCGTCTGCTCCCTCTGCCAGGAGACTCAAGCTGAGCTGGTCTCCTGTGGCTTCCTTAGGTGCCCTCAACATGGAAGGGACTGAATGAGTTAACATGGAGGTACCAGGAGATTATTCTCCAAGGAAGAAAGGTTCAGACCTCTGATCTGAACTCAAAGCCTACTGAGTGCTCAAAAGTAGCAGGCACCTGTGGGCACTTACGATCTTTATCAAACTTGGGCAACGTTGCTCCACTAGCAGCCAGCTCAGGATCAACTGTTTCCAGGAATATTGTCCATGGGTTTTCATTATCACTCAGTTCAATCATCTATTTCCAAAAGAGATGGCGGTTTTAGAAGCTTGCAATGGCCTAGGTGACAGGGTGACAACTATACTTGAGTAGTGCAGAGCACGTCCAGCTCTACTGAATCAACCCAAAGGGACACACGGCTGCTAACTGCAGGACCAGAGCCTCCCGCAGAGCTCCACACTTGGAGACACCCAGGATCTACCAACAATATTTACTGTTTTGTTGCCGTCGGCTTCATTATCTAACATTGCTGGCCGCTTTGTTCCATTACTCCTTGCTTGCATAGGCCATAATCGAATTTGATCTTGTGGAAACCCCTGAAAAAAATCCAAAAGTTAATTATTTATTAATTTATATATTTCCATCTTTATCAATTTAATGTTTTTGTGAGTAAAAGGGAAGGGGGTTTGACTCGTTTGTTTTTTTGTCCCACAGCTTGAACAATGTGCCTCTGACCTCACCAGGACCACTACTGCACCATGGCTCACTCGGCCAAGAGGAACCAACAGTCTCTACAAGTCCTTCTCTGATGTCTGCTACAAGGCTAGCTTTAGGACTGAAGGAAGCAAGTTCTGAGATTCACAGACTGTGAGCCAGGTCAGGAGCTCAGCTCAACATCTCCTTTTCAGAAGGGGCCCAGACAGTGACCACCCAAGGTAGCAGGTCTCTCATGTTATCAATGGCCTGGGTGTGAGCAGAGGAGCTATACCCACCATGGTCTGGGAGAGGCTCTGAACAAACTCTGCCAGGGAGGAGTTCTTCAGAACCTTGAACACGGTGTACTTTACTTTCTCCTCATCGTACATGTCATTTCCTTGGTGGCCACAAAACTGGTCCTCTGCGACTATCTGAAGGCACACAGAGCCAAGCTTACAACCAGTGAGACAAGTCACCCTGAGCACACTCCAATCTCAAAAGGCCTCAACCACGCGCCTCACCACCTACAGTGACCCCTTGCAGCTAGACCAGATGCCCAGAATGCTCAGAATGGACAGCACAGACCTGGGGCATGCAGTGTCAACACAGCCGCCTCCCAAGCCTGAGGCTGACCTGCACTTGCATGTAGAGATGGGCTTCCTGCCGCTCCTTCCGCTTCTGAGCCTCGATCCTTTTCTCTTCTTGCAATCGTTCCACCAACTGCTGAGGAATATCATGGTCGGTAACAGCTTGTAACACTTCACCTGCAGGACAAATGCATCTTCTTTCACCTGGTGCTGACTCTGCTTTCCCTCCTTACAAGAGTCTCAGGTTAGGTCTTCATTAAAAAAAAAAAAACAACCTAGGAATGTGGAAGGTCTTGGGACCGTGCGTTCACTTCAAAGCCCACAATCTCAATGCAGTTTGCTTTTGGGGATAGAATGATGGAGATACAAAGAATAAAGGGGGAAAAAAGTATGGCCAGATACTATGGTACTATACTTTATGGTACTGTATTAGACAAAGAGACCACTGAGGCAGTGAGAGACTCTTTGCAGAACTCTCTCAGTTTGCCATACTAAAAGGATAACACAAGGCACTGGTACTCACTTAGCTTTGATTCCCTGATGTACACTAACATGTAGGCATTTGTGCAGTGTCGAACAGATAGGTCATCATCGTGACCCCCATAATTGTGCTCAATAGCTTCTTCTTTAGTACACCTGGATACAACGTCATCATCAAATTTACACCACTGGAAGGAAAGCAGGAAGACAGATGTTAGTAGAGAAACAAACCCTCCTACAACACCCAGAGGTGCTTCTCTCTTCCTTGTTCAAAATTCAAATGCCCACTGGTACTGTTTGTTACCTACTCGAACAGCCTGCTTCTGACTCTGGACCAACGTTAGCATACTGCTAACCCTTTGGAGAATTGAAGGCACGGAGTACAATTAAATGAGATATTTTAATAAGTAACTCCAGCCGGGCGGTGGTGCACGCCTTTAATCCCAGAACTCAGGAGGCAGAGGCAGGCAGATCTCTGTGAGTTCAAGGCCAGCCTGGGCTACAGTGTGAGATCCAGGACAGATACCAAAACTACAAAGAAACCCTGTCTCGAAAAACCAAAAAGTAACTCCATAATGTTGTAGCAAACTTCTGACTTAAAATTATTTAATAATGATCTTCCAATTAGTCACTTTAAATGGTGAAATATTTCAACCCCCCCTCCCCCAAAAAAATCCCATCTATTCTGAAAACCTTTGCCACATGGCATCACACCAGGGATCCTGGAGGATGAACAAAGATGCATCAACAGGCCTGACGCAATGAAGCCTCCCTGCCCAGCCAAGGAACACTGTCAGCATTGGTCAGCTGCATGAGGCAGAGTTTCTGTGAGGTACAGTTACTAATGCAGAAGTATACATTCTAATGCACCATTCACAAACATCGGCATCCAAGGCCAGGCCAGGACTTACTTTGCCATCCCCTTTGGGGTTTAGGTAAACCACATAATGTCCACCATGATTATCTCCGCTGTGAACCAGGACTGCGTGGAGAATGTAATTTGCAGGGTCCTTAGGGTCTGTTTTTTGCAAAAATTCATCAAGTGGTAATTGTTCTGGAAACTCAAACCTATTAAAAATATTTAAAAAAGAAACTCAATATTGACTTACATCCAAAACATGGTATCCATTAATTAGAACTTTATTATAAATTCTTATAATTAAGTGTCTGTCCTTAATCATGAATTACAGATGATTCTAAAGGCTCTCAAAGCTACTTCTGAAGGAGCTCCTACTTACTAGAAAAACTTTGTCCATTTAAAATTGAAGGAAAATTCAGAATACTCAGATAACTAACAGGTTCAAGTTCAAAAGCTTTACCCAACTGTCTTATTACAAATTTACACTGAACTCAATTCCAGGGTGTATTTAATTTAATTCAGCCACACTATCCACAAACATGAATGGCCACCATCTGTCCTGTTCAAACTAATCAGGGTAAAACTGTGCATACACAGTCAGGTAAAGCATGCATCATCACTCTCACAAAGGCTCATTAACACGGGCCAGGCTCATCAAAAACTCGATAGGCATCCAAGGATGATCTTGAATTTCACATGCAACACCATGCCTGGATGAACCCTGGGGCCTCATGTATGGTAAGCAAGCATTCTACCAATGGAACCACATCCCTAAATCCTTAAATCTGTGGTCTTAAAAATATGGGTGTCGGGCAGTGGTGCATGCCTTTAATCCCAGCACTCGGGAGGCAGAGCCAGGCGGATCTCTGTGAGTTCGAGGCCAGCCTGGGCTACCAAGTGAGTTCCAGGAAAGGCACAAAGCTACACAGAGAAACCCTGTCTCGAAAAACCAAAAAAAAAAAAAAAAAAAAAAGAAAGGAAACTAATGGGGCAGACACACTCCATCGTTCTTCAAATTTTAGCACTTTCTGGAAGCTAAAAACAAAAACACTAATTTGTGGTAAATAAAATCTGCATTTAGCCAGGCAGCACATGCCTTTAATCCCAGCACTTGGGAGGCAGGAGCAGGAAAATATCTATGCATTCCAGGGCAGCCTGGTCTACATACAGAGCAAGTTCCAGGATAGCCAAAAGTACAGAGAAACCCTGCCTCAAAAATATCAAAAAACAAGCAAAAATCTACATTGAGTCAAAATCTCAGCATTAGAAGAGTGACTAGTCAGGAAACCCACCCTTTGCTTTCAATGCGGCACAAGAGAGGGCTGGGGTCAGGGTAGCACCCCTAAGAGAGACATCTCTACCCCTCGGTTCCAGAGCCGAGGACCCATACACAACAAAGGAGAGAGACAAGAGCAGAGGTAAGCCAAGCCCTCACCCCTCGCATTACCTATCATTGATCTTGATGTTCTGGTCCGTCTGAGGGTCGTACATAAACCTCATCAGTTGCAGGTGTAACACTGGTGGCAACGTTAGGAATTTCACACCTTTCTCTGCTTCCTGGAAGTTGAGAAGAAATGGTGATTTTTAGTTCAGAGTCTCACTTTGTAAACCTTGAACTTACAGTGATCTGGGACCTCTGCCTCCTAAGCTACCACACCAGGCTTTACCCGTCTTCTGCTTTTTGAGACAGTTTCAATAGGTTACTCTGGCTAGCTCGGAACGCGCTAAGGAGGTCAGATTGGCAGGGAACTCAGAGATCCACATGCCTCTGTCTATCAAATACTGGGATTAAAGGTATATTCCACCACACCCAGCTGTACTTGTTTCTTCCAGCTGTACTTGTTTCTTAAAGCTAGAAAAGAACTGTTTCTGGCCAGGGATATAGCTCAGAGTTGAGAACACCTGCCCCACAGATCTGACTGTGATCCCTGGACCCCACATCAAGATGGAAAAAAAATGAGTGTACAAAATTGCCCTCTGAACAACACATCCCCACTACACATGCACATCACGGATGTATACACACAACAATCGTTTCAGTACTAAGGGAACGTGCTTGGGTACTGTTGGTGGTACATGTGAGGACACTTGGATGTTTGTTTAGAGAGTCTTAAGTTTACGTCTGTAATGTGTGGGAAATTACACCCTAACCTGGCTGACCATCAAAGGAACAGGGGTTATTTAAAAAGCCACCTGCTACCTGCAATATTAGTCATCAAACACTGTGAAAAAACAGAGGGCCTCAGAAAAATCATTAACAAGAAAACTGTGGTCAGAGTTATGTGAAAAGAGGTATCCTACAGAAGTACCATGAGAACAAGCAAAGATCTGCAGGCAGGAAGGAAGGAGTCTAGCTAAATGGCCTTCTTCCCTCAATGCTGGGGCACAAGCTTAGTGCTCACAATGCTTACCCTACTTCTCAACTGGCACCTCAAGCCAACCCCTTGTCTTCACTTCCAATCCCACTCCACTTAACAGCTGGAAACCTGGAAACCCCTATTCGGCAACATTCTTTGTAATGCAGAATGACGGAGATAGGGCTATCTCAAGAAAGACAAAAACAGAGAGAGGTACCTCATCCACACCAACAAGGAACAATGAAAAATATTCCATTTCCACTCCTTCCCATTCAAGTGAGCATTCTGCACTACACACCGCATAACCAGATCCTAAATCATCCAGGGTGGCAACGGGTCAACTACTGTGCTTCTCAAGCCCTCCTCCAGCACAGCTCACTCTCCTGGGCAGCAAAGCTTCTGACTGACCCTCAGTGGTCTGACCCAGCAAAGCCGAGTCGTGGTACCATGAGTTAGTTACAGACTGGCAGGCCTGGGCAGCACTGTGATATGCTCATAGAGCAAGTGAGAGTCCAGTTATAAGCCTAAAAACAAGACCCAAGATTACTGCAGCTGGCCAGCCTGATAAGCAACCACAGCCCAACTCTCACTGCACCATGGACAAGTTCCTTGTTCCATGCTCAGAGTCCCTTGGGGCCACACCCTAGTGGATGGATGCACTCCTTACCCTATGAGCCTAAGGTTCAGAAAAGTTAAACAATGGAAGGAGGAGGCAAACAAGGCATCTAAAATGTAAGAGCTGGGTGTGGTGGCACAGGCCTTTGGTTTGTACCAACAGATCTGCCAGGGAGGCAGAGGTGGCAGATCTGAGTTCGAGGCCAGCCTGGTTTACAAAGTGAGTTCCAGGACAGCCAGGGATATCTACACAGAAGAAGCTCAATCTAGAAAAAATGGAGTTGGGGTTGGGGCACTAAAAATAGAGTTCAAATGACCAAAACACTGTTTCTGATAAGACCAGGGTATTCGATAATGAGGAACTATCAAGCACATTCCTACCACTCTGCTGCTTCTGCCTGTGAAACACTACACCTCTTCATCAAGCAAACCCTCCCACCGGAGCAGACCACTCAGGAGAGCCTTGAGGCTCCACATCTCCAAAGCACAAGAAGGAAGACAGCACAGCATTGCTGGTGACTGAAGAAAGGACCGTCAACAGTGCGGGAAGAAGAGGTTACCTGCAGGCCGTGTTCCCCAGCGTCATATTTGTTGTCACCGTCTAGTTGTTCTACTGCCACATAATCCACAAATGATTCAAAGACTTTAAAAGGAAAGAAAAGAGACAGGTCAATAAAGCTCAAGTACGTAACAGGTCAGCCTGGGTGTAACTCCTGTGGGTTAATGTGTTCAGGACCCAGCAGAGCACGTGGCTGCAGCTATGAACAGCATCACCTCCACTGAATGCAGAGATACAGGCCACTGCACTTTCGCTGAGCATGCTCTCCAGGGCAGTGAAATGACAGCATGAGGAGGAGACTCAAGCCCTTCACTGCACTTTTGCTGAGACACTTATTATAAACAAGCAATGGCCTAGAGACTGAGGAGCTGGATGGTGACAGAGAGCAAACCAGGAGGACAAGGAAAGATGGGCCTACATGGGCCTGGGGGCCAGCCCTGGTGTTCTAGCTGATCACACAATTACAACAGTGACAAAGCAGAAGAGCAAAACCTAACACAACTATTTCACTGAAATCAGTGTGTGCCGTTAACTATCAGGAGGAAGATAAGGCCAGGCACATGCTGGAGGAGGAAAGGCCTTCCTTCTGCTTCAGTTGGGGTGCGGTGACACACAGGACAACAGTAAGGTCAGCAGTCACACAAAGGCAACAGGCAGTTCCTGAGAGAAGGGACTAGAGGAGCATCAGGATGAACAACGAATGAAACGCTGCCACAGAGAAGTGGAGCTGAAGGTAAAGCAATGGGAACTGCAGCACCAAAGACGACCCAGGCAGCAAAGGCCGGAGGGAACGGAACACAGGCTGGAAAGTGCTTACATGTTTGATAAATACCTGTGTAGACCATGGGAGACAAGAGGGAACTGTCATCATCAACTCCAGCTTAATGGGGGGACAGGGGGACACACACAACCCTCTACAAGAAACAAGGGTCCCAACAGGAAGACAGTGGAACAATACAAACACACAGAATTACCAATCTAGATTCTATGGCCAGAAAAAAAAAATCATTCAAAAGATGAAATTAAAAATCTCATCAAGCTGGGCAAGGTGGTGCACACCTTTAATCCCAGCACATGTGAGGCAGAGGCAGAAGGATTTCTGTGAGTTCAAGACCAGCCTGGTCTAAACACCAAGTTCTAGGACAGCCAGGGCTACATAATGAGACCCTGTAGCAAAAACTGTATCAAATCTAGAAGAGGTCTTTCTTGTTCTCTTTTGGCAAAGCTAAGAAATGAACCCAGGGCTTGCACATACTATGCCAATGCTCCATCACTGTGCTCCATCCCAGCAAACCTATAAAAGATAAAGTCCATCTTGGCAGAACATGTTCCGGGTGGGGGTGGGGGTGGGGGATAAAATACCAGATAGAACCATAGATGTAAGAATGGAAACATTAGAGCAAATATATTTACAATACTTTCCTTGTATCTTCAAAGGAACATCATGTAAGTGTTCCTGAAGTAGGAGCTCGGTGACAAAGCACCATTCTGGTACCAACAAGGCTCTGGGTCCCGTCCTAACCACCACTCCACCCCACCCCCACACTAAACCTAGGTACAATGCTTAAGTGGGCATTTTAAACAGAGAACATCCAGCTGCCAATAAGGACCTGAAAAGAAAATGGCTCTGCCAATCTTGAGGGAAACACATGCTGGAACTAAGCCTACTATAAACTCACAACCCAAGAAACAGCTCCACACTTGTCCCACTGCAGCAGCACATCTACTACAGTATAGGCTAACTTTGTACACAGGCTTTAAAATGAACTACACAGAATTGCTTTTTTATATTGGCTTTAGCTCTGTGGAAAAGCATGTACACTGATCACTAAACTTACTATGTATCAGTCCACACAAAGAAATAAATGAGTTTGAGCCTTGTCACAAATGAAAGGAGAAAAAACAATGGCCTGAACCTGTAGATAAGCAAAATATCTAAAAAAAAGAGTGGTCCCTAAAATGGAACAGTAGGTGATAACCAAACCACTGCTCCTGGGAGACACATGTATGATGCACATGTGAACATGATGCTGAACAAAAGCCACCAGACTGCACTAAGCTACATGGTTCCATAAACACACACCAAGGCTGGCCCAAGTTGCTGAAAGCTTAGAGTGGTTTCTTCCAAGGAGCTGAGGGAGCCGAGCCAGGGAATGGGTAGGCTAGGAGGGCTCTAGGCAGCCTGACACAGTGTTCTGAGAGTTGGATGGGGTAGAAGCAGGTATCCACCCAGTGTGCTGCATACTTAAGTCACTCCCTGCATCTGTCCTTCTTTATAAAACAACCACTGAGCCAGGGCAACAATGACTAAAAGCTTATGAGTATGGAGACAAGACTTACTATTTTTCTTTCCTTTTATACTTAGCTGGATATCATAATAATCTTCTCTCCTATCAGAACGGTAGTCTACTTCTTTGCACTGAATGTAAGACTGTAAATAAACAGAAGGCAGCTTTAGCATTGTCGTCAAATCTACATTTATAATCTTTCAAGGCCTTTCTTTAAAACTAATGTTCACATACCACCATTTTGCCTCTGAATAATTTTGGAATGGTGCCTTCTACACATGTGCCTTTCATCTTATTTTCCACATTATCAAGCAACTGAAAGAGAAGGTTTGGGCATTAAAAAACAAAACAAACAGAATACACCGTAATTTAACAATTTACTACTTGGAAGTACCAACAGTCAAAGAATTTCTAGACTATAAAATTATTACCTTTGGCATGCAATTATCAAAAAAACATACAAATCTTTCTTGGCTGGATTTTGTTCCTTTTACAAAAAAAAATATCTACATGCAATAGTTGAGGTTAACCTTTTATACAGTTTTTGGAATGAATTAGTAATCTGTAGTGCCTTTAGAAGCATTTTTTATATTTATTTTACCTCTGTGGAAAAGCATGTAAATTGATCACTAAACTTAACTCGTATTGGTCCACACCAAGAGATTAATGAGGTTGAGCCTGTCAACAGGATTGACTGGTTTGTCCATGGATATTTAATGAACTGATTCAATCCAGCTAGTGCTGCAAAAAAGAAAACACACCTTGCCCAGCCAATCACCTTGAACAGCCATTCCACGTCTGCGTGTACCGAGTCTACGTCTTTCCTCACTCCGGGAATGAGAATGTACTAGTGACTAAGGAGCTTGGGGTCAGGCAGCAGCACAGAGGCGGCCCTCAGAGGGAGGTGGGTGCAAGAAGACTGCTGACAGTGGATGCAGCTGCCTAGGCCAGGGTGCCTGCACCTTGTTCTGGGACTCCTGTGCACGTGCTCAGTTAACCAGTGAGAAACCCACTTCTTACAGCTACATCTGTCCAACCTTCCCCAGCAAGTCACCTCCTACTGAGCAGCACAGCTCTTCCCACTGTTTGGAACGAGATGAGCCGTAAACCAGGCATGGTGGTACATGTCTGGAATCCCAGCACTCTGGCCTAACCATCAATCCTAAGCCAAGGTAAGTGGTCTGATTAGCTGTGAGGCTTTTACTTATAAAGACCTCTAGCACTGCCTCAAACATTTGCTCTAAGAACCAAACCGTTACTGCTTGAAACTTACCACGCGACAAAGCTCTTGAACATCGTGTTGCATGAAGCTATCTAAAGTTTCCCACCTTGCAAAGAGAAAATGAGTATCTATATTTCAATTTCTATATATCAAGGGAGTCAATTAAGAAGCAGTCTAGATTATAAACTAAAGTGAATCAACCACTATCCTCAAATTCGGTGCTTTTTGTGTGTTAAGAATATCTTGGGGACTGTCATAATTCAAAGATTAAGCTGAATTTTACCAGCAGTCAGCAAAAAAAGTTAAACTTAACATTTCCTAAAATCTTATCTAGAAAAGGTGGTATCTACAAGTTAAATATACATACATTTCAAAGCTACACACGCCCTTTGCTGAAAAGCAAAGTGGTGACATTTTTCAAGAAAAAGTCTAAAACAAGCTTGCTATTTCCTAAGAGGGGACAATGACAAACTGGACGACCGTAAGCCTGCCTGAACTGAAGCCCACTTGACACCACATCGCTAAGCCTCCACTCTTGCCCCTTCCATAGACAGCAGCAGGATGGAGGTGGATCGCTGATACATACCCAAATGACTTTGTGAGCTTTTTTGTTCCTACAGGCTTATCGCTGTGCTGTAATTCATAGAACACTCTCTGTAATGCTAAAGGGACGCTTTTAGATGAGTCATCGCCCTCTGTTGGCATCATGTACACAGCCTAAAAGAATTGATTTAGAAGTGTTTAATTTTAGGTAAAAGTATCATTTCTGTTATCATAAGGAGTAAGGCAATTTGCTAGGGGCTCTTAGCTATGCCCAAGTTTGAAAAACCATCGAATTGTCTGTTAAGACTATTTAGAAAACACAAAGAAGAATGCAAAAAAATTAAGTCACCAACCAGGCCAAAAAATAAAAAAAAAAAAAAAAAAAAAAAAAAAAAACAGAAACAAAACACCTCATTTATTTTCTGCTCCCAGGGACGGTACAAATTTTACTTTGCCATGATTTATGAACAAAAAAGAGATGATGAAATGCAGATGGCACTCCAACTACCACTTCACACAACCCCACCTCAGTCACCTGGCCCCAGCAGCGTGGGAATGAGATACAGAAAGAACCTAATTAGAAGTACCTTCTCCTCCTACACTGCTCCATACCACCTGCAGAAAACCAACCCTCAGATCAGAGAGCACCACCCTCCATCAGTAGATTCAAAGTGTTCTTATTAATCTATGTAAGCATAAGGTGCACACCTGGTCCTGGAAATCCCAGCTATTATGAGGCTGAGGCAGGAGGATCACAAAGGCTACAGAGTGAATTTAAAGCCAATCTAAACAACTTAAAAGACAGACCCTATCCCTCCTTAATTTTGTATTTTAAATAGTGGGTGTGGCCTGGGTGTGGTGTCACATATCTTTAATCCCAGCACTTTCTACATAGACCAGGCAGGTGGAGCTCTGGCAAGCATGTCAGTTCCAGGAGAGCCAACACTATATACAAATAAATGAGTAAAAGAGGGTGGGAGGGGAGCCTGGGAATATAAGTTAGATGTAGAAATATTAGTCCGAGGATCAATTAATTGTTATTATGGTATTTGTATTTTTAAAGTTGATCATCCAAGTCAGTTTCAATAGCAGATGTCCTATTACCAGAGACTAAGGTCAGCCCAGCAGGGCCTCCCTGTGGAGAAAGGGCTGCAGTCCAGGGATGGGGAAGAGAATGTCTGCTGGATACTTTACTGGCCTTTGACATACCTTACTGAACAGAAGGCAGAAAGCTGCCTTTCATTTACCTTGCGTAGTTGATTTGTGAAAAACAAAGTCTGCAGCAAGCTGTTCATGTAACACGTGGCTCCCTGATTCTTTAAGCCGACATAGCCCGTATGCTTCTTTGAGTCCCACCTGAAAGATCAATCCAAGCTTGAAGGTCCACTGCATGGGACACTGGTTTCTAGCCAGTTTGACCCTGGCTAGTGTCCAGTGTCCAGTAGTGGCTGAGTGTCACTGTCCTATGCCACCATCTGTTTTCTGGCATCTTGGCAAATGAACACATCCCACACAGCATCCCTCCAGACACAACACTGTGGGAACTAAGGCCTGACTTCACATCACAGGTCCTTTCACTGGCATGACTATTCACACTCAATTTCAGCATTACCTGTCTGCTAACAGTTTACAGCACAGCTGCCATTTGTAAAGATGAGCACTCACAAGACACTGGGGGTGCCTTTTTACATTTATATCAAATTTGACTTCACAGCAATTGTATTGCACACACACATTAGGAATTCACTTATTTGATCAGTAGGACATGTTAAGAGCTGAACACTCCAGCCCACCCCTGCTGCCAATTCTGCAGAAACACATATGCAGAAGGAAGACAGGAACGTCTCTATTTTGAACTTTTAGAATGCACTTCTAAGCCTCAAGGGCTTTTCCTCTTTATTATACTATTTGGGTGGCTACTTAGGAAAAATGGTGGTCTGAGCTATGTCCCAGGTATCCTGGACCCAAGTGGTAATGGAACCAGAGAAAATCTACCAGACAACAAGAACTACCATGTCGTCCAGCCAATCTACCCTCCCTCTCCATACTAACAAGAGACAGGAACCAACACTGTCAGTGAGGATGACAGCTACTATACAGTCCCAGGACCTGGCCAATGGCCCAGGTTAGAACCTCCCACTTAAACAGGATGGGAGCTGTCAGCAGTACCCAGCATGTTCCCTGCTTCCCTGTGACAGTTTTCATACCTGTGCACTCTTCAAAATAAAAGCAAATGAATCCCCATTGCAATGGCCATGAACGTGAGGACCCAGATTCTCTACTTGGTAAGACGTGGACCTTCCTAAGATTGCAAAATCATCTATCTAGTCTGCTGGCTGGTTACATTAAAAAAACCTCGTTGGTGAGCACAAATGAACTGCAAATCAGCCCGTTAAATGAGAGGGTGTGAAGCAGGCAGCTGATTTGAGTGTTGGGGGCAAACTAAGGAGGGTGGGCTTACTGGTTGAGCATTTCTCTTAAACATATGCTAATGCTTCTCAATACAATACAGCAGTACCCAACTGAACAAAACTTACGCAACTCCATGGGGAGCATCCGCTTGTACAAAAACTTCAAAGGTGACTTTATCATCGTCTATAAATCCTTTCTCAGGATCAGTCACTTCCTATAAAATAAAAATACCCAACTCACATAAGAATATATAACCATCTATTTTACTCCAAAGAGACAGCTGCCCTTGTACTCTGCACCTCAAAATTTAATGGAGCACTACTTTGAAATTTTTGCTCTAGAAGCGGTCCATTTTGTGTTAAGCATGGACACTGGGAGCTCTGCAGAGGTGTTCAGGGTTTAGTGCCACAGCCTGGGTGAGCTGACAAGGATTGGAAGTACTGACTAAAGAGCAACATGTCAAAAGACCACCCACTAGCCACTACCTCTGCAGAAAGGGGCCCTACAGAGTAATGTGTCTTCCCAAGGAAGGCCAACCCATCAGAAAAACTCCACAGTGTAATTAAAAGTTTAAGGACTGGAGAAACAGCTCAGTGGTTAACAGACCTGCTACTCTCTCATGAGAACCAGAATTCAGTCGGGCGTGGTGGTGAAATGTAAAATGAATAGAAAATCTGAATTAAAAAAAAAAAAGAAATGCACTCGGGAGGCAGAGGCAGGAGGATCTCTGTGAGTTTGAGGCCAGCCTGGGCTACAGAGTGAGTTCCAGGATAGGCTCCAATGCTACACAGAGAAATTACTGTCTCGAAAAACCATTAAAAAGAAAAAAAGATTTCAGATCCTAGTACCCACACCTCACAAATTCCCATTACTCTAACCTCAAAGAATCTGACAACCCCTCCTGGCCTCTGTGGGCACGCTCATACACATGCCCATATGCAGGTTTTTTTGTTTGTTTGTTTTGGTTGTTTTTTTTTTTTTGAGGCAGGGTTTCAATGTGTACCTTTGGAGCCTGTCCTGAAATTTTTCTCTATAGACCAGTCTGGCCTTGAACTCACTAAGATCCGTCTGCCTCTGCCTCCTCTGAGTACTAGGATTAAAGGCATTCACCACCACCACCAGATCCTGGCTTCGGTATTTTTTTGTTTTGTTTTGATTTTTGTTTTTTCGAGACAGGGTTTCTCTGTGTAGTTTTGGTGCCTGTCCTGGATCTCATTCTATAGACCAGGCTAGCCTGGAACTCACAGAGATCCGCCTGCCTCTGCCTCCTGAGTGCTGGGATTAAAGATGTGCGCCGCCGCCACCCGGCACAGTTTTTTAAAGGTATCTTAACAATTTAATACTTGGATGCTAGGCAGTGGTACACACCTTTAATCTCAGCACTTGGGAGGCAGAGAGGCAGGTGGATCTGAGTTGAAGCCAGCCTAGGTCTAAAAAGTGAGTTCCAGGGCAGCCATAGCTACACAGAGAAAACAGCATCCCCTCCCCAAATCACCTCCTGCTCGAGGAGCCCGTGAGGTGACACAGAAAGTAGAGGTGCTTGTCATCTAAGCCTGAACACGCGAACCTGAGCTCCAGCCACAAAACCCACAGAAATGTGCCACACCATGACACATGTGCCCACACTCAGTATTTGCATACAAGCACACACACATAATTAAGTTGCACACCATATACACACAGGACATTAGTGAGTAAACTTTTAAAGTTTGCAACCTGAACACCTAATGCCAGAAAGCCACACCAACTTCCAGATACCTGCTCAACCCACAAAGCAAGATTTTTGATGCATAAAAGAACAAGACTAGCAATAACAGTTGGGATATTAAGACTAAATACTCTGTCACTTACACTCCAGGCCATAAAATTAGAGAATCCCCAGTCGTTCTCCTTGTGAAAGAACAAGTGACTGATGCGACGGCTGAATGACTTGTCATCGTCCCTGTAATTTATTATCTTCAACACTGCTTGTGCATGACAGGACCACGACCTATTGGGGCAGGGGAGGGAAGAAACAAATCACCCAAGCCTTAGTTGACATACTTAACTTCGAGTCACACATTTCTAAAACATCAAAACCAGCACATGAACATCTCCCTTGGAGAGAGAAGAGGAATTTGAGGACACAAGTGCAGTGGTTTAGCTCATAACTTATTATTTGGTGGCTCTAGCTGGACTAGAACTCACAAGATTCTGCTCCATGACACCCCTAAAATGTTTGACTGTAAGTATAACACACTGAAAGTATCAGTTTCAGGTTTTATACAACTGTGGCTAGACAAGGGTGTAACTCTTCAGCAGTAGTGGTTTCGTGGCACGTACAAAAGCCTGTGAAGGGGGCTACAAGCTAAGAGTTGATGAGCAAAGTATGACAGCACACACACACTCTCTAGAACTCAGGAAGCTGAGGCAAGAGGATTATTGAGAATTCAAGGCTAGCCCAAACAACAGAGCAAATGAAGGTAGATGCACCTCAGGGTTCTGTCCCATAATGCAGCACTACTCAGTAGAGCCTGTACCTGTGCCTCCGGGTTCTGCACACCTGCCCTACATATCAGGAGGGATCAGGTACAGAAGTGTGTGTTGCCAATGGGGACGCTAGAGACTAGCACCATCATAATACAGTCCAACCTGGGTACCATTTTATTACCAGAGATAAACTCAGAAGAAAAACTTTAACCTATACAAAGAACCTTACTATACATAAAATTAATTTCACACTTTTTTGGGAGGTCTGTGTCCGTTGGTTGTAATAGGCACTTGTGGCTTAGCTAGGCACTTCATAAACATTAAGAGAGAAGGAAACAAGCCATGTCCTTCCCGGGAGCATTTATAGAAAGAACAGCCACAGCTGGTATCATCTGGAGAACACTCTCCCCAGGTTTCCCAAGAACCAGAATCAGGGGGTGACAGAGTAGGTCAGACGAGACTAAGTACACAGGGTTAGGCTCCCTGGTGCAGACTAAGGGACAATGCACTCCATACTCCCCGACAACCCTCCCTTTAACTGTCCTTCTGGCGTACATGAGTTTAACACTGACAATGAGGAATATGGATTGAAGGGAGAGCTACAAGCTTCTGAGAACAAACCAAAGGGGTAATGATACTTCTTCCCTACCAATGGAGTGCCTCCAAGATTTCCCTTTGTTTCTTAGTTACTGTAACAGGGCCTCATGTAATCCAGGCTGGCCTAGAACTGACCTCCCGCCTCTATTGCTCAGATATAGATATTAAGACAATTTTACAATAAGCCTCCTTTAAAAAAAAAGTTATGATCAAAACTGCCCCCCTAAATAGGCCAGAGCCATACTGTTTTCGAAATACCTAACTAATTGCTATGACTTCTGCTTTCCAACTAGCCCACAGGCACAGGCCATCAGAGGACAGAAGGGCTGTCAGCCTCTGACAGCCATACTTAAGGCTTATGGTGAGAAGGGAATGAGTACTCAGTGGTCGGCAGAGTCCACATGGTCCCAGCCTCTCCAAGCTGCTGGGCTTTAGCACGCTAAGCCTAGTTTTATATTGTACTTTTAGAATCAGGGCTGGCTTTAACTCAGTAGTAGTGATTATGTAGCAAGGCCCTAGGTTCTATCCCCAGAGCGAAAGGAAAAGGGACTGCATAGAGTTACGGAGAAACTGAGATAAATTGAGTAAGACTGGTGGAATTTGGCTTCCAGAAATCTGTGCATTTGTAGTCGCATCATTTAAACTCTTACGTGGAGTCAGATTCAGCATTGCACTGGAGAAAGAATCCTACGCTTTTTTGGTGTGGTCTGTCTGGATAAAAGCGTGGCATCACCATAATCTTCCATGGCAGATTTCGCACAAAACACGGAGGGCTAAGGACCGACTCACTCAGTCTGCTGAAGCGCTCGACAGTGAACTGAAAGGTTGCCTCGGAGCGCCAACTGGTGTCTGCAAGAAAACATGCCATCAATCACAGAGCTAGGGCATTAACCGAATGTGCATGAACACTGCAGTAAACTGCTCTATACAATCTCTCTGAATCCAACCGCTGAAGCCTCTGGGGAAATTATAGTGGTGTTTCCAATTTATGAAAAGGCTAATAAGGACAGTTTCTGCATGGCTGGACTCCTAACAGAGTGCTCACTCACACACACCTGCCTTCCCTCGGAGAACCAAGAGTTTTGGGGATTGAAGATCTACTTCCTTGTTCACCCCCAAATCTGGGCATCAAGTGAGGTGACAGACATAGGAAAGAAGGAAAAGAAGGGCTCATATTTCTGTATATAAGCAGAACTGTATATAACAGGGAAGATATGAGTCTTGAACTGAGCCCCGGGAGGAGGGAAAAGGGCAGCTGAAGAGACCAGCCACTGTGCTAGGAGCACAGCACATGTAGACAGCCAATACTGTCCCTCGGCTTCAACTTTTGTGAACTAATAAGCTGGATCTCTTATGGTAGCAATTTGTTTATAAAGAAATAAAGTTCTTCCCAATATCCACAAAGAATGAAGGATTCTGCCCTGTAGTGCCTCTGGTCAGGGGTTCAGTGTGTCAATCAAAAATGCATCATCTAAAATAATGGCATCATTTACCCCTCACTGGCCAGTAAGTTGATTCAGTCCCAGTAATGTCTTACTGTTTGCTTCTCAGGCTACAGCGAGGGAGCAGTCTTCCAGCCACTCTGCCAGTTGCCACTGGACAAGCATCAGTAAAGCAAAACAAAAGCCATGGAAGACCAAGGCTCTGCAGAAGTGTCTGAGAGCATCACTTTCTGTATTTGCCTAACTGTGGATGGGCACAGCCCCCTGACTGGTAGGGACTGAAGGCCATCTCTGAGGGACTTGAAGTCACCCCCCCTTCGTCCCCCCAGGATCAGGTATTGACATCCCTGACTACTGGGTCCCAGAGCATAAGCAGACTAGACTCATGAGGATCGTGTTATTTAACAGAGACACCCTGCCCCCTTACACCACCAGACTGCTGAAGGCCATTATAACAGAGCCCCACAACCCTTCCATCTCCAAACTGTACACAAAGTCAGTTTGTGGGATCACCTACTTGTAGGTATACTAAAGTTCTAGAAGTTTGCAACTACCTGGGTCTGTTCTTAAGAAAACATGTCCATCAGTCCTCACAGAGGGTATTCTTTACCAAAGTCTGTCCAAGTTCACACTCTGCTTCCCCCACCCCTTTGCACTATGCACAGCCCGGCTCCCTCAGTCAGGACAGGAGCACTACAGCAAGAGAGCGGCTCCAGGAAGCTGCAACGAGGTGCTGACGACTGACCTAAGTCTACTGAGTGGGGTATTCCTACACCTGCTTGAAGGGGGAAAAATTCTGTCCATGACAATGCCTAAAAGTACTCAGTAGACAAGGTTTGCCACATGCTTTAATGGACCTACAAAGTGCACCTGAGCAGCATTAATTTCCACTTTACAGTAAGGAAACTGAGGCATACTGATGTGAAGCATGTTACAAAGTGACAGTGAGTCTTCAATAATGCCCATCATCTGCAGAGACACCAAGGACAATGATGGTGTACTCTACAAGATATAAGAGCCAATACAGCTATCCTATCTCGGCAATTTAGATTCACAGGATTACACTTTAGATCTATGAAAATTGAAGCATATTGTAATTTTGTTTCTGTTCTTCCATCCCGCACATTTGAGTAAAAAGAAACAGTGGTGAAATTTACACTGACATGTAATTCTTTTGACAAGGCAGCACCTGGCACTCTCCATGGCCCCCTCACTAGTCTGCTTCGTTATACATCACACTGGATTTCTGCATTACACTGAAGGCACATTCTTAGAACAGGCTAAGGAAGTTGAAACTTCTTGTGAATAACTTGAGAGCTGGAGTACAGTCCAACTGTAGAACCTACAGTTGGCATGGGCAAGGCCCTCAGTATTCACACCAATAGGACAAATGAGAATTTATAAATGCCAAATGAAAAGCCTACAAGAAAATCTGAAACCTATCTATGACGCTAAAAGCCTGCTATAGGGAATTACATGAGACTGACCAACAAAGGTCTTTGCCCAAGAATGGATGAAGTAGTATGTGAATTCCATATACTTTAAAAACAAAACAAAAACCTGCGAGAGTTTAAGCATTTCAAAGGCTTTTTGTTGTTTTTTAACACACAAGAGATAATCAGCATAAAGGACATGGGAATCCTATATGATCATATCATGGAGACAGCTGGCCTGAAGCCACTGTGTCTCTGCTCCCAGCTACACTTATCTTTCCTCATGATGAGCACACTACACTCCTATTCAGCCAGACTCGAGGTCCCCCAGCATCAATCCTGCCCCAGAAAACTTCAGACTAGCAGTTGTGCTGCCTGCCGCCCCAAAGCTCCACATCCACCCCTATCTTATCTGCCCAGAGCGAACGCCAATGGATTGGCCTGGGCTTCAACTCTGTAGGGAAAGCAAATGAAGATTGGACATTTCAGGCTTTCGAAGGGACAGACTTCTCCACGTGGTGGCTCTAGAGTGATGTTTTCTCAAACCTCACTCACATGGATTAGTCATTCTCATAAAATTGTCTAAGTCAGTTATTCGAATGAAACGAATGGTGTCCAATACCTACAACTTAACCTGGCTCCATAGAGATCTTCATAGCCCACGTTCACTCTAAAACTTCTCTTAGTCGTGTAAGGAAAAACAATACTTGAGGGAACAAGAATAGATGTGATGAAAAACTAGCTCCGAGACTTTAAAAATGTTCTCATCAACTAAACATGTTCTCCTCCACTGATGTCTGCACTGCCAAGCCACCTAAGTTCTCACTAACAAGGATCCTCAGCACCAGGAAGTCACTCATCCTTTGTTTACAAATTGGCCTAAATCATGTTCTCTAAATCATGTGTCCTAGTTTGATGTGCTTTTAAAAGATTTAAGTAAAGGGGTTCAAAGCCAGAGTCTGGGGAATCATTAAGAAACCCTCCTGTAGAAGCCAGCTTAGGCATGGACGGCTGAGGCCTGCATAACGCAGAGCTCCTCAACCTTTCCAAGGTTCTGACCCTTGCCACATGACCCCTACAACCTACAATGTTTCACAACCACATTACCTCCAGAAAAGGCCACCCTGCACTCTGCTCCAGAGCAGAGCCCAACCCTCCTGTGCTTGTGCCATACTATCAACAGGCTCAGGCCCTGAGTCCTCTCTGAAGACAATGCCAACTCCAAACCAAGAGGGCTGCTCTGCTTTTTCCATCTGCGACCCCAAACGCTTTGTGACATAATGTGGGTATTTAGTACTATGAAATCGGTACTATTTGTCCCAAAATAAGAAAATTCTGACTCATAACCTCTTAACCATAATTCTCAAGCTAGGCCACCCGGCCCCCAGGAGACACTTGGTTGTCTATTTTGACTGCAGGTAGGAAGTAGGTAGTAGGGTTCAGAGGGTAACACTGGCCTCTTCTACTACACAGAATGTCTCATAGCCGCATCTGTGTCTCCCAGACACTCCTAATAAGAGAGGAGTTGCTTAAAACAAACTGCACTGGGAGAGCTGATGGGGTGGGCTTGCTACTGCTCTACATACAACTCAAAGTGACCCCAAATGCACACCTGGCACCTCTGCCTAGCCATCTTCCCAAATGCACTCTCCGAGCCACTCTCTTGGCATCTATGGTGTCCAAAGTGAATCCACCAAACGCCCAATAACCAATGAGACCACACCCACACCGTTGCCCTTCATCTACAGTGGAAAGCGCACTCCACGGGGAACAAAGCAGCGGGGTGTAGCCCACGCCTCTTTACCTTCCTCAGAAATTGCCTCAGCCAGCTGCCAGGGGTAAACCGCACTGTGAGAGAACTCTCAACTGCGGCTGCAGTTTCGCATGGAGGCTGAACTTTTGGCAGGAGGTCTGAACAGCAGTCCTTCTGGTGGTGCAGCCCGTGCCTGATGGTTTCTTTCAACTGCCCCGTTACTCCCCTGGGAAGGACACAACCCTCATGAGGATTGATGGACATGCTTGTACAGAACATGGTTTCATATTACACTGCAAGATTCCAGGGGCTGCATAAAGCAATTACTGGCTGCTCCCTTCTCAGGACTTTGACTTGCAAATGTTACATCTCTTAGGATGATCTAAAGAATTCTCAAAAGAAAAGTGATTCCCTGACACCAAATGCCCATGCGTATACATATGCATATGCTTTTCCACACGGAAGCTGCAGAGAAAGTGAGTGGAGGAAGTCTAGGGCCCAACGCTTGGTTCTCACTTCACCTAACAGGAGTTGGGAGGTGTTCTCAATTGCAGTCGACTGATAAGACACTAAAGTGGGAATGCAGTGGAAAACCAAATCCCAATGCTGAAAGTATCTTGCTGCAAACAAATGGGAAAGGAAAATACAGTCTACCTGGCACCCTGGATGCTAACAGTGGCTGGAAACCGGTGGGTATGAGCAGACACCCACTCACTACAAACCTCTGGATTTGAACCCCCTTCCCTAGGCTGAGGAGAAGCAACTTACCTTGAAATTTTACACAATCTTGAAACCCAAAACAAAAACAAGATCCTAAATTGCCCTCAGATATAACCTCCTGAAAACTAACTACTCTAAAGACCAGAAAGTACACTCAAGGAAAAAATACAGATGGGTTATGTTTCTGACAGCGCTCCACAGCTGTGAGTAAGTGAGCAGTACTTACCGTCCTCCATGTCCTCCTCCGCATTGCTGTGCCCATCACTCAGGGCTACATTCCCATTGATGACAGGGTTCTGGGTAATTCTTGGTGGGTCATCTGTATCTCCAGCTTTAAGGAAAATAAGAAAGCTCATGAGTCGATTTTCATAGTTGGACTATATGAACAAGAATATATTTACATTTTATTATTTGTAATCAAATTCTAATTGTAACGTAAATTTTCAAAGCCTAAAGGTAGATGAATATTGGCCACATCACATGATAATCTGTCCCATTTGTAATTAATGAAAGGACTATTCTGTAGACATAAAATGCTTATTTGCAGCATCTCTTATTTCCTCCCAGTCTGCAATGGCTAATGGGTTAGATTTAAGAACCTTTACATAATTGATATGGAAAGTTATTTTGCAGTAAGCCGCCTACTAATTAAAACTTAATCCTCTAGGGTAGGACTGTAGGTCTTTAGGAGAGTCCTTTCCTTGCATGCACAAGGATTCCTGGATCCCATACTTAACACTGAAAAAAACAATAAAACTTAACCAGGAATGAAGAGATGGCTCAGAGGTTCAGAGCGTTTGCTGCTTTTGCAGAGGACCTGAGTTCAATTCCCAAAACTAACACAGCAGCTTACAACTGCCTGTAACTCTGAGTTCCTGGGGATATAACTGAGGGTACCTGTACCCACATGCACACATATCACCTGTCTACACACACAAAATAAAACATATCTTTGAATAAAAACCTTAACCTTACAGACTATTTTCTTGAGTTCACTAAATAACTGCAAACAAAACGGAGTAGGGAAACTCTGGGTTGCTTTGGGGTTTGTCATCATTTTACCTCCTAAATGTTGGGACTACAGCTGGCACCACCACTTCTGGCTAATCTCGGGGTTAAAGCAGCCCATGTACACCATTCCAAAACAGACTGCAGAAGCAGCTCAACTCCACAAATGCTGCCCCAGGTTGTCCAGGAGCTTTGATTTTTTTTTTTTTTTCCTGCAACACCAAATGCAGGAAATGGGTCTTACTACATTTAGGAGGTGTGATTTTCTGAATAGCTAGGAAGCCGTGTGCTAGCCTTCATAATCCCGAGTCTTAATGTCATTGGGGGTAGGGGTGGGGCGGTACACTGGTTCAGGACCACGGACAGAGCTAAAGTGGTTTTCCCCTATTTGGCTCTCTCAAACTGCAATCCTCGAGTTGGAGCATGAAAACTCTCCAACTCCTGCTTTAAATGATGCCTCCCCATTTCTGCATCTCAAAACTCTCAAAGTAACAAGAGATAGGCATTCTCACCTACATTTGGACAAATTTAAGATCATCTCCACAGGCATAAGCCTCTAATACACTTGTATAAGAAAGCTATTTCTAAAACCAAACACTTTAAAAAGCTGGCCCTTTACTCTCTAAGGACCACAATCCCTTGAACAAGGGTTTGTCTGGGATGCCGGAGTGAGATAAGGTGGGAGGTGGTGGTAAAGGAGTTCTGGCTAACCTGAAATTCACAATCACTCCTGCCTTGACCCAAGTGCCAGGTAACAAAGCAATGAGAAGGTTCTGAATGACAAAGGTTATGTGTGAAATACGGGGGAGGTAGTGAGTTTCTTTTTGCTGATTTTCAACTAGTCCAAACTTTCTAAATAATGAACCAAAGAGCTAAAAGACAAAAAGAAC
Source organism: Peromyscus leucopus (assembly GCF_004664715.2). Classification (NCBI taxonomy): domain Eukaryota; kingdom Metazoa; phylum Chordata; class Mammalia; order Rodentia; family Cricetidae; genus Peromyscus; species Peromyscus leucopus. The sequence continues at coordinate 23,712,310 of NC_051086.1, forward strand.
TGAGTAATTCAGTTTTTCCACTGGAATGACATCAAATCATCCTTCAAAGTTTTATGAGGAAAACCATGACCAAGGTCTATAAGCTTTGACACATTATGTTGTTGCCTGGCATTTTAAAAGGGTCACAACATAACATCTCCACATATACAGTTTATTAAAAAAACAAAACAAACAGAAACCATTTGTTTTCCATGCAAACCTCTCTCTGTAACTAAGCAGGAGGGCTGTGGCCAGTGCAATAGCTCAGCACTGGTTAAAGTGCTTGCTGCAGAAGCCTCACGGTCCATCTCTAAAATGCAGCGAGGTAGAACCAACTCTCCAACTTGTCCTCTGAGCTCCAGACACACACCGTAGCACAGGCACATCTGCTCAAGGCCTCCATCCCCACCTGCCCCCTCACCAAAATGTAAACTGGGCATGATGGCATATGCTTCTAATCTCAGCAGGTGGATCTCTAAGATCAGTCAGGGATAAACGTAGTGAGGTCCTGCCTCCAAGATAAACATATATATAAATGCTGGGAGAGTTGTGTGCACTTCTTTCACAAATTCTCAAGCATGTGAGGACCCTGTTCATCTGGAGCCTCACAGGAGGTTAGGTGACAGTGGCCAGTCTGTTGCACACATAAGTCTGGAGGTACCAGATCCCAAAGGAATTCTCAATTACACCTGACAATGTCTGATGCTATCACAAATGCCTTTGAAACCACTCTCAAAACATCCAAATACAACCATTCCCTTGATATTTTATAACTCATTAGTAACTGTTAAGACAAAGGTTCTGTTTTTATTAGTTCCACTGAAATTGAAGTAAGATACAAGTAAATTTAGACTGCAGCAGAAAAGAGGGTTTTTGTTGGGATTAAGGCTGATGTTGGTTTAGGTAAGCTGTACTAGAAAAGTGCTTTTCCAGCAAAAGTTATGTTGCTTAGAAGAGAGAGAGCTATGGCTCCACACACACACCACCCCAGCTTCCCAGCAGTAGAGAGTGTTCACTGCAGTGCTATGACTGAAGAGAAGCATTTGTTCCCTATCTACAGTTGGCACATCTAAAGGGGAAAACAAGTGGAACCCTACAGGTGAAGTATTCTCCAGAGTAACACCCAAATTAACCCACCACACAGGTACAGAGTTGAGAAGCTGGTGGCTATGAAATGTCATACGTCATTTGGTCTGACAAGTGCTAGTAACCCAGCCATGAGAACTCCTAAATAGCTACCTAGGCAGCTCAAGTCTATCTCCCAAAGGACAGAACACCAAGTTTGTAAAGTTCTTCCAAAGAAACAAGCTCATCTGCAAAGCATTTAAAACTTAAGATGCAGTGGATTCCTGGGCCAGAATAAAGAACTGCACCAGAAGACGCCCCTTTATTATCATCGAGGGCACAATGGAAGAACTAGTTTACGGCCATATAAAAGTGATTTCACTCCTGGGCTTCCTGTCCTATTGAGTGGGACAGAGGCATATGAGTAGTCATTCATATGTGTGCATAATATAAAGGCCAGAAGTAGACACTGGTTCTCTTCTCATTGTCCACTTTGTATTGTGTAAGATGGGGACATTGACTCTCACCTATTCTACTAGACTAGCTGGCCAATGAGCCTGTAGGGCCTACTTGCCTCACCCCTGCCCCAACTCACAGCCTAAAGCACTGGGGTTACATGTATGTGTTCCCAACTCAGGTTCCAATTCCTGCTCAACAAACAATTTACCTTCTGAGCTCTCTCCCCAGTCCCTAGTTGGAATTTTGTAAGTAATTTAATTTGGCCAAACATGAACTCCAGTATTAACTCTATGACACATAGAGTTAATGACTCAAATGATGAGGAGTCATTTAGCCAACAATGACAATATGCAATGGCTAAAATGGCTAAGTTAAGTGTCTGGGGCTGGGAGGGTTACTCAGTGATTGAGCACTAGCCTAGTATGAGCAAGGGACTAAGCACTCCCTCCATCAACCTCCAAAAAACCCAACCTTCATATGCTCAGCATCTGTAGAAAATAAAGCAATCACCATTCTAATGTATGTATCACTCAGAAAAGGGTACCACTTTTCATTATTATTGAGTATCAGAGGTATAATTTTGTGTTTATTAAAAGGCAAAAAAAAAATACCTCTTTTTAGAACCATCATAACTGTTTGGCTAGTCATAAAGTCTAAACTTCCTCCTCCTTACTGAGGAGGCCTGTGCTTCCTCCCATGGATGTCATAAGAGAACTACCATTTGTGATGTCATAAGAGAACTACCATCTCACTGAAGAACACTTGCCAACTGCTATGGAAATAGATAGCACCTCAGTCTCAACCTTGGATAAGAGGTTAAGAGCCCAGAGGGAAGAACCTCGTGGTAGCCTAAAAGAGCCAGTGGGGAGAAGCCATACTCAATATTCCAAATAACTATTATAATTTGCTGTGTATTACTACCACCGTGTGGTGGCGTTGGCTGCAAGTGTCGGCTCTCTCTTTGAAGCTCTAAGCATCTCTGACCCCACGCCAGATCAACTTGTGCTAACGACTTACTAACAATCACCCACTAAGTACAAAGCAGAACACAGAATACAGGGGCCAATTCTTGGGTCCTAGGCGCGTCATACACCACCTTAGAGCTGGGCATCTTCATCCCCATCTCAAATCAGCTCCATCTTCAATTCTAAGAGTATTATACACGGTTCCTCTCTCCCCTCCTCTCAACTCATAGTAAACTCAACTCAATATTACTTAATATAGAAACTCTATGTAACCAAAGAGTGTTAGAGCCCTCACCTAGAACATTCATGAGGCCCTATGTTCAATCTCCAGTATCACAGAAAGGGGAAAGAAGGAAGGTGAAAGGGAGAGATTCTAAAGGATGAGGGGACAGAAATAAAGAGGGAGGGAAGGAAGGAGGGAGGGAGGGAGAAGGGGGAGTACTGATCTATTGTTCTGCATATATATCTTAGTCTGATACTACTTAAATCAACAACCCCAAATCATTTGAGGGGTAACCGTGCTATACGGGTACTGGTCTGGAAGTCTTGAATCACCTTCTTGCCCAAGCCTGTAGTTCCCAGCCATGTCTCATGGCTCTGTAGCCCAGCGAGTCTGGGGGGCTGGAGAGGGAAGGTTCTGTCGTCCACAGCGGAGTGAATGCATAGAATCTCCAGGAGCTATACTCCTCAACATTCTTTTTCTTTTAAAGCATCCTGCAAAATTCTTATTTTTAGGACAAGAAATATATTCTAACAACCTCATCAATTCAGATAAGGTAAAGTGACCACATGACCAGAAAGAGGACATTTATGGGACACTGGTAAAGCCACAAAAGCAGCCTTGAGTTTGGTAAGCAGTAATGTATTAAGGTCAATTCCACATCTGTGAATTGATCTCCATCAATTTTAACCTAGGGGAGGACCAAGTAGAGGATAAAAGAAAGGGAATTCCCTGTACCAACTCTAACTTCTCTATAAATCTAAATGATTCCAAAATTTTTAATTTATTTTAAGTCCTCAGGTCCAAGAAAGAAAAGGATTGACAGAAAAATTTTATCACCATGTGTCATACAGGGTATGCCTTTAGATCTCAAACAACTAAAGAGAAAAAATATTAAAGATTAAAAGGGCTTTTGGTTTTTTTGAGACAGGGTTTCTCTATGGTGTTTCAGTGCCTGTCTTGGATCTTGCTTTGTAGACCAGGCTGGCCTCGAACTCAGAGATCCGCCTGGCTTTGCCTCCTGAGTGCTGGGTTTAAAGGCCTGCACCACCACCTCCTAGCAAGGGCTTTTATATATATATTTTATTAATTATTTGTGTGGGGGTAAATGTACAAGTCATGTCAAATACATGTACAGTTCAGAGAACAACCTGAATGAGTTGGTTCTCTCCTTTACACTGTGTGGAGCTCTAGGATCAAAAGCAGGTCAGGCTTGGTCTCCTTTACACTGTGTGGAGCTCTAGGATCAAAAGCAGGTCAGGCTTGGTAGCAATGCCTTCACCCACTAACACGGCGTGATGACCCCCTGAAACATGAAGTTTCTCCGCACCAAGCAACAAGTACACTAGAAGGGAGCAGGTGCATGGTGGAGATATGGAAAGCAGGGGAAGCTTTGACAGTGTGTGCAGTACCAAGTGAATGTGTGTTGTTGATGTGAGGTGGCCATTTCAAGGACCACAGCCTTAGGCTCACGGGGAGGAAAAATGGCACACACACACCCAAGTAGTGAGGCTGAGAGGAATGGCAAAGCTTTCCTCTAGTCCATGTGTGGATGTTGATAGTGAATGAAAGAAAAAAAATCCAAAATACCCACCCCATTTACAGCCCAAAGACTGCTCCCTTACCAAGATTAGCTAACTCAGCCTCCTTGATGCCTTCAGACGAATGTATATATGAGTGTATTCTGCCTCTCTGTATATAATTTCTCCAGAGAGCCCAGTCTACCTGATCTCAGCTTCTCTGGGCCTGTGTATTTATTACCTTTTCCCCTTCCTTACCACTCTATTCAGGTATGTCCCTAATTGTGTTGGGCATGGTGGTGGGAGAGCGTATTATCTGGACTGGAACAGAGACAGTAAAGAAACTCAAGCATTTTACTAATCAAGATCATAGTGATACACAATAAATGGCACTAGGGAGCAGGAAGGTGGAAAGTTTGAAAACAAACAAAATTCCAACTGAGAGACTGGGGATGTGACTTAGCAAGCAAGCACTAGCTTTAGTGTGGGCAATGGGCTAATTAAAGTCACAGACTGGTGAGAGGCCATGTCACAAGGTACTAGGCCTGAGTACAAAAGTCAAGATCAATCTGAGAGGGCTAATAAATTGCTTTAAACATGTATATGCTTTTTAAAATTGTGTACTGGACTGGGGCTCAGTTGGTAGAATGCTTGCCAAGTATGCATGGAAGCCTGGGTTCCATAATAGGAATCACATAGCAGAATGATGGGTGGTAGAAGATGAGGGACCTGAGGCCAGCCTGGACAATGAGATTTCCATCTCAAAACCCAGATAATGCAGAGAGACTATGTACTCTTTTCCTTACTACAAACAACAAAACTAGGCCCATCTGGTCCAGAAATAATCCACCAATCCTAAACACAATTCTCAGCAATTACTTCTACTCTATATGATTTTAGCACACATGTAGATTTGTATCCACTACCAGATAAATCAAAAAAGATCAATTCCAGCAGAAGAGTACTTTTAAAAAAATTATTTGTATATGTGTACTTTCTTCCCCCAATCAGAAGACAGAAGAGGGCATCAGACCCCTGAGGCTAGAATTACAGGCAGCTGGTTGTGAAGTGGGCAGACACAGTGGGAACTGGGAGACAAATTCAGGTCCTCTGGGGGAGCAGCAAACCTTCTTAACTGCTCGGCAACTTCTCCATCCTGTCTCTGCTCCTCTTATACCACAACCTGGTGCCACAACCCCTGGCAACCATTAATCTCTTTCATTTTAGGCTGGGAGTGGTGGTGCACAGCTTTAATCCCACTCAGGAGGCAGAGGCAGGAGGATCTCTGAAGAGAGTTCAAGGCCAGCCTTGGCTACATAGTGAGACCCTGTCTCAGGGGGCAGGAATGGAGTGAGAGTCCTCTTTGTCGTTTCAACAGTGTTGCATAAACGTTCAAGCATGTAACAACGTTTCTTTTCACTGCCAGACAGGGTGAAAAGGGGCACTGTGCAACCATTCGTTGGATTTGTGGGATTTATTACAAATAAAGCTCCTGAGAGCATTTCAGCTCTACTGTTCTTATTTTGGGATTTTGAAAGATGAGTTCTTAAAAGCCAATAAATATTAAGTTAGCAAGGCAACCAATGCTGTATGAACAAGGGATGTTGATGTTTAATCCTACGGTCAAAGAACTCCTGCTGGACCAGGTACCCTCCAACAGCAGCTGTCAGCCTTCTCAATGTTTGGTGAGCACTTTTTCTTCAGGAAGAAGAAACATTCTCACACCACACAGGTGAGTCCCAGCCATCCAGCATAGATGCAGACAGGTGAGGAAGAGGAGGGTACCCGGCTTTTCTGGGTTGTATGTTTGTGGTGTTTGTTTTGGTTTTTGGCCACTTGGAATGATCAACACACACAGCCTGGTCCTGGGCTTTAGTCCTGCAGCACTCTGTCTCACCACCAAGGAGTCTCTCTAGCTTCCAGAATCCGCTGGCCTTTCTCCAGTGAATCCGCTAGACTTTCTCCAGTGGCACAACTGACCACACTGATATCCAGGACCAGAGCTATAGCCGATGGCTGGGAACCCTGACCACAGGACCAACTCTCCAGCACAAACGTGACAAATGGCAATGAAGAGCTCTGGGTTTAAAGTTATAGGAGCTGAACTTAGCATACACCACAGCCAGAGAAGATTCTGGGGGAGATCACAGAGCAGCAGTGAGGTGGACAAACCCTAGTGAGAATGACCCACACCGGGTGGATGGAGTAAGTCACAAAAGAACAGGAACAGGGTGACTGAAGCCAAAGGCAGGAGGGAAACAGGACCACACCATGGAGGACCTTGAAGACTAAGATGAACTCACACTCTGAGTCCCCCGTGGACAGAGGGGAAGACACTCACACTACAAAAAGGCACTGTGGACCTGACAGAAGAACCAAGAATGAAGCAGTCAGTACTCAGTGCTTGGACCTCTCTCTGTCTTGGCCATCATAGGCAAGAGGGACCCCTTCCAAGCTACTATACTAGTCCTGCAAAAATCTTGATGAAAACCGACTAGCTTGTCTCTCCTCTGTCAAGGTGGACCTCTATTTGATGTGGATTCCAGTCAGCATATGAATTCCTTTGATCATCTCATTAGCAGTAAGATTTGTCTACTGATCTCATGAAGCTAAAGTAGTCCAACTTGGGCTTTTGCACTGGGTATTTAGTTCCAGGCATCTGTCTGACAAAGCAGGAAGCCTGCGTCAGGGGCTAGTGCCCACACAAGCTTAAAAGCAGTGGAGCCTGAAAGCTAGAAATAGGTCCCATTTTACAGAACAGCTCTATGGTCTAAAAGAACCCTGATTTACATCAGTTACATGAAAATGAAGCCCCAAGGAAAGACACATGTAATTTGTATTCCTTAAATAAAATTGGGGCTTTCAGTTTGGCTTTTATCATGTAAAAATCTGTGCCCTGGAGATGCTTATTGTAATCCATCTTCCGAGCTCTGGTCTAAACACTGCAGTGGAACTGAGGAGTGTGAAATACTGAGGAGCTGGTAACTGCACTGCACTGTTTCCTAAGTATTCACTTCACAAAACACTAAAATCTGCTCAACTGTGGCGAGTAACCAACTGCCATGGGGGAAAAAGTCACAGCATGCATGGCAAACAAGAATGCAAGAGCCAGACATTACCGGTGGCAAGGAGTGGCCAAAGGAATAGTATTCAAAGTAGCATAAAAGCTGACCTTGCATACAGACAGGACCAGGTAGGTTCACATCATCTCTAAGGACCAGAAGCTTCACTTTTTACCCTTGGCTCCCTGCTTTGTGTTTTCAGTGAGTTTATAGTGCACACACATGCACACCACATCAACACCAAAAACACAACTAAAATATATTAGCTGAAAGTAATACTCCTTGGGTAGCCTTTGCAAGTTGTATGAGGGAAAGGGGGAAAAGACATCCAGAGCTATCTGTAGCCTAGGTCTCTTTACACCTTAGAACCAGCACCCTCCTTCCTTCAGTACCTAGTTTTCCTTCAAACTCACTCAAAAAGGATATACACAAAACGTTCCCCCAAAAGGACCTATAATGTGGATACTCATGAAGCGGAGGCAGGAAGATAAATAACCATAGTGAACTACAAAGAGGACCTTGTCTCCCAAAAAGCTTTCAGCCTGCTATGGTGGTGCACTCCTTTAATCCTGGCACTCCAGAGGCAGAGGCAAGTGGATCTCTTGAGGCCAGCTGATCTACAAATCACCAGGGCTGTTACACAGATAAACCCCACCTCGAAAAAATAAAAGCAAATAAATAAAAATTAAAAATAAATATTTTAAGTTCTTTTATTTGGCTAAGACTAACAGGAAATCTATTTTAACACTTTCATCACAGGTTGAATGTCCCATCTTTAGTCATACAAACAGACCACCATGCCAGGTTACTCTCCTTAGAGATCCACCCAGTACCCTGTCTTTCATTTAAGGGCTGAAGAACTAGTGCCCAGAGGTACTCTGAAAACTTGACAGCAAAAGCTTGATTTTAATGTAAGTCAAAGGAGGCCACCCTGGGTAGCAACTGAACTTACAAAGCAATGTTGAAGCCAACACTGGCTGTCCACATAGCACATGAATACTGGACATCCTTTTTTTGTTTTTATAATTTATTTATTTATTTATTTTTATTTTATATGCATTGGTGTTTCACCTGCTTGTTTGTGTGAGGATGCCAGATCTCCTGAAACTGCAGTTAAAGACAGTTGTGAGCTGCCATGTGGGTGATGGTAACTGAACCTCGGTCCTTTGGAAGAGCAGCCAATGTTCTTAACCACTGAGCCATCTCTCTAGCCCCAATATTGGCCATTCTTGAAGTCAAATCACTGAGGGAAACTTAAGTGCTCAGAAACAGAAAGACTCAACATGGCAAACATGGTCTCTCAGATTACACATTGAAGTGGTGAATGACAAGAGAGACTACACGTGTTGTGAACAGTGAATGGTACTGACTCCTGTAATCTCAGCACTTGGGATGGAGGCAGGAGGATCAGGAGTTCAAGGTCATCCTTGAGCACATAGGGAAGCTTTAGGCCAACCTATGTTATGGGGGCTGAAGAAATGGCTCAGCAGATGAGTACTTGTTATGCAATCATGATGACCAGAGTTTGGATCCCAGAACCCAGGTACCAAACAAGCTAGGCATACTTTCTAATCCCAGTAGTCATGTCGGGGAAGAGACAGAAAGTTCACTGGGGCTTGGTGGCTTCGAGCCTCCGTGAGAAAATGCAAGAGCAGGTTCAGTGAGATGATGCCGCAATGACAGAAAGTGGTAGAGGACCCCGTCCTCCCTGGCCTGGCACTCACACACAAGTGCAGCTCCCACACATGCATATGTCCATAGAATACCACGTAAACACACAAGTTAATTCAAGAGTATACTTCAAAAATAAAATCACACTTTGCAACACAAACCCTGTCAAACTGGTGACTATTTCTACAGCTACAGAAGCTGATTCTAACAGTTATACACAGACACAGAAGAAACAGATAAGCAAAACTACTTGGAAAATAGAACGCGGGTCGGGTAAGAATCCCTTCACTCAATACCAGGGTTGATGAGCAGCTGCAATAAGCAAGATGCACTGTTGACAAAGGGGATCCTTTGTGTGGAGAACGCGAAGAACAGCAGGGAATCCAGATGCAGTCATTCACAGGACCGCTGACTACATTCTAACAAAAGCTCAACAACAACAAAGCACAGTGGTGCATACCTGTGATCCAAACAAGTCAGAGACTGCAGCAGGGGATCTGAGCTCTAGACCAGGCTGGACAGTTACAGGCGAGACTGCCTCCAATGAACTACAAGAGATGATGGATGGATGGGTGGATGGGTGGATGATGGGTGGATAAGTAGGTGGATGGATGGGTGGGTGAGTGAGTGGGTGGGTAGGGAGCGGAGAAGGAGGGGGAAAAGAGGGGGGAGAGAGAGCGCGCAAACAGAACAAGGAAAGAGGGCAGTCTCATTAATGAATGATACAGAACAAGCAGTCTGTAGGGAGAAAAAGAAAAAACAAAACCAGTTTGCTGGGAAGACAACTCAGTGGGTAAAGCTCTTGTACACAAAGTTCATATCCTCAGTTCATATCCCCAAAACCCACATAATGTCAGACTCAGGAGCTCACTTGTAATCAGGGTACTCCAGAGATGGGAAGATACAAATAATCCCCAAAGCTCCTAGGCCAGCCAGGCTGAAGTAAGCAAGGTGGCTGAAACAAGACCACCTCTGGGTGTGGTGCTGCACACCTTTAATCCCAGCACTAGGGAGGCAAAGGCAGATCTAGTCTACATAGTAAGTTCCAGAAGAGCCAAGGCCACAGGGAACCCTGTCTGAAAAGACGGGATGGGGGTGGGGAACAGGACACCAGCTCCCTACAGTTGTCATCTGAACTCCATATGTGCTGTGAATACACTTTTTCTTTGGCCCAAACAATGGTAATTTTCTACCATTTACTCATTCAGTGTGCTTAAGGTAGAGGCTCAGGGGGTAAAGCACAGGAGCAGAGGTCAGAGAAAAACCTGCAGGAATGACTCTCTCCTTCCACCAGATGGTCCTGAGGATCAAACTCAAGAGAACCTTGCTTGGTGGCTGAGTCATCAAGCCAGCCCTTTAACTTTTAAAAATATTCTGAGGCAATGCTATGTAACCTTGGCTAGGTTAGCCAAGAATTTGTCGAATGCAGAGTTGTCATGTAGGTGTGCTAGGAACCAAACCCAGGTCTTCCGGAAGAGAAGCAAGCATTCCTAACCACTGAGCCATATCTCCAGTCCCAGCAATAAATTTTTTTTTTAAAGTATAACTAGGAATACCTCCAATGGAGCCCACTCTCGGGAGTTCTTTGCTCATTTTCCCATAATAAACACATTTCCTCTGCTCACCCACAAAAAAAGAAGCCCAAAGTGTAGGCTATATCTTTACTCACAGCACAGGAGACAGAAATACTCAGATCTCTGCAAGTTCCAAATCAGCCTGGTTTATATAGTGATTTCCAGGTTAGCCAAGGGCTATTAAAGTGGGACTCAGTCTCCAAAGAAAGAAAATGATGGAGTCATGAGAATCTGCACGGTTAAATCATAGTGAGAATCCACAGCCCTTAAACTATTTTCAACTCAAAGAACTAAGCACCAACACAATGCGGACAATGCTAAGAGAAGCTAACAAGAAGTCACAAACTCCACAGCCTTGGGAGGTTCGGCACAAGCAGGTCAGAACCCAAAGACTGGTGGATGCTGAGGACTACGGTGCATTGAGTAACTGCTGAGTGTACTGTTTTCTGGAGATGAACATATCCTAAAACTATGCTGTTTTCTGGGCCAGGGGGTAGTAGTGGTGCACATCTTTAATCTCAGCACTCAGAAGGCAGAGGCAGGCGGATCTCTGTGAGATGGAGGCCAGCATGGTCTACAGAGTGAGATCCAGGAAAGCCAAGGCACAAGAGGAACTCTGTCTCAAAAAAGGGGTGGGGGGAGGTGCTATGTAGATACGTATATCTGAGTTCCAAACCTCAGCACCCATACAAGTATCTAGGCATTGTGGCATGTGCCTATCTACAATTCTACAACTGAAGACACAGAGACAGTATAATCCCTGAGGTCCTATCCAGCCAATCTGCGGATTTAGTAAGATTCTATCCCCAAAATAGGGAGTGACAGAAGACACCTGATGTCTTGACTCTAAACACATGCACATCCACAAGCATGTACACAGAGAGCTGGTTGTTCTGAAATGTTGACCACCCAGAGTCCAGAACACATGTCCATAAACTATATATATATATATATATATACACACACACACAACTACATAGATCCTAGAATGGTTTCCTTTAGGGATGATTTATTCCAAATCAAAATCATATTCAAATATGTTTCTGATTACCAAAGAGTGATCAGGCCATGAAGATGGCTGGAATTAAGAGGGCAACTTTGTGGAATTTGTTCTCTCCATCTACTTTAACATGGCTCATGATCAAATTCAAGTCAACAAAACTGGGAAGCAAATGCCTTTTATCCCCCGAGCTATTCTCACTATCCTGACTTTATTTTTTGAGATAGGGTTTGAGTCTCTTCATGAACCAGAACTTGCCAATTCAGCAAAACTAGGTGGCCCTATGTCTACTTCCCCTGCACTGGCATTAAAAGTGCACAGCTGCAGCCAGCTTCTTTACATGAGTACTGGGGACGTGAACACATATCCTCATGCTTTGGGGACTAAAAGTGACTCAGTCACCCCAAGCCCTCAGCACCCATTTCTGTGTGATACTTCACAAGGGGGGGGGAGAGGGTACCTAATTTTCAGAGCTGTATGAGTGACTTCACATCCTTTGACCTGGTATACTGATTGTCCACCACATTGTGGCCAATGAACCTCAGTGCAGTTTCCTGAGAGTCTCCAGGCATTGTGTCTTACTCAACATCCATGTACTGCTTCTGACCCATCTCAGAACTTGCCAATATCCTTTCTGCTGAAAACAACTGCCCAAACTTCTAGTTCAGAAGTATGAAGTAGATCTCCCTGGCTACAGTTAAGGTGTGCCTGCCTTTTCCAGCTTCTGAAGCCATCCACACACAGCCATCTCTAAAGCTAGCAGGGCTGGTCACATTCTTCTATCACATCAACTCAGTTCCACCTCTCCCCTTTTGCATGCCAAGGACCCTGGCAATTACACTAAGCCCACTGGACAAGGTAGTATGGTGGCCCCATTGAGGACCCTGAATGTAATCACATCTGCAGAAGGGGTTTGCTGCATTGACAAGCTCACTGGCCCTGTGGATTAAAACAGGATGATCGTCTTCGGGGCTGGAGAGATGGGGCAGCAGTTAAGAGCACTGGGACTTCTTTGAGAGGATGAAAACATTTTTGCTTATTATGAACTCTGAGCCCTAATGAGAGACCAGGAAATATCAAATGCCTCTCATCTCTGGTCACACTAGCCCTTCTTAAGACTCATCTGTGACATCTCTATTTCCCAAGTACCCCATCCACACTCCATATGACACTAGAATCCACCCACCACCCAAACAGGCTCCTTCCCTCTGAGGCCGTCAAGGAGGAAAGGGGGTACAATAACCCAACAGCTAGCACTGTGCCTGCCACCTGTAATCACTTCCTCTAAACACGTACTTTCTGTATTTATTTTCCTGAGGCAATGTCTCTCTACATCCTGGAACTCATTATGCAGACCAGGCTGGCCTCGGGTTCACAGATCTGCCTGTCTCTGTCCCAAATGCTGGGATTAAAGGCCTGCACCACCACATCCAACCCCTAGTCTGTATTTTTTTTTTCCCCAAATTTTGCTCACCCTGAATACAATGCTGAAATGTAATCTTGAGTTTGCTTAACTTGCTAATAACCTGGGACTTGTATTTTTATGACCATTTTATCTAGTTAATTCGGCTGCATTGTGTTTCTAATACAGTATTATCCACAGCACTAGACTATTTTTAAAAAAAATTCTTGACCCTCGACGCATTCTGATATACCCTATTCAACACTATTGAGAAGGGAACCATAAATTATCCATAAATTGTCACTGCTTTTATTCATTCTGCTTTTCTGGGATACAATGGATCTTTCCCAACATTCACCATACTGACTTCATGTCATCAGAAACCAATTGCACCAGGTTGATTAGGTTAACACTGGGCAATAAAGCTATGTTAATACTGTGTTAGTATCTGCATTGTCCATAGGCTACCAACACTTGAAAATTTCTGACCTCCATCATCATAAGGATGCTGTGCAGAGCTGCCAGGTGTGTGGTTAGATTATTAAGAGTCTTTTTAACCCTTAAGCCACACTCCCTTTGTCACTATATAAAAATGGAAACTGGGTGCTGTAGCAAATGCTTATCCCAGATGGGTGCTACAGGTTCAAGGCCTGCCTGGTCTACATAGCAAGACTTGGCTTCAAATTTTAAAATGTAAAGCCAAGTTTGTTTTCATCATTAGCAGCAGCAGGAGGCTCAGAGCAGGAGCCAGCTAAGACCACTTCACCATCTACGTAAGGGGCATTCTCAGGGTCAGCACCTAAGCTCACTTTTTTGTTTTGTTTTATTTTTGGTTTTCCAGACAGGGTTTCTCTGTGTAGCTTTGGAGCCTATCCTGGAACTCACTCTGTAGACCAGGCTGGCCTCAAACTCACAGAGATCCGCCTGCCTCTGCCTCCCGAGTGCTGGGATTAAAGGCGTGCGCCATGACACCCAGCCTAAGCTCACTTCTTTAATTTATAAGTACAAGGGGGAAAGATGGATGACTCACTTGGGGAGAAATTCTAAGTATCTAAGATGGCTGTAAAATAGTTACTGCTTGGTGTGGTGGTACACACCTGTAATCGGTAGCACTGAAAGCTGAAGCAGGAGAACTATAACATGCATGCCCCCCAATATGATGCACACACAAAATAAAAAATTGAAACATTTAATCAAAGACAGCAAGACAGCTTAATGGGTAAATGCAGGTGCCACATACAAGCAAGACATCCCAAGTTCCACCCATGTAAACATGGGAAGAGAACCAATTCTATACATTTTCCTCTGACCTCCACATGGGTGCCACAGTATGCATACTCACACACATACTCATTTTTGAAACTACAAAACAGCCCAGCATAGTGACACACACCTTTAATCCCAGCAATGAGTCAGAATCAAACGGCTCTCTCTCTCTCTCTGAGAGTTTTAGGCCAGCCTGGTCTACACAGAAACTATACCTAGATAGATAGGTAAGTAGGTAGATGGGGGTGGGGGGCGGCAGCAACATGGACTTAGGAATATTTTTCACTACTTCAGTTGGCTTGATCAAACAGATTTCCCTGTGAACTCATGTGACCTAACAACTAGAAGACTTAAAGACTTCCATAGGAACCCCCCTTATACCCTAAAGAGAGGTGCTTGCCTAAGCTGGCATACACATGCCAACTCCTACGTGTTGTTTTAAAACAGAAATTGCTGGGATCAATTAAGAGTCTTCAAATGTAACCTATTCCCCAAAGTGATATTGATGAAACACACTTGCAACCCAGGCAGTGGCCCACAGCCAGTTCCTAGGGGGCTGTAGGTTTGCTCAGCCTACACATTCAGAGCAGTACCCTGTGTTTTCATGATGCCCCCTTAACTGTTTCTGAAGGTACCATGGGAACGTGGCAGAAGAGTCAGCTCACTATCCAAATAAATACCTGTGGCTACATCTGGCGTGTAAATACTCTACAAGAGAAGCCGCCTTTAGAATTCATTCAGCACTCTTCAAGCAACATGCCAGTTAATCAAAAACAGACCTTCCCAAGTAGAATATTCTGGGGCTGACACCTAATATAAGGTTCTGCTCTCCAAGCACAGGACAATCAGGGAACCTTAGCCACTGGTATGAGATGAAAACAAAGGACCCAGGTTTTACTATCGGCAGAAGAGTCTCACAGAACTGTCCAGCTTCCACAAGGACCCTTCTCGATCTTTTACATTCTCATTACCCAAAAGAACGAGGGCCCATCCACCAAATTGAGACCACACACACTGGCTGGTTCCTAGGTTTCAAACACCAATGAATTTGAAGCTCCTGTCAGTCAGATAGATAAGCTGTTGACAAGACCCGTGGGCATCTATCAACAACTGTGACTCAGCAGTGATCTCCATCCACCCTTTATGTGTTGATCTAAGAATTCAACTCTCACAAAACACAGGCAGAAAGGCACAGTTGAGTACCCAGGCCCAGCTTTGGCAAATGCCCACCTAGGCTGCGGCTACACCTTACCCTTCTAGTCCATGCACTCTACTTCCCTGGACAGGGGTTCTTCTAGGCATCTGTCCCCTCTTCCCTTCCTGTTTGGTTCACTGCTGGTCTCACTCTTGAGTGTCCATCACCTTGTTCCAGCCCAGGGCAGTGTATTGTTCTAAGAAACTCTGGAAATAACTTTCCAGTAAACCTTCAAGCCCTAACCTTCTGCACACAAGTCTGCTTATCTTCAACCATTTCCACTTGTCTGACTTCTGTTAGCCAAGGAACGCATCATTTCTAGAAAGTGGCAGGACTGCCCAGCCTCTGCACAACACTTGACAACACTTTCACAAGTCCAAAGTAGTGCAGAACACTTACTTTATGAAGCAGTGACATTTAACACTTGCCACTGTCAAGAAATACCCTGTTACAACCTTGTTCCCCAGGTTCTACCCCGGCTTGGAGAACAAGCAGCAATATCCAGTTAAGTAGTTAGTACTCTTCTAAAAACAACTGGAAACAGTAACAAAAGTAAACTTAGGAAACATTCAAAAGCAGCCTTCAGTACACCTTATGAAGGTCTAGAAAAGCCCAAGTGGACACTGAGGGGGCAGGAAAGGACTGTTTCTCAATGTAACTTCCAAGAAAAGGTGATGAGGCGGAATCAGCTGCTAGCTATCACAGCATTACTGCTTATGGCTCCAGCTCCCTTTCACAAGACCAGTGTATTGCCAGTCACCAGCTTTCTACACTACTGTCTAGCCTGAGTTCCTTGAAAACCCTAGTTCCTGGGCATCATCTCCCAAAACCCGAAGGAACTTGAGGTGGCCATTTTTCAAGCAAACACAGTGGTGCATGTACTGCTGGATGAAGGCAGGTAGAGCAAAGGTCCCTGCGGCTCCTTCCCAAGGGAGTTGACTGAGATGACCTGTAGCTTTTAACAATGACATCTAAATGGCTTAAGGTCTTGCTTGGTGTTACACGGGAGACCAAGTGGAAAATTCAGTATGTAGCCCATGACTGCCTAGAACTTGGGAGGCAGAGGCAGGAGAATCACAAGTGCTGGGTAGGATTGTTAAGTGCCACTTGCCCGGCTCTGATTCGTGATATTGGCCACTTTCCTGGAGTATCTATCTTTTCTTTCTTCTCATAGTGCAGGGCAAACAGTCCCATAGGTAGCCAGTTTTGGCAGTAACAGACCAGAAAGAGGGCTACTGCAAAAGTCCCAGCAAGGAAGGACCCCATTTAAGATGTTGACTGGAAAACCTGGTAACAGTATGTGGGACCCACAAAAAACTTAAGCCTACCTCCTAAGTCTGAGGCCTGGTCACCTGTCTTCCTGCCGCCGCCACCCAGGACTCAATCACTAGGAATGACGTGATACAAATCAGTCACCCGTGTGTGGTCGTGCACACCTGTAACCCCAGAACTCAGGAGGCAGCCCAAAGGGTCAGGATACTCAAACCCAGCCTGTGCTACAATTAGACCTTGTCTCGAAGCAATGGAAAAGACTAAACAGAAAAGGTCACCAAGCTGCTGGAGCTTCAGATCTCCAGAACAAATGTCTCCAGATACCACATCTGCTCGGCTCCTGTAAACCTTTTCGTTTTCTCCTAATTTTTTACCTTTAATTCTATATCCCTAGTATGGGCCATCAAAACCAGGAATTAACTAGTCATGGCGTCATATATACTCCATAAGAATGAGACTGATCGACCAGGAGTTCATAAAGAACACTTCCTAAACTGATATTGGGTCACTGTCCCCCATTCTGTCAAGATATAATCACAAGCAGGCATTTCTGCATGCCTCCCTCACCTGTGGTGTTTCCTCACCTCAGCTGCAAGTCTGCCCACACACAGCTACAACATTCAGTGTGCATCTGTGCCTCTATCTTGTCCCCATGACTGGTGACATTGGTTTCAGCACAGCCCCGGCAGATAAGGATGACCTTTTTCCTAGGATGCAGACACTGAGGCATCAATAGCTTAAGCCACAGGCAGGCCACATAGCAACTAAACACAAATTCTCAATAAAACCCTAGCCAACTCTGCCACAGCACTGCCCGACAGTGAACTAACTTAATGACCTCCCTGTCCAAAGAACTAAGAAGGAAAACCAGTCAAAGCAAGCAAGGGTAAGGAAGACCACCCGTCCTTCCGTCCCTCTCCATCTGTGCTGTCTGTCATCCTCAGACTGCGGAGGAGACTCTAACCAAAGGCCGCTAGGAAGCCTGGCAGCACACAGGCTGAGGGAGCTCTCAACAGCCAAACCTGACTGGCTGGCATCAATCAGAGGGACAGGCTTCTGGGCCCCACCAGATTTCTCCTCTACTGTAAGCTCTACCTGGAGATGGAGCAGCTCTTCCAGAGGACCTGGGTTCAAGTCCCAGCATCCACATGACAGCTCACAACCGTCTCTAACTCCAGTTCCAGGGAGTCTGTGGCACCCTCACACAGACATACATGCAGGCAAAACACCCATGTACATAAAATTAAAAAAGAAAGAAAGGGAGAAAGGGAGAAAGAAAGAAAGAAGGAAAGAGAGAAAGAGAAAGAGAGAAAGAGAGAAAGAGAGAAAGAGAGAAAGAGAGAAAGAAAGAAAGAAAGAAAGAAAGAAAGAAAGAAAGAAAGAAAGAAAGAAAGAAAGAAAGAAAGAAAGAAAGAAAGAAAGAAAGAAAGAAACTTTAAAATCTACATAAGGATGGTGATCAGCCTCACCGGAGCAGTCCACTGAGTAGCCTCTGCAAGGAGCCTTACTTTAGGTGTAAACCTGCATAGCCAGTCTATGTTGTGGGCATGTGCAAGAATTCACCTTCTTTTCACAAACATGCAAAAAGGATGTCTTGAAGCTCCATCTGCCCACACAGATGTGAAAGGGACCAACCACTACCAAACCGTTCAGAGTCAACTGCAGTGGTCTCAAGGACCACTTACTGGTCGCAGATGTTACATTTTGAAAACAGTACTGGTGGGGCTAAGTGCCAACCCAGGAAAAAACACATTCTGTTAGCTACTATGCGGCACAGGCAAAGCCTCAGAAAAGCTTTTGTGTCCTCAACAGGATTGTCACCAGTCTTACAGGTAAGCTACCTTCTTCAGATTATAGACCTTAGCCACTGAAAGAGATAGTAAATAAACTGTCAAATTCATCCCTAGTCAGATGACTAGGTAAGGGCCTTGCTTCCACCTCCCAGAAGGCAGGACAAGCTGCTTTTCTGGCCTGTGGTTACAACACAAGTAAACTGTCCCTCATTTTCTCTCTCCCTATACTTTCCTCACCACTCATAATAGGACATTTTAAAAATAACCAATTCTCTAGCGGATGTGCAAGCGCTGTGCAGAGGTCAGTAAAAAACAAACGTTAACTCCAACAGAGTGAGGCAGGAGGACAGCAAACTAGCCCTGACCTATTGATAGGAGGGGAAAAAACAACCAACAGAACCAGTCTCCTGGCCTCCCTTTCCACCGAAACCACCCTGCCCCAGAGGGCGGGCAGACAGGATGCTCCTCACAAAGCCTTCCTTCCCAAGCTGGGCAGAACTCTGACACCCTCCAGCTGCTGGCTCTACAGAATCCAGGCCAAGGCTGGTGCAAGCCATTAACTCCCTCCAGATCCTATTCACAGCCTGGCTTCAGAGACCTACCAGAGTTACCTCAGTTCCACTATTCCAGATTTTGGAAGAAGTATTCTACTCTTCCTGATCCTAATTGACAACAGTTGGCATAGCATCCTATTTAAGGAGTGGGAAGACTAAAACAGACTGCCTAACACACACACACACACACCCTACCTGTGGGCACCCCACACAGACCAAGACACTACACTAGCTCACATGATCACAGCCCTTAAGACTGCATTTTCTAGAAATTAGAGCCTGAACAACTAAAAGCCACAGCATCCATTAACAACTAAAACTGTGTTAACTCACAAATGCAAACTCGGGTAGGAAAAGGAAGCTTTATGAGAAACATCTTGGAAGCACACAAGAAGCCCAGGATCTAAAGAGTGAAAACCTGTGACAATCACCCTAGTCTCTTAGCAAAGCTTCTGAAACTTTTGCACATTTTCCCACGTACAGTCTGTATCTGATACATGCTGTCCAGCAATGTCCAACTTGACTATCACTGGTATGCCCACAACACAAGACTTTTTATTACATGTGATGCTATTTGAAAAGGAAGCAAGTGCAAATACAATTCTCCACTTAGATGTGCATGAAGTATAGCATTAAAGGAATATACAATTCTCTCAGCAATGAGTCCCATCAGCTATTTGGTTTAAGCATACAAGCAAGACGCTCTGAAATTATTGACTTGCTGAGGCCAAGAAAAACAGTCTAGCCCTCGGCATGGACGCAACTCTTCTTCCCCTCACCCCATTACTGCCATTGGTAAGAACCACTAAAGGGTCTTTTTCATCTGCAGCATGGTCAGACAATTCTTTAAGAAACACCTACTGACCAGCATCAAGTTATTCTCAGGAGTCATGGATCAGTATTCCCAAAGTATGCAGCGCCCCACCGAACAAATAAGGTTTTATCCTAACTTCCTTAGGACCTCCATTCATTTATGAAACCCACTTTCTCTTGCTGAAAGCAAAATGAGAACAAACCACCTAATGGTTCATTCGGGTGTCCCTCATTGGTATTCCTGCCTGCCTGACCCCCTTAAGGCAGGTAACAGAACAAACTGTTTTGGCTTCGTCCAAAGCACCAAGTAAAAAAACAAAATAAAATGTGCTAGCCAATGACAAACGCAGTGTGGGATCGATCCCCCGGAGTCAGACCCTTGCCTTGACAGCGCTTTTACACCAAACCCAGATAGCCAAGCTTCTCTTATCTGTAACCAGTTTTTTAAAAAAAAAAAAAAAAAAAAAACAGTACCAAGATAAAACTCCTGCCGCTGGGGTAGAAAGCCGAACGCGTTACCTCCAGAGTCTAGTCTGATGCTGTTGGAGGCAGCCATGTGCGGCGGAACTTTCACAGTTTCAAGCACACACTTGGCCGGATGTGGACGGCACCACCTAGAGCCAGGTACCCAAACTTGTCCAGCAGCAGAGGTAACTTATAAACTAGGCGGACCTGAGTGCGCACTCAGAGTCAGTCAGTCCAAAGGCTGAGGACAGCTGCGCGCCTCGCAGGTGTCCTCGCAATTAGGCGCGACGCTGGGCAGCGCAGTTCAAGTTATTGGGAGGAGGATCTCCGGGGGCGCGCTCAGAAGCAGGTGCAGGTGAAGCTGGCGCACCCGCCCCCACCTCCTCGGCGCTCAGCGGCCGGCCGGGGAGCTGGCCCAACCAGCCAGGCCAGAGCCACACACCCCGGAAAGGGGACGGTCCCGGGGGCCCGCCTCCCGACCTGGGTGCCGGGAGCCAGCACACCTCGGTCCTAATTTACGACCCGGGCGCTTTGTGCCCAGCAGGCCGTGCGCTGCACAATGCGCTTAACTCGGGGTCCCGGCCACCCCCTGCCGGGCCGCATGACTGTGCAGCCCGGCCGGGCACGGAGTTGCCGGCCCGGGTCGGGCCGAGCGGCAGCCCGGCCTGGTTAAAGATGGCGAGGCCCTCGCGTGGCTCCCGCGGCCGCCCGGGCCACAATGAAAGCGCCGGCCCCGCGGCGGGCCTCACCTTCCATCTCCATGTCCTCGGGTTCGCTCAGCTGCTGCTCGCCCGCTTTCTGCTGCTGCTGCTGCTGTTGGTGGTTCATGTCGGCCGCGGCCTGGGCCTCGCCTGCAGCCGGAGGCCCGGGCTGCGGGCCCGGCGGGCGGGCGGCTGCGAGCCGAGGCGGCGGCGGCGGCGGCGGCGGCGGGGCGGCCTCCTCCTCCTCCTCCCGCGCGTCTTCGGCGGCGGCCCCGGGGCGGCCCGCGGCGGGCGGCGGCGGCGGCGGCGGCAGGGAGACGCGCACGTACTTGCTCGCGATTCGCCCAATCTCGGCGCCGAGGCGGGCGGGCGGCCGGCGGGCCGGGCCGGGCGGCCTCCTCGCTCGCTGCGGCCGCCGCTGCCGCCGCCGCCGCCGCAGGGCCCGCCTCCCGCCGCCGGGGCCGGGGCTGCGGGGCCGCGGGCCGGCCGGGGGCGGAGGGCGGCCGGGCGGGGGCCGCGGAGTCAGCCCCGCCTCGGGCCGGGCGCGGAAGACTGGAGGCCCGGCGGGCCGCGGCGAGCCTGCGGGCCCGGGTGCTGCCGGCTGCGGCGGCTGCTGAGGCTGCGCGGGCGGGCGACGGGCCGGCCGCGCTCGGAGCGCTGAGGCCTCCGCCTCCTCGGCGTCGTCGTCGGGGCTCCGGCAGCGGATGCGGCGCCCGGCGGCTCGGCTCGGCTCGGCTCGCTCTCAAAATGGCGGCGGCGTGAAATGTCACATCCGCATGGGGGGCGAGAGCGGGGCGAACGAGACGAGGGCGGGCGGCGGGCGGAGCGGGAGGCGGAGCGGGAGGCGGAGCGGGGAGCGGCCCGCCCGCCGCTGCCTAGGAGCGCCCGCCTTGCGCTGCGGCTCGGCGCGCCCGCGGTCCGCCCTGCTGGAGCCAGGCGCCCCGCTCTCGTCAGCGAGGCGGGCGCAGATCCGGGGCTGCCGAGGTCCGAACGAGGGGAGCGTGCCCGCGGGAACTGGGCTCGACCCGGACCTGAGGCTCGGCGCCTTTTTTACCGCCCTTAACTGGTCCCTCGGGTCTCACCCGGGCGAATACGTGGGAAAACTTCACTTTTTCTGCACCCCGGATCCAATAAGGCGGTGGGAAAACTTCACTGTTTCGCGCCCCAAACCCAATAAGGTGATCTCACCTCCTCCAACATTCATTTATTTCCTTGCTAGCCCACCCCCCTCCGGCCCCCAGATTGGCCACGATCATCCACTCAGAAAGACGTCTCTCTTTCTTGTTGTCGTTTTGAAAACGAGTCTTCTCCTCGGGTGTTCCAGGATGGCCTGGAACTTGATATGGTACCTGAAAACGGCCTTGAACTCCTGATCCTCCTGCCTCGACCTCTCTAAGACTTCGGGAGTCAAATGTTACAAAACGACCTTTTTAAGAAAGTTGAAGAAAAGTTGATTTATTTAAGGCCGAAGCCCCAGCTGACTTGGTATTCAGGCGTGCTGGCTTATTAAAAATATATTTTAAAATGGATTTTAAAAAGAAAAAGATTGCGGGGTGTGGTGGTGTATGCCTTTGATTCCAGAACTTGAGAAGCAGAGGCATAGCCAGTTCCAAGCCAGCCAGGACTACACGGAGACCCTGTCTCAAACAACAAAAACATCTCATAGGCTTGAGGGTTTCCCATTATGAAGGTTTCCCATTATGAAGGCTTCCCATTATGAGACCGACAGATCACATAAGTAGCACCTGACTCACCAGGAATCAGCCCCTTCCCCGGATCACCCTGAGTTTGGGGTGGGGGAGGGGTAGTCATACCAAATTCTCACAAATACTATTGAGCAACTTGCACTGGCAGGAAAAAAAAAAGGAACCTTTTCTGGCACTTCATAACTTGCAAGAAAATGCCTAGCCAATCCAGGAAAAAAGTGCAAGAACATGCTACCCTGCCAAGGACACCAGCCAACCCTGCTTCCTCTGCTGAGTTCAAAACCTAAGCAGACGCCAGCAAAACGGCTGAGTGGGCAAAGGTACTTGTCACCAAGTCCCATGACCTGCATTCCATCCCCAGGACTCACAGTGGAACTGCATGTTGTCCTCTGAATTCCACTCTCTTGCCATGACACATGTGGGTGTGCCTGCAAAAGCACACACACACACACACACACTCAAGTATGTAAATTTAAAAAAGAAGAAAAGAAAGGAAACAAGGTGGGTGAAAGAGACATGGTTCTGGTTGAATATCCCTTGGGACACATTAGTTTCACATTTCAGTTTGGGGAATTTTTGACTGTACATAATGAGATATCTTTGAGGCGGGACCCAAGCCAAGACAACATTCATATGTTTCTGTTTCTGACAGCTTGAGGGTAATCTTACACAGTATTTTGTATTTTGACTGCAACCCCACATGAGGTCAGGTATAAAATTTTCCACTCCTTGGGGCCAGCACAAAGGCTCAGCAGGTTAAATTGCCACCAAGCCTGACCAATCAGATCCTTGGATCCCACATTATAGCAGCTAAATAATGGACTCAAAGTCATCCTCTGACTTCCACATATGTGGACACAAATGCATGAGCACACACAATTAAGTTCCACTTTTAGCATCATGTTGGTGTTCAGAGAATTCCAGATTTTATAACATTTTAGATGTAGGATTCTCTGACTAGAGGTAGTTAACATAATATATATATATATATTTTTTTTCATAGTGAAATGCTATGTAGCAGTGAAAAAGAACGAGATACCACTACATGCTACCTATAACGGATGAAGCATGAGCTAAGAACACAGATCAAAGTCTACATACCGGATGATTCCAGCTCCATCAATAGCCTTAACAGGCAAATCAATCCCAAGCAAAAGAGAAAATAGATTGATTCTTGATGGCCAAAGACTGGAGTACTGGGGTTTGGGGGATGAATGGTGTGAGGTTATCAAGGCAAGACCAAGATGACAGACACAAGAGCACAGGGTACCTCTGGAGTGAGATGCAAACACTCTCAAATTAGATCAGGGTCATAGACAACCCTGTGTCTATACCAGAAACCACTTAACTGTATACTTTGTTTTTATTATGTGTACATGTTTGTGCATGTGCCTGCCACCTGGGAAGTCAGGAGAGGGCAACAGTACCTAGGGAGCTGGAGTCACAGGCCATTGTGAGCTGGCCAGTGTGGGTGCTAGGATCTGAACTCAGGTCCTCTGTAAGAGCAGCAAGTGCTCTCAACCACTGAGCCATCTTTCCAGCCCTAACTATACATTTTAGTCTTCTTTTTTTTTATTTTTAAATTTCTCCAAACTATGATTTGATCCTTTAAGAACATTTTGGGCTGGGCGGTGGAGGGGGCACACCTTTAATTCTAGCACTCACTCGGGAGGCAGAGCCAGGCGGATCTCTGTGAGTTCGAGGCCAGCCTGGTCTCCAAAGGAGTTTCAGGAAACTCGCAAAGCTACAGAGAAACCCTGTCTCAAAAAACAAAACAAAAAAAAAAAAAAAAAATTTTGGCTTGTTAGCCTCTAGAAGTCAGCGTTTTCTTTCTCTCATGTAGTATGACTGTGTATATATGTGTGTTCACATGTGTGGGCATGTATGTGCAGGTTCAGATGCACATGTGAATGTATAGGCCTGCGACTGACTCCAGGAATCTTCCTCATTTGCTCTACCCTTTTCATTTAACCCAGAGCTTACCAGTTGAGCTAGTCTAGGGAGCCAGCCTGATGAGGCAGCTTGCTCAGGAGCTCCCTTTCTCTCGCTGGGCTACAGGCTGTGCACTTTCAATGGGTAAATTGTATGGCACATGAATTATTACATCAACAAATCTACTGTACTTCTTCCTCATGTAAACATCCCTAGCAGACCTGTGAAGACGGTTCACCTCTCTTTTAACCCAGAAAACAGTACTGAATCATACAAGAGGGTCAAATCCCCCTACCTACTTTATGAACACACAGGAAAACTGCCCAGGCAATCAAGAGCATGCTTATCCAAAATGCTACCAAGTATTTGAAAGATGTCACTTTAAAGAAGCCATGTGTGCCCTTCTGGGAGTATAATGGTGGAGTCAGTAGGTGTGCCCAGACCCAGTGAGGCTGGACACAAGGCCAGTGGCCCAAAAGGTGCTGAATTTTTGCTGCACATGCTTAAAAATGCAAAATGCAGAGAGTGATGCTGAACTTAGATGTACTTCTCTCATCATTGAACATAATGATAAAGAAAGCATCTAAGTAAGATGCACCATTGAATGAATCTACAGAGCTCATGATCAGGTTCGCCCATACATGAGCTCCCCCACTACACTGAGATGATCCTCACTGAAAAGGAACAAACCATTCCAACCTCAGGATAAAATAAATTCAAGTAAAAGCTCAAAACAAAACTGCTGTGGTACCCAATCAGCATCTAGTTAGAAGTAACAATTAGTTCATCAAGAATCTGGGTAAAAATGTTCCAGCAAGATGGCTCAAGGTATAAAGGCACTTGCTGCTAACCTCGATCCATTCCTACAACACACACGGGAAAGAAACCACTCCCACAGGTTGGCTGCTGAAACCCACTGGCCTGCCAGGTCACCCCAACACCCTCCACTACAAATGCACAAACACAGAATAAAACAGAGAATCTGGATTGAAGACATGTCAGAGATGTGTATGCAGACAGCTCGAAAGCTGTGGTCTGGAGGCCACATGTGGCCCCTAAACACAGGTCCAAGGGGCTAGTGAAGAAGAGTCACACAGAGCCTCTCTTGCATCCCCCCCTCACTGACTGCATTACTTCCCATACAGTTACACTGTTTGCTACAGTGTTATCACACTCCAAAGCACCATGCCGTATTATACAAGAGAACTGGGAGGAGCATCTAAACTCCAACCCACTGCTAGTCCTGTGATTAGCATGTATTTCGTAGCAGGACTAGGGTGCAGCACTAGGGTGCAGCTCTACAGTAGAGCACTTGCTGAGCTTGAGTGAGGCCCTGGGTTCAATCCCCAGCAGAGCAAATATAAACTACATAGCAGGAAGGAAGATTTGGGTTACTGTCACGAAGGTTAATAATGGGCTTTGAGAAAGGATTAGTCATCAGTCTTACCCAGCTGCATGCAACCCTGGGAACTGCAGAACTGCTGGTCTGGGAGGACGCATCCCCAGTGCGGCAGTGACAGGAATGGTATGGGAGTAATCGACTGGTCTGATTGGATTGAAAGCTCCACAAGACAGAATGCACGACTGGCACTGTTAACTGGGCCCAAAGTTGTGGCTGGCTAAGTGACAGGTCCTAGGGAGAACCCAGGACCTTTATTCTGATAAATGGACATAGTAAAACTGCCCCCCAACCAATGAATGCTTATCTTTATACCCATAGATAATTAGTACACTGCTCAAAGAAGCTTAATCTAACAGTAGATGGTGATCGTTGCAGAAATCTGCAGCTGATCAGCATGCAGAGAACAAGAAACTGAATGCTCAGCTCTAAAGGACAAACCTGTCGCACACCCCTTCCCTCAAGGCAGACATGGCTGAAGAGGAGACAGAAAGACAGTAAGAGCCAGAGGAGCGGACGCCCGCGTGCAAGAGTGTCTGTGTGACATGACAGGGCTTGCTCCACACGTGAACTCACACAGCTCGAACTGCTTGTATACGATCTGGTCCCCGAAAGCCCAACATGCCTAGGAAGGGCTGTCTGGGGAGGGGAGGAGGGCCAGTTTTCTTCCAAGGTGTGAGCCCTGAGAGGCTGCCTGTGCTCCAAGATGGTCCCATACCTCATGAACATACAGACATATAGATAGATAGATAGATAGATAGATAGATAGATAGATAGATAGATAGATTGATAGATAGGCAGGTAGGTAGGTAGGTAGGTAGGTAGATAGATAAATAAGCATGAAATTGGGGAGGGAAAGGTAGGTCCTGGGTGGTAAGAAAGTATGGTGAGGTAGACTTAGTCAAAACTCATCCTGTGCATGTGTGGAATTCTCAAAAAATACTGAATGACTTTAAAAAAAATGAAAGACAGGAAGGTTAAACCAGAATAAGTGGCCCCCCCACTCACACTTTTAATTCCAACATTCCAGAGGCAGGTGGATTGCTATGAGTTCAAGGGCAGCCTGTTCTACAGTAAGACCATTGCCAAAAATAAACCACACACACAAAAGGTTAATCCAGTTAAGTCTCTCATAATTATATTGGCCTTTAAGTAGATCCCTAGGACTGGGTTCGTAACTCAGTTGAACTGCCCAGCATGTCTCTACATTGAATCCCCACCTCCTGCAAAAGAAGTAGAGAAAACAGACTGCGGAGCTGAATCCTGGGAAGAGCCCAAGTGAGAAGACCTCCTACACGAGCACCCAGCCCTGGACTTGGGCTTTGTGAACCCCTTCGAAAGAAAGCACTGGGGTCCACCTAAGATTCTTATCTACAGAACTGGATAGTGGGCCCTTTTCAGATGCTAAATTTAGAGCAATTTATTATGCAATAGAACTGCTTGGGGCTGCAGTGATGGCTCAGGGTCTAATGGCACCTGCCACCCGGTCACATGACCTTGATTTTGACCCTGTGACCTGTCTACATGGTCGAAAGAGAGATCAGACTCCAAGTTGTCCTTTGGCCTCTGTACCCACTCTTAGCACACATGTGCACATACACATACCCTCTACCAAACACTGTAATAAAAAAGTAATTTTCTAAAATCTCCCGAGGCGGCTGGGCCAACACTCAGGTAGCAGAGACAGGAGGATCTCTGTGAGTTCAAGGCCAGCCTGGTCTACTCAGGATAACTAAGGCTACACAGAGAAACCCTGTCTCATTTAAAAAAAATTTTTTTAAATTAAAAGAGCACACTGGCTGCTCGTCAGATGACCAGGTTTGATTCCCAACCCCCACATGGTAGCTTTAACTGTCTATAACTGACACCCTATTCTGTCCTCCCCAGGAACTGCATGTGGTGAGCAGACAGACATGCAAGCAAACATCCACACACTTAATTTTTTTGTAACTCTCACTCCTAACCCGCATACACACCTGAATACCTTGAGGAGAAAGACTAGGTCACAGCTGTGCTTAGCCCCAGCACACAGAGAGAGCTCAATGCAAATCTAAATTATTTCCTGACAGCTAATGTTTACCGGTGGCTGGAAGCTAGGGGCTCCAGAGATACAATGGTGAGAACACAGATGCTTGCTGCCTCTCCTACCACAGCACTTCCCCGCTTCTTCCTGTCAGGTCCATTCATACCCTTCAGCTGCCGGCTGCAGACGCAGATCCAGGCCACCCCAGCTTCTAGAAAAGCAGTACTATGGTCAGGGAATACAGTCTGTGAGTACAGAGCTTGCCTAACATAGGCTGGGAATATACTTATGTTAGTGGAGTACTAACATGTGTAACATGCACAAAGTCCTGGTTCAGTTCCCAGCTCTACATAAACTGGGTGTGGTGACAGAAGCTTGAAGGTGGGTCTGGCATGGTAGCTCATGTCTGTGATGCCATCACTTGGCAGCAAAAGCCAGCCTGAGCCTCAAAGTGAGACCCTGTCTGAAAAAGAAATGAAAGAAAAACAATGGGAAGGAAAAGAAGGCCATACCAATGCTATTGGAGGCCTAGAAGTCCAGATTCAGTTACTCTGGAACACACTTGTGGCCTGGTGTGGTGTTGGCTAGCTGGAATTCTAAGTGCATTATGTACAAAGCCCATTTGCACACTAAGGGGTGTGTGGAAGAACTGTGAGCCTCCTTGGAGCTTTAATGATGTCTCCAAAGCTCTGGGAAAGCTCCAGGAGAGGACTAGGGCACCAATCTTAACCGCTGCTAATTTTTAAAAAATTCATAACCTTTACCCTGGTTCAGCAACCGAGGCCTGAAAAGGCCGAACATCCAGGCGCTAGGAGCCAGGAGAGAAGCCGACTTGTCATTAGAGGCTCTAAGTGCAGGGAGGGGCTACCCTATCATTATGCTGTGGGCAAAACACATTTTGCAGCTCCTGGGCTGGTGCCATGACTTGGCATAAACATATAGACTTTGGGTTGGGTTTTCTTCTACAGAACCAAAATATTTTTCTACCTAGACGCCATGTTGATAAGAGGTGTCAGAGCAGAAATAGGACTGATGGGCCGTTTTCTTTTACCCACGCAGATAACTAAACTCTCCAGGATCTACAAGGAAGTGAGACCTAATCGCATACCCAAGATTAGGGGTGAGGGCTTCATTTCAGGAGCTGAGTGGTATGGTCCAAGGTCAAGCCTTTTGATATGGACTCCATAGAGGGCGCTGAAAAAGTGAATTGGGTAAGTTTTATTTATTCATTCATTCATTCATTTGTTTGTTTATTTATTTATTTATTTTCCCTTGGCTCTTGCCAAGCCCTGCCTAGCCTGGAAATCATTATGTAGTCCAGGCTGGCCTCTGCCTCCTAAGTGGTGGGATCACAGAATGAGCTGACATGTAAGACCCAAACTCAAGGTTCTGACCAGGGAAGTGGGGAGGACAGTTTGTATCTGAAATGATAAAAGTTGAAACACTTCCATGTTGAAGTGTCAGAGACACCCTTGTTCCTCCGCTCAAGATTTTCACTTTTTTTTTTTTTTTTTTTTTTTTTTTTTTTTTTTGGTTTTTCGAGACAGGGTTTCTCTGTGTAGCTTTGCGCCTTTCCTGGAACTCAAACTCACAAAGATCCACCTGCCTCTGTCTCCCTAGTGCTGGGATTAAAGGCTTGCGCCACCACCGCCCGGCTCTCACTTCTCTGTGTAGACCTAATGCCAGTGTACTGGGACCCGAGTAAAATGGCAGCCTGGCCAAGCAGGTCGATGCATGCATGTATTCGCAGTACTTGGGAGGTGGAGGCAAGAAGACCCTAGAGTTCAGACCCTAGAGTTCAGAGCCAACCTAGGCTACAAAGGAATTTGAGACCATTCTAAGCTGCCTGAGACCCAGTCTCAAAACAGAAACAATCAAAACCAGCCACCAGGTGGCGCAAGGCTGTAATCCTAGTGTGGTGCTGGGGATGCTGAGGCAGGGACACAAACTCTGGGGACAGCCTGGGCTAGAGACCCTGGGAATATAATATAGTTCAGTGGCAGAATGTATGTTTATCCCATCATGCAGGAGCCAGAGGCAGGCAGAGCTCTTGTGGCTGTCAACCCCAGATAGGCGGTAAAACTGAGTGAACTCCTGTGACTAACGTTCTGGCTCTTTGAGGAAGCACAGCAGCAGATGACGGATGATAGCCTGGTATGTGGAGAGGCCAGGTTGCTATTTCCTCCCTTTTCCATGTAATTTTTTAAAGATCTCCTGTAGTGCTAAGATGGAGGCCAGGGCCTTGTCCATCCCAGGGACAAGAGTTCCATGAAAAAGAGCCATCCTCAACCTTAGAGTTTTACACTTTTGTTGTTGTTGTTGTTTTTCAAGACAAAGTTTCTCTGTGTAGGTTTTGGAGCCTATCCTGGAATGGAACTCACCTTTTTTTTTTTTTTTTTTTTTCTCTCGAGACAGGGTTTCTCTGTGTACTTTTGGTGCTTGTCCTGGAGCTCACTCTGTAAACCAGGCTGGGCTCAAACTCAGAGATCCGCCTGCCTCTGCCTCCTGAGTGCTGGGATTAAAGGTGTGTGCCACCATCACCTGGCACCACTGCCCGGCCAAGTTTTACATTTTTTAAAAGCAGCTCATATGGGGTTGAGGATTTAGCTCAGCAGTAGAGCGCTTGCCTAGCAAGCACAAGGCCCTGGGTTGGAAGGACTGTAATCACACAGAACCAAATTTGAGCAAAGATGCCCGCCCGTAATAACAAGTAGTAAGAATGTGGGTGGTCAGCCTCACCTTCTGTCTCCTCCTTCCACTCACATCCCCATTCTGGGAAGTTGTATGGTTGTGATGTTTGGGGGGGGCGGTTGTGTGTGAGCAAATTTCCTCCTTCTGTATTTAACTTGGATGACATTGGCAGGACTCACTGAACAAAAAAAAGCATTAAAACATTGTGGTGGTATGCACCTGTAATCCTAGCACTTGGGAGGCAGAGGCAGGCAGATCTCTGTGAGTTCAAGGCCAGCCTGGTCTGCATGAGTTCCAGGACAGCCAGGACTACATATAGAGATGGCTACAGAGAAACCCTGTCCCAAAAAGATTTTTAAATTTAAATTTATGTGTATGAGTGTTTGCCTACGTGCATGTATATATGTCCACCACATGCTTGCAATGCCCATGCAAGCCAGAAGACAATGTTGGCTATCCTGGAACTCAAGCTACAGACAGTCAGCTGCAAGTTGCCATGTAAGTAGGTGTTTGGTTGAATGTTGAGTGGCTGCCAAAAGAGTGTCTGATCCCTTAGAGGAGTTTTACAGGTGTTGTGAGCCACTGATGAGGATGCTAGGAAGTGAACTTCTATCCTCCAGCCCTAAGACAGCTGCTTTCTTAGAGAGGTTCCCTTGTTTGCCATGATGGGGTTAGAACCCTGGACCTAGACAATATTCAACTATACACCATATAAAGTAGATAACTCTTTCAAAACAGGTGGGTGACACACCTATTACCCAGCACTAGGGAAAAACTATGGCAGCAGGAGAGAGCTATAAAGCAAGTATGGGGCTGAAGAGATGGACTGGTGGTGAAGAGCACTGGCTACTCTTCCAGAAGATCCAGGTTCAATTTCCAGCACTACCCTGTGGTTAGCTACTGTCTGTAGTACCCCAAACCGAAAGGCACTGCACATGTGGTACAGAAATGCATGCAAGTAAAACATCCATACGTAAATAAAAGCAAATAAGTCTTGTAAAACAACAGCAGGGGCCTGGAGATGTATCCGTGGCAGAACTCCTGCCCACCAAGCTCTAGGCCCTTTTGTTAAATTTTCTGTAATGAGACAAAAAGAAGACTCGCTAGGAGGAGGCACTGGGTGTTGGCATCACACACACTGTTTCTCTGAATAAAAATCAAGTGTTGGGGCTGGAGAGATGGCTCAGAGGTTAAGAGCACTGACTGCTCTTCCAGAGGTCCTGAGTTCAATTCCCAGCACCCACATGGTGGCTCACAACCATCTGTAATGAGATCTGGCTCCCTCTTCTGTGTACATAATAAATAAATAAATTTTAAAAAAAAATCAAGTGTTTTCTTTTGTAATGTAAATCTTCATTTTATTACACTGTGTGTGCACGCGTGCATGCGTGCGTGTGTGTGTGTGTGTGTGTGTGTGTGTATGTGTGTGTGTGTGTGTGTGTGTGTGCATACACTGTGGTGTACATGTAGAGGTCAGAGGACAATCATGCAGAAGTTTGTCTCCTTTCAAATGAGTCTCAGGGATCAAACTCAGTTCATCAGGCAGCAAATGACTTTACCCATTAAGTTTAGGCCAGGGATATTTAAAATGTGTGTATGTTTGGAACAAACAAACCAAAAACTAAAACAAAAACTTGAATATTTTGGGAGCAACAAAAGAGCAATGGAAATTTAGCTTTTTGGGTTTTTTGAGTTCAAGTACTGGGGAAGGAAACCAGGCTTTCTCCTGAGTCCACCACTCTAGGGGTCATTGGGTGGGAAATTCACAGGGTTTTGTTTGCGTTGCTTTGTGATGCTGAGGATGGAACCCAGGACCTTTCTCATGCTAAACAAGTGCTCCACCTAGGAGTTATTCTTCAAGGAGGGTTTAAAACTGGAAGCAGGAGGATGTTTATACCAGGACGTTCAAACTCTCTTTGGTGGCTGGGTGGAGGTTTTGCCTTAGAGGCAGAAAACAGGCTTCTGCAGCTACTGACAGACAGGCGTGAGGCTGAAAAGCCAGGAGTGTGGGCAACTCCACCAGAAAGCAGTATTCAGAGGGCCGAGGCAGGAGATCCACTCCAAACTGAAGGCCAGCCTCCAGCTGCACAGTGAACACTTGTCTCAAGCTGAGAGAGTATATATCATACAAAATAATATATAAACTACTGGGGCGTGGGACTGGCCGCCAAGATGGCTGATACCACCTCTCTATCTCCCTTCAGACTTGCAGA
This sequence comes from Peromyscus leucopus, assembly GCF_004664715.2. Classification (NCBI taxonomy): domain Eukaryota; kingdom Metazoa; phylum Chordata; class Mammalia; order Rodentia; family Cricetidae; genus Peromyscus; species Peromyscus leucopus. The sequence continues at coordinate 23,745,250 of NC_051086.1, forward strand.
GATTGTCAGCTATAAAATTGTCACCTATAAAATTCACTCTTGTGAACTGTGCAATCAAGTTAAAAAAACAAAAACAAAAACAGGGTGGGGGGGTGATACAACCCAAGAGCACTGCATGCACATGGTGCAGACATGCATGCAATTAAAACATTCATACGTAGGAAATAAAAATAAGTAAATCTTTTAAAACAACAACAGGGCCTGAAGGTGTGGCTGGGTGGCAGAAGCTTAGGTTTTGTGCTTGGCCATCTTCACAGCTATCCTAGCCACACGGAACCCATTTCCCTCCGGTTGGACACTCCTGACTATTGTTTTGAGAGTTCTTGTTTGTTCTTGAGAGAAGGTCTCACTTTGTAATCCTGGCTGGCCTGGAATCCATTACATAGAACAGGAGAGCCTAGAACTCAGAGATCTACCTTTGAAAGCTGGAATTTAAAGGCATATGCTACTATGCCTAGCCTGGGGGTTGGGATTTAACTCCGTGGTATAAAGCTTACCTACCAGGATCAAGACCCTGGCTGGGTTCCATCCTTAGCACCAAAAAAAATGAAACAAGACAACACTAAGCGTAACAAAGAACCTGGACACAAAAGATCAGATATTGGCAGGATATGATGGTACATGTCTATAATACCAGTACTCATAAGACAGGAAGAGTACAAGTTCCAGACCAACTCTGACTACATAGTAAGATCCTGGTATCCCTGTGGTATACCATCTGCCTAGCATATGCAAGGCCCTGGCACTACAAGACAAAATGAAAGATCATATATTGCTGGGTTCAGTTTCTATGAGACACCCAGCATAGTCAGGCTCATATAGATTAGTGGCTGCTGGTTATGGTGATATTTTGTGCTGAAATGTATTTGTATGTTAATAAATAAAAGTGCCTGGGGGTTAGAGCTAATAGCAAGCCATAGCAGAAGTCTCGCAGTGGTAGCACGTGCCCTTAATCCCAATCACATGACAGGCAGATCTCTGTGTTCAAGGACACAGCCAGCATGGAGACACAGGCCTTTAATCTCAATACCAACCATAGAAAACTGGAGGTCTGTATAGACAAGCGGTGAGGAGGAGGTTATGTGGTTGGGTTTACAACCAATGAGAAAGCAGAACAGGAAGTCAATTAAAAAAAAAAAAAAAAAAAAACAGGGGGCTGGAGAGATGGCTCAGAGGTTAAGAGCACTGTCTACCCTTCCAGAGGTCCTGAGTTCAATTCCCAGCAACTACACGGTGGCTCACAACCATCTACAATGAGATCTGGTACCCTCTTCTGGCATATGGCAAACTTGCAGAAAGAACACTGTTTACATTAAAAAAAAAAAAAAAAAAAACCCAGACACACAGGAAGTAGCAATCTTGCTCAGGGGAAGGATGGCAGTGAAGGGTAAGGGGGTTTTAGTCTCAGCTCTCAGCTACTGCTCTGACCTCTTGGGCTTAACTCTGCATTTGGCTCTGTGTTTCTTATTTAATAAGATCGTCATCTACAGCTGGTGGCTGTGCAGGAGGAATGGGGATGGAAACGGTGAAAAGGCTCAACGCGGCCTGAGTTCAAACCCAGAGCCCGTGTAAAAAGGGGAGGGAAAACCAACTCAACTCCTGAGTTCAAACCCAGAACCCGTGTAAAAAGGGGAGGGAACACCAACTCAACTCCACCAAGTTATCCTTTGACCTCTACATATGCATCGTGGCAATAATTTTTAAATTATTATTGTTGTTAATTGGGGGAAGGGGTTCAAGACAGAATTTCACTGTGTAGCCCTTTCTGTAGACTAGGCTGGCCTCGAACTCACAGAGATCTACCTGCCTCTGCCTCCTAAATGTTGGGACTAAAGGTGTGAATCACCATATCCCACGGTTTTTTTTTTTTTTTTTTTTTTGAAATAGGATCACACTCAGGCTGGCTTCAAGCACACAGCAGTTCTCATGCCCCAGCCATAAGCATTGTCAAGTTAAGACATAAGTAAAAGGTCTAGCCAGTTACGGTAGCTGGTACCGGTAATCCCAGAATGAGGAAGGCCGAGGCAGGAGGATGACTGTGAGTCAGAGACCTGCCTGAGTGACATAGTGAGTTCCAGGACAACCTGATCTACAGTGTGGAGACACTGTTTCTAAATAAAGGAATAGATTTGGATGTACCTCAGCCTGACATATACAAGTCCCCAGGCTTGAGCTCCAGAAGTACACAGATACAAGTGTTGATTCCTAAGAACATCTCCCTGGTCAGAACATAGCCCCACCGTGAGGAACTGCCACCATCTGTACCCACAGGAGACACACGCCTGGTCGGTGGTGGCACACGCCTTTAATCCCAGTGCTAGGGAGGCAGAGCCAGGCGGATCTCTGTGAGTTCAAGGCCAGCCTGAGCTACAGAGTGAGTTCCAGGAAAGGCCCAAAGCTACACAGAAAAAACCTGTCTTGAAGAAAGAAAAAAAAAAAAAAAAAGAAAAGAAAAGAAAAGAAAAAGGAGACACACAACATCGCCACTTGTAAATTTCTGTAACTTCTTCCAGTGTTAGTCCAGCCCTCTTCCCAACACTGCAGCCAACCCCACAAACCATTCTGAGGCCAAGGGAGTTACAAAGGATACAAACAAAACCAGTAAAAGCATCTCTAATCTGAGGGACTTCAGACACAAATGCAGGAGAGCAGGAAACCAAAGATGCCTAAATCTGTAGCCCACCAGTTGTGCCTATATTTTTCAAAAAGTCAGTTAACAGCTCTTGAGGGTTGAAATGAAGCCATCGGAGGAGGAAAAGTACCTAGAACTCTTGTGGAGGCAGTTCACTTGACTGTGTTGTTGGGTTTACTGGCTGTCTTGTTGAGACTGTGTATGGCCTTGAACAACTCTGCCTGTCTCAGCTACAGAGTGAGTTCCAGGAAAGGTGCAAAGCTACACAGAGAAATCCTGTCTCGAAAAACCCAAAAGTGTGTGCTACCACACCTGGCTTTGTGTCTGTTGTTCTGAGATAGGGTTTCATTGTAGCCCAGGCTGGCCTCAACTTACTGAGTAACCTAAGCCTTGAACTTCAGTCTGATCTCAGCTTCCCAAGTGTGGGGGTTACAGGCAGATGTATAACACAAGGCCTGGCTATGTAACCAGTTTTGTTTTCATTTTTTTTGCTTGTTCGTTTTTGGATTTTTTTTTTCAATACAGGGTTTCTCTGTGTAGCCCTGGCTGTCCTGGAACTCACTTTGTAGACCAGGCTGTCCTGGAACTCAGAGATCCACCTGCCTCTGCCTCCCTAGTGCTGGGATTAAAGGTGTGCACACCACTGCCTGGCTACTTACTTGTTTTTGAGACAGGACCTCACTCTGTAGTCACAACTGAAGAGGCCTAACTTAACATTAGTGCAGCCATGACAGGCTGCAGACTAACAATCCTGGGACTAGTCCTCACCATTACGATAACCAGGAGGCCAATCAGAATTGAGATAAACAAGTACCAGATGCTCCAAGACATAGAGGATAGTTTACATCACTTGTATATAGGTTGCCAATCTCCTTGCAGCAAAGCCAGTACCAATCCCTGTTTGACAAGACTTCTGTTATTTCATTCCTGCCCAATCAGGAGTTCAAACCCCATCTGAATCTGGATTTCCCCTTACCTCACCCCACCTTTTACTCCTTAAAAACCCTGCCATACCTGAGCTGAGGGCTCTCCCTGATCCAACCACTGTGTCCGAATAGACAGGAAGCCCAAGCTCAAGCTTGCAATAAAGGCTCTTTGCTTTTGCATATGAACTCAGACTTCTGGTGATCTCTGGGGGTGGGGGTGGGTTCATGATCTTGGGCAAAACACTACTGGCCTTGAGCTCACTATGTAGACCAGGCTGGACTTGAACTCAAAGATCTTCCTTACTGCCTCTGAGTGTGGGATTAAAGACATGTGCCACTATACCTGGCCCACAAGTCCAGCTTTTAATGTGAATTTAAGTCATTTTATTTGGTGCCATCTTTGGACATAAAAGGCATTTATTTGGGGCCCATGTATGAGGACATTGCTGAAAACAACAGCTACTTCAACAGTACTCAAAACAAATAGATCTGGAAAAGACTCAGTTACAAAGATTACAAAGTAAACCAGTGTGAGGCCAGTTTAAGATACACACTGAGTTCCAAGCCAGCCAGGACTTGCCAGCTCAGACCACATAACAAAAGCAACCCTATCTCAAAACAATAACAAAAACGAAAAGACTTCAAAGTGATTAAGGGAAATGTCAAGATTAAACACGACCCCCGTGACTTGGATGCATCAACCCCGAGGCGTCAAACTCTTCTTACTAAAATCTACCACAACACACCCCACATTGCTACCTACCCTACCTCACCCTCTGCTCACTATATGCTCAAAATTCCAACCCCATTCTCAGCAGCTGAAATGACTGCCAGCCAACACTGCCCAACTCAGAGAAAGGTACAAAGACAGAATATAGTTTCAATCAAATGATCATTTGCAAATAACATGCTTTCGAATAACTAAAACCCTCAAGAGAAAAAAAACAACAAAGCAGAGAAATAATTCTTTAAGGTGGTCAATGGAAACATTTGTAAGCTTAGGAACCAGCAATAAAAATGGAGAAATATGCTGGGTGGTGGTGGCACACACCTTTAATCCCAGCACTTGGGAGGCAGAGGCAGGAGGATCTCTGTGAGTTCGAGGCCAACCTGGACTAAAGAGTGAGTTCCAGGAAAGGCGCAAAGCTACACAGAGAAACTGTCTCAAAAAAACCAAAAACCAAAAAAAAAAAAGAGAGAGAGAGAGAAAGAGAAATATGCTACTTAAGAACATTCATAGCGAGGGCGGTGGTGGCACACACCTTTAATCCCAGTACTCCAGAGGCAGAGCCAGGCAGATCTTTGTGAGTTCAAGGACAGCCTGGTCTACAGAGTGAGTTCCAGGACAGCCAGGACTGATACACAGAGAAACTTTGTCTCTGAAAAAACAAAAACAAATCAACAAAAAAAGAACATTCATTAGCCAGGTGGTGGTGGTGGTGGCGGCGGCGGCAGCGGCGGCGCACGCCTTTAATTCCAATACTTGGGAAGCAGAGGCAGTTGGATCTCTGTGGGTTTGAGACTAGCTTGGTCTACTTATGAATTCCAGCATATATCTGTGTATTATTTCTTCTGCAGTTGTACATAAAATGTTTTTACATTAAAAAAGGACAAATACTATAGAATTGTATTACATGAAATACATAGAATATGCAAATTTGTAGAGACAGAGAGAAAGGAAGATAGAGCAATGATTTCCTAAGTAAAAAAAAAAAAAAAACAAAATTAAAAAAATAAAATAAATTCCAGCATAGTGAAGACTACATAGAGAGACCCTGTCACAAAAGGAAGAGCAAGCCAGGAGGTGGTGGTGCACGCCTTTAGAAGGCAGAGGCAGGTGGATCTCTGAGTCGAGGCCAATCTAGTCTACAGAGCTAGTTCCAGGACAGCCAATACACAAAGAAACACTGCCAAGAAAGAAAGAAAGAAGTGTATGGTAGAGTATTTGACCCCTCTAATCCCAGCACTCAGGAGGCAGAGACAGGAGGATCTCTGTGAGCTATAGGCCAGTCTGCTCTACAGAGTTCAGGACAGCCAGGGCTACATAGTGAGACTCTCTTTAAAAGATCATGTTAATCCCGCCACTGCAGCCTCAGCCATCTGTGAGACTGAGGCAAGAAAATTGTTTAGACTGAGGACTTCAAGACTCACCTAGGCAAAATAAGGAGACCCCACCACAAAAAATTCATACCTGTTTTTTTGCGGTTTTTATCCTGGATGTAGTGAGCCAGTATAAATCTGGATATGAGGCTGGTGCTGGGGACATTTGAGGTAAGATACTTCAGGCACCTGGGGAGAAATGGGGTGGTAGTGTCTTTCTTTCGGGAATAAGAGACTACGTCTCGAGAAGCCTTCCTCCTCAAAGATGACCTTGATCGTGGAGTGGAGGATGCCATCAATTTGGTTCTCCAGGGCTTCCTCAAGCTTCTTTGGCTTGCTCAGTCAGTACTTTCTAGCAAAGAGAAGAAAACAGCCTCAGATCTATGCCTGATCCCTCCAAACGCTTTTATACTCTGTTCCCATTTCCCCACCCATCAATCCCACCCAGTAGGTTTAAAAAGTTGGATCTGGGCCAGGCGGTGGTGGCACATGCCTTTAGTCCCAGCCCTTGGAAGGCAGAGCCAGGTGGATCTTTGTGAGTTCAAGGCCAGTCTGGTCTACAGAGCGAGATCCAGGAAGGGCACAAAGCTACACAGAGAAACCCTGTCTCGAAAAATAAACAAACAAAGTTGGATCTGGAATCCCTACTCATTTGCATAACCTCAAGACTTACTCTAGGCAAGGCTGAAAGAAAAGACTAGACTAAATTAACTTCCAGGCCCCCACCTTTCCCAAAACAGAACACAGGAATTCCTCTTGCAGTCAAGGTACAATCATTGGGCATGGTGGCTTCTACGTACTTGGGCTGAGCATGGTGGTAAATTTGAGGCCAGCTTGGGCTACAAGGTGAGACATTGTCTCAGTAAGAGAGCTGAACTGGTAAGCTAGCCCAGCAGTAAGGGCAGTTGCTGCCAAGCCTGTCAAGCTGCGTTCAGTCCCCACAACCCACATGGTAGAGGTAAAGAAGTGACCCCCACAAACTGTCCCCCAACCTCCACTAGTGTGTTCATTATGCACACACAAACATACACACACACACACTAAAATAAATGCAGAAAAATTCAAACAAAAGCATGGTGGAAGATGGTGGCCCACATCTAGCAACCAAGAGGCGAGGCAGGAGAAGTTCAATGCCAGTGTTAGCCACATAGGAGGTGGCGGGCAGCAGGAATACATGAGATATTGTGAAAGAAAAATCAGTCCAAGCGAACAAGCACTCCAAATACTACCTATGACATGTTAATGACTGATGAAACAAACATACTAGTGATGAATAGTAAGTACACACATGAATGTAGAAAGTGAATGAATAAGTAGCATTTAAATATTGCAAAATACGAAGGGTGTGGTGGCACACACCTTGGATCCCAAGCACTTAGGAGGCAGAGGCAGGTGGATCTCTGAATTTGGAGTCTGCCTGACCTATATAGCAAACTTCAGGCCAACATGGTCTACATAATGATACTCAGTCTCAAAACAAAACAAAAAAGGAATTGCAGAGATGAGATTTGGCTCAATCGTAGGTAGATCATGAGTAACGAGGTAGTGGATTCAATCCTCAACAGGGCAAAAGACAAGCAAATGTAACTTTTTTTCCAGTTTTTTGAGACAGGGTTTCTCTGTGAAGTAGTCCCAGTTGTCCTGAAACTCACTCTGTAAACCAGGCTGGCCTCGAACTCACAGAGATCCACCTACCTCTGCCTCCTGAGTGCTGGGATTAAAGGTATATGCCACCACCACCTGGCACAAATGTAAATTTTGTCTTGTGCATTTTTTAAGTACAGATTTAGTCCTCCTGGGTGTCTTGGGGGTTACCTGGTCAGGTCAGAACCACTGGGTTTTGTTGTTTTATTTTTATACAAGGTCTAACTATGTAAACCTGGCTGGCTTAGAACTCATAGCCTTTGCTCCCTGAGAGCTGAGATTAAGACCTGGACTACAGCTAGGAGTGGTGGCACGTGCCTTTAGTTCCAACACTCAGAGTCTGAGTTGGAAGCCAACCTGGTCTACAAAGTGAGTTCCAGAACAGCCAGGCCTACGCAGAAAAACCCTGTCTCAAAAAACAAACAAACAAGCCGGGGCGGTGGTGGCACACGCCTTTAATCCCGGCAATGGGAGGCAGAGCCAGGCAGATCTCTGTGAGTTAGAGAGGCCAGCCTGGTCTCCAAAGCAAGTTGCAGGAAAGGCGCAAAGCTACACAGAGAAACCCTGTCTTGAAAAACAAAATAAAACAAAACAAAAACCAAAAAACAAACAAAAAGATGTGTCCTACTACACCCTGCTTCAGATCCAGTTTTGATAGTGTCCTTACTATGTTCACAAGCTATTTCCTTGCGAGGTCACATCATAGAAGACCTTCATACAGTTAAAATCAAGTAGCATAATTACAAGCCGTCCTGGAAAATCATGATGCTCTACAGACCAGGGCTACTCCACAGTTCTTTAGTCTCTAAATTTTATTTTTATTTTTATTTATTTTTGTTTGTTTTTTGAGACAGGATTTCTCTGTGTAGTTTTGGTACCTGTCCTGGATCTCGTTCTGTAGACAAGGCTGGCCTCAAACTCACAAAGATCCACCTGGCTCTGCCTCCTGAGTGCTGGGATTAAAGGCGTGCGCCACCACTGCCCGGCCTAAATTTTATTTTTAAAAAATAGCATTTATTTTGATTTTATGGGCATTAAATGGTGTTTTGCCAGCACATATGTCTGTGCGAGGTGTCAGATCCCCTGGAACTGGAGTTACAGACAGTTGTGAGCTGCCATGTGGGTGCTGAACCAAGGTCCTTTAGAAGAGCAGCCGGTGCTCTTAACTGCTGAGCCACTTCTCCACGGCACTGTTTTCAACTTTTTATTATTTTAAATTATGTGTACATGTGTGAGTCTGTGTGTCTGTATATGCACATGAATGCAGGTATCCTCAGAAACCTCAAGAGGGCATCAGATCCCTTAGAGCTAAAACTACAGTGAACTCCCCTACATGGGTGTTGAGAACTGAACTTGACCTCTGCAAGAGAAACATTGTTTGTTTGTTTGTTTGTTTGTTTGTTTGCAATTGCTCTTAACCACTGAGCCATCTCCATAGATTCTGGGGTGATTTTTAATCCTTTATCCAGATGCTTCTTAATTTATGATGGAGGCACCCTGAAAAACCCCTTATAAGCTGGTGATATAGTCAGTTGCAAAGGCGCTGGACATACGCGAGCCCTATAGTTAGTGCTTAGGGCTATATCTATATGTATATATGTCTATATAGAGATATATAAGACTAGATTTTAGTCTACCTTTGCTGTTCCGGGAACACTCACATTAACCTACAGTAGGACAAAATCACCAAATACTTGAAATTCAGTGGTAGAACACCTGAGTAGCATGCAGGAGGCCTTGGGTCCAACCAGTCCTGATGAATTAACTAACTAAATGTCCTACCTAGTTAGGGTTACTATTGTTATGATGAAAACCATAACCAAAAGCAAGATGGGGAAGAAAGGGTTTATTTGGCTAACACTTCCACATTGCTAGTCCATCACTGAAGGAAGTCAGGACAGGAACTCAAAAAGGGCTGGAACACCTCAAACTCAGATCCACCTGCCTCCGCCTCCCAAGTGCTGTGATTAAAGGCATTTGCCACTGCTGCTTGGCACATCATGGGTCTTAGACTAGTAAACACCAACTATCAATTCCTTAAGGAACTTTGATACTACAGTGCCAACTTGTGAGCAGGGCATTGAGTTCCCTTGGCAGGGAGTTCTGACAGTCACTACTTCCAGAAGAGTTCCTACTTCTGTTTAAAATAAATAAATGGAAGTAAATAAATGAATGAATGAATAAAAAAAAGCTGGAACATGAAGGCAGGAGCTTATACAGAGTCCATGGAGCCTCTGCTTACCTACTTGCTCCTTCTGGCTTGCTCAGCCTGCTTTCTTATGGAACCCAGGACCACCTATGCCCTTCTCCATCAATCACTAATTAAGAAAATGCTCTACAGGCTTGCCTACAACCCATTCTTACAGAAGTATTCTTCAGTTGAGATTTCCTCCTCTCAGATGACTATAGTTTGTGTCAAACTGCCATAAAACTAGCCATCACACTAAGTGAATGAGTGAGTGACTGAATGAGTGAGTGAATAGATAAATAATCTCAAAAGCGTTGACTAGATGATATGCATACAGACAAGGGTGTTTGGGGTCTGCAGTCTAGACAGAGGCTGATCTCAACCTTATATAGATGGATGGAGAGAAAGGTAAGGACCAATGGCTGCACGAGCTCTGAGAGTAAAAGACAGCTGGGGCTTAGGAACCCTAACCCTAACCCTGGACACCACACTCACTCGCAGGGGCATTTCAGAAGAGGGAGAGGCGAGAATGTAAATACGCAAGGATGAGGAGGGGCTGTGAGATCGAATCCTCTGAGCACAACACAGCCACGGCAACTAGCACCTCACAACAGCTGGGCTACTGACACCGGGTCCAGGAGGTGGGGTCCTCCTGACAGTCATCTGTGCAGGGGGACAGGACTCACAGGACCCTACCCCATTCTGTTATCAGTAGACAGGTTCCGAAGGAGGGGAGAGGCATGGTGTCAAGTATGTGCCTATTGGTGAGTCCACAACCAAGCTCTCATGGTTAGTTCCAAACTCAGGGTCAAATAGACAGACCTGATTAAACTCGCCGGGACAAAACCAAACTCAAACTAACAAATAGGGGAAAGAAATCTAGAGAGGGGGGCCAAGGGTAGAATAAGGAAAAGGGGAATGATCAAAATACAGAGTGTGCATGTATGAAGGTGTGAAAGAACATTTACTAGAAAAGAAATGGATGTTTTATAGGCATGATAAGACATTACTAAAAAAAAAAAAAAAAAAAGCAAAACACACAAAACAGTACCCCCAAAACATTGACAGTTGTGGGGCTGTGGGCTCCCCTCTATTGCCCAGCATCTTCAGAGAAGCCTGAATATCACCAGTCATGGAAAAGATCAAAATCCAGGCTTCAGGTGCTGGTGAGATGGCTCAACAGTTACATGACTAGTTGTTCTTCCAGAGGACTTAGGTTCAATTCCCAGCACCCACAGGGCAGATCACAATCATCTGTAACTCCAGTCCAGGAGCCATACCCTCTTTCTGCCTCCATGGGCACACACAGGGTACACAGACATGCATGCAGACAAAACACCCATATGCTTAGAAAATAAAACAAAAACACAGGGTTCAACTGGGCATAGTGGTGCACACCTTTAATCCCAGCACTTGGGAGGCAGAGCAGGAGAACCTCTGTGAGTTCAAGACCAGCCTGGTCTACAGAACAGGTTCCAGGCCAGCCAGGGCTGCACAGAAACATACAATCCAGGATGCAGAGTGTGGCTTCCACTGAATGTCTGTTACTTTCGCATGATAAAATAAAATAAATATTAAAAAATAGACTGAGGATACAGCACAGTGGTAGAGCACGTGCCCACTGTGCACAAGGATCTAGGTTCAGTCCCCAGCACTGAAAAGGAAAGTAAAAAAGCCTTTTAGTTGGTGCCCCTTGAATGAGGAGAAAGGCTGGTGTCCAATGCTCCTGCCTCAAACCGTCTGCGTTTCATTTCATAGCAATGGTTAGTACATTGTGATATGGATGTTTAAGATTATCTCATTTTTGAGACATGGTTTCATGTAGCCCAGGCTGGGTTCCCATTCACTATATAACTCCAGTTGGCCTAGAACTCCTGAATCTCCTGCCTCTACCACAGAATTCTGGGGGCCCAGCCCTTCACTGCCACACTTGGCTTAGAATGTTTTCCTTTTCTCTCCTCCTACTGATCCCCTTCCTCTTCCTCCTCTGGGTCTATGGGTTGAACCTAGGGTTTTACACAGGGCGAGGTCTCTACTGAGTTACTCCCCAGACCCCCTTAAGAATATTTTCATAGTTTGGTGGGTATGGCTCAGCTGAGAGAATGCTCGCCTAACCTACTCAAAGCCCCGAGTTCAGTCCCAAGCAGAGCATAAACTGGATGCTGTGCCACACACATATACTACTGCTTTATTTTACTTGATGTATATCTGTGTATGTCTGAGTGACATGTAAGTCACATGTGTCCAGGAGCCCATGGAGGTCAAAAGAGGGTGTCAGGTGCCTGGAACTAGAGTTATTGGAGATTATGAGCCACCATGTGAGTGCTGGAAACCAAACTTATTTGGTTTTTCCAGACAGGGTCTCTCTATGTCAGCAGTTCTCAACCTGTGAGTTTCGACCCCTTTGGGAGTCTAATAACACTTTCACAGGGGTTAACTAAGACCATTAGAAAACACAGGCATTTACATTATGATTCATAACAGTAGCAAAATTACAGTTATGAAGTAGCAACGAACATAATTTTATGGTTGGGGGTCACCACAACGAGGTGAAGAACTGTATTAATGGGTCACAGCACTAGGAAGGCTGAGAACCACGACTACTCCTGGTTGTCCTGGAACTCACTCTGTAGACCAGGCTGGAATAGAACTTGGAAGAGATCCACCTGTCTCTGCCTCTTGAGTGCTGGGATTAAAGGTTCAAACCACCATTGCCTGGCTGTATTTTTATTTATTTATTTATTTATTTGTATTTTTTTTTAGAGATTTATTTTATTTTTACTTATATGTATGTGGGTGAGGTGCCCTGGAGGCCAGAGGCACTGGATCTCCTGGGAGCTGCAGTCACAGGCTATAGTGAGACATCCAGTGTGGGTGCTAAGATCTGAACTTGGTTGCAAGAGCAGTAGGCATTCTTAACTGCTGAGCCACCTTCTCTCCAGTCCCATGAGTTGATTCTTACTATCAAAGTTGTAGAAAGGGGACAGGGCTGGCGATGTGGCTCAGCTGATAGCTTGCCTAGAATTCACAAAGTCCTAGGCTCAGTCCCTAGCAGCACATAGACTGCGTGTGATGGTGCATACCTGGAGTCTCCAGCACTCAGGAGGTGGAGACAGGAGAATCAGAATGGAGGTCTTCTCAGCTATGTAGCAAGTTGGATGCCAGTACAGCCTGGGCTCTATGAAACCCTGTCTCTAAATAAATAAATAATACGGCTGAGCACACAGTCACCGTGCACACGGCAATAGCAAAAACTAACCTTGAGTCCTAAGGAAATTATTAAAAATGGATCAAAGTGGGCCTGGAGAGACGGCTTAGCAGTTAAGAGTATTATTCTTCCAGAGCACCCAGATCAGGAGGCTTACAACTTCCTGGGACCCCAACTGATGCCTCTGGCCTGCTCAGGCACCCACACACACATTGGGAAAGCAGAGGCAGGTGGATCTCTTGGAGTTTGAGGACAACCTGGTCTATGTAGCAAGTTCCAGGCCTGCCAGGGCTGCAGAGTGAGCCCCGACCTCAAAATCAAAGATTAAAAACAAAGCAACTGGCAACTGAGCAAGCCCCCCCAGCCCCCCAAAGGTGGGCTGATCTCAGTTAGCACCCCCAAAAGGTGAGCTGATCTCAGTTCGTACCCCCCAAACTGGTTTTAGTTTGTACCCTCCAAAGGTGAGCTGGTTTTAGTTCGACCCAGCTTCAGGATCTAAGCAAAGCCTCCCCTGGCTCTCTCATGTCCTCCCCCTCCCTCTTCTTGCATATCTCTCTCTCCCACACATCTTTGAGGACACGACATTTAAGCTGAGCCTTGAAGCCAGATGAAGAGAGAAGGAGGAATCAGAGACAGAAACCTGGAGGCAAGGGCGGGGCATTGGCCAGGAGGGCAGATACAGCTCTGTTGTAGCTGTGACCAGCATGTAAAAGGCCCCGGTCCATTCCCAGCCCCAGAAAAGCAAACAAAAAGAAGAAATACAGGTGGACAGACAGACATGGAAGGTGAAGCTAGTTCCATCTTTGACAATTAGGATGGCCCCCTAGGTCAATGCGATTCTATCTTCAGCTGCTGAGTGGGAGTGGATTACTTGATATTATGTATTACCGTGACAAACTACCACACTTCCAGGGTACCCCATCAGAGGCGAGGCCATCACAACCTGAGTTAAGGGAGCTGGCCATATCGCACTCAGTCATACAGCTGATATGAGATAAGAACTGTGGTGTTTAGCCCCCTGCCCGTCTCCTGAGACAGGATTTTGTATACCCAGGCAAGCCTCCATCTCACTATGTAGCTAAGGCTGGCCTTGAACTCCTGATCCTTCCCCCATCTCCCAAGTACTGGGATTACAGGTGTGGCACCATGATGGGCCACTTCATTCTTTTGAGTCTGCAACCTCCGTCCAAGCTGTGGTGGTGTGCTCCCCATTCAGTCTTTTCTAAAATGCACTCACAGACACAGTCAGAGGTCTCTTCCCATGGTATTTTAAAATCCCTGAAAGTTGATAAGATTAATTATCAGTGTGTGGTTTATTTTGTTTTGTTTCTGAGACAGGGTTTCTCTGTGTAGCTCTGGCTGTCCTGGATCTCCCTCTGTAGACCAGGCTGGCCTGGAACTCACAGAGATCTGTCTGCCTCTGTCTCCCTAGTGCTGAGATTAAGGGCATGCACCACCACTGCCCAGCTTGGTGTGTGTGTGTGTGTGTGTGTGTGTGTGTGTGTGTGTGTGTGTGTGTGTATAACTTTTTAGATGGGGTTTCATGTAACCCAAGCTAGCCTCAGACTCACTATGTAGCTAAGGATGACCTTGAACTCTTGATCCTTCTGCCTCAGTCTCCCAAGGGCTAGGCTTTCAGGCATGCTGAACTTGGTCTTGGATTGGGGTTCTAACCACCTGCTGAACACTCAGCTCACCTTCAGGTACAGTTTGCTGGTTGTATGTGCATGGCCCTGTAGTCTCAGAGCTTTAGAAGCTGAGGCAGAAAGATCAAGAGTTTGAGGCCAGGCTACATTGTGAGACTCTATCTGACAAGAAAAGAAAAACAAATGCAATATCAGCACTTGAAAAGCTGAGACATTGGATCAGGAGTTCCAAGCTATCCTAGGCCAAGTATTAAGTTCAAGATTCGCCTGGGCTACATAAGACTCTGTCTCAAGGGAAAAAAATGGGGTGTGGTGGATGGGGACTCTGTCTCAAGGGAAAAAAAGGGGGTGTGGTGGATGGGGAAGTGGGTATCCATGAGACAAAATGATCCCTGGGAAGTTTTTCACATGCAGGTTGCTCAGTTCTATACATTGGCAGGTTCCATTAGGCACTCCCTTCCCCAGCCTCCCTCTGGGACTGTTCTTAACCACCCTTTGAGAAACCCAGGAATACAGCATGGTTTCACCTATTTATTTATATATATGGTCTCATGTAACCCAGGCTGGCCTCTGACTCACTATGTAGCTGAGAAAGACCATGAACCTTTGAAGCCTCGGCCTCCACATGTCCCACTAGCCCATCTTATTTAGTGCTGGGGATGGAAGCCAGGGCTTTGTGGGTGCTAGGCAAGCACTCTTTTTGGAACTAACTATGACCCCAGCCACTCCAAACCCCTTTACTCTTAGACAGAGTCTTGCTATACATGTAGCCCAGGCTGGCCTTGAACTTACCACCCTCCTGCTCCAGGACTCCTGAATGCTGTGAATGCTGTGGGGGACACAGGGCCTGTACTGAGCTAGACCCCACCTCCTTGCTTAAGTGAGCACATTCCTACTCAGCAGATGCCAGAAATCAGAGGAAGCCTTTCCCTTCGGTCAAAGCTCTCCTGGGCTAACAGGGAGTAGGGTTCTTGCCAGCACCTGGGGACTTTGCCCAATTCATTCAGGTGCTAAACTCGGGGGCTGCTGCTGCTGGCTCTGGGTATCCCTGGAGGAAGAGATGAACTGTGTTTTTGGCTCCCTGAGGTTGATGGATGAGGATATGAGAATGTACCACTTCCACTTCTCACTGACGCTATTCTAGAAAAGTGGTTCTGGTAGCAGGGAGTCGCTTCTACAGGGAGATGGCTCTGAGGATGTATTTAAAAACAACAACAACAAAAACAAACAAACAAAAACCCAACAACAAAACAATCCCTTCAATGAGCCCTAAAGCACTGGTGAACCAGTTTGACCCTATGTGCATCCATACTTGTCAGTGTGCAGGTTTCCCCCGCTCTGTGGCATCCCTTGCAAGAGGATGGGAAATGATCTGTTTCAGGCTATGATTTCGTGATACTTATCCACCAGCTTCTTGTGCAGTACCTACCTCTAATCCCAGCACTCAGGAAATTTAGGTAGGATCTTGGAAAGTATAAGGATAGCCTGGGCTACAGAACAAATGCCAAGATTACTTGACAAGATCCTGTCTCAGAAAAAGAAGAAAAGAGAGAGGAAGGAAGGAAGGAAGGAAGGAAGGAAGGAAGGAAGGAAGGAAGGAAGGAAGGAAGGAAGGAAAAAGGAGAGGGATGTGAACAGTAGGTAGTACTTGTCTGACAAGAGAGAAGAAGCCTTGGCCTTGATGACCCGCACCACAGACGGGTTCTAGACCAGCTTGGGCTACAGTCTCAGAAGGAGAGACCAGAGAGGATCTCCGTGCCCAAGCTCCCCCCCACTCCCCTTGCAGGTCCCTCCTTTGCTGCCCTAGAAACATCCTGTTACCTGCTTTTGCCACTGGCTTCTTTCTGGATGTAACTTCGGATCAAGTTCAACTCTGACACCTCAGTGTCAGTGGACTGGACTAGGACCTCTCTGTCAAGTATCCGTCCACTGCAAATGCTAAGGAGACTCAGCTCTAGCCTGGTTAAAAGTCCTCCCGGCACTCACAAGTTCCCTCTTTGGAAACCAATTTAGCAGTAACAGGATTGGTTCAGCCTATCAGCATCTGAGCAGCCTGATAGCAGGTGTGGGGTGCTGTGGTAATGCCCTCAGGCCTCGCTGGTTGAAGCCGCTTGATAACCCACCAACTCAGGGCAGTGGCCTCTGGGATTCACTGCTACTCCAGAGTCTCACTAGGTAGCCCTGGTTTGTCCAGAACTTGCTATATAGCCCAGGCTGACCTTGGACTTGTGTCTGCCCTTCTGCCTCAGTTTTCCCAGTGATGGGATTACAGGTGTACACTACACTAGGCTTCTACTTGGTATTTTCTTTTCTATTTTGAATATTTTATTTTTATTTTACATGGATGAGCATTTTGTTTTGTTTTGGTTTTGGTTTTTTTAAGACAAGGTTTCTCTGTGTAGCTCTGGTTGTCCCGGAACTCACTCTGTAGACCAGGCTGGATTTGGACTCATCCACCTGCCTCTGCCTCCCGAGTGCCAGGATTAAATGCGTGGGCCACTGCCCAGCTGAGCATTTTTATTTTTATTTATTAGTATTTTTATTTTATCTGCATGTACCCGTGTGCGCCACATGTGTGCCTGGTAAGAAGTGGGTGTCGGATCTCCTGGAACTGGATACAGGTAACTGTGAGTCACTGTGTGGGTGCTGATTACCAACCCTGGGTTCTCTGCAAGAGCAGCAAGTGTTCTTAGCCACTGAGACATTTCTCCAACCCCCATAGTTGTATTTTTATTTTTATTTATTTTTTTTAAGGACACCAAATTCTTCGTTTTGAGATGGGGTCTTACCATGTAGCCCTGGCTGGCCTCAAACTCCCAGAGCTCTGCCTGCCTCTGCCTACTGAGTCCTGGGGTTAAAGGTGTGCGTCACTATGCCAGCCTTACATTAGTTTCTTTATGTATATGTCTGTGGAGTGCTAGTCCCACGTCATACATATTAAGTCGGAAGCTGACTTGAAGGAGTCAATTCTCGCTTCCCACCATATGGACCTTAGGGATTGAACTCAAGTCCCCAGGCTTGGCAGCAAGTGCCCCCACCTGCCCAGCTATCTCACGGCCTGCCTCCTCAGGGGTGGGTTTTGAGAGATCCAGGTCTGGGGAGATGACTCAGTGTCTAAGCGCCCATGAGCACACAATTTCATTTTCTAGCACCCAAGATGGGTCAGTCACAACTGGTTGTAACTGGGGATCTGCAGGCGCCTGCACTTGCATGCATATACTCCCCCAACACACACAGAGAATTAAAAATAATAAAAACAAATTAAAAATGTAAAGAGTGAGCCTGGCGGTGATGACGCACGCCTTTAATCCCAGCACTGGGGAGGCAGAGGCAGGTGGATCTCTGTGAGTTAGAGGCCAGCCTAGTCTACAGGGTGAGTTTCAGGAAAGGCGCAAAGCTACACAGAGAAACCCTGTCTCAAAACAAAACAAACAAATAAAAAAGTAAAGAGTGACTCTAGCATTGAAGGCAGGCCTGGTGAGGCATGCCTATAATACCAGAGGCAGAGGCAGGTGGCTGTCTACGTGGTGAGACCTTGTCTCAAAAAAAGGTTCCATTTCCCTTCTGTAATTGGTTCAGAGACCAAGCTTGAACTACCAGCTTTAGGCATTCTGGAGCTGCTGACTTCTCAATATAATCAAGGAATGATGTTTTGATTGGAGCGGTTACATTGAAGGAAGGGATTTTATTTCACCAGCAGAGGAGAACCCTACTATGAGCAGAAACAATGTGGAAGCAATTTCCCTGAAAGGACAGGGCAACCAGGAAAAAGGCTTTAAGCCCAAAAGAGGACCTTGCTCATAATGGTACTCACCTTTAATCCCAGCATTTAGGAGGCAGAGACAGATGGATCTCTGTGAGTTTGAACCCAGCCTGGTCTACATAATGAGTTCTGGGCTAGCCAGGGCTATATAATGAGACCTTGTCTCAAACAAAACCAAACCAACAAAACTAACCAAAGAAAAAACAAGAAAAACAAATGTACAGAGCAAGAGTGAGTGGTTAGGACCTCACTCAGGCAACGGGCTCAGCTTCTGCGTCAGCCATGTGATGAAGGCCTCACTACTTCTGACATATTTTCCTGTCCCTCTACCTGTTTTCTCTCCCCCCCCTCTTCTTTTCCTTCCTTCATTTCTTTCTTTCTTTTGTTTTGAGAGTCTTACTCTGTAGTCAAGGCTAACCTAGAACTTGGAATTGCTGGAACTATGTAGAGCAGGCTGTCCTCCAACACTCAGTGATCTCCTCGCCTCAGCCTCCTGAGTGCTCAGATGTCCAGTGTGCACCACCACACCCAGTATACCCAGATTAAGATGATTTTTTTAATTAAAGTCCGAGTCCAGCTCTGTTTCCTATACCCCAACATTCAGATGACACGCGTTCCCCACTCACTCTTGAGAAGACTGACTCCAAGAACTTACGTAATATAAATGAATCACCCAGTGGCAGAGCTGAGTCTGTTTGGCTTCTGTGCTCTTCCTAATCACAGCAGCTAGGGGATCCATGCCCCAGCACCATTTCTGCAAAGTGAATAATCAGCCAATAATAACAATGACTGCAATAATTATACTGGCTGCAACCAGGTCTGATGTGTCAGGACTTCTGATTGGCCAGTGTTTCTTCCCTCTAAAAAAAGATCTTATTTAATTAGTATTTGTGTGTGTTTGGGGGGGGCTGCTTGTGTCGGTCAGAGGGCACCTTTCTTTGGCCTCCAGGGGTTGAACGTAAGTCATCACCAGGAGCTGAGCCCACAGAGCTTTGTCCCTGGCCCCTCTCCCCTCCTCCTCTTCCTCCTCTTTATCGCTTTCCTTCCTTTTCTTTTGAAAAGATTTGTCTTTTTTTTAATTCTGAGTACATGTGTCGGGGGTGGTTTGTGCAAAGTGAGTACAGATGCCTTAGATCCCTGGAGCTGGAGTCACAGGTGGTTGAGCCTGCTGGTGTCAGTTCTGGGAACTGAGCTTAGGTCTTTGGAAGAAAATTCACTATGGTGCCATTTCTCCAGCCCCGCCTTCTCACTTCTTTTCTGTCATGTTTTTTGTTAGTTTGTTTTCTAAACTCTTTTTTTTTTTTTTTTTTTTTTTTTTTTTTTTTTTTTGGTTTTTCGAGACAGGGTTTCTCTGTGTAGCTTTGCGCCTTTTCCTGGAACTCACTTGGTAGTCCAGGCTGGCCTCGAACTCACAGAGATCTGCCTGGCTCTGTCTCCCAAGTGCTGGGATTAAAGGCGTGGGCCACCACCGCCCGGCCTAAACTCTTTTTAAATCTATTTTAATGTGAATTGGTGTTTTGCCTGCATGTATGTCTGTTGTGAGGGTGTCAGATCTTGGAGTAAAAGACAGTTGTGAGCAGCCATGTGGATGCTGGGAATTAAACCCAGGTCTTCGCCTGGTGGTGGCGGCGGCTCTTCTCTTTAATACTAGCACTAGGGAGGCAGAGGCAGGCAGATCTCAGTGAGTTCGAGGCCAGCCTGGTCTATAAAGTGAGTTCCAGGACAGCCAGGACTGTTACACAGAGAAACCCTGTCTTGGAAAACCAACCAACCAACCAGGGAGCTCTGGGAGAGCAGTTGGTGCTCTTAACCTCTGAGCCATCTCTGCAGCCCTCTGAGATGTTTTCTCGTGTCAGGATCTTGCTTAGGTGACTAGGCTGGCATGAAACTCTATATAACTCAGGCCGGCCTCCAAGCCTCAGCCTCCAGAGTACAGGGACATCTACTCACTAACACGCATTCTTTAATAGTTACCATTATCCCTAATTAATAAAGGGAGAAACCAAGGCACAACTGATGTAAGCAGCCTGTTTGAGGGCCCGTGGCCAGGAAGGCTACAGTTGTGAATGCTCCTCCTATGCTGTGTGTGTGTGCACAGAGGGACAGATGGCAGCTCAGATAGGGTGCTATTACTTTGCGTAACCGGCCACCTCCTGTTGGCATTTGAGATTCCTTCCCTGGGTGTGGCGGCACACACCTGTAACCCCAGCTAGGGAGGAAGGAGGATCTTGAGATCCAAGCCAGCCTGGGCTACAGGGTTACTGAGAGAGGCCCTGAGTCAAAAAAGAAAAAAAAAAAAATGCAAACAGACATCTGACTCTGGCCCTTGATGCAGAGCAAAGAGAGAGCGAGGGTGGCCATCGCTTCTCTATGTCTGCGTCCGTCCAGCGTTTGGTTCTTTCCTGCCGAGTTTTCTAGTTTGCTTTTCTCTCTGCACTGCCACCCACTTCCTTATGCTAAGACTTTAAAATGAATTCCATCCTGGCACATCCCTCCTTTCATCCCTCTGCCGTCTGAAGCTCGGGGAAACCTAGCTGGACGCAAACAGGCTGAGCTTTAACGTTTTAAAGCTACATTTTGTTTGTGTGTGTGTGTGTGTGTGTGTGTGTGAGAGAGAGAGAGAGAGAGAGAGAGAGAGAGAGACAGAGACAGAGAGAGAGAGAGAGACAGAGAGAGAGAGAGAGAGAGAGTTCACATTTGATGACCCTGGAATTCAGAGGACAATTTGTGGAAGTGGGTTCTCTTTCTCCACCACGGGGGTCCTGGGTATTGAACACAGATGTTTGAAGACAAGTGCCTTCACTTGTAAAAAAAATTTTTAATTTAATTTAATTTATTTATTTGAGACAAGGCTTCTCTGTGTAACAATCCTAGCTGTTATGGAGCTTGCTCTGTAGACCAGGCTGGCCTTGAACTCACAAAGATCTGCCTGACTCTCCCTACAGAGTGCTGGGATTAAAGGTGTGCATTGTACAGACATCTTGCCAGTCCATCATAGACATACCTTACATTTGTTTCTTCTTTTCATTTATTCCTTTGTTTGAGTCAGGGTCTCTTGTAGCCCAGGCTGGCCTCAAACTCACTATGTACCTTAGCATTACATTGAATTTCTGATCCCCCATATCCATAGTGCTAAGATTACAGGCAGGGGCCACACAAGTGGCTATTGATTGTGCTTGTGTGTGTGCATGTGTGTATGTGCTCAAGCACATGCTCTGGTGTGAATGTGGAGCTCTTCTTCCATCTCGTAGGTCCTGGGGACAAAACTGTGGTCACCAGGCTTGGGAGGAGGTGACTTTTCCCTGTTGCAATCCCTCCCATATTTTTGAGGCAGGGTCTTATTGAATGCAGTTGGTAGAACTCCCCATGTAGCCCACTTTTGAGATTTTTGTTTGTTTTTGAGACAGGGTTTCTCTGTGCAGCCCTGGCAATCCTGGAACTCACTTTGTAGACCAGGCTGGCCTCAAACTCACAGAGATCCACCTGCCTCTGCCTCCCGAGTGCTGGGATTAGAGGCGTAGGGAATGCCCAGCCACTTCTGTACTTTTGAGCTTTTGATCCCATTGCCTCCACCTCCCCAGTGCTGGGGTTCCAGCTGTGCAGGTGTCCCGCAGTGCTGGGGATGGAGGCCAGAGCTTCCTGTGTGATAGGAAGGCGCTCTGCCCACTGGCCTGCATCCCCTCAAGATGAATAAACTGAAGCCTGAGAAGGGAAGGATTAGAATGCAGGTAGATGGAAGCTGGATTCCAGCCCAGGTCTGCAAGCCTGGGGCATTTACAGGGCCATGGCTTCATCACGTCTGTACCGGCCATGGCCTGGATGCTGTTGAGCCTAGTCCAGCTGCTTTCTTTGTTTTGTTTTCTTGAGACAGGGTTTCTCTATGTAGTCCATACTGCCCTGGAAGTTGCTCTGTAGACCAGGCTGGCCTGGAACTCAGAATTCTGCCTGCCTCTGCCTCTGCAGTGCTGGGATCAAAGGCGTGTGCCACTGCCGCCGCCGCCAGCTGCTTTGAGCAAACTCAGAGCTCTCCTTCCCTTCTTCCTTCTTTCACTCTGTGGCTCATTGGAGAAGCAGGATTGTTTACAGTAAATGGAAACCAAACTTGTTCAGGAAGCGTGGCCTAATGCATTACAATGTTATTCTAGCCTGTAATGTACCTACCTACCTACGGGCTTTCCGATACAGCCAGGCTGTCTGGAGAAGGACCCTGAGGGTCTCCAGCGGCATTTTGGGGTCAAGGCTAGAGAATGCAGACCCCAGGGTGCTCTTCTTGTCCCCCTGGAACTTGCAACCGTGCATGCACCAAGATTACTGGATGGCTTAGAGGTCATGAGGCGCTGGGAGGTGGGGACAGTTACCTGAAGATCTGGGTTTCCCAAGGTTCGGAGAGGCCTCCACTGCTGTATTTCCAAAAGCTCACAGATCTGGCATTGACTCCCGGGGCTAGGCCAGAACTCAGCCTCAGCTCACGGTCCGTGCGCCCTCTAGTGGTCACTTGGAGAAAGCAGTAGCTCAGGGGAGATGGTGGAGAAGCAGATCTCTTTTTACTTGGACCTTACTGGGTAAAAATAGAGAGCTGAGGATGGAAAGCTCGGATCAGACATCTCATTCCAAAGAACGATGCTCTGAAAAGACACTGTTGTTTGCCAGGAGGCGGTGCACATTTAGTCTCGGCTACCTGAGACACTGAAGCAAGAGGAGCACTATGTCCAAAAGTTTGAAGCCAACTTAAGCAAGATCGCAACCCCCCTGACTCAGACACACTCCCACCACACACAATTAAAAAAAAAGGGGGGGGGGGACGGGGGGAGCACGACGTAGCGGCATATACTTTTAATCCCACCACTCGGGAGGCAGAGCCAGGGGGATCTCTGTGAGTTCGAGGCTAGCCGGGGCTACAGAGTTAGTTCCAGGAAAGGTGCTACACAGAGAAACCCTGTCTCAACAAACAAACAACAACAAACAAACAAACAAACAAAAAAGAGAAAAAGGGGGTTCCAAGCCAGGGCTACATAGAGACCCTGTCTGAAACAAACAACAAAAAGATCTCATAGGCTGTGTGGTGGTGGCGCTAGCTTTTAATCCCAGCACTTGGGAGGCAGAGCCAGGTGGATCTCTGTGAGTTCCAGGCCAGCCTGATCTGCAGAGCAAGATCCAGGACAGGCATCAAAACTATACAGAGAAACCCTGTCTCGAGAAAAAAAAAAAAACAAAAACAAAAAACAAAAAAACAAAACTCATAGGCTTGAAAGTTTCCCATTATGAGACCGCCAGATCACCTAAGTAGCACATGACTCACCAGGAATCAGCCCCTTCCACGGATCACCCTGAGTTGGTGTAGGGGCAGCAAGTCACACCAAATTCTCACAAATACTATTGAGTGACTTGCACTAAGTTGGCCGGGCCAACCTTCAACTTGTTCTGTAGCGGAGGCAGGCTGTGAACTCCCAATCTTCATGCCTCAGCCCTGCAAGTAGCTGGGACTGTAGACCTGCATCACCAGGCCTGGGTTAGGCGCCTACATTCTCAACAAACTCTTTAGAGGTACCATGTGAAAACTACTGATGGGGAGGGGTCTCGGGATCTTGTATGGAGGGTGGAAGTGGATCATTTGTTCGAGATGGAATACATAAACCCCACCATGAAGTTTTTGTGGCTGTGTGGTGCTGTAAGCTCTATTCCACTTTGTTCCCAGAGCCCAGAGCAGCTGAGGTAAGTACTCCACCCCTGAGCTACATCCTCTGGCCCATCACAAAGTCTCTTAACATTCATCAGGCCCTTTCAGGAGGGAGAGTAGTGAAGACCATTAATTAATTTGTTGAGAGACAGAGTCTCTTAAAATCCAGACTGGCTTTGAACTTGTTATGTAGCCAAAGATAACCTCGACTATCAGGTCCTTCTTCCTACAGTTGCTCAGGGCTAGGATTATAAATTAATAAGCCTCTTTAAAATAGTTTGGTCTCAGCTGGGCAGTGGTGGTGCACGCCTTTAATCCCAGCACTCAGGAGGCAGAGACCTGTAAATCTCTGTGAGTTCGAGGCCAGCCTGGTCTACAGAGTGAGTTCCAGGACAGCCAAGGCTTTATAGAGAAACCCTGTCTTAAAAAACCAAAGGGGGGAAAATAGTGTGATCGGGTGTTCTCTTTCTCTCCCCTCTCTCTGGTACTGGGGGTTGCACCACAGATCTCACACATGTAGTACTGTACCAATGAGCTACATACCCCAACCCTAGTATTTTCTTCCCTACCCCAAGAGCCATTTCTGACCCAGGGACATTCCTGTGCAGAAGAAGCCTCGCTCCTCCTGGGCCATTTCCAGGTGTCTTCAATACTAGGCTGTGGCATGTGGAATTGTCAATAAACAGCTATTTCTTATCCAATCACATATAGTTCAGCATAAATCTCAACAATTATATTGTTACTCCCCTCCGCAGAGGAATTCACAGAGGTCCCTTTCTGAAATATAATGAAGTTGTCCAGCATACCAAACACATAAGGAAAAAAAAGATCACTTCACACCATTCAGAAGGAAGGTAGGAGGGATGGTGAGATGGCTCAGCAGGTAGACGTGCTCTCTGTGGAAGCCTGAGGACCTGAGTTCGAGCCTCAGAACCCACTCAAGGTGGAAGGAGAAAATTGAGACTCTACAAAATTGTTTCTGACCTACACACACAACGGGGCATACGTACCCTTCCTCCACACTAATAACGATACACTTTTTTTAAAACAGGAAAAGGGGCTGGAGAGATGGCTCATCTCTTAAGAGCACTGGCTCTTCTTCCAGAGGACTGGGGTTCCTTTCCTAGTGCCCACGTGATAGCTCAACAATAGTCCTTCAGTCCAGCTCGACGGGACCTGTCTCCTGGCCTCTGCCGGCAAAAGGCACACATCTGTGCACAGTGCAGGCCAAACAGCTAAACACTTAAGATCTTTTGAAAAGATAAAATTAGAAAGGAAGATAAGATGAGCAATCCAGGCCCCAAGGCAGTCTGCCTTTGAATGTGGTCAGTGGTTCCCGGGCCTGGGATGACGTCAGTTAGGTTTCTCTGCTGCCAGATAGGAGATGTCAGGCAGCCCAAGTCAGGCCGCCTGGGGAGACAGCAGGCCAGCCTGCCAGTTAGCTGAGCCTTTAAACCAGAGGAGTTCACAGTGGATTTGAATTTCAGCAGGAGATCACCACAGCCAAAGGCAATTATAACATCAAAGGGACAATTCAATGCAGTTTTACAAGCCACTAATTTGACAGGCTCCCATGATGGTGCCATCGACACTCAGCTGGGAGAGAAAACTAACACTGAAATAATAACTTTTCAGATGGATTTGTTTGTGTTTTTATGTGTATGGGAGCTTTGCCTGTATGCATGTTTGTGCTACACGCCTGCACATCTGGTGCTGGAGGAGGTCAGAGAAGGCATCGGGTCCCCTGGACCTGGGGTTACCAGTAGTTCTGAGCCCCATGTGGGTGCTGGGAATTGAACCTAGGTCCTCTGCAGATAGCAAGTGCTCTTAACCACTGAGTCATCTTTCTTTCTTTCTTTTTTAATTTATATTTTATGTAGGAGTGCTCTGCATGTATACCTGTATGCCAGAATGGGCATCGGATCCTGTTATAGATGGTTGTGAGCCACCATGTGGTTGCTGATAATTGATTGCAGGACCTCTGGAAGAGCAGCCAGTCCTCTTAATTGCTGAGCTATCTCTCCAGTTCCCCCACCCCCTTTCAATTTTTTTTTCTTTTTTTCTTTTTTTGGAGACAGGGTTTCTTTGTGTAGTTTTAGTGCCTGTTCTGGATCTCACTCTGTAGATCAGGCTGGCCTGGAACTCACAGAGATCTGCCTGGCTCTGCCTCCTGAGTGCTGGGATTAAAGGCGTGGGCCACCACTGCCTGGCTCAATTTGTTTTTATGTTCATTAGTGTCTTTCCTTCGTGTATGTCTATGTGAAGGTGTCAAATCCCCTGGAACTGGAGTTACAGACAGTTGTGAGCTGCCATGTGGTTGCTGGGAATTGAACCAGGGTCCTCTGGAAGAGCAGCCAATGCTCTTAACCCCAAAGCCATCTTTCCAGCCCCCAACTGAATCTTCTAGCCCCAAACTTTTTTCTTTATCTTAAAAATATTTGAAATTTTTGTATTATACTTTGAAATTGATTTTTATTTTTTGAAACAGGGTCTCTTTACATGGCTCTAGTTGTCCTGGATCTCGCTCTGTAGACCAGATGACCTTGAACTCACAGAGATACACTTGTCTCTGCCTCCAAGTGCACCACCGTTGCCAGCCTGCCCCCTCTTTTGTGGTGTGCTGAGGATGGAACACTGAACCTTGGATATGCTAGACACATGTTCTACCACTGAGCTACATCCTCAGAATTTTTAAAACTCAATTCTCATGGTGATGTTGTCCAAATTGGCTTTGAAATAGTAATCTTCCTGTCCTGTTTCCTGCAACACCATGCCTGGCTCGTTTGTGTGTGTGCATATGTGTGTGTGCTTACCTGGAGGTTGGAGGCTAGGTACCTTCCTCTAGACCTGGCAATTTCTTTGGGTCGCCAACCAGCTCCCAAATCATGACACAGAGATTTATTATTAATTATGAATGCTTGGCTTAGCTTAGGCTTCTCCCACTAGCTCTTTTAACTTAATTTAACCTATTTCTTCTTCTTCTTCTTCTTCTTCTTCTTCTTCTTCTTCTTCTTCTTCTTCTTCTTCTTCTTCTTCTTTTTTTGGTTTTTCGAGACAGGGTTTCTCTGTGTAGCTTTGTGCCTTTCCTGGAGCTCACTTGGTAGCCCAGGCTGGCCTCGAACTCACAGAGATCCGCCTGGCTCTGCCTCCCGAGTGCTGGGATTAAAGGCGTGCGCCACCACCGCCCGGCAATTTAACCTATTTCTATTCATCTATGTTTTGCCTCAGGGCTTTTTACTTTTCTTTCATTCTGTATGTCCTACTTTTCTGATTCCTCTGTGTCTGTCTGTCTGGCCCCTGGTGTCTCCCTGACATCTCTTTTTCTTCCTCTTTTTCAAGCCTAAATTCCTCCTCCTCCTTACTCTCCCTGTGCCAAAGTACCATCTACACCTGCTCCCTCTCTATTGGCTGTTCAGCTTTTTATTAGACCAATCAGGTGCCTTAGGGAGGCAAGGTGAAACAGCAATACATCTTTATACAGTTAAACAAATGCAACACATCTTTACACATAGTTAAACAAATATCCTGTAACGTTCCTCAATCTGTGCCTTATTTTTTAACACGGGTTCTCTCACAGAGCCTGGACTAGCTGGCCATTGAGCTCCGGTGAGCCACCTGTCTCTGACCCCCAACCCCATCCCCTGGCACTAGGGTCATCTGTAACACACTGTCATGCAGTGGACTTTTTCTTTTTTTAAAAAAGATATTTATTTATTTTATGTATATGAGTGACCTGTCTTCATGCACATCGGAAGAGGGAATCAGATCCCATAACAGATGGTTGTGAGCCACCATGTGGATGCTGGGAATCGAACTTAGGACTTCTGGAAGAACAGCCAATGCTCTTAACCACTGAGCCATTTCTCCAGCCCAGACTTTTTCTTTTAGGCCACCAACCAGCTCTCAATCAAGACATGGAGACTTCTTATTAGTTATGAATGCTCAGCCTTATCTTAGCTCTTATTTCTTGCTTAAACAATCCTGTTTCTCCTCACCTATGTCTTGCCTCAGACCTTTTTTTTTTTAACCTTTTTTCTGTATTTCCAGCTTTCACTGCTCTGGGTGTCTGTCAGGCAGGCGCCTGTCTTCTGGCCTGGGGCATGTCCTTCTCGGTCTCCCTTGGTCTCATATGCCTGGGGCATGTCTTTGTCGTTCTCCTCCTCTCTTTAGCCTAGATTTCTCTTACTGCTCACTCTCTCTACCGCCAGCCCTGCCTATCCCTCTCCTGTCCAGCTATTGGCTTGTTCAGCTTTTGATTAGACCAACCAGGTGCCTCAAGCAGGCAAGGTGAAACAAATGCAATACATCTTTACATAGTTAGACAAATGTAGTAAAACAAATATATCCTTACATCATTAAATACAACATAAACAAATATAACACACCTTTACACAGTTAAAGTAATACTCTGCAGCACAAACAAATGTAAACACATTTCTACATAGTTGAAATGATATTCCACAACACTGTCACTCCTGGCTTAAGAGGGTGCTGGGATTCGAACTCAGTTCCTCATGCTTACCTGCAGGCACTTTGCAATCCCTCCTAATTCCCAGTCACCCTCCCCTGATTTTTTCTTTTCTTTCTTTTTATCTTTCTTTTGGTTTTTCCAAACAGAGTTTCCCTATGTAACAGTCCTGCTGTCCTGGAACTCACTCTGTAGACCAGGCTGGCCTTGAACTCACTGAGATCCGCCTGCTTCTGCATCTCAAGTGCTGGGATTAGAAGCGTACACCCCCCCCAGGCAAATTTTTTACTGCTGTTACTGTTACACTGTTACTTGCTGCTTCCAAGTAGTATTTATGCATATTCTAGCAACTAATTCTATATATTTTCCCCCTTCCCACATATACACTTTTAAATGTTTTCTTAAGAAAAAATTCTAGCAGAAACCCAAGTAGAGAGACTGGTGAACAGAACGGAACTAATGACCCACCCCTGGTACCCTCACCAGGCCTCAGTCACTGTCAGCTCCTTAGGTTGGCCTCTCTGCCTTACCAATGTCCTGCTGACAGTAAAAACATAGCACCCACCTCAAGGGGTATACGAGATAGTTTATTCTGGAACTGAATATGAATGACCAGGAACACTGGTTTAGGTTTCCCCAACGTCCGTGTTGGTAAGAATTCTATGAAGTTTTATAGTGTCAGAAGAAAGAAAATTCATAAATCAAGACACCTTCCAAATATGTTGGTGGGCACTTCAGGAAGACAGGTTACAGCTAAGTGCAGAAACTTCTGCTCTAGGCCTTAGATTTCACCTCATGACATTCCCAGCTTTAGGACTGGTGGATGCTAGGGGTCAGCTAAGTCGATAAATTCCAAAGGTTTCCGCTTAACATCACAAGATGTGAGGTCAAACACAGAGGTGGCCCAGGAATGGCTACCGCGGAGGAGAGGCCTGAAGACAGCCTAAAACAGTGGTTTTCAACATGTGGGTCGCGACCCATTTGGGGCTGGAATGATCCTTTCACTGGGGTCGTATATTGTGGGCGTCCCTGAACCTAAGTCCCTGTTCAGGGCACCATCTGTGGGAGGCCAGCTCTCACTTTTTAAAAGGGTTCCTATGAGGAGGAGAGAGGAATAAGAAATGATAGAGAAACCTAGTGAAGAAAGGAAAGACAGAAACACAGGATAGCTTTGGGAGGACCTGGATCAAAATCCAACTGCCCAGAAGTTTATTCAAAAGAGTTCTTTATAACAATGCCAAAGGGTGGGGCAAAAGACCTCCCCCTTGATAGATCAAAGCATACCACACAGCCAAGTGTAGACCCTTCCAAACACCTGGTAACCACTCCAGTGGTCAAATCAACCCCTTATGCAGCCCTGCTGTGTAAAGCAAGCTCAGATTCTCTGACCCTGAGAAATTTGGGCCTACACAGCATATCGGATATCCTGCATATCGTATATCCTGCATATTTACATTATGATTCATAACAGTAGCAAAATTAAGGTTATGAAGTAGCAACAAAATAATTTTATGGGGGTCACCACAGCATGAGAAACTGTATTAAAGGGTCCCAGAATTAGGAAGGCTGAGAACCACTGGACTAAGGTCAACTGTGAGCAGGCTCTGGACAATCTCTCCACAATCACTGATTTGAATCTGTTAATCAGCCTTAGAGGAACACTCAGCGGAAGGCTGGGCTTCTTTCTGGGAACTTCGGTTTACTCTGCCCTCACTGGGTTTGCTGAAATCCCAGACAACTTTATCATTCCAAGAAAATATTTCAGGCTGGACTTAGAACACATAAGGATTAGAAAGTGTAATCACAGGCTGGGGAGATGGCTCATCGCTTGTCACTCGAATGTGAGAACCTGAGTTCCGACTCCCCAGCATCACACAAAGGCTAGGCACGATGCCAACCCAGGGCTGTCAAAGAGAAGAGGGGCAGAGACAGGCAGGTGCCCAGATTTCAATGCCTAACCACTCCAGGCAATCGGCGGGTTCCAGTCTCAGAAAACAAGGGACACATGGGATTTGCTCTCAAGCCTGCTGACCTTCGGTCAGTCTCCGGGACTCACAAGGTAGAAGCAGATAACCAACTCAGGAAGCTGTTCAGACCTCCACAGCCCCCACATGCATGCTGTGTCAAGAAAGAAATGTAACAAAAACAAGATAGAGAGTGACGATCAAGGAGCCTACCCTCTACCCCCACCCCACGCCCACCCCCGCCTGTTACTTGTGATGATGGTATTGTTACTATGGTTTCTGTTGTACTGTGCTCCCTGTCTCTCTGTCTGTCTCTGGCTCCCCCCACTTCTCTCTCTCTCTCTCTCTCTCTCTCTCTCTCTCTCTCTCTCTCTCTCTCTCTCTCTCTCTGTGTGTGTTTGAGACAGGGTCTCACTAGGTAGCCTTGACTGCCCTGGAACCAGGCTGGCCTCAAACTCATGGAAATCTTTCTGCTTCTGTCTCTGGATTAGGGCGGGCAGGGGTGGGGGGCGGGGGGAGATGGCTGAACAGAGCAACACACAAAGGAGAGAAGTGGAACTAGAGGTCCCAGGACAGCTTTGGGAGTTCGGCCACTGAGGACAAAGGAGCCCAGTACAGCGAGTCCTTGAGCGGCCGGGGGTTCAGGCCACCACCAGGCCCACCTTGTCCCTTCAACGTCGGCTGGGCCGCTGCTTGGCCTGTACCCCCATCATCTCTTGATCACTATCCAGCAAGCCACCTGTGCTGCTGCGATGGCACCAAGGACCTGGAGCCCACAACTCTTCAGCTGGGGTGAAGCAAGTTCTCCACCCCAGAGCCGTTTCCCAGCCCACAGCTGGGTGACGTCGCTAAACCCCTTTCATGGCCTCTTCCATGCGTCCTTTTCCTCTGTAAGGTTTGGTTGGTGAAATTCTCACTGTGTCATTTCGTACGTTCCTCAGTTTCCTGTCTTTTTAAAAAACTGTAATTTATTGAACTTTATTTTATGTGCATTGGTGTGAAAGTGTTAGATCTTTTGGAGCTGGAGTTACAGACTGTTGTGAGCTGCCATGTGAGTGCTGGGAATTGAACCTGGATCCTCAGGAAGAGCAGCCATTGCTCTTAACCACTGAGCCATGTCTCCAGCCCCATGTGTCCTGTCTTTCTATGGCATTGGTTCTTAAGATCTAACTTGTGCTGGTTGTGGAACATCTCTGTAATCCCCACACTCAGGAAACAGGAGCAGGAAGATTGCTACATGGTTCGTGCCTTAGCACTTGGGAGCCTGAGGCAGATAGATGGCTGCAAATTCAAGACTACCTTGATCTACATATCAAGTTCTAGGTCAGTCAGGACTACATAACAAGACCCTATCTTAAAAAACAAAACAACCCCTCCTACCAAAAACAGTAGCAAAAACAAAACCAACCAAAAACAAGAGCAAAAGGAAACAAGGAGCTCATTGGTTAGAGCACTGGCTGCTTTTCTTCAAAACCATCTGTAACTCCTGTTCCTGGGTATCAGCTACCCTCTTCTGGCTTCTGTATATATCAGGCACACACATGGTACCCAGATATACATGTAGGCAAAATACCCATACACATAAAATAATATTTTTTAGAATAAGAAACAGAATCAACTTGAGTGAGAAGATTCCTATAATCCACTCTGAGCTTTGACATGTCACAGATCATGGGTCTGGACCAGACTCAGATTCCAAAGTGTGTCCTAGAACTTTCTCTGTAGACCAGGCTGGCCTTGAACTCAGAGATCTGCCTGCTTCTGCCTCCTGACTGCTAGGATTTAAGTTGTGGGCCACTACCGCCCTGGCTTCTCTTTGTTCTTTGAGACAGTCTTGCTGTGCAGCCAGACTGACTTCAGAGATCAAGTTCTGCCTCAACCTGCTGAGTTCAGGGAATATAGATGTTTCACAACCAACCTGGAAGTCTCGGTGTGTTGAGTGAATTCCTTAATTAATTAACTTGCATGTGTGCTTGCCACGGTGAGCAGGTGGAGGTCAGAGGACAGTTCTGAGAGTCAGTTCTTTCCTACCACTGTGGTGTAGGGTCAAATTTAGGTCGTTAGACTTTGTGGCAAGAGCTTTTACCCAATGAGCCATCTCCACAGCCTGAGAGACAAGAATTTATTATTGGCCTCCATCCAACTCAGCATCCTCCTGCATCAGCCTTTCGGGTGCTGGGGCCATGGGTATGCCCCACTACACCTGGACTCCGGAGGAGTCTTGGATAGCTGCTGTTACAGTTTCTTCTTTTTTAGATTTATTTTTTATTATTTTATACGTACGAATGTTTTGCCTTCATATTTGTATGTACACCACACATGTGCCTAGTGCCCGTGGACATCAGAAGAGGGCATTGGGTCCCCTGGAACTGGAGTTACAGACAATTGTGAGCTTCCGAGTGGATGCTGGGAGACGAATCCTGCCCTCTGTAAGAACAAGCCATGCTCTTACCTGCTGAGGGACCTCCAACCCCTTCTGTTACAGTTTAGATCTTGAGTGTCCCGAAGGCCTATGTGTTCAAGGTGTGGTTTCCATCTTAGTTTTATTGGTCTGTTGGAGGTACAAATAATAAAACAAAAATCAAACAAATACCCCCTCATCAATAAACACTTACAACACATGACCAGAGACTTAGTGGCTATTGTGTATCAGTTTCCTCACCCAACAGTGGCTCACACCTATATTCCCAGTCCTGAGGAGGCTGAGGAAAGCCATTCAAGCCCAAGAACTCAAGAGAAGACTGGGCAAGCTCCTAAGGTTCCATAGCGATAAATTGAGATACAATAGAGTCCGGAGGACCAGGAGTAAATGTTATCCTTGAGAGGACTGAGCAGACACCGTAACAGGCTGCTCAGTCTTGTCTCAGAGATCAGGCCTCATATTCAGTTTCCTGAGACTCAACCAGCAATTTCTGAGGGAGCCACGCACAAAGTACAATCAATCTCCAACTTCCCCAACAGTAAGGACAAGGAGTACCAGGCCAGGCCTGAGCCATAGTCAACAAGCTCAAGGTGATAACCAAATAAGGACAAAGCCTGGGACTTGTCAAGGCTTCCCCAAAATGGAAATAGGTAGCCTTAGCTATCCCTAACTAGCCCTGGCCAATTGGAACATACTGATATGATTGCCACTTGCTTAAACAAGTCATATCTAAAGTGACCTAAATGCTCTAGCACCTCCTCTTGCCTGTGCTTAAAAGGAGCCTGCAAGCTTCTCTCAGGGTGTCACCATTTTGTCTTTGTGTGGGATGGCCAGCCCCAGCGTGCTGGAATCTCCAGATAATAAATGATCTTGCTGATTGCATATGTGGATGATGGTGCTGTGGATGTCGCTCTGTATAAATAAAATGTTGATTGGCCAGTAGCCAGGCAGGAAGTATAGGTGGGACAAGCAGAGAAGAGAATTCTGGGAACAGGAAGGCTAAGCAGGAGACAACCAGCCATCACCATGAGTACCAACATGTAAGATACTGGTAAGCCACGAGCCATGTGGCAAAGTAAAGATTTATAGAAATGGGTTAATTTAAGATGTAAGAACTAGATAGTTAAAAGCCTGAGCCATTAGGCCAGTTTAAATAATATAAGAGTCTGTGTGTTTATTTTATAAGTGGGCTGTGGGACTGCTGGGCCTTAGCAAGAGCTGGAGAGAAACTCCCCAGTACATGATGGTCTTTTGTGGAACTTCTCCAGGATTCTAACAATCCTCAGCTATCTTTTGAGTTCAAGGCTAGCCAGGGCTAGATCATGAAACCCTGTCTCAAGGAATCATTTGTGAGCCAGGCATGGTGGTACCTTTAATCTAAATACTCAGGAGGCAGAGACAGGCAGATCTCTGTGAGTTCAAGGCCAGCCTGGTCTACATAGTTTCAGGACAGCCAGGGCTACTCAGTGAGGCCCTGTCAAAAAAATAAAAAATAATAAAAATAACACATGAAAAGAAAGCCAGGTATAACGACTCATGCCTTTAATTCCAGTACTTAGGAGGCAGAGGCAATCAGATCTCTTTGAGGAGTTGAGACCAGCCTGGTCTATATAGCAAGTTCCAGAACAGCCAGGGCTATGTAGAGAGAGGCTTTGTCTCAAGCTTCACAGTGGTGGCACCCACCTTTAGTCCCAGCACTGAGGAGGCAGAGGCAGGTGGATCTCTGAGTTCTAGGCCAGCCTGGTCTACAGAGAAGCTCTGTCTAGAAACAATAACAGCAGCAGCAAAAACAAACAAACAAACAAACAACAGCAACAAAAAAAAAAACAAAAAAAAATCCAAGCAACAAAAAACCAGAGAGACACCTTTTGTGTATGTACATGTTCATGTGTGTGCACATGTGTGTTCATGCATGTGGAGGCCAGAAATTGACATTGATTATTTTTCTCAATTGCTTTTCACCTTAGTTTTTTTTTTTTTTTTTTTTTCTGATGCAAAGCACATAGGGGTTTATTAAAACAAGCCCGGGCTTGGTTGTTCACCTTAGTTTTTTGAGACAAGTTCCCTCACTGAAACCTGGAGCTCTCCAAGACTGGCTGCTTGGAAAGCCTCAGGGTCCATATGTCTTTGTCTTGCCAGCTCTAAAATTACAAGAACACATGGCCATACCCAACTTTCTCTCCAAGCTTCCTTCCTCCCTCCCTCCCTCCCTCCCTCCCTCCCTCCCTCCCTTCCTCCTTTCCTATCCTCCCTTCCTCGATTTATCTCATGACAGGTCTCACTATGTAGCCCTGGCTTCTGATACAGGCTAGTCTAAAACTCATGGAGATCTATCTGCCTCTACTTCCTGAATGTTGGAATTGAAAGTATGTGCGCCACCCTGCTCAGCCTCCAGCTTTCTTCCCCTGATCTTCTCTTCCTTCTGTTTTTGATAGTGTTGGGATTCAAACCCATGGCTTCTTGCCTACTAGGTGAGCATTCACCACTGAGTTACAATCCAGTCAAAATGCACAATTATTTCTTTTTAGAGAGAGAGAGAAGAGAGAGAAACTGCATTGAATTAAGTAGTTGTATTCTAATGCACATTGTTGAAAAAGCCCTTCTCTTGTCTCAATACTGAACATGCTTGTTCAACCGCCTGCTACTTCCCAGTGCCTCACCGGGCTCTCTTCTGTTCATATCAAGGATTTGAGCTGTGTTCTAGAAGCTCTGGATTTCTCCATCAGCATCCTCCAATTCAACCTTCGCCTTCCTTGTCTTGTCAGCTTCTGACAGGTTCCTTTGTGCATCTAGAGTTCATAAAGTCAAGTTCAAGGAACTAAGCAGTACCAGGGAGGCGTCAATAATCTCTCTCTGCATAATATAGCACATAAGCTACTTTTGAAATGCCAAAAAGCCTTTCTCTCTACTGTCATTTTTTATTGGGAAATAGCACTTTGCTGAAAGCAATAGCTAAACTGCTCTGATAAGAGTGCTTCAATTTTAGCCTCAACATTGCTGGTGTCTAATAAGGAGTGGTGGTAACTGTGGCAAAGTGTATTCTCCAGGCTGGCCTCAAGCTCTCAATGGAACTGAGGCTGAGCTTGAACTTTTGGTGTCCCGGCATCTACCTCACGGGGGCTGGGATTGCAGGGTTCTGCCGCTGTGCCTGTTTAATGCAGCACTGGATTGAACCTGTGGCTTTGTGCTTGCAAGGAGACACTGTACTGAATGATCTCTCTCCTTGGCCCCTTTCTGCCATTTTCTTTAAGTATTTTTATTTTGTTAATTATTATTAGAGTGTGTGTTTGGGCCTGCACATGCCACAGCACACTTTCAGAGCTCAAAGGACAGTTCTCAGGAGTCAGTTTTCTCCTTTCAGGTTGGGCTCCAGAATCAAGCCCAGTTTCATCAGGCTTGCATAACAAGTGCTTTTAGCCCACGGACTGTTTTGTTGGCCAATGTTAGCAATGTTACAGTGAACAATAAAGGATGTGGCTCAATTTAAGGAAATACAGTCTAACTCAGTGGGGGAAGGCCCGGTACAGAGGACAGGGCAGCCTGTGTTTACATCTCAGTAGACCAGGAAGCGAAGAGACAGGAGCTAGAAGCAGGGCTGTGTGGTAACCCTCAAGGCTTGACCCACTTCCTGCAGTCAGGTCTGGCCTCTTAAAGGTCCATACCACCCTAAAGCACCACCAGCCAAGAACCAAGTGTTCAAACATGTGAGTCTATGGGAGATATTTTACATCCAGACCAAACACAAGGTTTGGCCATATAGACCAGGAACCTGTTATCCATCTGGCTCAGTCTCCCGAGTGCTGGGATTACAGCCTGTGCCACCACGGCCAGCTGGCGCACTTGGATTCCTAGACACTCCCCACATCCTCAGTATCTTCACGGAGCTGTTCAGCAAGGGGAAATGAATTGATGTTGCAAAGCATCCTAGGATGGTTTAACAGCTCTGGAAGGATCAATAGGTTTTTGTTTGTTTGTTTTTGGGTTTTTGAGACAAGGATTCTCTCTGTAGCCCTGGCTGTTCTAGAACTTGCTCTGTAGATCAAGCTGGCCAAGAACTCAGAGATCTGATTTCCTA
Organism: Peromyscus leucopus; assembly: GCF_004664715.2. Classification (NCBI taxonomy): domain Eukaryota; kingdom Metazoa; phylum Chordata; class Mammalia; order Rodentia; family Cricetidae; genus Peromyscus; species Peromyscus leucopus. The sequence continues at coordinate 23,781,963 of NC_051086.1, forward strand.
TGCTTCCTAAATGCTGGAATCAAAGGTGTAGGCTACCAATGCTCAACATGATACGTTTTTGTTTGTTTGTTTGTTTGTTTGTTTAAAGCATAAAATGAGTTTAAAAAAATATGTTTATGAGAGAGAGAGAGAGAGAGAGAGAGAGAGAGAGAGAGAGAGAGAGAGCCTGCACATGTGGATGTCAGAGGACAAGTCCCAGGAGTAGGTTTTTTTCTCTGTCTCCATATAGGTCCTGGGGTGCTCAGTTTGGCAGCAAGCATCTTACCTTATGATTCATTTTACCAACTCATAGTTAGTTGTCAACTTGAGCACTCTAGAGCTACTTGGGAAGTGTCTCCATGAGGCATTGTCTACATCAGGTTGGTCTGTGAATTGTTTTATTTCAGTTGAGGTGGGTGCCACTGTGGGTGGCACCACATGGGCATGGGATAAATGGGAGAAAGCTAGCAGAGCACTAGCATGCATGAATTCATTCTTTCTCTGCGCTTTTATTGTTTTGTTTTGTTTTATTTTTATTTTGGAAACAAGGTCTTTCTACATAGCCTTGGCTGCCCTGGAACTTGCTATAAATAACAGGATGGTCTTGAATGCACAGAGATGGTTGTGGGCCACCATGTGGATGCTGGGAATTGAACTCAGAACCTCTGGAAGAGTAGTCAGTGCTCTTAACCTCTGAGCCATCTCTTCAGCCCTCTTTCTTTTTTTCTTTCAACAGGATCTCATATAGCCCAAGATGGCCTCACACTCACTATGTAGCCAAGGATAGCCTTGAGCTTCTGGTTTTTCTTCATCTGCCACCATGCAGTGCTGGGGATTGAACTCAGAGCTTTGTCCATGCTAGGCAAGCACTCTACCTATTGAGCTACATCCCCAGCCTTTTTTCCTTGTTGAGATAGGGCCTCATATGTCACAGGTCGGCTTCAAACTTAGGTTATTACTGGAACTACAGATGTGTGTCACCACACCCAGGACCCAGATGTGTGTGTGTGTGTGTGTGTTGCTGAAGATTAAAACCAGTACCTCACAATTGCTTGGAAAGAGCTCTATCATAAAGCTACATCCTTAGTTCTTTTTTCTTTTCTTTAAGAAACAACAAAAACAAAAAACAAAACAAAACCAAACCTGGGCAGTGGTGGCTCACAACTTTAATCCCAGCCTTGGGAGGCAGAGCCAGGTGAATCTCTGTGCATTCAAGACAAGCCTGCTCTACAGAGCGAGATCCAGGACAGGCACCATACTACAAACTACATAGAGAAACCCTGTGTCGAAAAACCAACCAAACAAACAAAAACAAAAAACCAAAAAACAAAAACAAAAAAAAAAAACCCCACCACCACCACAAAAGAAAAAAAAAGAAAAGAAAAAACAACAAACTTTTTGTTTTTGGGCAGGCTCTCACTAAGTTACCTAGGCTGTCCTTGAACTTGCTCTGTAATGCAGGCAGTCCTTGAATTTGCCATCCTCCTACCTCAGTTAACCTAGCAGTGGAGATTACAGGAATGAGCACCATGCCTCATTTCAAAAACGGTGGAGGTAGAAGCAGGAGGGTCAGGTGTTCCAGGTCATCCTTGGCTACATAGCAAGTTTAAAGCCAGCCTGGGCTACACAGGACCCTATGACCTAGGCTATGCATGTCGGACTTATTTCATACCTTCGTGCCTAGGGGAAAGTCCTAAATGATGAGCAGATAGGGAATGGGGGAGGGGGTTAATGGGCACTAGGTCCTTGTGCCCAGATAGCACTAGGGAAACCAAGAATGTTAAACAGGCAGGCTAATCTCTTCATCGGAAAGAATGTGTACCTCTTCCCACCTGGAGAACTGGGAATGGGTGTAGTTAATAACCTGGTAATCTTTGCTATCTGTAAGCACTGGACCTCACCCAAATCCCCCAGACTATGATGTTTAGCTGTCCTGGAACTCACTATGTAGACCAGGTTGGCTTCAAACTCAGAGATCCACTTGCCCCTGAAGCCCAGCTTAGAACCTATTCTCTGTGTAGCTTTGGAGCCTGTTTTGGAATTTTCTCTGTAGACCAGGCTGGCCTGGAACTCACAGAGATCTACCTGCCTCTGCCTCCCAAGTGCTGGGATCAAAGGCATGTGCCACTACCGCCCAGCCATAGAACCTACTATTCTTTTTTTTTTTTTTTGGTTTTTCAAGACAGGGTTTCTCTGTGTAGCTTTGCGCCTTTCCTGGAACTCACTTGGTAGCCCAGGCTGGCCTCGAACTCAGAGATCCGCCTGCCTCTGCCTCCCGAGTGCTGGGATTAAAGGCGTGCACCACCACCGCCCGGCCATAGAACCTATTCTTATGGGAGAGTGCGGCGAGCTCCTCAGCCAGCGAGGAAGAAAGACCACCACTCGGAGGATTCTTCTCAGATAACACTTTATTGGAGCGCCTCTTGGTTAAGGGAGAGCGGGAGGTGAGGGGCCCCGAGGACTAAAATGCAGCTGCTTATATAGGGAATCAGGCAAACGTGCCGTACTGTGATTGGGTCCCGCCAGAATGCAAGCACGGGGAGCCACGGGATAGGCTGAGGACATAAGGTCGATTACCATACCCGTGCATGCACAGGTCACAGGACACGTAGTCCCGAGAGCATAGCCAAATATGGAGTTGTTTACAGCTAGGCTACCAGGAAGCCAGCGCCATCTTTCAATGGTGGCTCCCTACAGGAGAGGTCACAAGTGCTTTCCAAAGGGTTTTTTTTTTTAAGGGTTTATTTGGCTTACACTTAAAGAAAAACCAATTTATTTATATTATGTATATGAGTACTCTATCTGCATGTACAAATTTATGCCAGAAGAGGGCATCAGATCCCACTGTAGATGGTTGTGAGCCACCATGTGGTTGCTGGGAATTGAACTTGGGACCTCTGGAAGATGAGCCAGTGCTCTTAATCGCTGAGCCATCTCTCCAATCCCTGAAAAAAAGTTTTAATATAGTCACACCTTAAGCATTATTGTGATAATTGCCACCAGGAAACCTTTTTCCAAAGTTGTACTGTGTTTAAATATGTCAAAAATAAACTTCCCGGGGGTCAGACTTTAGAAGTTTAAACCAACACTGGCTGCTGAGTCATGCTGAACTGGATTTCCTTCTTGCCTCGTGCAGATTGCCAGCAGTGGCATTTGTAGGGACCCCCACAGGTAGACCTTCCCATAGTCACTGTTTGCCAAGATTCAATCTCTTGGGGGCAAGACCTGGACGTCACCTCAGACGTAATGGGCGCAGGCAGTGTGACCTCAGGTGCACCGGCTACACAGGCTTCTTCGGAGCCCCGCTGCCTTGTTTTTGAGAGAGAGAAAGAGCATAAAGTTGGGTGGGTAGGGAGGTGAGGAGGATCTGGGAGAAGTTGGGGGAGGGAAACACACGATCAAAATAGGTTGTCTGAAAGTAAAAACAAAACTTGCTCTCCCCCACAAAAAATCTGTGGTTGTGGTGGGGGGGGGTGCAGAAGAGATAGCTCAGCAGTTAAGAGGACCCGGGTTTCATTTCCAGCACCCTCATAGCAGCTCACAACTCTCTCTAACTCCAGTTTCAGGGGATCCAACACCCTCTTCTGGCCTCCAAAAACACTGCACATCTGTTGAGCACAGACATGCATGCTGAAAAACACCCATAAGCATAAAATTAAAATAATAATAAAGTTCATCCAGAATACATAAAAATATACGAAATTTAAAAATCTGTGACTCCAGTCTTCAAAGCTAAGTGCTAGTATCAGAGTATATTTATCTCAGTCTTCTTTTCCTTCTCTACAGTGTAACAATAGATATACTGTATCCTTTTTTTCTATTACTGAAGTGGTATTACTGTATACAGATGTTAGTAACAGGGCTGAAGAGACAGTTCAGTGGGTAAAATGTTTGCTGTGAAAACATGAGGACCTGAGTTCTGATCCCTAGAACTTCAGACAAAAGAGTCTGACTCCGTGGCTTTAACCCCAGTGTGTCTTCATCATAGCATCAAAGGGCAGAGTCAGATGCATTAGCTAGTCTGCTAGCCAGCCGGTGGAGCTGACATGTAAGCTTCAGGTTCCAGGAGAAACTGTTTCAAACCATCAGGAGAGAACTATAAGGACATCTGGCATAAACCTCCAGCTTCAACAAGTGAAAGAAGGGACAAGTGCATGTGTAATAAGCATGCGCGCGCACAAACACACACACACACACACACACACACACACACACACACACACACACGCACACATTATTTATAGCAGCTGTGGTGGCGCGTGCCTGTAATCCCAGCACTTGAGAGTCCCTGGCAGAAGGATCATTCCATGTCCAAAGCAAAGCCTAGACTACACAGTGAAACTCTTGTCTCAAGGAAAAAAAAAAAAAAAAAAGGTGGGCAATAGTGTGGCCAACACCTTTAGTCCCAGTGCTTGGGAGGCAGAGGCAGGCGGATCCCTCTGAGTTTGAGGCCAGCCTGGTCTACAGAGTGAGTTCCAGGGCAGCCAGAGCTACAGAGCTACACAGAGAAACCCCATCTCAAAAACAAAAACAAAAAAGTGCCCCCCACCCCCACTCACCAAAAAGAAAAAATAATGTTGTTTTCTTCCCCTTCCTCCCCTTTGACAGATCTTCACTCCATCTCTGCCGGGGGCAGTCCTGGAACTCTCTGTGTAGACCAGGATGACCCTAAACTCACAGACATCCACCTGCCTCTGCCTCCCACCAGACCTAGCTCATCTGCTATCAGTCTATGGCAGGTCTGAAAGCTTTCTCAGGACTGGCTGCATAGGCAATACATTTGGCATCCCAGGCCGTCTGGCATCTGTAGAATGAAGCAGCCATACATCAGACATCCATGAATGAGCATGGCTATATTTCAGTATAAGTTTAAATTGGAATTCCAGGTCGTTCCACATGTCTTTTTGATTTTCCAACCATTTCAAAAATGTTAATCCATTCTCGGCTCCCAGGCTGGACAGGCGATAGGCCATACTTTATCGCAGGCTGCAGTTTCCCAACCTGGCCCTACATACAATGTTTTTCCTGGTAGCCTCAAGTTGCGCTGCATAGATGTGTCACTGCTGACTCAAATGCAATCCCTTTTGCACGATAATTGGGTTGGATTCAATATTTTGGATTTCAGGAAAGCTAGGACAAGTACCTTTGTGGTTAAGCCTTTAAGGGTTTATCTTTGAGTATATTTTCTTAGAGGGGAATTCCTAGTTCAAAGAGTAAACACAACTTACCATTTTATGTATATGTATGTGCGTGTGTGCACGCTTGTATGTACATGCGTGCTTCCATGTGCACCTGTGCTGCACACTACAACACAGGTGTGGAGGTCAGAGCACAGCTTTCTGGGGTTGGTTCTTTCCTTCCACCAGGCTGATCCTGGGGATCAAACTCTGTCAGGCTTGGCAGCCAGTGCCTTTACCTGCTGAGCATCTTACTGGACCAATTTATAATATTTTAAAAAATTATTTATTTAAATTTTATTTTATGTACAGTGGTGTGTGAAGGAGTCAGATCCCTGGAGCTACAGACAGTTGTGAGCTGCCATATGGGTGCTGGGAATTGAACCCGGGTCCTCTGGAAGAGCAGCCAGTACTCTTAACCACTGAGCCATCTCTCCAGCCCCCGATTTATAGTATTTTTAAATTTATAGGTGCCATTGTACAATCACATGTTTAAAACAGACATCGTGAAAGATGATCTGAATGAATCTGGTCTGGTAGTACAGAGTTGTGATCCAGCTACTTGAGAGGCTGAGGCAGGAAAATTAAAAGTTCAAGGCATGCTTGTGCAATTGAATGAGATCTTTCAATATAAAAAAATAAAAAGAAAGCTAAGATTAAAGCCCAGTGTTTGCTCAGCACCCACAAAGTTCTGGGCTCCACCCCCAGGACTGCATAGACCCATCATGGTAGTGCTCTCTTGTAGTCCCAGCACTCCGGTGGAGGCAGAAGGATCAGAACTTCAAGGCCTTTCTGAGCTATCTAGCAAGTTTGAGGTTAAGAGAGGTGACACTAGATCCTGTCCCCCCACCAAAAAAAATGAGACTTTATGGTTTTTCGAGACAGGGTTTCTTTGGGGATCCCTGGCTGTCCTGGAACTCGCTCTGTAGACCAGGCTGGCCTTGAACTCATAGATCTGCCTGCCTCTGCCTCCTGTGTTATGGGATTGTCTTTTTCAATAAGGGATGGGATGTAATTCAGTGTTAGCGCACTTGCCTTGGCTAGCATGAACGTGGCCCTAGGTTCAATTTTCAGCACCTCAAAGGAAAAAAAAATTGAAATCTAAAAACGAGTAAAGGGCTAGACTCCCAGAGCACTGAAGATGCAAGTTAGAATTGCTAATTTAAAACAAACTTCTTGCGGTCCCGTGGCTCCCGCCTCGAGCGCCCTCTAGAGTCTACTTGCGTATCACTGTTCCCCTTTGGGTTCCAGGTGAATTGCTCATTTGATAGGACAGCGGGCACATCCTTGTTGCCCATCTCTGGGGCTCTACTGCGGCCTCAGGATGAACAGTCCAGCAGCGATGCCCCCACGATCCCCATCCCCGAGATACAGCAGAAGCCAAGAGAGGGTTCCTTTCCAGTTTGGAGCTAAGCACACGTAGAGCTGATTGCTCGTGTATTGCAGCCCACATCCCAAAGGACTCTCTGGAGTCCAAAATGCAGCTGCAGAGGACTGATGGGCCTGTACTCTCGGATGGAGCCCACCATTGGCTGTCTTCAAGTGGAGGGTGGTGGAGGTGGTGGAGGTGGAGGTGGAGGTGGTGGTGGTGGTGGTGGTGGTAAGGGGGACTAATGCTTCAGAAATATTTGGCAGAGGAAACGTCTGCCTTTGGACGAGGGTTCTAACCCCTGTATCAGCACCTATTTGCTCTTGCTTTCCTCTGATCCCCCCTAATATCTAAACTGTGCCCCAGGCATCATTCGGGGGAGGAAGGTATTACCTACAGGGTCCTCCTCTGGGGGGCACTGTGAAGCATACTGAATAAACACGTGGGTGGTGGTGAACCAAGGGGGGGGTAGGGACGTGGAGGGACAGAGAGGCAGCGTTTAGACACCCACGCTGTGCCCAGCACGCCATTACCAATGTTTGGATGGGGTGGGGTTAGGGACATAGCTCGGTTGATAGGGTACTTGCCTAAAATGCAGGAGGCCCTGGGTTTGATTCCCAGCACCACATAAAACAGGTTGCTGTGGCTTATGTCTGTCATCCCGGCAGGGTTCTTTATAGCCGGGGCTGGCCTGAAACCCACAGCAATCCTCCTAAGTGCTGGGATACAGGCAGGCATCATCATGCCTGGCTGGCATTATACCAAAGTATAAGAACTCAAAACACAAAGGAGGGCGGACCAGGTACCATTGTCACCACTGTCATCCCTTGTCATTGCCCTCTCTCCTTCTTTCTGTGTCCGTGTGCATTCAAACGCAGGCATGCCATAGTGTGCTGTGCCTATGTCAGGGGACAACTTACAGGATTTGGTTCTCTCCTTCCACTGTGCGGTCCCGGGGATTGAACTTAGGTCAGCAGGCTTAACTGCAAGTGCCTTTACCTGCTGTGCAGTGTTGCCAGCCCTCTTCCTTATCAAATGTCCAAGACACTCGGCTCAAAGAAGTCACATGTGTACCAGGAGCTGGAGTTTTGATGTGTCCGCAGGGGGAGACTCCGCCCCAATCTTCTAGTTCCTTCTAGTCTTGCACTCAGTTATCCCAGTAGTAAAGCAGGGGATCATCAGTGCAAGGCCAGCATTAGTTATGTAAAAAGACCCTGTCTGAATAAATAAAGCAGCAGTAGAATCAGGCATGCTTCTGCAAGCCTATAGTCTCAACATGTAAGAGACAGAGGAAGGAGGATCAAGAGTTCAAAGTTGTCCTTGGCTATATATTCAGGATAGCCTAGGCTACAAGAGACTTTGTCTCACAAAAACAGAAATCAAACAAAAATAACCAATTAACAAGACAAAGAAAAACAAAAACAAAACTCACCTATGAACTCACCTATGAACTCACCTATGAACACCATCCCTTGGCACTCACAGTGGCGTGGTTCCATAATCCACTAAAGCCTATAGAATTCTATAGATCCTCAACTCCCTGATAAAAATAAATGGCATAGTACTTCTATGTAATCTATGCACAGCCTCCAATACATTTTATAGTATCTCTAGAAACTGGGTGGGTAGTGCATATCTGTAACTCCAGCTAGGGGGAGGCCAAGACAGGAGTCTTATGAACTTGAGGCCATCTAGCACTTCATAGTGAAACCCTGTCCCAATAAACAACAAACCAATCACAACCTCCATATCTGTTAGTGCCTTTCATGTCTGATCTTGTTCCTAAGGGTCAATGGAAAGAGTCTACAGATACCTTCCTTCTCCAATAACTAATTCCTTCTTCTCCCCAATACCTTGTTTAGACAATACTATTACATGTGTAACTACAAACATCCATTTACCATGCTCTCTGCTCTCATAATCTCTACCCTGTACAACCCACTGGCCCCCATCTGGTCACCAAGATATGTGAGCTGAATGTGGCAAGTGTATATACACAGCAGGAGGGGTTGGTGGGGATAGTCGATCACACTGTGAACCACGAGTGCATTGGGTAGATTACATAAAATTAACCTTGGCTCAGGAGGCTGAGTAAGCAACTTGTTGACAGACAGTAATCACAGAGCCTCAGAGGGCATCTGGGAGAGATGGAGAGACACAGCAATGGTGCAGCTTTTTCTGTTTTGGCAAAGCGGAAACACGGGTCTTTCAGAGACACCAGCAAGGAGAAAGGTTTAGCTAGCTGCTACTCAGCCTCTCTGAACTCGCAGGTTTTCACCCCAGCCTTTGACTCTTGAGTCTTATTTATAAATAGAATGATAGAGATTTAATTAGAGATACCTTTAGTGCCAGTGACAGAGCTGGTGCCTGTGGGAACAGAATTCCTGCCAGCCTGAGGCCTGAGCAGCCAGGCTGCTGCTGGAGAAGCAGGCTGGTAACTGCAGAGTTGAAACTGCTGGCTGAGATAGCAGTAGATTAAGGCACAGCCACTGAGCTGGAGAAAAAACAACAAGGGGTGTGGAGGTGCATGCTTAAATCTCAGGACTGGGGAGGTGAAGGCAGAAAGATCAAGAGTTCAAAGACAGCCTGAGCTATATAGTGAATGGAGGCCAGTCTGGGCTACATGAGACCCTGTGGTGTTTGAATGAAAATGGCCCCCATAGACTCATATGTTTGAATAATTAGTTCCCAGTTGGTGGAACTGTTTGGAAAGGATTAGGAGGTGTGACCTTGCAGGTGTATCCCTGAGGCAGACTTTGAGGTTTCAAAAGCCCAGACCATTCCCAGTTAGTTCTGTCTGCCTCATGCTGGTGGATTAAACTGTAAGATTTCAGCCACTGCTCCAGCACCAAACCTGCCTGCATGATGACATGCTCAAAGTCTGCAGCTGTAAGCTACAAATAAATACTTTTTTTTTTTTTAAATTTTCAACACAGGGTTTCACTGTGTAGCTCTGGCTGTCCTAGAACTCACTCTGTAGACCAGGCTGGCCCCAAACTCACAGAAATCTGCCTGTCTTTGCCTCCTGAGTACTAGGATTAAAGGTGAGTACCATCACTGCCTGGCTAAATGCTTTCTTTTATAGTTGCCTTGGTGATGGTGTTTTGTCACAGCTATTGAAAAGTAACTAAGACAGACCCTGTCTCAAAACACTGGGAGAGCAGCAAGTGCTTTTAAGAGCTGATCCAGCTCTCTGGTAAAGTTATTGTCCAGTATGTGGGAAGGCTTGGGTTTTGTTTTAGATTTATTTATGCTCTTTTATGTATATGAGTGTTTTGTCTGTGCACCATGTGCATGCCCCATACCATCAGAGGTCAGAAGAGGGCATTGCATGCCCTGGAACTGGAATTATAGATGTTTGTGAGCCACAGTGTGGATACTGAGGATCAAACCCAGATCCTCTCAAAGAACAAGTGATTTTAACTATTGAGCCATCTGTCAGTCTAGAAGCCTTAGGTTTAATACCTTGCAGTGAAAACAAACAAACAAACAAAATAATCAAGTGTTGGTGAAAAATATCCTTATAAAGTAAATTGCATAGTGACCAAAACATAATAGTGCCTCAATAAAAAAGATACAGCTTGAAGGTAAGAACCCCTTGGTTTTCAGAGTGGGCAGGATAGACCTCAGCTCCCTGAGGAGTCACAGGCAGCTAGCTCCCAAACAGGGTTGCAAGCTGGGCCAGATTCCCAGATGTAGGAGGACCTTCTCTATCCTGCCAGTCAGCTCTGCCTTGCCAGCCAGCTCCCAAATAGCCACACAGAGACTTATTAATTATAAATGCTTGGCTGATAGCTTAGGCTTATTACTAACTAGCTCTTATATCTCAAATTAATCCATATTTCTTATCTATGTTCTACTATGTGGCAGTACCTTTTTTCAGGACACACTCATCTCTTGTATCTGGCTGGTGACTCCACCTCTCCTGTTCTCTATGCTCTCTTTTTGTCCACAAGTCCTGCCTAACCTCTACCTGCCTAGCTAATGGACATTTATCCCTTTATTTAACCAATGAGATCAACAAATATTCATAGTGTACAAAAAGATTGATCCACAGCATTTCTCCCTTTTTGTCTAATTAAAAAGGAAGGTTTTAACTTTAACATAGTAAAATTATATACAACAGCTATCAAGTAAGAATTACAGTTATGCCAAGCAGTGGTGGTGCACGCCTTTAATTCCAGCACTTGGGAGGCAAAGCAAGGCAGATCTCTGTGAGTTTGAGGCCAGCCTGATCTACAGAGTGAGATCCAGGACAGGCACTAAAACTACACAGAGAAACCCTGTCTCGAAAAACCAAAAAAAAAAAAAAATTAAAGTTATAATATACAGTACATTTGTATTTGGCAAATTTAGAGAAAATACTCTATTTAATCTATCTTATCTTTGTGAGCCTAAAGTTTTATACCTAATTTACTTTTTATCATAACAAAGGAAAACTATAAGTTTAACTATTTAGTCTTTAACTCCATAAAAGACCCCAGAGGGAATTAATACTACCTAACAACAGAAACATCTGGCTGCTTGCACAGTCCCCCAAAGTTCCTCTGCAATGTTGGGTCATCCATCTTTGGCCTACAGGCCTAGTATATCTGACAGACATTTCTGAGAAGCAGGGAATTTTGAAGGACTGTCCTACCTTGCCATGGCAAAAGTTTGGTAGTTGCTTTCTTTTGCATGCTGTTGGTCCACTTTGGAGTTTATACTGTGAGCAATTGAGGCAAGGGCAGTTTCTTTGCCCAGTGGCTAGCTTTTGCCACAAAGGACGCTAACTCCAAAGCCGGGCGGTGGTGGTGCATACCTTTAATCCCAGCACTCAGGAGGCAGAGCCAGGCAGATCTCTGTGAGTTCAAGGCCAGCCTGAGCTACAGACTGAGTTCCAGGACAGGCTTCAAAGCTACACAGAGAAACCCTGTCTTGAAAAACTAAAAAAAAAAAAAAAGAAAAAAGAAAAGAGAAGAAAAAAAAGCAAATTCCATATGGAGTTTCTTCAATGCCTGTGGTGGTATTCTAATTGTACTGAAATGTGATTTTGATTGTATGTTAATAAATAAAGTTGCCCAGGGGTCAGAGCTATTAGAGCCATAGACAGAGTGTGGCGGTGGTGGCGCACGCCTTTAACCCCATAGATCTCTGTGTGTTCAGGGATACAGCCAGCATTGGAGACATATGCCTTTAAGACCTGGGGGGCTGTACATACAGACAGTGACGAGGCAGTCATGTGTTTGGGTTTACAACCAATGAGAAGGCAAAATGACTATGAAAGGACTTACACACAGGGAAATAGCTCTCTTTTGGGAAGCTGGGACCACTGCAGGAGGAAGGGTGAGATTTTAGCTCTGAGCTCTGACCTCTTGGCTTTCTCTTTTACATTGTTTCTGTGTTTCTTATTTAATATGACAGTTGGTTACATCTACAAATGCCCATTATCTTCTCTGAAGTAAATTGGTGTTCTCAGGAGCAGACATGTCTCACTATCAAGAAAAGCCTTATTTTATTAAAACATTTTAAATGCCATATTCTGTAGTTCTTTGAAGTGTTTGAAGATCACCTATCAATCTAAATATATGTTTAACCTTGAAAACATACCTAATATGACTATAAGTTTGATTATAATAGATGACTTACTGCTAACCTGTATTTCTTAATTATACATTACATTTTAAAGTGAACTGCATAAGCACAATACCCTAAACAAGAGTAGAAACACACATACAGTATTAAAAAATAACTTTAAATTTGTATCAATAAACCAAAATCCATACCAATATAAAATTTTTTTGAGATTAATAGTTGTTTTTTGGATTAAAGTAGATTCAATAATCTACCTTTTTTCTGTCATTCCTATATCCTCCTTTAAAGAGTAGATTTAATAATCTATCTTATTTCTATCTTTCCTATATCCTCCCTTTTTCTTCAGAAAGAGATCCTTGAATCTAACTCTTTTGTTTAGCGCTTTTTTTTTTTTAACCATGACCAACAACAACTTGTAGCCCACCCTCCACCCCCAAATGATGACAAACATCCACAACTCATATTTTGGGAATGTGGGTGTTGTTTTCTCTAGACTGCTTCCTGTTGCTTGAGGGTGCTGGCATCTTTGGGGGAACCTTGAAAAAAATCAGGATAATGGTCAAGTCCTGACTGGAATAGTCTGTGAGGCTGGATCATCACAGCCAGCAGCCTTGAAGCTGTTCTGGATGCAGAACTCTGAGGAAACTGTAACAGAGGTGCTCTGAGATGTTGGATCATCTGGGCCATCCATTTTTTTTATTAGTGTCTGGTCCCCCTGTTCTGAAAATACATAAACTTTTTTTTTTTTTTTTTTGGTTTTTTTTTCAAGACAGGGTTTCTCTGCGTAGCTTTGCGCCTTTCCTAGAGCTCACTTGGCAGCTCAGGCTGGCCTCGAACTCACAGAGATCCGCCTGGCTCTGCCTCCTGAGTGCTGGGATTAAAGGCGTGTGCCACCACTGCCCGGCAAAATACATAAACTTTTAAAGGTAACATGCATATCTGTATTCATACAAGTACAGACTGTGTGTTGTACACAAATTAGCCAAAGATGATTTTTTTGTTTTATGTTTGAGTAGGTAAAACATACATTACATGCTTTGTAGTTTTTTTTAATGTTTATTTCTTTATGTCTGTAGCCAGGATTTTCAAGGGGTCGTCCCTGATCAAATCTGACCATCTTCAACCTTGAATAAATCCACAACCTTTCATTTTCTGTGGGAAAAAAAAGCATAACCTCTTTCCCAAAGCAACACATATTTTGACTCCCATTTTGAGTTCAAGATACTTTTTAAAATATATAGGTTGGTTTAAGCTAGCAGCCTTCATAATCCAATGTCTCTTAGCAGCTATTGTTTCTTCATCAGGAATAAAAAAATTTAAAGATAATACAAGAACATACAGGATCCAGACTCCCTGTGTTTTTTCCATCTATATGTGGGTTTTTTCTTTACTATTACTTTACTGATTTTTTAAGGACTTTATTATTTTTAAACTATTTTCTTTTATGACTATCTACATCCTTTCTCCTTTCCTTCTCAGGCTATGTACATTTTTAAACACACTGTAACCTGTTTAGAGGTTTCTTTTGTCTGGATCTGTCTTTATTGGGCATCTGTAAGGTTCTTTGATTGCATGAGATAAATCTGAAACTGCTATGTCAGCTGCTGGCATGGTCAGCTTAGTGCATGGCACTAGTGCATGGTGGCTGTTGGCTGTCTCCATCCCACAGGCAGCTGCTGGGAGATGCATCTCTGTACTGCAGCTGGCATGAGACTGTGAGACTAGGAAGCCACATTTGGCTCCGTTTTTGTGTGTTTGGAAAACTTTTCTTAAGCTTTCTTAGATTTTATGTAGATATGCATGGCTGGACTTTGGGTGCCATTTGTAGGGTGTGTGTGTATGTGTGTGTGTGTGTGTGTGTGTACCACTGGCTCCCAAATGACCACATAGAGACTTCTTATTAACTATAAATACTCAGCTGATTGCTTAGGCTTCTTACTAACTAGCTATATTATATTATATTAATCTATATTTTTAGTCTATGCTCTACCATGTGGTGGTACCTTTTTTTCAGCATGGCAAGTTCATCTCCTGCTTCCTCTGCATCTGGCAGGTGACTCTGCCTTTCTTCTCTGTGCTCTCTTTTTGTCCCCAAGTCCTGCCTGATATCTACCTGCCTAGATATTGGCCATTTAGCCTTTTATTAAATCAATGAGAGCAATAAATACTCACAGTATACAATCGGATTATTCCATAGCACCCAGACCCACTCAGAATAATGGGAAAAAAAGACACACACACACACACACACACACACACACACACACACACACACACACCACAGCATCACTTTATAACCCAGCTTAGACTCAAATTCAATTTCTATCCCAGGCTGATATGGAATTTACAATCCTCCTGCCTCAGCCTTCCAAGTTCTGGGATTACATGCACACTACCACACCTGGCTTCATACATATTTAAAATAATGTTTGTTTCATTTGGACTTTTTTTTTTTAAGGAAGGAAGGGTTTATTCTGTCTCACAGTTCAAGGGGACACAGTCCATGATGTTGGGCAGGTAGGCAGCAGAAACAGGAGGCAGCTGGTCACAGTGCTTCCACAATCAGGAAGCACAAACTGAAGAGTACTAGTGCCAAGCTTATTGTCTCTTTTGCTTTCTTTGCAGACAAGACTCCAGAGCAGGTACTCTTGAGATGGGGACAGGCTCAGCCTTGGATTAAAGACAACAGTGAGTGTGAGCTGAGGATGTGGCAGTGGATGGGAAGGGTCTGTCTTAACAGTGATAGCTGTGGCCAGAGCAAAGATGAATGGCTAAAGAGACTGCATGAGACTAAAGGCAGCCATGGCCCTGAAGAGGGAAGTCTGGTGAGACCATTAAGGCTCCAAAGTCACATGGTCCTGGAAAGGGCAGCAGCTCCAATGAGAATGGTCCTTCTCAGCATCCTTTTCTTGTTTAACACTCCCCATCCCCCCCAATGCCATCTCTGCACACTCAGCTGTCTCTACCTTGGCAGTTTCCCCATGCCGTGAGAATCCAGGTCTGCCTGTGCCAGGCTTTGGGCTCTTCCTGTTTTGTTTGTCTTTTCTGAGACAGGGTTTCACTGTGTAGACCAGGCTGGCCTCGAACTCACAGAGATCCACCTGCTTCTGCCTCCTGAGTGCTGGGAATAAAGGCGTGCGCCACTACCATCTGGCTGTGCTCTCCCACTTCTGTGAAATTCCCCGTCTCCAGAACACCACTTGTTGTTGGATCCAGGTGAGAATAGAACTGGAGATGCAGGCCCAGGAGAGTGAAAAGAAGGAACAAGAGAAGACTAAGGAGAAAGAGAAGGGAAAAAAGAGAAGAAAAAGAAAACCAAGGATGAAAAGGCCAGGAAGGAACCAGACATGACATTCAAAGTGTTGCCATCCACATTCATCCCTGTGATTCATTTGGACTTTTTAGGGACAGGGTCTCATGTAGCTTACTTAGGCTGGCCCCCAGCTCATTATATAGCTGAGGATAACCTTGAAGTGCTGGTTCTCCTGCTTCTACTTCCCAGGGGCTGAGGTTACAGTGCAGGTGTGTGCCTCTATGCCTGGCCCTCTCCTCTCCTCCTCTTCCTCTTCTTGCTCCTTCTCCCACCCTTTCTCCCGCTGATAGTAGGGATTGGATCTAAGGATTCACACATGCTAAGCAAATGCTCTACCACTAAGCGACATCTCCAAATTTCTGTTCTCGTTTTGAGACAGAGTCTCACTAAGTTACCAGGCCAGCTCTGAAATTGAGATCCTTCTTCCTCCGCCTCTGTAGTGGTTGCAATGATAGGCCTGCACCACCATGCCTGTCTCCCATCCCATTCTCTTATGACTCAATGCTCGTCTGTGTGTCTTTTTTTTTTTTTAGAGACAGGGTTTCTCTGTGTAGTTTTGGTGCCTGTCCTGGATCTCACTCTGTAGACCAGGATGGCTTTGAACTCACAGAGATCTGCCTGGCTCTGCCTCCCAAGTGCTTGGATTAAAGGCGTGCGCCACCACTGCCTGGCCTTACCTGTGTGTCATTTTATCACTTAAGGTCCCTCCTGAATTTGGACACCTTTTTCTTGATCCTATGTTTTGTAGCCCTTGAAATACCCTACCCACTCAGGTATTGCAGATGGGTAAGTGGCTCCCCTATTATCTCTGATTCAGGGGTTCATGCATCTGTCAGCTGGTGGCTCCATCTTCCTCATCAGACTAAGAGGAAGGAGCAAAGTGGACTGTCCAGGAAGCCGACATTTGCTGGTCTATAAGAGGTGGCCTTTGGGGCTGGAGGCATGGCTCTGCTCTTGCAGAGGACCTGGGTTTGGTTCTCAGCACCCATATAGTAATAATAACCATCTGTAGCTTTAGCTCCAGTAAATCTGATGCCCTCTTCCGATCTCCAAAGGCATGCATGTGGTACATATACAGTTATGCAGGCAAAACAATCATACATGTACAAGAAAATAAATAAATCTTTAAAAAATAATTAAAAGAAAGAAAAGTCCTTGTATTCCATTGGTCAGAATCTGGTCATATGACCATAGGAGATGTATCCAGTCACCTGACAAAGAAGCAGAAACAGCCCTTTCCCAGCACTCAAAATTCCTGAAAAAGGCTGAGCAAGGTGGTACAAGCATGTAATTGTGGCACTCTGCAGGCAGAGGCTAAAAGAACACTTACACCTGCAGGTTCCAGGCCATCCTGAGCTACACAGGGAGACCTTGCCTCAAAAACAAACAAACAAACAAACAAACAAAACGAAGCCAGGGCTCAGTGGTGGTGGTGAATACCTTTAATCCTAGTACTCATGAAGCAGAGGCAGGTAAATCTCAGTGAGTTCGAGGCCAGACAGGTCTACAGAGCAAATTCCAGGACAGGCTCCAAAGCTACAGAGAGAAACCCCTGTCTCAAAAATAAATAAATAAATAAAAAAAACCAAAAACAACGCCCCCCCCCAAAAAAAACCAAAGAAAACAACAACAAAAACAAACCAAAAAAACACAAACATACACACACACACACACACACACACAATGAAGCCAGCATGTGGTGGTGCACACATTTAATCCCAGAATTTGGGAGATGAGGTAGGCAGATCTCTGTAATTTTGAGTCCAGCCTGGTCTACATAGTGAGTTCCAGGACAGCCAGGGCTACACAGAGAAACCCTATCTTAAAAAACAAAACAAATAAACAAAAAACTAAGCCAAACCAAACAACAGCAACCCCACCCACCCACATTGGGTGCCAATTGTTGTTGTTGTTGTTGTTGTTGTTGTTTTTTACAGTGACTGCCCCTTCAGCAAAGACTGTCCAAAAACAGCAACTGCAACTCCAATACTCAGGCATCGACTCTTTCAAAGCTACTAAGGGAGACTTTATCTAAATCTAAAGAACTCTTGATTCAAGGTTTGAGTAGCTGACCTTCTCCCTTTGCTGGAGTCTTCCAAAATACCCAGTGTCCTTCTCTTAGGCTTCACTTAAAAAACCCTTGCTACACATAGCTGACCACTTCCTGTCAGCTGCTTGCTGACTCAGCCTCCTGCTTGCAGGTTAATTTTATGTAATCAAACACATCTTTGAATTGTTAACAAAAGCAGTAGGAAAAAATGCAACACACATTAAAATAATATTCCCTAACATCCACCGCCCCCAGAAAGAAAATGGCATTAGCTAATAGGTTTTCTGTAACATGATAATAGGTTTTTCCGACCACGCAGTAAGCCAGATCAAGCCAAATTGAAAAAGTAAAAGAACAGGTTTATTTGAGCAAAGCAACTCCTGGGTGAGTTCTCCAGACCCTGAGATCAAGGCAGGAGAAGTCACAGACCCCAAACTAAAGCAGGGAGCTTATATAGCCTGTAGGAGAGGGGTGGTAATGTGTCCACCACCAGCTGGGTTTGTGCCCAAATGTGGTCAAAAGCTGACCGATTTAGGCTGGGTCTTGGGCTGCTGGCAACTTCAGGGGAGGAGGTATTGCAGCCGCCAGGAATTCAGAACTGGGCTTTTTGGGGCCTTTTCTTTGTTGGAAATTCTCTAAGAGGGTGGGGCTTCAAGAGTGAGAGGAATGGGGCTTTCAGGATCAAGCAGGAGTAAGCTGGAGGTTGGTTCTGTAGGGTACATGTATATAGGAATAAGCTTAAGGGACAGAAACTGACAACCATCAGCTTGATCAGCAAAAAGGGATTAACCTTTAACTGGGCCCTTCCGTGTTTTACGATGGGCAGCTCTGTCAACAACCCAAAAGCTAGTTTTCTTTTACTAAAGATTGCCCTTTGTAGCCCTGGGGTTAGCTATTCTTCGATAACCCCCTACCACTCATTACTGAAACTGAAACCAAAGTTACCTTTTAATGAGTTCTACGTGACAACCTGCTTTGCGTTGTTCCCTCCCCACACCCCTCGGTATGGGAACCCAACTATGTCAGGAGAAGATGCAGGTTTGGACAAACATCAATTAACTGTGTCAAGAAGGGCTGCAAGAATGTACAAATACCGTTTAGCTGAAACTGTTATTCATTAAGTGGAGTTGTTTCCTCTGCCAGAAAAACAAGAGGTACAACAAAATCCACTATAAGAGTTTATTAAGGGAAGGGAACAGGAAAGATGTGCATAGGCCTATGGAATGACTGTGCAGGAAGAGAGGGGAGGAATACGTGGAACTCGCTTTTATAGCCCCCCCCCATGTGCATATGGACTTATGTAGCTACATCACGCATGCGCATAAATTGCATGATCATGCTGAGCTCAAATTATGTGATCATGCAGCACATGGATTACGTAGGATGTAAGGCCCTGGGATGGCTAAGCATCTTGCCAGCACATGCACAGTTATGGGGGAGTGGCTAGGAATTCTAACAGAAACCCCCGAAAACCTTGTTAGCAGGAAATTGTAAATACCTAAAAACAATTTGTCTCTAAAATTTTAACTTTGAGCTGGGTGGTGGTGTCGCACACCTTTAATCCCAGCGCTCAGGAGGCAGAGCCAGGCAGATCTCTATGAGTTCAAGACCAGCCTGGTCTACAGAGCGAGATCCAGGACAGGCACCAAAGCTACACACAGAAACCCTGTCTCGAAAAAACAAGCAAACAAAAAAAATTCCTTTGTCCATGCCTAATGATTTCTCCTTACTATAAAAGGGGCTCATAACCTACCTCCAGCTGTCACAGCCTCAGAATCCTGAATACTGGCTGTGGTCTCAGCTAGCTGATAAGCTTTTGTGCCCCGCAATGGTATTTCCTTCCTTCCTTCCTTCCTTCCTTCCTTCCTTCCTTCCTTCCTTCCTTCCTTCCTTCCTTCCTTCCTTCCTTCCTTCCTTTCTTCTCTTTGGTTTTTGGAATAAAGACTGCTTCTGATTTAATAGACTTTGGTGGTCTGTCCCCCATTATTTCGCAACCCTGGACCCAACAGTTCCAGCTGAACACTAGCCACCAAAGCCTGATGATTTGAGTTTGATTTGCAGGACCACCTGGTAGGAGAAGAGAATGGGCATCTACAAGTTGTTCTGTGACTTCCACACACAGAGTAGCATACACACACCCCTCCCATAGCTAAATAAAAACAAAAGTCTAACCCCTTACCTTTGGTAAGTTTTGCACTGCCTGCTCCTTTTTGCTGTCGCTGGTGGTGAGAGAAGATCTCCAGCCCAGGGCTTAGACTCCCTCAGTGGCAAATGATGACCTTTAACTTCTGATCCTCCTTAGTACTGGATTCACAGGTATGTACCACCACACTAGTCTATACTGGTGCTGTGGCCCAAACCCGGGGTTTTATGCACGCTAGGCAAGTGTTCTATCTACTGAGCTACAATCCCAGCCTCACTTCTGCCCAAAGTGTCTTTCTCTTGGAGCTCATTTCTAGGGACCCCCCCCCCCCGTGTGTGTGTGTGTGTGTGTGTGTGTGTGTGTGTGTGTGTGTGTTACTGAGGATTAAATCCAGGGTTTAAGCATGTATGTTAGTTACTTTTTTGTTTCTGTGATAAATACCAAGACCAAAAGCAACTTACAGAACAGTTAGTTTTGGCTAGTAATTCCAGAGGGCATAATGGTGAGGAAGATATGACAGCAGGTGGCCATAGAGATCACATCTCAACTACTCGAAGAAAGCAGAGAGTGAACCAGAAGTCCGGCAAGGCTGTAAATGCTCAGAGTCCACCCTGCTTCCTTCAGCAAGGCTCCACTCCCAAAAGTGACACATACCTTCCAAGCAGTGCCACCAAGGGGGAGCAAGTGTGCTAATACAAGAGCTTATGGGGTACAGTTCTTGTTCAAAGCACCACAGCATGCCAGGCAGGCAGAGGATTATGTCTCTTCAGAGCCTTCTGTGACTATTACTTTAAAAGTAGTGGTGGCACACGCCTTTAATCCCAGCACTGGGTGAGTTCAAGACCAGCCTGGTCTACAAAGCAAGTTCAGGACAGCCAGAGCTACAACAAGAAACTGTCTCAAAAACAAACAAACAAAAGTAGATCCCTCCAGCTAGATGCTGCTATAGACTTCTTGTTTTCCTCTTAGCACACAACAGTTAGGAAGCTTTAGTTAGTTTATTTATTAGTCATCCATCTCCCCTCCATGTCATAAGCTGCATTAAGGTGAAGCCCTCAGCCCTCTCTAGTGCAGCCTCCAGCTCCTGCCTCAGAACATAGCTTAATAAATACTAAGTATGCCTGGAGTTATAGTTGACTAATTTAATTAATGAACTTTGCATCCCAAACACACTGATGTCATGTTTCTGAAGGCCAGACATATACAAATTAGACTGTTTTCCAAACATTAATTAATGGAGCTCCTGTGATGTTCCTGAGGGGTTGGGTGAGGGTGCATTCACATTAGGTTCCAAGACACAAATAGAGTGAAATGATACATGCTGGGTCACTGGTGACTCAGCGTCTGGGAATAGGAGAACTGCATAACCTTTGCTCAGATTAGTTCACTCGCAGTAACAAGGCAGCCATGACCTCAGCTACTTGGGAACTCTGGAACTGAAATCCTGGACTGACTTTGCTTTAATGACAGTATTTGCTATGGCTCAGCTCAACCCACAGAAAGCTTTTTACTTTTCCCATGTGTGTTTTCATGTGTATGCTCATTTGTGAGTGCAAATGTGTGTAGGTGCACCTGTGTACGGAGGACAGAGGTCAACGTCAGTGGTCCTCAGGTGCCCTCCACCTTGTTTGTTGGAGACAGGCTCTCTCATTGACCTAGGACTTGGCGATTTGGCTAGGCTGAGCGCCCTAGGGAGCCCCTAGTTTCCACTTCTTCAGCACCGAGATTACAGATGTGCCCCCAAACCCACATGCTCTGGAGATTGCCTGCAAGCCCTTTACCAACTGAGCTCTCTCCCCAGTCCAGTTTGCCAGGTAGCTAGCTAGGCATGGCCTTGAACTCCTGATCCTGTTGCCTCCACCTCTAGGTGCTGGGATTACAGAGTGCACCCCACAGTCTCTTGACCTTTTCTGAGTGATCAATGTTGGTCTGCAAATCCAGTCTTTGCCAGTGTGATGCTTGGTCTCCTTGGTGCCGTGATCTGGAGCTGTCCCTCAAAGGTTTTCCTCTCATGTAGGTTTGGGGACAGATAGGGTCTCTACTGTTGTTGTTGTTGTTATGTTTTTGTTTTTCTTCAAGACAGAGTTTCTCTGTGTAACAGCTCTGGCTGTCCTGGAACTCACTCTGTAGACCAGGTTGGCCTCAAACTCACAGAAATACATCTGCCTCTGCCTCCTGAGTGCTGGGATTAAAGCTGTGCACCACCACTGCCCAGCCAGATAGGGTCTCTTATAACCTAGGATAGCTTCTAACTGGTTGTGTAGGTAAGGGTGACTTTGAACTCCTGGTCTGGCTACCTCCACACCTAGATCTCAATAATGTAATTCTTTTCTTGGTTATTTTTAGAGGCCAATTCTGTTTTCATTAGAGGCTGACTAGCTTGGTTGCTTATTTGGTGTATATTATTTACTTTTAGTACCAGGGATGGAAACCAGGATTTCCTGCATGCCAAGCACTCACTCTGTTACTAAGCTATGTTCATTCCTCAGCCCCAGAAAGCCTTTGAAAAATTGGTTAAGTTACATTCAGCAAGATGGCTTAGTGGGTAAGGGCACTTGCCCCACAACTCATGGTAGAAGAAGAGAACATGCAGTTGGTTTTGTTTTCCTGTGGGAGTCTCCACCCAGCTTCCAAATAAATACACAGAGGCTTATTCTTACTTATGAATGCCCTGCCTTAGCTTGGCTTGTTTCTTGCCAGATTTTCTAACTTAAATTATCCTGTTTCTCTTTAACTACAGTTTTGCCTCTGGGCTTTTTACTTTTCTTTATTCTATATATCTTTCTTTTCTTCTTACTCCATGGATGGCTGGATGGCTGGGTGGCTGGGTGGCTGGGCCCTGGCGTCCTCTTCTCCTTCTTTTCTCACTCCTAGCTCTTCTTCCTTTTCTCTGGTGCCTAGGTTTCTCCTATTTATTCTCTTACCTGGCAGCCCTGCCTATTTCTCTCTCTTGCCTTGCTATTGGCTGTTCAGTTCTTTATTAGACCAATCAGGTGTTTTAGACAGTCACAGTAACACAGCTTCACAGAGTTAAACAAATGCAACATAAAAGAATGCAACACATCTTTGTATCATTAAATAAATGTTCCACAGCATAAACTAATGTAATACATCTTAAATTAATATTCCACAACATGAACAGACACCTGAAAGTTGTCCTCTGCTCCCACACTTGTGTTGTGGCACACACACACACACACACACACACACACACACACACACACCCCGCACACACATTGGCTGCTCTTCCAGGGGACCTGGGTTCAGTTCTCAGCACCTACAGGGTGGGTCTCAATCATGTATAACTCCAATTTCAGAGGATCAGATGCCCTTTTCTGGCCTCTGAAGGTACCAGGCCCACAAGTGATATACAGACATGCCTTAAGGCAAAACACCTATATACATATAAAATAATTAAAAATAATTTTAAGTAAAATTAATTAATTTTAGTCCATCCTGGCCTTGAACTCACCTTGTAGCTGCAGATTATCTTGAATTCCTAATCTTCTTGCTTCCACCTCCCAAGTGCTAGGATTACAGATGTGCAACATCTCACATGGCTTATTTGATGCTGAAGATGGAATCCAAGGCTTGTGGAGTCAGTCCCTCCACCAGCTCAGCTCCACCCCACAGGGCTTTTGACTAATTCCAAGTCATTGCCCTTTGATGTTCCCATTGTATTTAGACTAACGTTTTGGGGTTTGCTCTACATGTTATAAAACAAACAAACAAACAAACAAACAAACAAAATGTAGCTGAATGGTGGTGGCAAACACCTTTAATCCCAGCACTCGGAAGGCAAAGGCAGGCAGAACTCTGTGAGTTCTCTCTGAGTTCGAGACCAGCCTGGTCTACAGAGCGAGATCCAGGACAGACACCAAAACTACACAGAGAAACCCTGTCTTGAAATCCCCCCCCAAACAACAACAACAACAACAAAAACAACAACAACCCCCCCAAAAAACAAAACAAAACAAAAAGGAAGGGAGGAAAGAAGAAGGAAAGAAGGATCCAGTGGGTTGGCTCAGTGGATCGTCCGTCGATTGCTGTCAGGCCAGCTAAGCCTCTGACGCGGGTTTATCCAGAACTACCCCACCTCGATGCTCCATGTTGTGGGGAGAGAGGTCACAGGGGTCTTTGTTGTTGTTAGAAATTAGAAAAAGAAACAAATACAGCATTCCTACAGTATTCATTGCTTTTATTCTTAAAAAATTGTGTGTGTGTGTATTTAGGAGAGAGAGGACACACTAATGTCACAGCACATCTGTGAGGGTCAGAGGACACTTTGTAAAGCCGTGATCTCTTCGCTCCTCTAAGTACTTCTAGAGTTGGAGCCTCAGGTTGTCGGCTTCCCAGCAGCACCTCCGCCGGCTGATCACCTCCTGGGCCCTCAAGGTCTCTCTTGAGTCTGCTGCTGTTCTGTGGCCTGCGGCCTAGCTGGCCCTTGAGACTTGGTCGCATTCTCTTGCTCTGCCTGCCATCTCCCATCTCTCTCTCATGTATGAAATTGAAAAATGAAAATTTTTCATACATTATATTCTGCTCAGGGTTCCCCCTGCCATCTGCTTCCAAATACTGCTCACTTCCTCATCCATCCAAATCCATGCCTTCTTTTCTCTCTCTGTAGAAAACAAACAGAAATAAACAAACAGAAAAACGAAATAAAACAACCAGCCATGACGGGACCCCATCCGGTTTGAACCGGTGCAGGCCAGGCGCGTGCTGCCACAGTCACTGTGAGCTCCTATGTGCCAGTCCTGTTGTTTTCCTCGGTAACTTCCATCCCCACTGGCTTGGACAATCTTTCTGCCTCCTCTTCCCATAGCTCCCTGAGCTCTGAGGGGAGTGGTTAGAGCTGAATGTTCCAGGGTCTCTGTATTTGTTCCCATCTCCTGAGGGAGGAAGCTTCTCGGATGCTGGCTGAGACACTGATATATGGGAATAGCAGAATGTCATTAAGAGTAATTTTAGGGGGCCACAGTGATGCTCAAGCCGCTAAGAGCATTGGCAGTTCTTCCAGTAGTCTAATTCTCTGCCACCACACAGTGGCTCACAGCCCTCTGTAATGGGATCTGATGCCCTCTTCTGGCGTGGAGGTGTACATGCAGATAGAGCACCATATACATAAATAAATCTTAAAAAATTATTAGGGGCTGGAGAGATGGCTCAGTGGTTAAGAGCACTGGCTGCTCTTCCAGAGGACCTAGGATCAATTCCCAGCACACACATGGCAACTTCACAGCTGTCTCTAACTCCAGTTCCAGGGGATCCGACACCCTCACACAGACACACATGCGGGCAAAACACCAATAAGTAAATAAACAAATAAATAAGTACCTCATTCTCTGTCATACTCAAGACTTTCCAATTTCATGAGGTGCATTTGTTAATCCTGGTCTTAGTGCCTTGCTCTCAATGTCCTGTTCAGAAAGTCATTGTCTGTGACAATGACTTCAGTACTACTCCCCACTGTTCCTTCCATCAGATTCAGAGTCTCCGGCCTCGTGTTGAGGTCCTTAGTCCATCTGGTGTTGATTTTGTGCAGGGTGATAGGTATGGGTCTATTGGTTTCCTTTACATGCAGACATCCAGTTTGTTGAAGATGCTGTCTTTTTTCCAGTGTGCGTTTTTTGGCTTCTTTCTCAAAAACCAGGCATCCAAGGTTTGTGGATTTATGTCTGGGTCTTCAATACAATTCCATTGACCAATATATCTGTTCTTATGCCAATACCATGCTGTTTTTATTACTATAGCTCTAGTACAATGTGAGATAGGGATGGTGATACTTCCAGTAGTGTTGCTAGAGTTTTCCTGCCTTGCCCACAGTCAGGACAAATCTTTGTCACCCGCCAGTCCCACAGCCACTCAGACCCAACCAAGTAAACACAGAGACTGATATTGCTTACAAACTGTATGGCCGTGGCAGGCTTCTTGCTAACTCTTCTTATAGCTTAAATTAATCCATTTCCATAAATCTATACCTTGCCACGTGGTTGGTGGCTTACCGGCGTCTTCACATGCTGCTGGTCATGGCGGCGGCTGCAGTGTCTCTCCGCTTCAGCCTTCTGCTTCCCACAATTCTCCTCTCTCCTTGTCCCACCTACTTCCTGTCTGGCCACTGGCCAATCAGTGTTTTATTTATTGACCAATCAGAGCAATTTGACATACAGACCGTCCCACAGCACTTCCCCTTTCTTTTTTTTAAAAGGAAGGTTTTAACTTTTACACATCTCCAAAGTCAGCTTGGTATATTTGGGAATTTGGGCGTAGCTTCTCTTACTACTTCCTGCTGGAGGGGGGCGCTGTATCTTATGGGGACACAAAGAAAATTTTAGGATCATGGAGTAGTCCGTGAGACAGTATCGTCTGAGCCAGTTGCCTTGAAACGATTCTGGATGTTGGATCATCTGGGCCATGGTGTCATCAGAGACCTTTCAGGTGGTCTTGGCTGGTCAAACCTGATGTATCTTAATCTGGAACAAATCCATAGCCTCTGGCTTTCTGTGGAAACAAAAGCAGAGCCTCCTTTCCAAAGCAACATATCCTTACATCCAAATTTTGAAGTTAAGGTACCTTTAAAATATACATTTTGGCATAACTTAACAGCTTTTGCAATCAAATGTTTTTCTTCAGTTACAAATATCAAAGAGAACATAATCCAGATTCTCTGTGTAGTAGCCATCTTTATGTGGCTTATTTTTTATATTACCTTGAGCCTTTTGCTTTAAACTGCAGGCTTTTAAGCCTGAAACAGCGCTGCTGCTGGCTCCGCCCACTTCAGCTTCCCAACATGGCGGTGGTATGTTTTCTGCCAGCTCTGGGAGCCATCGTGGGTCTATGCTTTTATCCAAGCAGCGTGTAGCCCAGAAACCTCTTTTTGTTTTGTACTAGCAAAGGCTAAATCCACCACGCAGCTTAATGTGCCACTTGCAGAGGCCTCATTCCTGCTATACTGCAGATCGAGCTCGCACACTAGGAACCCGCCAGTAGCTCAAACCGGCAGCTGCTGCTCATTTGAGAGAGACAATTAGGAAGCTGTTTTTAGCTCTGTTTTAGAATCTTTTCTCAGGTTTTAGGTGGAAACTCTTGCCCTCTCGTTGGGCGCCATTTATTGATGTATCCAACCGTCTTATTAAATAAGAAACACAGAAACAATGCAAAAGAGAAAGCCGAGAGGTCAGAGCTCAGAGCTAAAATCTCACCCTTCCGCCTGCGGTGTCCCAGCTTCCCGAATGAGCGCTCTATTCCTGTCTGTTCATCTATTTAAAGTATTTTGTTCTGCCTTCTCATTGGTTGTAAACCCAAACACGTGACTGCCTCGTCACTGTCTGAATGTACAGCCCCCTTTTAAAAAATTAGACCCCAAAAGGTGCAAATTCGGAGAGATAGACTACAGACTCTTAATGACTTTCAAAGATTATTTGGAGATATTTCTCATCTACGAACTATTGTTAGGGTAAAAAATGATGAACTGACTAATTTGTTCAGAACCTTAGAAGGTGACAAGGACTTAAATAGTCCAAGGGAATTATCACCTGAAGCTGAGAAAGAATTGGCCTTGGTAGAAAAGAAAGTGCATGAAGGACACGTGGATCGTATTGATCCAAAGCTGGATTGCATTTTGGTTATTTTACCTTCTAGGTGTTCTCCTACTGGAATATTAATGCAGAGGGAAGATATTATATTGGAATGGATATTTTTACCAAATAAACCAAATAAAAAATTAAAAACTTATGTGGAAAAAATCTCTGACTTGATTTACAAAGGAAAATTGAGACTTCGTCAATTAGCAGGCATAGACCCAGCAGAAATTGTCGTACCATTAACTAAGGAAGACATTGAAAAATTATGGACAAAGTGAACCTTGGCAAAGAGCTTGCAGTAATTTTTTGGGAGAAATTAACAGCAAATATCCCAAAAGCAATAGAATTGATCTTATAAAGAGAGCTGATTGGATCTTGCCTCGAATTGTACGGCAAAAACCCATATCTGGAGTTCGTACATTTTATACAGATGCCAACAAAGAAGGAAAGGCAGGTTACAAATCAGAAAATTTAAGTAAAGTGGTTCAAAGTCCGTATAATTCAGTTCAAAAATCAGAATTGTATGCTATTCTGTTGGTATTAATGGATTTTTCAGAACCTCTCAACATAGTAACTGACTCTCAGTATGCTGAAAGAGTGGTGTTACATATTGAGACTGCAGAATTTATCCATGATGCTTCAGAATTAACTTCACTATTTATTCAATTACAAGATACAATCAGGAAAAGGAATCATCCTTTATATATAACTCACATTCGATCCCATACTGGTCTGCCAGGCCCTCTAGCACAAGGCAATGATGAGATTGATAAATTATTGATAGGAAATGTGCTGGAGGCCTCAGAATTTCATAAAAAACATCACGTTAATAGTAAAGGTTTAAAAAAGGATTTTTCCATAACCTGGCAACAAGCCAAAGAAATAGTAAAGAAATGTCCTACTTGTTCCTTCTACAATCAAACGCCATTACCAGCAGGATGTAACCCAAAGGGTACTCAGAGAAATGAAATCTGGCAGATGGACGTGTTTCACTTTGCAGAATTTGGAAAATTGAAATATGTACACCACACTATCGATACTTATTCAGGATTTCAATGGGAAACTGCTTTGAGTTCTGAAAAGGCTGATTCTGTAATCACTCATTTGCTAGAAGTTATGGCCATCATGGGTATACCTGCACAAATCAAAACTGACAATGCTCCATCATATGTCTCTGTTAAAATGAAACAGTTTTTTTGCTTATTACAATATAAAGCATATTACAGGCATACCACATAATCCTACAGGTCAAGCAGTTATAGAAAGATCAAACAGAACTCTAAAGGATATGCTAAATAAACAGAAATGGGTAACAAAAACCCCCAGAAATAGACTGCATAATGCTCTTCTAACTTTGAATTTTCTGAATGTCAATGAGAAAGGAACAACAGCTGCAGAGAGACATTGGATAATAGAAAAAACTACAGAATTAAATCAGCCTATATACTTTAAGGATGTGCTGACCTCAGAATGAAAGCCAGGGTATGTATTACATTGGGGACGAGGTTTTGCTTTTGTTTCTACAGGAGAAGATAAGCTGTGGGTACCATCAAAATTGATAAAGGTTCGATTTGAACAAGAGAGACCTCTTAATTAGAGGAGGTGATAGTTCATCAACCAGCATGAACATCCAATTTAAACTAACTGGTATCAATAACACATGCCTTTTCATTTAATCAGATAATAACTTGTCAAAAGGAAACATCCCCAAAATTAGTCTTGGGGAAAGGTTTTTGTTTTTGTCTTTTAGGAGAATGAAGGTTAAGGAATCTGAAGAACACTGGACAAATGAGACAACTGAAGAAAAGGGACAAATCATCTATCTCAAGAAACAGAATGAAACGGTGTATGGGTATATATTATCTAAAAAATTTTTATGTCTTCCTAAATGTTTGTTTCTGCTTTTCTCTAAAGATTTAACACTATTGGTTTTCTAATAGTCCCAGTTCAATTAAAATTTAAAGCTGACTTTGGAGTTGGAGAATGGCTCTCTCCTTCTTTAAAATCAAGCATGTTGTTAAAAGGAAAATGCAAACTCCCTGTATCATGCCAGAATAAGAGCCATCTTCTGCTATGGTACAGGACAAAAGCAAAATTAATTAAGGGACTATTCTATTACTAATCTCAACTCTTTGATTCTATTCTGATTCTTTAAACTTTTCTCAAAGTATAAATTTTATGTCAAAATTTACAAGATTAATATACATTTTAAACTTTGTTAAGATATGAATGGTCATATAGAGTACTAACTAATTCTAGAAAAAAGGCTAGCTGCATATATATGTCTTTGTGTTCGAGTCTCTTATCAGTTTTCTGCAGGAAATCATGGCCAGGCCTAACATCAACTGAAGTCTCCAGAAAGAAGATGGGGCCCCACAACAACAACAATTCCATGTGGACAATAATAATATCATTAAACTGACAAACATCATCCACAGATCAGCTTTGAACTACAAGGTGCTCAGAGCAATTTTGAGATGACTAGCTGAGATGATCCAGTCTCAAAGACTACTTGAATAAGGACTTGAGATAAACCCTAAACTTTGGCATTATACACAGACTGGATAATGAAGGATATAGTTACCTCTCCTAGAATTTGACAATTAACCTAAATTTTTTCTTTCAGGATAAAGAAAACTTCGCCCATACCCAGCAGGAAGCAATTTTAAGAATACGACGCCCACATTCCCAAAGAGGTGGTGTGGGGCGGGTGGTTTTTTGGTCTTTTTAATGGGTTTTGAGTCTGGGATAATTTTCAGTATTTAGGGGGGTTGGTTACAAATTATTATCAAAGGATAAGAAAAAGGCTAAGCAAAGGAGATTAGATTTAAGGTTCTTGTTTAAAAAAAAAAAGAAAGAAAGAAAGAAAAGAAAAAGACAATTACTAATACTTTACATTGGATTGAATTGTTTTATATTGTATACAAATTTGAAACTGATATTGTTAGAAAATGCTATATATATATTTCTAATTGTATTTATACCATTCATTTAACAATGTAATACAAATTTCTGATCCTTGAATGTTATTATTACCAACTACTAGGATATAAAGAAATGAAAGTTAGTAGTTAGACATTACAATAGAACTTGTAGTCATATTAGATATGTTTTAAAAATTGAGCAGAGATGTTTTAGACAGGTCATCTTCAAACCATTCAGAGATCTACAGAATATGGCATTTAAAATGTTTTAATAACTTAGAAAATTTTTCTTTTTTGAGACATGTCAGCTCCTGGCAGTACTAATCTACTTCAGAGAAAATATGGGCACTGAAGAAACTGCATATGGAGTCAACTTTCCTTGTGGCAAAAGTTAGCCACTGGACAACAAAGTATCCTCGAATCAACAGGACAAAATGGACAGACAGAACATGAAACAAGGGACTACTGATTCTTGCCAAAACAAGTGTGGTTATGGCTTTATCAAAAGGCATCTTCTGAGGCCAGGACAATATGGCCCCATCCCTGAAGTGGCCTTTGCATCCGGAAAAGGTACGGTGCCCTTTTCTTCGAAGGCAGCTTAACAGGCAGAGGGCCGATGGATTCTGTTGTACAATGGAACAGCAGCTGAAAGCTCATGCCTCTCAAAAGTAGACTGGCATTTAATAAAGGGATATGGAGAAGAAGGGGATGCTGAGATGAAGCCATATATACACAGCCAAGAAGAATGGACAGCTGAATTTAAAAACTGTCAACAATTTCCAGAATTTAAAATCCTGAATCATGACAGGACACTAGTGGAATTCAGGTGTTTCTGGTACGTGGACTGCTCTCACCCAATGTGAGGTTGGACTGTTGACCTTGTATACATCCTACATCACAAATGAGTCTGTCAGATACACTAAGCCTATAGGCTGAAGATGATGCCCCAACACTGCGGAGAAACCTCAGGTGACTGCCCAGGCAGCTGGCTGTTTCTGTCAACTCACAAATTTTTTGGAAGTTGCTTGCATGCACTTCCTGTTTTTTATTTTTGTTAGCTAATATTATTCCCTTCTTGGGTCTCTGAGGGAGTTGAAGATTAGTTAGTTATGGTTGAAGATTAGTTAGTTATAGTTGAAAATTAATTAGGATAGAAAGTACATTAGATACATCTTGGAATTACCAAAATAGGATAGATAATGGAATTATTTTCTCTGATTTGTCAAATACCTGTTTAGGTATTTATTACTTGTATATATTGTATATAGTTATTGTACTTTTGTATATAGTTTTTCTTTTGTTAGTTATAACCTTTTGCTTTTTTTTCTTTTTATTAAAATAGAAAAGGGGAAATGTGGTGGTAATCTAATTACACTGAAATGTGATTTTGATTGTATGTTAATAAATAAAGTTGCCCGGGGGTCAGAGCTATTAGAGCCATAGCAAGAGTGTGGCGGTGGTGGCACACGCCTTTAATCCCATAGATATCTGTGTGTTCAGGGATATAGCCAACATTGGAGACATATGCCTTTAAGACCTAGGGGGCTGTACATTCAGACAGTGACGAGGCAGTCACGTGTTTGGGTTTACAACCAATGAGAAGGCAGAACAAAATACTTTAAATAGATGAACAGACAGGAATAGAGCGCTCATTCGGGAAGCTGGGACACCGCAGGCGGAAGGGTGAGATTTTAGCTCTGAGCTCTGACCTCTCGGCTTTCTCTTTTGCATTGTTTCTGTGTTTCTTATTTAATAAGACGGTTGGATACATCAATACAGTAGTTCTTTTATTATTCAGATTTGTTTTAGCTGTCCTAGATTTTTTTGTTTTTATATATGAAACTGATAACTGTCCTTTCAATTTATGTGAATAATTGTGTTGGAATCTTGATAGGGATTGCATTGATTGAAGAGCCCAGGAATATGAAAAATTGTATGCCTATACCCTGATGGCCTTAAAATAAGCTATCTAACTAACCCTTTGCCTTACATTCTCCCCAATACAGGAAAGCAGTTAGAACAGACCCAGGGTATGTAAACATCTTGAACTAACACCCTGTAATCAAGGTTGTAAATCATTACACCAAGGGTGCACTCCATAGGAGTTGTAGACCCTAACCCTAGGAATGTAGTCCTAAGAGGCTGTAAATCCTGATCTGTACTCTCTACCCTGCATATAACTCTTGTCTTTAAAACCGGGTGGTGGTGGCGCACACCTGTAATCCCAGCACTCGGGAGGCAGAGGCAGGTGGATCTCTGTGAGTCCAAGGCCAGCTTGGTCTACAGAGCTAGTCCAGGACAGGCTCCAAAGCTACAGGACACACCCACCCACCCACCCAAAAAAAAAAAGAAAAGAAAAACTTTTGTCTTTAAAAAAGATGCTTGTTGCTCCTCATCGGGGTCGAATAACTCTGTGGCCCTAACTAGTTAGAAGTTTTTTGTTTCCTGCAATATTTTTTGTTTTTGTCTTTTTAATAATGTCGCTTCTAGTTAATAGACTTCGGCGGTCTGCTCCCCATTATTTGTGTAATTCCAGGACCCGACAGAACCTGTAGAATGCTTTTGAAAGGATGGCCATTTTCACAATATTAATCCTACAAATCCATGAGCATGGGAGATCTTCCCATCTCTGATATCTTCTTCAATGTCTTTCTTCAGTTTCATAAAGTTTTTTTTTTTTTTTAAGATTTATTTATTTATTATGTATACAGTGTTCTGTCTGCACATATCCCTGCAGGCCAGAAGAGGGAGTCAGATCTCATTACAGATGGTTGTGAGCCACCATGTGGGTGCTGGGAATTGAACTCAGGACCTCTGGAAGAACAGCCAGTGCTCTTACCCTCTGAGCCATCTCTCCAGCCCAAGTTTCATAAAGTTTTTATCATACAAGTCTTTTGCTTGCTTGCCTGGTTAGAGTTAGTTACCTTAAGTTTTTGTTTTTGTTTGACAGGGTCTCTCTACACAGCCCTGGCTGTTCTGGAACTCACTCTGTAGACCAGGTTAGCCTCCAACACTCAGAGATCTACATGCCTCTGCCTCCTGAGTGCTGGGATTGAAGGCATGCAACAATATGTCTGGCTTTATATATTTATTTATTTAAGAGTATGATGGAAGGTGTTGTTTCTCTGATTTCTTTCTTAGTCCATTTGTCATTTATATATAGGAAGACATAAATAGTACTGAGTTTTGTATCATGCTACTTTGCTGAAAATGTTTATCAGGGGTAGGGTTTTCTTGGTAGAGTTTTTAGGGTCATTTATGTAGACTATCATATCATCTGCAAGTAGAGATACTTTGACTTCTTCCCTTCCCATTTGTGTTCCCTTGATCTCCTTCAGTTGTCTTACTGCTCTAGCTAAGACTTCAGGTATTGGACAGGCATGGAGAGAATGGACATCCTTGTCTTTGTCCTGATTTTAGTGGAAATGCTTTGAGTTTTTCTTTTTAGGTTGATGTTGGCTGTGGGCTTGCTGTGTACTGCCTTTATTATGTTTACTATCTCTAATCTCTCCAGGAATTTTATCATGAAGAAATGTTGGATTTTGTAAACAGTCTTTTTCTACATCTAATGAGATGCTCACATGGTTTTTGTTTTTTTCATGTGTTTATTTATCGATTTACATGTGTTGAACCATCCTTGCATCTCTAGGATAAAGCCTACTTGATTATAGTGGATAATCTTTTTGATGTGTTTGAAAGAAAAACCTCAGGGCAGGCCAGCTGTAAACCTCAGCTGCTGCCCAGAGGAGGGTATGGAGGAGAGAAGGGAAAAGCCAGGTGTTAATTTGTCATGAGGACAGACACATGGCAGGGAGGGAAGTGTTAGCCAAAGTGCAGAGGCTCAAGATGCTTGGAGGAACGTCCAAAACGTTAAGAAAAGCATGCTTAAGAACGAGATAGGACGATGAAAAGAGAAAGGTACACTCTGACTAACCCAGGAAAGCAGGCGACATTCAGGGGCCTGGATTAGGTTCTGGGAAGGAACAGTACAGTATCTCATTAAAAGACTAATTACTCTACCTGTCTTATTGGCATAGTTTAAGGTGAACCCACCTTCCTGGGTGGCCCCTTAGCCGAAGTGACTGAGTCAGCCTCGAGAGAGTGTTAGGTCTCCACTCAGGCAGAGATTCTATTCTCTGACCTGGACCTCTCCAACACGGAGAGAACCTGATGGGATTTCAGCTGATGAGGTAAGTGGAGGCCACAGGGGTAATATCGGAATAGAAGATGTTTTTACATCCCAGGAAAGATGTGAGAAAGAAGAAAAGTTACACTTGAAATTGAAACAGGCTTAGGCCTCAAGCACAGCTTATTGCTATTGAAAATAACTCTGTATGAAAAGAAGATAGTATCTATGTGGGCAACTTCATAGCAAATGTTAATTGTGCTGGACTTTTTAAAGATTATTTTATTTTATGTGTATGGTTGTTTCGCCTGCATGCTGTCCATGCACTACACGTCTGCAGTGCTCTCAGAGGCCAGAAGAGGGTAGTGGGTCTCCTAGAACTGTAGATGGTTGTTAGCCGTGGTGCAGGCTCTGGGAATTGAATCCAGGTCTTTTTGGAAGAGCAGCAAGTGCTCTTAACTTTGAAGCCATCTCTCAATCTCCCTCCCTGTTTTTCAGTCTTACTGAATGGCCAAGATTGGCCTTGAATGATTATTCTACCTAACCAGTTGGGATAATAAACCTGCGCCCAAGGGCCGGACTTGAAGCCTTTATAATAAACCAGTAATTATAAGTCAAATGAGTTCCTTAGTTTTCTGGATGTTCTAGAAAATCTGTTCTCAACCCTGTGGAGGGGATTGTGGGAATCTCCAGTTTACTCATGGTCAATCAGAAACACAGGTGGCTTTGCTTTACAAGTAGCATCTAAAGGGTAGAGTGTGGTAAAGTGGGTAGAGGTGTGGATCTGAGCCCTCAGTACAGGAGTTTTGATGCTGTGCTTTGGCTTTTCTTACAGAGAACAAGCAGTGAATAAATGTTGAGTAAAATCCTAGTAGTGTTGTGAAGTTGTGAATTGGGGACAGAGTTTAGAGGGAAAAAATAGAAGTATATTATTTAATTGCATTGCAATAGAAAACCTTAGGAAAAGCCAGCGG
The DNA here is from genome assembly GCF_004664715.2 of Peromyscus leucopus. Taxonomy (NCBI): domain Eukaryota; kingdom Metazoa; phylum Chordata; class Mammalia; order Rodentia; family Cricetidae; genus Peromyscus; species Peromyscus leucopus. Next base: position 23,817,175 of record NC_051086.1, read on the forward strand.
TGGTGGCACATGCCTTTAGTCCCAGCACTTGGGAGGCAGAGGCAGAGGCAGGTGGATCTCTGAGGTCAAGGCCAGCCTAGTTATAGATCAAGTTCCAGGACAGCCAGGGCTACTCAGAAAAATCCTGTCTGGAAAAAAAAAAAACAACCCTAGAACAGTAATTATAAGAAGGTAAGTTAGGCCAGGTGGTGGTACATGCCTTTAATCCCAGCATTCAGGAGGCAGAGGCAGGAGGATCTTTATGAGTTTGAGGCCAGCTTTGTCTACAGAGCTAGTTCCAGGACAGCCAGTACTACACAGAAAAACCCTGTCCTGGAAAAAAAAAAAGAAGGCAAGTTTAGGTGTCAAGGTATAGTCATTGGTAGAGCATTTATTGTTGGGATGTTGTCAGAAAAATAAAAATCCCACAAAAATGTTTCCAATAACTGATCATTTAATAAGCTTAATTATTTGGGGGTTGTTTTCAATTTTGACTCTAGGTAGATGGTATAAGAACTGATTGATGACACACCCTGAGCCACAGAGAATTCTTTGCCAGTGTAGTAAAAATCTTACACATTTGGTATGGTACACAGAAGGCTTCTGTGGATGGGAACAGACTGTAGGCATCATTGTGACACACAGCATCAGGTAACAAATGGTAACAAATATATTAATCTGAAAACCATTAGCCCAGTTGATCTCAGTGGCACATGCTTGTAACCCCAGCCCCAGTGAGACCTAGGCAAGAGGACTGTGAAGATTGTTGTCAGCTTGGGAAACATAGCAAGACCCTTTCTCAAAAAACAAAACATGGGTTAGGACTTCTGTTGGTCTTTTCTGTGTCGAACACACAGATTGCAAGCCCAGTGCCACTTTGAGATCTTTGGCAGCAGTTAACTCTGCAGCTTACACAGGATTGAGCCTGTATGACAATGAGTATTCAGAGATGGGTAATGTCTGGGGGGTTGGGGGGTGGGGAGTTAGGGGGGAGTGGGGGGGTGGTGGTGGTGCTCACCAACCTAAGACAGAGCACCTGTGTGGCCTGGGCAGGCGTTTCCATGACGGGTAAGGTGACCTGCTGACATCCCACGCAACCTAAGTCAGAAGCTCATTTTTTAGTAAAAAGGGGACCTGTAGGGTCCTGGCCCCCGTTTTGGGTAACTGTTGCCTTGCTTGCTAACCTTGACCTTGATATCCTCCCTATGCTAATTCCCTGCCGGGTTCCACCCTCCGGAATGCTTAAGGGAAGTTCCTTGTCTGTGTATCCTGCATAATGGGCATTAACAGCTTAGATGCAAGATTGTAAAACATCAGTAGTAAACTTCTGCCCTCCGGGGCTCTCCATTGTGTTGTAAGCCTGTGTGTATGGGTGATGATAAAAAACAAAAGAGGAAGCAGGATCCCCAACTCCAGCTGGAGCTACAGGCGGTTGTGAGCCAACTGATGTGGGTGCTGGGAACAGAACTCTGGTCTTCTTAACCACCGTGTTGTCTCTCCAGCCCTGTGTGTTCTATTTATTTATTTTAATTAATTAATTTGTTTTTTGTTTGTTTGGTTTGGTTTTTTGAGACAGTTTTTTCTCTGTGTAGCCCTGGTTGTCCCGGAACTCACTCTGTAGACCAGACTGTTTTTTTTTTTTTTTTTTTTTTTTTATGCCGAATGCCATTTATTGAAGGAGGGAGGAGGTCTTAAATACAGCCTTACAGCACAATGGGAGAGCGAGGGAAAGGAAATGTCCCCTTTGAGCAACCTTCTCCCAGCTTTAACACATTGGCTAGGACAGGCACCTCCTAGTATACAGCCTGCACTAAAGCTTCTTTCCACATTTTAAGACCTGCCCCCCAGGCAAGATTTCTCTGTGTAGCCTGGCTGTCCTGGAACTCTGTAGACCTGTCTCTGCCACTCTGTAGACTGAACTCTGTCACAGCACACCTGTGCTGGGATTAAAGGTGTGTGCCATCACCACCTAGCTATAAGACTTTTATCAAAATGTTTAGATGCATTTATCTTCTTTTGTGTGTATGAATGTTTTGCCTATGTGTGTATCTGTGTACCAGATTTGTGCCTGGCGCCTTTAGCGAACAGAAGAAGGCCCTGGATCCTGGAGCTGGAGTTAAGCGTGGTTGTGAGCTGCTGGACTTGGGTGCAGGGAACTGAATTTTGAGTCTTAAGAAAGAACAGTACAAGCTCTTGCGATTGAGCCAATTCTCCAACTCCTAAAGTTCCTTTTATCATATGTAACTGAGAGTTACACTCTCTCCAACATCCAGTTTTCCTTACCTTTCAGGCCCTAAAATTAAAGTATATAGAAATTCTGGTTCCTGACCCATTGAGTTGGGCAAGGCCATGTGACTCATCCTGACCAATGGGACAGTGTCACTTCCTTTCCAGGTCCTGAAAAGCTAGGCAGGAGTGTAGACGAATTTCTAAACAGTCTTATTAAATAAGAAAACACAGAGCCAATACAGGAGTGGTAACTGAAGAGATCAGAGAAATAACAAATAGCCACCAATAGCCACAACTAGCGGTGGCTTCCCCAGAGAGAGAGCTTCTTCCTATCCAACCTGCGCTTTTATTGTCTTCCTGTTCTGCCTTCTCATTGGCTCTAAGCCTAGCCACATCACTTCCTCGGGCTGCCTGTCTATATAGACCTCCAGATCTCTATGGTTGGTACTGGGATTAAAGACGTGTGTCTCCACACTTGGCTGAATGCTTGAATGCACACTCTGCCTGCCATGTGATCGGATTAAGGGCGTGTGCTACCACTGCCTGACTTCTGTTTTATGGCTCACTATGACCTCTGATCTCCAGGCAAACTTTATTTATTAACATACAAATAAAATATCACATTTCAGCACAAATAAAATATCACCACACAGGAATCTCCAGGCAGTGCTCTTCCCAGGAGGCCTTGTGTGGGAAGGGCATTTCACAGACAGAACACAGGAGCTGCCTGGGAAACTGAGTCAAACCGTGTCATCACAGAGGAGAAAATACTGCAGTGTTGTCTGGGCCCAGGAGAGGCTTTGCTTGAACCAGAAGTGAAATGTTGTGGGCCCAGGGCTGTGGATCTAGTCCCTGGGGAGGCTGAGGGAGGTGATCAAATATTTACATTAGGATTCATAACAGTAGCAAAATTACAGTTTTGAAATAGCAATGAAAATAATTTTATGGCTGGGGGCGGGAGCTGCACACCATGAGGAACTGCATTAAAGGGTCACAGCATTAGGAAGGTTGAGAGCCACTGCTCTGGAGGAAAGGGCAAGGAGAAGCTGTGTTAGACTGTCACTGCTGAGACAAGAGCTGCAAGAAGCTATTGAAGGAAGACTTATTCTTGCTTAGTCCAGGGGTTCAGGCTGTGGTTGGTGAAGCAAGACTGAGCTGTCATGGTGAGGTGTATGTGGTGATGGCACAGCAAAAGGAAGGATCTTTAAAGGTATGCTCCGCTAACCCACTTCCTCTCAATAGCCCATGACAGATGAATGTATTAAATGGATTCATCCACCCATGAAGCTTGAGCCCTTCTGCTGCTCAGAAAACACTTAGTAGCACCACCAGAGGGGACCAAACCTTGTGGGAGCCCAGTTTCTATGCAAACCATTAAAGAAGGGAAAAGTGACCTTTTTACTTCTACCATCCTCTCGGATGACAAGAAGCCATATTTTGGGGGCAGGGTGGAGTAAAAATTGTGAACCCTATTTTTTTGGCAGGTGGGGGGTGGGGGCAACTGATCTTACTATGTAGACTTGGCTGACCCTGGAGCTCCATAGGTAAATGGATTGGCCTTGAACTCACAGAGATCCATTTTCCTCTGCCATCCTCTGCTTGGATTAAAGGTGTGTGCCACTGTGAATGGCGTGAGTCTATATTCTGAATGGAATGCATATTAGCTCAGGTGTCGATGGTAGCTCTCGCCTTAGCCTGACATCTTGTGGCTCATCAGTTTATGAAAAGACCAACTCTCAAAAACAATGAAAGCATGAAATTTGCAGGCAAATGGATGGAACTAGAAAAAAATCATCCTGAGTGAGGTAACCCAAACCCAGAAAGACAGTCATGGTATATACTCACTCATAAGTGGATTCTAGATATAAAATAAAGAACAATCAGACCACAACCCATAGATCCATGAAGGGTATATATATAGCATGGAGGTCCCTAGGACAACTGTGGCTTATAGTAAATTTTGGTCTTACTCAATTATTGAAAAAAAAAATAGCCAAATGAATGGAAACACATGAACTACGAACCAAAGGCTGAGGGGCCCCCAGCTGGATCAGGCCCTCTGAATAGGTGTGACAGTTGATTGACTTGATCTGTTTGGGAGGCAACTAGGCAGTGGGACCAAGTCCTGTGCTCATTGCATGAGTTGGCTGTTTGAAACCTGGAGCTTATGCAGGGACACTTGGCTCAGGCTGGGAGGAAGGGACTGGACCTGCCTGGACTGAGTCTATCAGGTTGATCGCAGTCCTTGGGGGAGGATTTGCCCTTGAGGAGGTGGGAATGGGGGGTGGGCTGAGGTTAAGGGGAGGGGGTGGGAGGGGGAGAATAGGGGAACCTGTGGCTGATATGTAGAACTGAATGGTATTGTAAAATAAAGTAAATAAAATTAAAAAAATGTAAATAGTCAAAAAAAAAAAAAAAGACCAACTCTCCCCCCCTCTTTTTTTTTAAATTTAAGGAAGCAGGGTTTCCATGTAGCAGTGAGTCACAAGGTGGTGGTTACAGTGTAGTCAGGTGACCTGTGAGCTTCCTATTCTTAACTTTCTCTCTGGCCCAGAGCCTCTCTCCGGGATAAAAATAAGCGGTGTTTGGTGATCGGGAGCAGATAGGTACTACTTAAGGAGAAAGAGCACCTGAACCCGGCTAATTTGCCCTAATCACCTGGACCACAGAATAGCCAGTGGGAAAAGCCTCACTGTGAAGCCACAGCCCCACACCTCAGGACTTTGGTTTCTGTCCTCTTTTCAAGCCTCCAGTGTAGCTAGAGTTTTCCTGCCTTGCCCACAGTCAGGACAAACCTCTGTCACCCACCAGTCCCACAGCCGCTCAGACCCAACCAAGTAAACACAGAGACTTATATTGCTTACAAACTGTATGGCTGTGGCAGGCTTCTTGTTAACTTTTCTTATATCTTAAAGTAACCCATTTCTACAAATCTATACCTTGCCACGTGGCTCGTGGCTCACATGCTTCTTGTGCTGGCGGCATCTGGCAGGCAGTCCTTCTGCCTTCCTGTCCTTTTATTTCTCCTCTCTGTTAGTCCCGCCTATCCTTCCTGCCTAGCCACAGCTGATCAGGTTTTATTTATTGATCAATCAGAACAACTTGACATACAGACCATCCCCCAGCATAGCCAAGTGCAGATCATCTCAGACACCTGCCCTCAGGTTTGTGGTCCTAATCATCCTCTATGCGGACCTGCTGGGTAAAGCCATGGGGAACCCGAGAACGGGCTCCCACAAGACATACACAACATCCCACAGCACTCCAGTGCTGTGGGCTCAAACTCAAAGCCTACATCAGGGTCCCCGAGGGGCTTATTAAAAAGCAGGTTGCCGGTGTCTTCCCTGGAGAGTCTGGCTCCATGCACCTACAGGTACTCGAGTTTTCCTTTCTTCTTTCCTGGATTCCACAGAATGCTCTGTCTCTGAGCCCATGCTCTCTTGTTGTCTTTCATTTTGAGACAGGGTCACTCTAAACTGTCCAGGCTGACCTTGAACTCACTCTGTAGTCTAGGCTAGCTTTGAACTTGTAATGCTCCCTTTCTTAGCCTCCCAATTAGCTGGGATTACAGGCTTGTACCATCAGGCCTGGCTGAGAGTTTTCATTTTATGCGTGCGTGCGTGCGTGCGTGCATTTATGCATGTGTGTGGAGAATCATGCCCAGGAGGACGTCAGGTGTCCTGCTCTATCACCCTCTACCTCTTTGTCTTGAGAACCCATGCGAGGCTGGCAGTCAGAAAGCTCTGCAGGAGCTTGTGGTGGCCACACCCAGCTTGCTTTTTTTTTTTTTTTTTTTTCTAGACAGTGTCTCTGTGTAACAGCCCAGGGTTGGTCATGTTCAAAGGAGTCACAACCCACAGGTTGAGAACCATTACTCTAGTTGGGAAGAAGTGGGAAAGAGACAAAAGAAACCAAGATAGTGAGGGGTTTGCTCCTCATGGTGGTAAATGCCTTGAGGCAGAGATAGGTGGATTTCTGTGAATTCAAAGACAGTCTGGTCTACATAATGAGTCCCAGGATAACAGGGCTATGTGGAGAGAATGTGTTTCAAAAAAAAAAAAAAAAGTGAGGGGGTAGGGAAACGGTTGAAATACATTCTATGTGTGTATGAAAATGTTGTAAAATGAATGAAACTCATGGTGGAAACGTAACTCAGTAGTAGAGAAGTTGACTAGCCCTGGGTTCTACCCAGCACTATAGAAACTCATTATGTAAGCCGGGCGGTGGTGGCGCACGCCTTTAATCCCAGCACTCGGGAGGCAGAGGCAGGCGGATCTCTGTGAGTTCGAGGTCAGCCTGGGCTACCAAGTGAGTTCCAGGAAAGGCGCAAAGCTACACAGAGAAACCCTGTCTCGAAAAACCAAAAAAAAAAAAAAAAAAAAAAAACTCATTATGTATAATTAATATATTCTAATTTTAAAAAACTCATTATGTATAATTAATATATTCTAATTTTAAAAAAGACAAAAAGGGAGAATAAATGTTTTGATGGAGTTTAACCTAATTCATTATTTTTTCTGAATTGTTTCTAAGCCTACATATTGAAAATTTCCTTTCATTTTTTCTTTATAAAAATCAATTGTTGACAGGGTTTCTCTGTGTAACAGCCCTGGCTATCCTGGATCTCGCTCTGTAGCCCAGGCTAGCCTCCAACTCACAGAGATCCACCCACCTGCCTCCGAGTGCTGGGATTGAAGGTGTGAGCCATCTCTCTACCGCCTGCACTTTTTTTAAACGAATGTCTCAGCTGTCTTTGCATTCCTGTGTGTTTCCTTTCTTTTGACAATTGTTCATACTGTTCTTCTTTTATGAATTTTCTGTAAGAACTTTGAGGAGGGAAAAAACATGGATTTTCAAGATTTAGGATAAGAGTATTTTATGTAAAAGTTAGAATTTGTGAGTCCTGAAGGAAAACCATGTTCTACAGCTACTCTGGATTGGTGAATATGCAAATATCAAGCAAAGGAAGAACAAGCATTTCTTTTGAAACACATAATAAGGAACACATGTTTCTTCAAACTTGTCTATTTGAGCCTCTTTCATCTGGTTACTTACTGAGTTGGCAGCACATTTTATATTATTCAAAAGGTTTAATGTATGTATAAAATATCATGTAATTGGTAAGCATGCTCATGAAATAAAAATAATTCTTTTTATTGGGGGGGGGGAAATCAATTGTTTTGTAAAAATAAAGAAAATGGAAGCCCGGGAGTGGGGGGTAGGGGTATGAAGGTGTGGCTCATGCAATTAAAAAAACAAAAAGAAAGAAATTGGACAAAGCATCCCTCTCCAAACAAACAAATAAATAAGTGAAAGTCCAGATGGTGGTTGTGCACACCTTTGATCCCAGCACTAGGGAGATAGAGGCAGGCAGAGATCTCCGAGTTTGAGGCCAGCCTGGTCTACAGAGTGTGTTCCAGGACAGCCAGGGCTACAGAGAGAAACCCTGTCTCAGAACAAACAAACACATAAATAAATACAAACTAAATGAAATCAAGACAAAAAGGCAAATTGAAACAAAACAAAAACCTGCAGGAAGCTGGGCTTGGGGGTGAAAACCTACAGTCCTGGCATTTGGAAGGCTGAGACATGGGGATGTCCAGTTCAAAGACAGCTTGGACTATATAGTGAGAACCTGTGCCCAAACAGCAGAATCGTCAGGTATGGTGGCTCAGGTCTGTAATCCCAGGACTTGGAAGGTGGAATAAGGGGGTCGAGGAATTCAGGGCCAATCTCAGCTGTCTGGTGAATTCGAGGCCAACTGTGTGGCATTCAACTTTGTCTTAAAACACCAAAACCCCCAGGGGTTGGCGGCGGCTGCGCACACCTTTAATCCCCTCTGGAGGCAGAGACAGGCAGATCTCTGTGAGTTTGAGGCCAGCCTGGTCTACAGAGTGAGATCCAGATCCAGGAAAGGCGCAAAGCTACACAGAGAAACCCTGTCTCGGAAAAAAAAAAGAAAAAAGAAAAAAGAAAAAAAAGAAAGAAAGAAAAAGACAGAAAAAGAAGATGAAAAAAGAAAAAAAAGAGAAAAAAAAAAAACCCACCAAAACCAACCAAGCAACCAATAGACAAAACAATTACCATCACTAAAAACAAAAACTAAACCTTGGGAAATATTCATGATATAATGTGGCAAAGAAACCTCTTCTGGGGGGCTGGAGAGATGATTTACTAGTTAGTACACTCTCTCAGAGGACTGGAGTTCAGTTTTTAGTACCAGGTCGGGAGGCTTGAAGCTGCCTGTAATCCCGCTCCAGGAATCTAACACCCTCTTTTGGCCTATGAAGGTACTGAGATACATGTGTGTGCATGAACACACATGCACAAATACACACACAAATAATCATTTTTTTGAAAACTGCATTTTTCAAAACTGCATTCCAGAAAACACCAGTTTTATAGAATTTCCTTCCTGTTTCATCACTTGTAATCATTGTGTTTATACATTTACATATGACATGTCTGCATTTACAGGAAGAAGCTCCCAATATGTTGGAGGGAAGTATAAGTTGCTGGCAGGCAGGTAGATGGGAAATTCCTCAGGCTGCTGGTAATTTTTTTTTTTTTTTTTTTTTTTTTTTTTTTTTTTTGGTTTTTTGAGTCAGGGTTTCTCTGTGTAGCTTTGTGCCTTTCCTGGGACTCACTTGGTAGCCCAGGCTGGCCTTGAACTCACAGAGATCCGCCTGGTTCTGCCTCCTGAGTGCTGGGATTAAAGGTGTGTGCCACCACCGCCGGCTAATTTTTTTTTTTTTAAAGAGAATCTTGTGATGGTTACCCTTAGTTGTCTGGTACTTGATATGTGGCTCAGGTTGGCCTTGAACTCCTGGCATTTATTTTAGTTCTGGTGAGTGCTAGAATTTGGAGTATGTGTTTATTTCCATGCTCTAAATATTTACATGGTGGCTGAGGATGCTCAGTGTGCCTAGAGAGGTAGCAGGGTAGAGGTATGTAAGTGGCTATTGAGACTCAAATACTCAAAGGCTATGTAGGTCTCAAATACTACTGAACACCCTGTGTTCATATAAAAAACTGGAAGAAGTACTGAAAGGCTAAAAGTTAAATGGAGGTAGTGCTTTTGCCAGATGCCACTCAGACAGGTGAGGTGGCATTGGATCACTCAGACAGGCAAGGTGGCATAGGACCACTCAGACAGGCGAGGTGGCATGGGACCACTCAGACAGGTGTCGGATGCAGGCCTGTAATCTCAGCATTTAGGATGCTGAAGCAGAAGTTAAGTGTGAGGCCAGGCTAGGCTACATACTAAAAAACTGAAAGTAATAATAAAAAGAAACCACTGAGTTGCAGTTTAGTGAGGGATGACTTGGAGAAGATAACTGCTCAACTTGTTGGCATTCTCCAAAGAATTCTTACTCACTTGAGTGGGTAGTGAGTGAGTAAGGGTGGAGTAATTGAAGTCTCTTCCAGCTCTCTGGGCAGGGCAGAGATTCTGATCAGGAAGCTAAAAATAACATAAAATTAAAAAGTTAAAAGAGCTGGGCAGGTGGTGGCACACATCTTTAATCCCAGCACTGGGAGGCAGAGGCAGGTCAATCTTTGTGAGTTCGAGGCCAGCCTGATCTACAAAGCAAGTTCCAGGAAAGGCACAAAGCTACACAGAGAAACCCTGTCTCAAAAAACCAAAAAAAAAAAAAAAAAAAAAAAAAAAAAAAAGAAAGAAAGAAAGAAAAAAGTTAAAAGAGCAAAAGGCAAGTTACCATGTAGGGAAACAAAGGAACAAAGGACTAGGCTCAGTCTGTAGAGTGCCTGCCTAGCTTTCGAGTCGTCCCAAGTTCAATTCCTAGCACTACATAAACCAGGTGTGGTGCTGCATGTCTGCAACATCAACACTCCTGAAGTGGAGGCAGGAGGATCAGAAATTTGAACCTCTGCTTGGCTACACAGTATGAGGCCAGCCTGGGATATATGAGACTCTGTCTCAAATTTTGAAAAGATTTAGGGGTGGGATGGAGGGAAGGCAGGAGATGTGACTCAGTAGTCAGGGGTCTCACAATCATGGAAACCAGGGTTTGGATCACCTTACCCATCTAACAAGTGGCGTATGACCCCAGGTTTAAAAATAAAAAAAAAAAAAACCTGATGAGACTGAGAGCTTTGGCATCTTCCAAACAGAGCAGAACAGAGCTGATACACTTGTGACTGGGAAAATGTCAGTGTTTGGGGATTAAAAGAGAAAGCTCTGATACCAGAGAATATTGGACAGAATGTCAGGTGAAATGAAACCAGGAAGTAGGTGTGTTTCTTTCCATCTTAAGCAATGGAGCCTGCTGAAGGGACAGGTTTCTGATACTAATGATTAGATGTAGAATCACCATGGCAATCTCTCTCTCTCTCTCTCTCTCTCTCTCTCTCTGTGTGTGTGTGTGTGTGTGTGTGTGTGTGTGTGTGTATGTGTGTGTATAAGTATCAAGATTGGTTTAATAGAGATGAAAAGACTCATCCTAATCAAAGTGGTAACATTCCATGGGCTAGGGGGACTGGACTGCATGAAAAGGAGAAAGCTGCTGGGCAGCATTCATCCTCTCCATCCTAACTGTGGACACAATGTCTCTATCCTGACTGTAGACACAATGTCTCTATCCTGACTGTAGACACAATGTCTCTATCCTGACTGTGGACACAATGTCTCTATCCTGACTGTGGACACAATGTCTCTATCCTGAGTGTGGACACAATGTCTCTATCCTGACTGTGGACACAATGTGACCAGCTGCCTCACCTGCTGCCATGGCTTTCCTGCCCAGCCAACTGCAACCTCAAATTGTGAGCCCGAATAAAGCCTTCTTTAACTGATTTTCTCAGTTATTTCATACAATTGCAAAGTAACTAATACAATATAACAAAGTGATTAGCACTAAGACAACCATTAAATCTGAGTGTTGTGAAGCCCAGGTAGTGTTCCTGTTTTCATTTGTCCTTCTTTACACTGCTTTTGTTTGCTAAATGTTGTTTTCCAAGCTGCTGTATATTTGGACTGCAGAATAACTTGTAAAATGAGTACTGAAATTGTTATTATTATCATTATGTATATGATATGTGTGAGTTCAAGCCTGCCCATACCACTAGGTATGTGTCGTTCTCATTCTCTTTGGACTCCAGGATCTGACTCAGGTTCACAATCTTTTTTTTTTTTTTTTTTTTTAAGATTTATTTATTTATTATATATACAGTGTTCTGTCTGCATGTATGCCTGTAGGCCAGAAGAGGGCACCAGATCTCATTATGGATGGCTGTGAGGCACCATGTAGTTGCTGGGAATTGAACTCAGGACCTCTCTGTAAGAACAGCCAGTGCTCTTAACCTCTGAGCTATCTCTCCGGCCCCAGGTTCACAATCTTTCACTGTAAGATCTTTTACCTGCTGAGACATATTGCCAGTCCAAGACAAATGCTTTTTAAAATGTACTGTAGCCAGGTAGGATGGCACATACCCCCCCCCCCATTAATCTCAGCACTTGGCCAGCAGAGGCAGGTAGATCTCTAAGTTCAAGGTCAGCTTGTCTACATAGTGAGTTGCAGGCTAGCCAGGGTTACACAGTGAGACCCTATTTCAAAAAACAATGTGCTGAACAGAAAGAAAAAAGAGGAAGAGAATAACCTGGTCATTAGCCTAATGAAGCTCCCTATTCCAATGTTCATTGAAATTCCCAGTTCCAGATGGGGAGAGTTGGCTGCAGGAGTGCCTGTAATCACAACAGGAGTAGGAGAAGCCACAAGCATAAACTTTCTTGGATGAAGCCGTGGGTGAGAGCTGTTCAGGTCGTGTGCACTGTGGGAAGAAGGAGCCAACCACATCACAGACAGATTTGAGACTAAATGAGTGGATTGTAGGAGGCTTCAGAGGTTGTGGGTTCTGAGGAAACGGGGAGATTCTTCCCTCTGTACACACATAGCCAGCACACATACATGCACACACATGCCATTGGCCGTCTGCTGACTCCTGATTTCTCTGAGCATGAGTTCTGTACCTACTTCCACTTTTTGCAATTCTGGAGCCAGCATGTTTCTTCCTCTTGGGAGCATGTCCCTACTCAAGGAGCCGTGAAAGTCAGATATGACTTTAAGTGGAGGACAGTCTCTGCATCAGAGCCCTTAGGTAAGGCTGCTGCCTCTCTGGCTATTGGAATGTACCAATGTAAGAGATTTAAGACCATTTGGGATCAGAGCATGACACATGCCTATTATCCCAGCACTTGGGAGGCAGATGCAGAATGGCTACAAGTTTGAGGCTAACCTAGTCTACACTGAGTTCTAGGCTAGTCGGTGCTAGAGTGAGCTCTTGTTCAAAACAGTCAGTCAGTGGTCATTTGGAATAGAAGAGCACAGTTGTCATATGTCTGTAATCCCAGCACTGGGAAGGTGGAGGCAGAAGGACCAGAAATTCCAAAAGATCTTGGGGGTGCTGGAGAGATGGCTCAGTGGTTGCACTGACTGCTCTTCCAGAGGACCCAGATTCAATTCCCAGCACCCACATGGTAGCTCACAACTCCAGTTCCAACGGATTTGACACCTTCACACTAATGCACACAAAATAAATTTAAAAGAAAAAAAAAAGGTTTTGGGTAACAAGAAACACAGTTTCAAAAAACAAAACAAAACATAGAAATAGTATTTTCCCTCATTAGAAAGTTAACATTTTGGGTTGGAAAGCAGACCTACACAAGCGTGAGGATCTGAGTGCTGATCCTCAGCATCCACACAAATCCTTATATAATAGCATGTCTATAATTCCAGTGCTCTACAATGAGAGGAGACACAATTCTCAGAAGCTTGCATTGCAGGTGTAGCCTGGGGTACCAAGTGGTGAACATGTGAGTCTGTCTCAAACAAACTGGAAGTCAAGGATCAATCCCTGGGATTGTCTTCTGATGTATACACATACATACACACACACACACACACACACACACACACACACACACACACACACACCCCACTAATAAATATAGTTAAATGTTTTAAAAAAGTATACACAAAAATGTTGATTAGAAACAATCCTTGGGGCTGGAGAGTTCACTCAGTGCTTAAGCATACTTGTTCTTGCAGAGAACTGCATTTGGTTCCCAGCACCCACATGGTGGCTCACAAGCATCTGTAACTCCAGTTCCAGTGGACCTAACACCCTCTTCTGGAATCAACCATAGACATTTTGCACACACATAAAATAATACATCTTTGTTTTGTTTTGTTTGTTTATTTGTTTTTCAAGACATGGTTTCTCTGTGTAACTCTGGCTGTCCTGAAACTTGCTCTCTATACCAGGCTGGCCTGGAACTCACAGAGATCTTCTTACCTCTGCCTTTTGAGTGCTGGGATTAGAGGTGTGTGCCACCACTGCCCAGCAATGAAATAATACATTTAACCCTCCTGCCTCCATCTCCAAGTGCTAGGATTACTAGGATTACAGGTGTGCACCATCACACCCAACTAAGTGTGTAGAATTGTACCTCTAACCCCTCCTAGGTGTACAGGGGCCACTCACAAAGAGTCTGCCTGTCAGAGAGGACACAGGCAGTCTTTCAGGAAATGCATTTAATTGCCTGTGATTCAGTCCTTAACAGTCAGAAGGGCTGATCAGATTGTAGTCTCAGAGCCAGCTTCAGCTCTTAGCTACAGGAATGACCAAAGTGCCAGAACAGGGAAGTTATGGGACCACAGGGGTACAACACAAGCAAAAACAGGTTGCAACCCTCATCTCTCCAGATAAAGAAATAGCACATTTATGGAGAAATCCTCAAACAGCCATGAGCTTTATGTAGCAGGAAGAAATGATACTGGGAGGTAGCTCACTAGCAACACACTTGCCCAGTTCAAGGACCTGGGTTTTATCCCCAGCATTGTATTGTAAGACAAAGACAAAAATAAACAAACAAAGCCCCCAAAGTAAGTATTTAGTTTAGGGTGATAATTTTTGTACTCAGGAAGCAGAGGCAAGAGGATGGGGGTTCCAAGTTATCCTTGGCTACGCAATAAGAAGGCCAGCTTGAGCTACATGAGACCTTGTTTTTGTTTTTAACGTGTTTTAGAGGCTGGAGAGATGGCCCAGTGGCCAAGATAGTGCACTGCTCTTGTAGAGGACCATTCCCAGCACCCACATGTAACTCACAGCTGCCTGTAGTTCCAGCTCTAGGTTTGATGCCTCTGACCTCCACTGGCACTTGCACGCATGCACTTATATAAGGGACCTACTAACAGATTTGCTCAGGAGATATTAAATTACACAAGTAAATTTTAGCTAAAAGAGCTCTACTTCCAAATTACCCCAAAGATAAGTAGTATGCTAACCAGGCCTGTTAGAGATAACAGAATTTAGGATGCTAGGATAGAATGCTAGAAAGTAAAGGTTTACTTACAGGATTGACCAGCCCTTACACTCTGGTGATTTGAATAAGGATGGCTCCAAAGCCGATGGTGGTGGTGGTGGTGGTGGTGGTGGTCGTGGTGGTGGTGGCACACTACCTTTAATCCCAGCACTCGGGAGGCAGAGCCAGGTGGATCTCTGTGGGTTCGAGGCCAGCCTGGGCTACAGAGCAAGATCCAGGACAGGCTCCAAAGCTACACAGAGAAACCCTGTCTCGAAGAAAAAAAAAAAGAATGTCTCCACAGGCTCACATCTCCTATATTTGACTGCTTTAGTCACCAGAGGGTGACACTATTTGAAAACATTGGAAGGATTAGGAGGTGTGGCCTTGTTGGAGAAAGTGTGTCCCTTGGGGTTGGCTTTGAGGTTTCATCCCAAGCCCAGAGTATCTGTCTGTCTGTCTGTCTCTGCTTGTGGATCAGGATGTGGCTCTCAGCTACTGCTTCAATGCCATATGTGCTGCCATGCTCCCTGCCATGATAATGGACTAAGCCTCGGAAACTGTAGGCCAGCCCCTAGTTAAATGCTTTCCTGTGTAAGAGTCGCCTTGGTCACGGTGTCTCTCGGCAGCAATAGGACACGGACGAGGCCAGACTCCATTCCAGAGCAGAGGAGACAGCACTGACTTACAACCAGCCATGAGCCCTTTCCCACAACAAAGACATACCTCTAACGGGAGCTCAAGGGGGCCACAAGCATCACTGAGTCCTAGGCTGCCATTAATTCCCCTGTGCTGGTATCAAGAAAAGCGTATTTCTGCCAGGTGGGCAAGATGAACTTGAGTAGCAACTATTTGAAGAGAGCAACACTGGTGTACTTGAAATAGTGGTGGCACTATGCAGCACCTTTACTGTGTCAATCTCCCATTTGCCTAAGTGGCCAGACTTGCAATCTCTTGTCTGTTTAAAACATAGGAAGTATAATCTGGGGCTGGAACCTGAAAGAGATCTAAGGATGGTTATGTTTGCGGAATGCAGAAGTCTAAATCGTATATACATTAATAAAATCTTATACTTAACAATGACTTTTATTGGTCATTAGCCACAGTTGGCCAAGGACTTCAGTAAAAAGATTCACTTTTTCACTAAGTGTGTGGAGATTTCTCACTGGGAAAGCAGATTATTTCTTTTTTTTTTTTTTTTTCCGAGACAGGGTTTCTCTGTGTAGCTTTGTGCCTGTCCTGAAATTCACTTGGTAGCCCAGGCTGGCCTTGAACTCACAGAGATCGGACTGCCTCTGCCTCCCGAGTGCTGGGATTAAAGGCGTGCACCACTACTACCACCACTGCCCGGCGGCAGATTATTTCTATAACAATGTAAGAGTAATGAAGTTTGAGACCACACTGGGTTATATAATAAAATCTGTCTTTTTAAAAAGAAAAAAAAAAGGCGAGGTGGTAGTGGTGCACACCTTTAATCCCAGCACTCAGGAGGCAGAGGCAGGCGGATCTCTGTAATTTCGAGGCCAGCCTGGTCTACAGAGTGAGTTCCAGGATAGGCTCCAAAGCTACACAGAGAAACCCTGTCTCGAAAAACAAAAACCAAACAAACAAACATGGGAGCTGGATGTGGTGGTACACACCTTTAATCCCAGCACCTAGAAGGCAGAAGCAGACTCATTTCTATGAGTTTGAAGCCAGTCTGGTCTATATATCAAGTTCCAGACCCTGTCTCAAAAACAGCTAACAATCCCAGCACTCAGGAGGCAGAGCCAGGCAGATCTCTGTGAGTTCAAGGCCAGCCTGGTCTACAGAGCAAGATCCAGGACAGGCTCCAAAACTACACAGAGAAACCCTGTCAGCAAAATCCAGAGCCTCAAGCATGCTAATAATGTCCTCTACCCCCGAGCTGTAACCCCAACCCTGAGACAGGAAACCACAACCCAGAATTTTCCAGAACCCCTGACCTTATGTGGGAAATAGAGTGATGGCTCAGCTGTTCAGAGGTCCTACAGCTCTGGAGTTTGGTTCCCAGTACCAGCGACATGTAACTTAGAACTCAAATCCAGCTCCAGAGGTTCTGGTGACCTCTTCTGGCCTCTACAGGCACAGCGTTCATGTGCACAATGCCTCCCTCATACATACATCAAAACAAAACACAACAAAAAAAACTTAAAAAAAAAATCTTTTCAAAAAGATTAATGGGCTAGGTGAGGCTGGCAGATCTCTGTGAGTTCAAGGCCAGACTGGTCTATAAAGCAAGTTCTGGGTCAAAAAAGGAAGAGAGTAATGAATTCTTTAGTTACAACCTGTCCATATTTACTTGTATTTCTATATTACACTGACGTTTATTTTCCTCTATTTAAAAAGTCTTGAGGTAGGTACTCTGACGCCCACAGATTCACTCTCAGAGATTTCTTCTTCCTACTCCCATCATTTTTGTCCATATTTCAATCCTAAGCATTACCTCATGATCCAAGATGGCTGTTGCAACCCAGAATATCTTGTTTTTGTCCTAAGAAGAAGGAAGGAGGAAATGGCTGGGGCAAAAGGGCAGGCTAAGACAGTTCCTTTTAAATAGTTTTCCTGGAAGCCCCACCCAAAGCACTTCCTCCTATTATTTCATCATCCTCCATTAGCTGCAAGGGAGGCTGGGAAATGTAGTCTTAAAAATATAATTTTTATTTTGTTTTTCCTGTATGCATGTGTGTATATCACATGTGTGCCTGGTGCCCATGGAACCAGAAAAGGAAGTTAGATCCTCTGGAACTGGAGTTAAGGGTAGATGTGCTCTTCTCCTCTTCCTCTTCTCCACGCACGTGTCTCTCCCACAGGCCTGCACTCTCTATCCCTTTATCTCTAATAAACTCTTATAAGCGGATTCTGTCGTGTTTCGTGACACTTCCTTGCAGGGTAAGAACACAACGCAGCTAAATAACTAACATTTTGGTGCCAAAACCGAGCGGGCGCTCCCGGGTGCTCTGCGCCTGGAAACCCGTGAACCGGGGAATCTGCTCCGTACGCAACAGACCGCTCTCCATTCGCCTGAATCGCATCCAAATTGCATCCAACACCGCTTTCTTCGATTGGTGAGTCCCCCCATTTTTCGGCCAGCGTAAACGGTTTCCTGAATCTGTGAGAACGACCGTTGATTGTCCGGCGCCTCACACGTGTTCTTGAGACCGGGGGAACCCCCGACCACGGTCTTCATTGGCTACGGTCGGCCCCTATCGCAGGCCTAACTCTTCTAGCCGTCTCCCACGTCTGCAGCCTGAGATATTTCTTGAGTTAGGGCCACCACCGTTGGTGCGTTCTGGGAGCCACGTGAGGCCGGCACGTCCATCTCCTTGACGAAGGGGTAAACAAACGCTGTCTGGATTCCCGGGGAATCCTTTCCTCACCGTGGAGGGGGCCCCTGCTTCTGTGGCTGACGAGTCAAGGAGCAGCCTGTGCCCGGTATCCGCCCCTGGCCTTGGGGACGCCTGGGGCCGTGGCTCCGGATCACGTTTATTTTTTATTTTTCTGCCTCCGCTGCAGACATGGGAAACAAGGCTTCCAACTCTGTTACTCCTTCCTCTCCGTTGGGCTGTCTTGTTGAAGCTTTAAAACCTCTCAGTTTAATGCCTCACATAAAGATTTCTAAGCTAACTCGTTTATGTTAAAAAAAAAAAAAAGGAGATGGCCAAAGTATGCTTTAAAAAAAATAACAAAGGGCCACTAAGCGGCTCCTTGGATCCCGATATTTCACGGGAGCTATCCAATCACTGTCGGCATTCAGGCAAATGGAAAGAGTTGCTTTCTTCTCTCTCTCAACGCTAAGCTGTCTCTTCTCGTTTCCTTCTCTCCTGCTCATATGCTCCTAGCTATACGTAAACCAGAGGATTCTCTGACTCCGGAATTTCTGACTCTAGATCTTGCTAAGGAACCAATAATTAAAATTCATGTTCCATCCACTCTCTCAGATAAAAAGTAAGCTGGGTTCTTATATGTCTAATTCTGCTTCCTTCATTAAACAGTTTCAATATATAACTCAATCTTATAGTCTCACTTTTCATGACCTTCTGAGGAGCTCAGGCGGGTATGGGAAGCAGGCTAGGATTCACGCAGACGAAATTCATCAAACTAACCTTTCACACCCCCCAGGAGCCGAAGCGGTTCCTGACCGGGAACCACACTGGGGCTACAACACCCAGAGTGGCTGTCTAGCCAGAGATAGGTTTATTACCTGTCTCCTGACAGGCCTCCGTAAGGCTGCCCTAAAACCAGTAAATAATTCAGGATAAGGACGAATCTGTCTCTTGTTCCCCAGACCTACCTGACTAAAACTTAAGCATCTGGAGAGCGAGGCTCCTGACCCCACAGGCAAAAGAGTCACTTGTGGCATTTAAGGTGTGCCAGGGAAGAGATAAAAGCCCGAAAACAAAATTGCCAAGTGCTGGCACTCGCTGACTTCCAAAAGCTGTTGGGTCCCTGTTTTAAATGAGGAAAAGGCCACGGGCTACCGAATGCTCTGCTAGGCCATCAACAGCTTTGTTAAAAGTGCCGCCTAGAAAGACAGAGTCAGCTGACTGCCCCCAGGCACCAAGATGCATGGGTACATCAAGCTAAGACCTCCAACAGACCTAGGCTTGGCTACAGACATGACAGGGAACCCAGAACGCAGCAGGGAAGCGATCCGTTTCTTTCCTTCTGGACACCAGAGCCATTGACTCAGTCCTGGGAGTTTTGGGATGCCACCTCTCCTTTATTGTCGGGTACAGGGGACAGCCTTATCTACCTCAGCAGACACGCCAGCAGCTCTCTTACTTCTTCTCCTAGCCACTAACTCTACAGACTCCAAATATGCTTTTCATATCCTCCTGTCCCATGCTGCTATTTGGAGGGAGCGTGGACTTCTCACAGCAAAAGGAGGATCCGTGTCTAACTCAGGCCATATAATGGCCATGCTGGAGGCTTCCCACCTCCTCAGGGCTACAGCTCGATCTTACCCATATGCCATCTCCTCAGACCAGTTCTAACACCAGGTCTTTTTTCCAAGCCTCCAACTGTTCCAGATAGACTGTTAACTCCTCTTTTATGTCACCTAAGGTCTATTCTATGAAGCTATGTGGACTGTTCACTGCCTCAGCCGTGTGACAATCCTTGCCCATCTCCAATACACATTGGGGATCAGGTTCTTCTCTTTCCTCCAGGCCAGCGCCCTTTACCTCTTTCCCCTAAGTGGCAGGGATCCTTCAAGGTAATTCTTGTAACCCCCACAGCTGCTAAACTCGAGGGCTTTCCTCACTGGGTCCACCTGTTTCACCTAAAACCTTTTATCTCACCTCCATCCAGAAAAATCTCTCTTCATATACAGTGAAACAAACAGGGCCTCTCATTCTCAAGCTCCAGAGGACATCAGGATCCACTGCCTTGTCACCAATTCCAGAGGAATAAGGTATCACCCCTCCCTTTCCCAACCAGGGCCACACAGAGCCGGAGGCAAAAAGGACCATCAAAAATATCCAGGCGGTAAGGAAAAATGTAATACAACAGTCTATCATTGTACAATACTCAGCAACTGATCACCAGTGTTTCCTAAGTGTTAACCTAATAAGGGAAACAGGTGCCTTAAATAAACTACCTCCAGCAAGGCTTGCCTAAGGAAAACAGGTGCCTTAAATGAACTACTTCTAATGAGGCTTGTCTCAGATAGAAATTAAGCAGGGTACTAAGACCAGATCTACCTCAGGTAAATGTCACATGCCTCTATCTGTACAGGCCAAATCTACCTCAGACAAATGCCAACTTCAAAATAAAATAATAACGATTCTTTCTCTCTAAGCTCTCTCTATGTCAACAGTATCTTGTTAAATGGGAGGTCCCCAGCAGCAACACGGATGGACAGCCGCAGAACCAGGAGATGGCAGAACGTCATTCCAGGACCTCCACCATCATCCCCGGACTTCACAAGATACCCCTCACACCCCCAAGAGCCAAACAACGCCCACTATTCAGCTGGAAGCAGTCTTTGAGAGAAACGTCGCCCCCGTACCCAGTCAACCACAATTTTTTCTTTTTTTTTAAAAAATAAAAGAGTCGGGAATGAAGGGTTCACAACACGCCTCCCCCCCCCCCAACGGTCGCATTTACCAGGCGGACACTTCCGCCTACCCAATTCCGGTCAGGTCGGACACCTCCGCCTAGCAAGTTCCGGCCAAGGCATCTCGCGTGACCAGAATCCGTGACGTTACATGGCTACGTAAGCGTCCAACGTGACCATGTGATCTACGCACATGCGTGGAGTAGTGACGTGACCTGGCCACGCCCCCAGCCGGTTTTTAAAGCGGAGCGCCATATTCCTGGCCCTCTTCTCCTCTTCCTCTTCTCCACGCACGTGTCTCTCCCACAGGCCTGCACTCTCTATCCCTTTATCTCTAATAAACTCTTATAAGCGGAAAAAAAAAAATATATAATTTTTATTTTGTTTTTCCTGTATGCATGTGTGTATATCACATGTGTGCCTGGTGCCCATGGAACCAGAAAAGGAAGTTAGATCCTCTGGAACTGGAGTTAAGGGTAGATGTGAACTACCAAGTGGATGCTAGGAACCAAACCCAGTTCCTCTATAAGAACAATAAGTGCTCTTATCTGATTATCTGATGATCCATCTGTTTTGCCTAGGAAATGTAATCTTGAAATCAAAAACATTGCCCACATTTTTTTTTTTTTTTTTTTTTTTTTTTGAGACAGGGTTCTCTATATAACAGCCCTGGCTATCCAGAATCCACTTGCCTCTGCCTCCCAAGTGCTGGGATCAAAGGCAGGCACCACCATGCTGGGCTCACATTTGCTGTTTTAAAAATATAAGCTGCTCTCCTGAATGCTTAAGGGAAGTTCCTTGTCTGTGTATCCTGCATAATGGGCATTAACAGTTTAGATGCAAGATTGTAAAACATCGGTAGCGAACTTCTGCCCTCCAGGGTTCTCCCATTGTGCTGTAAGCCTGTATTTAAGACCTCTCCCCTCCTTCAATAAACAGCATTCAGCATTATATATATATAATGATGCTAGCTAGGTGGTGGCACAAGCCTTTAATCCCCGCACTCAGGAGGCAGAGCCAGGTGGATCTCTGTGAGTTCGAGGGCAGCCTGGTCTACAAAGCGAGTTCCAGGAAAGGTGCAAAGCTACACAGAGAAACCCTGTCTCAAAAAACCAAAAGATAAAAAAATAAAAAAAAATGATATATATAAGCTGCACCGTTACTGGGTGAGAAGGTCACTGGGTGAAAAGGTCATGAGACATGACAAAACCCAGTATCAGATCAGAGCTTTATTGCAGGGGGGGAGATGGAAGAGAGTAACCAGGCCTGAGAGGAGACATGAGTAGGGAGAGA
Source organism: Peromyscus leucopus (assembly GCF_004664715.2). Taxonomy (NCBI): domain Eukaryota; kingdom Metazoa; phylum Chordata; class Mammalia; order Rodentia; family Cricetidae; genus Peromyscus; species Peromyscus leucopus. Next base: position 23,839,077 of record NC_051086.1, read on the forward strand.
GAGAGAGAGAGAGAGAGAGAGAGAGAGAGAGAGAGAGAGAGAGAGGGAGAGAGAGAGAGAGGGAGAGAGAGAGAGAGGAGGAGGAGGAGGAGGAGGAGGAGGAGGAGGAGGAGGAGAGAACAGAGGGGAGAGGAGTCTGTGTCCGGCTTTTTAAGGAATCCCGTGCACATGCACAGGTGGGCTTATGGAGCTACACCACGCATGCGCTGATTGAGACTACAATGCACATTTGAATGATCACGCAGCGTGCTGATGTAAGACCCCTTACTCAGCATCTGAACTCACATGTGTGGTCATATAGCTGTAGTGGTAGAATCCTAACATTCCAGACTTTTTGCTTATTATAAAAAAGTGGGTGAACAGGAATAGGGGCGTTGTTTCTCCTGGAAAACTGCTTCCAGCTGACTTGGTAGGTGTCAGTTGACTCTTGGGGAGTAGGGGAGGGGACATCTGAGGTAGTCAGGCGTCCTGGGATGGTGGGCTGTCACTATCATCTGCTGCCTCGGAGCTGTTCATCTTTCTTGGCTTGGGACTCTGGCTGCTTGTGTCTGACAGGATCCTGGTGAGATGGAGAAAAACGTAGAAGAAAGTTATTATTATTATCTTTTTTTCTTTTGGGAGTTCCCAAGGTGATAGAGGGGGTCCCAAGACCAGGAAAGTTTGGGTTTGGCACTTATCTGAAGTAGATCCAACCTGTCCAGATGGATTTAAGCTGGTTTCTGGAGCTTAGAAAAAAATTTAAACATATTAAGCAGCCATGAGAAAAATTAAAGTCTTTTTTTTTTGTTTTTTTGTTTTTGTTTTTCGAGACAGGGTTTCTCTGTGTAGCTTTGCGCCTTTCCTGGAACTCACTTGGTAGCCCAGGCTGGCCTCAAACTCACAGAGATCCGCCTGCGTCTGCCTCCCGAGTGCTGGGATTAAAGGCGTGGGCCACCACCGCCCGGCGAGAAAAATTAAAGTCTTAGGCTGGTGACCATGATATTGTAGTGCTAAGTGTTATTACTCTGTTTACATTGGTTAATATTAGTGAGTGAAAGAGTGAGAGAGAGAGAGAGAGAGAGAGAGAGAGAGAGAGAGAGAGGGAGGTTGGAACATGTTTTTAATTTTTACCTGAGATAAGCCTTATCGGAGACAGATTGTTTTAAGGCACCTGTTCCTTTATTAGTTTAGCATCCAGGAGACACAGGTGATCAATTGTTGAGGGCATCTAACAGTAATGGATTGTTATATTAAGGTCTGTTTTGGCAGAGCCCAGACCCTTTTTGGTCTGGGGGGTGTAAATACCTTTGGATTGTTACTGTTTCTTACTACCTGGGTACACTTGATGGTCCTTGGACTCCAGCTCTATGGCGATCCTGCAGCAATTTGCTGAGTAGTTAATTAGAAGAGGGAACCAGGAAGAGAAAAGCTTGTGGGGTGAGACCTCATTCTTCTGGAATTGGTGACAAGGCCTACCTAAATAAAAACTTAGGCCGGGTGGTGGTGACACACACCTTTAATCCCAGCACTCAGGAGGCAGAGGCAGGCCGATCTCTGTGAGTTTGAGGCTAGCCTGGTCTCCAAAGCGAGTTCCAGGAAAGGCACAAAGCTACACAGAGAAACCCTGTCTCGAAAAACCAAAAACAACAACAACAAAACAAAAAAACTTAGGTACTAGTATCAAAGAATCATGGTAGAATGGACATTTGTGGGAGCTGGACATTATATTTGAAGTTTTGAGACATTCTTGAGGAACAACCGCCATTTCCTGCATAATGTCAGAAATTCTGTCTCTCTTGGGGGCAGGGTGTGTGTGTGTGTGTGTGTGTGTGTGTGTGTGTGTGTGTGTGTGTGTGTTGTAGTGGTGCAGGCTTTTAATGTCAGCACTTGGGAGGTATAGGCATGCAGATCTCTGAGATAAAGGCCAGTCTGGTCTACATGGCAAGTTCCAGAACAGCCAGGGCTACACAGAGAAACCCTGGGGGCAGGGAGAAAGAAACTGAAATAGGATATCAGGGTGCATTTCTTGAACAAACAAACCAATAAACTGTTTTGAGGTGAAAATAAAGGCTTGCTCCTGCTGGCTGAATGTTCTGGTAATAAAGCATATGTCTTCCCATGTTTTTTAGAGATCTAGTATTTGTGTGATATAATCACATTCCTTCTTGGATCTATGACCAAAAATAGGTGTCTTCACAAGGAAAGGTCAGGGTCAAAGCTGCTCATTGAGTCTGAATTACAAGAACAAATATGGCTTCATTCCTTAAAACATCAACATGAACCAGGTGTGGTGGTGCATACCTTTATTTCCAGCATTTGGGGAGATCTCTATGAGTTCAAGGCCAGCGAGTTTAATATTGAGCTCCAGGCCAGCTATGGCTGCATAGTTAAACCCTGACTCAACAAACAAAAACAACTTCCAACATGATTCTGGTGAATGCCTGGCAGTCCGGCACCGAGGAGCTCGAGGCAAGGGTTCGAGGTCAGCCTGGGCTACACAGTGAGGAGGCGGCCAGCTGAGACTATATAGTAAGCCCCATCTCAAAAAGAATAACAATGAAAACCAAAATAAACAAACTCCAAACTTGATTCTTCAAAGATGAGGTGGTATATGATTATCTTACACAGAACCTCAGACATTGGCTTTAACTTAAAAACATTTTGTTGTTTGTTTTGAGACAGGGTCTAAGTAGCCTTGGTTGGCTTGGAACTAGGGGTCTATCTGCTTCTGTTCCTGAATGCTGGGATTAAAGGAGTGTGCTACCATGCCCTGCTTGTCTATGACTTCTGATTCAGCAAATTGGGCTGGTCATGTTCTTTCCTCTGTGAGAAGACCGAGAGCTGTATGTCTTACAGTCCACTACAACAGGAGTGAAGTGTAGGACTCTTGGGATTTTGTTTGGCAACATTGAACTTGAGCAGCTACTGCATTCAAGGAAGCAGAGCACCTGTCCTGGCTAGTTTGATGTCAAATTGACACAAGCTGGAGTCCTCAGAGAGGAGGGAACCTCAGTTGAGAAAATGCCTCCATAAACTCAGGCTTTAGGCAAGCCTGCGGGGTATTTTCTTAATTTGTAACTGATGTGGGAGGGCTCAGTCCAGTGTAGGAAGTGCAGGTGTAGGTAGGGCTGGTGGTCCTTAGTTCTATAAGAAAGCAGGCTGAGCAAGCCATGGGGAGCAAGTCAGTAAGCAGCACCCCTCCATGGCTTTTGAATCAGCTCCTGCCTCCAGGTTCCTGCTCTTCAGTGATAAACAGTGATGTGGAAGCATAAGCCAAATAAACCCATTCTTCCCCAAGATGCTTTTGGTCTTGGTGATTTGTTATAGCACAGTAACCCTCATTAAGATGGCACCTTTCTTATCCAAATGTTTGCAAACTGGGTGTGGGGTCACACACCTGTAACTCAGGAGACTGAGGCGGGACAATTGCTACACATTCCAGATCAGCCTGAATGACACAGTGTGTTTCAGAAAACCAAAACCCAACCTAATTAACACCGCCCCCCCCCAAGTTCTTGCTGATTTCTAGGTTATTAAAAAGACACCCTCAGCCGGGCGGTGGTGGCGCACGCCTTTAATCCCAGCACTCGGGAGGCAGAGGCAGGCGGATCTCTGTGAGTTCGAGGCCAGCCTGGTCTACCAAGTGAGTTCCAGGAAAGGCGCAAAGCTACACAGAGAAACCCTGTCTCGAAAAAACCAAAAAAAAAAAAAAAAAAAAAAAAAAAAAAGACACCCTCTACCTTTGCCTTCCCTGGCTCATTGTGGTGACTGGGGAGACCCACGCTTTAGGAGCTCCAGTTAGAGGCCAGCCTTGGCAAGACCCTTTATCAAAAGAGGGGGGTGGGGTGGGTGGGTCTATTGAGCTGGCACAGTGGGAAAAGGATTTGCTGTGCAAGCTTGCTGGTTTCTTTGAGTCCCAGAATGCATGTGAAGTTGACATGATAAAAGGTTTCTGATCTCTGCCAAGAGGTGGTAGCACCCATCTTTAATCCTAGTTCTTGGGAGGCAGAGTTAGGTGGATCTCTGTGAGTTTGAGTCCAGCCTGGTCTACAGAGCGAGTTCCAGGACAGCCAGGGCTGTTTCACAGAGAAATTCCTTTTCGAAAAACAAAACAAAACAAAAAAAAGGCTTCTGATCTCTCCATGTGTGACCTGGCATGTATGCCTATCCATACATCATGCAAAAATGTAGATAAAAAACTAAAAAGGGGGAGGGCTGGGGATGCATCTCAGTTGGTAGAGTGCTTGCCTCACTTGCACAAGGCCCTGGCTTCTATTCCAGAACCACATAATTTGGTCAAACCTGGGGAAGCACTGCAGGAAGGCACACTTGCAATCCCAGCACTCTGGAGAAAGGCATGCACTGCAGGGCTACTCTGCAGCATCCTAAGAGTCCTTTGCTTCCTGACATGCATGATATCCAAATTGTTGTGAGGAAAAGCTTTGAAGAATAGTAACTTGGAGCTGAGCGGTGGTGGTGCATGCCTTTAATTCCAGCACTTGGCTGTGAGTTCAAGGCCAGCCTGGTCTACAGATAGAGATCCAGGATGGCAACAAAACTACACAGAGAAACCCTGTCTCGAAAAAAAACCAAATATATATATTAGCGTGTAAAATAATCACCTCACTAGCACTGTTATCTCAGCACTTGAGAAAAATGGGATTGTCAGTAGTTCAAGCCCAGCCTAGGCAAATAGTGATTTCTAGGTCAGTCTGGAGGGAGGTCCTGTCTCAAAGCCCAAATCAAAACAAAAATAGGACCCCCCCAAATGTATTTCATTTATTATTATCCCATGTATGGTATATGTGTGCCACAGTGTGTGTGGAGGTCAGAGGGAAACTTTGTGGGGTTGGTTGTCTCCTTCCACCCCTATATGGGTTCAGGGTCTGAACTCAGATCACCAGCTAGCTGAACCTTTAGGCTGGGTTCAGCTAAGTCAGGGACTCACTCCCTAGGCTGGCTTGGAAATCACTCTGTAGCCTAGGGCTGGCCTAAAATTTATCGTGACCCTCGAACCTCAGGCTCCTGAGTGCTGGCATTTCAGCTCCCCCATTCCCTTTTCCCCTTGAGTGAGGACATCCACTTCTAGCGCGCGCGCACACACACACACACACACACACACACTCACTCAAATGACTCAGTTCCCTAAGATTATTTCTTGGGAACAGGACTGCTGGGGAGGATCTAACTGAGATAGGCAGAATGAATGACTTACAATTTTCATTATATCTTCTCCAGTCTGCTAGGAATTTATCTGTGCCTCACTCCCAATGCAGAGAAACTCCCGACTTTTGAATGTCCTCTAATCCCATGCTGGGACTTTTTGTCTACCTCCCCCATATTTGACTTAATGCCCTGTGGCTTTTGCACAGGCTACTTTTCAAATTTAATTTCATTTAATTTTTTGAGACTAGGTTTTTCCTCTGATGTTCTGGCTTACACGGAACTCAATTTGTGACAATCCTCTTGAGTGCAAGGATTGCTTGCAGGTGTGTTCTACCAGGCCTCGCTGAAGCATGGGTTGCTTTTTTCAGGCTAGCTGTGGGCATCGGAAAGGTCCAGGTGTTGATTTGCGATAATGTTGCTTAGGCTTCATTGAAGCCAATTTAGGATTTAAAACAACAAAACGAAACAAAAACTCTGCAGGTGTGGTGGTGCACACCTTTAACCCCGGCGCGTGGGAGGCAGAGTCAAGAGGATCTCTGAGTTCGAGGTTAACCCGCTATACCTAGCGAGCTCCAGGACTACAAAAAAAAACAAAACAAAACAAAACAAAACAAAAACAAACAAAAAGTCTCTCTCTCTCTTTTTTTTTTTAAAGCGGCACCACGCCCGCCTTTGAGTCCAGTTTCGAGGAAAAAGGAATATGAACTTTCAGACAGACCAGAAACTAGGAGTTGGGGGAATGCGACGGATCAGAGTAATTGGATAGAAGGGAGGGAGGGTGATTTCGGGAGGAGCCAGAGCAGGCAGGGTCAGATCCTGCTGGGACTTTCAGGCTGTGCAGACGGCGGCGTGGGGGGACCTCTGCCCGGGCTGGCTGTCAGCTGAGAGGTCCGTCATCGCTGCTGCGCTCCTCTTCCCAGCTGCGGTTCCCCGGACTGCCCACCCGTCAGGCGCTGCGCAGGCGCGGGGGTGCCAGCTCTTGCACATGAGGGGCGGGGGAGGGACGCGGCGCTTGCACGTGTCCCGGGAGCGTGCACAGGACAGGTGCGGAGCCGCTACCAACCCAAGGCGGGACCGATGTCCAGCACGGGCCGGTCCCGTTCTCCCGGAAGCCGCGGTGGGCGTCCCCGGGGCGCTCACACCTCGGGAGAATTTTCCTTTGGACGCGCACGGTTTATGTGCCCCACTAAGATTAGGAAGTCGGGCGTAAGAACGCGGAAAGCGCTTTGGAAACAGACGTAGACCGCACTTCTCAGGAACCCCGAATCAGCACATAAACACTCCGTGACCATGGGCTTGCAAGCCCCAGAAAGGCCCCCGCCGGGTGCGGTCACCGGGCCGTGTCACGTGACCCTAGCTGGACAACAAGGGACAGCCAGCACTGCGCACGCGCAGCCCCTCCGCGGCGGCGTCCATCTTTTTTTTTTTTTTTTTTTTTCTGCTTTGGTTGGCTGCACGCAAACACTGTCAACTCCTCCCTGCTCTACGGTCTTCGTGTTCCCTGACATTTACTCTTCCCCACCCCCGCCCATTGATGACATCAGGGCGACAGGCGGGCGAGCCAATCAGAACGCTGTGTTCAGGGGCCGGCACGCGGAACCCGTTGCAGCGGGCCAATGGGGGAGGCGGACGGCGGGGCGCGCCCCAACCGCCTCCTCCCGGGGGCGCCGCTGGCCCAGTGGGCGGCGCTTTCCAGTCAGCATGTGGGCGGGGGAGGGCGGGGCCCGGCCGCCGCAGAGGCGTCGACGCCGCCGCCGTCGACGACGTTCCTCAGTCTTCGGGGTGGGCTCGGCAGCGCAGGCCGGCCAGGGGAGGCCGGGCGGAGAGCGGCGGGGGTCGGAGCGAGGTCGGGGCGCCGAGGGCGGGCGATAGAGGGGTGCGGGCGAGGCCGGGGCGGGGTGCGGAGCATTCGAGCGAGGTCAGGCGGGCAGAGGCCCGGGCTGTGCGGGGCGGGCGCCGGCTCCGCGGGCTTGCAGCGGAGGCCTGGGCCGGCCGCCGGGCCCCTTGTCCCCGGGCCTGTGGACGACGACGCTCCCGCGGGGGCCCCGCCTGAGGAGGACGCGGCGGCGGCGGCCGGGCCGCGGGAGGCCGCGGGGGATGGAGGAGCGGAAGGAGGAGGGCGAGGCGGAGATTCAGGAGCACGGGCCCGAGCACTGGTTCTCCAAGTGGGAGCGGCAGTGCCTGGCCGAGGCCGAGCAGGACGAGCAGCTGTCCCCGAGCTGCAGGAGGAGGCGGCGGCCGCCGCGCAGCCCGAGCACAAGCAGCAGAAGCTGTGGCACCTCTTCCAGAACTCGGCCACGGCCGTGGCTCAGCTCTACAAAGGTGAGGCCGCGCCGCCATCTTGGCGCCGCCCCGGCCCCCGGAGCGGCCCTTCCGCCCGGCGCCCGGCTCACTCCCCGGGGCCCGGTCGCTCCCCGCGCCCGGCGGGGGCGGCTCGGCGGCGGGGAGGGGACGGCCGCACCGCGGACCCCCTGTCATCCGCCTCGCACGACGCCGACGGAGGAGCGGCGCTGGGAGGGGGAGCTGCGGTGGAGGATGGGGAGACCCCCGACTTGGAACACCCCTGGGGGTCCCCACGGACCGGCCCGGTGTCCCCGGCCGGATCGAGGGGGGTAGGGGAGGAGTCCCTGTCACAAAATGGCGAAGGAGGCGGTGGGGCGGCCCTATTGTGCCCCGAGCCGGCCTCGGGGCGGAGACTGCGAGGGGCGCCTCCCTGCGCCTGCCGGGCCCCGTTTGCAGCTCCGGCTTCGCTGATGTCAGGTTCCCCCTCCTCGACCCAGTGACTCCGGTCTCACGCTCCCTTTGGGATCCCCAAACCCTGAACAAAATGGCGAAACCTAATATGGCCGTTCCGGTGTGACTGACGCCCAAATAACATTCTCTTCTTTCTCTGTGTCCTTGTGTGTGTCTTTTTATCCCCCCTATTTTTTCCCCCGATTTGTTTCCAGACCGAGTGTGTCAGCAGCCAGGACTTTCTCTCTGGGTCCCCTTCCAAAACGCAGCCACCGCTGTCACCAACCTCTACAAAGGTAAAGATAACCTTGCTGCATTGCCAGGTTAAGGGGGAAGGGAGGAAGGGCAGGCCGCTTAGGGTTGACGGCTGATGTCCTGGGTGTGTGTTCTGCTCTCAAGTCCAGCTTCTGCTAACCTTGAATGCCTTGCAACTTGAGGATCTCTTGGTGTTCTAGCTAGATATCTAGAGGCAAGTTTTTGACACTCCACCACCTCCTCCCTTGGGGACATGTGACAGTGCCTGAGGGACATTTGATTGTCATCCTTGAGAGGGGTCTGCTGTTGGCATGTGGTGGGTAGAGGGTGCTGGTTATTTTGCAGTGCCTGAGACACCCCAGCTCCTACCCTTTAGCAAGGACTTAACTTACCCAGTCTCCAAAGTGCTAGATTGATTGAGAAGCTTTGCAGTGGAAGACTGGTGGGCCTTGTTTCTGTTTGGAAAAGTCTTCCGGGGAAGACTTGTTTTTTTTTTTTTTTTTTTCCTTATGTACCACAAAGGGGATCACCTTGGAAAATTCTTGAATCTGGCCCCTTGGAGCATGGTAGTTTGATAGTATTAAAGTGCTTTGAATTGTAGCTGATTAGATTGGGATTGTGCGTGTTATCCTGTCTATGGCAAATTCAAAATTACTTTTTGAAACGAATAGTTTTTAAAATTACTTTGTAGTTGACTGTGAATTGCTGGCGTCTGTAGTAGTTTTTAATGGATGGCTTTGCGTTTGGTGCTGTTTTGGAGATCATTTTCAGATCTGATGACTGAAGATGTATAGGTATAAGGTCTTGGCCGTTGGATCTTGGTAACAATAAGTTTGACTTAGTGCATTGTTACAGCTTCGGGAATTTTCTCGTGATAAGATTAATTTGGATTTGATTGTTAGGACACATGCTTGCTACTAAGGTCAAAGGCTTTCAACGTTAGAAGTCCAGTAATGATAATAGAAATTTATGCAGTTCAGCAAATAACAACTTAGATTGAAACATCATGGAGCACCTTCTTGAGTGTCAGATTCTCGTGTCAGCATTTTGAAAGTTTTTTAGAATACACTTGGCAGTTTGAAGGGACAGTAATTTTGAGAAGTGTTAACTGAAATGTTAATTTAGGGAATGAGAAACTTATAGTCCAATCTTACTGAAGAAACAGAAACATCTTATTTATTGACTTTTTTTGCTGTTGTAAGCCAGGGTCTCATTCTGTAGCCTACGCTGGTATCAAACTTGTGGTTCTTTTCCAGTTTCTCCAGTGCTCAGATTATTGGTGTATACCACCATGCCCTGCTAGAAACACAGTTTCCATCATTACTGTTCAGCTTTGATTTTATATAGCTGGCTTTCTTAAATTTTAGGGGAGGGTGTTGGTGATGGAATCCAGGGGCCTCAAAAATGCTAGGCAGTTAGATAGCTGCTGAGTCACAACCCTAGCCCAAGTTTCGTAAGTTTTGACTTCTTGAATAAATTGATTTTTTAGCATCTATTGGTGCTTGGGGGTCTTGAGCATTCTCTTTGGGTAGCTCTTACCTTTATATAGAAGGAGAATTAGAAAGAAATAACACTAAAGAGTATAATTTGCATACAGTAAAATCACCTTTTAAAAATGTGCAGTTCCATTTTGCCATACATACTATTAGCAAATAGAATATATCTTCCACTCCATCCAGTCCCTGGCAACCTGATTGCTATATACTTATGAATGGCCCCATCGAATTCACATTGTAGGTATAAATAGCTCAGTGCTTTGCTTTATTTTATTTTTGAGACAGTCTCTCTAGGCTGGCCTGGAACTCAAGATCTGCCCCTTTGCCTCCTGAGTGCTGGGATAAAAGGCATGCCCCTGCCATTAGACTCTGCCAAAACTCAGTACTTCTCCGTTGTCAGTAATAATTGTTATCTTGGTAACCGAGGCTTATCCTTTTTTGCTTTTGTATTTTTTTGTGTGAAAGGGAAGACAGCAAAATTTGAACATTTTTCTGGTTGCTTGGTCCCTAGCCTAAGCCATATTACTTACTGTTATGAATGTGTCCCCATAGTTTTGGTGCTGGTGCATACACTAATAAGTTGTCCCTCCAGGGTTAAAGCCAGAACTGTTTCTTAAAAGATGGGTTGAGCCAGGTGTGGTGGTTCACACCTTGAACCTCAGAATTGGTGAGGCAGAGGCAGGCAGATCTCTGAGTTCAAGGCTAAACTGGTTCAAGGGCTACATAGAGAAACCTTGTCTTGAAAAATCAAAGAACAAAGTAAAAAAATAAATAAGTAAATAAAAAACAACCAAACCAAACAAAACTTTGGAAATTTTTTCCAGACAGCGTTTTTTTTTTTTTTTTTTTTTTGTCAGTCCTGGCTGTCCTGGAACTAACTCCCTTTGTAGACCAGGCTGGCCTCAAACTCAGAGATCTGCTTGCCCCTGCCTCTTGAGTGCTAGGATTAAAGGTGTGTGCCACCACCAGGCTAAAATAATTCTTAGTTTGATTACTATATTTGAAATGCTTATTGCTGGACATTGTGGCAAATGCCTGTAATCCCAGTACTTGGGAGGTTGAGGTAGGAGGATCAATGAGTTCAAGGCCAGCCTGGGCTCTGTAGTGAGTTTCCAAATAGATAGATAGGTTTTCTTTATTTAGAAAACTTCATGAGGAGGAACATTGCTTTTATTTGAATAGGACATGTAGTTCCTGGGTTGTCAGTGTGAATTGATTCTAAGTGTCCTGTTAAATAAAACATACTTTTTATTTGTGTATGTATTGTCTTCATGTACATATGCACACCAGATCCCATTATAGATGGTTGTGAGCTGCCATGTGGGTACTGGGAATTGAAATCAGGACCTCTGGAAGAGTAGCCAGTGCTCTTACCCATTGAGCCATCATCTCTCCAGACTATAAAACATGCTTATTACCTCACAGGAATGGATAAATTTTGTATGGAATTAAGTAGTTTCAACTCCTTTTTTGTTGTAATGAGGGTGAATAATAATGTACTTTCACACACTCCCACCTTTTCAGAGTGTGGCCATAGAACAGGCATACAGCTTTAAGAATATTTGGCTGTCTTCAATAGAACCGGTAAAATTAGTAAAGTAACATCACACGTGAATTCAACACTAAAAATTTAAGTCAGATTGTTGAATTACTTAAGCGTTAACTGACAGAAAGACTTGGGAGGGATCCTCTTAAGTGGGCAATGCTCATGGATTTAACATAATCAGTCACATGATAAACTAAAAAATGGCATGGCTCATGTACAGCCCGGGAAGAATGGTGTTCCTTGGTAATTCTTTGAAGTGAGCACACAGGAAGGTCGGAGTTGAGGTAGAACTCTGAGCAAAGGGGTCTTTGGGGACATGCTTATATGTTTGCTTGCTTATTTAAGAATGTCTCCATATGTAGCCCAAGATGACCTTGAATTTGATTGTTGGAATTAGAGATTGTTACACTTGTGCCTGGCCTGAGTCCTCTTTCAAAAAAAAGAGGTCCCTCTTACTGAAAGACTCTGTATCTTCTTACTGGATGAACCACACCTCCAATTTAAACATGACCAAGTCTTCAGTATAAAAATGTTGAACTGCATCTGGTAGGGTTGGTGGATGACCATGATTCAGACTAAACTCTCAGTCTTACATTATATATGAATCCTTCCAGACCCAGCTTCCTTTTCTAGTGTCATCTTTTGGAGTTTTACCTGATTTTATTACCAGTTTTCATCTGAATCCATTGAGGAATAGCACAATTATGCTTTTGTTTCTTGGCCAGGAATCCTTTGATTCTGAAAGTCTTGTGATGAGAAGACAGGGTGAGAAGCAGAGTTGGGTATGGTATGCCATGGTGGAGGAAGTGAGAAGCAAAAAATATATTTTCAAGTTACATTTATTTACTTAGTGTGTGTGGAAATCAAAGGACACAACTTTGGGGAGTTGGTTCTTTCAAACATGCATCAAACTCAGATCATCAGTCTTGGTGGCAAGGACATTTAAAAAACCCTCTGAACCCAATTCACTGACCCTTAGGGATCTTTTTAATTGCCAGTAAGCTTTTGAAAAATTGAACATGGACTTGTGGTTTAGTTGGGATATGGCCAGAAGAATTTGGAAGAGAAAACAAGTTGGGTTTTGTCTCCTTGTTGAAGACACAGTTCAGTAAAATGGAGTGATTGGGCAGGCCCTGGTGATACAGGCTTGTAAATCCCAGTTACTTGGGGATTTTGAGGAAGGAAGGTGGCAAGTTTCATGTCAGCCTGGGCTACACAGTGAGACCCTATCTCAAAAAGAGGACTTGGGACTATGGCTTGTAGATGAGAGACCCTGGACCTTTTATGCCAAATCTGTCAAACTACCTGCTGCTTTTAGTGGGGTGGGGCAAGAAAATTCTGGTGGCTGGTTCTTGATTTATGTGATCATTCCAAAGAGAACAGGGTCCCTTGGTGTAGTATGAATTTTGTCTCTTCAACTAAAGGAGTAAAGAGGTTGTTTGATTTTAGGTAGGTTTGGTGGGTACCTGCTAAACTTTGCTTTAATTTTTGGGGGGTAGTGGTGCTGGGGACAGAAACCCAGCATGCTAGGTAAGTAAATGGTCTGCCACAGAGCTGCACCTCTACCCATTTCCTTGGATGACTTGTTTCCATTTTGGTTTCTTGGTTCCTCATTGGTATTGTATATAGTTGAATTTTTTTGAGACAACGTTCTTGCTGTTTGGCTTAGACTGGTCTCCAATATGCGATGATCCGGCCTCAGCTTCCTGACTACTAGAATTATAATCGGGATGCTACCATGTCTCTCTAAATTCCTTTTGCTTGGGGATGCGCAATTCAATTCCTTAAGATTGGAATGGTGGTTGTCATTCAGGACAAGGTTAGCCTTGGTAGTCTTATAGGACACTTAGGCTGGGGTGGGAGCTGGTGCTCTAGCCGTTTTAGTAGCCTTTTGGAACCACAGAGAGCTACTTCTCAAATGCTCCCTCCTCCCTCCATTGTTTCTAGCCTAGTCTAGCCTCCTGCTTGCTTTGTATTGGTTGATGACCTTGAATTTGTGATCATCTACCTTTTTCCTGGGACAACAGACTTGTGTTATCAAAGCCGGTTTATTTTATGCTAGGGCTCAAACCTACGGGGTCTGCCTAGTCCACCAGCTAGCTACATTTCCCAGCCTCAGTTGTGTTTATTAGTTTTTTTTTTTTTAATTTTATTTTTTATTTGTTTTTGAGACATATCTCACCATGTAATTCTGTCTGGCATGGAGCTCACTATGTTAGATCAGGCCACTTTCAAACTCTATCCTCCTGCCTCTACCTCCATAGTGCTAAGATTGAAGGTATGGACCACTACATCGGGCTTGTTTTTGTTTGTTTTCTCTTGAATTCTGTTTTGTTACACCTTGTATGTGCTATGTGGCCCTGGAATGTCTTCAAAATTATGACATTCCTGCCTCAGCCTCCGAAGTGCTGGGATTGATTATAAATGTTGTATGCCAACATTCCTGGTAAATTGTTTTCTTCTTTGTTTTTTGTTTTTTTTTTTTTTTTTTTTTTTTTTTTTTTGAGATAGAGTTTCTCTGTGTACCCTGGCTGTACTGGAACTTAATTTGTATAGACCAGGCTGGCCTTGAACTCATGTCTGCCTGCCTCTGCCTTCCCAGTGCTGAGATTAAAGCCCAGAGCCAATTGCTTTCTTTACTATTTATGGTTTAAAGAAAGATTTAGAATTTTCATATGTATGAGTGTTTCGCCAGCATATATGGGTACCATGTCTGCCTGTGGAGGTCAGAAGAGGGTGTCAGGACTACTGGACTGGAGGTATGAATGATTTTGAGTTAGCATGTGTGTTCTAGGAACAAAATCTGGGTCCTTGTAAGAGCAACAAGTGCTTTTAAACACTGAGCCACCACTTTAGGCCTGTAGTGTCTTTGAAGCAAGAATTGGTTAGAAGTCTGTCACACATTGAGAGCTTTCTCTTGATACTGCAAATTTGAGTTGTTTTTGTGTATCTGCTTTAGTAGTACTGAAGAATAGGTGAGCTTCATTCTTCAGAGTCTGATCTCTTCATTCCCTTTAACAAAAACAAGGCTACAAATACCATATAAGCTTTTAGTTTTGTGCCTGGCATTTAGGGGGTATTTAATTTTCATAGTGCTGGTGACCAGGTTTTAACTGTTTAAGTTATTTTGCACAGTGGGAAGTGCTTAATGTGAAAGGAAGACTAGTATTTTTTTTGTCTTCTAAAATTGTATATGTCAATAAACTTTGTGCAATGTACATTCCCTTTTTAATGAGCAAGTTAATTAGAATGGATAGGTGAGACAGTGTTATGTCACCTTCTGTTTCTTTCTTTTATTCTTTTTTTTTTTTTTTTTTATCAAGACACAGTTTCTCTGTGTGTAGCCCTGGCTGTCCTGGAACTCACAGAGATCCACCTGTCTCTGCCTCCCAAGTGCTGGGATAAAGGTGTATGCCACCACTGCCCAGTTCACATCCTGTTTCTAACATTCATTTCAATTCAGTGTGGCCAGTTTGGACTTAACTTGTTATCTGTACTCCAAAGATGAACAGAACATAATAAAAATCTGGTACAAGTTGAGAGTGCCTATAACAATAGTTGGAGAAAGTGTGTTTTGCCTGGAGATAGATGGTAAGGGTTTGTGTCTCTTTATTGTAAATTGTACCAAACTTTGAAGCTTTTATTTTGTGATCTTTTTTTTTTTTTTTTTTTTTTTTTTTTTTGATTTTTCGAGACAGGGTTTCTCTGTGTAGCTTTGCGCCTTTCCTGGGACTCACTTGGTAGCCCAGACTGGCCTCGAACTCACAGAAATCCGCCTGGCTCTGCCTCCCGAGTGCTGGGATTAAAGGCGTGTGCCACCACCGCCCGGCTGTGATCTTTTTAAGACAAGGCCTTGCTGTATAACAAATAACTTAGGCTTTCTTGGAACTCACCATGCAGCTCAGGCTGGCCTTGAACTTGCTGTAGTCCTTCTGCCTCAGCTTCCCAAGTGGTAGGTTTGCAGGCATTTGCCACCATGCCTAGTTCATTCTGTCTGTAAATTTTATAGGATATGAGCATTTTCAGGCCAGTGAGATGATTCATTTGGTAAAGGTGCTTGTTCCCAAGTTTGAGGACCTGAGTTTGATCTCTGGGATCCACAGGGTGAAAGTATTATCTTTTATAAGTTGTCCTGATCTCTGAGCATGTGTCCACACACATCCAAGCTAAATAAATAAGTAAATTTTAAGTTGGCTTTATTGGTGTGGACCCATTGGTCTCCTTCTAAGTTGTAGGCTGAGTAACTTGATTTGGTGACCTTTGCATTTCTCTCCTTGTTGCTTGTGTGTTCTTATATGTCCAGTGTGTGTGTGTCATTTGGTTTTATGTTAGTGCTACTCTGCAGCTTAGAAGAGTCCATACTAACTTGTTACAGAATTCTTGTCCAGAGTTGAATGGCTCAGTTACTGAGAATTAGTACCATAGCTAGGTGTGGGATTATGCAGGTTAGCTGTTTAGGACTAAGTTACATGTTCTGTTCCTACCTCAAATGTGCTTTGCTTAACACATAGTTATCCAGCAAAAAGTTGAGGAAGGGGGAGGACAGGGATTAGAGGCCAGGGATGCTTATCACCCGTAAGTAGCTGCTATGATTCTCTCCTGGTTCCCATCTTTTGTTCTGGGTGAAGATTAGGAAAACACATCATGTGAAAAAGAAGTTCTTAGTTTTAGGTACTAATTTCTTAAGGACTATAGGAGAGTTATATTCCTTAAATAATTGGGGAAAAGTTTCATTTTGACTTTAACTCAGATCCTTATGTTGTAATAAAGACATTACTCTGGGGCTGGTGATGTAGCTCAGTTACTGGTTGAATAATGCTTGTCTAGCATGCTCAATGGTCCTGGATCAAATAGCACCCCATAAACTAGCCATGGTGAACATATGCAGTAAACCCAGCTCTCTGGAGGTGGAAGCAAAAGGATCAAAAGTTCAAGGCCATTCTCATTATAAGTGAATTAATTGCAGGTCAGCCTGGGCTATTGAGATCCTGTCTAAAAAACAAAACCCAAATACCTGTTTTTCCTTATTTGTTAGATTGTCGATGGTCAGTGTAAATTTAATTTTAAATTCCAGTGCTTTGTGGTTAGTAATTTTCTTTAGAAGTGTTGCTTTGATCTAGTATTGTCTTAGGCTTGTAAAGAAGATTGAGTTTTTTTAATTGAAGAATTTTTTGGTGACAGAACCGCCTCTTTTTTTTTTTTTTGATAGCATAAATGAATGAATTCATCGCTCTGTATTGTATTTTTTCTTTCTTTTTTTTGCATTTTATATAAAATCTTTATTGACAAATAATTCACATAGTGTATAATTCTCCTGTGTTGCACAATTTGATAGACTTTAGTCCAGTATCCTCATAGGCCCACGACACCATCACCACTTTCTATTTTAGAACATCGCTGTCTTCAATTTCATATACACATATAATGTGTGGTGATTACATTCCACCTTATTTTTTTAAATGAACATAATATTTGCAGTTGTAACCGTTTTTAAGTTCACAATTCAGTGGCATGAATTAAATTCAAAATATTAGTTACATTTATGATATTCATTAATTACACTGATGATATTAATTACATTTGTGGTATTCACTAATTACATTAACAGTATTCATTCAACAACTATATTTATGATATTAATTACATTGATTGTATTGATTTATTACATTCATGATATGTCCTGATACTACTGTCCATTTGTGGGGCTTTTCCATCACACAAAACAGAAACTCTGTACATAGGAAATCATTGCTCTATATTCCTTTCTTTTCCATTTTGAGATAACGTCTAATCTTTCTGTCTCTATGAATTTGTATATTCTATATATTTCATGTAATACAATTCTATAGTATTTGTCCCTTTTTTTTTAAAAAAAAAAGTAAAAACATTTTATGTACAACTGAAGGAGAAATAATACACAGATAGCTTGAACATAAAAACAGGTTATAATTCAAAAATCCGGGGTTATTTGAAACTGGAAAATATTTTCTCTGTAGAAAATAGTAAAGATGATAATATTTCCCAATAAACCCCTTTAAGCCAAATAATACCTGAATTATACATAAATATTGATCAGATTCTGGGATACAGAAGAAACCTATCTTTATCTGTTCAGAGAGCTATGTTTTACTTAAGTTGTGTAAATGAGATTCCTATTCATCTTCCCCTTCACTGTTTGATTTACGGCAGACATTTTTCTATAAGCTAATCCATAATCTACAAAGATTTTAGCCTTCCCTCCTGAAAGTACAGCCAGCATATTCTTTCCTCAGCTTGATACAGTACAAATTGTTATCCTAATAGTGAAATGTTTTGATAAAGGTTGCCCAGTGATTGGGCAAAACCAAAACTTACTATAAGCCACGGTCATCCTAGGGTCCTCCCTGCTAGGTAGCCTCCCTGGTTCTGTGGGTTGCAGTCTGATTGTCCTTTGCTTTATATCTAGTTTCCACTTTTGAGTGAGTATATACCATCTTTGTCCTTCTGAGTCTGGGTTACCTCACTCAGGATGATATTTAATAGGTCCATCAATTTTCCTGCAAATT
Organism: Peromyscus leucopus; assembly: GCF_004664715.2. Taxonomy (NCBI): domain Eukaryota; kingdom Metazoa; phylum Chordata; class Mammalia; order Rodentia; family Cricetidae; genus Peromyscus; species Peromyscus leucopus. Next base: position 23,856,797 of record NC_051086.1, read on the forward strand.
TCATGATGTCATTGTTTTTCTCTGCTGAGTAGTACTCCATTGTGTATATGTACCACATTTTCTTAATCCGTTCTTCAGTTGACGGGCATCTAGGTTTCCAGGTGCTGCTATGAACATAGTTGAGCGTGTTTCTTTGTGGTATGATTGAGCATTCATTGGGTATATGCCCAAGAGTGGTATGGCTGGGTCTTGAGGTAGACCTTTCCCAATTTTCTGAGAAACCACCATACTGATTTCCACAGTGATTGTACAAGTTTGCATTCCCACCAACAGTGGAGGAGTGTTCCCTTTGCTCCACATCCTCTCCAACATTGACTGTCATTAGTGTTTTTGATCCTAGCCATTCTGACAGGTGTAAGGTGGTATCTCAGAGTCGCAGAACTGCCTCTTAACCTAGCTTTGGATAAGGCCCTTCGAGTCTCAGTCCCAGTTCCTCAATTGGGATACTGGATTTGCTGACTCACAAAGTTTTATATTAAAAAAACATAAAAGGCCTGAGGATGTACTTAGTGGCAGAATATGAATATAGCATGTGCAAGGTTTGAACTCTAGCACCAAAAACAAAACCCTGATGAGTTTTGGCTCTGTGAATTATGTACGAAGGTACTGCATAGAATGGCATGCCACTGTTGTTCTGGGAAAACAAGACTTTCAAATCTATTTTGGAAAACATTTATTTTTCAAATGAAACATGGACCATTCACTGTGACTCTTGTAATAAGGACATATGTTGTGGTTAAAGGGTTGGCAGTTTGATACTCTGAGGCTTCCTCTTACCTTGAGGTTTGTGGTCCTTTTCCAATAATGGCTTTGATTTTGACACAAGACTATTCCACAGTTTCTATGCCCTGGGTTTTTGAGCCAGATATCTGAAGCCCACAGGTTTAGATGTGTTCATCATCAAAACAGTGTTTACGTTTTTGTTACCAAATTTAACTTAATCTTGAAAGATAAATCTTCCCCATTCTCTTCAGCACAAACCTCTCTAGTTAGGAGCTTGAAGAAAAACATTTCTTTAGGTAGGGTGGGTTTGTTTGTTTCTTTCTTTTTTTCTTTTAATTTTATTTATATTTTATGTGTAGTGCTCTGCATGGATACCTGCATCCCAGAAGGGGGCATCCAATCCTATTACATAGATGGTTGTGAGCCATCATGTGGTTGCTGAGAATTGAACTCAGGACCTCTGAATAGCAGCAGCCGAGCCATCTCTCCAGCCCTAGCAATTTTTTTCCCCCTTTTTCTTTGAGATGGCCGGTTTCTAAAATCTTGATTGCTTGGATTTTATATTTTTCTTTGGTTCCAAGGGATAGGGTTTTTGTGCTTGATTGATTTTTCTTGACAGACTGCTCAGCTCTTTCAGAATTACTGATAGAGATTTTTGAGATTACCTGAGGTTTATCTACTTTTTAAGAATGGCTTTCTCTAACCAAAAAAAAAAAAAAAAAAAAAAAAAAAAAAGGGCTGGGCGGTGGTGGCGCACGCCTTTAATCCCAGCACTCGGGAGGCAGAGCCAGGCGGATCTCTGTGAGTTCAAGGCCAGCCTGCCTGGGCTACCAAGTGAGCTCCAGGAAAGGCGCAAAGCTACGCAGAGAAACCCTGTCTCAGAAAACCAAAAAAAAAAAAAAAAAAATGGCTTTCTCATCTTTCTTCTAAGAGTTGGAAAGTGCTGTGTGTGTGTGTGTGTTTGTGTGTGTGACCTTCACAAATACTGTTTTCTTTTAAGTTGGAGTTCATGTCTGCTCATATATTTGAGGAAATGAGAAAGCAGCAGATACTGATTTCATGGTGATTTGGATTCTAGTTAGAGAGATGATCTCACTCTTGCCTTTTTATATCTGAAATTAGACTCTATTTTCCCAAAGTTACAATGGTTTGGATTTTTTTGGTTTTTAATGAGATCTCCCTGTGTAGTCCTGACTTGTACTGGAGCTTGTTCTGTATACCAAGATAGCCTCAAACTCATAGAGATCCTGTTGTCTCTGCCTCCAAGTGCTGAGATGAGGGTTTTGGATCACCATGTGGGTGCCAGGAATGGAGCAGAGGTCCTCTACAAGAGCAGTCAGTTACCTGCTGAGGTATCACTTTAGCCTGTTTGAATTTACTTTTTAAGAGACTAGACCTACTCCAGTGATCATCCTACTTTTTTGACTTTTTTTTTTAGACAGGAGCTCTGTAGCCTTGGTGGCCCTGGAACTCATTTTGTAGACCAGGCTGACCTCAGAATCACATATACCATCTGCTTCTGCCTCCAGAATGCTGTGATTAAAGAGTGCACAAGATTTGCCAACTACTAAGGAGAAAGTCTTGTTGCAGGGTCCTGCTTATACAGCTTCACTCTGCTCACCCTGCTTTTGGGGATGAGCACTGGGAATGGATTGAGGCCAAGACTTTGCATGCTAAACTCCTTTTTTTTTTTTTTAAATCATATTTATTCACTTTGGGATCTGTGTCTGGATGATTTGTCTTAGTGGGACAGACCTCTGCATTTATTATATTGCTCTCCCCCCCACTTTTTTTTTTTTTTTAAAGAGGCTACTCTACAATTTGAGGCCAGCCAGGGCTACATAGTGAGATCTTGTCTTCCTAAAATAAAATAAAATATACTCCATGTGTTCTGTTAGCTCAGCAGCTAACTTCATAAGAAAATTGACTTTTGAACTTTGAGATATTGTTTCCAACTAAATAGAACAACTGAATGGCAGGGGATATTTTGCTGAACTGAGTTTCAGTATATATTGGGAGGCTACTATGGGGAAATTTAAGGCAAGGTAAGAGTTATGACTTACGAAAAGCTGCTGGTTAGAAGCAGACTGCAAATACATTGAGGGTAGTGAGTGGGGACTTTTGGTTTACTTGTTGTAAGGGGATAGTAGTACTCATTCGATGGTAGATAGATTTCTTCATTTCTCAAGTAACACCTAATACTCTTAAGCTAGGCTAAAGTTTGACAAGTTACTTTGACTAGAGAAAAGCAGCCCCTCCGTTTGTGTATGCAGTGTTTATCTTTTTGGTAGGGGTTGGAAGTAAGTTTTAGAATTATGGCTTGAACTCTGAATTTAGACTTAGAAGATTAAATGTTTAATGTTATAAACATGACTAAGGTATATTTTGGATTATAAGATTACTTGTGGCTCGATGTAGACACCATTGAGCTGGTGGTCTTCCCGTCAGCCCTGTGTCCAAGGTGGGGGTCCCCTACTGCATCATCAAGAGGAAGGCCAGGCTGGGCAGCTGGTCCACACAGGAAGACATGCACCACTGTTGCCTTCACACAGGTTAACTCGGAAGACAAGGGTGCTGTGGTTAAGCTGGTGGACCAATTATAACGACAGATATGATGACATCCTGGGTCCTAAATCTGTGGCTCAAATTGCCAAGCTGGAAAAGGCAAAGGCCAAAAAGCTCGCCACTAAATTGGGTTAAATGTACACTGCTAAGTTTTCTGTACATAATATAATTACAAACTTATCTTCCAAAAAAAAAAATTACTTGTAGCTTTAGAATGCTCATAGCTTACTCATTTTGGTTAATGTACAAAGTGGTTTTCTTTAGGAGCAAATGTACAGCTGTAATGATCACTGTATTTCCTTTGCTTTTTTCCTAATAGAAAGCGTGGATACCCATCAGCGAAGTTTTGATATTGGAATTCAGATTGGCTATCAGCGACGCAATAAGGATGTGCTAGCCTGGGTTAAAAAGCGCAGAAGAACTATTCGTAGAGAAGATTTGATCAGCTTCCTGTGTGGAAAGGTTCCTCCACCACGAAACTCTAGAGCTCCCCCAAGACTGACTGTAGTGTCCCCTAACCGAGCTACTTCAACGGAAACTAGCTCATCTGTAGAGACTGATTTGCAACCCTTCCGGGAAGCCATAGCTCTGCATGGTAAAGCCGTTTAAACATATTTCTTTGGAAAATGGTTAAGAGTGTGCCTGTGGACCCATTTTCATGTTTAGGGTTAGGTCCAGTTACATTGTCTGTTTTTGTTTATATAGTAAATATTGGTTCTAGAAGTGTTGAAATAGAATGCAAGCTATGAGCATACATTGGCAGCCCATCTGAAAGGTTAGTTTGAGCTTATTAGTATTACAGTAATTATTTCTGCACCACTGGATTAGAATCCATTGTTTTGCACTCACATGTTGTACATGTTTTCTTAGTCTTCTTGAGTCACAGGGGAAATCTTGGTGTCTTCTTAAGAAGTCTATTGTTACAGTTGTTTGGAGTGCTTGGTCCATGGTAGTCAAGTAAGACAGGTAATTGTTGAGTTGGTTATCATGGGAACCAGGGACTACCTTTAACACCTTTGGTTGTCTAGTATAGAGAGTGAATTGATAGCCCAGGGGAAAGAGGTTGGAAAAGTCATATTCCCTGGATGCTGTCCCTCAAACCTTTATTGTTTAGGTGCTGGGATTGTGAGAGGTATAGCCAATGATCAAGTCATCACTATTAGCCAGGCCAGATCTGTCATGCTCAGAGGATCTAGTATTCTTGGAGAGACAGGGAAATGTCCTCAGTGATAAATCTGTTAATTGCTGTCTACTACAGACTTCCATATGAGAGAGGGTTACTTACTGTGTGACATGTTAGACTGCTGTGAAAAAAACAAAAGCAAAAAAGAAAAAAACAGCAAACAAGTAAGTCTTGGTTGAAACCAAGATGGACACATGGTCAAACAGATGACTAGCCAGGTAGAAGTGAGTTAGGTCATGTATCCTATTAACAGCTAACATTTTTAGGATATAGAAATGGTCATAGGTCATCTAAAATAAGGCTAACCTGCTAATAAACAGCGGGATATGTATAAATGGCTTCTATATCATGGAAATTTTAATGTGTGCAGAGACAGCCATTTGGCAGCCATTCCTAATTTACTTTCTTATATCCCTAATGAAAAGAGGGGAGCTGGAAAAATGTTGCCTCCCTCCACCCTGTTTACTTACAAGTTAAAGCACTTGTTTCAAGAAGAAACTTGTATGAATGAAGTTCCTATGATAGCATACTATTTCTGATAGTCACACTATTTAGGTAGCGCCCCCCCCCCCACTGGATTAGTGTGTCGCATATTTCTTCTTAAATTTGGAAAAATAATTACAAGAGGATTTAGTGAATGGCAGCATGAAATATAGTTTCCTCTCCTAAATATTGTCATTTTCTTCAAGTGTGGTTTATGGTTGAATTCATACTTAAAATATTTTTCCTACATACTAGTATCCTGCAGAGACAGTTTCACAAAACAGAAGCCATGCTTGCTAGATAACCGTGCCAGGGTATATACAGTAAAAGGGCAGCCCAGATTCCATGAGGAAACTCTGCTCCTAAGGGCCAGTGCATTTTTTCAGATCGAATTTGTTGAACCTGTGATTTATTATTTTTTGAACTTTGAGAGTTTTGTAAGATATAGTAGTAGAAAGGACTATTACTTATGCTTAAGTTATGAGGGCATTAATAAGTGTAACTATAAAATCAGTAAAAATTTTTGCCTATGGTGAACTTACAGTAAAGTTCAATACATATTTGAGCAGAGTATACTCTTACTTGACAGGTTTGTACCTTTAAAGTCACATAGTTAAAACAGTTTTGGGTTAAAGTTTTAGGGCCTCTTCAGAATTTTTAGAAACATTTAAAATTGAATGTTGTGTTCTAATAATGACTGTCAGTTTACGGGAGACTGCTAGTCTGATTTGAAGGTTTAAACAAGGGTATTTGGGTTAGTAAGAGGGCATTGTTAATTAAATGGCAAGATAGACAAATGTCTATATAGTATTATCTGATTGTAATAAATTCTTAAGTTGATTAATTTGGAAACATTTTAATTAGGGTAGAGATACCAGGGTTTTTTTGTGCATTTGTATAGTCAATTTTGAAATATAAAGTTCAAATTACAGTTTTTAGAGTACTACATTGGAGGGTGAGTCTAAATTCATGAAATTTTAGAGCAAGAAGGAATGGAAAAAGAATATGGTGAGGCAGATTTGTGTTTGCAGTGGAAGCAAACATCATGTCCTTAATCATTTTATGAAAGGGACAACTTCCTTTTAAATGTATTCATTAGTTCCTGGAACCTTCCACCACCAATACCTCTACCAGCACAGAAAGCCTGTCGTTATTGGGAGAAAAATAGCAGGGACTATTGAAGTGATTGCAGAATGTTTCATGTAGACAGAGAGTGCCAAAGAAGACCCCCTCTGACGGATAACCTCATCAGCTGGGAACCAGCTTAGTGTGAGATTTGGCTAGTTTCAGTCAGAATTAGGTTCTATTTCAACATTTCCAGCAAACTTTTTTTAAGGAATGGACTAAGATTGTGGTACTCTGAAGTTCGAAATAGAAAATAAATAGACACAAGCTATTTTGCTAATTGTTTTATAAAAACAAACTAGTACAGAGGACGATGCCCTGTATGAAACAAGAGGCTGAAGATTCCAGTCTCATGTATTGGGAGCTTTTAGGGTGAAGTCCTTGTTAATGGATGGATCACTAGATATTTGTCAGAGTCCATGCTTTTAACCAGATTTGAACCCAGGTACAAGTAGGTGAAGTGTGTGGGTCCTTAGGTGACAGTGGTTCTCAACCTGTGGGCCACAGCCCCTTTAGAGGACCCTTTCACAGGGGTTGCCTGAGACCATCAAAAAATGACCATATTTACATTATGATTCATTACAGTAGCAAAATTAAAGTTATGAAGTAGCAACAAAATAATTCTATGGTTGGGGGTCACCACAGCATGAGGAACTGTATTAAAGGGTTACAGCATTTGGGAAGGATGAGAACAACTGCTATAGGATTCTTTTTTTGTTTTGTTTTGGGATAGATCTGTACACAGCCATGCTGGCCTCAAAATTCATAGAGATCCACTTGCCTCTGCCTCCAGAGTGCTGGGATTAAAGGAATGCACCACCACTTACTGCTTTTCTTAAATGGAAGGTCTCTTTTCAGAAAAACACTCCAGTTAATGCTCATCAAATAGTTTCAGTCAAAACTTTTAAGTGATGGTAGTTAGCAATGTTGTAAGACTTGTAAGACTCACCTGTGCTTCATTTGATGACTTTTCTGTAGCATGTTGCTTATTTTCTGTGCACTGTAGAACTTAGTTATTAGATGTTACATTCATAGAAAATAAAAAATATAGGCTCATGCTAAATGAGTTTTTTTGTCTTGGTTAATTTTCATCTTAAAATAACATTGAAAATCTACTGAGAGATTCTCCCACATTGTCTTTTTTTTTTTTTTTTTTTTTTTTTTGGTTTTTCGAGACAGGGTTTCTCTGTGTAGCTTTGCGCCTTTTCCTGGAACTCACTTGGTAGCCCAGGCTGGCCTTGAACTCACAGAGATCCACCTGGCTCTGCCTCCTGAGTGCTGGGATTAAGTCTTTTTTTTTTTTTTTAATTTTATTTATTTATATTTTATGTATGAGTCCTCTGCACGTATACCTGCTTGCCAGAAGAGGGCATCAGATCCCATTATAGACGGTTGTGAGCCACCATGTGGTTGCTGGGAATTGAGCTCGGAACCTCTGGAAGAGCAGTTAGTGTTCTTTACTCCTGAGCCATCTCTCTAGCGTGGCCGGCGCTCCCCCCCCCCCCCCCCCCCCCCGTCTCCTTTTTATGTAAATAATAATTCATTCATGTAGACCAAAAATACCCAGAGTCCTTTGCTTTATTTTCTGCTTACCTTTCTGATGATATCCTTTCTCTTCTAGGGTGTTTCATTCTCTTTTGCTTCTTAGGTTTCTGACTTTTTTCTTGTGTTCCTTGACTGACCTAAATTAGATTTTACAGGATCTCTAACCCTGGCTGCCACTTTCTCCAGGCTCTTTGGGGGGGGCAGGTCCGGGGTGGCTCTTTTAGCTTCCAGATTTCTACATCTCGTTTAGAACTCTCTAGGCTACCCATCATATATGTTTTTGTCTTCTGATGCACATCTCTCAGGGTGTGCTGTGAGCATTTGTTACAGATGACATTGCCTTTTTTTCCTTCTCCAGTACTAGGGCTTGAACCTGGGGGCTTGTGCATGCTAGGCAAGTGTTGTACCACTGAGCTGTGTATCAGATGACATTTCACACTCAGCAAATGTATTTATACCGTCTTCTCTATGTAGTTATTCAGCAGTTTGTATAGTCCCTAGAAATATGTGAAGAGTTCCCCCATTTTCTGTTGAGACAAACAATTGGATGATTTATATTAATATCTTGGATGTGGTGTAAAATTTTTGGGGGACAGAAAGGACTATCTCATAGTTTAGCTTGGCTATGGGCAGGCTTGTGGAAGGGTCTCTGGAGAAGGTGTGTTTGGGCTTGGAGTGATCTATTGCTGTTATTTCTGACATGATTTTGCCAGGCTGTCTTTTATAAAACCATTGGAATGATCTTTCTCCTTCCCCTCCCCACCCTCCCAGCCTTGTCATTGCCCTGCCTAAGATTTTCCTGTGGTTCTGCAAGGGCAAGTAGAAACCCACTGTAGCCTGGTTTTGATTTGGGATCAGTAGTCCAGCCCTGGTGTTAAGGTCTTGAATCTCTTGTTCTCTCACAAATCTCCTTATCCACCTGTTTACACTGTAAGGCTGATCATGTGACTTGTGGCACAGCTTTTCTCCATTTCTTTCCATTTTCATCATCATCATTTTTAACACAGGCTAGATTTGAATTTATGACCTTCCTGACTCATTCTCTTGAGTGCTAGGCTTACAGATGTACACCACCACATCTGGCCTATTGTTCCTATTTCTTTTAAACTGTAAGACAGGGTCTCCTGTTGTCCAGGCTGACATAGAACCCAACCTTTCACATTTTTTTTTTTTCCCGAGACAGGGTTTCTCTATGTAGCTTTGTGCCTTTCCTGGAACTCACTTGGTAGCCCAGGCTGGCCTCAAACTCACAGAGATCTGCCTGCCTCTGCCTCCCAAGTGCTGGGATTAAAGGCGTGTGCCACCATCGCCCGGCTTCACATTTGTTTTTAAATGTAGTTATTGTAGTAATATATTACAATATATTGGTTGTTCTGCAACTCAATATACAGAAAGGGCCTTGAGCTCCTGGGTGGTCTTCTACCTCTGTAGTACTGAGGTTGGAAATGTGTCTCATTACACCTGGCTTTCTGTTCCTAAAGCTTTCCTTGAACAGGGTCTCACTGTGTTCGGATGCTGTACTTTTCTGATGAATGAGACCATATTGTGTCATTCCTTTTGGCTTTCATAGAACCTAGCAGAGAACATGGTGTAATTGTGCTTCTGAATTTGCCGTAAGGATAAATACAGAGGTCTGAGAAGTGATTCTAAACAACACTTGGGGACCGAGAATCTTTGGAAAGAGGGAGTAATCCATGTTACCTGTTTAATTCCTGAGAAGGAATCTCACATTAGAACAACTGGAACTTGCTGGACCTGAGAATGAAACCATGAGAGGTAGTCCTTTTTTAAAAAAAAATAAAAGAAAGAAAAAGAAAAAAACCATTAATTTTTTTTGACAGTTTCATACATGAGTACTGTATTTTTTACATCATTTCCACTCCATTCTCCTCCCTGCAACTCCTCCATGTCCTCCCTCTCAAATTTGACTTCTTTAGTTACTGTTTTATATACATGTATAATTAACTAACCTGTTTATAACACATTCTGTGTGTTTAAGACTGATAGCTTGAGATTGAAGACTTGATTCTTTTGGCAGCAGTTGACTACTTGGAGCTCTCATTTAGGGTTTGTCCTTGTGAGATTTCCCTCATCTACCTAGGAATATCATCTTGTGGTGGTGTTGTGCAGGTCTTATTGACTTACTGTGCTTATTTATTAGCCTTTGGTGTATACTTAAAAGATTTTTTTTACTTTGTTTATAATTATTAAAAGATGCTTATCTTTTGAGGATTGGTTTCACTGGAGCCTGGGTTGGTCTGGAGCTTGCTGTGTAGGTTAGGCTAGCTTTGAATTTTTAGCTAGTGATCCTCTTGCCTCTGCCTCCCAAGGGCTGGGATTGCAGACCTGGGGCTTTTTAGTATACTGTGTATCAACACCAAACCCAAAGGTTCCTCATTTAATATTCACCTACTCTGTTCATTGATGGAGAACGACTAATTTTGGTAGGGTAGAGCAGGTTAATGATAGGTTATTTGGGATCCATCTGGCTCTAAAATTTGTTCTCCTGCTCACTTACCTCTATTATAGTTTTAGGGTATCTTTTTCTAATATCCACCCTTCCCCTTTCCCCTGGGCTTACTTAAGTGGGTGGGAAAGATCTTGAGGTAATTTCAGAAAAAATTAAAATTTTATTTGTCTGGGTTTCTCCTTTGAATGAATCTGGATATGTGTTTTTGAAGATGGATGCTTGGTGGCCAGCTTTAGGTATCCTTGGCTTACTGTGGTAGGATGAGTAGTAAGTACATAGTTTTTATGTGTAGACCACATGTCCTATGCAACCTTGGACAATGTGCTTAAAATCTTTGTAAAATGATCTTTCTATGAGAACCAAACCAGATTGCTTACCTGTCTGTCCCTCCATGATCCTGTGTAAATGTTCTTGTCTCTGACAGCCACAATGTCTTGCCTTGCCTGTAGTGAATTACAGGTTTCATTTCACAGAGTTAATTTGAAGCTTTATTTTTTTGTAAATAAAATACACACACACACACACACACACACACACACACACACACACACACGTATTTTGTCTGCATGTATGTCTGTGTACTGTTTGTGTGCATTGCCTGTGGAGGCCAGAAGAAGACATTGGATCCCATGGAACTGGATTTATAGATGGTTGTTAGCTACCATGCCGGTGCTAGGAGTCAGACTTGGTTCCTTTTGGAAGAGCAGCCAGTGCTCTTAATCACTGAGCTCCAGCCCCTGTCTTTCTTACTGTTCTTGTTTTTTGTTTTTTGTTTTTGTTTGCTTATTGCTAAGTTTTGAGCTTGATTCCTATGGACAAGCTAGAGAAATTGGTTCTGAGTTGCTCTGTTCAAGCTAGTGCTGTTTGGGGAGCCTTAGGCTGAACTCTCTTCTAGAGTTGTTACCATAGAGATAGGTGCAAAGGTGCAGAATAGGAAGGCATATATATACATAGATTATAGAGGCAAGGCATGTTACCAAAACAAACTTTACTCATCTGATAATTATTAAGAGCTTCACTCTTCGTCATCTTGTGACACAGGTGGTCTTTGTAGGTTACTCACTCTGGTCCACACTGACTCTTAAAAATGAAAGATAACTATTTTCATCCCATAAACAACTTTCATGACATTCTTGACTTTGTAAAACAATTAAACCCATTGGGCATAGGTTGTAGGTTGTTCTTTTTTTTTTTTTTTTTTTTTTTTAAAGATTTATTTATTATGTATACAGTGTTCTGTTTGCATGTATCCCTGCAGGCCAGAAGAGGGAGCCAGTTCTCATTACAGATGTTTGTGAGCCACCATATGGGTGCTGGGAATTGAACTCAGGACCTCTGGAAGAACAGCCAGTGCTCTTAACCTGAGCCATCTCTCCAGCCCCTGTAGGTTGTTCTTAAGAAGTATATACTATTTCTAATTCAGGCCTATACATGCTGGGACATCCCTTTGGCACTGGTGGGAATTACTGCTTTTACTTGGTATTTAGGTTTAAGATACCATGGTCTTGGTTATAAGTTATTTTTATGTTGAAAAAGGCAGTGAGATTTGGGAGAAGGGCTTGGGCAAACTCAGACAGTGGAGTCTTTATGATACATTGTAAAATTAAAAGAGAGAATATCTTTCGTTGTAATTATTACTGTTTTTGTATCTTTTTGGGAGACAGAGTCTCACTGTACATACTTGGCTGGCCTGGAATTTGTTGTGTAGACAAGAATGGTCTTGAACTTTGGACTTCAGGGAGTCTCCTGCCTTAGCCTTTCCAATTGCTGAGACTACAGGCACATAATATTTTTGTGTGTGTATGTGCATGCTGATGATCAAACTCAGGGGTTTTGAGTTCTACTCTTGAGTGATAGATACCCCAGTCTTTGGAAAGGTATCTTTAAAAAGGATTACTTGGTAAGTTAGGACAAGTCTGTTAATATTCTGATCCTGCCTCTTAGGGCCACGCTGCGCCCTGACATAGAAGCCTCTTAAGGAAAAATTCCACCTCTTTTTCTCTCTCTCCCTCCACTCCCACGAGGTGTGTACCCCTCAACTCCTTTCTGTTTTTCTCTTCTCTCCTTCTTTCCTGTTGTCTCTCTTTTATAATAAACCATTTCTGTGCGGATGTAGCGTCTGGGTTGTGAATGTCCACCTGCCACCCCACTGCTATGCCTACATGGTGGAGTAGGTCACCCACCAGCCCACCGCTGCATTTGCCATTTGCCCAGCATGCTAGCATGTTTCCCTGCATGCCCGGGACACACTCAGGGATCCCCACATAATAAATCATAACAAAGTCTCCTCAGCTTTGAAGGTTGAAGTCCTTTCTGTTTAAAAATCCTTTGTTTTGTTTGTGGATTTGTTACGGGTTTTGATTTCTGCAGTTTAAAATGCATATATGTAGAAAGACAAATGTTATGTTGCCTTTCTGTAGTTTAGCACTTCTATAGATAACATTTACTTTGAGTAAATTTACCAGGTGCTATTTTGCAGACACAAGAACAAGTGACTATAACAATGAATATTCTTAAGAAATGTCTGGCCTGGTAAAATTAACACCATCCTGAAGCATGTAAGCCTTAGGACTTAGTCTGAGGCCAGTGTCGTGTGTGTGTGTGTGTGTGTGTGTGTGTGTGTGTGTGTGTGTGTGTGTGTGTGTTATTCATTTGCTTGGTGGGGGGTAAAAGTCTGAGTCTTGTGGTATTTACTTACTGTTTTCCTTGTATGTGCTAGACAAGCACTCTGGCACTGAGCTCTATCCCTAGCCACATCCTTAGCCTAAGTCAGTTAAGTTACTTGGCAGCTCCTTGGGTCTAGAGAATCTGGTGGGGTATGTAAGAAAAAGCAGTCATTGGAATTTTGATTTAGTGGTATAAAATATGACAAGAATTCTTACCTAGATTTCCTAATTCCTCACACACAGCATTAAACAGCTACCTTCAAGAACCCCAGAAGGAAAGGTGTGACTTTAGGCAGCATGAGTCACTTAGGTTTTCTTCTCAGCACAGATTTCCAGTGATTCTTTTGAAGCATTCTTTGGCTTATATGTGGCACAGTGATTTTTAAAGAGAGAAATAACTCCATTTAGGAGACCTGTGATAAATAAGACACTTGAACAGTACCTGGAAGAACTTTAATATTTTGTTTGGTTCTTTTCCTTGCTTTTATTCTATCATACCTTCTGATGCTTTAGCAAAACCATGAGAACTGTATCTTTTTGTTTGTTTTTTTGAGACAAGGTTTCTCTGTGTAGTTTTGGTGCCTGTCCTGGATCTTACTCTGTAGACCAGGCTGGCCTCGAACTCACAGAGATCCGCCTGCCTTTGCCTCCAGAGTGCTGGGATTGAAGGCTTGCGCCACCCAACAAGAGCTATATTTTGAGAGCTAACACAGATGCTTAAAAGTTCTTAAAGTGATGAGATAGTATAGAAGAAACTGCAATTTTTTTTTTTTTTTTTATGTCAGGGGACTGGCTAGAACCAACTTGAGGGTTTGTTGATGTCTGTTCATCTTTCACAGCCTGCAGGCACTGTGGCCCCCCCTGCCCCCGCCTGTTTTTTTCTCTCCTGAGGAAACACACTCCTGGTGTGTGTAATGTTATAGTGCTTATTGAATGTTGTAGCTAGGTGCATCTTGTTGGAGTACTTCAACTGTTGATAGCTTTTCAACAGTCTAAAAACACATACTTGGAACTTGGTGTAAGAGATTTCTGCCCCAAAGTAATCGCCTAATCATTTACATTTGATTTTTTTTTCTTTTTCTTTTTCTGAGACCCAGTTTCTCTGTAACAATCCTGGCTGTTCTGAACTCACTCTGTAGCTCAGGTTGGCCTCAAACACAGAGAGATCCACCTGTCTCTGCCTCCAGAGTGCTGGGATTAAAGGTGTGTGCCACCACTGCCCAGCTCTCTGAAGGAACTATTGTTTTTTCCCTCAAACCAGCCTTCAAGACCAAGAAAATTTCAGCAGGGCACTTATAATCACATTAATTTCAGATGAAAAGTTGATATTTTCTGTATATTAAGGATAGATATTAAATAACTGAAGGTTTTGGAGAAAGATTAGACTTCCAATATTAGTAAGACAGAATTTTCTTGAACTTGTAATAACATTTTGTTGGATATTGTGGAAGAATTAAAAGGCTATGTAGGTCTCAAAGCCAGTTTACTTACTCTAGTACTTATTCAGTAATATGTTGGTAGCTATTTAAACAGTTGAATTATCTGAGTTTCATTTTGGAAAATTTCCCCAAGCAAAAAGGTTCAGTATCTTGTGATTTCACTCTAAAGAAACATAGAGCCAAATGATGCATTTTTCTTCTAGTCATTTTTTTCAATGTATAAATATTATTTCACAGTTGATCATACTGCATATATGGTACTGTATCTTGCTTTTCTCACTTAACGTCGTGAATCTTTTTTCCTGTGGTATTAAAAACTGTCTTTGAAAAATGGCTGTCTTTGATACATGGAAAGCATTTTGGGCTGGTGGTATAACTGAAAATGTTTTCTTGGTGTGACACATGTACCTTTGTAATTGGCTTGATTTAGTGTGCTTTACTTCAATAAAAATTCAGTATTACAATTTACAGATTGGGGTGGGGAGTGGTATCTACTTTAAATGACCAGAACCTTCCTGGTAGAATTATTACTATTTTTTTTTTAAATGACTGAACTCCAAAACACTACATGACATTGACATTGCAAGTGCTTGTACCTCACTCAGCACATTGTACAGGGAACACTCACACTTGAGTGTACAATTCATTTCCAAGGAAGAAAAATAGTAACTTTTTAGGACTCCCAGGCAGGTTGATACCACTTCAAGTTTGAGGGATTTTAGACCACCTCCACCCTCACCCCCGATAATGCTGGCAGAGCAGTCTGCAGAGAGGCCTGAAGTGCACTCCTAGGGCTGACTTTCTTCAAAGGGATCTGAGTGCTGAAAGCCAGGGGAGCATAGATGGCAGCCTCCTCAGTTGGGCTGTGAGGTTTCCTGGGTGGGAATTTGCTCCTTCTCTCTCTAGGACTTAATGCTCGGAAACTGGAGTTTTATGTAATCGATTATGCAAACAGGATTTCCGTATTAGAGTAAGCATGAAATGATGAACATGGCTTGAAAATAATAGTGATGTGCAATTTTTAATGATTTTTCATGTAACTTGGATTCCTATAACCTGGACTGCAAACTTGTTTCCACTCCACTAGGAGTTTTCAATGAATGATTAAATCATCTTGAGCTTAAAAAAAAATTCATTTCAGATGGATGCAGAAACATTAAAACGTGAGTTTATGTTAAGCAATTGAGACTTTTCTAATGCTACCTATTCTGTTTTTGTCAAATGGTATTTCCGTAGTCCTTTTGAAAATGTTTTTGGTAGAAATTAAGTTGTATGTCCTAAGGATGTGCAACTTAATTTTTTAGTTCTGAAGCATGTTTAGATTTTCTGTGATTGTATGGGCTGATTGTGTTCATGTGGCTTAGCAAGGTTTTCTGAAGCAGCTTCAGTAGCTGTCACTGGTTTTCAAAATAAAATTTGGGCTGTTTAAAGTGCTTTTTTCCCTCTGTGGTTGTAATCTTAATTTTTGTTTTTGACACTTGTGAAAAATCCTTGGGGAAGATTAGTGACTCAGACTTTGAGAAGATTGTCATAACTGAGGGTAGGTGACCTGCACCATGAAGCTAAAACCATTACTCTATAAAGATACTTTTCCAGGTGTTAGGGGATTTTCATAGCTGAAGATAGGTGACCTGACCATGGAGCTAAAACCAGTTCTCTATAGAGAAAGATGATTTTCCAGGTGTTATGAGGATTTTCAGATTGGCCAAATTGCTGCATGATGTATTTTCTTTTTCATGGAGTTGAATCAATAAATATTCACTGGAAGTGATTAGTCCACTCCTTGATGGGGTGGGTGCTTTGTGTCTTAAGTCATTACCACCATGAACATTCATGAAAGATAGGAGTTGGTTCATTGAAATCCCCTGTAGTTTCATTTGCAAAAGGGATCCTGAATTATTGAAGTAGCCCAGTTTAATTACCTAGTTCTCAGATTTTACAGTGTAATTATTATAGAACCTCTGCATTCTAGGGCAAGTATAAATGATGTTAACTGGCCATTGTGGCTCTTGACTCCAATTCAGCATTTGGGAGGCTGAGGCAGGAATGTTGTGAGGTTGAGGCTAGCCTGAGCTACAGATAGTAGGACCCTGTTTTAAAAAACAAACACACACTGGAGAAAAGACTGGGTGTAGTGGTCCTTGCGTGTCTTCACTTCCAGCTTTCAGGAGGAAGATGCAGGTAGTGTGTGAGGCCAGCCTAATTTACTTACAGAAAGGGTAGGGCAGGACAGACAGCTATGTTAACTGTTGGGTACCATCTAGTAGGATGTTACTGACTGTAGGGTTAGGAAGAAAAGCACAGCTTTCTCAGCAAGTTGTTAATGGTCTATGTGTAGGGATAATAAAAAACCCAGCAACTTTGGGATAGTTGAGTTTAAAATGATGGCATTGATTTAAGTGAGCAGTCAGCAGCAACCTGGGTTTATTTCCTGAAATAAAGCCCTGAATTTCAATGAGTTTTGAAATGTGGGGCAGGACTCTGAAGCAATGTTCTTTATCAGAGTTCTGTGAACGTTATGTAACCAGGCAGTGTGTTAAGTCCTTCACATAGATAATAAAAAGCCTGCTCATAGGACGAGATGGTTGACTGTGCTGTATAAGCCCCAGATTTTGGTTTTCTTGCATTTGTTTAAGCCTAGGTGTTGAGGACAAAGAAGTGTTGTTCCTCATTGGAGCTATTAAGTTTGAGCTGTTCAGGAAGCAGTTAGAAATAAGATTGGGCCTTTGAGAGCGAGATAGGAAATGCAAGCTAAGGGGTGAAAGAGTGCCCAGTATGTGACACACCTGTGTGACAAAGGGGCAGAAGGAAAGTGGGCACAGGCTGCTGAGGAAGCAGCTAGTGGGAGGGGAGGGCCAGAAGGAGTGGAAAGTTTCAAGTGGGAGGGAAGCAGCTTATGAGACCAGAAGGGAGAAGGAGAGTTAGTAACCTCAGGAGAGTTGTGAGCCTTATGGACTCTGGATGAGCAAAGTCTGGAAAACAAAACAAAACAAAAACAGTGCTGAGTTCAAAAAGAACCACTAATCATTGATACTGGTGATACACAATAAATCTATGGTAGGATAAAAAGGGTGGGGTGAGCAGCTGTCAAGGCAAGCCTAAAAGGCAGGCTAGCCCTGAGCCCTAAAACTACTTAAATTGTGTGTGTATGTGTGACAGAGACAGACAGACAGAGATTTTTGAGATAGGGCAGTTCTTCTGTTTGAGCCTCTTACTATTGTTATGTTAAGGGGAGGCAGTGTAACAGTTCCTTAGTGTATAGACTCCCCTGGCCCTATTTGGCTTGAGATTCAGCTGTTGCTTACTGCCTGTTAACTTGGGTGGGGTGGGGATACTTTTGTATTGTAGTTTTGGCTTGCAGATTGGAGTCATAGCTGTACATCCGAGGGTTCCCTTGAGGACTGACAATGCCTGATCTGGGAACCATGCCAGGATCAGTGTCCCTCACCCCAAAGAAAGAAAACCAAAACCAAACAAATGCTGGCCTTTGAAAGGTAGAGAGGTAAAGAGGGATACTTTTGATTTTCCCTGATCACCGTTGTAAAAAAGAGTGCATCCTGATGGGGTTACAGTGAGGGGCCTGCTTGGGTGACTGCTGGCAGACTGGGAAGTGGTTGTGGATGGAGAATGTTGTCTACAGGAAGTCTTTGAACAATAACAACTTTGGGATTTAGTAGATTTGATTTGGTAGGTGCACAGTCCTTCCTTTTCTAGTTAATTTTCAAACTTTTTTTATTTTTATTTTTAAACAGAATTCAAAATAAGGAGTATGACCCTACTAGATCAAACTTAGAAGTTTGTTTTTTTTTTTTTGGTTTTTCGAGACAGGGTTTCTCTGTGTAGCTTTGCGCCTTTCCTGGAACTCACTTGGTAGCCCAGGCTGGCCTCGAACTCACAGAGATCCGCCTGCCTCTGCCTCCCGAGTGCTGGGATTAAAGGCGTGCGCCACCACCGCCCGGCTAGAAGTTTGTTTTAAAGGATCAGGTAGAACTTTTTTTTTTTTTTTCCCCAGGTGGAATTCTTACTCTTGGAAACATCAGTGATACTAGATCATTCTCTTTATTCAGATAGTGCCAAAATCTAAGTGAGGGAGAAATTTATGAGATGGGAAATGGACTATCCATACTAGAATTTAAACTTTAATGTTACAGTTCATGTGTTTTGGTTAGGCATGTGCCTTTTTACAGGCTTATCCTGAACATTCAGAGTAGAATGTATGTTTCATTCTTTAGCTACTCCCGTTCTAAGCAACGAAGGTTCAGAATCAGTGCTGGGACATTGTCTGGATTTAAGAACCTGAATGTGAAGCAGGATTCTTTACCTCACTCTTCCTTACTCTTTCATCCCTGAAGAATTAGGGATGGTATTGGCTTGGGCTCTTGTGCTATCTTAAGGGTGTCTGCCAGATACAGTCCAGACATTGGATGATGATAGAGCCCTGTTTTGTTTGTCCAGTATAATTTTTAACAGTGATTTTCAGGCTTAATAGAGTGTTTGGGATGGATGATACATTATACAGTCACCTCATCTAAAAGGATTGTTGGACTAAGCCTACTCAGACCTAGAAATGTTTTCTTGCTTTCTCTACATACATTATACACAGACACACATCAGAGAGATTGTAAGAATGGTAACAATGGACTAAACAAAATGTCCTGCTTCAAGCAAGTACCTCCTGTCCTGGTCTGTAAATTGTGTATAGTACTTGCCTAATAGAATAGATGGGAGAATCTCAGATCTTTTTTGCATTCCTAGCACTGTGCTTGATACATCTAGCTTTCCATCATTGCTAGTTGCCATTATTATGAATAATGGTTGTATTGGCAAGAAAATGTAGGTCAAAGCCAGATGATTCCTTACAGAATAAACTACTATTCACTGCTGACCCCATACAAAGAAAACCAGCAGGCACCCTTTGACACTGTGACAAACAACATGGAAAGTAGAGTGGGTTGCTTTCAAAAGGGTCGACTAATTGAGCAACTCTAAAACCTCTTTTCTTCTTCCTAGGTCTTAGTGGTGCAATGGCTAGTATAAGCGTGCGTTCGAGTACCCCAGGCTCTCCTACACATGTAAGCAGTGGACCGAATGCTAGTCGAAGGAGAAATGGACTCCATGATGTCGATTTGAACACTTTCATAACAGAAGAAATGGCACTCCACTTGGACAATGGTGGAACTAGAAAGCGTACCTCAGCCCAGTGTGGCGATGTCATTACAGACTCACCAACTCATAAACGCAACAGAATGCTCTAAACTGCAGACATTTTCACACCCACCATGCTGCTTGAAAGCCACTCGATCCTCAACATATACTATTATTGCAAAGGAAACATGAGGCCATCTTCCCTTGTTCACTGTTTAAGACAAGTGAATTCTCTATTGGTTGCCATAAAAGGAAGTTTTAGGTATTTACAGTAGATGCCTCCTGTAACTATGGCTTTCTCAAACTATAATCCTAGCAGAGGACATGAGATAATTGTGTAGTCATTAGCAAGATCATCATAGGCAAACATATATCCGTTCCAAGGCTAAAAGTGACCTTAACTGTATTTATTCTCAAAGGGAAAGGAAATATCAGATGTTTATTTGGTTATAGAATGCTTTCTTATTTTTATTTTTTGGTCCATTTCCTGCTGTGTTGAGTATTTTTGCTTAAACAGTATTGCCAGGTTCCTACAATTGTCTAAAACCTTGATCTGGCTTGCAAGCTAGATCTGCAGGCTTCCATTTTTGCAGCCACATTGAACCATGCACCTGGTTTCCTTAGTGATAGCGTGCAATTTCTGATTATCAGATTATGCCCAGTTTTCAGTTTTCAAAAACAGTTCTAACTCTGGTGATTGTGAGATGTAAAGAGGTGCTATGATGGTCATGCAAGTAATACTTAATACTGAATCAATACACAGAACTTTATTGGATTCACTTTGTGTGTGTTAGTGCTCTGAAAATAGCAATATTATTAACCTGACCCCAGAATAACCCTGTAGGCTTCAGATACTCAGTTTTAAAACAAGTACTACTTCCTATGCCGGGTACTTTACTTATGGTTAAACACAAACTGCATTCAAAGTGACCTGAAAAACAGGTCATGATCTTGGAGAGTGGGCTTCCTTTTTTGTTTGGTAGTAGTGAGAGGAAATGGATGGTGGGAGTAGGTATTTATTCTTTAGTGGTTTTTTTTCTTATCTTTTGCATTTTTATGGATGCCCTACTGTGTGTAGTTGTCATAGTGGGTGGAAGATGATAAATATGTTTTATCTGCTACTAATGTGAACGTAATTTAAATAGCAAAACCCAACTTTTCCTGTCCCTCCATTCCTCTCAGAAGTGCAGTTTGGAATTTCATTCTGGAAAAGATGAGATCGCATGGAGATTCTCTAGATGTTAGGTAGACCCAAAGAAAAGCTCTTGGAGTCCTCTTTGGGTAAATATAAGACCTCTTGTAGCTACAACATTTTAGAGCATGTTTCATCTGCATTTTTACTACCTGAACTGAATGGTAGTCTATTTAGAAGACTGATGTCAGCCTGCCAGGCACTGTGATCCATTCTATCCTGTTATATTATATATCAAGTAGGACAGTGAAAATGTTTCCGTGCAAACTTGTAGTCCAGTTCATTTACTTCTATTTTTATCCTTAATAACCATTGCAAATCAGTGTAAGGGGTTTTCTGATAATTACAGCACTTTGTTAAAAGTTTGCAATTTTGTCAGCCATTTAATAATACCTTTCTGTGAAGAGACCTTGCTAAGTTAACCATTACTGACTGAGTGGGATGTGAGTGGAATGTTAGGAATGTTGTGTGAATTGAAGTTCTGTATTCATTATAGATATAGCCCTTATTTAAAACCGAAATCCATATTCAAACTAGGAATGAAAGTAAGGTATTGCTGAATTTTTGCAAAAGTGGAGCTTTCTTATGTTTGTTTAAAAAGCAGGAAGAATTACAGCAATCTGGCGTTTTACCTTAAATGGACAAGCCTGTGCATCACACGTACTTCCAGGCTTCCCTTGGGATAAACCAAGACATGGAGTTCACTTTTGCTTTTCTGTGGTTGTGAATATAGATTCTGCAATTGGGGTTTGATGGTTTGATGGCTGCTAACAAGAAGCCAGAACTCCTACTCCTAAGGGACTTGAGACCGAGGAACACGTTTCATCTCTTCCTGCCTTGGTTCTGTTTCCTCTGTCCAAGTTGAATAACGATGTTCTTGGTTGTTTGGTTTAAGTTGGTGCTCTGAAGCTGAATCTCAGTGCCCTTTATTCTCAGTTGTCAAATTTTGATAAAACGTGCCATTTTCTTTGGTAAGAGAAAGCAGGTCTAATGTCTGCCAGAACACAATTTATATGCCGATTATTGGCTCCATTAAACTTTTTAAAAACTTTAGCATTTGTTACTTTTTTCCATTGCATTCAGTATCTAGTACCTTCCTCACCTCATTAGCATGCTCCCTCCCTCCTTTGTCCCTTTAGTTCCAGGCTGTACCAGAATAGAGTAACCCTGAGACCCACAAAGTGAAGTATTTTTCTAGCAAAAGTTAGTCTGACATAGTTCAGAATGTTTTGGAAGTTTCCTTTTACCAGTTAGATGCAAAATATCAAAGACGACCACATACTTGTCTAGTAATTTTTAAAAACGACAGCCTTTTTCAGCTTTCACTTTCTTTGTCTATTTTTTGGACAGGTCTTTCTGTGTAGTTCAGGCTGACCTCAGGCATGCCATTCTCCTGTTTTGGTTGCCTGAGTGCTGTGGTTTACTGGCATGGTACTTGCCTGGCCTTTTCCGCTGATCAAGAACAGAAGGGGCTGCCCTTGGAGCTAAGCACTTGAGTGTGGAGGACCTCAGTCTTTGTCATGAGCCAGAATCTGATTCTTTAGATCTCGCAGGGACAGGCCAGGTTTATCCCTCTACTGCAGAGTTTCAGATATCATTGAGGGGGGTTAGTGCTTTATAGAGCAAAACTAAAGGCTATCAATGTAGTTTACTTGACTGAGGTAGTGACATAAACCTTAAATCATAAAATGAATAAATCATTGAAAATACCAAGAAGACAACAGGGGCTTGTCTGCTGATTTGTTTTGTTCATCATGTTCCAGTAACTTTGTAATCACATAAAATTAGAATGTGAAAAGGGACAGCTAACTTGTGACCAAAGGTGCAAGATCTCAAGGTTTCAAAACCCTCTACTTGGAGATGTAGGTAGTCCTAGGGAAGTACTATGGACAGAGTTCTAGGTATGATTACTGTCCACAAAGAGATATTTATTAGTGATACTCTTTTATTATTATTATTAATTTTTTTTTTTCCAGACAGAGTTTTCCTGTGTAGCCTGCCCTGGAACTCAGTCTGTAGACCAGGCTGGCCTCGAACTCAGAGATCCGCCTGCCTCTGCCTCCCGAGTGCTGGGATTAAAGGTGTGCCACCTGGCTGTTTATTTGTGCCTTTTTTTTTTTTTTTTTTTTTTTTTGAGACAGAGTCTCATGTTACCTGGTGCTGATCTTGAACCTGATCTTCCCGACTTCGCTTCCTGAGTTCTGGGGTGACAGGCCTGTGCCACTATGAGGCACACTACTTGGGAATCCTGTTTAAAAAGAAATGTTCATCTCCTTATTGGTTAAAGGAGGTTCTGGAAACAAAGGAGATCCATGTCACACATGTATAGTGCCTGTGACCTGTCTAAAAGCTGTCACAACTTTGGTTCGGGTATCCTTACCTGGAAAAGGGAGCTTCTGGATTGCAGTCTAGAATAGCTGGTGTGTGAAGTTTATGTGGGAACATGATTTGAGAGGAACAGGTTTGAGACTGATGTGTGTGTCACACGCCATGTGGTTGGCATGCTTGTGGCAAGGTTGGGATTTGACTTTGTATGATGGGATCTGCTTGCTCTTTGTGCAAAGAGTAGACAGCAGCTTGTGCTCAGTGGGCATGGAGGTTCCAGCACGGGTGTTGTAGTTGTGGATGTTCTTCGAGTTTTTCTGGTAGCTTTGCTTATGTTGTTTGCTTCAGTAAAGATGAGAAGCTACAGAAATGTACTGTGTAGCTTGTCCTGTGTTTGTTCTACAGATTGTTTCCTATCAGAATATGGTGGAAATTGGAATATTTTTTATGCAGGTTCCAACTTTTCATAATTAGTCATAATACAGTATCGACTATTCTGGCCTAAGTTTTATAAGAACCTTCTACAGGTAAAATTAATCATTCAGGCCAGGGATAGGCTAGCTCCCTCAGCATTGGGGATCACCATGAATTTGAAGCCAGCCTAGTCTATGGTAGTTTTAGTCTGTTTATAAAGTGAGACTGTGGTTCTGTAGAATAAAAACAACCACAAAAGGAAGTTACTAATTCAAATGAAATCATGTTTAAAATACTGATGAGTTCTGGCAATGTGCTTTCTGCAGAGGCACAGGTTAACCCTGTCTTGACACGATCACAGTGTCTGTTGCAAGTATCTCGGCCAGCATTGGGGATCTAGGCTTCATTGCAGCAGACCTTGGAATTTTAATTTGGCTTCTCCTGTGAAGGAAGCTGATCTACTTAATGATGCGTGACTTCAACGCCTGGCTTACCTACAGCTTTTTTCCTTTCCTGGTTCAGTGTCATCATCTCTGAAACAAGTCTGGGTGAAAAATGTGATTTTTCTTAAGTTCCTTGAAAGTTGGAAACATTTATGTCCATGTTTATCTTCCCATTGGTTGGGTGAGCTCTTGAACATTCTGGAATGTGACTGATAGTTTTTAATTTTTTCTAGTGTGTTGTTGATCATTGAAAAATAAACATGTAGATATTTTTTTGTGTGAAGAAAATTTAAATTCCAGACAGCATAAAGGCCTTTTGGCTTTTCTCTCTCACCCTCCCCAGAGGTAAAATGAGTAGTTTTGAAGAGTAACTTTTCAAACAATTCTCTGTATATTTATAAATCTTTTTAGTTTTGAGACAGTCTTGCACTGTAGGCTGGCCTTGAACCCTAGGTGATCTTCATGCCTCAGCCCTTTGGGTGATGGGTTTACAGGCTTGAGCTACCACTCTTGTCTTATTTATAAGTCACTCCTGGATGTAGCCATGAAGAAAGTATTCTAGTTGGCTGATTGTTGATTTCAACTTGTCCCAGGGTCAGTTGGAAAGGGGAGGGCCAGGCAGCAAACAACAGATGCTGTGTGCCATGTAGTGTTAGTTTTCAGAACAGGGGCTTGTCTATATATTAAGTGAAGCATTTTTCAAGGCTGGGTGCCATTGTAGGAAGGTGCCATGGGTGAGCACAGGTGTAGGCTACCTCACTTTAGTACTCATCCTCAGGTAGAAGGTATGGTGTGCCTCTGGCCTTAGGTGTAGGGTCTTCTGAGTGCTGTCTGCCTCAAACTACAGGGAGTATGGGCAGTTTACAGCACTGTAGATGGAGCTGTTGGGTGTTGTGGTGTTCCTGTGTTCCAGATCTGGTGGGTGGGCGCAGGGCATCCTGGGCTCCGATCATCTGGAACTGCCGTGGAGAGTTCCAACATAGGCATCAAGAGATTCTGCAGGCCCAGAGTGGTGTTCTGAACCCTGCTCAGGAAGGTCTTAAAAGTACTTACTTAGGCTTTCTTAGCCCCTGGGGATCCAGTGGTCTCAGTATTTACTTGTGTACTTAGAATGCAGATGTCCCTAAATCTACCCAGGAATGGGCCACTGTGGTTCATCTTTGAGAAAATTCTCAGACCATTGCCCTGTCCTTGGGGTGGAGGTGCTAGGGCTGAAATCCAGGGGTAGCGGTGGGGGGTTCCTTGTCAAAGTCCCAGATTGCAGAGGTAAGAAGTGGATTGCTCTTCACTAGTCTCTTGCTGTGATGAGCCTTGGGGTCACAGTGGACATTGGATTTTAAGGTGCATAGAATTCTGTAACTGCCAAGTGTTTTAAGGTTGCACAGAATTGTGTGTGTTACACATTACACTGTGTACATGAAGGCTTGCCTCCTGCTCATCTTGGTTTCTCAATTTTGGATCATGATCTCCAATGAAAAATAGCTCCTCTGCTGAGACAGTTGAGAATACATACACATTATACACATGTCTACTGATAAACAAGCCTCAGATATCAGCATTCACCTTTCTGGATGATGGATTCTGTAGTTTTGGGTACTTTACTGAACATGCTGTGTGATACCATTAGCAACATCACCACCATCGTGAGAACCTGGGTCCTGGACGAGCGACAACACCCAGCGGAGGGTATGGATATTTATTTCCTGGGTGAGTAAGTAGATTAAAAAGTGGCCTTTTAATCCCCCCTCCCCGTACCCTGCCCCCCACTGTTTTCCCTCTTCTTGGGCCTTTATATTTTCAAGAAACAAGAACAAGAGTAGTTAAAAGCATGGATTGGGGTTTGGGTGTGGATGAGAATCCAGTTTTGCCTCTAGCTGCTTTACCCTTCAGCCTGCCTGGAGCCTGTTTTGAAGATGTCTACAGACACTTGGACACTATCTGATAGATGTGCATGTCCTCTTCTTGCTTCTTGAAGTTTCCTTGGATTCTGGGGGCTCTCTGGGATTCTGTGCCAGTTCCCAACCTCCAACTCTTCAAGAACTCTTCCCTCCAATGTAATGGTTTTAATGCATATATTAGAATCAGCTTTTCTCAAGCTGTACCCCAGAAAAACTAGATAGGGTGGGGCTTTAGCCACCGAGATACAATCAGGAACTTCTGATATATTCTGCAGAGGGAGCATTGGGTTGGTCCCTTGCCAGGCTGGCTGTGCAGGTGACCAGTGACACTAGGCAACTCAGGCCCTAGGCTTTGAGGAAGCCAGTGTGACCATTGCGTTCCTCAGGGGCAGGCTTCATCACTGGGCTGAGCAGGAGGAAGTTGGCACTGGCTTAAGAGGGTGTGATGAGTCACCTGACCTGACCTGGCAATTCTCTGTCACCCTGGAGTTTAAAACAGATTCCTGGACTCACTGTTTGTGACTGCAAGCACGCATAGATCAAAGGATGGGCTATCTCTGCCCCCCCCCCCAAAAGCTGAGTTAAGTAAAAGGAAGTTTTGAGTCCTATCCATTTATGTCAATGTTTTTAAATGATACTATGTTGGTGGTATGTACGAACAGGTGCAGGTGAGTTCTTGCCCAGCAATTCATCTAGTGCAGGTGCACCTGGAGCCACAGCAGCTATGAAGGAAGCTGGACCAGGGTCAAGCCTGATGGGTACAACAGAGAAGACTTTTGGTTCTAGAGTGCACCAGCCATTGCATTAAACTCACCAGGAATCCTGATAACAGAAGCAGTTCTAAACATCTGAAGTTCTCCCTTCTGTGTAGAAGGATGTTGGGGGTGAGGATGGAATGTGCTACTGCCTGAGCCTTGTCTGAGGGCTGAATTAATGGAGTACCACCCTTAAAATGACCCTGGCATTTTTTCTGAGAGAATTGAGGAGTTTGTCCCCAGATGAGAAGACTGGCTTGCTGAGAGGTGTTTGTGGTATCACCATGAACAGGTTGCCTAAGCCTCTATCCTCATGTGGACTGTTACTAACACTGCTTCCACCTTCAGTACAGTGCTAGCAAAAGTGTAGTATGTAGTGGTACACATACTATAGCCAGCACATCTCATTCATATTTTTAAACCTACCCCTTGCATCCTCCACCTTGGATTGGGTTTCCAGCACCTTTGGAAGCCAGAGAAACTCCATGTCCCTGGGGACTCAATTAACATTCTTGCACAGAGATTTGAGGGGACCAGTCTCTGGGGGAGGACCCTTAAAAAGGAAGATGTGGGTTATTTCTAGGTCCCTGGAACCTGGCTGGCCCTTCTTAGGCATAGAAGAAACAGGGCTGGAGTTTGCAGTGGGTTGAGAGAGATCTTTGGGTCTAATCCACTGGAGCCTTCCTTTACCCCAGTTGCAAGTTTTAGTGCAAAATTCCTGGCTTTCTCATCGTGTTTTGTGATGTTTTTACTTACTAGTTCACTGTTTTAATGTGTCTGCATAAGCCTAGTTGGCCTTGACTCATGGAGTAAATATTAATGGGATTCTCATTTTGCAGATGAGAAGTATGAGGTACTGTACTGAAGGGTTAAGGGAATGGCTGAATCATCAGAACCCAGGTCTATCCAATCTGTCTGGTCTGTCGAGAAAGTACTTGTGGATGGTTCCTGTTCAGCCTAAATTTGGGACAGGAGTAGGTGGTGTGTGTGTGGGTGAGCCTCAGTGTTTCATCTGTAAAGTGAGAAAGAAAAAACTGTTGGCCAGGACCTGAACAAAAAATATACATGACCCTGTACAGCTTGGGTGTGATGCACCTGGATGATTCTAAAACCTTCCAAGAGCTGCATACTACCCAGAGAGGCAAGTGATGCTGAAGTCTTTCTCACCCTGGAGTCAGGGCCCCACAAAGCCCGATTCCCAATGGGGGACATTCAAGGTCAGCCTGAAGACCTTACAGCCAGGAACCCTACATTCTTTGGTGACTCACTTCCTGTTTGGATGGAGGCATGCAGAGACAAAAATCGTCTCCAAGTTGCTTCCAGGGAAACAGTAAGGCCCGCCTACCAGACCCTTAAAGCTGTAGTTCCTCCTGGCACGCTGTGTTGGGGGTTAATAATGAAATCTGGAACGAGGCACGATTTGAACCCAAGGGACTTCTTCCTGTTCCCTCACTAAGACTTGGTTCTCTGAAGCTACACTGTTCTCCAGCCCCCAGGGACCAAGGGATTCATTTCCAGTGGTCATCACTGGTCTCCTCACCTTGGCCTTCATTGCAGTTTGTCTCAAACTGGGTCACAATACTCTGACCTGAAATCCATGCAGTCTTAAAAAGAGGGGTGGGTATGCGAGGTCGAGCAGGTAAGCGGCACAAATGGGTGGCTCCTTGGGGACAGATTTCCGAGTGGGCTTCTGTTTAAGGACAGTCATGTGAATCTTGTTTTGAGACAAGGTTGGAAGGAATTGGAGTGGTCTTGTTCCTGTGTCTCTGATTTGACCAGAGTGAAGCACACACACCTGTATGCATATGACACACACCCCTCAGCCTGGGACACCTGGAGAGTGGAGTAAGGCTGGAGAGTGAAGTGAAGCTGCTCACCGCCCCCCCCCCCCTTGGGCTAGTTGTCAGGAGCTATTCTCTTAAGTACTTATTCTCAGGTCTCTTTTGTCCTCATTCTTGGATGAGGGAGCTGGTGGGATCCTCAGGCCATTCTCCAGGGCTCTGCCTCCAAAGCCCCTCCAGAGGATCTAGCTCAGGTTACAAACCTGTTAACCATTGACCGGACACAAATTCAATGGTCAAGCAAAGCAGGCTCCAGCTTTTCTGGGCTCTGAGGGTGGGGCTGAAACAAACAGGAAGCAGGCTAGTCTTGCAGGAATGTCAGCAGCCCTGGGGTACACGGGTTCCCAGTTGCCACGTCATCCTGCTAACTGGTTACTCTAACCCTCTCCTGGGTGCTTTGAATACGTGTACCATCTGGTAATCTGGAGGCAAGTTTGTGCACGTGTTTAGCTCACAAAGGCTGAGGAACTTGCTTGAAGATGGTCTTTCTCAAACTTGGACCCTTTGTGTGATATCTCTATTCCTGCTTCAGTGCTTAAGATCCCATGGGAGAGTAACATCTGAGGTTATTTGATGTCCTTGGCATTGTGTGCCATGCCCTCTAAGTCAAAGCAGATGGTAGGAGATTGATTTTCTAAATTAAGCTTAGTGTGCTTGTGTGTGTGTGTACACACAATCATCTAGATATATGTACACATATATTAGAATGGCTGATGTAGGGCTAAGGATAAGGGCTCAGTGGATAAAGCTTTGCTAGGTAGATGTGAGAACCTGAGTTCAAATCCCCAGACCCCAGGGACATATGCATATGCTTCTGTAACCCCTGCATTCCTACGGGGTGGGGTTGGGGGTGGGGAGGAAGGGAGTTGTCTTAGTTACTGTTTGGTTGCTGTGAGGAGACACCATGACCAAGGAAACAAAAAAGCATTTAATTGGGAGTGTTGCTTACACTTTGAGAGGGTTAGTTCATGATCATGACAGGAAGCATGGCAGCAGATAGGGGGACAGGCATGGGGCTGAAAGCTTACATATGCAGGCATACAGGCAGAAAGACCAAGACACATTCTGGGCCTGGTATGTGCTTTTGAAACCTCAAAGCCCTGCCCCAGTGACACATCTCCAATAAGGCTACATTTCCTAGACTTTCCCAAACAGTCCAACTAATTGGAGACCAAACATTCAAATATATGAGCCTATCAGGGCAATTCTCATCCAAACCACTACAGGCGGAATCAATCCCAGAGGAGACCTGAAGCTTGAGATAGCCTGGTATGTATGCAATAGGAACAAAACCAGTCCCTGTTTCAAATACCTTGGAAGGTAAGACCTGGCATTTAGGGCTGTTCTCTGAGCCCCACATACACACATGAATGGGTACTCTTACATACATTAAGAAGCATGATTATCAGGAAAATATAATGGGTATGACTAAATGCTAGGATACAGTCTCTGGAGGTAAACTGCAGGATTTGAATCTGACTTTAGCATTTAATGGATTGCGTGACCTTGAACAAACCTAGTTAACTTCCTGCCTCAGCTTCCTTGTCTGTAAAATGTAATAATGGTTTTAAATTTCAAGTTGTTTTGAGGCTTACATGAATTTAACAACTTCAGTATTCATAATAGTACTCATGGGGCTGGGAATGTAGCTCAGTTGGTAGTAATATGAAACATTGCATAGAGCCTGATATGGGGTCACATGGTTGTAATCCCCGCCTAGGAAACAGAGAAGTTCAAGGTCAGTGTCCGAAACAGTGAATTTGAGGCCAGCCTGGACTACTTGAGGCCTTGTCTCAAATAAAATAATGACAATGAGGGAAATATGTATAAAACCTTTTTGGTTATTGTTTTATGTGTATAAATGTTGTGTGTATGTCTGTGTACCGTGTGTGCTGCTTGTGGAGGAGAGGAGAGTGCATCAGATCGCCTAGAACTGGACTCCTCTGCGTCCTCCGAAAGAGCGTCTAGTGCTCTCAACTGCTGAGCCATCTCTCCAGAACCAGTATGTAAATATAAGCATACAGGAAATAAACGATACTTCTCTAAAACACAGCATAAATGTAAAGTTTTGTTCATACTATAAACACAGGGGAATGGAGTTAAGATAGGGACCAGTTTGGGGCTGAGGAAATGGCCTCGTGAGTATAGCACTTGCCATATCCTCAGAACCCACGTGAAAGCCCAGTGGGCATATTATTAGCCTCCTGTGCAAAACAAGCATACACATGCATCTCCCTCACACACAAAATGAAAAAGAAAATTACTCCCCCGGTCCACAGACACACGAGCAGACACTAGTTCTTGTATACCAGTGAGAAAGTGATATACCACACAGTGAAAACAAGGATGTAAATGGGCTTTTAGAGCTCGAAATTCAAATAGATAATATATAGATGAGACAGTTTCTGTGATATCTTGTTGGTAAGTAGAAACTTAAAAATAGAGCACTTGCAAAGTAGAGGTGGGAAGGTTGCTGATACTGAGGCCAGACTGACTTCCTACATAGCAAGACTTTGTTTTCAGTGAACCAGCCAACAAACATGCCTGGTGTTGTGGTTCATGTCAGTACTAGCGAGGCGGAGGCAGGAGAATCATTGTCAGTTTGAAGCCATTCTTGCTAGTGATATCCTGTCTCAAAAAACCCAAAGGAAAATAAAAGGGCCTTAGCCTTTGATGCTATCATATAGTTTCTGCTCCTACATTCCAAAGAAATAATGCTGGAAGCTGATTTATTTTATTTTACAATTCCATTCAGTTCTACATATCAGCCACGGGTTCCCCTATTCTCCCCCCTTCCTACCCCCTCCTCTTACCCCCAGCCCACGCCCCATTCCCACCTCCTCCAGGACAAATCCTCCCCCGAGGACTGCAATCAGCCTGGTAGACTCAGTCCAGGCAGGTCCAGTCCCTTCCTCCCAAACTGAGCCAAGTGTCCCTGCATAAGCTCCAGGTTTCAAACAGCCAACGCATGCAATGAGCACAGGACTTGGTCCCACTGCCTAGTTGCCTCCCAAACTGATCAAGCCAATCAACTGTCTCACCTATTCAGAGGGCCTGATCCAGCTGGGGGCCCCTCAGCCTTTGGTTCATAGTTCATGTGTTGGAAGCTGATTTTTTTTAAATATTTTTTTAAACTTTGTTTTATGCGCATTGGTGTAAAGGTATCAAATCCCCTGGAACTAGAATTACAGACTGTTGTGAGCTGCCCTGTGGGTGCTGGGAATTGAACCCAGGTCCTTTGGAAGAGCAGCCAGTGCTCTTAACCGCTGGGCCATCTCTCCAGCCCCTGGAAGCTGATTCTTATGCAGTAGTATCAGGTGTACATCACGGTGTAGGAGAAGGAAGGCAAGAGCCTATAAACACTTTCTACCAAGGGAAAGGAAATCTCACAATGTGGGGAAAGTTCAAAGTAGGATAGAACTCAACTGGGGGTTTACTGTCTAGCAGTGACTGAGCAGGGCTTCAATAAGTGCTCCGTAGTATTTTATTGATAATTCAAACCCTCTTCCTCCCTCCATTGGGCTCATTAGTGGATGCTGGCTGGTTCCCTGGTGGTATCTTTTTTTTTTTTTTTTTTTTATCTCTGAACCGCCCTGGGCTTCTGGCAGCCCTTCTCTGGCGTCCTTCCCTCTTCCGGGTTCCCTGTGCTACTGTAGACTGTTTCTGGCTGGGCACTGCCACCTAGAGGCTTCTGGACCACATGGCATCTGACCCTGCTGTCCTCACCTGATCATTGGTCTTGGGTTGCTTGTTTTCTAGAAGCCTCTGAGAAGGTCAACACTAGACAGACCCTTTGGGGTGCAGTGTCCATGAAGATTTTAGGGGGTCAGGGAAGCCTTTGAGAACAGTGTTTTGTGTGTTTTTTTCCTTTCTTACCCCCCCCCCCCCCCAGAATTCCTCTGTAGCTTTGGAGCCTGACCTAGAACTCATTCTGTAGATCAGGCTGGCTTCCAGCACACTCTGCCTCCATAGTGCTGGGATTAAAGGCATGGGCCACCATTCCTCAGCTGGGGACAGTTTTTCTTAATATGTGGTTCTTTGAAGCAACTGTCAGGAGATTATTTTACAGGACCACTGGTGCCATCCTTAGCCCCCTAATCAGAACTTGCTGAGTAGAATGGAGTTCTGAATGTCCCAGTAGTAGTATGTTCCCTGTGTGATTTTGAGTCACCCAACTTTGTTAGTCACAGATCTAGGCCAGTGAGCCAACACTATCTGATGGTGATGGTCATGGCACAGGCTTCCCTGGAAATGTACACATCTCAGGAGCTAACTTGAGTCAGGCTTATTCTGTATTCACTGAGCCAGGTCTGTTTGGATTGAATTCCAGGTTCCGAGAATGAGTGTCAAGTGCTAATTGAGCTCTTATCGTGGTCTAGGCACTGTGCCTGGGGACACAGGAACACAGGATGGAGGTGACGGTGTGGCCTCTACCTGGGTGAAGTTTATGGGTTAATGAAGGCAGACAGCTGGTGGAACAACCCTTGCAGGGGGCCTGGGTCTAAGACAGGGTACAGCCTGACAGGGAACTGAGATGAAGTTTGGAGCTGCCCTTGAGAGGTGGAGGCAGGAGGATCAGGAATTCAAGACAATCCTTGGGAATGTATGGAATTTGAGGCAAGCCTGGGCTCCTTGAGACTTCCTGGAAAAAACAACAACAAAACCAAATAGTAAGCAAAGTTACTTAAATACAAGCTAAGGTAATGCCTTGAATACCCTAAGCCAGTTTCACTGTGATGGTTCATCCTGACTGTCAACTTGATGGGATTTAGAATCACCTTGGAAACAGATTTCTGAGTATGCAGATGAGGGATTATCTAGGTTAGGTTAAATGTGGAGAACCACCCTAAAGGTGAGTGGTTCCATTCCCCGTTAGAGTCCCAGACTGGATAAAATGGAGGGAGGGAGCTGAGCACCAGCGCTCATCTCTCTGCTTGCTGACCGGATGGGCTGTGACCAGCCGCCTCCCACTCCTGCTGCCTCAAACTGTGAGCCAGAACAAACACTCTCCCCTTTCCTCCCCTGTGTTGTCAGGTGTTCAGTCCCAACAATGAAAAGTAACAAACACAATCAGACTCTGAGTGGGACACCCCCATGCTCAACTCTGTGTCAGTCACCCCAAGGCGAGGGCAGTGTATCCCCCCACCCATTTTATTTTATTTTTTTTTTACCATGTTGTCTTTGCATCAGCTGCCGCCTCAGTTTAGCGGGCTCCCCTTGCCCTTCTCCACCCTGCCTGTCCATGCTGAGTCCTCATCTTCCTTCAGTGGGTGGTCCATCCAGGCTGCGCCCTCACACTCACTCAGGTCCCACATCTTTCCTGCCTTCTTTGTCATGTCCAAACGGAGGATTCTTTCTTCCCTGGACATTTGTATTTCCTGTCCATTTACCTTTTGGGGGATGGGGTGAGGTGGGATACGGACCATTCCTCTCTTTTGCTTACTCCATCCTCCATAGCTCACACAGTACTCTGCGTGAGAGGAACAGGCTGGGCAGGGGTCTGTGGGAGATGGTGCTTAATTAGTGGCATGTAGATCAGGCAGCCTGCAAACATGAGTGTTCCTCTGACTTCCTTCAGGATCAGGTAAGATCTCCATTTGCCTCTCCATCTCCCTCTGTCTAGTGCACTCTTGCCCTTGTATACTGGGCAGGGTAGGGATGAGAAACTTACCCATGGGCCCTGATGTAGATATGGCTGTGGTTATGATAGGGACACTTTCATATTCTCTCTCTCCTCTTTATTTTTTTGGATTTTGAGACAGAGTTTCTCTGTGTAATAGCTCTGTTTGTCCTGAAACTCACTCTGTAGACCAGCCTGGCCTCAAACACAGAGATCTTCTTGAGTCTTGGAATTAAAGGTGAGTGCTACCACTGTCTGGCCTTTTTTTTTTTTTTTTCCTTTGATGTTCTGTATTATAAAGACCCGGTTGTATTCCATACTATGAAAAGGGATCTGCACACACATGTTAATCAACAGCTTAGTGAGCATACTCTGTTCATAGCTTATGGTTTATTCTGAATGAACTCCCTCCCAGCCCAGATGCCCCTGGAGGAGGAGTATAAAGTTGGTACCAACAGGAACTAACTAGATTCCGTGTTTCCAGAAATGCCTGAGCCCTAACATCCACAGAATGAGGGAAGAGTCTAAGGGGTGATAATGAAAGGAATACAGAGATCATGAAGATAGTCTTGGAAATGTGGCTGACCCCTGACCAGAGAGGCCAGCCTGGGCTCTACAATGATTGCCTTTGTCTCTCTCCTTTCTGATCCTGTCACCTGGAGATGAGATGGAAGACAGATCTTTTAGGATGTTAATCCACTGTCTTCTCAGGTTGCTGGTCTTTTGGATAAAGTGCAGTTTTAAACTGCCTGTGCTCAGTGCTTCTGTAATGAAAGGTACTGGCTGCACTATTGCAGTTACCCATGAGCTCCTGTGTTAGCTCCAGGTGGCTGCAGAGGGCAGTAGTGCTACACCCACAGTCATGGTGAGCCCCTGAGGGAGGGAGACTCCCACATGTTCTGAACATGAGCAGAGCCCGCTCCACCTTACTCCTCAGGAGACACAAGGGGCCCCATCTTTCTGTTACCCTGCATACTCTTTCTTGCCCCAGGGATGGGTGCACATTAATCATTTCTACTTGAGGAAATTAGCAGGGACTTGAGTCTAAGAGTAAAATTCTGAGCATTCTGTTTCTGGATGGTTTGTCTCCCCTGAACAGTGCAGAGGCCCCTGACACAGCCTACAGATGCACACTGTGTAAAACAAGTGTCATGGTTTTTCTTTTCTTTTTCCAACTGTATTTTTGAGCTTCTTTTGTAGTGATGTGTGTATGTTGAGGTGGGGGCACACATGTGCAGGTACTTGTGCATGCATGTACAGAGGTCTGGGGCTGACAATGGCAGTGGCCCTCCATTGCTCTTGGTCTTACTCATTGAGGCAGGGTCTTTCAGTTGAACCTCTGCTTGCCAACTGGGCTGGGCTGGCAAGTCAGCATGCTCTGGAGACTCCTGTGTCCTCTTCTGAGTTCTGGGATTACAGGATGACTTGGGTTCTATGGATCCAAATTTTTATCCTGATACTTGCCTGGCATGACTTTATCCCCAAAGCCATGTCCCTAGCACTCCTGGGCTCTCTCTGTCTCTGTCTGTCTCTCTCTCTGTCAGTCTGTGTCTCCCCCTCCCCCATAGGATCTCATGTAGCCCAGGCATATAGCTGAGGATGACTGGACTTCTAACCCTCCCTCCCATCCGTGTCCTGAGAGCTGGCTTTTCAGGTATGCACCTCCACCTGATCTTCATAAATGAACTTAATCTAAGAAATACATTACCTCATGGGCATCTTGGGGTTAAATGAGGTAGCCTGTGTAACTTGCTTTGTGGGTAACAGCATGTTGGAAAGACTGTGAATGGCATTTGAGTATCTCTTCTAACATCTAATTATATTAACTGTCCCTCCTCTCTAATGAGAACTCTAGAGATGAATCCCTTGGGAGAGAAAAATGATCAGGATCGGCTTGTTAGTGTCTATTTTCCCCCCGTCCGGAAAGAACTATAAAAAACAAAATTGTTTGATCATTTAGAGCTCATTCAACTAAAAGTGGTGTCACCCAAGTTGCTTTCTTGCCCAGAGCTTCAGCTGACAAAACACAACATACCAAGTATGTGTGGCATTTTAACTGGAATTCTTTTAAATAGCCATGTTTACAAACACAGCTCAATTGTTCCACATTTGCCCGGCCTTTCAAACCAGTTCAGCCATATTCTTCTTTGACTTTCTGCTTTCAGAAACATGGCTGAACATTTATCTTTTGCTTTTTATTTTCAGGACACACTGTTTAACTGGGTTTGTAACCTGTATATATACTCCTTTATCAATACTCACTGAATCTTGCTGTGTTTAGTTAATGGCCATTGACAATATATTTTTTCTCTTTTAAGTCTTAACAGGAATCACATGTATGTATGTATGTATGTATTGTGTGTATGTATGATGTATTGTGTATATGTATGTATGTATTGTGTGTATGTATGTATGTGTTGTGTGTATGTATTATGTATATTCAAGTGCTATGGAAATGACGAGTGTGGCAGTTGGAGAATAACTCTAGGAGTCAGTTCCCTCCTACCATGTGGATCCTGGGTTTGAACTCAGAATGTCAAGCTGGGCAGCCAGCACTCTTCCCCTGCTGGGCCATCTCATCTACACCAACACAATGGTTTCTGAGATCTTGTGTAGCTCTGAGTTTTCAGTTTCTGTAAGATGTTATCAGCCTTTGGGGCATGAAACTTGGTTCCTAAGGAATCCCAAGGGGAAAAGAACAAGGGCCAGGAACTTGAAGAAAGGGATTTATTAAAAAGGTATATTATATAATTATATATCACTATATATAATATAAATATAATGATATAATTGTATTATAAGTTCATTATGAGGAGATGAGAGGAAGGAGAAGGCAAACATGCTTCCTCACATAGCTCAAGCTCGCTTCAGACTCACTGTGTAGTTGAGAACAACCTTGAACTCCTGACTCTCCTTCATCTACCTCCCCAATGCTGGGGTTATAGATGTGAGCTACCATACATTGTTTCCAAAGGCTTCTTTTAACTTTTTTTTTTCCAGACAGAGTTTCTCTGTGTGGCCATGGCTGTCCTGGAACTCACTCTGTAGCCAGGCTGGCCTCAAACTCACAGAGATCCTCCTGCCTTTGCCTCCAGAGTGCTGAGATCAAAGGCGTGCGCCACACTGCCCCACTTTTCTTTAACATCAAAAACAACTACAACATTTTAGTGATAGAGAACATGTCAGAAGAAAATTTTTGTAATTATTCTGCAATTATGGAATATTTTTGGTCTACAGAGTCTCATCCCAGCTTGGGCTAGCCTTGAATTTTGGGCAACATCCGATTTTAGCTTCCCATGTAATGTGATTACAGGTGTGAGACATCAACCTGACTTTACACTGATAGGATTTCTAAAGAGTACTAAGCAATGGTATTGTTGTCATGAAATAAAGCAGTTTTTTACATGTTAACTTGTACAGTAAAGAGAAAATATATTCTGTACAACTGTAGACAAACTGTTGTACAGATGACTCCAACTGTAAATGGGTGCAATTGTTTGCTTCTGTTCATGTATTTACTATGGTGCTAGGCATAGAACCCAAGGCCTGACGCATGCTACGCCCTTGTACTACCGTAAGCCACACTGCAGCCTGGGCTCCATTGTACAGGTCCGTTGAGCTAGGTGCGATGGCAAGGGCCTGTGATACCAGCCCTTGGGAGGTAGATGCTGTTAGTGTTCTGACCTGGTCCTTGGGGACCTGCCCAGTGCTCTGATGTCATCTTACATCATCTTTCTTTAAGAGGAAAAAACCTTCTCCTCTTCTCCTCCCTCTTGGAGGTAGTATGCACCTCTCTCTCTCTCCCTTTAATAATAAAACTTGCCACATGGATGTAGTATCTGTTGGTTTTAATGCGGCACTCTTACCCTGCAAGGAAAAGTGCTGCAAGCCACAGGAATATATCATAAGAACCCAGCTGGTTATGGCAAAGTCACTACCTGGAGGGATCAGGGAATTCCTCCAGAGGAAGCCAAATCCCAAGGAGCTTTTGGTGTTATTTGGCTTGTTATAGATCAGCTGTCTTCTGTTATGAAAATTATGTGTGCCTTCATACTTTTCCAAATTGACTTTTCCCTAAGAAGGGCTAACAGTGTGGACTGATCACTCTCTGCACATACACATTCTAGGTATTTGGAGAACAGCCTCGGGAAAGGCTTTCTCTGGAATCAGATATCTCCCTTAGCCACTTTCAAGGACTACAGGAAACACTGCCCAGGTGGGCGCCCAACTTTCAAGGACTAACAGTGATAGCAGCCCACATACAAGTCTTCTGACTTAAGGTAAATTCCACAAGGTGACCCCGCCTAGGTCAGGTGGACATTAAGTAATAGCTTTACACAATTTAGCTCAGACCCTCCCTTTATATAAGAGACTTCCAGGGCACGAGGAGACAGAGAAGAGAAAAGGGAATGGAAGAACTAGATGGGTAAGAACTTGAGAGGAACAAACTGAGATGGGGAAGAACTAGATTGAAGGGCTAGAAGAGAGGACAAGAGGAACGAGATGGAAGATGAGGAAGAGCCAGCTGGGGAAGAACAAGATGAGGAAGAGCCAGATGAGAGAGAAGGAGATGGGAGAGGAGCTGATAGGGGAAAGAACTAGATAGATGAGAACCTAGAAGGGACAGAACTAGATGAAGGAATTAAGATAGAACCTAGAGGGGACAGTAGATAACCATAGAGAGAAATCAGGCAAGAAAGGAGCTAGACATGAGAGCAGAATAGAAGCTGTGTAGAGAGAGAACTATCACAGAATAATAAAGTGTATGAACTAAGGAGTTTCATGTACATAGATTCATTTCTTTTCATCAAAGATTAATTATCAGCTGGTTGTAGATTCTTCCCGGACCCTGGGAGGGGACTGTCGAGGGGCTGGACCCCCCTAGTCTATGATAGAAAAGTCACGAGGCACAACAAAACCTACTATTAAGAGTTTTATTAGTCAGGCAGTGGTGGCACACGCCTTTAATACAGCACTTGGGAGGCAGAGCCAGGCGGATCTCTGTGATCCAGAGTGAGATCCAGGACAGATACCAAAACCACACAGAGAAACCCTGTCTCGAAAAAGAAAAAAAAAAAAATTATTAGGAGGAGGGAGGGACAGGACAGAATATGCGGTCAGGCCTGCTGAAAAGATGTGTGGAGAAGTGGGGAGCAAGAGAAGAAGAATGGGGAGGAGTCTGTGTCCCGCTTCTTATGGATTCCCCTGCACATGCACATATGGGCTATGTCACGCATGTGCATAGACTGTGTGATCACGCTGCAAACAAATTACTCGATCATGCAGCTCACGGGTTACGCAAGACATAAGGCCCCTTACTTAGCTACTGAACTGCACATGTGCGGTCATGTAGCTGTGAGTAACTTTCCACCGTGCCACACTGTGGTCCACTGCGCCTGCATGACATGGCTAGCCCGCTGAAGGGCACCTTCGTCCAAACCTGACAAAGCCTCTCGCCTGCTGTTTCACAACATTAACATTTGACTCAGGCCTCCTGGAAGCCCCTTGCATGCTAGGATCCTGGACCCAGGCTACCCATAACAGGCTCGGGCTCACTGAATTGCTCACCACCCCCATCCACCAGCGGCAATCTTGTAAGTTTCATTTGGGTTGTTGCACCCCCACTGTGCCCTTCCAGCTTTTGTGATGTGATCCCTGACCTTTTCCTATGGACGAGAGTCCATCCCTCTCGTCCCTCTCGGAGCTCGGTTTTCATTCTCACTGGCCTCCTCTAAAAGCCTAGTACCAGGTGCCGAGACTCCTCTGGCTGATCCCTGTTGAGTGTGGCGATGGCCCTCTTCGACGACTTGGTCCTCGGTCTGTTCGGTCTGTTCACCGCCAGCCCTGGGGACGCCCATGGCTGCAGGCTGTAGTGACTCCTCTCCCCCCCACCCCCCCATCCATGGGAACCGTACTGTATTTTTACATTTACGGCTAAGGTAAGTGACCAGGGCTTGCCCCTCCCAAGCCCCCACTCTGACCCGGGTCTTTCACTCTTCCTTTCCTCCCTCAAACCTCTTCCACTAACTCTGCTGCATGTGGCATGTCTGTTGGTGTCATCCCTTGGCAGGGCCCGCCAAAGGTACCCACTTACTTGCCTCCACCCAAGGCAAATCTGCTCCCTCCTGACTGTAAGAAACCTGCTTTCATTGGTGGCTTCACCTTCCATTCAATACTGCCACTCTGGTCTCTGGTGGAGATACCAGCCTCTGACCGTCCCCCTGGATGTGAGACTGGCCTCAGTGTTTCTTGGGTCAGACAGTCAGGAAATGGAGAAAAAAAATCTCCACTTTCTTCCTTCTCCCTTCCTTATGACTTAGATTTACCTATTTGGGAACAACAACAACAACAACAACAACAAAAACCAGGTTTGAGTATCAACCACATGGTTCTCCATCTTGGCTGATAACTTCATCATGATGTAGATGGCCATGTGGCAGGGAGCCACAGCACCCTTTTCAGGCTGCCCAACCTGGTAGGAGCCATGCTATGGCCTGGAAATGTCTTTTATTTTAAGTTGGTCACACCACATGGTCTGCCATGCTGGTTTACTGAGAGATTAAAGCTGTACCTCTGCATCCATGTACAGGGATGAATCTTGCTAGCAGCCAGACTTAATAACCCAAGAATAAGTCCACTGATATTAAAACTAAATTGTTCGCAGTATTACAAACTGATTTTGCTTTGTATGTCTTAGGACCACAGCTGAAAACTAGAGACTAAATCTTCCTGCTTTTGTTATCATTGGTAAGCTATATTTGATTCAACACTGATTTATAGTACAGTCTATATGATAATAGAAATTTAAATTTATAAAAATCTATTCAGATTAACAAAAGCTAACTTAGAGATTTACACCTATTTCTTCTAGAAAATTTAAATAAATAATGTCATATGTTTGATAAATGGGATATCTGATAAACCAGATATATATTCTATGATGGAGTTTCGGGTCCTCCAAGAAGGTCCTTTTCTCAGAATTGGGCTACACCCCTACTCACAAGCCCATTTTCTCCTGTTCCCATTCGGCCCTGGGATCTTTACCCTGTCACTCTTCTTTGCCTTCTCGGGAGATAGTAAGTCCTAGCCTTATGAAAGCTGCTAACATATTGGAGACTGTAAGCTGATGTCAGCCATTCATACCTAATAGACAAGCAGTCCTCAAATCCTCAGAGATCTGCAGAATATGGCACTTACAATGTTGATAAAAAGGCTTATTATATCAGACAGAGACTCCCAGATCCTAGCAGTGACCCAAGGTCTCTGAAGAAGATAAGGCACCACGATGTCTCCACCTGGATGAGGGCAATGCTGACCTCTGGACAAGATGCCCCAATATGACACCTGCTACCAGGACCCGGGCCATATTGTGGACAAACAGCAGGACATTGGAGTATTGATTGCACCCATTTTGCTTAGACAAAGTAAATCAGTCTTCCTTATGTCCCTCTTCCATGGGAAAAAAACTAGTAGCCCTAGGAGAAGGAGACCTATGAATTTTATATAGAAAAAACTCCTAATGCTGTTCTGATACTTCTGCCTCCAACAATATGGAGACCTGGGTATAGCTAACTGGGTATGGGCTTGTCACTGTCATTTTTAATAGATTTGAAAGCTGAATAATTTATCCTCAGATCTCTGATTCCAATGGATGACTAGGCTTTGTTTCAGCTGCCTTCTCAGTTCTCTATATAAAATTCACAGGCCTCCCTCTCCTACGGCTACTACTAGGTCTAGACACAATTTACCATGTTACCAGATCAGATAAACTCACAGAACAGAATTCAATGTAACTTTTTACTATTGACTGCTCTCAGTATCTCCTGGAGAATTAGATAAAAGAAACAGCTTTAAGGTTTGTTTATATGAGTATAGGAAAGCTGTCTCACTTCTGTTCACTTACATATCCTTCTCAGATCTGATGATGTTTAGGGAAGCCTCCCTCCTCCTTCACTCACTCAACCACTTCCATTCAGTAAATTTCCTCTGGTTATAGATTTAAAGATATGTTTTATTGGGCTGAAGCCAGGAAATGTTCATACCTTTTAACCCAAAGCCATAGCCTTTTGCTATGATGTAGCTGAAGTTTTCTCCGGTCCTGCTTAGACCCACAGATCCCGCAGCTGCTTATAAACTCAGAAGCTTATATTAATTAAAACTGTTCAGCCATTAGCTCAGGCCTACC
This sequence comes from Peromyscus leucopus, assembly GCF_004664715.2. Taxonomy (NCBI): domain Eukaryota; kingdom Metazoa; phylum Chordata; class Mammalia; order Rodentia; family Cricetidae; genus Peromyscus; species Peromyscus leucopus. The sequence continues at coordinate 23,898,814 of NC_051086.1, forward strand.
CCTGACTAGCTTTTACATTTAAACTCAACCCGTTTCTGTTAATCTATATGTTGCCACGTGTTCCGTGGCTTTACCTGTATGCCATTACAAGCTGTAACCTGGATGGCGGGCTGGCATCTACTAACTCAGCCTTCCAGCTTTCCCAGAATTCTCCTTGTCTGTTTATCCTGCCTATACTTCCTGCTTGGCTACTGGCCAATCAGCATTTTATTTATCAACCAATCGGAGCAACACATATTCACAGCACACAGAAAGACATCCCACAGTACTTCCCCTTTTCTGTCTAATCAAAAAGGAAGGGTGTTGCTAGAGTTTTCCTGCCTTGCCCACAGTCAGGACAAATCTTTGTCACCCGCCAGTCCCACAGCCGCTCAGACCCAACCTAGTAAACACAGAGACTTATATTGCTTACAAACTGTATGGCCGTGGCAGGCTTCTTGTTAACTGTTCTTTTATCTTAAATTAACCCATTTTTATAAATCTATACCTTGCCACGTGGCTGGTGGCTTACCGGCGTCTTTACATGCTGCTTGTCCTGGCGGTGGCTGCAGTGTCTCTCCTTCCTCCTTCCTGTTTCCCCAATTCTCCTCTCTCTTTGTCCCGCCTATACTTCCTGCCTGGTCACTGGCTATCAGTGTTTTATTTATCTAGAGTGATATCCACAGCACAATGTAGATGTAACCAACCATCTTATTAAATAAGAAACACAGAACCAATGTAAAAGAGAAAGCCAAGAGGTCAGAGCTCAGAGCTAAAATCTCACCCTTCCTCCTGCCGTGGTTCCAGCTTCCCGAAAGAGAGCTATTTCCCTGTGTGTAAGTCGTTTCATAGTCATTCTGCCTTCTCATTGGTTGTAAACCCAAACACGTGACTGCCTCGTCACTGTCTGTATGTACAGCCCCCCCAGGTCTTAAAGGCATATGTCTCCAATGCTGGCTGTATCCCTGAACACACAGAGATCTATGGGGTTAAAGGCGTGTGCCACCACCGCCACACTCTGTCTATGGCTCTAATAGCTCTGACCCCCGGGCAACTTTATTTATTAACATACAATCAAAATCACATTTCAGTACAATTAGAATACCACCACAGAAGGGTTTAACTTTAACATAGTAAAATTACATATAACAAAACAGTAATAAAGCAAGAATTACAGTTATAATATCTAGTCTATTTGTATTTGGCAAAATTAAAGAAAATATTCTATCCTATATTTGTGAGTCCAAAGTTTTATATCGATTTTATCTTTTACCATAACCAAGGAAAATTATTACAACTATTTAGTCTTCAACTACATCAAAGACCCCAGAAGGATATAATAAGTAAATAAGTAAACAGGAAGTGCATTGTAAGCAACTTCCAAAAATCTAGAATGACAGACAGCTGCCTGCCTGGACAGTCACCCAAAGTTCCTCTGTAACTCTGAGGCATCCATCTTCAGCCATATGGGCCTAGAGTCTCTCAGTCACTTTTCTCTGTGTCCTGTAGAATGTCTGGCAGTTTCCTCTGCAAAGCAGGAACTTGAAGGACCATTTTGCCTTGTAAAGTTCAGTGGTCACTTTCCTATGGGTCCTGCATGTCTAGTAGATACAACATTTTGTCAAGTAGTCCAGGCAAGAACAGTTGCATGCTTAAAATGGCCATTTTTGCCAACAAGAAGATAAATTCCAAATGGAGTGTCTTCTATGCCCATCTTTCTCTTTGAAGTAAATTGGTGCTGCCAGGAGCAGATGTGTCTCACTGTCCAGAAAGTCTATTTTGAAAATATTTTAAATGCTGTATTCTGTAGGTCTTTGAAGTGTTTGAATATTACTTACCTAATTGAAATATATCTATGTATGTGTAGAAAACTTAACTAACATGACTATAATTTTGATTATCATAGAAGACTAATTATTAATCTGTATTTCTTAATTATCCATTACAATTTCAATGAGCTGCACAAACATAATACCTTAAACAAGAGTAGAAATATATATATAGTATAAAAAATTAACTTTAAATTTGTATCAATAAACTAAAATCTATACCAATGTAAAACATTTTAAACAAGTTGTTGCTCTTTAAAAGTAGGTTCAATAATCTACCCTTACATCCTATCGAATCTATATCCTATATTTCTATATCACCAAGATGTAAATCTGTTCCAGATACCTGCAGGTTCCTGGGAAAAGTTCTGCTACTGTATCAAGAAATTTGGTCTGATGAAAACTATCAGTCTCCAGAGCCCATTTTGACCCCACCCATTTTTGAGCATATTTTGCAGTTTCATGCGTCCTGCCTGGGCTAAGGCCAATCCACAGAGAGCCCTCCATATATGCCAGCCACTGCACCATCACTAAGGATGCCAACTGGGTGAATACTGACCGGTTAACTTCACCCACATGCCCACTCATAAAAACTCTGTTATCTCCTAATTTGTTGATACTTTTTACAGGATGAATAGAGGCATTTCCACCTTCAGAGAAACAGCAGATGTGATGGCTCCTGTACTCCTGATTTGGTGTGCCGCTCCCCCAAGCTCCTGGAACATTTTGGCTCCCTCAAGGAACAGACAATTGAGATCTCCTCGATGACAGCTAACTGAATGCTTCTTCACTCACACCTTCCACTGTGCATGACTCCCAACTTCCTCCTTCCCACTTCACCCCTTGTCAGCAGGAAGCAGTATTGAGAATTCAGTGTCCTCGTTCCCCCTACTTGCTATCATAACTCATCTTTTTATAATAATCAAAACAGAGGAATGTTAGTGTTCTGACATCATCTTACGTTAAAGCCCCCTTAAGAGAAAAAAGCCCTCCCCTTCCCCTTTCACCAGTGCACATCTCTCTCCCTCCCTCCCTCCCTCCCTCCCTTCCTCCCTTCCTCCCTCCCTCCCTTTAATAATAAAACTTGCCATGTGGATGTAGTGTCTGCTGTGTGAGTAACTTTCCACCACACCACGCTGCCATCTGCAGCACCCACACGGCATGGTATGTCTCATTCGCCCCGGGGCACCTTGGTCTAAACCCACCAAGGCCTCTCTCACACTGTTTCACAATATTAACAGATGCAGGAGGATCAGGAGTTCAAGGTCATCCTTGACTGTTCATGAAGTTCAAGGCCAGCTTGAGCTACCTCAGACTCTGCTTCAAAAATAAAGTGAAATAAAATGAAAGGAATGCTATGATTTGAAAAGTCCACAGAGCTGTGTATTAAATTGGAAGGGCTCTGAGCCTCAATGCCTAAGATTTTTTTTTCTCCTTGAAGTAGGGTGAATGGCACTATTAACCACAGAGGGCTAAGGCATGTCCATTTGCTCAGCCCTCCTTTCCTCAGTCTATCTCTTTTTTTAAAATATATTTTTGTCTGGATTGTTTCACTTAGCACAAAGATCTCTAGTTCCATCCATTTTCCTGCAGATGCCATACTTTTATTCTTCTAAAAATTATTTATTTTCATATTAATAGATTTTTTGCCTGCATATCTATCTGTGTACCATGTGTATGACTGGTGCTCATTGTTGGGGTCCAAGAAAATGCTGAAGGAAGACCCCAGACTCAAATAGTATGCAAGAGCAAAGAGTATTTATTTACCAGCATATTCGGGGATCATTCACCTGTACAAAATGGCGATTACCTGGGATAAAGGCATGTGCCACCACTGCCCGGCTAGCCCAGTCCTTTTAAGCACAGCTAGGGGAATTCCAGGAACAGTTAGGTCATCTCAAACATGATTGGTCAACAAGCAGCAGTTACATTAATATATTTTTGATTGGCTGAGGTTTTAGTTTTCTATCTTTGGACATTATGGGGCAAGTCTGGGCTTGTTTCGGGGGTTACAGGACCTTTTTTGGTCACTGTCTTGTGATGCTGTGGGGGCTGGTTCAGGTCTCCTATTTGCTTCCCTCCTGGTCTCCACTGTCAGGGGCAGTGTTGACTAATGGCCTTTGTTGGAAAGAAAACTTGTTTGCTCTTAAAAAACTGAAACTTAGATCTGGTTGTAAAATGGGGGAAATTTAGACCTCTCACTCATGAGGCCTTTAGAGGGCATCGAACCCAGGTCTTCTGGAAGAGCAGCCAGTGGCTTTTTTTTTTTTTTTTTTGAGACAGGGTTTCTCTGTGTTTTGGTGCCTGTCCTGGATCTCATTCTGTAGACCAAGCTGGCCTCGAACTCACAGAGATCCACCTGCCTCTGCCTCCCAAGTCCTGGGATTAAAGTGTGCACCACCACTGCCCGGTGCAGCCAGTGTTCTTAACTGCTGAGCCATTATTTTGGCCTTGTTTTCCATCTTTATAGAGGAATAAAATTCCATTGTGTCTGTTGTTATCAGGGACATTATAAAGGCTCCTCATCACCTTGTTTTTTTCTGGACTCTTGTCCTTTCCACTCTCATTTTATTCTGCATACAAGCTCCAGGCCAACTCCCTCTCTCCGAGAATCAGAGGATAGTCTAACTGCAAGCAGACAATGGACTTCCTGTCACCAATCACATGGTATAGAATCTTCTTTCTCTAAAACGTGTAAGGGATCCTCACTATTGGCAAAATTATTAAGGCCACTCCATGTAGTTAAAAGGGAGATTTATTTAGTGGGTAACAAATGAAGGGATAGATAGGTCGCGGGTTCTGGGGAAGGTGTATCGCAGTCCAGCAGTGTTCTCTGGAGCTCTGCTTGGTCAAGCTCCACCGTCTAGGGTCCAGGAACAGAGAGAGAGAGAGAGACAGAGAGAGAGAGAGACAGAGAGAGAGAGAGACAGAGAGAGAGAGAGAGACAGAGACAGAGACAGAGAGACAGAGACAGAGAGACAGAGACAGAGACAGAGAGACAGAGAGCTGGCCCATCTGGGTCTCCAGGGTCCTCCCTTGGCCCCGCCTTGTAGGTTTGACAGTAGTTGCCAAAGCCTCAAAGGGGCTTGAAACTTTCAGATCAAAGCTGGAATGGCTACCCACTATACTCACTCTGCCACATGGGCCTGATCTCTCCTCCCCATGCTGCTGTCTGCCTGTCTATGGTATTAATTTCTTGTAATAAATCTCTTGTAAAAAGCTGTCTGCCTCAGTGTCTCCCTTGTACTCCAAACCCAAAACTTGTATAAATGTACCATATTCTTCTTATCCATTTACCGGGTGATGCCGTGCCATGTGGATAGTGTGGCTGTAAACATGGATGTGCAGATTTTCCTGGCGTGTTGACTTAGAATCCTTCTGGATAGTCCCAGAATTAGCATAGCTGGATCATATTTATTTCTGTCCTTTGTGTGTACCAGGAGTCTCTCTGAAGATCAACATGAAACAGATGAGTGAAGGAATTATCGGACATGATGGGAAGATGTTGATTATGGAAAAGAAAAGCAGAGATGGGAATGAGGTGTCCAGGCCCCTGTAACAAAATGCCAGAGGCTGTATGGCCTCAGCAATAACCTTTTATTTTCTCACAATTGTAAAAGTTGGAGGTCTGGGATCGCGGTCAAGTTCTAGTGAGATCTGTCTTCTTGGCTTGCTCTTCTCTCTGCATCCTCTGCAACCTGGCTGAGAGCAAAAGAGCAAGCTCTTTGGTACCTCTTCTTCCTCTTCTTTTTTGTTTGTTTTTTGTTTTGTTTTTTTGAGACAGGGTTTCTTTGTGAAGAGGTCCTGGCTGCCCTGGAACTCATTCTGTAGACCAGTATGTCCTCGAACTCACAGAGATCTGCCTGCTTCTGCATCCTGAGTGCTGGGATTAAAGGCGTGCACCACCACCACCAGGCCCTGGTGCCTCTTCTTATCCAGGCCCTGGAATCTAACCATTTCTTCCGTTAGACTTTATGTGATGTGACAAATGCCTGAGAGGCGAGGCAGAGTTATCCTGGCTCACGGGCTTCACAGGTCTCCGTACATGGGCAGCTGGCTCTATGGCTTTGGGCCTGAGCATCACAGCGGTAGGAGTGTGTGAGGAGAAGCAGAAGAGTGACAGGAAGGGGCTGGGAACAAGGTGTGGGCTTCCGAAATGCTCCCAAGGCTTCTTTCTCTTTCCTATGCCTTACTTTTGACAGGATCTTTACCTCACAATAGTCGACTCGGACTTCGACTCCATCAGTGGGTTAGCTCATTGGTTACCCAGGAAGAGCCCTTGTGAGCCGATCAGTTCCCCAAACCCTACCTCTGAACCCCACTTGCATCAGAGACCAAGCTTTCAATACATGAGCCTTTTGGGGGGCATTTCATATCTAAATCATAACACCTCCCAGATACCATCTGTAGGGGCTGATTTCAGCTCAGGACACCCCAAGTCCAAGTTTTCAGCACAAAGGAGATTTATTTGCCTCAGAGGGACAAAGGACAGGAAATAAGAGACAAAGACAGGAGATAGAGGATGAGGGAGATGGGAAGGGAACAGGAAGATCGGGAAGAGCTATTTGTTCTGGGGGCAGTGGGGGGACAAGATGATGATGATGATGATGATGATGATGATGATGATGACAACAATGACAAAGGACTGCCTCTGGACAGAGAGGAGACAGGTGTGGCATATACATAGGCAAATGCGGTTTATAAAGGTCCAAGGGGAAACCCCGTGTTAGGATGAGGTGTTTAGTTTTGATTGGGCATGTTGGCTAGGTGAACCAAAGGGGGCTTTGGATTGCTGGACTTCAATACTTCAATAGCTGGACCTTGGTGGTCAACCTCAGGAGGAGGAAGTGCCCAAATAAGGGAACAGACCTTGATGGCTAGCTTTAGGGATGTCTTCTAAAGGTTTTCAGCAGGGCACAGGGAAGGCGAGAGTGCAAGCAAGGCCTGCCAGAGCCATGTTTGCCTTGCTTTGGCTGGCTAGAGTCCCTTCGGCATCCCACTGGGGTGTGGATTTGAGGGTACATGATTGAGGCCACAGTGGAAGGAGGAAATATAGAATGACTATGAACAAAGACCTGCCGGGAGTGGGAGAACACAGGGGCTCTGGTATAGGAGCATGCCTGGTGGATAGAGGGTCAGCAAGGAAGCCAGTGTAGCTGGAGCAGAGTAAGGGAGGGCAAGGGGAGGTGTCAGGGGCAGGCTGCTGGGGTCCTTGGAAATGTTCCACATGTATTTATTGGTACGGCTTTGTTTCAGGCAATGTGCTGGAGTGGTAAGGGAAGCCAAGTCCCCTCCTATTTGTTTTAAGACTCGGTTTTACCTAGTCCAGGCTGGCCTTGACTTAATCTTCTTGCCTTAGCTAGGATCGCAAATGAACACCATAAGCCCAGCTTAAAGGAAGCCCCGACGTGTGCACACAGCCCCGCGCTGGGGTCAGTTGCTTAACCACACTCAGGGCACTCTGGGGAGTCCTCAGAGCTGTACCTGAGGCTGGTTTGTGATGGGAACCAAGCGTTCTGACGGCCTATGGAAACAACACACCCACACCTCTGCCTGATTTATGAGAGATGATTGCTAACCCTCCCCACCAGGGCTGACTAAAACCCACTGCGCCTGCCGTGCTTTCTCTCCTGTCCCCATTGGTGACTGAATTTGGTCTATTTGCTTTTTCCTGCCGTGATGCGGGCAGAACTCCAGCCAGCCTTTGGGGTGACTGTGGATAATATATTCTTTTCAAGTATAGATGTTTTTTGTTATTATTCAAATCTTTAAGATGTCAGTCTTAAAGGTGTTAATGTCGTGGGCTGTGGGGCCAGGTTTTTCTCCTTTTTCTTCCTGCTTTCCTGTCCCCCACAGTTTTGTGGGCAAGTGATGCCACTGTGTGTTTCCAACCTCTCCGTCTAACCCCGGCAATATTGACACTTGTGGCAGGATCCTTCCTGTGGGGCTGTGCATACTTGTGGTTACCTGTTTTGAGCTTCATAAAAAAACGTTTTTCCCCGCAGACTCTCATGTAGCCCAGACTGGCTCTGAACTTGCTATATAGTTGAGGATGGTCTTGAACTCCAGCTCCCCTTGCCTCCCCTCAATGCCTCAATGCTGGTATTGCGGTGTTCCACCAGCTCAGGGCTTCAGGCATGCTAGGCAAGTGCTCCACCAACCGAGGGCTATTCCCAGCCCCTTCCCCGAATGCCAAGACTGTAGGTGTGCAATGTCATTCCTGGGTGTTTGTGGTGCTGGGGATTGAATACAGGTACCTCCCTGTGCTAAGATTTTTGTGGTTTTCAGACAGGGTATCCATATATGCCCCAAGTTGGCCTTGACTTGCAACACCCCTGCTTCAGTCTCCTGGCTGCTGGGGTGATAGGAGTGAGTCTGCACACTGAGCCCTCAGGATGTCAGCAGCCTCCCCGAGCTTTACAGATGCCAGTACATGCTCCCTCTTTCCAAGCTGTTCCCACACGTCTCCAGACATTGCCTAATATCCCCTGGGAGACTGTTCCCTTTCCAACCACTGTTCTCTCTGTTCCTTTCAGCATGCTCCATTAACTCCCTCAGTCATCACTGGCTGAACGCCTGTCTAAGCTCAGTCAGGGTCCTTGCTCCATCCTTCGACATTTTCTCTGATCACTGTTGTGCCCTCAGCCTGTCCAGGCTTCAGTTCATCCCACAGATGTGAGGAGGAAGGCCACTGACCCAAACCATCATGGTCAAATTAATTAGAGCAAGCTTTTTTATTCATGTACACAGGATGCCTCCCCTCTAAAGCGGATCTCGAGAGGTCAGCATTGGATGTGAGGAAGACAAAGTTTCTATAGCTCAGGGGTAGGGGTTTCCAAATGGGGAATTTGGTGGGCAAAATAGATGGGGTTACAGGATTAGAACATAAGCATAACTAGTTAGTTCCTCCCGAAACAGACGTGGTTGCAAGGAGGACATAACAAGGTAGTCTAGTCATACAAGGTAGTCATAGGTGTCATAGAATCTTTTGAAACAAAGGTAGGGTTGCAAGACGGTTATAAACAACTTGGGAAACAAAGACACGATTGCCATTCCTGGAACAGGCCGTACAGAACCATGCAGTTAAGGTGACAGGTGGGCATAGGCCAAGCCTCGAGACACAGGAACCTAGTTTGTCTTTACTATGAGATGGCTTTTAAGCCTAAGATAGAGACAGGTGGTTCTTCACTTGCAAGGAACAAAGTTGACCCTGCCGGGGAGGTGGCTAGGTAGACTAAGGGCACTTTGATGGCTCTCCTGGTGAAGGCCTCAGAGAGTCTGGATACCCACCGGGAGCTTTTGACACTGGGGAGTAGCTAGGCATCCTTCTGCTTCTGATGATTCACTTGAGACATTGCTTTACTTCAGTTGAGTCCAAGTGACTGTGGCCCATGTCCAGGACTCAGAAGGTGCCTCAGCAATTGGGTGACAACTGTCCACCCATGTATGCTCTGATCCCATTCATCACTACCTTCCAACTTTGTGAACCCTATTTCTGTAAGTTCCAAGGGTTGCCTGCAGTTTTTTCTGTATTTGTTGATTTAGACTGAATCTTGCTATGTAGCCCTGCTGCTTTGGTACTTCTTATCTAGCCCAGACTAGCCTCTAACTTGAGGCAATCCTCCTGCCTCAGCCTTTCCAGTGCTGGGATTACAGGTTGAGCAACACCACACATTGCTTTTCAGGGCTGAGACTAGACTTCAGCATGGTAGACAAATGACCTGCCCGTGAACCACACCCCTAGCCATACCTGCTTACTCCTGGCTTACATCCTTGACCCGTTGTCTACCTAAGGGTCTGATGTAGCTGAGGCTAGTCACATCTAAATTCAAAGCTGTTAGCCTATAAAAAAAGAAAATTAGTGTTTTAGCCACCTTGGGTTCTCTGGTGGGCTCTTGTAAATTAGCGAACAAAGGCTAGGATAGCAGGAGAAAACAGAACAAATGTGTAATGTGTGTGGTGTGTTAGGGATATAGCTCGGGTGATTGAGTGATTGCCTAGTATGAATGAAACCCTGGCTCCACCCCCACACTGCATAAGCAGACGTGGTGGTGACCACCTGTAATATCAGCTCTCAGGGGTGGAGGCAGGAAGGTCAGAAGTTCAAGGTCACGTACAGTAACAAAGTGAGTGTGAGGCTAGCCTGGGTCACATGAGACCCAGTCTCAAAAACCAACCAAAAGCCAGGTGGTGGTGGTGCACGCCTTTAATCCCAGCATGCAGGAGGCAGAGGCCGGCAGATCTCTGAGTTTGAGGCCAGCCTGGGCTACAGAGTGAGTTCTAGGACAGCCAGGGCTACACAGAGAAACCCTGTCTTGAAAAACAACAACAACCACCACCACAACAAAACCAACTAGAGATAGGGGGAGGGGAAGAAAGGGAAACAGGGAGGGAGAGAGAGGGAGAGAACCCAACTAAGTAACCAAGCAACCCGACCCTGTTCATGGTGCTTGCCCTGAGCCAGGAGTGACTGACAGGAGGGCGGGCAGAGTTTCTACAGTTTTGTCAAGAGATCAGTTTGTAGAGGAAGGCAAGGGTTTTGAGCTTCTAGAATGGTGCATCATGGGCAGACAGGGCTGGCTGATAAGGCAGACTTGGATTCCTCTGGGCTGAGGGGGGTCTAGCCTTGTCCCCAAGATTAATTTTTTTTAAAGATTTATTTATTATGTATACAGAAGAGGGCACCAGGTCTCATTACAGATAGTTGTGAGCCACCATGTGGTTGCTGGGAATTGAACTCAGGACCTCTGGAAGAGCAGTCAGTGCTCTTAACCTCTGAGCCATCTCTCCAGTCCTAATTTTGGTTCTTTTTTTTTTTTTTTGGTTTTTCAAGACAGGGTTTCTCTGTGTAGCATTGCGCCTTTCCTGGAACTCACTTGGTAGCCCAGGCTGGCCTCGAACTCACAAAGATCCGCCTGCCTCTGCCTCCCGAGTGCTGGGATTAAAGCATGCGCCACCACCGCCCGTCCTAATTTTGGTTCTTAATGGAGGGTGAAGGGCACACCTTTAGAAATCTGTGTTCCTGAAGGTCAGCTGGTTGGTTGGTCCCCAGTTTGGACCAGCAGGGTGTCCTGGAGGTGTGCCCAAGTTCCCTCATCCTCACTGCGCTCCCTTTGGAAGTCTTCTGTGTCAGGCTCCCCACTTTGAGGGAGCCACAGTCGGTATAGAAGGAGGCAGAACAACAGCACAGAAAGGGGTCTCTGAGAGAATGGACACACTGGACTTTGACTCCAGCATCGGCCACTGTGTGGCCTTCATCAAATGCTTTACTTCTCTGAGCCTAGAATGTTTCCTGTTCTAGAAAACAGGATTGCCTCCCCTCCACCCCGCCCTTCCCCAGATTTTTTTTGTATGTAAAACATAGCTCTTTAAACAGATGAAGATAGGTTTCTTCTGTATCCCAGAATCTAATCAATATTTATATGTATAATTCAGCTATTATTTGACTTAAAAGGGCTTATTGGGAAATATTATCATTTTTACTATTTTCTACAGAGAAAATATTTTCCAGTTTCAAATAACCCTGGACTTTTGAATTATAACCTGTTTTTGTGTTCAAGCTATCTGTATATTATTTCTCCTGCAGTTGTACATAAAATGTTTTTACATAAAAAAATAAACCATTGCTTCTTGAAAAAAAAAGTCGTGGGCTTGGCAGTGGTGGTACACACCTTTAAAGAGGCAGGCAGATCTCTGAGGTCAGGGCCAGCCTGGTCTATAGAATGAATTCTGTAGACCCAGGACAGCCAGAGCTACACAGAGAAACCCCTGCCTCCCAACCCCCCCCCCCAGAAAAAGAAAGAAAAAGAAAAAGTTGCACATATGTAGAATTCACTCACTTAAATTGTGCAATTCAACTTATTAAGACTGTTTTGCTGTGTTATACTATTAATCGAAAAGCTTGTGTTAAAATACATATCACTATTTTATCTATCTATCTATCTATCTATCTATCTATCTATCTATCTATCTATCTATCATGTTTTCTTAGACAGTCTTGCCTTATAGCCCTGTCTGATCTAGAAATTGCCATGTTGCTCAGGCTGGCCTTGAACTTCTGATGATTCTCCTGACTTAGCCTCCTGAGTGCTGGGATTACAGGTGTGTGTATCCATGTCCAATCAAAATCCTCATTAAAAGTTTATTTATTTGTGTGTGTGTGCACATGTGCTCACACATGCATGCCACCAGAATGTGTTCAAGTCTGAGGACACCTTGTCACGTTGGTTTCCTCCTTCCCACCATGTGGGATTTGGAGGCAAGTGCCTTTACCCAGTGAGCCATCTTCCTAGCTCAACATCTGTATTTCGGCCAATACTGGTCAGTGAGGCTCTTCCTGTTTCGGAGTTCACGTGCCTCAGTGCGGGCCGCGGCGTCACTAGGCCCTCCAAAATGCTTTTCCCGGATACTGGGAATGTGGCGTTTCCCAGCAGTTGAACCTCATGCTGTTTTCTGTGGAAATTCCCCAAGCCTTCTGCTTTAGGAATATTGGTAGGAGCTCAAGCCAGAGATCCCTTTTATTAAAATCCGCAAAGTAAATTCCACTGGCCAAGTGTCTGTGTATTAACAGGACCTGAAGAACGAGGTGGCTTCCTGAACAGGAGCTGAATGTGGAGGAAATAGTTGACTCCTGAAAGCTGTCTTCTGCCCTCCTTGGAGCTGTGGCATGCGCTCCAACAAATAAAGAAAATGACATATATATTATATATTAAAGAGTAGTGAGTGACTTAGATACGGCACAGCTAGCTGTTAGTGAGGCAGTTGTGGGAATGTGTCTGAAAGCTCCATACAGTGTTTTTTTTTTTTTTTTTTTATTTGAGACTGGGTCTTATTCTGCAGCCAGTGCTAACCTGGAGCTTGAATGTGCAACCGTCTTCCATTATAGGAATGTCCCACCACACCTGGCAAAGCAGTTGTCTTTTTTTTTTTTTTTAAATGTATTTGTTGTGTTTGTTTTTGAGACAGGTCTCACTGTTTAGCCCTGGCTGGCCTTGAACTTGCGGAGCCTGTCTCTGGGGGATTAAGGTTGTGCATCACCATGCTCAGCAACTGTCATGTTTGTGCAGAGTGCGTGTTAGACTACCATTCTACTATGAAGCCGCATCCCGGGATGGTTTTGGAAAAGCCTTCCTGGGAATTTGTGTCTTAGAAAAGGGTGCAAGCTGAGGCCGGAGTCCAGCGCAGACCTTCAAGTTATCACATTCTTGCCTCATCCGTTTCTCAGCCATTCTGAACTCAACCAGCAGGGGGAGGTAGCACACCACGTTCTTCTGGATGTCTGTACCTAAGGAGCCTCTGTACTGCTGCCCGCCAAGAGATGGGAGATGACCTCCAGGTGTCTTTTCTGCCTACTCAAACCTGTTCTTTCCTGCACAGGAAGGTAAAAGGATGAGCTGCTTGGAGCTAGTTGGCAGTCAGCAACTGCGGAGTGTCACCCTGCCTCAGAAGATGGAAGAGAACGAAAGACGGTATCGCTGTCACTCGCTGGCTTCAGAGTGTTCACTCTGTTTGCATTCCATGTGTGTACTTACAGAAGAATTAACCAGAGAGCAAGAAGACCAGTGCTTTCCCCCGAAGAAAGACAAGAGAGCAGGCGAGATGGCGCATAGAGTAAAGGCAGCCGCCACCAAACTGACCCCAGTTCAGTCCCTGGGATTCACAAGGCAGAGGGGAAGAACTGACTGCCCGGGCTGTACTCTGCAGCCATGCACTCTCCCCCCAGATAAACAAATGATTAGAAAAGGAAGAACTGGGCTAGGAACCTGTGGTGGTCTGAACCAGAACAGCCCCCGTAGGCCCGTATGTTTGAATGCTTGGTCTCCAGTTAGTGGAACTGTTTGAGAAGGATTAGAAAATGTGGCCTTGCTGGAGGAAGTGTGTCACTGGGGATGGACTTTGAGGTTTCAAAAAGCCAGGCCAGGTCCAGTCTCTCTCTCTCTCTCTCTCTCTCTCTCTCTCTCTCTCTCTCTCTCTCCCTGAAACTGTGGATCAGAGGTGAACTCTCAGCTACTTTTCCAGCATCATGCCTGTCTGCCTGTCACATGTTCCCCACCATGATGGACTCACTCTCTAAAACTGTAAGCAAGCTCCCCAATTAAAAGCTGCATTGGTTATGGTGCATCTTCATAGCAATAGAGCAATAACTAAGACAGGACTGTTATTAAAGTTATTAAAGAATTTGTAGTTATTAAAGAATCTGGCTTTATTTTGCTCGTCTACTGAGAACCTGAATGTAATGGTTCATGCTAATTCTCAACTTGCCAGGGTTTATTTTTAAAATTAAAACTTAGGTTACATGTGTTTATGTGTATATGCATGTGGCTATGTGTACATGTGAATGCTCATGGAGTACAGAAGAGGGCATTAGAGCCACTGCTGCTGGAGTCAGAGGCCATTGTGAGTCACCCAACAAGGGTACTGGGAACCAAATTAAGGTCCTCAGGTTCTCTGCAAGAGCATTACTCTCTCTTTACCACAGGCCATCTCTCTAGCTCCTTGGCAGGATCAAGAATCAGTGTATTTACCACAGCAACAGAAAATTAGCTAAAACATCCACCAGGTGCACTTACCAGTCTAAAAGGAAATGGTCTAGGCTGGGATCGAGTGCTGAGGACCCATCAATGACACTCTCTCAGCCCTTAAGACCTCAGGATAGCAGGCAAGGTTGTTTGACTGTCTCCAGTGGCTGCCTGCATCCTTCATTTACAGATTTATTATGTATACAGTGTTCTGCCTGCAGGCCAGAAGAGGGCACCAGATCCTATTACAGATTGTTGTGAGCCACCATGTTGCATGAGAATTGAACTTAGGACCTCTGGAAGAGCAGCCAGGGCTTCTAACCTCTGAAGCATCTCTCCAGCCTGGCTGCCTGCATTCTTAGATGATAATGAGTCTTTCAGCTTGATTTTTAATGTTTCCACCTGTGAAATAAGCACAGCAAAAGCCCACACTGAACTCCCAAACTAAAATCAATCGAAAGAGATCAGGATGGACATTACATATTTATCACAGGAAAAATCCACCAAGATGAAGTCTCGATTCTGAACATTTATGCCCCAAATACAAAGGCACCCACATTTATAAAAGAACCATTACTAAAGCTTAAATTGCACATCAAACCCCACACATTAGTAGTGGGAGATTTCAACACACCACTCTCACAAAAAGACAGATCTACCACACTGAAACTTAACAAAGAAATAAAGGACCTTACAGATGTTATGACTCAAATGGACTTAATAGATATCTACAGAACATTCCATCCTAACACAAAAGAATATACCTTCTTCTCAGCACCACATGGAACCTTCTCAAAAATTGACCACATGCTTGGTCACAAAGCAAATCTCAACAGATACAAAAACATTGGAATAACCTCCTGTATCTTATCAGACCACCATGCCTTAAAGTTAGACCTCAACAACAACAAAAATTATAGAAAGCCTACAATCTCATGGAAACTGAATAATGCCCACCTGAAACATCAATGGGTCAAGGAAGAAATAAAGAAAGAAATTAAAGATTTCATAGAATTCAATGAAAATGAAGGTACAACATACCCAAACTTATGGGACACTATGAAAGCAGTGCTAAGAGGAAAATTCATATCTCTAAATGCACACATAAAGAAGATGGAGCAATCCCATACCAATGAATTAACAGCACAACTGAAAGCTCTAGAACAAAAAGAAACAAACTCACCCAGGAGAAATAGATGCCAGGAAATAATCAAATTGAGGGCTGAAATCAACGAAATAGAAAACAAGAGAACAATACAAAAAATCAATGAAACAAAGAGTTGGTTCTTTGAAAAAATCAACAAGATAGACAAACCCCTAGCCAAATTAACCAAAAGGCAAAGAGAGAGCACCCAAATTCACAAAATCAAAAATGAAAAGGGAGATATAACAACAGACAATGAGGAAATCCAGAGAATCATCAGGTCATACTTCAAAAACCTGTACTCCACAAAATTGGAAAATCTGGAAGAAATGGACAATTTTCTAGATAGATACCACATACCAAAGTTAAATCAAGACCAGATAAACTATTTAAATAGACCAATAATCCCTAAAGGAATAGAAATAGTCATCAAAAGTCTCCCCACCAAAAAAAGCCCAGGGCCATATGGTTTCAGTGCAGAATTCTACCAGATTTTCAAAGAAGAAGAACTAATTCCAATACTCTTCAAAGTGTTCCACACAATAGAAACAGAAGGAATATTACTAAACTCTTTTTATGAGGCTACAATTACCCTGATACCCAAACCACACAAAGATGCAACAAAGAAAGAGAATTACAGACCAATCTCCCTCATGAACACTGATGCAAAAATACTCAACAAAATATTGGCAAACAGAATCCAAGAATACATCAAAACAATCATCCATCATGACCAAGTAGGATTCATCCCAGGGATGCAAGGATGGTTCAACATACGAAAATCTGTCAGATGTAATACACCATATAAACAAACTGAAAGAAAAAAAAACACACAGTCATCTCCTTAGATGCTGAAAAAGCCTTTGACAAAATCCAACACCCCTTCATGATGAAGATCTTAGAGAGATCAGGAATACAAGGAACATTCCTAAATATAATAAGGGCAATTTATAGCAAGCCAACAGCAAACATCAAATTAAACAGAGAGAAACTCAAAGCGATTCCACTAAAATCAGGAACAAGACAAGGCTGTCCACTCTCCCCATATTTATTCAATATAGTACTAGAAGTTCTAGCTAGAGCAATAAGACAACAAAAGGAGATCAAATGGATACAAATTGGAAAGGAAGAAGTCAAACTTTCACTATTTGCAGATGATAAGATAGTATACATAAGTGACCCCAAAAATTCTACCAGGGAACTCCTACAGCTAATAAACTCCTTCAGTAAAGTGGCAGGATACAAGATCAACTCAAAAAAATCGGTAGTCCTCCTATACACAAATGATAAAAGGGCTGAGAAAGAAGTCAGAGAAGCATCACCCTTTACAATATCCACAAATAATATAAAATACCTTGGGATAACACTAACTAAACAAGTGAAGGACCTGTTTGATAAGAACTTTAAATCTCTAAAGAAAGAAATTGAAGAAGATATCAGAAAATGGAAGCATCTCCCATGCTCATGGATAGGTAGGATTAACATAGTAAAAATGGCAATCTTACCAAAAGCAATCTACAGATTCAATGCAATCCACATCAAAATTTCAACACAATTTTTCACAGACTTGGAAAGAAAAATACTCAACTTCATATGGAAAAACAAAAGACCCAGGATAGCTAAAAGAATCCTATACGATAAAGCAACCTTTGGAGGCATCACCATCCCTGACCTCAAACTCTACTATAGAGCTATAGTAATAAAAACAGCTTGATACTGGTATAAAAACCGACATACGGACCAATGGAATTGAATTGAAGACCCTGACATTAATCCATGCACATATGAACACCTGGTTTTTGACAAAGGAGCCAAAACTATACAATGGAAAAAAGAAAGTATCTTCAACAAATGGTGCTGGCATAACTGGATGTCAATATGTAAAAGATTACAAATAGATCCATATCTGTCACCATGCACAAAACTCAAGTCCAAGTGGATCAAAGACCTGAACATAAATCCAGTTACACTAAACTTAATAGAAGAGAAAGTAGGAAGCACTCTTGAACCCATTGGCACCAGAGACCACTTCCTAAATAAAACACCAACAGCACAGACCCTGAGCACAACAATTAATAAATGGGACCTCTCGAAAGTGAGAAGCTTTTGCACAGCAAAAGACACGATCAATAAGACAAAAAGACAGTCAACAGAATGGGAAAAGATTTTCACCAACCCCACATCTGACAGAGGACTGATCTCCACAGTATATAAAGAGCTCAAGAAACTAGACATCAAAATACTGAACAGTCCAATTAAAAAATGGGCTAAAGGGCTAAACAGAGAATTCACAAAACAAGAATCTCAAATGGCTGAAAGACATTTAAAGAAATGCTCAACATCCTTAATCATCAGAGAAATGCAAATCAAAACGACTCTGAGATACCACCTTACACCTGTCAGAATGGCTACGATCAAAAACACCAATGACAGTCTATGTTGGAGAGGATGCAGAGCAAAGGGAACACTCCTCCACTGTTGGTGGGAATGCAAACTTGTACAACCACTGAGGAAATCAGTATGGTGGTTTCTCAGAAAATTGGGACTCGATCTACCTCAAGACCTAGCCATGCTACTCTTGGGCTTATACCCAAGGAATGCTCAATCATACCACAAAGAAACATGCTCAACTATGTTCATAGCAGCACTATTTGTAATAGCCAGAACCTGGAAACAACCTAGATGCCAGTCAACTAAAGAACGGATTAAGAAAATGTGGTACATATACACAATGGAGTACTACTCAGCAGAGAAAAATAACGACAGCATGAAATTTGCAGGAAAATGGATGGAACTAGAAAACATCATCTTGAGTGAGGTAACCCAGACCCAGAAGGACAAACATGGTATGTACTCACTCATAAGTGGATTCTAGATATAAAGCAAAGAACAATCAGACTGCAACCCACAGAACCAGGGAGGCTACATAGCAGGGGGGACCCTAGGATGACTGTGGCTTATAATAAGTTTTGGTTTTACTCAATTACTGTGCAAGCCTCAATGAAATAGTGATTATTTGGATAAGAATTTATACTGTATCAAGCTGATAATAGAAAAATAAATAAATAAAAATGAAAAAAAAAAAAAGAACTGAATGGCCAATAGCAGGGCAGGAGAGAGGAAAAGGCTGGGCTGGCAGGCAGAGAGGATAAATAGGAGAAGAGAACCGAAGAAAGGGAGGAGCCAGAAAAGGAAAAGGAGAGGAGAATGCCAGGGGTCAGCCATCCAGACACATAGCCAGCCATGGAGTAAGAAGGAAAGAAAGATATATAGAATAAAGAAAGGAAAAAAAGCCCAGAGGTTAAGAGCACTGGCTGCTCTTGCTCTTCCAGAGGTCCTGAGTTCAATTCCCAGCAACCACATGGTGGCTCACAACCATCTGTCATGAGATCTGGTGCCCTCTTCTGGCCTGCAGGCATACACACTGTACTCAAACAAACACTTTTTTTTTTTAAAGCCCAGAGGCAAAACACAGTTAAAGAGAAACTGGATAATTGAAGTTAGAAAAGCTGGCTATAAACAAGCCAAGTTCAGGCTGGGCATTCATAAGTAAGACTAAGTCTCTATCAGCTGACCTGAGCTCATGGGAGCTCACCAATCTGGACTGACAGTTAGGGAGCTTGCACGGGACTGACCTAGGCCGTCTGCCTGTGGGTGACAGTTGGGTTGCTTGGTCTGTTTGTGGGGCCCCTAGCAGTGGGATGAGGACCTGTCCCTGGCGCTTGAGCTGACTTTTGGGAACCCAATCCCCAAACTGGTTTGCTTCACCCAGCCTTGATGCAGGAAGAGAAACTTAGTCCTGCCTCAACTGGATGGGAGGTTTGCCCCTTTCTGAATGAGACAGAGGAGGGGTGGGTGGAGGAGGGGCCGGAAGGGAGCTTGAGGGAGGCAACTGTGGTCAGTATGTAAAATAAATGAAAAAAATTTAATAAAAAATTTTAAAATCTTGATAAATATCTTAAAGTTCAAGACAAGAACATGTAAAATATTAAATTAATAAAATTACTAAGAGAGAGAGAGAGAGAGAGAGAGAGAGAGAGAGAGAGAGAGAGAGAGAGAGAGAGAGAGAGAGACATGATCTTTCTCTTTGCCCAGGCTCACTCCAAACTCCTGTACTTAAGCAACACTCCCCTAGTCAGCCTTTAGGGCGACTGAGACTCCAGGCACCCACCCCTCTGCCTGGCTTCATTCCTGGAATGCTGTTGAAGTCCTGCCATGTTCAAGGGACTGTCACAGTGAGGGAGATAAAGTCAGGAATAAAACAGATCACCCTACTGCTCACATGGAGCTGGAGGCACCAACTGTCCTGCTTTGTCTGGGACCCTTCTGATTTGGGTGATGAAGTTCCAGCATCCCAGGAGACCCCTCAGTCCTGGGAAACAGGCAGAGTTTGTCTCTAAGTTGGAGCATACCCATTTGCATGGGAGATAGATAAGCACTTCCCATTCACTTCAGGTAAGAATCCTTAATTGGTCCAGGGCTGGAGTGCTGATTGGTGCTGGGAGATGAAGGATGCTGTGAGCATTTGACAGTGTCTCCATCACTGCCATGACTGCCTTTATCTCTCTGTTTGGCCAAGCCAGCGGTGGGACCTACCGACTTGTTAACGAAGAGTGATGGTGAGTGAAAGTTTTTACACCCCAATAAGCCTCTCCACCGATGCGGCAATCCAAATCAAACTGAATCAGACCGAATTAGAAAAAGCCCCGGTTTAATGGGTAAAGCGTTCCTGGGTGGTTCTCCAGCCCCCCAGAGAGGAGATGAGAGACTGGAAAACCACGTGTCTGTTTTCTGGGGTGCAGCTTATATACCCTGTGGGAGTGGTCTTGAGCCTCTTTGGGGGAGGAGCTGGGTTTGGCGGGCTTTGAAGGGACGGGTTTGGGGAAAGAGATGGGGGAGGGGAGTTGAGGTGGAGCTTCCACCAGAACATTCCAGACTCTTCGGGTATAAGATGCCAGGGTGCCAGGGGCTGAGGTGGAGCCTCCCACTCAAACAGTGAGCAGGCCCCCCCAGCATGACTCTGGACGCTGCAGATATCACTGAGGCTTTTAATGAAATAGTCGGAACAGCTGTTAGGAGGAAACTTGCTGTATTAGGTAGCTCATCCATCGGTACCTGCAACTGCCCGGGAGCCAAGTGCCTGAAAGAGCATTGGTTTTTGGTACTAAGATCTGACTCAGTCTTTTAGACATGCTTGGGGGTGGGGAACGTGGATGACCTTTTTAACTTTAACCGAATCTGTTCTGTATTGTAAGTGCAGCCAAGAGACTCTTTCTCATGCTGTTAGAAGTCCCAGCAGGAGCCATTCACAGCCTGCCTGTTGTACCCCTGGTGCCCCGAACTTTTACCTGCAGAAACCTGGGGCACCTGCAGATCTGGGCTGAGCTTTCCTTGGAGGCCTATGTGGGGCTGGAGATATGTGGTGGTGGGCGACTGAGGCGAGAAATCCACAGGAGTCTGCTTAAAGGGTAAAAGGAGTTCCTTAGGAAAGAAAACTCACTAAAACAGAACAGGAGAATCTACACAGGGTCCTGGAAGGCTGAGGTACTGCCCTACACTTTTCTGCCGTTTGAGTCAGTCTACACCATTCAAGCCCACGTGGGAGAGAAGAGAGCAGCTGACCTGTGTCTCAGGTCTTAAGGGTAGCCCCAAGGCCACACCCCAGGGGCAGGTAGAACAGATATCCACTACAGGGGGACTGTGTCTTCTTTAATGACGTTGAAATCTCAGCCCCTGTACCTGCCAACGTGACTTTAGGAAATAGGGTCCTGGAAGATGGCCGAATTGAGATGAGGTTATTGGGGTCAGCCTTAACCCAATATTGCTTGTGTGAGGGGGTGGTTTGGACCCGGAGACAGACACCTCCTCCATCAGGGATAATATTGTCTGGAGGCAGAGATGGAGGCAATGTCTCAAGAAGCCAAAGAACGGCCTTGCCTGCCGTGCTGGCTAGACTTAAGTCAACACAAGTCACCTGAGAGGAGGGAACCTCAGTGAAGAGAATGCCTCCAGAAGATTAGGCTGCAGGCAAGCTTGGGGGCATTTTCTTAACTAGTGATTGATGGGGGAAGGCCCAGCCCATTGTGGGTGGTGTCATTCCTGGGCTGCTGGTCCTGGGTGCTATAAGGAGGCAGGCTGAGCAAGCCATGGGGAGCAAGCCAGTAAGTAGCACCCCTCCATGGCCTCTGCATCAGCTCCTGCATCTAGGTGGCTGCCTTGAGTTCTTGTCCTGACTCCTGGATGATGAAATAAGCCCTTTCCTCTGAGTTGATTTTGATTACAGTGTTTTATCACAGAAATAGAAACCCTAACTAAGGCAAGAGCAGCGGCTCCTGTGCGCTACCGGGAGCTTCCTCCAGCAGCAGCTAAGGGTGGTTAGTGGGTAATACCCAAGATTCCTAGTCTTTTTAGGGGAGGGTCTCACAGAGATCTGTTGACAAATACATTTTGTGTTGTCTGCTCTTCCTCATACCGTCTCTCTTTTTAAAAACATTTATTTTTATTTTACTTATTTAGGTATTTTTGCTTGCAGGTATCTTCTGTGCAACACATGTGTGCTGTGTTCAGGGAAGACAGAAGAGGACATTGGATCCCTTGGAACCAGAGTTACAGATAGTTGTGAGCTGCCATGTGTGCTAGGAACCCAACCCAGGTTCTCTGCAAGGCAGCTGGTACCCCCTCTCTCTCTTTTTGGTTTTTCAAAAAGGGATTTTCTGTGTAGCTGGCTATCCTGGAACTCCATCTGTAGACCAGGCTGGCCTCAAACTCACAGGGATTCCCCCTGCCTCTGCCTTCCCAGTACTGGGATCAAAGGTGTGCACCACCACAGCCCAGCTGCAACCAGTGCTCTTTTTGTTTTTTTTCTTTCGAGACAGGGTTTCTCTGTGTAGTTTTGGTGCCTGTCCTGGATCTTGTTCTGTAGACCAGGCTGGCCTTGAACTCAGAGATCTGTCTGTGTCTGCCTCCTGAGTGCTGAGGTTAAAGGCATGGACCACCACCAGTGCTCTTAACCACTCTCCAGCGTCCACACACCATCTCTTATCCCACTGTGTTTTTTCCTCTTATAAATGCTCTTGCTCCTGGTATTCTGTTAGAGAATGGACCAATGCAGGAAGATTGCAAGCCCAAGGCCAGTCTGGGCTGTACAGTGCAACCCTGCTTCAGCAAAACAGAAAAAACAAAGCAGAGCACCCAGAAAACTATACTCCATTTGTGTAGGTACAGGAATGTGTGCTCCTCGGGGTGGGGAGAAAGCCATGACCCCTAAGAGGCACAGCTGGGCTCAATGTCATTTGGCTTTTGAAAACCAAGTCAGTAATACATGAAGAAAACTTACACTGCACAGGTGCACTTGTAGCCAGAGGTGGAAGTCAAGTGAGTGGTGGTGCATGCCTGCAATCCTAGCATCTGGGAGGTGGAGGTATGAAGACCAAGAGTTCAAGGTCATTCCTGACTGAACAGAGAGTTTGAGCTAAGCCTAGGCAACATGAGAACCTGTCTGCAAAACAACAACAGGGCCTGCGATCTGGCTCAGCAAGCAGGCCCTTGCAGTATAAGACTGATGACCTGAGTTCAATTCCCGGAACCTACATAAAGTGGGAGGTGAGAATTGCCTCCTCAGAGTTGTCCTCTGATCTCCACATGTGTGTCATTGTCTTAAAGGTCACTGTTTATGTTGGTTAGGGTTGCTGTGAAGAGACGCCATAACCACGGCAACTCTTATAAAGAAAAACATTTAACTGGGGTGGCTTACAGTTCAGAGGTTTATTCCATTGTCATCGTGGTAGGACATGTTGGCTTGTAAGCAGACATGGTGCTGGAGAAGGAGCTGAGAGCTCTACATCTTGATCCGCTATAGGAAGTGAACTGAGACACTGGGTGGTATCCTGAGCATAGGAAACCTCAAGGTCCATCCCCACAGTGACACACTTCCTCCAACAAGGCCACACCTCCTAATAGTGCCACTCCCTATGGGGGCCATTTCTTTCAAACCACCACATTGTTCTATTGCTGTGAGGAGACACCATGACTGAGGCAACATTTAAAAGAAAGCATTTAGTTGGGAACTTGCTTACAGTTTCAGAGAGTTCATCCATGACTGTGATCATCATGATGGGGAGTGGGGCAATAAGCAGGCTGACATGGCGCTGGAGCAGTAGCTGAGAACTCACAGGATCTGAAAGTTGCAGAGAGAGAGAGAGAGAGAGAGAGAGAGAGAGAGAGAGAGAGAGAGAGAGAGAGAGAGAGAGAGAGAGCTCCTTCTACAAAGCCATACCTCCTAATCCTTCCCAAACAGTTCCACCAACTGGGGACAAAGCATTCAAGCATATGAATATGGGAGCCATTTTCATTCAAACCAGCATAGCCACGTACACAATAATAATATATAAAATAGAATCTTAAAAGAAATCACCCAATAACATCAAAGTTCTCTCTCTCTCTCTTTTTTTTTTTTTTTTTTTTGTTTTTCGAGACAGGGTTTCTCTGTGTAGCTTTGTGCCTTTCATAGAACTCACTTGGTAGCCCAGGCTGGCCTTGAACTCACAGAGATCTGCCCGACTCTGCCTCCCGAGTGCTGGGTTTAAAGGCGTGCGCCACCACCACCACCCGGCTAAATGTATCTCAGTTTGGTGACATTGGAGGGGGAGAGACAAGTGTGAAGAGTGGCTGAAGGAGGAGCACAGAGGAATTCTTTTAACATTTGTTTGTTTATTTATTTGTATACACATGCCACAGCTCTTGTGTGGCAGTCAGAGAACAGGTTGAGGGAGCTGGTCCTCTCCTCCCACTATGTGGGGATTGGGAATTGAATTTAGATCATTAGGTTTGACAGCAAGCAACTTTACTGAGCCGTCTTGCTAACTCTATTTGTCTGTTTGAGATAGTGTCTTGCAGCCAAGGATGGCCTTGAGCTAACCACCTAGTGGGTGGTAGTTTTGGAATGCCTGACCTTCTGCCTCTACCTCCTAGCTGTTGGAATCACAGACCTTCACCACTGGGCATTTTTAAACGTAGATATATCCCTTTGCGGTGAACACGGTGGTGCACAGTGGTAATCTCAGCAATTGGGAGGTCGAGACAGACATGTTTGGAGGCCAGGGGTCCCAGTTAGTGTCCTTCCCTGTTCCTCCTCTCCACCAGTTTTGGTGTGTGTGTGTGTGTGTGTGTGTGTGTGTGTGTGTGTGTGTGTGTGTTTTGTTCATGTGAGTGTGTGCTGCTGTGTGCATTCATGTCATGTGTGGAATCCAAAGACCCACATCTAGTGTCTTCCTCACTCACTCTCCTCATTATTTTTGTCCCAGGGTCTCTCACTATACCCGGAGCTCCCGGATTGTCTAGGCTGGCCTGTCAGTGAGCTCAGAGATCTACTTATCTCCACCTCCACCCCAGTGCTGGGGTTACAGGTGCACTGGGGATACGAACTCAGGTCTACATGCTTACACAGCAGGCACTTAAATCTACTGAACCACGCTCCAGCCCCTACACTTAGCTCTTTATATATCTGTGCAAGCATTTCTGCAGCTCAGATTTCTGGAAGCAGAGTCTCTGAGTTGAATTGGAAGCATGCTTCCCACTTGGGGAGGGACTTCTTCATGCCCTCCATGAAGGCTGAACCAGCTGGGGCTCCCAGAACCCTTTCATTTGAATATTAAGAAGACCTGTGTCCTGGTTTTGTCCTCTAAGCTGGTGAAATGGGACAGATCTGTTGTTACATGTAAATAGGTTAGAATGCAGCGATTCAGCAGGTCTGAGTCAGCTCCCACTGGGCCATGCCTTGTTACTTGTTTTCCAGTTCACACACTTGAAAGGAAAAACAGTTTCTTGAAAATGTTGTAGAATTAAACATTTCTCTGCTGGATACAGGATGCTCCCTTCTTTTCTGGTGACTTTGGAGCTCCTGGGGTCTTCTACCCAGAACAAGAGGGGTGATGTATGTGACCACAATTCAGAGACAAGAAATTTGGGCCTTAACATTTTTTTTAAAGTTACTTTTATTTTATGTGTATGAATATTTTGCCTGTATGGGCACTACATGTGTGTGCCTGGTGTCTGCTTAGGCCGGAAGAGGGTGCTGGATCCCCTGGAACTGGAGGTACAGATGGTTATGACCCATGTGTGGGTGCTGGAAACTGAATCTAGGTCCTCTGCAAGAACAGCAAGTGCTCTCAACTGCTGAGCCATCTCTCTATCCCCTGTCCCAATTTTTAATTGTATTTCTTGATTGTGTATGGGGCATGAGCATGTATCTGCAGGTGTCCTCATGGCCATATACCATGGCATGAATGTGGAAATTAGAGGACACTTTGTGGGAGTTGGTTTTCTCCTTCCACCATGTGGGTCCTGGATCTAAACCAGGTTGACAGGCTTGGAGCAAGGACCTAAACTTAGGGAGTTGGCTCACTGGCCCTGTCAACCACACTTTTTTGAGACAGGGTCTTTCACTGACCTGGGTCTCTCTGAGTAGGCTAGTCTAGTTGGCCATCATGTCCCAAAGATCCACTTCCACGATGGTGGGGTTATAAGCATGTGCCACCATGTCCAGTGTTTTTTTTTCCTATGAAGAGACACTATGACCATGGCGACTCTTATAAAGAAAACATTTTAATTGGGGTGGCTTGCTTACAGTTTCAGAGGTTCAGTTCATTATCATCATGGTGGGAAGCATAGCAGCATACAGGTACTGGAGAGGTAGCTGAGAGTTCTACATCTTCCATGCAACAGGAAGTCAACTGAGACACTGGGCAGTATGCTGACCATAGGAAACCTCAAAGCCTGCCCCTACAGTGACACACTTCCTTCAACAAGGCTATTCCAAAAAGCCACACCTCCTAATAGTGCCACTCCCTATGAGATTATGGGGACTGATTACATTCAAACTACCACATTTCACTCCCTGGTCCCCATAAGCTTGTAGCCACATCATAATGCAAAATGCATTTAGTTCAACTTCAAAAGTCCCATAGTCTATCACAGTCTCAACAATGTTTTAAAGTTCAAAGTCTCTTCTGAGATTCATACCATCTCTTAATTGTAGTGACTTATAAAATCAAAATCAAAAAGCAGATCACATACTTCCAACATATAATGGCACAGGATATACATTACCATTCCAAAATGCATGGAAGGGAGCATAGTGAGGAAAATTGGACCAAAGCCTGACAGAAAACTAGCTGGGCAAACTCCAAACTCTGCATCTCCATGTCTTATGTCAAGATGCAATTCAGATCTCCAACTCCTTTCAGCTTTGTTGACTGCAGCACACTTCTTTCTCTTGGACTGGTTCCACTCCCCGTTAGCAGCTCTCCTCAGCAGGTATCCCACGGCTCAGGCATCTCCAACATCATAGGGTCTCCAAGACAAACCAGGCTTCTACTTCACAGCTTCATGCTATGGCCTCTCTAGGCTTCCATTCAGGGATATGCCTGACACATGCCTGGCCTCAGCAGCTTTCTTTAGGTAGGTGGGGAGGCAAATTCCATAACTGTGTGGCTGAAGTTGCCAAGTTCTGCTGCTTGCTGGGGCTGAACATGGCCCCTTCATTCAATTACATCTTCACCAGCTTTTCTTTCTCTGCCAAAACTTGGCTGTCCTGAAACTGGATCTGTAGACTAGGCTGGCCTCAAACTAAGAGATTTGCTAGCCTCTGCCTTCCCAGTGCTGGGATTAAAGGTGTCTATACCACCATACCTAGCTCTAAGCTTTTCTTTAGTTCCTTTACACAAATTGGAAACTTAGCTGGGTGGGAACTTGCCCTGAGGCTACCACTCCTTTATTCCATTTCTTAATCTGTTCATCTTCTTGAACACAGATTTAGCTCCATTCCACTTCCTGGTGCTCTTTTTCTCCTCAAATTTTACATTTTTGTAATCTACTCTGCAAGGCTTGCTCCTTTTCATTATAATTGGATTCTTAGACTTTCCATTCACAGCTAGCCATTGTTGGACTAGTTGAAATGCAGCCTGTAAGCCATTCCACCAATAAATTACCAAATATATACAGTCATAAGTTCTGTGACTCCAGAGAACTCTGATCTTGAACTCCCGATTCTCTTACCTTCATCTCTCAAGCACTAGGATTACAGGTATGCACTGCCATGCTCAGTTTATGGGGTACTGGGGGTCAAACCAGTTTCATTCATGCTAGGCTAGCGCTCTATTAAGCTATGACTTTAGTCCTAGTCAGCACTTAATAGCTTACCAAGCATTTCTCCTAGACTTTGGCTAATATCACACTGAACAGTCCTGAGATACATCCGTTTTTTACCTCCTCAGGCACTGACTTAGGCCAGTGACATGCCAGCTCCAAGTTGATGGGGGCTTGTATTGATGTCTGAAGCTTCTGAACCAGCTCTTTAAAAACAATTTTGATTACATTTATTTATGGTGTGTGTGTGTGTGTGTGTCTGTGTGTGTGTGTGTGTGTGTGTGTGTGTGTGTGTGTGTGTGTGTGTGCTCATGACATGGCACATGTGGAGGTCAGAGAACAACTTGATGGATTGGTTCTCTTTCTACCATGTGGGTTCTGGGGCTTGGCACCAAGCACCTTTACCTGCAGGCCACCTCACTGGCCTGCAGGTCTTTGATCCTTCAGCTGACTGTCCTCAGTAGTCTGCCCCCTTCTTGGAACAGTCTTTGAGAATACACTGATGTAGCGTTTGAGTCTAGTTGTCTCTCTGAGAGTGTGTCACTATTCTATCCCTGGGGTGCCGGGGAATGGAGTATTACATATTTTATGGCCAGGAAAACATTAACGAAAAATGAACCATCAGTGAAATTAATTTCCAAGATTTATGCATTCATGGGTGACTAACAAGCTCGCACCTGCTCATCTGATGCCCGCTAGCAGCTCCCCCTTCCACCCTTTTAAGATTCTTCTCTTTCCCTGAAGGCACTTGCTTAGTGCACGGAGCAGTTAAATAAATGTGTGGTGGGATAGAGTCACGATTTGTTAATTAAAATGCTGCAGTGTCACTTGAAAGTTAGGAAGGGGCTACCGGGCAGAGCAGAAAGTCACTGCTTGGGATTTTATGTGCATGTGTGTACACGCACACAAGACAAACACACAAACATCTTCTAAAAGAAAGCGACAGTGAGGGACTGAGGATAGATCTTAGTTGATATCAGGCTGACCTTGCAAGCACAAGGCCCTGGGTTTTATACCCAACATTGGAAAAAAGAAGTCTGAGATTTACGGAGAGCATCCCAAGTTGGACCTAGGACAGAAGGGCTTTCTTTGGACCTGGCCTACCATGTGTTCCCAGCCTCCTCTCGGTGCCTTCATTTCATTCATCTCTGGTACCAGAGCAAGTGTCTATAGAGACAAGAATACACAGCACTCTTGCTCATTTTCTACTGTTTGCCTCAGAAATTCACGTACAGCATAGTGCTATCCATGCTGCTTAATGGACTTCCAGTGTGTTAGTAAGGGGTGTCCTTTTTTTTGTTTAGAATCAGGGTGTCATGATGTAGCCCAGGCTGTCCTAGAAGGGAGTAGATTACAAGTGTTCTTCACACACACACACACACACACACACACACACACACACACACTCATACACATGCATAAATACCTGAATAGTTAGGCATAACACCTGTGCAAACTTTTCTGGGGAGACCTGAACACACATGTATTCACCCCAGATGGGACTCTAACAACAGACCAAATAGCTGATTTCCCTCCAGTCTGGCTGGGTGAACTGGTGAGTTTACTTGGCTGACTTACAGAGCCTAAGTGAGGGGCCACAGATGGGGGGCTCTGTTACCCTTTTTTTTCTCTGAACATGCTAGTCACAGGCATGTCCAGTTTGTGGCCTTGGGGCCACATGTAGCTCACACTGCACAGCTGGGAGGTTGTTTACTACACAGGGCACAGGTAGCTTTTCCGTGGCCACGCTGTGCAGGATGTATGCGGGTAAGCACAGCTGCAGGAAGTCTGTGTGCACAAGGCTGTGTCATGCCTAGAAGTCAGCGTTTCCCAGCTCTCCTCCCCAGCCTCTGGTCTTACATTCTTTCTGTCTCCTCTCCATGATGTTCCCTAGGCATTGTTGTTTTGTGCGTGTGTGCGTGTGTGCGTGTGCGTGTGCGTGTGCGTGTGCGTGTGTGTGTGTGTGTGTGTGTGTGTGTCTCATTTGGGTCTGAGCACTCCACAATCACTACTCTTTAACCGGTTGTGAATCTCTGTGTTAACTGTTGTCTGCTACACGAAGGAACCTCTCTGATGAAGAGCTACTCTAACCCATGGCTATAAAGACACAGATTTAGAGTAAGCTTTTTTAGGTATCCATTAGCAAAACAGCAGCAGTATGGTTTCCCCTTGCTCCGAGGACTCCCCAGCCACAGGTCTGTGGCCAGGTTTACAATATTAGCAATGAGTTTCCTACCACAGAGGAGGCCTTAAAGCCAACCTGAAAGCAACTGGTTTTCCCAATAACATTCCTTTGGAAGAGCAGCAGACACTGTTAACCACTGAGACATCTCTCCAGCCCCTGCCCAGCTGTTTAAATGTGGATCTCAAGGGATCAAATTCAGCTCTTCATGCTGAAGCATGTTATTGACTGAACCCTCTCTGCAGTCTTATTCTGTTCTTTTTGGACAGAGTCATTATTTAGCTCAGAGTGGCCTCAAACTTATGATTCTTTTGTCCCAGCCTCCCAAGTTGCAGGATCATAGGCATGTGCCATCAGACCAAGCTCTTTGCTTCTTCTTTTTTAAAAATATATATAAATTCTTGGTAATTTCATGCATGTATTTTGATCGTATATTCACTCTCCCTCCTCCTCCTAAGTCTTCCCACATCTACCCCATCTTCCTATTCCCCAACATCACGTCTTTACTTTATTATTTTGTAACTAATTCAGGGACTGGTGAGATGGCTTGGTGGTTAAGGGCACATGTTGCTGTTGTGGAGGACCTGGGCTCTGTTCCCAACACCCATATGGTGGCTTACAACCACCTGAAAATCTAGTTCCAGGGCATCCGGTGACCTCTTCTGATTTCCCTGGGTGCCAAGCATGCAGGCAAAACACTCATATACATATTATATAAT
This sequence comes from Peromyscus leucopus, assembly GCF_004664715.2. Classification (NCBI taxonomy): domain Eukaryota; kingdom Metazoa; phylum Chordata; class Mammalia; order Rodentia; family Cricetidae; genus Peromyscus; species Peromyscus leucopus. Next base: position 23,929,329 of record NC_051086.1, read on the forward strand.
AAATAAATCTTAAGAAAAAAAAACTAATCCAATTTGTACTACCTTGTGGGTGTGGGGCCATCATCTATTGTAGCAGGGTAGACCTACCAGGATTCACACCCCTGAAGAAAATGGATTCTCCTTCCTCAAGCAGTCATCAACTGCTCATCACTTCTCAGTTGGGGGTTTGAGTCTTTCTTACAAGGACAGCCAGATTAAGGGCCCTCATCCTGCTGTATGACCTCACTTTAATTTGTATCTATGACTGTCTTATATTCTCAGGGACTGCTGACAGGATCTCAATATTTTTTAAGAACATTTATTTATTTTTATTTTATGCATTTGAATGTTTTGCCTGCATGTGTGTCTGTGCACCATGTGTGTGCCTGATGCCCATGCAGGCCAGAAAAAGGTTTTAGATGCCCTGGAACTGGGGTTACAGATGGTTGTGAGCTGCCTAATGTGGGTGCTGGGAACTGAACCAGGGTCCTCTGGAAGAGCAGGACAGGCTCTTAACTGCTGAGACATCCCTCCATCTCCTCATATGTTGCTTTTGTGTTGTGTGATATTTTGTTTGTGTTCTGACAAGTAAAGCTTGCCTGGAAATCAGAGAGTGGAACTAGTCACTAGTTAACCATAGAGGTCTGGAGGCCTGTATAGACAGGAGACAGGAAATGATAAGGCGGGACAGAGACAGGATCTCAGCCTTTTTGGTAGGAGGATTTGGAGAGGTAAGAAGTGACTGGCTGTTCCTTTGCATCTCTGATCTTTCAGGTTATTAGCCCAATATCTGACTCCTAGTTTTTATTGATACAACTAATTAGGATCATGCTTCATTTTGGGGGAGTCTAATTTAACCATTACAGATATTTTATGTTTTTTGCAGAGAATTCTCTTATCTCACAGACGTCTTGAACACCTGGTGTCTTCTTGATTTCCTTTATTGGAAGGAAGCTCTAGAAATGAGCTGGGCTGGATGAAATGGCTTTGTGGATCTCTTGGTTAGTCCTTAACCACACTTTCGGTGATTCCTGATACTGGGGCCATCTGTGTAGGATGAGAAACAGAGAAGTGGAGATGACAGAAGCTGTCATAGAATTGCCAGAGAATGAAGATGTCACAGGGCACTGCCTGGACACCACAGGGTGGCGCTTGAGCTATGATTCTCTTCGAAGAGAATCTCTACAGCTGCTTCCTCCACATTTGACATGGCAGTCACCCCCGTGAAGCTGAGACTATGTGGACCCACAGGGGACCTTGGCTTGTAGTCATGACAATGGAATAAACAGAACTACCATGTAGTGTAGAGTGAGGTCTGCAGTAATTGGGTGCTAGCACTCCCTGGAGATAGTAGGGAGAGAGGTTGCAATGCTCTAACAAGACCTTACCCCGAGATTCTGACTACCTCTCCTTCCTACCTGACGCTTGCATAATCTTAGAAATGGTGAAGTATGTAAGAGGTTAAAAAAATTGGCCAGGGGTGGGACTTTTGGTGGTACAGCTGCCCATGAGTTAGCCAAGTTCCTGTAAGTAACCCCAATAAACTCAGTTACTTTCCAAGATGGACTTGGTGGAATCTTTGGTTTGTTGACTCCTCCCTATTTTGGGGTAAGTAGACATTTCTTTGACCTCTCTCCACAAGTCAGGCAACACAGAGGGCTTCTTTGTGCCAAGATGGAAAAAGAATGGGTCAGTAGGACACCAAGAAGGCTGGCTTTGTGACTGGGGCTGAGTTCAGAGGGTCAAGGCTGCAGTCTCCCAGGAAGCCAGAGAAATGGTCAAGACTCTGCATGGAGCGTTGCTTTGTGGCAACATTGGAGGGAGCAAGGTTCTCCACCAGAGGACAGGAAGGGTTAGGGAAGGAACCTCAGCTTTACACATGGCCTTGACCCCCACCTCCAGCCCTGCTAAGAAGCCACAGGGCTCTGAGCTGCAGCTGAACTGTTGTGGGAGGGGTATGGAGTGTGGGCATAGGCTCTGGCCTTGGTGCTGAAGCAGGGTTTCCCGTCTACAGGCACCATCTTTCCTCACTTCTGGCTCAATTTACCTCCTGCCTGATTCTTCCCAGAAATCCAGAACCAGGTGAAGGAAGAAGGTGTGGCTAGAAGGGCTGCAGTGTGGCAGAAGGAGCAAACAAGTGGAGAAAATGGGGAAAAGCCACAGACAAAAGGGATATGAGGGCTGGAGAGATGGCTCAGAGGTTAAGAGCACCGACTGCTCTTCAAGAGGTCCTGAGTTCAATTCCAGCAACCACGTGGTGGCTCACAACCATCTGTAATGGGATCTGGTGCCCTCTTCTGGCCTGTAGTCATAATGCTGTATACATAATAAATAAATCTTAAATAAAAAAGGGATACGAAGATGCCAGAGTTTAAAAATCATCATTCTAGTTGGGCGTGGTGACTCATGACTTTAATTCCAGCACTCAGAGGCAGAGACAAGAGGATCTCTGTGAGTTTGAGGCCAGTCTGGTCTACATAGCAAGCTCCCAGACAGCTAGAGCTACATAGAGAGACTCTGTCTCAAGCAACAACAAAAAATCCAAAAAAACAAAACCCAAAATAAAATAAAATAAAATAAAATCATCATACTAATCAATTGTTAAAAGCATCCACTCCCCTCTTTCCCCCTGCCTCCCTTCATCTCCCCCTCCCTTCCTATCTACTTCCCTTTCCTCCCTCCCTTACCTGGTCTTCTCTTCCTTTCTTACCTCCTCTCTCCCCTTCCCTCCTTCCTTTTTATTTTTCTTTTTTCCCCTCTTTTCTTTTCAGAGAAAGTCTTGCTGTGTAGTACAGGCTAGTCAGGAACTTACGATTCTCCTGTCTCTGACTCTTGACTGTTAGAATTACAGGCATGTACCACTATGCTTAATAAAAAGTATTCCTTTCAATTTGTGGAAGTGGTACCAAGACTTGGTATAAGCACATCAAATTAGGGGAGTATGAAAACCATGACCAAGGAATTACCATTAGGCTATCTGGAATAAAAATGTTCACAGCCTTCCCTTAATTTCCCCCATTTTGGTTTCTCTTGTTGAGGGAGAACATATATTTTATAACTATAATTACTATAATAAATAAAAATATGACAGGAGACTTGAGAGATGGCTTAGCAGTGAAGAGCCTGTTCTGCTCTTCTAGAGGACTCTAGTTCAGTTCACAGCACCAATATCAGGTAGCTCACAACTGTCTGTAACTCCAAGGGATCCAACACCCTTTTCTCACCTCCACAGAAATGCACAGGCACGCGCACACACACACACACACACACACACACACACACACACACAATTCTTAAAAGGTGGCTTGTTTCATAATGCACAGAGCTGAATTATCGTACTCTGTCATGTTGTCAGCCCCTCCCTGAGGAACAATGGTTTCCCCTTTGGAAAGGCACGAGTCTATCATTTCCCCATGGCTGAATGTGTGGAAAAGTAAGTTATTTGCTAAAAGCCCCTTAGCTAGTGAGAGGTGGATCTGGGGCTGGAATCTGTCATAGCACCATAGGGAACAAATCTGTATACATTGGCCACTTACGTGCATTTATTTTTACACTTGTATACATGGACGCATGTATGTATATGAATATGTATTTGTGAGTTCTTCTGCTCTGTTAAAAAATTTAAGACTATACTGTGTCACATGGACACATCCATTGTCTCCTTTAAGTCCTCCCTGCAAACTCCTTTCTTTTCTTTCTCCTTTACTTCCTGTGGTGGTTTGAATGTAATTGGCCCCCATAAGCTCATAGGGAGTGGCGCTCTTAGGAAGTGTGGCCTTGTTGGAGTGGGTATGGCCTTGTTGGAGGCAGTGTGTCACTGTGGGGGTGGGCTTTGAGGTTTCATATATGCTTAAGCCACGCTCAGTGTCTCAGTTCACTTCCTATTGCCTGCACAAGATGTAGAACTCTCAGCTCCTTCTCCAGCACTGTGTCTACCTTGATGATAATGGACTAAACTTCTGAACTGTAAGCCATCCCAATTAAATGTTTTCTTGTATAAGAGTTGCTGTGGTCATGGTATTGTTGTGGAATAACTTTTTGTACACTGTGAAGATTTGTCTTTGCCAAGGCACCTTCTTATTGGTTTAATAAAAAGCTAAATGGCCATTAGCTAGGCATGAGGTATAAGCAGGACAGCCAGACACATAGGATGCTGGGAAGAAGAAGGGAGGAGTCTGAGGAGATGCCATGAGATGCAGAGTGAGCAGAATGGGAAGTATGTACATGAGGTAGAAGAACCTTGGGGCAGCACATAGATTAATAGAAATGGGTTAATTGTAAGAGCTAGCTAAAAATAAGCCTAAGCTATTGGTTGAGCATTTATAATTAATATTAAGTCTCTGTGTGGTTATTTGGGAGCCAGTGGTCCCGATGAGAAACTCCACCTACATGGTATCTCTTTACAGCAATAGAAACCCTAACTAAGACACTTCCTTTGAGACAGGATCTACTTATGTTACCAGGCTAGCTTTAAACTCCTGGGGTCAATCCTCCCACTTTAGCCTACAGCATGTACCCTCATGCACAGTCCTTAAGTCTGAAGAGCACAAATTATTATTATTTTAATTTTGAGAATATAATAGTATTACAGTATTTCCTTTCTCTTTTCACTTGAAACTGTCCCATATCCCTCCTTTCTCTTTCATATTCATGTCCTCTCTTTTCATTAGTTGTTATTGCATGTATATACGTATATACACAGATATGTTCCTAAATATAACCTGCTCAGTATGTATAATGCTACTTGTATGTATATTCTCAGGGGTGACCATGTTGTGTAGTGCTGAGGCCTCATGGACTTTTCCTTGTTCACTTTGGCAGGCCTATTGGTGTCCTTCTGGTTGGGCAGCCATCTTGGTAAGATTTCATGGGTATAGTTTTTGTTGTTACTAGGAGACATGATCTCAGAACACGCCCCCCCAATCCTCTGGCTCTTACAGTCTTTCTAATCCCCCTCTGCAATGTTCCCTGAGCCTTAGGTGTGGGAATATTTTGTGGATGTATTCACTGGGACTGGGGCCCCACATTCTGTATTTTGATTGGTTGTGGTTTTCTATAGTGATTCCTCTGTTGAGAAGTTTCCTTGATCAGGGATATTTTATTATTACTACTACTACTACTCTTATTGAGACAGGTTCATGATGCCCAGACTGACCTCAAACTTGATGGTGATCTTGGATCACAGATGTGCACTAGCACTCCTGACTCATGTGGTGCTGGGGCGGAACACAGGACACTGTAGATGCCAGGCAAGCATTCTACCAACTAAGCTACACCTCCAGCCTCAAGAGCAGAAATTCTTTAAAACAATTTTTTTTAAAAGAAAAGCGAAAAAGCCCTCTGTAGACAGCCAGGACAAGCCGAGTGAAGGGCTCTAGTGGATTACTTGGGAGTCAGCCCAGCTGTTCTGCTGGTTCTTGGCACCTGTTGGTATCACATGATTCAGCTGGAATGAGTTCTGTGTGCCATTTTCAGGTGCTTTAATGATGAATATTCCAGGTGTCAGAAAGGCTTCATTTCTAAGAGTGGGCTCAGGATATGGACTGAAAATAAATTAGTCCCAAGTGCAAGCAGATGGTTTCTGGAGCATTTATGGGCTCAAGGCAGAGCACATAAAAAGCTGTTGAATTTTGAGATGTTTATTCAAGCTTCCGGAAGTGCTAAAACCTGAGGGACACTAGGGGAAGCAGAGTCCAAGGGCCAGGCTGTCTTCACCCCTTTATTTGTTCAGCACTTTGTACAGACATTGATTCTGTGCATTACTCCCTGGAGCCCTGGGACATCTCAGCAAGATCAGTAGTTATGTATTATACATGCCACTCAAGGGTAAGAAAACCAAGGCTCAGAGAGAATGATAGAACTCTCTCTATCTCAAGATTTTTCTGATATAGGGTCTTACTGTATAGCCCTGGCTATAGTAAATGGCTATAGTCTGGGACTCTTAGTGTACACCAGGGTGGCCTCAAACTCACAGAGACCCGCCTGCTTCTGCCCCTAGAGTGCTGGGACTAAAGATGTGCACCACCAAACTTTATCTTATTTTCAATTATGCGTATATGTGTGGGGTTATGTGTATGTGAGTGCAGGTGCCTGCCAAGGCCAAAAGAGGGCATTGGATCCCTTGGAGCTGGAGTTACATACAGGTGGCTGTGAGCTGATGGATACGAGTGCAGGGAACTGAGCTCCCATCCCCTGCAAGAGCAAAAGAGCAGCAAGGGCTCTGAACCACCAAGCTATTTCTCCGGTCTTAAACTTCTATTTTGTAGAAAAGAAAAGTTGAGGAAAGGGAAGAAGTTCACTGGAGTGTTTGCCAAAGAGCACAGGGAATTGCTGTTTTTGCAGCCAGTCTGTCTTACATGTCCTAATTGCGGCATTGGGCCTCCTTTCCAGGTCTGGGCCATGGCTTCTGGGCTGGACCCTATGGTGATATTTTATTTGTCCTGAAATGTGATTTTATTTGTATGTTAATAAATAAAGTTGCCTGGGGGTCAGAGCTAATAGTAAGCCATAGCAGAGCTGGGTGTTGGTGGCACACGCCTTTAATCCCAGCTCTTGGGAGGCAGAGCTAGGTAGATCTCTGTGTGTTCAAGGATACAGCCAGCATGGAGACACATGCACGCCTTTAATCTCAATACCAACCATAGAAGACCTGGAGGTCTGTACAGACAGGCAGTGATGAGGAAGTCATGTGGTTGTGTTTACAACCAATGAGAAGGCAGAATAGAAAGTCAATAAAAAGCACAAACACACAGGAAGCAGGTCTTTTTCGGAGAGACAGTGAAGGGTAAGGTTTTTAGCTCTTAGCTCTTAGCTATCTTAGCTATCTTAGCTATTAGCTCTGACCTCTTAGCTTTCATCTCTGTATTGGCTCTGTGTTTCTTATTTAATAAGACAGTTACATCTACAGGACCCTAAGAAGAATCCCTTCTATATGACAGTTGCAGAGACTCTCTGGGCTCTGGTGGTTGCACAGGAGCGTCATCTTAAATGTCTGCTTATGGACTGGTGATGTGGCCTGGTAGGTAAAGGTTCTTGCAGTGAAAGCCTGCAGCCTGATTTCAATCTGGAACCTCCATGCAAAGGGGAAAGGAGAGAACCAATTCCAAAAAGTTGTCTTCTGACCTCCGCACATGCCCACGGCACACAAGCCCACCCCCAATATGCATACACACATACATGTACACACACATGCATACACACACACACACACACACACACACACACACACACACACACACACACATGCATGCACTCACCCATGCACACACGTGTGTCAGTGAGCCTGCTCACCTGTCATGGTTTGAATCTGAAACATTTCCCACAGGTTCAAGTGTTTGAACACTTGGTACCCACTGGTGGTGCCATTTTGGGGGGCTGTGGACCCCTTATGATGTAGGAACTAGCTGGAGGAAGTGATTTGCAGGGAGGAAGGGATTTTGGGTCAAAATTCTGCCCAGTTCGAGCCTGACCTCTCTGTTCTCCATCTGAGGGATGTGAACAAGAAGCCCCATCTAGCTGTCACCATAACTGTGAGCTGTTGAGCCCACCATCCCTTCCCCATGATGGATATGTTTTCTCAAACCGTGAGCAAGAACAGACAGACCCTTACTTCTTCAAACTGCTTGTTCAGGCATTTTATCCCAGAAATGAGAAAAGTAACTAACATACCACCACCATCATTTTTCTTCCATATTTCCTCATATCCACAACTATCTCTAGTAAGGCCTTGGGGAACTAGCCACCCTAGCCCCTAGACATGGTGCAAAGTGCTTTGTGGCCATTTCACACCTTGTGTGTAAACAGAAGTGGAAGCTGCTTCTTTCGTTTTGTGAGTGGGGAGACCGACTGCGAGTTAGTTATCCAGGAGGATGTGCCCATCCAAAGTCACTTTATTAGTGGCAGTGTGCTGTGGTGGTAATCTAATTGTACTGAAATATTATTTTGATTGTATGTTAATAAATAAAGTTGTCTGGGGGTCAGAGCTATTAGAGCCATAGCAAGAGTGTGGCGGTGGTGGCACACGCCTTTAATCCCATAGATATCTGTGTGTTCAGGGTCAGAGCTATTAGAGCCATAGCAAGAGTGTGGCGGTGGTGGCACACGCCTTTAATCCCATAGATATCTGTGTGTTCAGGGTCAGAGCTATTAGAGCCATAGCAAGAGTGTGGCGGTGGTGGCACACGCCTTTAATCCCATAAGATCTCTGTGTGTTCAGGGATACAGTCAGCATTGGAGACATATGCCTTTAAGACTTAGGGGGCTGTACATTCAGACAGTGACGAGGCAGTCATGTGTTTGGGTTTACAACCAATGAGAAGGCAGAACGACATACTATAAAAAAAAACGAACCAACAGGAAGTAGGTCTCTTTTCGTGAAGCTGGGACAGCAGAAGGAAGGGTGAGATTTAGCTCTGAGCTCTGACCTCTCGGCTTTCTCTTTTACATTGTTTCTGTGTTTCTTATTTAATAAGACGGTTGGTTACATCTACAGTGTGCACCTGTAATTCTTGCATTTGGGAGGTGGAGGCAGAAGGATCATGAGTTCTAGGACAGCCTCAGCTATGTAGTAAGTTAGGGGCCAGCCTGGTCTACATTTAACTCCTGCTTAAAGTCAAACCAAAACAGAAAAATACCCAAACTCATTTAATTATCATCCAATTCTAAGTACAAAGTCATTTCTTTTTTGCTATACTTACCACTCTTTCAAAAAATGATTTATCATTATTATTTTATGTGTGCGAGTATTTTGCTTATATTTAGTCTGTGTGTGACTGGTTGCCATGGAGGCCAGAAGTATCAGATCTCCTGGAACTGGAGTTAGAGAGTGTGAGCTATCATGTGGGTGCTGGAAATCAAACCCAGGTCCTCTGGAAAAGCATCCTGTGCTCTTAACCTCTGAGCCATTTCCCCATCCACTCTTGCCAGAGGATGAGAGATATCTCTTTGAGACCTGGAAGCAAGAAGCACCCACTTCAGGTTCTGGGAATACTAATTCCCACTTTACAATGCACATGTTCTCTTTCTTTTCTCGCTTCTTTTTATCTCCCTTGGAAAACAGCAACTTTCTTGGAGCTTATTTGATATACAAGAACTTGATGTATAAAGTTGATGAGTCGGACATGGGCACAACCCATGGAGTGCCTCCCTTAAGGCACCCACTTTCTATTGGTACCAATGCTCTGTGTGCTGAGCTCATTCTTGACTGCAGGTCTCTAACCAAATAGCCTGATGTGGAATTGGTGAGGACGGCCCAGTGTAAAAAGCTTGTCATGAAAGCATGGAGACCCAAGTTCCAGCCCTAGAACTTGAATGAACAGTCACACTGAGTGCTGGGGAAACAGAGGCAGGAGGCTCCTTGGGGCTTGTTGGTTAGCCGATCTAACCAATGAGTGAGCTTCAATTTCGGTGAAAGACTTCATCTCAAAAAATAAGGTGGTGACCTCTGACCTCCACATGCACGTGCACACATGTGCACCCACACACCCAAACATGTGCCCACACAGGAAATAACATGCTGACCAGAGGTACTCTAAAAGTAGTAATGAGCAGCCAGAGAGCAACAAGATGATTGAATTCTTTGCTCCAGCTCCTATTTTCCTAGGGTGTGAGCCAAGACTTGAAATACTGAAGTATTAACCTTGCCAGGCGCTTGAGCTCCAGGGATCAGATTGGGGGTATTTTCTTCTGTGTCTCCCAGACACAGAGGTTAGCCCCAGAGCCTGCCTGTGCTGCAGTGGCTCCTGGGATCTTTGTCATTACAGTAAGGAGCAGCAGAGCAGCAGAGAGGACAGAGAGACGTGAGTGTGAGGCGAGAGGCTGTGTTGGGACCATCTGCATGTCTCGTCCGTTTGCTCCCTGCATCTGCGAGTGCGTGGGTAACAATAAGGAAAGTAGTTTGCATTAAGGACTTCTTCCAAAGTCCCAGGCTCTGTGCAAAGCATCCACACGCATCACTTACCTAATTCTTGTAATGGCTGTGTGATAGGTGTTGCTATTGTCCCCATTGAACTGAGAAGGAAACTGAGGCACAGAAGGGCAAGGAAGCAGGGGACAATTGGCATGATTAAAACCTAGGCAGGCTGAGGGCCTGAGCTCTCAGCATCACCTAACAGACTGAAAAATCAAGACTGAAAACAAAGGCTGTAGGTATTAACACAGAGTGACAGGAGAAGTTTTCATTGTTACAGCAGGAAGGGAAGTCAGGATGTTCCTAGTATTTAAGGAAAAGGTCAGGGGTACTATTATTCATCCTGGAGTGTGTGGGTCAGCCCTAAATGTTAATAGTGCCAAGGCTGAGGAATCCTGCCTCAAGGAGCGATGTTTCAAGTCAAGTCAGGACTTGAGTCCTGGCCCCTAGACTCTGAACACAGAGCTCATCCCATTGATGAAAGTGGGCATTTGTTCCTCTTAGCCTGTGCCGGTGTGTGTCAGTGGTTCCCTTACTGAGAATGTTCCCTGTGGCTCTCTCAGGTAGACTTTGCTTCTGTCCCCTGTGTTCACCCTTCCTAATGGTGGGTATGGTGCTTGGGCCTCTGTCTTCCATATTAGACAGTGAGCCCCTGAAGGAGAGGTCGGCATGATGATGACCTTGTTGTCGATGACATGCTTCTAATAGTGATGGTTTTGGTGGTGGTGGTGATAATGAGGATGATGGTGAAGATGGTGTTGATGGTTGTAATGGTGATGATGGTGATGGTTATAATGATGATGATGATGGTGGTGATGATGATGGTGGTGGTGATGATGATGATGGTGGTGATGGTTATAATGATGATGATGGTGGTGATGATGATGATGGTGGTGATGGTTATAATGATGATGATGGTGGTGATGGTGGTGATGGTTATAATGATGATGATGGTGGTGGTGATGATGTTGACCTTGAGGGTGCTGATGGTGAAGACAATGGTTGCAGTGATGATAATGCTGGTAGTGGTGAGGGTAGCAGTGAAATGGGGATTTTTGGATTTTAGGGGTGAACTGCGGCCATACAGCGGACTCTTCCCAGACAAGCACAGCCCCTCAGACTATGGCTCACATGTTTTCCTGGTACATGCAGTTGTTCTCATGCTTTCTCATTTGCTCTCAGCCTGGTCAGCTGTCAGAGGTGTGACTCTAGTAAATCTTCAACTAGTGGCAGCTGGCAGCAAGGGAGCCCCTTGCACAGCCAGACGTCATGGGCCAGAAAACACCTCCTTGAGCATGGTTTAATAGGAGCCAACTCTCTCCTATTAACATATAGAGGTGAGGGAGGTTTGCAGACTGGGAACTCACTCCCTTCTAGGATGGCTGGGTCCACTGCTGCTAGGATTATTGCCTGAATACCTGGTTAAGGCTCTTCCTTTGGTGGTCTTTACAGCGGAGTTCATTGCTTTTTGCTTGTTCTGCAGTCCTTGACTCTTTCACCCTTTCTGCTTTGCAAAGTGTGATGTAGCATTTTCACATCTCCTCTAACTCTCATCTCCTATCTTTCATTTCTTATTATTCCCCCTCCCCATTATAAGGACCCCTATGCCTGGATTAGGCCACAGGCTATCCCAAGGTAATGCCCCTATCATAAAAAATTAACATAATTACATCTGTAAATTCCTTAGACATTAACATAGCTTCAGGTTCTAGGGGTTAGAATGTGACCACATTGAGATAAGTAAGACTCTGTCTACCACATCCACTTTACTAAAAGAGGAAATCCAAGCCCAGCGATGGTAAGTGCCTTGCTCAGAGATACACGGTAGGGGGATGGTGGTGCTGGAGTTGGAATCCAGTTTCATATATACAAACTGTATCACCTCCCTGGAATCTCACTGCTCTTTCTGGGGAGGCTGTGTGTGATAGTTTAAATGTAATTGGCCCCCATAACTGCTGTGGGATAATGCTCTTGTACATTGTGAAGATTTGTCACTTGAATTGGTTTAATAAAACACTGATTGTCCAGTAGCCAGGCAGCAAGTATATGTGGGAAGAGTAAGCTAAGAATGCTGGGAAGAGGAAGAGAAAGAGTCAGGAGTTTCCAGCCAGATGCAGAGGAAGCAAGATGAGAATGTCAAACTGAGAAAAGGTACCAAGCCACATGGCTAAACATAGATAAGAATTATGGGTTAATTTAGGTGTAAGAGCTAGTCAGTAATGTGCCCAAGCTAATGGCTGAGCAGTTATAATATAAGTTTCTGTGTGGTAATTTGGGAAGTGGATGCTGGGTATTTGGGAGTTGTTGGCAGAACAGAAACTTCCACCTACACATAACATCATAGGGAATGGCATTATTAGGTGGTGTGGCTTTGTTGGAGTAGGTATGGCCTTGTTGGAGGAAATGTGTTACTTGGTAGGTGGGCTTTGAGGTGTCATATATGCTCAAGCCACGCCCAGTGTCTTAGACCATTTCCTGTTGCCTTTGGATCAAGATGTAGAATTCTCATCTTCTTCTCCAGCACCATTTCTGCCTGTATGCCATCATGTCCCACCATGATGATAATGGACTAAACCTCTGAATTGTAAACCATCACAATGAAATGTTTTCCTTTATAAGAGTTGTCATAGTCATGATGTCTCTTCATAGCAATAGAAACCCTAACTAAGGCAGAAGTTGGTACCAGGGACTGGGATATTGCTGTGATAGGTTGAACGGTGTTTTTGTTTGGAATAATATAGCCTTTGGGAGTTTGGGTTAGGAAAGCAGTGAAATGCCTTAAGTGCTGCTTAATGGGGCATCCTAGTAGGAGCATGGAAGACAGTGGTGCTGATAGGTATTTGAACTGGGGGGCGTGGCTCAAGAGGTTTCAGAGCAGAAGAATATTTATATATGGCCTAGAGATCGTTTTTGTGATATTTTGGTGAAGAATGTGGCTACTTTTTGCCCTCATCTGAAGAGTCTGCCTGAGGCTAAAGTGAAGAGTTTTGAAATATTTCTATTGGCAGAGGAAATCTCAAAACAACCTAGTATAGACTCTGTCCTGTGGTTATTAGTGGTAACACTGATGAAGATTTATAATGAAAAGGGGCAAGCTGAGCAGGACAAATTACAAAATTACAAAGTGTGCCATTTGAGGAGAAATAGAGCACCAGGAAGTGGAATGGAGCTAAGTCCTGTGTTCAAGGAGATCAACAGATTAAGAAATGGACTAAAGGGCCTGGTGACATCAGGGCAAGACCCTATCCAGTTAAGTTTCCAACTTGTAAAAAGAATTTAAAGGAAAGCTTAGAGCTGGGTGTGGTGGTGTACACTTTAATCCCAGCACTCAAGAGGCAGAGGCTGGAGGATCTCTGAATTTTAGGCCAGCCTGGGCTACAGATTGAGTTTCAGGACAGCCAAATTTAGGCAGTGAAGGAAATCATTGAAAACAGAAAGTTGGTGAAGATGTAGTTGAGTGAAGGGGCTAGCCTCTAGCCCCAGTAAACAGCAGAACTTGGCAGCTTCAGCCACATGGTTCTGAACTTAAGGATAGAAGAAAGGGGCTATGGAATTTGCCTCCGCGACTAAGGAAAGCCACTGAGGCCAGGCATGTGTCAGGGGTGTCCCTGCACGGAGGGCCTAGAGAACCCACCGCATGAAGCTGTGAAGGTGAAGCCTGGGTTGCCTTAGAGAACCCAAGATGTTGGAGATGACAGAGCCAGGGGATACCTGCTGAGGAGAGCTGCTAATAGGGAGTGGAACCAACCCAAGGCAAAGAAGTGTGTTACAATCAACAAAGATGAAAGAATTGGAGATACGAAGATCCTTTTAACATTCTGATGTTACATGAAGATGTAGAGTTTAGAGTTTGCCCAGTTGGTTTTTGGTCTTTCTTTGGTACAATATATCCTCACTATGCTCCCTTCCCTATGTTTTGGAATGGTAATGTATTACTGGTGCCATTATATGTTGGAAGTTGTGATCTGTTTTTTGATTTTGATTTTATACATGATTATAGTTAAGAGATTGTATGAATCTCAGAAGAGATTTTGAATTTTGGACTTTTAAACATTTTCAAGACTGTTAAAGTCTATGGGGACTTTTGAAGTTGGACTAAATGCATTTTGCATTATGATATGGCTATAAACTTATAGGGGCCAGGGAGTGGAATGTGGTAGTTTGAATGTAATTGGCCCCCATAAGCTCATAGGGAATGGCATTATTAGGTGGTGTGGCTTTGTTGGAGTAGGTGTGGCCTGTTGGAGGAAGTGTGTCATTGTGGGGATGGGCTTTGAGTTTTCAGATATGCTCAAGTCACGCACAGAGCCTCAGACCATTTCCTGTTGCCTTTGGATCAAGATGTAGAAGTCTCACCTCCTTCTCCAGCACCATGTCCACCTGCACGCCATCATGTCCCACCATGATGATAATGGACTAAATCTCTGAACTGTAAGCCATCACAATGAAATGTTTTCCTTTATAAGAGTTGCCATGGTCATGATGTCTCTTCATAGCAATAGAAACCCTAACTAAGACACTGTGTTTGTAAAGTGACATATCCCCACATAACCGGCAAGGTATGTGGGAACCATGTGACTAGTTCTGAATAGATATTCTCTAGCTTAGGTGTTTGTGGAATCATAATTTATTTAGGCAATATTTATATTTTATTTTATGTGTATGGTAATTTGCCTGCATATATGTCTGCTGTACACTCTAGTAGCCACAGAAGCAGAAGAGGATGTTAGATCCTTGGATTTATCGATGGTTGTGAGTTGCCATGTAGGTTCTGGGAATTGAACCCTTGATCCTCTAGAAGAGTAGTTAGTGCTCTTAACTTCTGAGCCATCTCCTCAGCTCCCACTTAGACAAGATTTCATGAGGCTTATATAGCACATCATAGTTAGAAATGCCACCGAAGAAGCACTAGATACAACCTCTGATCCCATGGAACTCACATTTAAGCCAGGGCAAACCCGGGGCTCAGCAGTTAAGAACACTTGCTGTTTTTCCAGAAGACCCGAGTTTAGTTCCCAGCACCCATAGTTGGCAGCTCACAGCTAGCTGTAACTTCAGGGGCTCTGATGTCCTCTTCTGGCCTGTACAGGCACCTGTACACATGGAATTCACTTGTACAGAAACAGATGCATGTAAATAAAAATAAATGTTTTAAAAAAGAGAGAGGCTCTGGATCCTGGGTAAGTGACTGGGGAGCCCTGGAGCTCTGTGCCCTGGCAGAGATCCCAGCCACAGCCTCCTCTCTGCACTTGGTCATCCGATGGCGCTGGAGGCAGCAGGTCCCTCTCTGACAGGGCCTGAGACCAATGCCCCCATTTGTTGTGTGTGCAGGCTGGAAACTGCCATGGCTTAACTGCCAGCAGCTGCCACCACAGAGAGTAAGTGGCTGAGGCCACTATTTCTGGGAAAGGAAGGAAAATGATGGCATTTCCAGGAGCTGCTTTTCTTGTCACAGAGGTGGGGCTGTATATTCATATTCTGAATTCTCAAGAGCTGGCACTTAGTGACTTTTGGTTTGTTTCTGGCATGAGAGAGGGAGGGACAGTGAAGCATTACTGATGGAAGCGTGGCTGTCGTGAGGGTAGCAGCATCATTGGGGAGCCCACACTAGCATGGGTGCTGACATTTGAGGCCAAATCCCCGGTACAACCTGTTTAACTTGTCAGTAACTACACCAGGAGAGTCTCCTCGCTGCAACTGTTCACTGAACTTGCAGCCAAGGGGACGGGCCTTGTCAACCCTGCAAGTTTCCTGAGCATCCTGAGTTTGATGAGTCTCTCTCTTCCCCAAGGGAGTGTTTTAATTCAGAGAAAATAGCTACACAACAGGACGGGGAGTGGTGGGTCTCAGGGGCTGTGAAAAGCTGAGCTTGTCCTAGGGACAGAGGAGAGCAGCATGGCGGGAAGCCGAGGCAGGGAACAGTAGACAGGCTTGTTGTTCCCTTCCAGGAGTTTTGATTTTCTCCTGGGAATAAGGGAAAGGTCTTAAGCAGGTGGGATGTCGTGATTGGAAGTAATGTTTTTTGTTTCTTTTGTTTTGGAGACAGGGACCCAGGAGGGTCTCACACTCACCATGAGGCTGAGGCTGAGGCTGAGGCTGAGGATGAGGATGACCTTGGACTCCCGATCTTCCCATCTCCAGTTCTCAGACCTGGGATTTACTGGTGTGTGCCACCAGTAAGATTTATTTATTTAATTTTGCCATGTTAGCTATTGAAGCTAGGGTCTTGTGCTAGCCAAGCACATTTTACCATTGAACTATATTCCTGTTTATTTTTTATTTTTTATTTTTATTTATTTATTTATTTATTTATTTATTTATTTATTTATTTATTTTTTGCGGGGATGTGGTGGTGGTGGGAGGGCCTCATTGCATAGCTCATGCTGGTATTAAACTCTGCATCCTCCTGCCTCAGCCTCCTGGTGCTGGGGTTATAGGTGTGCTATATGCCACGCCCAGTTGGAACTGGGCTTTGAAAAGATTCTCCCCACTGTGTCCCTGTGCGACAGTGAGGGAGGGAGCAGGATCCACCAGGATCAGGTCCTTCTGTCCAGTTTAGGGGAAAGATGGTAGGACTCAGTGGGAGCTCCTGGAGGGAGACTGACATGCTCAAGTTCAAGTGTGGGCTGTGTTTCCAAGGGAGATTCAGAAGGACTTGACCTTTCTTCCCATTACAGGCTAGTGTTCATTTTATGGCAAAGAGTCTCAACAATGTGTGGGGGACAAAGACCCCACTTGTAGCAGAAGGGACCAGACACTCAGAGCAGCAAACTCAGGTACTGCCAACAGAGGTAAAGATGGCGGGGCACACCACAGGAGTGCCAGGCTCAGCTTCTATAGTCCTGAATACCGAGCCTTCCTCCTCTCCCTGTCTGGATTGGCTGAGTACTTGGGGTGAGGTACAGTCTTACATGTCATCTGCCATTACATTTGTCTATTTCTCAATAATAACCATGCACGGCTTTATTTTTACATTTTTTACATTCTTTAAATCTTTTCAGGTACATGACCTTGTTATATTTGAATGTCATTAGGAAGCTCTGCTGTTAATTTTCTACTGTATTTTTAGTTTGGGTGGGGATAGCTAGACTAACTGGCATTTAATGGGGCCTCCTCATCTCTAGTTGGATCTAAGTTGGTTCAAGATACTTTTGAAAATGGATGATTCTTTTCGTAGTTCTTACTAATATAAGACTTGTAGAAAAGTAACAGCACAAAACAAAACATCAATAGAAGTTACCTCATAAACAAATCAGACACGTGGGTCACTAGAGAAGAGGTGCCTTTAGGCTGGCTACGTGGCTTTCTGGGGGTGGTGGCTTCAGTAAAAGGAAAAGTGAAGGAGGTGATTCACAGTTAAAAAAAATCTCTCTGGGGCTAGAGAGATGGCTCAGTGGTTAAGAGCACTGACTGCTCTTCCAGAGGTCCTGAGTTCAATTCCCAGCAACCACATGGTGGCTCACAACCATCTATAATGAGATCTGGTGCCCTCTTCTGGCCCGCAGGGACACATGCAGACAGAACACTGTATACATAATAAATAAATCTTAAAAAAAAAAAAAAAAAAAAAAAAAAGAGAGAGAACAGTTTAAATAGACTGGGGATGCTGAGGCATAGGATTGTCATGAATTCCAGATTAGCTAAGGCTGCAAATCAATACTCTGCCTCAGGATGGGTATGGTTGTGCATGCCTGCAATTCCAGTGTTTAGGAGGTGGAGACTGGAGGATCAGGGGTTCAAGATCATCTGTAGCTGAAGTTTTCTCTGGTCCTGCCCAGCTCCACAGACCCCCGCAGCTGCTTATAAAATAATCAGAAGCTTATATTAATTAAAACAGCTCGACCATTTCTCAGGCCTGCCACTGACTAGCTCTTATATTTAAACTCAGCCCATTTTTGTTAGTCTATATCTATATGTCGCCATGTATTCTGTGACTTTACCTGTGTGCCATTACATGCTCCTTTCTGGATAGCGGGCCGGCATCTACTCACTCAGCCTTCCACTTCCCAGGATTCTCCTTTCTGCTTGTCCCTACTTCCTGCCTGGCTCCTGGCTAATCAGTGTTTTAATTATCAACCAACCAGAGCAACACACTCACAGCATATACAGAACATCCCACAGCAATCATCCTCCACTAAATAGTGAATCTGAGGACGGCCTGGGCTACATGAGACCCTGTCTGGAAAGAAACCAAAGAGGGAATGAACAAACAAATACGAATAGCTTGAAGTTTGGGGGAGGGAAATGAGGGGGAGTGAGGTACACAGGGCCAGTGGCTAAGGTCTCTACATTCAGTTCAAGTATAAGAAGCCCTTTGGAGAGCTGTCTCCTTCAATTCAAAAGGACACTCCAGAGGTACAAGGGGAGAATGGAAGCTTCCATGTGGGGCTCATGGCATATGATTGGGGGACCACAAGCAGCAAGATGTGGCCAGAGCTTGGAGTTTTGGTCTCACTCCCAAATCCATGGCTTTATGGGAGCACAAACCCTTGCCACCTACAGGAAGTCCAAGGCTGCTGAGAGCCCAATGTGGCACCTGCAGAGGCCTCCAGCTGTGAGGTCACCAGTGTCTTCCACCAGGAACACACCTGCCCTAGGCAGCCCTCCTCGCCAAGTCTATTTTCGCCTGGCTTGGCAGTTCTGTGGGAATTAAGAGGCTATTTGCAGTGACTAATGTTGCTAATTCTGATCAGGCGATTTAAAATTCATCCTCTGTCATACCAGAGACCCGCTGGGGGACGGGATTAAGGCATCATTTGCAACAATTTCTATGTCTGTTGCTGGAAAACAAGGCCTAAATCCGAAGACACTAAAATCGGTCTCCATTCACACTGCTGCTCATTAAACTGCCTCCTTTAAAATATTCCGTCTTGATCTACACAATAGCTCTCATGTGTTCCTGGCTTATTAGCCAAGAGGAGGAACCTTGACAAGCTGGCTACAGGCTCCCAGGAGCTACAAACTTAGTGAAAATTGGAGCCGCATCTCAACACCTCCGCAGCCCTGCTGCCTCCAAATGCCGCCTCCAAATGCTCCCACAACCACCCACTGTCGCTGCCTTCCAGCAAAATTTAAGAGTCAAGCTTCACAGCCTTGCCCAAACTTGAGTTACTCACATAACACCTGTGAGTTCCTTAAACGTCTGTCTGTCTGTCTATCTATCTATCTATCTATCTATCTATCTATCTATCTATCTATCTGTTTATCTATCTATCTACATTTAGTTCTTTAAGTCACAGTTTCCTGTAGCCTAGAGCTGGCCTTGAATTTACTATGGCGTCAAGGGTGACCTTGAACTCTGGATTCTCCTTCCTCCAGCTCTGGAGTGCTGCAGTTACAGTGTGTGTTCCATTACGCTAGGCTTCCCATGCTCTTATTTTTAAAGATTTAATTTTTAAAAAACCTAATGTAAAGATGACTCAGTTTTAGAATTGAGTGATTATAAACAGGAAGCCTTGCATCACTACTATAAATAGAAAGCAGCATCACAAAGACGAAATAAACACTAAGTATAAAAATAAACATGTTTTAGAAACGTTAGATGGCTTATCTTCCCCTCCTTACTTTATTGTTCACGTTTTTTCTTTTTAAAATGGACATAAAATGGGCATGCAGTTAAATACAGGTTGGCAAAGCTTTTGAATGATATATAAAATTTTATTTGTTAATTAAAATTTTATTTTTTTAATAATATTTTTATTTACTATTATTCAAAAATTTCATACTAGTATGCAATATATTTTGATCATATCTATCTCCCACTACCTCCCCCCAGCTCACTCCTGGGAAGCCCCCAACCTGTCTCCCCCCCAACTTTGTGTACTCCTTTAAAATTATTACTATTAACAATCCCCCTGAGTTCAATTCATGCTAACCACATGTCCCTAGATACAGGACCATCCACTGGGCCACGGCAACCTTACCAGTGACCACACTCCCACAGAAAGGTAACTCTCCCTCCTTTGGCAGCCATCACGGGCCAATAGCTCCCTTGAGGCAATAGGAAGTGAACTGTGACACTGGGAGTCGCTTGAGTATTAGAGACCTGAAGTCCCACCCCCACATGGACACACTTCCTCCAACAAGGCCACACCTTCTAATGCCACTCCCTTTGGGGGCCACTTTCTTTCAAACTACCACATTCTACTCCCTGGCCCCCAAAAGCTTGTAGCCATATTATAATGCAAAAATGCATTCAGTCCAACTTCAAAAGTCCCCAGAGTTTGTCACAGTCTCAAACTTATTTAAAAATCTAAAGTTCAAAGTCTCTTCTGAGATTCATGCAATCTCTTAACTGTAATCCCCTATAAGTTAAAATAAAAAATCAGCTGACATACTTCCAACATATAGTGGCACAGATTATGTATTACCATTCCAAAACATAGGGAAGGGAGCACAGTGAGGAAATACTGGACCAAAGCAAGACTGAAAACCAGCTGGCAAAACTCCAAACTCTGAGTCTCCATGTCTGATGTAAAAGTGCTCTTCAGATCTCCAACTCCTTTCAGCTTTGTTGACTGCAGCACACTTCTTTCTCTTGGACTGGTTCCACTTGTTAGCAGCTCTCCTCAGCAGGTATCCCTTGGTTCTGGCATCCCCAACATCCTAGGGTCTCCAAGGCAATCCAGGCTTTACCTTCACAGCTTCATGCAGTGGGTTCTCTAGGCCCTCCAAGCAGGGACACCCCTGATACAGGTCTGGATTCAGTGGCTTTCCTTAGTCTCGGAGGGAGATTCCATAACTTCTTTCTTCTATCCTTGACTCTAAAGCCAGAATCACATGGCCAAAGCTGCCAAGTTCTGCTGGGGCTGGAACATGATCTCTTGTTCATTTACATCTTCACCAACTTTCTGTTTTCCATGGTTTTCTTCACTACCTAAGCTTGGCTATCCTGAAACTGGATCTGTAGACCAGGTTGACCTCAAACTTAGAGATCCTCCAGTCTCTGCCTTCTCAGTGCTGGAAATTAAAGGTGTGTACCACTACACCCTGCTCTAAGCTTTTCTTTAATTTCTTTTCACAAGTTGGAAATTTACCCGGGTGAGATCTTGCCCTGAGGTCACCACTCCCTTTATTCCATTTATTTATTATTTATTTACTTACTTACTTATTTACTTATTTATTTGTTTTTTTTTCTAGACAGGATTTCTCTGTGTAGCTTTGCATCTTTCCTGGAACTCACTCTGTAGCCCAGGCTGGCCTCAAACTCACAGAGATCTGCCTGCCTCTGCCTCCCGAGTACTGGGATTAAAGGTGTGTGCCACCACCACCCAGTTTATTCCATTTCTTAATCTGCTTATATCTTTGAATACAGGATTTAGCTCCATTCCACTTTTTGGTGCCCCCTTTCTCCTCAAATCGTACATTTTGTAATTTACCCTGCTCAGCTTGCTCTTTTTCCATTATACATTTTCATTAGAGTTAACACTAGTCACCACACAACAGAGTCTATGCTAGGCTGTTTTGAGATTTCCTCTGCCAATGGAATTAATCCAGAACTCTTCACTTTAGCCCCAGGCAGAGTCTTTGGACAATGGCAAAAAACAGCCACATTCTTCACCAAAATATCACAAGACTGGTCTATAGGCCACATACTAACATTCTTCTCCTCTGAAACCTCTTGATCAAGACAACCACAGTTCAAATCACACTCAGCACCATTGTCCTCCATGCTCCTACTAGGATGACCCATTAAGCAGCACTTAAAGCATTCAACTGCTTTTCTAACCCACAGTTCCAAGGTCCACATTCCTTCAAACAGAAGCATGGTCAGGCCTATCACAGCAATACCCTGGTCCCTGGTACCAACTTCTCTCTTAGGGTTTCTATTGCTGTGAAGACACACCATGACCACAGAAACTTTTATAAAAGAAAATATTTAATTATGGTGGCTTGCTTACAGTTTAGAGGTTTAGTCCATTATTGTCATGGTGGGAAGCAAGGCATCCTGCAGGCACACGTGGTGCTGGAGCTGAGGGTCTTTGCATTTTGATCCAAAGGCAATAGGAAGTGATCTGTGACACTGGTAGTAGCTTGAGCATAGGAGACCTTAGAGCCCACCCCCACAGTGGCACACTTCGTCCAACAAGACCACACCTATTCCAACAAGAGCATACCTTCTAATAGTACCACTTCCTTTGGGGGCCATTTTGTTTTAAACCACCACACCAGGTTTACAGTATCAGACAGGAAATCCCTCCTATGGGTCAGGCCTCAAATCCAATCAGAAAATGCTTGGTTACTCCAATGTTGGTTAGGGTTTTATTGCTGTAAAGAGACACCATGACCATAGCAACTCTTATAAAAAGAAAAAATTTAATTGGGGCTGGCTTATAGTTTAGCAGTTTAGTCCATTATCATCATGGTGGTATACAGGCAGACATGGTGCTGGAGAAATAGCTGAGAGTTTTTTATACAGATTGACAGGCAGCCGGAAAAGGGAGAGACACTGGGCCTGGCTGGCGCTTCTGAAACATCCAAGCCCACCCCCCAGGGACACTCTTCCTATAACAAGGCTACGCCTCCTAATAGTGCCGGTCTCTGTGGGCCTATGGGAGCCATTTTCTTTCAAAGCCCCTCACCCTATGACTGTCACGTCACTCTTGCGTCAGTGGGCACACCTTGCTGGCTGGGTTGGTGTTGTAGCATGCAGGATTCAGCACTGGATAAGACCATTGATGTCTTTTCTCCCCTGAATGTCACCTTTCAGCACTATGAAAGTAGGGAGAGACATTCTTGTTCAGTTTGAAGTTGATTTCTCCATGTCCTGCAGCCAAAGTGAGTCTTGTTTTTAGCAATAGATCCATTTCATGTGTATGAGTGTTTCATCTACATGTATGTTTGTGCACCACATGTATGTAGGGTCCATGGCAGCCAGGAAGGCATTGGATCTCTGGAACTGGAGTTAAAGATAATTGTGAGCCATCATGTAGGTGCTGGGAACCAAACCCAGGTCCTCTGAAAGAGCAGCAAGTGCTCTTAACCACTGATCCATCGCTCAGCCTCTTGACAGATATATAAATACTAAAAGTTTAAAACAGATTTGTGAGTTGAAAAATAAAAGCTTCATGTAGCCACAGCAGGAGCAAAATAAATACATTGGAAAGGAAACAGCGCTGAGGATTATAGACGATGCATTTCCAAGTGAAGGCTCCTAGACTTTGCTTCAGAGAAATAGCACTAGAAAGGTTAGGGAGCTTTTAGAGATAAGCCCTCACCCCAGAGGGCCTTTCTTCCTATGTTAATTGGAAGGTTGAAAAGGAGTAGGCAGGAGTGATCCTCTCCTCGTGGCAGAGAGTTGGTTTATCTCAGCAACGCTGTGCCATCCATGCATTCAGCACACTGGGGAATGCTGGGGTGAACTGCAAAGATAACCTTTTCTGCTCAACTCCAGAAATCAGACAGTTTTATTAAAGTTATGTTTGTGTGATCAGCCATCACACAAACTGCTTATAGACTCTATTTTTGTTTTTTAATTAAAAAATTTGTTCAGTGTGTGTGTGTGTGTGTGTGTGTGTGTGTGTGTGTGTGTGTGATGCATACCACCATGTAGAGGGTGACTCTCCTTCCACTACATGGCTCCAGGGGAACAAGCTCAGGTCACCAGGCTTGAGAGCTGTCCTCTGGTTCTCTTTTCCTTGCCTTCATCCAAGTGGCTGCAGCTGCTTCTTGTCTTCACATGGGCTCTGCCCCAACAGACACAGTGTAAGGGGAACTGCGTAAGTTGCTAATGCATGGAATCCACATCGTCTATTGAGTGTCTCAGTTCAGCTGCACAGATCACTGTTTCCTCTCCTGATCACAGCTGGCTGGAAGCTGGGGCTTGGGCCTCAGCCCGCATCATGGAAGGGTACTCTGCTCTTCTGCCCCATAATCTGTGGTATGTTTTCTTTCTTTCCTTTTCCTTTTTTTTTTTTTGTCTTTTGAGGCAGGGTTTCTCTGTGTAGCCCTAGCTGTCCTCGAACTTGCTCTGTATACCAGGCTGGCCACGAATTCAAAGATCTGCCTGCCTCTGCCCTGCAAGTGCTGGGATTAAAGGCGCACACCACCATTTCCCAGCCTGAAGTATGTTTTCTACTGACAGAATATTATTTTGGTTTCAGTGTAAAATGGAAAAGTCATAAGTTGGGCCATTGTAAGTCGGGGAACGTCTGTGTGTGTCTAGAAGCTCCTGTTAAAATGTGGTCCTTGAGGCCAGGGAAGATGGCTCAGTGCAGACATGAGGCCTGAGTTAGGACCCCCAGCACCCATGAACGAAGAAAGGTGTACCAGTGTGCCAGAGAATTGCTAGACTCACTGGCCACTCCCTAGTGAGAAGACCCTCCCTGCAGAGAGTGATACAACAGGCCATTTGGTGTCCTCTTCCGGCTTCAACAGTTGTGCAGGAGCACTTGTATGTGTACACACACACACACACACACACACACACACACACACACACACATCACACACACATCACATGCACACATACAGTGTCACATACACAGACATATAGACACATAGACACACACACACTGGAGGGAGAGAGGCAGAGAGATAGAGTCATGGGGTACTGTTCTTTTCTTGAAAAAATTTTGGTTTTTGGAGACAGGATCTCACTCTGTAGCCCAAGCTGGTCTGGATCTCACCATGTAGCCCAGGCTATCCTGGAACTCAGATGAAGCCCAGATTAGCCTTCCACCTGTGGTGATCCACCAGCCTCTGCTCCCATATGCTAGGATTACAAGTATGAGGAAGCATCCCTGGTTCAGTTTTAAAAACTCATACTGGTGATCGAACCAATGGGCTAATGCATGTCAGACAAACGCTCTACTAATGAGCAACATGCCCGGTCCTTTTCAAACATTTGTTTGTAAACTTTTTATTAGAGACAGAGTTTTACTAAGTTGCTCAATCTGGTCTTGAACTCACTCTCACCCGGGACTTGAAAACTTCCACCTCTGGGGTAGCTGGGATTTCAGGCCCATAGGCCTAGCTTCTTACTAAGAAACTGAATTGGCAAGTGCTATAGTAATTAGACATATTTTGGGGCCCAGTGTGATGTTGTGATGTGTGTGTACACTGTGAGTGGATGAAGCTCATTGATACATTCATCTTACATGCTGGCTTGGTGCACACTTGCTCTCTAGCGCTCACCTATCCTGGCTGGCTGGAAATTGTGCCCCTCCTAGGTTTATAGCTGTGAGACTGTTCTCTAGGGCACAAAGGATGGACAGCTTGGAAGCTTCAGAAGTGTCACACATGAGTCTCTGAGATGGTCAGAAGGTGAGCAACTGTTGGTTTCCAGGGTTCAGTCAAGGAGACCTAAGTTATGATGAGGGGGTGAGAGGGATGGAGGGGAGAGGTCAGAGAGGAGAGGAGAGGCCGGAGGGGGAGAGCGAGACAGAAAGACAGCAAGCTACAGAGAGGGAAGCATTAGTTAGTTTTCTGTGATATCCCTCAGTATCAGTCTTGTTGGTTAGTAATGGGGTGGCAATGGCCTATCTTTTATTTGAATTTTTTTTTTTCACTTTTGGGTGTTCTGTTGTAGCAAAAAGAACAGACTCCATTTCTTTTTTAATATTAAATTTAAAAATTAATGAAACTTTTATTTTTCTTGTGTATGATGTTTATGTGTGTTCACATGGGTATGTGCACATGTGGGTAGGTGCATGTGAATGTGAAAGCCAAAAGTTAACACTGGGTGTCATCTTAATCAGTGTTCTATTGCTGTGCAGAGACACCATGACCATGGCAACTCTTATAAAAGAAAGCATTAACTGGGGCTGGCTTACAGGTTCAGAGATTTAGTCCATTATTGCCATAGCGATGAAAAGGGCAGCATGCAGGCAGACATGGTGCAGGAGAAGTAGCTGAGAGTTCTACTTTGGATCCACAGACAACAGGGAAAGAGAGACCCTGGGCCCGGCTTGGGCTTTTGAAACCTCAAAGTCCATCTCCAGTGACACATTCCTCCAAGGTCACATCTACTCAAGAAGGCCACACCTCCTAATCTGTCTCAAGTAGCACCACTCTCTGATGACTAAGCAGTCAAATACAGGAGCCTGTGGGGGCCATTCCTACTACAGATGTCTTCTTCCATCACTCTCCACCTTATGTTTTGAGATGTGTGCTGCTTGGAAGGGCTCATAGCACTCGAGAGCGACACTCTTCAGAAGTTCCTGAAGGGGAATGAGATCTACATCTCTGTAGGGATCACTGGGAAGGAAGGACTTCCACTACTTCTGTCTGGGGGCTGATGTCTTGAGCAAGAACAATTTTGCTCCCTCAGTTTCCCCATATACGGATGGTGACAGCACTTTATTACAGGGTTAAGAGGTTAAATGAAATAATCCAAGCCTAGAACTTGGAAGGACACACTGCACTTGGGAGCAATGCTATGTTACATTACTGATGTTTTCAATGAATACTATTGCTCTTAGTTCCATTGTTGTATGGAAACACAGCTAAGAATGAAAATTGTCTCCCTTCTGGAGAAAGATTTTTGTTGTTGTTGTTTTGAATTAAAAACCTTTAGTATTTTCACAATCTTTCATTCAGTAGTTTCCAAACCTGGAATTCAGCCTTAGGGGTTCATTTGAAATGGAGATAAGGTTTGATTCATCCATATTTCATGACATCATTTTTGATAGAAAAAGAATTTAAAAAGAGAAATAACCACACAACCACAGGGCAAGTTGGGTTGGCATGTACATCACAACACTCACTCCCCCTAAAGCAGTTCCAGTCTTCCTGGAGGCTTCAAAGCAATAGGAGATTCTGGTTTGTGGGCAGTTCTCTGTAGGGAGGGTGAGGTGGAGATGGGTGGCTTGTGTGACCAGGCATTACACCACAGGTGAAGCAATGCCAAGGTCTCAGTTTCTCTCTCTCCACACTTTCTAACTGAGGCAGGGGCTCCTCTAGGTCCCAGTCTGACTGTGAACTTTCTGTGTCCTCCAGGTTGGCGTCCAGCTTATGGTCATCTTCCTTTAGACTCCCAAAGACTAGGATTACAGACCTGTGATAGCCCACCAGCCCTCTTCTCCTGGAGAGGTTCACACTGTCTCACCTGCAGGACTGTGAAACACTTCCCAGGGGAGGCTGCTGCCCACTGAAAGAAGGACCAAGGACCCACAAGAAGAGGACTTCCAGCCTTGGGACTCTTGGGAAATTCTTGAAGGCTTTGGATATTTTCCTTTCCAGCCCTGGTACTGTCCAGTTCCATATGGCTGGCCATGGCTATGTGTGTGCATTAAATCTTTAAAAATTCTTTATTCTGAATGTGGTGGTGCACACCTTTTGTTCCAGTACTTGAAAGGCAGAGGCAGGAGGATCTCTGTGAGCTTGAGGCCAGCCTGGTCTACACAGTGAGTTACAGGTCAGTACAGGGCTACATAGAGAGACCCTGTCTCAAAACAACAATCTTTAAAAATAAAAAAAATCATACATGTATATAGTGTATTTTGATAATATCCACCACCCACTTTCTCAGATTCTTCCTAGATCTCCCCACTATCTTCCTCTCCCAAGTCACAGCCTCATCTTTAGAAAGTCACATTTATTTTAATACTGTGTATATGGGCACACATATGGAGGTCAGAGGACAACTTGTGAGAGCTGGCTCTCTCCTTCCGTGATGTGGGTCCCAAGGATCAAACTCAGGTTGCTAGGCTTTCCCTGAGCCGTCTCAGCAGCCTCCTCACCTTCCTTTTTAATAACTTAGCTTCAGCTACCAGCTTGACATTGTCAGAGTTCGCTGTGGGAGTCTCGACTAGGGGACTGTCCGGACCAGACCAGCCTGTGGGCATGTCTGTGAGGCATTGTCTTCATTGTTGATTGATATGGAAGGTTCCAGCCCACTGTGGGCAGTGCCATCCCTCAGCAGGTGGGCCTGGGCTGTATGAGAAGTCCTGGAAGGCAGCCAGAGATGAATTCAGCAAGCAGCAGTCCTCCATGGCTTCTACTTCAGTTCCTGTTTGAGTTCCTGCCCTCGGTGATGGACTCTTACCTGGAATGGTAAACTGAAGTGAACTCTTTTCTCCCCAAGTTGCTTCTGTTAAGACTGTTTTATCATAGCACCAGGGAGCAAACAAAGACAGTAACCACTGAGCCTCATTAGTGCTACCTGTATTCATTTGGGCGTAGGACCTTCCACTAGAGCAACTAGACAGCTGTTGAGGTCACATCCCTGCAGAAACTGACTCTTCCTACCTCAGCAGGCTTCCATTAGCAGCAGTCCTGAGCCGTGGATGGGACTGCACCTGCTCTGGAAAGTTGGCCGGCTTGATCTTGTGCAGGATTTGTTCAGACAACCACACTGCGGTGAGTTCATGAGTGAAGTGGTGATGGTATGTCCAGAAGACACTGTCCCAAGAGTCCTCCTTAACCTTGGGCTCTCATGGGCCTTGCATGGGCCTGTATGTGCGCTTCTGTGTGGTCTTGTGAAAAAAAAAGTTGTTTTTTTTTTAAGTTACATTTATGTGTTTTTCTCCGTGCAAGCATATGTGTTGTTGTATAAAAAGACTTCCTGGTGAGACACAATACACACTTCTGTTGGGTCGGAGGAAATGCTGAAGGAGACCCCAGACTCAAAAGGTATGTAAGAGCAAAGAGTGTTTATTTACCAGCATATGCAGAGATCATTCACCTGTACAAAATGGAGATGACCCCGAGAGGAGTGTACAGGTTTAAGCATGGCTAGGTGTATTTCAGGGACAGCTAGGTCATCTCAAACACAATTGGTTAAGCAAGCAGCAGTTACATTAGTACAGTTTTAATTGGCTGAGCTTTTATTTTTTGACATACTTGGGTAAGTTTCAAGGGTTTTGCAGGATTTGTCCTTGAGACATTGTAGGGCTGACCCAGGGCCTGTTCATGCTCTCTCCCTCATCCCTGACTGTAATTTGTTGATAAATGGCCCTTTGTTCAGAGAGACACCTGTTTGCCCCTTCAGAGAACTGAAACCTAAATTCAGTTGTAAAAGTGGGAAAGTTTAAACCCTTCAATCTACTCACTTAAGATAGGGAGCCCATAACAGATCAAAGTATAGATACCACCAAAGTCCAACTTTGTGAACCAGTGAGTTGTTTTGGGGTTACTTCCAGGAATTTAGGTGAGGGGTCACTTACAGGAGCAGAAATGACTCAAAGGCAGCTGCACCACCAAAGCCCACCCCAACGTGGGTGACAGCTCACGAAAGCTGGAAACAGAGCCCACTGCACAGCCTGCAGGCAGCCCAATAGGCTGAAGAGTGTCCTTTCCAAGTGACTCAGCTTGTTCAAACCTCTTCCAGGCAGCTTGGCTGGTTTATGTTTCTTCCATGTAGCTGGTCTGGGCTCAAGAGTCTGCAGCTTGTCTTGTTTGAGAGGGACTCTCAGGAGTCTTTACTGTTTACTCTTGGGAGGGAGGGGCCAAGAGAATCTGATCGGTTTCAGGGACTTCCAGAAGCTCTTTTGAGTTGTTTACTTTTTGTCTTAAAGAGCTTTCCTGCAGGATGGAATGTTTCAACATATATATATATATATATATATCTGGAGGACAGAGAACAACTTTTTTTTTTTTTTTTTTTTTTTTTTTTTTGAGACAGGGTTTCTCTGTGTAACCTTGGCCGTCCTAGAACTCTCTTTGTAGAACAGGCTGGTCTTGAACTCATAGAGATCCACCTGCCTCTGCCTCCTGAATGTGGGGATTAAAGGTGTGTGCCATCATCACCCGGCTAGAGAACAACTTTTGAGAGTAGGTTTTTTTTTTTTCCTTCCACTGTGAAAGACCTAGTGACTGAACTTAGCTTATCAGGCTTGGTAGCAAGTGTCCTTATCCACAGAGCAATCTTCAGCCATGTAAGATCCTTGAGAAAGATCTTATAGGCTCTAATATTTTGAGAAGGTCTCCAGTTGCCTCTTAATTCTAGCTTTCTCTTCACCATGGTAACCAATAACATAAAGAGGCTAGGAGGAAAGATTTTTGATCTTGTGTTGCCTGGGGCTTGTCTACCTCCTTTGATATTCCCTGAGACCTATCACCATTAGGATGTTGGGCATAATGGGCTGATATCCCAGGTCCTGGATTCTGTTTTCTGTTGCATGGTTCCTATTGCAAAAGCAGGGGAAATGATTAGAAATTCTAAAGCAATTATCTGAAGGTCACAGGAAAGCCACTGTGCCTTTTGTGGCCGGTGATGTTTTTCAAAGGTGGCTACAACCATGTCTCCTGCCTCACATGCTATTCTAGAACTTTCTATCATCACTAGTAGTTAAGCTCTTTGTTCCCCTTGTGAGTCTGCTACTACTTGAGTTTAGCAGAAGTAGTGGTGTGTGGCTGTGAAGTCATAAACAAGCCCCAAATATTTGCTTATGCTTGCTCTTTGGAGGCAGCCTTCATGTTGTAAGCATCCCATGGGAGGCCTGTGTGAAAAGAGACTGAGGTCTTGCCCCTCCCCCACAAGGCCCCAGCTCACAACAGGAGCATCCTGTGAGTTAAGATGTAGCTCTCTTATACCCACCCTTTTGATGACTGCCTGGAATAGCTGAGATGCTTCCCCCCAGCCCTCCCCAAATTATATGTCTGTGAATAGATGGATCATTGTTGTTGTAAGCCATTAAGTTTTGGAATAGTTTGTCACTTGGCAAGAGATAATCATAACTAATGAATGTCCCAACAAGGGTATTTTGTTTTGTGTGGGGAGATATTCACCCTTCAGATTTTCTGCCCCACTGCATGTACTTCTAATTTTGTTTTAAAATTAGAACTCCTTCTGATTCTAAATAGTTCTCAACGGAGACTTGAACAATGGTTTCAGGTGAAGGATGATGGGAGAAGCATTGGAGGCGACAGGAAGTGCGTGGGCAAAGGAACTGCGTGGAGCACACAGAAGGTCCTAGACACAGAGACCTAGAAGCAGCTAGGATGCGAGAGGAAGGTGCAGAGGAGCGGAGGATGAAGATGGGCAGGTCACAGGAGTTATACCTAGAGGACCTAACAGAGATGTTGAGAATCAGGAGGGGGAGACTTGCCTCCAGTCACAAAGGAGACTCAAGTGGGACATTCCTAACCCTTGCCCCTGAACCCAGCATGGACCCCTAGTACTAGTTTTCATTCTAGAGTAAGCTACTCCTGTGGTTTGGATTTGAAACATCCCCAACAGGGTCATGGTTTGAGTGGCTGGTCCCCCCAGCTGGTGGCCCTATTTTGAAGGCTCGGGAACCATTAGGAAGGTGGGACCTGGATGGCAGAAGTAGGTCACTAGAGGTAGGCCCCTGAGGGTGAGACGTGCTCCCGTGTCCTCTTGTTTTTTTCTCTATCGTGGTCTGTCATGTGACCAACCTTCCCATCGTGTTATGTCACCATAGCTGGAGGTGTTCCCACTGTGACATCTTTCCCCTCTGAGGGACTGTGAGCCAAGGTAACCTCTTGTCCTTTCTGTCAGCATTTTTGTCATAGCAGTGTGAAAATGGCCAGTGACCAATAGAACTGACTTTGGTGGCAGCTTCCTTTCGGGATCTGCACCTTTTGAATGAGATAAAAGCCCTGGGTTCAACTGTCAGCTTCCCGCCATGTTGACAAGGCACTGTACTATACCTATCTTGGCAGGAGTGAAGATATTCTAACAGGAGGCACTTTTGTTCTTCCCTTGGGCTACCAGACTTTTGAGAGAATGGACCCCAAGAAATTGAAATTTGCCCAGGAGTCCCCTGCTGGGAGAAGGAAAAGGTTGAAGTCTGGTGCCAGCCCAGAGGGGAGCTTGGCTCCTGAAAAGAGCTCTGACAATTGTCAGATCATCTTGCTTGAGAGACAGGATCCCAGACAATGACAGGTCACCAATGGCCAGGACCACACAGTGATCAAGACTGCTCAGTTTGGCAGACCTTTTGACTTTACCTAAACTTAAATCTTATGTCAGGGAGCTGGAGAGATGGCTTAGTGGTTGGGAGCACTGGCTGCTCTTGCAGAGGACCCAGGTTCGGTTCCCAGCACCCACACGGCAGCTCACGGTTGTCTGTGGCTACAGTTCCAGGGAAGCCAACACTCTCAGACAGACATGCAGGCAAAATACTAATGCACATTAAAAAAAAATCTTACGTCAGGACCCTGCAGGTGGACTTGGGGTTGGGGAGCAGGCTCTGGACCTTTTTATTTGTTCCTCTTCCCAACCTCATTTCAAAATAAGGACACAGCACAGCTCTTAGAGGGCTTTTGTATATTCAGTGAAGTAATCTACATGAACAGTTAACATATGATAGATAAATATTAACAAAGGTAGCTATTTTAACATTTGAGATGGAGAGATACAATCAGGCTTTTAGAAAACTCTGTAAAATGAAAAACAAAATTACTTCCTGACTACCCTTTTGTAGAGAAGCCTTTTCAGGTTTTAGGACCCTTAGCCTTAAGAAGAACAGTAACCTTATTGTTATTATTTTAAAAGCACATTTTAATATATTACCAGTACTTTAAAAATAATATTGTTTTAAAAGAATTGCTTTTAAAATACTTTCTAAAACTGGTATTGCTTATGCTGCACTTTTGCAATTTCTATATTGTTTTAATTCTGCAATTTCCTTTCCTGCCCTTTTTTAAAATTTTGATTTATTTTGTTATTCCATGTGTATGGGCTGCATGTGTATCTGTGCATCATGTGTGTGCTGTGCCTGTGGAGGCCAGAAGAGGGCATCATATCCCCTGGAACGGAGTTACAGACAGCTGTGAGCTGTCATGTGGGTGCTGGAAATTGAACCTGTGTCCTCTGGAAGAGCAGCCATCTCTCTAGGCCTCCCCCTGCCTTTTCTTATGTTTTTGTTTTGTTTTGTTTGAGACAGGGTTTCATTCTGTAGTCCAGTGTCTTGGTTTCTTCTATCGTTGCTGTGATAAAACCCTTTGGTAAAAGCAACTGAAGAGACAAAGGGTTTGTTTCGTTCACAGTTCAAGGTTCATCATGGAGGAAGTCAGGCTCACAGGAGCTTGAAGCAGCCCTTTCCACACCACACCCACAATCGCAGGAAACTGAGGGGTCAATGCAAACTCATTGCTGCTCGCCTCTCTTTCTACATTTGTGCAGTCCAGGATGCCCTGCCTGGGGAATGGTCCCTCCCACAGTGGGTGGGTCTTCCCATCTTGGTTAACCTAGATAAGACTGTCAGATCCTAAACCAAACCTGGAAACAATGGCTAACCTTGGTGCCTACTGCATACCAAGCCTGTGCTGACCTCAGGTTCTCTCAGCATCACAAGTACCTGCTACAGAGTCCGTGGTTCTGATTTGACTAACAGCATCTACAATAAAAACCTTTTCTTCAGTCATACTTTGGAGCAGTCATGTCCTCATCTCCACAGGATGCCCCCTGACCATCTCCCAGGTGAGTCTGGAGCTTGTCAAGTTGCCCATCATTCCCAGGCTGGCCTTGAAGTAGTGATCCTTACATCTCAACCTCTTAAGTGCTGTGAGGGAGGTGTTAGCCATCACACCTGGCTGCACCATAGCTTGCCCATGAGCATCAGCCTGCCCTGCTGGCATGCTGGTGGAGGGATGGCTGTTTGATTATTAAATCCAGGCTGGACATGTGACCTGAGGTTGAGACATTCCTTTAAGTCTGGGGGCCTCCACAGGAGAGTGACTTCTGAGGACACACCTGTGCTTTTAGCCCTTCATCACACTGGAGGCTTTAATGGGATTCCATTGTCCGGTCATGATGGAATTCTTTTTGTACAAAAATGGAAGTGTGATGCTTAACTCACACCCTTTGCTGAAAGACAGTGCCTTCTCTTGTGACCTCCTCCTCCTGTAAGGACAGGAAATGGATAGGAAAGTTCCCTTTAACTCTTCTGTGGGTTCTCTTATCTGAAGGAATGGAAGGAGAGGCATACCTGAGGGAGTGAATGAAGGGTGAGTGGGTGGAAAGAGCAGCCGAGTAAGCAATGCTCAGGGAGCCCCACTGGCACTTCAAGGCATTTGTGTTTTTTTTTTTTTTAATTTTTATGTGTTATTAATGTATTTTGTGTGTGTGACTTTCTCCTCACATGTACATGGCATCCAGGGACTGAGGTTGGGGCATCAGGCTTGTGTGGTAGCCTTCCTCTGAGGAGCCATCTCGCCAGCCTTGTTAGAAAATTTTCAGAGACAGGGTCTCATTATGCAGCCAAGGCTGGTCTTGAACTCAAAGTCCTCCTGCTTTAGCCTTCCAAGTACTGTGGGTGTGTACCATTACACCTGTAGATGTGTGCAGTTGCATGTGTGTGCATTTGTACAGGGAGGCCAGAGGACTCCTTGGTATTATTTCTTGGGAGCTCTTATTTTTTAAGACACGATCTACCACTGGGTTGGAACTTGGCCATTTTGGCTTGGCTAGCTGACTAGTGAGCCCCCAGGATCCACCTGTCTTCACCTCTCTAGCACTTGGATCACAATGGGTTTTGGGGGATTCAGCTTAGGTTCCCATGCTTGCATGGCAAACTCTTTACTGACAGGGGCCCCCCATTTACATAAACCTTGTTCATTTGTTTGTTGTTACTGTTTTTTTGAGACAGTTGGTCTCAAACTTGCTCTGTAGCCAAGGGTGATAACCTCCCGAGTTCTGAAATTGCGAGCATGGGTACCACAGTTAGTTTACACAGTGCTGACTGTGGGACCCAGGGCTTCAAGACAAGGACTCCATCAATGTTTGTCAAATGAATGGATTCCGTCAAAGGGTTAATTCTGCAGGGATCTCTTTGTGGCTGATGTGAGATCCAATGGAGGGACATTGAGGGCCACACACCACAAAGAGCTTGAGGCTGATTGGCTCCTATCAGTGAACCATGTGTGGTGGTATTGTGTTCCCCAAAATATTGTGCACTCTAATAAACTTATCTGGGGTCAGAGGACAGAACAGCCACTAGTTAGACATAGAGGCCAGAAAATGGTGGCACACACCCCTTTAATCCTATCACTTGAGAGGCAGAGATCCATCTGGATCTCTGTGAGTTTAAGGCCACACTGGAAACAGCCAAGCATGGCAACTCATGCCTTTAATCCCAGGAAGTGAGCCTTTAATCTCAGGAAGTGATGTCAGAAAGCAGAAAGGTATATAAGGCGTGAAAATCGAGAACGAGAAGCATTTGGCTGGTTAAGCATTTGGCTGGTTAAGCATTTGGCTGGTTAAGCATTTGGCTGGTTAAGCTTTTAGGTTTTGAGCAGCACAGTTCAGCTGAGAGCCATTCGGATATGAGGACACAGAGGATTTCTAGTCTGAGGAAACAAGATCGGCTGAGAAGTTGACCAGGTGAGGTTAGCTGTGGCTTGTTCTGTCTCTCTGATCTTCCAGTGTTCACCCCAATACTTGGCTCTGGGTGTGATTTTATTAATAAGACCATCTCAGATTTCTGCTCCACCCGTGCCTCTGAAAAGGGGCTGCATCTGTTAGGACTGAACCTGAGTCCTGGCCCTGCAGCCCCAGCAGACTCCCGACAGCTGCCTGTGTTGGACAGCTATGCAACGTGGTAGCTAATGGGTTATTGATTTATCTTATAAGAAGCAAAAAATGCTGGTGTTGCTGCAATCGATAGCCAAGAAGAGAAAATGAGAAGACTGGGTGAAAACCAGCCCCTTGAGATCCTGCGCACATCTCCCGGCTCTTCCAGGGCCCCTTCCTCCTGGGAATAAGATGCTGGAAGGAAAGGGAGCTCTGAAAAGGACCGAGGGTTGTGCCATGCATTCTCTAAGTGTTCCTCCCAGGGCCTTCGTGACAGTCCTGGAGAAGTGACTGCGGCGTTCTTACAGATGGATCACAAAACAGCGTTCAGAAAGGGTAACCCCTGCCCCATGTTCTGCAGACGGAACTGGGATTTAGGTTTGTAAGTACGTAATCAGGTAGGCTGAGTCAACTGAAGCACAGGAGGACATGGGGGCTCTGCAGGTCAGTGTGCAAAGCACTCGCCATGCAAATAAGAACCTGAGTTCAGATCGCCAGTACCCATGTCAAAATCAGGTGTGGAGACTGTGTGCTTGTAATCCCAGCCTTGGGGAGGTGGACACGGTGGATCCGGGGGTTTCTGGCTAGGCAATCTAGTCTAAATTGGCAAGTTCCAGGTCAGTGAGACACTGCCTCATGCGTGACTATGAGGATCTGAAATCTACCCAGATAGGCAGCAGGGTCGTTTCTGTTCAGAATTACACCGGACCCTCACCTCATCACTTCCGAGGCCACTAATCCAAATAGTTTCTTCTCTCCCTTAATTGCATCCATCTACCATCTCTTTCTTTTGTTACATAAGCTGAGATATTAGGCTCGTTGTCTGTGAAGGCTGAATTCTCTTCTAATTATAAGAAAAACAATCTCTTCTGTCTTCCATTAGTCCTAATGGAAATTAGCTGCATCCATCTTCTGGCTTTGGGACAAATCTCTAGGTCCCAAGCAGTGTGGACCAACGCAGGCCTGGTGAGGAAGCGTGCTGCCACAGAGGTTGGTTTGGAGCTGGGTGGACTGAAGTTTGAATCTAGTGTTAGGTGTGAGCTGCAGCCGACCCCGCATCCCTGTGTAGGTTTCCTTACCTGAACAATGAGTCAAGGACCTCCTCACAGGGGCCAGTGTGAGGGTTCAAATGTTCCCCGTTATTTGGAACTGGGTCTGATAGTGCAGGCCTGTCGTTCTTGAACCCAGGAGACTGAGGCAACAGGACAGCTAGGAGCTTGAGGCCAACCTGGGCTCTATTTGTTCTCCTTTCGGGAGGCTGCATGCGGCAGACTCCCGTGGAAAGGACCGGAGCATGGCATGGTGGGGGACAGCACCGAGCAGTGGGCACCGTCTTTGCCATCTGTGCCATCTGTGCCCAGTGGACCTTTCCTAGTGAGTCGCCCGGGAGAGGAAGACCCAGGGCTGCCAGGGAGGAACGCAGTTAGCTCCATTTCCAGCAGGCTTCGATGGTGAGAGACTGGTCCTGAACCAAGGGAAAAGCAGGAGTCCAGCCAGGAGATCTGGGGCTGTGCCCAGCTGTGCGGCTGTGCCCAGCTGTGCGACTGTGCCCAGCTGTGCCCAGCTGTGCGGCTGTGTCCAGCTGTGCAGTGTCCCAGCTCAGTACCATTCTCTCTGAATCCCAGTTTCTTCATTTGTTAGATGGACCAGTCTTAGCAGGAGTGAATCTGCTGACACACAGGGAACCTTAGTGCCTTGGGACAACTCTAAATCAATTCTCACAGCTTCCTCTGGTTATCTCTTGCTGTGAACCCTGGTAGCTTAAACATCAGTTTGCCATTCTCTCCCAGGCCTCTGTCTGCTGATTGGGCTCAGCTGGGGCTCTGGCTAGGTTCTGTTGTGAACATTGCAGCTGGGGCTGGGACTGTCTGGGAGCTCAGTGGGGCAGGACATCCAGGATGGCTTCTGTATTTTTTTTTCTAAGACAGGTCTTATAAAGGCCAGATTGACCTTGAATACATTTTGTAACCCAAGCTGACCTCGAACTTCTGATATCCCCTTCTGCTTCTACCCTGTGAAGCAGCTATAGCCCACTATGCAAGGTTTAAATGGTGCTGGGGATTGAACCAGGGCATTGGGCCTGCTAACACAGTCTCCCAAACTGAGCTCCACCACCAGCCCTGGACTCAGTCTGTACTCCTGTGTGCCTCAGTGGAGACACACTTGTCCTCAGGCTGTGGGTCATCTGAGTCCCCAGCAGGCATGCCCAGCTGGGGGTAAGAGGGCAGAAAGCTGACAGAAGACATCCAGCCTACTTCCTCCATTCATCGCTGGAGGGAGCTGGCTAATGAGCCACAGAGAAGCACACTCAGCCGGCAGCTAACTCTCCCCTGGCACCCGGCAGAGGACTCTCATCACTGACTACCTCTGAGTTCTGACCACTCAGAACTTTCGTCCACCTTTCTGCCTTTTTTGAGGCCCAGAAAATAACACCTCAAAGCACAGTTCTTTTGCATGCTGAGAGCTTTGAACTAAAGGAAAATCCACAGCCCCTCTGACCTCGTACCCTCTTGTCTTATGCTCCTCTGACTTCCCTGGTGGAAGTTCCCAAAGTAGGAATGCAATCATCAAATGTCTCCTGTGTGAAATCCTGTCAACCAAAGGTCACATCTCTGGAAAAACTCAGGCTGTGGCATGGAGACATTTGGCCACAAATACTCACTCCCCTTTCTGGGCCAGCTCTTCCCCCTCCCCAGGTCCCAGGAACAGCTCTTGAGGAACTGTTTCTGCATGTGTCCAGTGTGGTGATACATGCCTATAATCCCAACATTTGGGAGGCTGAGGCAGGAGGATAGCCACAAGTTTGAGGCTAGCCTGGGATTCATAGAGAGATCCCCAAGCACCTATTCTGCCCTACTCTTCTATGAGCTTTGTAAACCCAACCATCTGGCTGTCTCTGAGTCTTAGGTTTGTGAGGCTCCTGGTACTCATGGTAAATTTAGCTGCCCCTTCTCCAATTAATTCCCTCCTGCCTGTCAGCTTATTCCAGAGATTCAAACGAACGAACTTTAGAGAGTAGAGGGAAAATTTAATGCTCCCTGCACTCTATAGAAAAATAAAACAAAACAAAACAGAACAAAAATAACAACATTTGATAGCCTAATATGCTGTGGATATTGCTCTGTATGCTGTGAATGTGTTGCTCTGATTGGTTAATAAAAAAGTGCTGATTGGCCAGTAGCCAGGCAGGACAAGCAGAGAAGAGAATTCTGGGAAGAGTCAGGAGACACTGCCAGCCAGACACAGAGGAAGCAAGACATGAAGGCAGAACTGGGAAAAGGTACCAAGCCACATGGCTAATAAATAAGAATTATGGGTTAATTTAAGTGTAAGAGTTAGTCAATAGTTAGCCTGAGCTAATGGCCGAGCAGTTTTAATTAATATAAGCCTCTGTGTGTTTACTTGGATCCAAGCAGCTGCAGGACTGGCGGGTGAGAGAGATTTGTCCTGACCATGGGCCAGGACTTCAGCTATACTAATGTATCATCTTGGCTAGGCCAGTACAACATTATTTCATCAAACCACACTTGTAGATAAACTCAAAGGCATTGCAAGGATATCTGAATTCCAATCAGTCCACTTTAAATTAATAGTAGACATACATGTCCCTTAGCCCACTCTTTAAAAAAATTATATTTACTGTTTATTTTGTTTCTGTGGTTGGGAGTGGACATATGCCTGCCATGGTATGTGTGGAAACCAGAGAGGTGTTTTTTTGTCCTCTACTGTGTGGGTTCTGGGGCTTGAACTCAGGTCTTCAGACTTGGCTGCAAGCACTTTTACCAGCTGAGCATCTCTCCAGCTCTGTAACACATGTCTTGATGCCTCAACTGTAGTCCAGAGAGATTTAGGTACAGCCGTTCAAAGAGTGGCTCTCCTGTTGGGGTATCAAATATGTATAGAAAATTAGTGTCTGTCTGAATTTTCCTTTTCTTTTTGTGTGTATGTGTTTGTATTTGTGCGTGCATGCACGCACATGCATGTGTATGTGTGTATATGTAGAGGCCCGGGATCATCCTTGGGTGTAGTTCCTCAGGAGTCAACCACCTTAATTTTTGAGGCAGGATCTCTCTCTATTCTGCAACTCAGCAAGTAGACTAGGCAGGCTGGCGAGCTGGCTCCAGAAGTCCACCTGTCCCTGCCTCCCTAGTGCTGGGATCACAAGCATGCACTGCCCTCCCAGCTTTTATTTTTTTAAAACCAGGTGCTGGGAGTCAAACCCAGGTCCTTACATTTACTTGCTCTCTCCAGCTCCTGTTAAATTTTTCTAAGAAGGGGGGGCATGCATTTTTTTGCTCTCCCTCCCATTGCTCAAATCGTAACAAGGTTATAAAGGACTCATCTCAGGATTCCCTAGTTTCTCTGCTGGTGTTTGCATAGCTAAAGAAATGAATCTTGAAGATGGAACTATGACACTGGGTGACAGAGATGCCAGTGTCTGGGAAAACCTAGATCCTCCTGATTGTCTTTGTACAGCCTACACTTTCCTGACAGCCGTATTAATGGAGCTTAATGTGTAGTTACAGCTTTTATTTTATTATCCTGGACTTAGAAAACAAAGTCTTAGAGATTCATGCAGGATTATAAAGGGGCCAGATCTATTATGCTCTAGAAATGTTGAGAATGAAGAAGGAAAAACACAATGAAAAATGAAATGCTGAATGAAGTGAATGAGAGGAAATATTTAAAAAGAATTTGCAACCTAAGGGTTTGGTGGGCTCATGCAGAATGTCATCTAGATGACAAAAGCCAGCAGGTGAGGTAGCTCAGTGGGGAAAAGGCACTTTCCTCACAACCCGATGGCCTGAGTTCCTTCTCCAGAGCCCATGGTGGAAGGAGAAAGCCTACTCCTGAGAGTTGTCCTCTGACTTTCACAAATGTGTGGTAGCACTCTTGTTCCATACTCTCTCACACACAATAAAAACAAATAACTGAGTAAGTAAATAAATAAGTCAACAGGGCAAAAGATGGAAGAAGGAAAGGGCAAGTTTTTCCTATTTTTGTGGGATAATCCACCTTCCATCTTTAGGAATCAGGAAACGTCTTGTTTCCTAGCAACATCATGTGGTCCAGTGTTATGAGTGGGTACAACTCTGGAGCGTGGAATCCTCCTACCTCCCCTTCTCTTTCCCCGTTTTTTCTTCTCCTTCACCCTTCTTAGCTGCCTCTCTGTGCTCTGTGTTTATTAAGCTGTGAGTGTCGGTAGATGGATCTGCCAGCATCTTCCCAAACTTGTGGCTTGCCAGAGAAATGACTCGGGGCAAGTGACAGTCTTGCTTTTTGTTCCTGGCTGCAGTTGGGACTGTGTGAAATGCTGTGTCTCTTGCCATTAGCACAGCTGCTGGGAGTCCATTAATAAATGTTCGTCTCTTCCTTTCTCCTTGTAACAGAATTAGCCAGCCTCTGAGGCATCTAATTAATAAATGTGCATTTTAATGAGAGTGGCTCAGTGGAGGAAGCACTGTGGCTTCCTTTGTTGCTTTTAGGTGGGTGCCCGGATATCGAAGTTGCTCTTATTATTTATTTATTTTTAATATTAAGCAGGGATCTGAGTTTTGTTTGAAGATGTGGAGTAGGCAGAGATAGTTTTTGAAATGGAAATGAGCATTGTATTGCTATGACAAAGACAGTGTGAAGGAATAGAAAAATCACTGAACTTCAGAGCTGCAACAGACTTGCAAACAAAATAGCCCTATTTTCCAAACTCAGATTGGGACAGAGGGTCAGGATGGTAGAAGCTTTCTTACGGGGGCAGCAAGACAGAGACGTCTCATATCAAGCTTGAGACACTTTCCTTTAAACTCTTAACCTTTCTGAGATTAGAATGCTTTTAGTATGAATTCAATGAAGTTTTTCTTTGAAGTTTGGAGAAAATGTAATTCTGTATGGGCCCATCTTAAAGGTAATGGTGTCTTGCATCTTAAAAATCAAGTAAATGTGGCTTTTTCTTTTTTTTTTTTAAACTTTTATTTATTTAATTTTATGTGTGAGGGTGTTTTTGTTCATCACATGCATATCTGATGCCTGAGGATCCAGAAGAAGGAAGGCATCAGATCCCCTGGAACTGGAGGTGTAGATGGTTGTGGGTTGCCATGTGAGTGCCTAGAATTGAACCTGGGTCCTAACCGTTGAGCAATCTTCCCAGCCCTTCTTCCTTCCTTCGTTTCTCTTTTTCTTCTTTCTTTGTGTGTATGTTCACATGTGTGCACATGTGGGTAGATGTTGGGGTACAATCTCAGGTACTGCCCACCTTTATTTTTTGAGACAAGGTCTCTCACTACCTGGACCTGGATAGCCAGTGAGCCCCGGAGATCCCCCTGTTCCCACCTTACCTTCCCTGAGAGGCAAATGTCCATCACCACACCTGGATCTTTCACATGGGCTCTGTGGATTGAACTCAGGCCCACAGGCTTGCCAGGAGAGCACTGTAGTGACTGAGCTATCTCCATAGCCAGGCCTTTCCTTTCTCTCT
The DNA here is from genome assembly GCF_004664715.2 of Peromyscus leucopus. Classification (NCBI taxonomy): domain Eukaryota; kingdom Metazoa; phylum Chordata; class Mammalia; order Rodentia; family Cricetidae; genus Peromyscus; species Peromyscus leucopus. Next base: position 23,971,107 of record NC_051086.1, read on the forward strand.
CCTTCCCCTACCCAAAATACACTGTAGCCTGGGCTGGCTTCATGTTCAAAATGCCCAGCTGTAAATGTATGTGTTGAGACAGGATCTTGCTGTGTAGCCCTGGCTGGCCCGGAATTTGCTATCTATACAGGCTGGTCTCAAACTCATTAAGTAGCTCAGGCTGGCCTTGAACTATTGGCAGTCCTCCAGCCTCAGCCTGATGCTGCAATTATGTGCCACCAGGTGGGGTTGTGGAAATGAGTGCTGACATCAGTTCAAACGGACTGGACACAGACCAGCTTGTCACTCAGTGCTGTCCTGCCACGGAGGTACCCCACCCACCTCTCAGCATCCACCTTTATCTCTTGTGTGTCTTCTATCCTAAGGGCTTCCCTGGCTAATAGCAACATCTGTCCGTACTTTGGGAAGGCTGGACGTGTTAGGGAAAGAATGCACTGCCCGCAGTTCCTGGTTCTGGGAATTGGTGGGTGATGCTGCCGAGTCCTCACCTCTGTGTGGGAAACTAAGCCATGTTTCTCACAGTATGCCTGCAGTTTGCAATGGGTCTTTTGACACATGTACCTGATGCCTGTCCCTCGTTCCCACCTCATCTTCCCACCCCACCAACGCTTCCTGTGGAGGCCTCTGCATAAACTGCTTACAGTAGATCCTTGTCTTAGCGTCTGCTCCTGGGGCCCCATCCTGAGACAGGTCACCCTTTGTGACACGAAGACCCTGCCACTGCAGGGAAGGGCTACAAAGCCTTCTCCACAGCAGGGCTTCTGATACTTTGTCCACTGGTGACTCCTTTTGCCTGAGAAATTTTTATACAACCTTGGGCATATTAAAACAAGGACCCAAATCAAACATGTGCTGATACCAAATAATACTGTTTAAATTTATTTAAAAACAATTCTTGAGGCCTGTGAAAGGGCTCCATGGGTTAAGACACATGTCCAGTCAATGACCTGGGTTCAACTCCTGGAACCCTCAGGGTGGAAGGAAAGAACTGACTCCTGAAATTTGTCCTCTGACTCACACACGTGCAAAATAAACAAATACTGAGCAAACAAACAAAAACAATTCTTTCATAATTGTGGTATGTATGCACAATGGAAATAAATGTCAGCTCTAAGACAAAATGAAATTTGAGGCACACATCTTTAATCCCAGTATTCTAGAGGCAGAGGCAGGTGGATCTTTGTGAATTTGGGGCTAGCCTGATCTACCCAGTGAGTTTCAGGACAGCCAGGACTACATAGAGAGACCCTGACTCAAACAAAACAGAACAAAACAAAACAGAAAGAAAGAAGTCATGTTGTTTGCAGGAAAATGCATGTAACTGACCATAATCATTTTAAGTGAACAGATGTAGTCCTACAAAAAAAAAATTGTATGTTTTTTGTACTATATATAAAATCTATACCTAGATATAGATGTGTACAATTGTGACTGTTGCTATGACATGAAAGGAGCGAACTCTCTGGGAGAGGGGAACTAGGGGAAGGTGCTATGTGAGAAAGGGGGGGCCTGGAAGGGGATTTGCACAGCACCCAAACACACATCCTTATGCAGTGCAGCCCTGTGTGTCATGACTACACACAGTGGAGACTAAACACACAAACCGGGTCCTCTGCTTTGCCCGTAATCTGACTATGTATTAAAGACAAAGGCAAATTAGTATGCTAATGAGATTGAAGTGCTTGTTTATTTTTACATAAAAAATTAAATCTTGGCTGAATATTTGATAATGCAGGCTGTAGAGTATCTTCAACACTTTGTAGAGCTGATCAATATTTTGATTTTTATAATCATTAGTGCCGAGGATGCCACTTCACATAAATGCACAGTATAAAATGGAAGAAAGGTGTGCTTAGGGTCATTATAGAAATTGTTGGAAATTCTGCTCAAATTTCAATCCAAAAGCAATAATAAAAAAACGAAACTCAAGCATCCCAAACAGCAATTTTACAATCAAACATCCTAGCAATGCAATTCAAAGACACACTGGTTTGATGGATGCTAAGGGATGATGGTAGGAAAATATTCAGTATTTGTTTTTAAACCAAAGATGTATGAAAAACCCACACGGAAGCCTACTATTTTGCAAGTTAATTAAGTACAATATAGGAAGTAATAATAAAATATAACAATAAAACAGAGTTTGAATTGAGGTATCCTACTGGGTGTTCAATGCTGCTCTCAGATGCCACATAGTGTTAAACAAAAAACTCAGTGGGTCACATTAAAAAAAAAAAACCAAACCAAGCCAAGACTAGGCAGGAGGGCTTTCTGAGAGGATGACGGGGTGCTAGGGATCAAACCCAGGGCTTTGTGCAGCCTAGGGAAGTGTTCTCCCAGCCAACCTACACCCCAGCCTGGAATGAGCTTTTTGTTGTTGCTTCTTCATACATATGCTACTGTTGCCAAAGTGTTCGAGACCTCCACATTCAGTTAGGGAGGGCTCAATCTAAGAAGCCGGGCTGTTCAGTATTTTGTTGATACTGAACAGCTGGGCAGCTCTAAATCAATGAACAGAGGACCATATTTCAATGTAGGAACCCTTGCTCTGATCCAGCACTGCCTCTTGAATACCCGTGAATGCTCGGACACTGTGATGGTAAATCTTGATAGTTAGCTTGTTAGAATCTGGAATCAAGGACGTGATATACTTCTGGATGGGTCTGTGAAGTCCATTTCCAGGAGTGATTAACTGAGGGGGACCAGTCACTCAAGAGTGGGAGGCATCTGTGAGCAATGGCCCAGGTAGAAAAGCTTCTGAGTAAAGCACAGTGCTCCACGCTGATCTTTGGTTCTTGCTGGTGAGTGTGCATCCATCCATGCCCGCCACCATCCTTTGCTGACACGATAATCCAGCTTCTTGGACTTCCAGCATGGACTAAAGACTGCTTGTTTTCTGGGAATCCTCCAGACCTTCAGCATCAGATTGAGGCTTTTGGCCTCACCGGCTTTATCCAGCAGAATGTGTTAACCCACCCAGGGAATCCCCTTTTATTAAATCTATCAGTTCTGGTTCCCTAGAGAACCCTGGGTTAATACAGGGACTTTATTAACCCTACTAAACCCCTGTGTTCCCATCTGTAAAATGAGAGGAGTCATCTCTCCCTCATAGGGCCAGAGTTAGGCTCAAAATGTCACTGCTTTCAAACCCGAAAGGACTTTGTAAATTGGTGGAGCATGTGCAGTGTCTTTCTTTTGCAACAGGAGTGTTAAGCTTTGGTGTTAGCTCAGAAGGCTCTGGGGGTGCAAGCGTGGTCCCAGGCAGGCGGTATTGAGAAGCAATTGGATTCTAAGGGTGTTGACTTCATCAACTGGGTAAGGCCTTGTGTTCATACTGAGTGGCCTGTGAGGCTGCCGGGTCGTGTGGGAGAAAGCAGGTCCCTGGATATGTGCCATCGCAGCTTTAAGAGTTTGGGATGGGAAGCCAGGCTCTTGCCATCAAAGTATGAACTCATGCACCAAGTCCTCACACCCGCACTGTATTTGAGAAAGAGTTTTCTCTGCTTTCAACCACTGGGGCCCAGGGATCGAACTCACTTCATCAGGCTTGGCAGCAGACATTTTTACCTGCTGAACCATCTCTCTGGAAGTATCTGGAACAGAGACCTACTCAGTTATTTATCTACAGCAGCTTCCCACTGCAGGAGCAGAGAGGATTTGTGGGAGCAGAGACCATGTGGTCTGCCAAGCTGAAATATTTACTACCTTTACATAAAAAGTTTGTTGAATCCTGTTTTTACTACATTAGGCTCTTTATTCTCAACTCCAGTATACCAGATGGGGCTCTGGGGCACAGAGAAGTTACGTTGTTTGTCTGAGGTCACACAGCAGAGCTGGGACCAGCACTCTGTCTACACCTGGTTCTGAGGCCAGACTTCAATCATTTTACTCCACTTTCCTCTCAGCTTGGCCCTCGGGATCCACTTTAGAAACTTAATTCACATTTGCTGCAGAGCGAAGAACAAAGGCACTGTTTCGGGGGCAGTATGAGCAGGTGTCATAATATTTTCCGTGGCATCAGAGATGTGTTTCAGGAGGGAGATACAGTAGGACCAGAATTTTCAATATTTCACTTTGTGGTGACCACATTAATGGGGACTTTGGCAGCCAGCCCCAAACGGTGGGTCTGCGGAGACTGGCTGGTATGACAACAGCGCACAGTCCGCACAGTCACGTGGGTCTTGTATGACACTTGTCGCAGCGGCCAGACACAGTGGTAGATGCCAAGTGCCAGGGACCGCATTTGACCCTGAGTAAGGCTGATGCAAACGTTTGCTTTTTGTGTCAATGGATTGGAAAAATTTTAACAATCTTTTCATTTAAGTTTTTGTTTGTTTGGTATGTGCATGTGGTATGTGTGTGTAGCATATGCACACATATGTAGATATACACTCCTATGCATTCAAGGCTAGAGGAAGATGTCAGGTGACCTGCTCTGCTACACTCTGCTTTATTCCCTGGAAACAATGTCTCTCTCTAAACTTGGAGCCAGACAGGCAGCAAGCCTCCAGCGATGTCCTGGCTCTGCTCCCCAAAGCACTGGGGCTAAAACTTGTGAGCAGCCACACCCAACTTTTCATGTGATTGCTGATGATTAAAACTCAAGTCCTCGAGCACAGACAGCAAGTATTCTTGCCCACTGAGCCACCTCCCCAGACTAAGAACACTCATTTATAACTGGCCCCATGAATCAAAGACAACTGCTTTGCAAGTTAAAAATGAAAAGAAATTGGCACCGTGAGGGGAACGGATACTGGATACTCGAGCTGTCTGGTGCAGCACCAGAGAGCAGTGTGGGCAAGGGGAGCCTGTTAGTTATGTCTGCCCCTCTTGCCACCTGGACTTTGCTGCTGATGGTATCTTGCCCTGCACGGCACAAGGACTCTCACCAAGTCTTTCCTTTGTTTGCCTCAGGGTTCTGGTTGGAGCACAAAGGTCCTTACACCCACAGATCACTAGGGAAACCAGGGATGTTAAATACACAGGGGTCTTGTCTCAGTGGAGGAGATAACATACCTGTTTTCCCACCCAGAGGCTGGGAGTGGATTTTGTTAATGATCTGGTGACCTTTTTGCTATCTGTGGAGGCAGACCTCACCCAAATTCCCCAGGATGATTACAGCAGACTCTTCCCTCCCTAGACCATTAGCCATCCTTAGGGGAGATGTCACATGAACTCTATGGCCTGCTGACCTCTATTCTGTCAGTCAGAGACCACACTAGATTCTAGGCCTTTCAGCTGTGGAAGCCACCCTCACGGTCACATGTATTTTGTAAATGAGTTTCTAAGTAGTCACAACTTAAGCTCTGTTGCACACCTAGAATTGGAAAGATTGTTGCCTGGAAACCTTTCCCCAAACTGTGCTGTGTTTAAATATGCTGACACTGAACCACCTGGTACTAGATTCCCCTAAGTCTGATCCAGATTGATGAAGTCGATCCAATGCAGGTTTCTATTCTCATCTTTTTGAGACTCACTGCCTGCACTGACACCTGCAGGGTCCCTGTCGGTTCTGAAGCTCAGCCTGGGCCACTTGCTCTAGCGCAGTAGTTCTCAACCTGTGGGTCTTGACCCCCAAAGATCATCAGAAAACACAGATATTTACATTATGATTCATAGTAGTAGCAAAATTCCAGTTATAAGTAGCAACAGAATTAATCTTATGGTTGGTGTCACCAGACCATGAGGAACTGTGTTAAAGAACTATAACATTAGGATGGTTGGGAACGCTGCTCTAGTGTATGTGGGTTGCTGGGTTCCAGCCTCAGTACCGGAGAAGGAAGAGATGGTTACCCTGTCACTGGCAGCACAGTGGGTGAGTCTGGAGGGCATAGTGTTCAGTAGGATAAGCCAAGTGCAGGCTTAACTGTGAGTGACCTCATTCACTCATGGCCATCCTCCTGCCTCTGCCTCTGAGAATCACTCATTTGTGGAATCTAAAACAAACAAGCTCACTGAAGCAGGAGTTACCAGAAGCTGGGGATGGTACTAAGGATGGAATGGGGAGAGAATTAGAGCTAGAAGAAATGAATCTGAATCTTCTGTTGCACAGATGGGCGGCTATAGTTAACTATTTTCTATTACATATTTCCTATAATTAGAAGAGAGGCTTTTTCCTTTATTTCAATTTATAAAAATGTACCTCATGTATATGTTTGCACATATGTGTCTTTATGTACGTGAGTACACTTGCCACATGTACAGGTCAGAGGACAACTTGTGGGAGTCGGTTCTCTGCTTCTATCACGTGAGCTCCAGACACCAGACCAGTTGTCAGGCTTGGCAGCCATTTCCACAGCCCAGAGAGAGGATTTGCATGTGCTCACAGGAAGAAATGATACATGCTCAAGATGATGGGTATGCCCACTTCATTTGATCATTACACAGTGTGTGCATGAAATAGCATACCATATTCCATAGACATGGGTGAGTACCATGTGCCAATTAAAAGCAAAAGGGCACTGGGGAGGTGGCTCAGTGGGTAAGAGCACTCGCTGTGCAGGCATGAGGGTCTGGGATCAGAGCCAGAGCACCCATGTAAAAAGCTGGGCATGGCTGCACATGCACATGTAACCACAGTGGAGGAGGGTGGAGAGAGCAGGGCTGCAGGGCCTGCTGTCCTTCAGCGGAGCTCCAGGTTCAGTGAGACTCGGTCTCAAGAGGGTAAGACAGAGGATAACAAAGCTTGCTCACCTGATCACCCCTTTTAGCCTCTGAATACACATGATTGCTTGCGCCAGCACACACCCACCCACATCCACGCACACACACGTGTGCACACACATGCACGCACACACGCATGTGCTCACATACACACGTGCACACACGCGCGTGCACACACATGCATACACACACGCACACTCCATACACCCTTGTTTTACTGTCATTATCACTTAATTGCTATCACTTCTACTTGGCACCAATTCTTATTGGAAATTTTTTGTTTTTCCTTTTAACTTGCTTGTGTTTTTCCCCTGTGGCAAACTCTGCACCTAGCACCTTTAAAGGAGCTTTAAAGAAACCACAGTTCACTTCTGAAGCCTTGTCCCCCCACCATGAAAGCCCAGGAGAAGATGAGAGGGATCCTCTTTTGAGGCCAGGCTATTCCACCTTTAAGAGGACTGCATTATGAGTGATCAGTGGAGAGCAAACGGCCGTAGAGAGGGGTGCTTTTTATTAGTTTACATGTTCTTCTGCAGGTACTTAGAGCTGGGGCTCTGAGAACCACGTGTCCACAGGCAGAGATGGAACAAACTGTGAGTGCCCTCATTGTGCTGGTGGGCAGAACTCACTTAGCATAGTGTCTGTCTGTGCTGGACTGGATAAATGCAGCCTGCTCTCCACACGCCCAGTGAGAAGTGCTGCTGCTTGAGAGGCCACCTGTGTTACTGCTGGCCTTTCCAAGACTTGTCCCTCTAGAACCGCAGTCTGGGGACATACTTGGCAAAAGGGACTTCGCAGGTAGAATGAAACTGAGGGTCTTGGAGGTGGTGATAGATGGCTCGGCCAGAAAAGGTGCTTGCTGCCAGGCTTGGGCTTGTTTCCCGGTGTACACACCTGGTAGAAGAAAAGAGCCCACTCTTACAGTTTGTCCTTTGACTTCAGCAGGAGTGCTGTGGCATACCCCTGCACACATGTGCGTGCGCACGTGCACACACAGACACACAGACACACACACAGACACACACAGACACACACACAGACACAGACACACACAGACACAGACACACACAGACACAGACACACACAGACACACACACACAGACACAGACACACACACACAGACACACACACACAGACACACACACACAGACACACACACAGACACAGACACACACAGACACAGACACACACAGACACACACACACAGACACAGACACACACACAGACACACACACACAGACACAGACACACATACAGACACACACACACAGACACACACACAGACACACACACAGACACACACACAGACACACAGACACACACACAGACACACACACAGACACAGACACACACAGACACAGACACACACACACACAGACACACACACAGACACACACAGACACACACACAGACACAGACACACAGACACAGACACACACACACATACACACTTTAAAAATAATTGTATACTAAATTAGAAATTAAAAAAGGCATCTTGAGCTGGGCGGTGGTGGCACACGTCTTTAATCCCAGCACTTGGGAGGCAGAGGTAGGTATATCTCTGAGTTTGATGCCAGCCTGGTCTACAGAGTGAGTTTCAGGTCAAAGGAACCCTGTCTCAGAAAACCAAGGGAAAAAACAAAACAAAACAGAAAAAGATCTTGAGACAAGAGCATCTGGGTGGGACGTAATCCAATGACTGTCGTTTTTACAGGAAAAAGAGGTGATGTCACATGACGGGCAGGCAGAAGCATTTACGAACCAGTGAAGGACAGACTGTGACAGAGCCCAGAAGCTGGGGGACACATCTGTGACAGAACCTCCCCTCTTCCCAGAGGAACCAGCCCACCATCAACTTGATTTCAGCCTCTGACCTCCAGCCGGCGAGAGAATAAATTTCAGTTTCCGTCATCTCCTTCACTTCTGTAGTTTGTAACAGCATCTGCAGAAAGCCAAGAGGCACCCCATTGGGTGGTCTAGTTTTTCTTTAAACTTACCTCTTTTTCTAACTGGGGGGAGCCCTCATTGTTTAATCTTGCTGATTGGATTAAGGGGCAGTGTAAATTGTTATTGGATTAAGTGGCACTATTTTGAATGTGTCTGTTGAGGTCTTTTCTACAGAGGATGAACCGAGAAGCCACGATCTTCCCTGAATGTGGGCAGCAGCATCCAGTGGTCTCAGGTCCCAGACTGAATGAAAAGTGAAAGGGAGAAAGCCAGTCACACATCTGTATTTCCCTCTCTCTGCATCCTCATCTGTGAGATGTGAGCAAGCAGCCTCTTGTCACCATGGACAAGGCAAGGCGCATTCCTGCCAAGGATGGACTGTGACCTCTGACCTGTGATCTAAAACAGATTTTCACTCCCTTAAATGTTGTCTCTTCAGGCACAGTTATGAGAGGAGTCACTAATACACCTTCATCCCCCTTTCTTCTGGCTTTCTCTTTCCCTGTTTTTCTCCCCCATCTTTCATTTCATCCTCCTCCCCTTTTCCCTCCTTCCCCCTTTCCCCTTCCTTCCTTCTTCACATTTATTCATGCAGGGTGGAATGAAGTCAAGACAGAAACAATATCCGACTTTGGACAGTGAGAAATAGCCCAGCAGGAAGGGCTTGTGGTCAGAGGAGCGGAGCCAGGACTGACTGGGCATCCTTGTTTGTTTCTCCTTAGCAACCCAGCTATGCCAATAACTTGGTGACAGAGGGGCTGTAGCAGGGAGAGAAGACCCAGATTTCAACTCCGGATCCCTCACTTACACCCCATTTGGAAGCTCCTCTTCTCTGAGAGGTGTTTTCTACCCTGGAAAAGAGACAGGACAAAGTGAAAAGAAGCCTGAGTTCATGTTCCCTGTTGGGAGCAAGTGAGGTGATTCTTATGCAGACACTTTGTAAATGGGAAATACTGCAAGGATGCTGATGGCCGCTATTAGGCTCCATTATGTGAAATGGCTGGCATTAGACCATTCTCAACCAACAAAAATAGCAATTTCAATATGCTCTATATCCTTTTATCCACAGGAAATGTTTCAAAACCCTCAGTCGGTGCTGGAATTGGTGACCACATCAAACTCTACATATAGTATGACTTCTCTCTCTCTCTCTCTCTCTCTTTTACAAAGGCTCACACCAAGGATAATGTTCAATTTATGAATTTGACACAGCAACAAATAACATTAGCTAATAAGAAGATAGAACAATTATAAGATATGCTATAATGAAAGTTGATTAAAATGTATGAGTTGTGTATTTCTGGAATTTTCCATTTAATATATTTTAAACATTTATTTTACTTTTTATTTGTGTATGTGTGTATGCACACATGAGTGCAGATACCCTCGGAGGCCAGAAGAGGGCATTGGACCCTTGCAGATAGAGTTATAAGGAGCTGTGCGTTGCCTGGTATGTATTCCAGGACTTTGCTTTGGTCCTCTGGAAGAGCAGCAAGTGTTCTTACCCATTGAGTCTTCTCTCCAGCCCGCTATTTACTATTTTTGGGCTGAAGATGCTGATAGGGGGTGGCGGTGGGTGGGAAGTGGAGGCAGTGAGAACAGTGGGGCTTCAGTTTGGTTCCTAGATGATTTACCAGGCAGGAAGCCATCCATCTAGCTCAACACGATGAACAAGTTTTCCAATCAGACTAACATGGGGTTATCATTGAACAGAATATTGAAAGGGAAAAGAAAAACACATACAGCAGGGCAATTCAGTGTTTCCTCAAGTGTAGGGGGCGTGCTGCTGTGGGCACAGAGGAGGGCTCCCGTGGACAGCCTCTAAAGCTAACACCAAACAAGCTGAAAGCTTATAGATCACTCATCTCCCATTTCCTCTTCGCCCTCTGATGGCCAACGCCACCTTCCCAATTTGGTGTCATCTGTGCTGACTCTTACAGATTTTCATTTAAGTAAGACAGTGAAAAGATGAAGCTCACAACCTGAGTGTCTTAATGTCTAGGTCTTCCTGGCTTTATTTTTACAGCAGGTTTTGTAAAACAATGCCTTTTTTTTTTTTTAAAAGCAGGGATGAAAAATTTTATTACAAAGGTTATTTATTTAGGCAAAAAATAAATTTGAGGGCATGCAGATATAGTTTGGTCAGGAACGTGCTCATCGACCATCCATGAAGGCCTGTGTTCTATTCCCAGCACACCTAAGCCCTACTTCATGTTGCATCCTATAATCCCAGTGTAGGGAAGTGGAGGCAGGAGGGTAAGAATTCAAATTTATCTGTGGTTGCATTGAGAGTTCAAGGCCAGCCTGGGATACATGAGACCCTGTCTCAGAGAGAAGGGGGATTTGAGGTAAGGAAACATATTAGTTAAACAACAATGATACAGATGGGCGAGGGGGACGTGAAGTTCTTGGTGGGGATGCTGGCCGCACCGGAAGTGTGAGCACCAGGTCATTCAGCCTCAGGTTTCCTTTTCTTACCCTGGAGGAAGGCCCTGCAAGGCAAGTGTTATGAAGGAAGGTAAATTATTTTAACCACAAACAGCGGTACAGAATTAAAATCCCTCAACAATTAAAGGGCAGAGCTGTCATCTGTTATGAAACATGAGCAAGAGCTAATAAAGCAGAGTGACTGTTACTCCAGAAAGCGGCAGAACTGTGTCAACAGCCCCATCCCAAGCAACATTTTCTCTCATCTCTGGATAGTCAGTGGCCTACTGATGACCTTTGTTTGACTTAGAACTAAACACACGAGACTCTCCTTGTAGCTAGATACAGGACTTTGTGGGGGAAACCCTTAGGAAAGAGTTGGATTTTTCAATTTTGATACTTGGACTGGAGATTGAATCTAGGGCTTTGTACACACTATGCAAACACTCCACCACTAAATTACACCCTCTCTTATAAAAATAAAAGCAAAAATCCCAACCCTTTTTATTTGAAATGGGGGTTTGCTAAGTTGCTCTAGCTAGCCTCGAAGACCTTCAACTTTTGATCCTCCTGTCTCAACATCTCCAGTAGCTGGGATGATAGGCCTTAGCCACCAGGCCCGGCTTGTTGGATTCATTTGTAACCAGAGTCAGAATTAGGGCTGTTGTACTGAGCATGCTCACTGTAGTTCCATCATCACAGGTGGAAGGGTGGGGCAAGCCTTTTATGATACAGAGAAATCTAAGTGGTAAACCATTCAGAAGAGAATGATGTCCTTCAAGAAGATAGACTCCTTCTGCAAGCCAGGATTTCCTCCACTGGCAGACCAGCTGGTCCCTAAAACCACATAAGTAACAGGAAGGTTAAAAGCAGCAGGACTGCTTTTAGATTGTTCTAAATTGTTCTAGATGAAAGGAAATCAAAGAAAAGATATAAGGGAAAGACGGGAGCATGCCTGGATTAAGCAAAGGACAAGTAGCTGAAGGGACATTATGAGGGCCATGAAGATTTTTGAGATTTATTTCACATATTTATTTATTTTTGCTTTTTTGAGACAGGGTTTCTCTGTGTAACCTTAGTTATCCCAGACCTTCCTCTGTAGATCAGCTGGCTTTGAACCCAGAGATCTGCCAACCTCTGCCTCCTCACAAGTACTGAGATTAAAGATGTGTACTACCATGCTTGGCTCCTATTTTATTTTCAAAATGTGTGTGTGTGTGTGTGTGTGTGTGTGTGTGTGTGTGTGTGTTTGTATGTGTGTATACAATGCCTGTAGAGGCCAGAAGAAGGCACCTGGTACCCTGGAGCTGGAGTTGTGAGGTGTCTGATGTGGGTGCTGAGAACTGAACTGTGGTTCTCTGCAAGAGCAGGAGGCACTATTAACTGCTGAGCCATCTTTCCAGTCCCTGGGAGGATTTAAAATGATTTAATATGGACTGTACATAGAGTGGTATTACCATCTGACTTGAATGTTTTTGGATGTGGTAATTGTATTTCTGTACCGTGGATTGTTCTAGAGAAGGTGTTTGTTCTTAGGAAATACAGACTGAAGATTTTAGGGATAAAAAATATCATGATGATACAAGTTGTTTAACGATCTTTCAGAAGAAAGATGTACAGAGACAAGCAAATATGTCACAGTGCTAATGGTGGGTAAACATAGAAGAGTCTAGATGTTCATTAGGCCATTCTTCTAACTTCACTATTGTCTCAGGATATTTGATCACATTGTGTGAAGATGTGTTGCTGTTTTATTCTGATTGGTTTAATAAAGAGCTGAATGGCCAATAGCTAGGCAGGAGAGAATAGGTGGGATTTCTAGGGCGAGAGAGGAACTCAGGAGATGAATCTAGGCATGGTGTGTGTGTGTGGGATTTGCCAGCGAGACACTGAGGAAGTTGTACATATATTACAGAGAATAGGCAACAAGCCATGTGGCAAAATGTAGATGAATATAAATGGGTTAATTTAAGTTATAAGAGCTATTTGGGGACAAATCTAAGCTTTTATAATAGGTCTCTGTGTCATTATTTGGGAGCTGGCAGTCCCAAAAGAAAGTCCAACTACATTCATTACCTCAAAAAAAGAACACAAAGATCTGAAAATAAAAATGTTATGTATATTAACTACACCACTTCCAGGAACACAGACATCTTTAATTAGCAAATCAAAAATTTCAAAAGGCTTACATAGCATTTATACATTTTTGTATCATTTTTTATTTCATTTAACTAGCTAAAAATAAAAGCCAAATCTTGGTTTTATCAGATTGAACTTGATGAGAAAAAAATCCATAAGGAAAGAATAGCTAACACACTATAGGATGAAATATTCCAAAATGAAGAGTTAGGTAAACTTTCTCAGCTGCGTGAGTGGGGGTGGGGCATACTTGTCACATTTTTTCTTTGTTTCAACAGAAACTAGAAGCTGGCTGATAATGTGTATTAATTAAACTTCATAGAGGTCCTGGGTTTAATGAATGATTTCTTTTTAGCTTGTCATTTGTAGGAGCGTGGCTGTCAGAGAAAGGCTTTGCTCTGCTTCAGAGGCATTAAGAGACCACAGAAGGTCTCTTTGCATCATGGAATGTTTTTTGTGTCCTGGAAGCAGGACAAGCTGTTCCTGCTTTTCCTGCTTCCCAGAGGTCTTGGGCTCAGGCCACCTCCCCTCTATATTAAAGCAATGGTCCTCAGTGTCTCCACACACAGTACGTTCCTATTCTGTTGTTCATAGAAGACAGCACCAATCATTTCAACACAATGCTCCAGGGAACCACCACTAATCAGCTACAGAGAAGCAGCCAGTTGATGTCTGGATGATGCTTTCCCCCTACTTCCAAGAATTTTCAAGCAAAACAAAGGTAAATCTGAGTTGTTTTAAACCTTGTACAAATGATGTTCTCTTTCTCATGGTAACTCACCTCTTCCCAATGTCTGTTTCTACCAATATTGCAGACTACAATTTCATCTTTCCTGAGATTCTTGTGTGTGTGTGTGTGTGTGTGTGTGTGTGTGTGCATGTTCATATATGTGTGTATACACATGTATGTGTAGGTGCATATGCTTGTATTTGTATATGTGAGGACCAAAGAACAACCTTGAATATTGTTCCTTGGGTGTTGCGCGCGCGCGCGCGCACACACACACACACACACACACACACACACACACACACACACAGTCTCTTACTGGCCTGGAATTCACCAAGTGGTCTAGGCAGGCTGGCCAGTGAGTCCCAGGGACCTGATTGTCTCCTTCCCGGTGTAGGCATTACAAGTGTGCACCACCATCCCTGGATCTGTTTTTCGTTTAGTTTTAAGATTTATTTTATCTTTCATTATATGTATGTGTGTAGGTACCAGCAGAGGCTGGGGCCTTTGGATCCCCTGGAGCTGGAGTTGCCAGGCTGTTGAGAACTTGCTGACATGTATGCCTGGGCTCAAACTTGGGTCCTATGCAGAAGCAGTGTTAGCTCTTACCTGCTGAATTAGTTCTCCAGCCCCCTTTCAACATGGGTCCTGGGGATCCTAGCCAGGTCTTCATGCTTGCAAGGCCAGTCCTTTGCCACTGAGACATGCTCTTGCCCTACAATCTCTCTTAAGCATTCAATGGAACCTCACAGATGTCCCTATGTGTTCAGGAGGAAGTTGGTGTCTGCATCTGGCACCTGATGCTGATCCCGTGGTTGTGGCCACTTCTCTGATGGGGGCTGTGCTTCCCCTGACAGCTCTTGTCTGATATGTTTCTGGAGATTCTTCTTGTCTGCCCTTCGGGACTTGAAGGTCACCTTGCTGAGGCACATCTTACATCTCATGTAATGTCTCCATTCCTGTTCTTTATTATTTTCTTTGTGATCCCAAGGAAGATGAGGAATGCAATGGTCATCTGGAGGGCCAAAGTCTTCATTGTGTTGAGAAAGAAAAATGCTGTCTGGGGCCCAGGAGATGGCTCCATGGTTAAGAGCTCTTGGTGCACTTGCAGAGGACCCAACTTTGGTTCCCAGTACTCTTCTTGTGTAGCTCACAACTGTCTGCAGCTCCAGCTCCATGGGATCTGACATCCTCTTCTAGCCTCTTAAGACACCTGCTGTCATGTTCACGTACCTACTCCCCTCATTCTGCATAACTAAAAATAAATCTTAAAAAAAAAAAAAAAAAAAAAAAAAAAAAAAAAAAAAAAAAACCTTCTGTCCCCAGCATCCTGAGGTGATCTGGTGCTGGCAGACAAAATTTGGTCTACAGCTCACAGTTTCGCAGACTATCAGCATTAGGCAGGATACTCTGTGTTCCTAATGGCTAGGACAAAAGCAAGATTTTGTGTGTCTGTTTCCTCCAAGCTGGATGTTAACTATTGCTGCCCTGAGTCAGAGAAGCTGTGATTCCTCTTGTGAGACCCTAGAATGATTGTCCCCACTACCATTCTCTCACAGAAGGAGAGGATGGTTCAGGAGGTGCACAGGCCTCTTCCCAAGGACACATTAGCAGTTAACAATGGCTGGAGGAAAAGGCGACTGCGGTGGTGTAGCTGGCCACATGTTTCGCATGCTCTTGTAAATGACTCCAATGGAACTGATTGGTTCCCTAAGCCGTACTTGAGTGGGACACTTTCTTTAGACTGTTCTAGCCCTTTCTATCCAGAGTGAATGGAAACACATCCCAAGACTATCCCATTTTTATGTCCGATCACAAAACACAGACTGTCTGAGCCACACTTTATCACGTTCCTCCTCACCCCAGCTAGTGGACGCTAAGCTCCTCTGTGGCTTCAACAACGGCAGTGATAGCTTCGTTTTCATTTCCTTAACTCTCTCCCCCTCCCTCTTTTAAATATATATTTTATTTATTTATTTACAACCTGACCGCTATTTCTCCTCCTTCCTCTCCTCCCAGTCTCTCCTCCCATCTCCCCTCTGTCACCTATTCTCCTGTCTCTATTCAGAGGAAGACAAGTCTCCCATGGATATCAACCAAACATGGAATATCAAATTGGAGGCGGAATGAGGCAGCCCAGGATGAGGACAAGCCATGGCTTAAGAAGTCCTGGTGATATTTTAGCTTTTGTATATACATTAGCTGGTATCTACAATGATTTTCTTGTATGCTATGTACTTCTAAGAACTTCTAACAGTGTATGTATCTAAAATACTTATCAAGCATCCAAGGACAAATGACCTCCTGAATTAAGGTAACACCCTTACGGAAACAACAGCTGTCTCCTAGGTCAGGTGGATAGCTTTATTTCTTGTGCAATTCAAGGTGAGACCCTCTTTTCTGATACAGTTTTACTAACATCATAGACTCCTAACTTCTTACCTAACCACTTCTCTAGGAATGTAGATTGAGCACATAAATTCCCTTTCTGATATACTAACTGATATTGACTCTCAGTTGACCTCCTCTTTTAACCACTCCATCTTCAGGTTGTAAAAGAAAGCCTGACAGTCACTGCCTGAGGAAAACTCTTACCTGCCTTTATGACCCTGTAGGAATTCAAGCCTGATGATCTGGCTGGAGGGGGAGGATTGCTATTGCTTGGGTTTATAACTGAATACCCTAGAGAACCCGAGGAGAGAGAACTGAGAGGGATAAGGAGGATTTTGACTAGAGAACTTGAGGATGAGATGGAAGATGAGGAAGAGCCAGATGGGGAAGTACTAGATGGGTAAGAATGAGATGAGAAGAACCTAGATGAGGCAGAATTAAGATGAGAGAATCAAGATAGAACTTAGAGGGGACAGCAGATAAAGGTAGAGAGAAATCAGTCAGGAAAGGAGCTGGGCACAAAAGCAGAACTGAAGCTCTGTAGATAGGATTTTATCCCAGAGGAATAAAGTAGATGGACAAAGAGCTTGGTGTACTTAGATTCATTTCCCTTAAATAATTCTCGCCATTTATATTTTCTCTTGTGGGCTCCTGGGAAGAATATTATTTAGGCTGGTCCTTTAATAATATTCTAGAGCTATTCTTAGAGATCATGGTGGAACCAACCAGTCATCATCCTTGCTCACTTTTTCATCTCTGTGAGTAATGAATAAAAGCACAGATATCCTCAGGACTCATTTTACAACTGCAGTGTGGCAGCCGGGTGGTGGTGGTGCATGACTTTAACCCCAGCACTTGGGAGGCAGAGGCAGCTGGATCTCTGTGAGTTTGAGGCCAGCCTGGTCTATAAATTGAGTTCCAGGACAAGGCTGTTACCAAGGCTGTTACACAGAGAAACTCTGCCTTGGAGAAACAAACAAATAAGCAAACCAAAACCCAAAAAACTGTCACATGGCCAGAATCTGCAGATGGGTCTGATGCAAGAGTGGTGTCAAACAGGGCCCCCCCCTTTTGCTTTTTCCCTCTGGCTAGTCCTGGCAGCAAATAAGGAAGGAGGTACTGTAGCCTTGTAGTGGACCCCTGACTCTGACTTGTGTGTCTTATCTCAAAGGCTGGGTACTGAGCACCCAGCACCCCTGAGGTCACTGTCCTTCCTGACTTGATTGCTTTCAGAGAGAGGCCACTCCCTTCCTCCACTGGGCCAGGGGAGCTGTGACAAAGCTCTCCTGCTATAATAGCGTGGAAGTCGGAGGAAGATGTGCTGGGATGATTGATTGATAAATAAAGTGCTGACTGGCCAATAGCCAGGCAGGAAGTATAGTCAGGACAAGGAGAGAGGAGAATTCTGGGAAATGGAAGGCTGAGGCTAGGAGACGCTGCCATGAAAAGCAAGATATAAAGTACTGGTAAGCCATGCGCCATGTGGCAATTTATAGATTAATAGAAATGGGTTAATTTAAGATATAAGAACTAGATAGCAAGAAGCCTGAGCCATTAGGCCAAACAGTTTAAATAATAAAAGCGTCTGTGTGTTTATTTGAGTCTGAGTGGCTGCCGGCCCAGGCTGGACTGGAGATAACTCCAGCTACAGAGATGTAGCTCAGTTGATAGAGTGCTCACCAAGCATGCACAAAGCCCTGGGTTAAACTCTCAGTGTAGCATGAGTTGGTGGTGCACACCTGTGATCCCAGCACTCAGGAGGATCTGAAATTCAAAGTCATCCTTGGGTATATGGTGAGTTCAAGGCTAGCCTGGGCTAATGAGATCCTGTCTAAAAAAAAAAATCACCATGTACAGAAATGACACTTCATTTTGATGGCAAGCATGAGGACAAGTATGAAGCTTCCTCGATGCCAGCTCCTCTGGAGGAGAGTGTGGAAACAGTGGGCTTCAGATCTGTTTCCCTTGGCCCCTTTTTCAAATAAAAAATGTCAGCAGAAAACAGATTTTGGAGAAAAGGAAACCCCTTTGTTGACATTCTCGGTTATTATACACCAGATTCTCTTCTTATATTTTGAGATAGGGTCTTACTTTGTAACCCTGGAAGCCTTGAAACTCACTCTGTAGACCAGGCTGTCTTGAACTCATAGAGATCCGTCTGCCTCTGCCTTCCAAGTGCTGGGATTAATGGCTACTGCCTCCATGCCTGGCTCAGATTCTCTTCTTGTTGCTGCTGTTAGTGAGGACCCGTATCTGTGATAACTGCTGTCCAGACTACAGTGACTTCTCTATGGCCTATGTGTCTTCTGTTCATTGGCATTTACTTGACAATGGCCCCTTCTCTCCTCTCCACTTCTCCATTGACCTCTGGTTTCTCTGGGCGCAGAATAGCAACATAAAAAGACCACAATCGGGGTGGTAGTGTGAAGTAGTGCATTAGGCAGGGTTCTCTAGAGGATCAGAACTGATAGAATGAATATGTGTTATGAAGGAGGATTTATTTATTTGGCAGGCTTACATGGCAAGGGTGGACAGTCCAACAATGGCAGTCCAACTGTTGGAACCGGCCCCTGCTCAGCTACTGGCTCAGCACTGGGGAGGTTTGGGCAAGGGCTACATTTCAAAGCCACTTGAATAATTAGCTTTTAGGAATTAGAAATAAGTGTCAGTTAAGGGGATGGAGAGATAGATCAGCTGTTGGGGAATATTATTTTAAGGTGTGTTACTTTTGTTTATTTTGCATTTGTTTAACTCTGTGAAGCTGTGATAGTTGCCTGTCTAAAGCACCTGATGATCTAATAAAGAGCTGAATGGCCAATGGTGAGGCAGGAGAAAGGATAGGTGGGGCTGGCAGGCAGAGATAATTAGAAGGAGAAATCTGGGAAGAGAAGAGGAAGAAGGAATGAGAGAGGGAGGAGGAGGACATCAGGGGCTGGCCACCCAGCCACGAAGCCACCTAGCTATACAGCAAGCCATGGAGTAAGAAATAAAGAAAGGTATACAGGAATAGAGAAAGATAAAAGCCCAGAGGCAAAAGGTAGATGGGATAAATTAAGGAAAGCTATCAAGAAACAAGCTCTTGTAGTCTGCAAGGATATATTATAGAGATTCAGCTGTGTATTAAAGCTATACCTAGAAAAGTCAAGGCATTTTTCTAGAGGAAGCCATTTATCAAGGAATATTTGGTGTTATTCCGTTTTTAATATTTCAGCTGTCTTCTCCTATGAAATTCTTGTGGGTCCATATACTATTGGGCCGTTTTGGAAAACAGCTAAGCTTTTCAGACCTACTGCTGATCCACTAGGTAACTAACACCCCTGCTGGGCCTAGGAGACAGGTGGGCTGTAGATGCATAACTTTGCTTCTTGTGGCATCGGAGAATGATTGACTGAGGACAATAGGGTTTTTTTGCATAACCAGGTGCAGTAGGACTGGAGCAGAATTCTAGAGGAGGCAGAGCCCTAAGAAGAATTTCTGTAGATGGCAAGACAGAGTGGCTCAGGCTGAGGAGTGAGGAGCAAGGAAAAGTTTCTTATAGATTGTAGATGAATCAGGTCAGAAGAGAAGAAGAGGAAGGAAAGACAGAGGATGAAGGAACAGGGGATGAAGATGAGATCAAAAGCATAAGGGCTTAGTTATTACTAAGGCTATGAGGGGACAGAAAAAGTAGGTACAGAGAGGAACTGAAATTCAGGGCAGAACTGAAGCTGTGTAGATAGAATTTTGTCATAGAGGAATAAAGTAAACAGTCAAAGAGCATGGTGTACATAGATTCCTTTCCCTCAGATAACCCCACCCTGGATGTAGTGTCTTCCCCAGGACTCTGGGAGGAATCTTCTCAGGGCAGGGACTTGGGAAAATTCCATTAACAAGCCAAGCTAAGGCCAAGCATTTATAATTAAGAATAAGCCTCCAAGTGTGATTTATTTGGGAGCTGGGTGGCAGGCCCCCCAAAAGAAAAAACTGATGAACAACAGTCAGCAGTTAAGAGTACTTATTTATCTTGTAGAAGACCTGGGTTTGGTTCTCAGCACTGCCATGGCAGCTTATAATTGCAATTCCAGTTCTGAGGATCCAATGCCCTCTTCTAGTCTCTACAGCACCAGGCATGCACATAGTACACATATATACATGGAGGCACAACATCATACACATAAAAATAAATAAATCTTAAAAATAAATTTCAATTAAAATTATAATTAATTTTTTAATTTGAAAGTTAACTAAATGGAATCACCAAATAACAGGGGAGACAAAGCCCCAACTAAGCATCTTTTTCCATCAAATGAAACCTCCATTGCCAGGAATGGGTTACATCTAATTGAGTTGTTGGCCAAAGGGGTCCCATGGAAACCTCCAAACAGCCCAGGCTATTGCCAAGGATATTGGTTGCTCTCTACAAACTGATGGGAAGTCCCTATTGCTGAAGACAACATCTACATATTTCATTAAACTTGGGAAAGTCATGCTGATGTATACCTAGGGCTTCACCTCTACTGACCAGTGTTCATGGTACTGGAGGGTACTCGGCATGCTACCAGAGGAGAAAGGTAAACACCAGTCCAGCTATAAACCCTTTGATCCACAGGGTGTCCTGCCTGCATGATATGCTGGTACAACAGTGGTATAAAAGTTGTGAGAGTAACCAACCACTATCTCCTTGGATTTGAGGCCCATTCCATGAGATGGAACCCATCCCTAACACTGCTTGGATGGCCAAGAACCTGAGACTAGATAGGCCACAGACTTGGGGGAAAAACCAAAACTACTGTTACACTAAAGGAATATAGCAGTAAAATGACTCCTAACGGCATTCTGCTGTATTCATAGATGAATTCATGCTCAGCCAACATCAGATTATCCTCCTCCTGCAACAAGAATAGAGACCCACAACTGTAAAATGTTCAAAGAGTTAGAGACCTTGGAAAGTTTTTCCTAAAAGGGATGTCTCCATTAAACTCCTCCCTTCAGGGCTCAGGGAACTTTGCAGAAGAGGAGGTAAAAAGATTGTAAGAGCCAAAGGTGATGGAAGACACCAAGGAAACAAGGCCTAGCTACAGTAGGGATGACACACATATGTATGAACTCACAGAGACTGTGGCAGCATGCACAGGGCCTGCACAGGTCTAAGCCAGATGGGGTTCCAGCACTGAGGGGAAGTGGACACAACTCCCTCGCCAACTCTAACCCAGCCATATCTCTAGTTGACAACTGCTCACAAAGAAAATTAGTTTTCTCTGATAGAGTCTAACTGTGTATACAAACCAGACTTTAATGGCAGCCCCCCTACCCAGCAGTAGACAGCCAACACAAATAAACTCAATGCTATTTGAGGTTCTTTTTTTTTTTTTTTGGTTTTTCAAGACAGGGTTTCTCTGTGTAGCTTTGGTGCCTGTCCTGGATCTTGCTCTGTAGACCAGGCTGACCTCGAACTCACAGAGTTCTGCCTGGCTCTGCCTCCCGAGTGTTGGGATTAAAGGCATGTGCCACCACCGCCCAGTGGTATTTGAGGTTCTTTATCTTATTATTCTTTGTCAGGGTTTTATTATGTACATTTGTGTATGTGTGTGTGTGTGTGTGTGTGTGTGTGTGTGTGTGTGTGCGTGTGTGCGCATGTATGTGTATTTAGTTATCTTACAGGCCTTTTGCTTAAATATGATGTTTTCCAGTTTTATGTCTTTATGGGATTTGCCAGTGTGAGAATGTGTGTTTCAGTACGTGTTTCTTGTGCCTTTTCTTTGGCTCTTTTTTTTCCTATCTGTTTTGTCTGACTGTTTTTATTTTTGTTGTTGTTGTTTCCTGTTTGTTTTTCGATGAGAGAGACAAAGAAAAGGTGTGGATTTGGGTGGTTGGTGACAAACTGGGAGGAGTTGGGGTAGGGGGAACCATAATCAGAATATATTGTGTGAAAAAACATCTAATTCCTTACTGCATTCTAAATCTCAGGCTTATACATACAGAGAAGTGTAGCTACCATCCCTCATCAAAGAAGCCCTTCTTCACAGCAAATGGAGCCTACCACAGAAAACCACAATTGGGCACAATGCAGAGACCAATAGATCAATGGGGAACCCAGAGACACTGACGTCACAGCTCCCGCATCCATGGCTCAGGGGACATTGAAGAAGAGGGAGCAGAAGAGTTGTAAGAGCTGAACACGGGAAGTCTGCTGTGAAACAGTCTTTCCGACAAACGGCTGCATAAACCAGACTGGAACAATGGCTACAACAATCAAAGTGTTAGTGTGGAACCAGGAAGAGTTCCCAGGGCCTCACCTCTAGACAAAGAAATACAGGCAGCTAATGACTGCAGGGAGAGGGAGGATTAGCTTCTCCCAGGGATGAACCAGCCCTCTTATTGGTTGTCCAATACAGAGTGATCAGCTCTGGAAACATGTACACACCAAAACAAAAACAGGGGTAGCAGGTTGTAGTTATATATATTTGTGTACACACACACACACACACACACACACACACACACACACACACGTAACAATAATAGTCAAAGGAAAAGAACAGTCAACTTGAAAGTGGGGGGAATGTGGGAGGGGTTTGAAGGAGGGGATCAGGGAGGGGAAGGAGGGAAGGAAGGAAGGGAGAAAAGTGATGTAATTCTATTTCAATTTCAATTAAAATATATCTAAAAAAATTCCAGTATGAGTGGAGGAGGAGCTTCCAAGGCTGTACACCTAGCTGAAGAACTATTGGCAATCGGTAGCTAGGGCGAAGGGGAGTCATTTTCTTTGGGGGTGTGGTTACTGACAATTTATCCATGTTCTCTGGTGGATGGTACCACACCCATGATATGTAGGCAGCACTAATTGTCCTCATTGGTTTATACAGAAGTAGAAGATGTGACCTTACCAGGGGGCCAGGTTAGGTGGGTGGGGGTAGTGGTGAAAAGGAGAGTGGGGGTGGGGGGGTATGATCATGATACAGTGAATGTATGAATGTCAAAGGATAAAAGCATTCTAAAAGGAAAAAAAAGTCCACTTTTCATTCTCTTCAGTGAAATCTTGTTTCTTCTTTCTTTTCCCCTGCTTTTTTAGACAGTGTCTTATGTAGTCCAGGCTAGCTTCCAACTCATGTTGCTCAGGATGGACTTGAACTCACGACTTTCCTGCTTTCTCCTGTTTACTGGGTGGGAACTGAATTTTAACTCTTTCTTTGTTACTCCGATGTTTTGTTAATTAATAATAACTGTTTTTGTTAATTATTTATTTTTCCATTTATTTCTATCTCTACATATCTATCATCTATCTATACATCGCCTATCCATTTATTCATCACTATCACCTATATATCTATCTGTCTGTCTGTCTATCTATCTAGGGACTGATTTTTTTGATAAGGCTCTCATGCATTCCTGTCTGGTCTTGAATTCTCTGTGTAGTCCAGGCTCATCTTCAATGCTGTGTAGCCCAGTCTGGTCTTGAATTTCTGATCCTCCTGATTCTACCTATCAGATGTTGGGTGATAACATGCTCCACCAAGCATGCTTATTTTTCCATTTAAGGGTGTTTATATACCACATCTTTCTTAGGTAAATGTCAAAATAAAGTGCACACATCTCTACCTTGTGTTTTTTCATGCAGTGGTATTTCTGAGCGTGGAGGCACTCCACCTTCCCGTGACAGCTGGGTAGTAAGTGAACACATCATATTAATCTGGCAGGTGCCAGCACAGGTTGCGCCCAGACTGTTGCTGCTGCAGACAAAGCTGCAGAGACACCAGCCATGCAGGCACACCAATGCCTGTCTTTCTGTCAGCATGCTTGGAACACAATTTTAGGACTGGGGTTTATCAGTCAGTGGCCACATGCATAGGTAGTTTTGCTAAATTTCACTTCATGAGTGTTTTGCTATTTTGTGTTCACACCAATAATAACAACACAGAGGTCCTCTTGCCATAGAACAATTTTGGAGTGTTGGGAGAAAGGAATAGTGATGTATTAGGTAATCTTGGGGTCCACCCAATAACCAGCTGTGTCTGTGGTCTCTAATATAAGTTCTCTGTAATATCAATAAGATTGTGTTATTCACATGTCTAAAACCCTGCCGGCTTTCTTTTTTATATCATGGATTTTAAAAAGATTTATTTATTTATTTAGAGACAAAGTCTCATATATCTTTGGCTAGCCTGCAACTTGCTGAGTAGACCAGGCTGGCCTTGAATCCACAGAAATCTACCTGTCTCTGCTTTCCTATTTTTGGATTAAAGATGTGTGTCACTACAGCTTGCTAAAAGATATTTTATTTTTAGCTCTTATAATGTAAATTAACCTGTTTCTATTAATCTGTGTTTTATCATGTGATTTTCTACCTTTTATTCATTCTGTATGTTCCGACTCCTTCCATGTCTTGTTGGTGTCTCCTGGCATCATTTGTGCCGCTTCCTCCCCTCTTCCCCTCCCTCCCCGGAAATCCCACCTGTCTTTCCTGCCTAGCTATTGGCTGTTCAGCTTCTTATTATACCAGTTGAAGCAACACATCTTCTCACAGTGTACAAATATTTCTCAACAACAGTGACCAAAAAGCAGCTAAAGGAAAAGACTTTAGTTCATGGTTCAAGGGGGATAATGTTCATAAATGGCCTTGGAGGTGGACACAGCAGCAGGAGCAGGAATTTGGGAGATCACATCTTAACCACACACAGGAAGTGGAGAGAAAGCGTGAAGTAGTACAAAGGTATAACCCCTTAAAGCCCACCCTCAGTGACATGCTTCCTCCAGAAAGGCTGTAAATCTTAGAGGTTCCACAACCTCTCCAAACAATGCAAACTGGGACCAAATATTCAAACACAGGAACTTCTAGGGGGGTATTTCTCATTCAAACCACCACATTTGGCTCCCTGGCCCTCATAGGCTCAGGGCCATTTCATACTACAAAATATATTTAGCCCAACTTCAAAAGTCCCCATAGTTTCTAACAGTCTCAACAGTGTTCAGGAATCAAAGCCTCTTCTGAGACTCAAGGCAACCTCTGAACTGTGGCCCCTTCTTAAAGACAAAACAGAAACCAAATTACTACTTTCAATACACCCTTACATAATATATGTTACATATATTCTGAAAGGGAGGGATGGAGCCACAGTTAAGGAAGATTGGACCAAAGTCAGACCAAAATCCAGCAGTGCAAACTCCAAATCCACAGCCCTATGTCTGGTATCAGGGGCTTCAGTCTCCAAAGGCTTAGATGACTCTACCCCTCCAGCTTCTCTGCCTGCAACATCCAATCCTTTCTTGGACTGGTTCTACTCCCAGTATGTAGTGGTTCTGGACAGATGTCTCATGATTGTGGCATCTCTAACAACTCCAGGTCTCCATGACAACCCAGACTTCATATTCACATAGTTTCATGCAGTGGCCTCTCATGGCCTATTTGCAGGGTTTTCAGCAATATCACAGATGGTCTGGCCTCAGCAGCTCTCTGAGATTGCAGAAGAAGAACCCACAACTCCCCCAATCTTGTGTCTTTTATGTCTCCAAAGCCATTATCACATGGATGACACTGTTCGGCTGTTAGCTTTGGATGGACCCTCACCTCCTCAAGTCACATTAGCAGCAGCTGTGGCCTACTTTCCAGGAGCTGAAAACCCTCTAGGTTCCTTCACAAGTTGGCCTATCTGTGGGTGGGTCTTGTACTGAGGGTACCTTTCCTATCTTTCCAATGCAAAACAGGAGGCTTTTATGTATGGTGTGGTGGTGGTGGTGGTGGTGGTGGTGGTGGTGGTGGTGTGTGTGTGTGTGTGTTATGTGTGTATGTGGTGTGCAGTGTATGTGGTATGTATGTGTTTATGGTATGTGTGTATGTGGTATGTGTGCATGTGGTATATGTGTGTGTGGTATGTGTGTATGTGGTGTGTGTTGGTGTGTGTGTGGTATATGTGGTGTGTGTGTGTGTGTGTGTGTGTGTGTGTGTGTGTGTGTGTGTGTGTCTACTCTGCTTTAACAGTTATAGCCTCTCTTTCAGCACACACCTTGGCTGAACATTAAGCTTCCTAGTACTTTTTCCTTTTCCAGACTGTACATTTTTTCTTTTTGCCCACTCATTGCTCTTTCCATTGTAAACCTGTAGAGGAAGAATCAGTAATAACCATTCCACAGATGCAGTATTATGCTGTCTTGACATTTCCTCTACCTGAGATATTAGTTCAGTGATTTTTAACTTAGCTTCAGGCAAGTTCTCAGAACATGGGCAGAACGTAGCCAAATTCTTTGCCAAAATATCACACGCATGACTTCTAGCCCAATTGCTGACAGAGTCCTCTCCCCCCACCGCCACCAATCCTGTTGATGTGGGCCTCTGCTGTCTGAATTGCTCTCAGTGCTACTGTCTCCCGAGTTTCTACCAGAACAACCCGGTACACTCTGCCTACAGCATTCAACCACTTTGTAGTCCAAAGTTCCAGAGTCTTACACATTACCCCAAACCCAGCACAGTCGTTCTTTACGGTAACACCACCACTCCCTGATGCCAGCTTCTGTGTTGGCTCCTTTCCTGTTGCTGCGATAAAATACTGTGACCAAAGGGTTTCTATAGAAAGAAGAGTTCATTTTGTCCCACAGCTCCCCAGGGAGAGTCCATGTCAGGGAAGGCGTGGTGACGGGCAGCAGGAGCAGGAAGCTGGCTGATCACATTTCCTCTACACACAGCAGTCAGAGAGAACGAACAGGCAGTGGGATGGAGCCATG
This sequence comes from Peromyscus leucopus, assembly GCF_004664715.2. Lineage (NCBI taxonomy): Eukaryota > Metazoa > Chordata > Mammalia > Rodentia > Cricetidae > Peromyscus > Peromyscus leucopus. Next base: position 23,998,099 of record NC_051086.1, read on the forward strand.
AACTCCCAAAGCCTCCACCAGTGACTCCTCCAGCAAGGCAGCACGGGCCACCAACTGGGGACCAAGTGTCCAGACTCATTTCTCATTCAGACGACTGCACCCCTTCAGTTGCTGCAGCTCAGGTGTTGTGTCAGAGAAGTGATAGAAATGAGGAAAGCAGTGAATACACAGGCCTCAGGTCTGTCCCTTTCATCTCTACGTCTCTCCTTGGGGTTCGGTGTTCAGGGCTCCCTCTGCTTGGATCTTTCTCCCCATCATTTTTGTGTAACAATATCACTTCAATATGTGTGTGTGTGTCAGCTTTTTTCTTCAGGAAAACCTTTTCTCACCAACCAGTCAATATGTCTCTCAGTTTTTCTTTATCAACTCATTTTTATACTAAACTTTTTATTTTAAATTAATTATTTTCTTGTGTGTGTTTGTGTGTACAAGCACACATGAAGGACAGCTTGCAGAAGTTGGTTCTCTCCTCCCACCAAGTGGATGGGTCCTGGAGATTCAACTCTGATCATAAAAGGATTGGTGGTGGTCTCCTTTACCTGCTGAGCCATCTGTCTAGCCAACGTTTGTATTTTTTGATTGTGTGTAAGACCTGTGAGGACAGAGTCCTTCCTGCCTCTCGATTATAGGATTTGAAGTGTTCGGTATGAAATAGTTCCTTAACACACATTGGCTCAATAAGTGAGTACATAGTGTGTTAGTTACTGACGTTACTGCGACAGAACACCTGAGGAAAGCCACTGATGGAAGGGCATGTCTGCTCAGCTCGTGTTTTCCGAAGTGTTACTCCATGAAGGCAGGGAGGGCATGACAGATAGAACAGCCCACATCATGGTGACCAGGAAGCACAAAGACCCTCCAGAGACATGCTTTTGGTGACCCAACTTCATCCAACTAGGCTCTGCCTTCCACGGTATCTACCACTTCCTAACAATATATCCATAAAGTGATTTCTATGCCTAGCTTCAGTCTCCCACAGGGGAAGCATGTCAATCAACTTTGTTTCTGTGAGAACACACACGAGACACATAACTGACAAGGAAAAGGAAGTTTATTTTGGCTCACATTTCCAAAGGATCCCATCCATGATTGGTTGGCTCTCTTGCTTTGGGTCTAAGGTGGAACCATGTCACAGTAGGAGTATGTGGTGGGGAGGCCTGTTCATGACATGACAGTTGTTTGGAAGTAAAATGAGCCACAGGAAAGGCTGTGGCCTCAGCCTCCCCTTTGAGGGACTGCTCCCAATGATCTAATTTTCTCCCATAATGCCCCATCTCTTACAGATCTCATCAGTTCTCAATAGCACCACAGGTTGTGAACTAAGCCTTTAACACTGTGACCTATAGTAGAAGGACTATTTTCTTTCTTTCTTTCCTTCTCTCTCTCTCTCTCTCTCTCTCTCTCTCTCTCTCTCTCTCTCTCTCTCTCCCTTCCTCCTTTCTTTCAAAAAGAGGTTTATTTTTATACATGTATGTGTGTCTGTATGCCACATGTGTGCAGGTACCCATGGAAGCCAGAAGAGGGCATTAGATCCCATGGAATAGGAGTTATAGGTGGTCGTGGGTCATATGATGTAGGTTCTAGAAACTGAACCTGGGGCCTCTGCAGCAGTTGTGGGCACTTTTAACAACTGAGCCATCTTTCCAGCTCCCAAAGACAATTTCTTGGGGTGAGCACCATTTATTAGGTCTGCATTTTTTAAACACACACACACACACACACACACACACACACACACACACACACACCATATTAATCTATGTATGATGCATGTCTGTAATGCCAGCACTAGAAGTAAAGGCAGGAGGAACAGAAGTTCAAGGTCATCCTGAGCTACACAGTGAGTTTGAGGCCAATCTGGGCTACATGAGACCTTGTCTCAAAGAACTCCTGAAACCAACCAACCAACCAACCAACCAACCAACCAACCAACCCATCCCTGCTGTGGGATGTTCTGTATGGCAAATGTGTTGCTCTGATTGGTCAATAAATAAAATACTGATTGGCCAGTGGCTAGGCAGGAAGTATAGGTGGGACTAACAGAGAGGAGAAAAGAAAAAACAGGAAGGCAGAAGGAGTCACTGCCAGCCGCCGCCAGGACAAGCAGAATGTGAAGATGCCGGTAAGCCACAAGCCATGTGGCAAGGTATAGATTTATAGAAATGGATTAATTTAAGCTATAAGAACATTTAGCAAGAAGCCTGCCACGGCCATACAGTTTGTAAGCAATATAAGTCTCTGTGTTTACTTGGTTGGGTCTGAGGGGCTGTGGGACTGGCGGGTGACAAAGATTTGTCCTGACTGTGGGCAAGGCAGGAAAACTCGAGCTACACATCCCTTCTACCCTGCAAGTGGGGCTGGAGAGATGCTCTGCTGTGGGATGTTCTGTAAGCTGTGAATGTGTTGCTCTGATTGGTTGATAAATAAAAAGCTGATTGGCCAGTAGCCAGGCAGGAAATATAGGCAGGATAAACAGACAAGTAGAATTCTGGGAAGAAGAAGGCAAGTCAGGAGATGCCACCCTGCCATCCAGGGAGCAGCATGTAATGGCACACAGTTAAAGCTACCGAACATGTGGCGACATATAGATGAACAGAAATGGGCTGAGTTTAAGTGTAAGGGCTAGTCAGTAGTCAGCCTGAGCTAAAGGCTGAGCAGTTTTAATTAATATTAAGCTTCTGTGTGTTTGCTTGGGTCTGAGCAACTGTGGAACGGGCGGGACACAGGAAAACTTCAGCTACAATGCTCAGTAGTTAAGACTGTTTGCTGCTTTTGCAGAGGACCTGGGTTTGGTTCCCAGCATTTACATAGTGGATTACAATCATCTGTAACTTTAGTTCTAGGTGACCCAATGTTATTTTCTGGCTTCCATGGACACTAGATGTGAACATGATATAACACATACAATCATATGCCATACACATAATTGCTCATATACATAATTCCCCAGATTAATATATAGCAGGTACTATATTAAACATACAACTCTGTGAGTGTACATTCATAAAACCATTCACCATCACCAATGCCACCAACACATCCATCGCCTCTAAAGGTGTCCTCATGCCTCATCTACTTATTTATTTATTATTATAATTATCATCATCATTATTATTTTGCCATAAGAACACTTAACCTGTGATCTGCCCACTTAATACATTTTAAAATAGTCACTATGATGTCGGTAGCTGCAGGCATGGTATGGTACTTACTCATCATGTGTAACTGAATTCTGGTTTCATCAGGGGCACTGGTCTATTTATCTTTGCATCTTCATACAAACTTTTTCCTGCATTTAACAGGAACTCCTGAGGGTGAACTTAGGCTTTGTGAAACCTGAGACCTATGTAAACTGGAGATGCTTTAAGTAAAAGAATCTAGAATTACAAAGATCCAACTAAGGAGCAGACTTTGGAAGGGACTCATCTAAGTGTGGGTCTCTGATGCTTATGCCTCATTAGTTTCAGGGAACAGCCGCCTTTGGGCTTCATTACATGCTTGCTGGTGACTGAGTGAGTCAAAGGTGGATCTTTAAAGTCTGAGTTTGCTGCTTTTATTTTTGGTGGATTAGGAACAGAGGAGAGTGACAGAGGTAGACAAGATGATCTATCCTATTGTGTTTTTGCACATAATTAGGACTTAAAAAAATCTTCCCAATTTAAGGCTGCTTCCACCTCGGGTTTGCAGGGTATTATGGCATGTCGTCAGCATTAGACAGCGGCTGCGTGGGCTCTCTGCTTGCAGGTCTCCACACTTGGAGCCAATAGAACATCCATTCCTTTTAGAGGCCCATCCCCTGGTTCCTCCATCCTCTGATTCAGGCGGGCAGGTCCAGGTTTCAGGTGAGGGTGTGCATGTGAGTTCTGTCCCCCACCCCATCAACCAGATCTTAACATCCAACTGAGAGCCTCTTTCCTATTCGCTGTGCTGTGAGGGTTACCACGATGGGTGTTTGGTAAATGCACCTCTATCCATCCACCCCTCATCATAGTCCCCTGAGGGGAGGCCAACCACCATCTCCATGTTAGGGACGGAGTCTGAGGGTGTAAAAGCGTTGTTAGGCGTGGCTCTACCATTCAGCTGCACCTCGACTCCTTCTGAGACTCAGTCTTGAGGTAGAATTTCACTTCCTCGGGGAAGTTGGTTTTTTCTCTTAAAACCTTTATTAGTCAAGACAGCTCCGTGGATGGAGGGTGATTTCCTTGGCTGAAGGTCAACCAATTATAGATATGACTCCAACCCACAAATGCCTTCATGGCAATGTTGAGACAAGCATTTGAGCACACAACTGTGCAGGGAAGCAATTAAGGCAGAATACTTGCTGGGGTTGTCCCTGTGGACCTCAGCTTCCGCGTCCGGTAGATGGGTGGGTTTGTTGCCATTTTTACGCTTCTTTAAGTAGGAATGACAGATGAGGTGTGCACTGAGAGGCCAGTGATGAAGGCCCAGGAACGTACAAAGGTCATTTCCATGGCTGGTGAGAAGGCTCAGTGGGTAAAGGCACTTGCTGCACAAGGCTGACAACGTGAGTTCCAACCCAGCAATCCGTGGTGGAAAGAGGGAACCAACCTCTTCCTGTTGTCCTCTGACCTCCATGCATGTGCCTTGGCACGTGTGTACTCCCCATCCCCACACTTTTTTTTTCAAGATAAGGTTTATCTGTGTGATAGCTCTGGCTGACCAGGCTGGTCTTAAACCTCCACCTGTCTCTGTCTCTCAAAGACTGGGATTAAAGGAGTATGCCATTACTGCCAGGCTCCATCCCCACACATTTTACACACACACACACACACACACACACACACACACACACACACACCTCTGCTAATAAATAAAAATGCAAAATTAGGAAAAAAAAGAGATAATTTCCAGTCATGGTCACTGGGATGAGACAGAAGATTCTGAAAATTAAAGGCTTTGGTTCCCTAAATTCCCGAGTCATCCCATCCCAGGGTGTAAACGTGATGTCAGGGCTTGAAGGGGGCTTGTGTTTTTCAGAGAAGCCTGTTTCAACATGAGGAAGGAGAAAGCTCAGCCCTCCAAGGGGCTACCCTGAGCATGTGAGCCGATAATCCCACAGAGATGCTCTCTTCGTTAATTTCTTTTTCTGTGGGTGGAGTCCAGCCCCTCAAGATGCTAAACAGCGACCTACTGCTGAGCTGCCCCCGGCACCTGAGGCTGACTTGCCTTGGATACCCAGGATGGAAGGAGTGGAGAAGCAGAACAGGAGGACTGCAAAACATGATGCTTATCTGTAGACAGAGCTATGCACTCAGAGACATGTCTGCAAAGTAGAGAAGACTGTGTGTGCACCACCAAGCCACAGTCACAGAGAGGTGACAGAAAACCCCAGAATGCACTGGACTTGTAGTGGAGTTGGAGCCAAAGAAACTGGAGGCTTAAAAGGAACTTTTATTTTTTTCACATGCTTGTGTATTTGAGTGTGCAATTGTATGTGTATGTGCAAGTGCACATGAGTGTATATGAATGTACATGTAGAAGCCTGAGGACATGTTTTGGGAAACCTTTTCTGGGGAAGGGTCTCTCATTGGCCTAAGGCTCAACAATTGGGCTGGATTGGCCAGCCAATGAGCACCAGGAATCTCCCTGCCTCTGTGGTGCTGGTGTTATAGGCCCTGCCACCTGTGATTAGCATTTTTACTTGCGTTCTAGGGATTGACTTGAGGTCTCTGTGCTCATAAAGCAAATGCTTACTAACCGAGCCATTTTACCAGCCTGGGCTCAGCATCTTAAGATTTCTCCTAACTATGTACTGAACAAATCAAGGAAATACTTGGACCTTCAGTCTCTTTGTCTGTGAAAGGAGAGATGAGCTAGCAATATCTGGTTTGCAGAGCTGTGGTGAGGATGTGCCAGGTAAATCCTGAGATGGCTTTTTACTTCCTGCTGTCACCACGTGGGTTGCTGATTCTGGATCAGTGGATCAAAGAGTTGCCCTGGCAGGGATTTGGCTGTGGAACAGTGGCAGCCTGGGGGTTGTGGGTTGGCATTGCCCCTGGCTATTCTGTGGTCAAGTTTATCTTTCAGTTACCTCGGGTCTCAGTGTTTATGTTTATTTTTAGCAGGGGACTATTACAGTGAAGGAAGAGAAGAGCTATTAATGAACATATTATTCAATAATGGGAGATAATAGGCAGCTGCTCTAATTGCATTATGCACATGCCACTTGAGGTTCATGCCGAGATCAAGCTCAGCGCTTGAAATATTTTTAAGTGGGAGCCTAGGTTTTCCAGTACAGGAAGGTGGGGGAGGGGAGAGGATGATTTCCTAAAAGAGGAAACCCTAGCACCTTCCATCTCTGAAGACCAGCACAAACGTAAGGATTCTACATTCTGTACGGGTACAGTACAGAGGAATGATCGGCTTCCTCTTGAGGGAAGAAGGCTTTCGCAAAGTAATTTCTAGTCTTGGAAAAGGATGAGGTGGGGCGGGAGACTTAACTTGTGGTTGAAAGTTCTAAGATATTCTTACTTTTGTTCCATTGGACGCACTTAGCAGCCCTGAGAAGCAAACTTTATGATAGTCATTGACAAGAAAGGTTAGCTGAGGTCAGAGGGTTGAGAAACAGGCTCTAAGGTTCTGAAAAAGTGTGAGGAATCACCCAAAGTCTAACACCACCCACAGCCTGATTGTAACCCTCACCCTGACGTTTATATTAACCTGCATTTTAACCCCAGCCCTCACCTTGACCCACACCCCCATCCTAACCCCAACACTTGACATAACACTAACCCTCATCTTGATCTTAACTATAAACTTGCTTCTAACCTTAATCCTAACCCTGATCCCTAACCCTAATTCTCACCCCGATTTGAACCTATTCTGAACCTTAACCCTCATTCTAATCCTCAATCTTAACTTGTTTCTAATTTTAGTCCCAGCCTGAACTCTAACCCTGCTTGAAGCTTCACTCACACTCCAACCTTAATCCAAACCTAATTGCTAACCCTGGTTCTCACTCTCACCCTGACCCTAACCCTAACCCTGAGTTTAATTCTAACCTTAACACGAACTCTTATCGAGTAACCCTATTTCCAACCCTAACCTGTAGAGACATCTTAGACGTTTGTTAGGGAAAGGCCAAATGAGTGTCTTCAAATAGTCCTTTCTTAACAACTTGAAACCCAAGATGATGTATAGACCTGGACTGTGGTTCTGAAACCAGTTTCTGAGGCCATTTCCTCTTGTGTGGACCAGCACAGCAAGTAGTCAGTAGTCAGTGTCCAAAGGGTGTGCACATCCCACGGGGCACATGTATTCCTACTTGGTGTCAGCTGTGCACGCATGTGTACAGTCACCTGTTATTTTTGGCTCACAAGGACAGCTCTCCAATTAGGGCAGAGATTTAATTTTACAGTAAATACATTTAAACTCTTTCAGAGTGTGTAGATCTGAAAAATACTTAAATACGTACTAGAGGTGGTAGCAGGTGCAATAACAATAATTGCAAAGGTTTATTGAGTACTTATATGGGCCAAGTGTGATTCGAAGCACTTTTTATTCATCTGCTTATTTTAAGCCTTACCACCATTAGCTCTGGATCTGTGATTAGCCTTACTTTACAATTGAGTAAATGGAGGTTCAGCAGCCTCCATATCTTGTATGTGAAGGGGCTAGCTCTTGAGTCCAGACCCCTGACATGACTCCACGTTCCTAAGTGCTTCCACTCACAGCATTATGAATGAGAGTGTTGGTGTGATGCTCGCCTTGGCTTGTGTGTAGTGATTGCTTGCTCAGATTACTCAAGATTTCTTGATTGAACATCTTGCATGGAGGGAAACCCTCATGCCCCAGGCCAATGGTTAACAATGACTCTAATAATGTCTAAAGTCTTTTCCAATCTCTTCTGAGATTGTCTTACTGCATATGGTGGCAACATCCGCCAAGCATATGCCAGATCTGTAGGGACTGTGAGGGGTAAATATACACATCTCCTTACCACACACATAACATCCAGACATTCTTGCTTAAAAATACCAGGGTAAGTGCCTGATCGGTGTGAATGTAACTAACAGTGACACTTGTCTTCTCCACATAAATAACAGAGTGAAAATGTCCCACATCTCTATCTATAGCAGAATAGTGTCATGTACAGAAATACCATATCTTGGCATACTGACATACATCACACAGAATAAAGGAGACTCTGTCAGTGCAGCTGAAACAGTGATGATAAAAACAATGCTAATAATGATGATAATAGTTAAGGTGTAATAATGATGATGGGAGATGATAGAGATGGTTGCGATGGCGATAATGATGATATCAATAGTGATGATGATGATGGGGATAGTGATGTTGGTGATGGAGTCTGATGGTGATGATGACTATGATGACGAAAATATGGTAACGATTGTGATGATAATGGTGATGAAGGTGGGGATGATAATTGTGATAGTGATGATGGTGATGATGCTAATCATGGTGATGATGATGGTGATGGTGGCAGTGATGATGGTGGTGATTATGACGGGTGGCTGCTCTACAGTTGTCACCCACTTTATTTCAATATTTTGCTCAGTGATTTGTGTGCATTTTTTTAAAGCAGAATCTCGCTATGCAGTCTTGGCTTGCTTGGAACTCACTATGTAGAGTAGATTTGTGGAAATCCTTCTATCTCTGCCTCCTGAGTGCTAGGATTAGAGATATGTGCCAGCATGCCTGGCTGTGTGCAATTCTTGTTGGGTAGTGCCATTAATTATCATCTCCATTTTGAAGATGAGGAAATGGGGGCATATAAAGTTTCTAAAATTGCCAAACTAACATATGCAAGAAGAGGGGGAGTGGGATTTCTAATTCAAGCATCCTTTCTGCAGAGGAGTGCCCTTCACCCCATTGGTGGATGAAGAGAAGCACATTGAGACTGAGGTCAGGAAAGTCATGGAATCCAGACCTATGTCAATTACACTGCTTTCAACAACTTCTGGGAGGCCTCTTCTCTCCGTCTTTGCTGTCTTGACAATATCTGTTGGAACAAACTTGTTTGAAAGGAATCTGGTGGAAGATCCCCCTCGGCTTTCCTCCCCATCTCTTTCCCTAAACCCGCCCCTTCAAAGCCCACCAAACACAGCTCCTCCCCAAACTCGCCCCTTCAAAGCCTGCCAGACACAGCTCTTCCCTCAGAGAGACTCAGGACGACTCCCACAGGGGATATATAAGCGGCATCCCCGAAAACAGACATGTGGTTCTTCCGGTCTCTCGGCCTGTCTCCTCTCTGCAGGCTGGGGAATCACCTGGGAACATTTTACCCATTAAACCTGGGCTTTCCAATTCAGTCTGATTCGGTTTGCTGCATCGTCACAGAGAGGCCTTCAGGAGGCCTAAAGCTTATCAAAGCTCAGCATGAACTGCCAGTTGGATGGTGAACAGTGGTCCCATCTTCTAATTTGCATTCTGCTCCCCCTGGTCTTTATTGGCTATTGAAGTCCTTCCCTTCCTTCAGGGTCCCCTTCCAGACATGGAAGGATGCACCTGTGTCCGGTGCCCAGAAAGAGGTGACACATGCCTTCACATATCTCATAGAGCATAGGGAACAGAGAAGGGGCCCCAGCTTCCTGCCATGCCTGCTCTGCACGCCTTCCCTCCTCAGTGGTTGCTGAGACTTCTCTTAGTTCCTTTCCCTCTGGAGGAGCCTCATCAGAATTCAGTGAGTGAAAGCAATATTTATGAGAATAACCTTGAGCCGACGTGTACATGTATTTGCAGCGTTTGACACTTTATTATTAGCAACAGATTACCTGGTGATACACCTCACAGTTCTTACAACATGCTACACCTGCCCTGAAAACTGTTGGCAGAACTTGGGTAGGGAAAGAGGTGGAGCGAGAGAGGGAAGGGGGAGGGAGAGAGAAGAGAGAGGAGAGGTGAGGGAAGAGAGGAAGAGAGAAAGGTGGGGGCTGGGGGGGAGGAGAAAGAAAGAAGGAAAGTGGGGAGAAAGGAGAGGGAGGAATCTCTTCCTTGCTCTTATGGCGTTATATCCTGGACACAAGCTATTCCGCCCTGACCCATGAACCTGTGTCTAGAGCAGTGGGTCTCAACTTTCCTAATACTGTGACCCTTTAACGTTGTGGTGACCCCCAACTATAAAATTATTTTTGCTGCTCCTTCACAACAGTAGTTTTGCTACTGTTATGAATCCTAATGTAAATCTCTGTGTTTTCTGGTGGTCTTAGGTGACCCTTGGAAAAGGGTCATTCGACCCATGCAAAGGTCAAGACCCAGAGGTTGAGAACCCCTAATTTAGACACTCTGTAGCCTCGACAACTGAGTCCTTAGTTTGGGGGCTCAAAGGGATTTCTTTCTGCTGCTATTTGGGCTTTTTCCCAGGTGTCATCAAGACAGCACTCCTTGAACTCCAATCTCAAGAAAGCCTTTAACAGTTATCAAGAACCTTGGGATTTAGATACAGCCAGCGGCAGAGACAGAGCAGTATCCCACTTCTCTTAGTCTCGGATGGACTATGTAACAATTTGGCCTTTTCTTTCTTTCTTCTCTAGAACTAAAATACTTGAGAAAAGAAGTTAAGGGAAGAAAGATTTACCTTGGTTCATGGCCTCAGGGGGTTCAGCTTATGGTCACGTGGATTCATGTACTTGGGCAAGCACCATGGAAGTATTAGCATGTCAGAAGAGAGCTGTTTGTATTGTGGTTAACAGGAAGCTGAGGATGGAACAGCTCACATCATGGTGGACCGGAAGCTGGGAGGGAAAACCCCACTTTATGGTAGGTAGGAAGCAGAGCAGAGCCATTATAAGAAAGTGCCAGGACAGGATAGAGCCTCAAGGAACAAAGACCTGTGTTCAGGTCTACTTTCTTCAACCAGGGCCTGCCTTCGATGGTTGTATCGCCTCCTAATATATATATATATATATATATATATATATATTTGAAGTTTGAAACCTCCGATGACTTAAAGCACTGAGGCAGAGCCCTCATGATTTTTACAATCGTCTCTAGATTCTCTGTCACACATTAGGATATCCTACTAATTTCCTCTGGGCACCAGCCACCATCATCTTGGCTGGAGTCTCTCCTCTTGCAAGGTGGTCTGACAAGTTGTCAGAACTGTGAAATTTCTCCCTGGGAGAAAAATTCCTCCCCTGGCTGACATTAGGTCTCCAGCCTTCCCTTGTGTGGGATTCCTGGGGAAATCTAGTTCTTTGTGGGTCTGTCATGTCAGTGGTCTAATAGCTTCTGTGAGGCACCACTGATTCTCTATAGAGGCTTCCTCTCCTGCCAGGGTGGTTCCGGCAGGAAACACGTTCTCCCTCAAAGCCCCTGGAACAGACTAGCCATAGACAGTCCCCACCAGAATGCTGTACCACTGAGCCAGGTCCGTTCCTAGCTTTAGAAAATCCTGGGCCTCTGAGTCAGACTTAGGTTCAAATTCCAGCTCTAGGATTGGACAAATGGCTCAGTTCATAAAACATTTGCTATGTAAGCATGAGGAGCTGAGTTTGGATCCCCAGTGCCTATGGGAGGAGCCAGGCTTGAAGGCCTGCCCCTGTAACCACCATGCAGGGAGGCAGGAACAGGAGGACCCTGGAAGCCTTGCTAATTAGACAGTCTAGTCTAATCAGTGAGTACCAGATTCAGTGAGAGAACCTGTTTTGGAAAATAAGGTGGAAAGCAACTGAGGGAGATATCTGATGTTACCTTCTGATCTCTATATACGTATGCACACATATATACATGCACCCAAGAGCACATGTACATGTATATATGCATGCACATACAGACAGAGACACACACAGACACACACACAGACACACACACAGAGACACAGACACACACACAGACACACAGACACACACACACACACACACACACACACACACACCTTTGCTCTGCTGTGTGAACTTTGTCCAGTTGTTTAACTTCTCTGAGCCTCAGAGCTCATCCAGAAACACCACGTTACCAGTCAGGACTTTAGTCTTGAGTCCCGCTACATGGTGTACATTGCTGTCCTGGCTCAGAGCAGGAGGGGGAGCTGAGCTTTGTTCAGGATGCAAAGTGAAGCATGGCTGGAGAGACTCCTTGGGGCCTTGTTTCTCCTCCCTGTGGGCAGGACTGAGGTAGGAGCGAGAAGGTAGGAAGCTCTTGCCAGGCAGTGAAGTGGCCCCAAATTCTGTCCTTCAGGAGTCCTTCCAGCCTGAGCAGAGGTAGGGGCACCTGTGTGGAAACTATCTGCGTCATCTATCCTGGCATTCTTGAATGGCAAGTGCTGGGGCCCACTGTCTCCATGGTGACAGAGAAGCCAGTGTCAGCCCCGATGGTGGGAGGAGATGATGTTGAGAATACATTTAGTGTTTGATCTGGGGATTCTGGCCACACTGCAGAGGAATCTATGTGTGTGACATATGAAGTCCTTGTCCCAGGGAACGCAAGCATGACTTCTGTCCTCAGCAGCTCCTGCAATGTGCATGGGGGTCTGTGTGTCTGAGTGTCTGTATGTCTCTTGACCCTGTGTGTGAGCATGTTTGCATTTGTTCCTGTGTGTTCTTGTGTGTCTACATGTTTTCCCCATGCCTGCGCACATATGTCTTTTTGTGTCCTGGTGTGTCTGTATATATCTTTATATTTAAAATACTTATATCTAAAACTTTATTATTATTATTTTGTGAGTGTGTGTATGTGCATTTTGGTGTGAGAGTGTGGGTACATGTGTGCCATGGCACTAGTGTGGAGGTCAAGGATGACTTTGTGGGGTCGGTTCTCTCTTTCCCCTCCACATGGGTTCTGGGGATTGAACTCAGTCAGCCTCCTGCAGCCAGTGCTTTGCCCTCCGAGCTGTCTCGCCGGCCCCTACACGGCTGTTTTAATATCATCCAACAGTTGCCGAGCACTTAGTGTTTGCGAGTGACTGTGTAACAGCGTCTCGCAGACTAGAGTTTAATTTTCACCGTTTGCCAGGAGAAAACAGGGGCACAGAGGAGTTATTTGTCTGCAGAGCAAATAGCTTGTTTAGAAGGCAAATTTACTTATTGGCTGATAAGTCAATGGTACAGCTCAGGCCATCCTTGTTAGCTCTGTGCATGTCTGCATGTGTCCCTGTGTGTGTGTGTGTGTGTGTGTGTGTGTGTGTGTTCTTGTGTTCCAGTGTTTCTGTAGGTCTGTGTGTATACCCTGTGTACTTACATGTCTCTGTGTGTATTTGTACCCTTATATGTTCCTGTGTGTTTGTGTTTATCAATGTGTGTAGACCTGTGTGCATATGTAAGTTTTTTTGTGTACATATGTATCATCTTTACATCTATATGGACATATGTATACAAGTGCTTTGTATTTATTTATGCATATGCACCTCTGTGTATTCATATATCTAATGCACATACGTGTGTGCATGGGTATGACCATGCATTGGTACTTATCTCTGCAAATATGTACAGTTGTCCATGTTTTTGATTTGTAAGCATGCCGTGTGTGTACTCATGCTGTGTGTGTGCTTTAGCTCTTTCTTGAGCAGAGTCCCCTTTGTCTGATTTACTTAAGTATTCACTGATGAATTCACATTAATGAGAACCAAATCCTAACTCTAAAAAATTAGGAATGTCTGGCAGGGAAAATCATTGATGGAGTTCCTTGGATCCTAAATGAGGTTGAGTGGCCGTTGAGCAAGTGGTGACAGCTGTGACAACGTTTTACCAGGTCTGCCTGATAAAACAGGTCGCCATCTTCAGGTTTCCACAGAACCCAGGCCCCGCTGCTGTTGTTAGTGGGCACGTGACAGCCTGAGATCTCTGCTGAAGTACATTACTGTGGCTTGCATGTCTCCTCCAAAAACTAACCTTGAATTTAAACACCCACCCCTCTGTGTAGCTGTGTGGGCGTATGGTGAGCCCATGGAGGTCAAGGACAACCTTGGATATTGGTCCTTGATTTTACCTCATTTGAGGCAGGGTTTCTTGTTCCCACTGTGTGAACTTCCAGGGATTCTGCTGTCTGAGCCTCCCATCGTCCTGTGGGAGCACTGAGATCTCAGGTTTGTTCTGCCCCTCTGGCTTTATGTGGGCCCTGGGGATTTGAACTAAGATTCTTACACTTGTGCGGTGAGCGTTTTGAAATTTAATTGCTATTGTAACAGCAATAAGAAGTGTGACCTTTAAGAAGTGATTGGTTAGGCCCTGGTGAATGGAGCTAGTGTGTTATCACAGAAGGCTAAATTATCACGAGAGTGTGAACCTGATGAAAAGATAGTTAGGCCCCACTGTTTTCTCTGATGCACTTCTACCTTCTTCCAAAGGTTCCCACAGCACAACGGCCTTGCCAGATGCATGGCCCTGCCTGCTCTTGGACTCTGAACTGTGATCTAAATGAACTTCTATTATTTACAAATTATCCTCTGTTAGGGCAGTAAGAAGAAACAACCTATTCAGACACTTGCAGTGGCTCCCTATTGATCACAGCAGGGATGCAAGCCTAGGCTTGAGTGTGCCACTATTTCCCATGCAGACATTACTAATTGATTGCAGCATGCCGCCAACTCTTTCCTTGTGGTTGTCCTGTGAGCTATCAGTTGAGGTTGGTCACAAAGTAACCTGATGTCCCTTCTCAGTTCCACAGAGGCAAGGATGGAGCCGCCAGCTTGGCATTTGGTTGCTTCTGGAGTCTGCCTCCTTTCTTCTGAGAAGTCACCTTCCTCTATTGGCGCTTTGAACTCCAGATCACCTGTTCCTTCTTGGGCTTCTGGCTGCTTTTCTTAGACTAAGAGGAGGAGCTGTTAAGTGCATTGCTGCTAGAATTGGACTCCATGCATTTGATGCCAATTCTGCTGCGGCTCTGAGTTGGGATTCTCTGACTGTTTAACTAGAAAGCCCTTTCTTTATCTGCAATTTGCAGGTGATAATAATAGTGTGGGCTTCCTGGGGCTGGTATGAGCTCAGAACAAGTTGCCCCACTGCATCTCTGAGCTCACACTAAGCCTTTAATGAGGTCTTGGCCCACTGTGAGTAACATCTGCTGTCACAGGTTCCTATCTGACTCTCTTGTTGGTGTTTGTTTCTCTGTTAAACACCTGCCCATCCTTTCCATCATGAGGCATATCCCTCGTCCATCCCTGGCTCATCTCCAGTCTCTTCAAGGGACAGTTAAGGTACCTCCTCCAGAATGACCTGCCCTGTTTGGTTTTCTAGAGTTTCACAGCCTCCATGTTAGTCAAGGCAGAGTAGCAATACAGCCACTTGCTTTTCTGGAGCTGTCCTGCAGGGGGCGCATTTCACAGACCATATATAAGAAATGGCTTTCTAGAGCTATGTCACCTGGTGTTCTATTCCCAGTTACACCAGAGGAACAAATTTTGCCTTCTCTGTATTCTAAACATTTCTGAAGGTAGTAGGTCTTATCAACACTCCGTGCTCAGTGCCCCACATAGCACCTGACACACACTGGGTCTGCATCAATGTAGTCAGACTGTAACACAGAGCAGGGCTGAGGTTCAGGGTCACTGATGGAATAAATTACTGAAGTCACAGGAAGATGAATGTAATAAAGTAGAAATAAAGTCAGAAAAGCCCAGAGCCACCCTCCGTCCATCAGTCTTCATCCAGGAGGGCTTGAAAGGGCCCAGCAGCTGCCCAGTGGCTCTGCCCAGCCGCGTACCCCGGTGATCAGTTCTTCACGGTGTAAGTGAGGTTTCAGCAGCCCTGCTACTGATGCTCCCTCCCAGGTAACACCGGGTGATGGCAGGGAGGTGGTGTAGAACTGGCACCGTGGACTGTTCTTTACGCTTCACGGCAGTTAGCAGCATCCCTGCTCCTGCCCACTAGATGTCACTAGCAACCTCCAACCCTTCCAACTGTGGCAACAGAAATGCCTGGAGATGTTGTCAAATATTCCCCACAGGACAGCAGTGCCCCACTGAGAACCACTGGGCTCCAGCAACTTCTTTGAACAGCTGTACCATCAGGTCCCAGCCAGGTGACAGCCACAGGCAAGCAAAGAAAATCATGGGAAGGGCGAGCCTGCCACTTAGCTGCCATTAAATGAGACACCTGGGACTCTCCCTACTACAGATAGATCCTAAGGCATGAAACTGGCCCTTGGAGGAAAGGGCAAAGGCTAGAGTCCCTCTGAGTTATCAAGTGAGTGACTGGGTTGCACTGAGCGGGGAGGAGAATGCAGCAGCTTAGGCAGGTGTCTGGGGTTTTGGAAACTGAGATTTGGCAAGGCCTCTGTCCTTTTGTATCAGCTATTCACCGTCACAAAACACCAAGATAACTTAATTAAGGAAAGAAGGTTTATTTGGGCTCACCCTGAGGCTCTGAGGCTCTGACGGCCATGGCAGGTAAGTCATGGCTGCAGGAGCTTGAGATGGCAGAGCACTGTGCCGGCAGCGAGGAAGCAGAGGGATGGATGCTGAGCTCAGCCTGCTCAGCCCAGGACCCCGGCTGATGGCACATGGGCTGGGTCCCCCATCTCAGGTAACCAAATCTAGAAACTTGACCTCAGACATGGCTAGAGGTTTGCCACAGATGATTGAGAGCCCATCAAGTTGACGAGCTAACCACTATGCTTTGCACTGGGTGGCGTCCAGGCCCACAGGCTGGGCATGTGGCCAGCAAAACTCCCCAGGAGCCCACCCCTCTCCTCTTTGCTTCCTGTACAGTCCTGCTGTGTGGGATGCACTCGGGTCAGATCTCATTGCTGTGACCGAATGCCTGACAAGAGGGAGGTTTATTTCGGCTTCCCAGGGCACACAGTCCAGCACGGTGGGTGGGACACAGCAGCAGGGGTACAATGAAGTCCTGTGGCTGAAGTCAGAAAGGGGGGCTGCTTCACAACCCTGGAAAATAGTACCATTAACAGGAGACCAGGTGCTTAAACACATAAACCGGCGGGAGACATTTCACATTCCAGCTTCAGGACAGAGGGGTTGTTTGATAGCCCTCTACCAAGCTAGGTTGGGGTCCTTTTGTGATTTCACGGTCCTCTCCCTGACCCCATGCTTACTCTCTCAAAGTCCCCCAGTCTATCAGTTCTGCCTGGCTTCTTGTCAAACTCTGCCTCACAGCATGTCTTCTGTGTCTTGTTCATGTTTTTGCATTTCTCACAAGTTGCGTAAGGGTCTAACATGTAGTAGGTGGCCATCTGTTCCTACATTGGTATAGATCTAGTGTGTGCCAGGTGCTGTGAAGGGCAATGGGTATACTATGGTGATGAGGCAAAGCTCTACCCTCAAGAGTGTTTAGTATACTGGGAAGGCTAAGTTTGTCTCCCTGATGTGACTGGATGTAGGACACAGGCCACAGCTCCAGAGGGCTCCTTCTCATCTTAGGGTCTGGGAAATGGTGTTTCCTTAGAGGTCAGTTCCAGGAAAGTAGGTTCAGGCAGTGCTGAGGACCTGTATTGGGAGTAAAGTACTTGGCTTACAGAACACGGCAATCACCAGACACACCAGGCTCTTTCTGGTGTGTGTGCGTGTGCGTGTGCGTGTCCAGAACCTATCTCCATCCATCTTCTGGAATCGGTAGGAGGGTGTGGGAGTCTAGGGAGGTCCTCAAGCCAAGAAATGGAGCTACTGAGTCACGGGGGTTCGTAATTCTATGCGAATCCTCACAACTTTGTGAAGCAGGTTCTGTGATTCATAGACCTATTTTGCCAGTAGAGGAAACAGACCCAGAGAGATTGACTTGTCCGAGGCAGCCCACCGGGTTGGCAGCAGATGTCGTGATGTCTGGATGCCCATCCCTTGTTTTGTTTTGTTTTTGTTTTTTTGTTTTTTTTTCTTCTCCTACTGCCTCCACTTCTCAGCATGCTGAGATGTCCGGTTGTGTGTCCTCAGCCCAGTTAATGTCGAACCCAGGGCTCACGCAAGCCGGGTACAGACTACCAACTGCGCAGTCCGGACTTTCAACTCCGGACTGATGCTCTGTTTGAGTTGTGGGTTCAGAGCACAGACTGGAGGTGATGTCACGGCTCTGTGAGTTGCCAGCTTTTGGATGCTAGCAAGTCACTTAACTTTCCCAAGTCTTGATTTCTTCATAGTCATAATTCTAAGCTTTCTTGTGAGGTTATATTTGAGGAACCGGTGTGATGACCCAAGTGGAGTAAATTCTAATGGAGCGTGGTACAGCTTTCAGAACCCAGCGGCTGCTGCCTCGAAAAATCCCAAAGTTCTCTTCTCTTTGCAGAAGCTGAAAGCTAAAGGGTGGATGATCTCACCTTCTTCCCCGGAAGGAAGATGCAGAACTTCCTGGGAACCGCACATCCCTCCTTCCTCCTCGGAGCCCAAATTCCAAGAAATGCAGCTAAAATTGGCCCTCAAACAGCTTTTGCAGAGCACGCCGCAGCTTTTTTTGGGTCTAGAGAGCCAGTTTCCATGATGAAAGTGGCACAGAAGGAGAGACCCAGCTAAAAACAGCCACCGCCCAGGCTGGTGTTAACAGGATGCAGCCTACCCTAAGATCTGGTGGTTTAGACGCCCAGGCTTCCGCAGCTGTTTCACGTATGGCCACTAGGTGGCGGCATCGCAGCGTGTGGCGGGGGAACACGCTCCAGGACCCTAAAGACAGAGTCTCCAAGTGAGGCCCATAGAACATTCACTGGCTGCAAAATTCGCCACTAAATTGTCTTGTTTTTACTTGGGGACATGCATTTGCATTACGGGAGCTCCACGGAAGTACTTCTTCGAGGGGCTATCTTGAAGGGGTTAGAAACCAAAGCTGAAAGAGTGTGAATCAACTCATGTGGTTCCTTGGCTGCAAACATCAGATACCTAATTCACCTAGCCCATCAGACTCACAGTGCCAGTCTGGTTTCTTTTAGAACGTTCCAGCAGAGGCTGTAGAGAGTTGAGGGGGAGGTGTGCATTTGGGGTAGAAGCCGGTTGCCTCCTTTTCTGGGTGCAGGCAGAGTGGCTGTCTTGTCCCCAGGCCACTGAGGTATTTTAACCCACATCCTGAATGGGTGGGTGGGCGGGGGGCTAAGGAGATTGTTTTTACAACAGTTCTGCCACACAAAGAGGACTCAATGCTGTGTGAGTATGTGTGTGGCACATGCATTGTAAATGGGGTACATTTATCTGGGCACATGGATAACAGAGACCAGAGACTGAAGTTGGGATGCTTTCTTTAATTGCTTCCCTCCCCCCCTTATTATTTTGAGACAGGGTCTCTCACTGAATCTGGAGCTCAACATTCTGGCTGGCTGGCTGGCCAGTGAGCTCCACATTGCTGGGGTGACAGACACTTGTAGTGATCCGCTCCCTTCACCTGGATGTTGGGGGATCCTAACAGGTCCTCACGCTTGCACGGGAGGTGACTTACCCACCCAGGCACCTCTCTAGTCCCATTGTTTGTTTGTTGGTCGCTATTTTTTTCAGTATCTCTCTGGTCTGGTACATATTAGAAGCTTAACCAATATATATCAACCTTTCCCAACCAAATGCTTGGGATCAGAAGTGCTTTGGGTTTAGGATGTTGGAATGTGCATAGATACATTGAGGTATCTTGGGAAAAGTCCCCAAGTCTAAACATTGAATTCAGTTATGTTTTTATATACTTTTATGCATAGCCAGAAGGCAATTTTATTCACTATTTTTCATGCACCCGTGTTTTGTTTGCAGCTGTCATGGGAGGTCATATGTGGAATTTTCCACTGGTGGTCTGATGTCCTAAGTTTAGATTTTGGATTTTTTAAATAGGGATGCCTATTATCTTAGTTTGGGGGACCTCAGAGGAAGGTGAACAGGATGGGCCAACGCACCACAGGATAGTGTCCAATGTTGGCCCCAGGGAAACTCCTTGAGAAATGTGAATTCTAGACCCTGTCTGGCCCCCATCTGAGGCAGAACCTTCCTGGACATCCTCTTCAGGGGGTCTCAGAACGTGTAAGATTTGAGATGCTCCACGCCAAGGCTTCTCACGCCAAGGCCTCTTCTGACCCTACTGAAGGAATTGGCTTCTAGCTCTGGGAAACAATTCTCAGGTTCTCATCTTTGTGAAACTCAGCCATCAGGCCAGCCCTGCGTGATAACCTTTCCTCTCATTTTCACAAACATGTCTAGCTTTCTCTGCTTGTGCACAGGCATGTCAGGGTGTTGCACTGCACTGTGCACAGGTGTGTCAGGGTGATACACTGCACTGTGCACAGGTGTGTCAGGGGATGCACTGCCTGTGCACAGGTGTGTCAGGATGATGCACTGCCTGTGCACAGGTGTGTTAGGGTGATGCACTGCATCATGCACAGGTGTGTCAGGGTGATGCACTGCACTGTGCACAGGTGTGTCAGGGGATGCACTGCACTGTGCACACACACAGGTGTGTCAGGGTGAGCACTGCACTGTGCACAGGTGTGTCAGGGGATGCACTGCACTGTACACAGGTGTGTCAGGGTGAGCACTGCACTGTATACAGGTGTGTCAGGGTGAGGCACTGCACTGTGCACAGGTGTGTCAGGGTGATGCACTGCACTGTGCACAGGTGTGTCAGGATAATGCACTGCCTGTGCACAGGTGTGTCAGGATGATGCACTGCCTGTGCACAGGTGTGTCAGGGTGATGCACTGCATCATGAACAGGTGTGTCAGGGTGAGCACTGCACTGTACACAGGTGTGTCAGGATGATGCACTGCCTGTGCACAGGTGTGTCAGGGTGAGCACTGCACTGTACACAGGTGTGTCAGGGTGATACACTTCACTGTGCACAGGTGTGTCATGGGATGCATGTCACTGTGCACAGGTGTGTCAGGGTGAGCACTGCACTGTACACAGGTGTGTCAGGAGGTGCACTGCTTGTGCACAGGTGTGTCAGGGATGCATTAGGTGCATCTGTTGGGTGCTCTGCCTCCATGCGCTCTCAGCCTGCAGTTTTTCTAGCTACTTGGCCTCCGGCTGAAGCATCTTTCCTGTCACCCTAGTGACTGGAAAGTGGACAGCTCTGGCTATTCTCTTTCCTTCTTCACCTCTGGCCACCTTAAATGTCTCTCACACTCACCAGTTTTCCCTCTACTTTCCTGTTGCCTGGGATTTCACGGTCGAGCTTTTGGGGCTATCACTGTATCTCCTAACCAAGTCTCTGCCCCTCTTTGTATAATCAACACATGGTAATACAAAAACAGGGAAAAGGGCCCCAAGGGATGGGGTAAAATGAGGGCAGCCAATCCTCGCCATTCAGAGTGTGTCCCACAGACTGAAGCTTCTCGGTGCAGTTAGAGATGCTGGGCTCCATCCAGGCCCATGGAGTCGGCATTTGCATCTACTCTGCCCTCCAGTGACTCTGCCTGTGAAAGCATTTAAGTCACGTTTGAATTCAGTCTGAGGACCTGGTGGGTAAGCAGGCCCTGCTGGACCAGGGTGAGTTGCTGGAGGATGGGAACGCCTCTTGGACCTGCCTCAGGATGGTCTCAATTAGTTCAGGATACAACTACCAAAGAGATGGGACCAGGCCCATAGTTCATCATCCTCTTGATGACTGAGGGCCCTTCAATGCTCATTCCTGGACCTTAGTTTAGATTTTTTGAGTCAATGACGGGGGCAGGAGTTGTGGGCAGTCTCTCCAAAGGGTCTGAAAGTGCAGCTAGAATGAAATCTTGACAGACAACTGCTGTGGGATGTTCTGTATGGCAAATGTGTTGCTCTGATTGGTCAATAAATAAAATACTGATTGGCCAGTGGCTAGGCAGGAAGTATAGGCGGGACTAACAGAGAGGAGAAAAGAAAGAACAGGAAGGCAGAAGGAGTCACTGCCAGCCGCCGCCAGGACAAGCAGAATGTGAAGATGCCGGTAAGCCACGAGCCATGTGGCAAGGTATAGATTTATAGAAATGGATTAATTTAAGATATAAGAACAGTTAGCAAGAAGCTTGCCATGGCCATACAGTTTGTAAGCAATATAAGTCTCTGTGTTTACTTGGTTGGGACTGAGGGGCTGTGGGACTGGCGGGTGACAAAGGTTTGTCTTGACTGTGGGCAAGGCAGGAAAACTCTAGCAACAGCCAACCTTAGCTTAGGACTATGAAGCTGCTTTACAAGTACCATCCCCCCTGTCAACATCACTGCCCCCCAGAGCGGCTGCTCTCCAGTGAGGTCCTCAAATCATAGCCTCAGCAGTTCCCAGGGCTTGGTCTGACACTTAGATTCCTGCGTTCACGAAGAGCTACTGAATCAGAACTATTGGGAGCAGGGCCCAGCAATATGGTTTCAAGTCCTGTGCTGCCCCTAAAACACACTTAGGAACCAGTGTCCTCTCCATGTGTGCTCTGGGGCCAATTGTCACTGCTAACCGGCCTTTTTGTCCATGGCCATAGTCCATCCACTGCTTGATTTTGTAATGTGAACTAAAGGTCCCAGAAAAAATGCTGGGCTTTTGTGTAAAGGCTTTCCAAACTCACTGATTAGAACTGTGATGGCCAGGAGATACATCCTGGGCTGTCTTTAGCCCCCTTAAAAGCCATTTATTGCTCCATTGTGTTTGATCTCACATCCTTGCAACTATTAGGTAAGATCTTTTCTGAAATGTACAAACAAATGCCTACCTTCCAACAACTCAAAGGTTAAGAATGTCATCAGATAACATCTGAGGCAGAGATTTCTTGCTTTTCTGTAATCTGCCTGCTTATTTCCATCAATGTAGTGTGCATGTGCATGTGAGAGTGCGTGTGTGTGCGTGTGTGTGTGTGTGTGTGTGTGTGTGTGTGTGTGTGTGTGTGTGAGTTGGCAGGAGGTTAACTTTGGGGGTCATTCTGTGTGGGGCTCCAAAACAGCTTGACCACACAGCTGCCATGACAGGCTTAGAGGCCCAGACATAGCTTCTGGTAGGCAACACCTGGACCCAGGAGGAGCCATAAGCTGACCCCACCCAGGAAGGGCCTGTATCTAAGAGGAAATACTTGATATTCCAAACATTCCCTATACTCCTAGACAAATGTCAAACAATCAGGGTCTTGAACCCTGGAAATCCCCTCACCCTAACCTCTGTTATGATTAAAACCCCACCCTGCCTGGGCTCTGGGCTCTCTGCTCTCACTGCAGCAACAGACAGGCAGAGAAACCAAGCTCAGAGCTTGCAGATAATAAAGGCTATTTATTTTAACATCAGGATTCGGTCTCTCTAGTGGTCTTTTGGGGTTCCCTGCAATCTGGGCATAACAATTCCTTAGGTGTTATCCACCTTGTCTTTTTTGACAGGTTCTCACTAGGCCAGGAACGTTCTGATTAGGGTAGACCGCCTGGCCAACAACCCCCAAGGATGCTTATCTCTGATTCTCCAGTACTGGGATAACAAGCGTGTACCACTGTGTCTGGCTTTTTTGTGTGGGTTCTGGGAATTGAACTCAGGTCCTTGTGCCTGCATAGCAAGCCCTTCAACCGAGTTGTTTGCCCAGTCCTCCCTGGCGTATCACCACCTGTAAAGGACCTTGCTGTAGTCCTTTTCTTCGTTATGCTACTAGAGGGTCATCATGAGATGGTTACTGCTATGGATCACTGTATTGGGGCATCCTGAATCTGGGTTCCTGGGCCGTGGTCACTCATATTTCCTTCAGAATAATTGCTTTTATGCCCTCTGAGGCGAGAGCTCTACGAAGCTTTGTGTTTTGTATTGACAGCAGTGAGGGTAATTTCCAGAGACTTCATCATTCTCAACTGCGTGTCCACCTGTGCTGGATCTCCAAAAAAAAAGAGAGGCATTGGAGGCCAGCAGGTAAAGGTGCTTTTCTGTTGTGATGAAACACCATGACCAGAGAAACTTATAAAAGAAAGGCTTACAGTTCCAGAGTCCATGATACAGGCTGCATGCATGGCAGCTGGAGCAGAAGCCAAGGGCTCACGTCTTAAATCACAAGCAAGAGGCAGAGGAAACACACTGGAAACGACACGAGGCTTTGGAACCTCAAAGCCTGCCCCCCAGTGGCATACTTCCTCCAGCAAGGCCACACCTCCTAAACCTTACCAAACTGCTCTGCCAGCTGGGGACCAAGTGTCCAAACATTTGAGCCTACTGGGGCCATTCTCACTCAGGATACCACAAGGTGCCTACTGCTCCAAGTTCAGTTTATGGGACCCATGTAGTAGAAGTAAAGAATTTACTTCCACTAGGTATCCTGTGGCATGTGTGCAACCTACCCTAAATAAATAAAAGTGTAATTAAAAATGTAAAAAGGAGACATTGGGACAAAAAGAGAAGCGGCCGACATTCTACCAGCTGCTCTTGGCTATGAACTAAGAGAGGTACTGAAATCAGGTCTTTTGTGAGACCCAAAGTAATGTTTTAAGTTTTAATTATTGTGCCTAAGAGATCCATGAAACAAAAATGCCTCTGACCTGTAAACCCACTTGCCCGAGGACAGATACTTCCTGAAATGCTGGAGGCTATTTATTTAAGATAACAAGCCACATATTTATGCTCCCCTAAACAAGTTTGTTTGACCCATCTGCACCAATGTGCTTGATCACGTGTGGGTGGGAGGCAGGCAGGCAGGAAATACGTCAGGATGTATGCTTGTTCATGATTGGACCTGATGGGAAATACAGAGGCCTTATGGGTTTGCCTTTTTAAGCCTCTGAAAAATGTGACTTGTCACCATTTTAGGGAACCCCAGAATGGACCTGGCCAGAGTCCATCCTCTTGGCCAGTATCTATTAAAGCTTCCTTCACATTTGGCTTAAAAATTGTGGTAGTGGTCTTACTCTTGATCGATGGGTTTAACAGGTCTGTGTTTTATAAGAGGCACATCTCTGGGGCTTGCTGGCCAGCCCCCTAGCCTGATTTAAGAGTGCCAGGGTGAGTAAGAGACCCCATCTCAAATAAACAAGGTAGATGGTGCCTGAGGATTGTCACAAATTTGAGGCAAGCCTGTCTCAAAAATGTATCAACGATGATGATGATGGAGACAGCCTCCTCCCCAAGTAGAAAAAGAGAAAAAGAAAAATCCAAACACAAAACTGGTTCACTTTCTCTTTTAAAATTTTACTCACGTGTGTGTGTATGTGTGTGTGTGTGTGTGTGTGTGTGTGTGTGTGTGTGTGTGTATGTTCATATGTATGAGTGTGAGTACGGGTTATGTGTGTGGGCATGGCTGTGTGCACTCACACAGAGGCCAGAGGAGGATGTCAGGTGTTCCATTCTATCACTCTGTTTATTTGCTTTATTCCTTTGAGACAGGATCTCTCACTGAAACTAGAGCTAAGCCAAGGAGCAGAAGCCCACTGATGGTCCTGTTTCCACCCCTCACCTTGTTGGGTTGCAGGCGCAAGCACGGGTGCAGGTGCAGGTGCAGGCTCAGGCTCAGGCTCAGGCTCAGGCTCAGGCTCAGGCTCAGGTACAGGTGTGGGTGCAGGTGCAGGCGCAGGCTCAGGTGCAGGTGCAGGCTCAGGCTCAGGTACAGGTGCAGGCTCAGGTGCGGGTGCAGGTGCAGGCTCAGGCTCAGGTGCAGGCGCAGGCTCAGGCTCAGGCGCAGGTGCAAGCACGGGTGCAGGTGCAGGCGCAGGCATGGGTGCAGGTGCAGGCGCAGGCGCAGGCGCAGGCTCAGGCTCAGGCTCAGGTACAGGTGCAGGCTCAGGTGCGGGTGCAGGTGCAGGCGCAGGCTCAGGCTCAGGCGCAGGTGCAAGCATGGGTGCAGGTGCAGGCGCAGGCATGGGTGCAGGTGCAGGTGCAGGCGCAGGCGCAGGCTCAGGCGCAGGCTCAGGCTCAGGTACAGGTGCAGGCTCAGGTGCAGGTGCAGGTGTGCCTATCTTTTCACGTGAGTCCTGGGATTTGAACTCAGGTCCTCATGCTTGTGCAGCAAGTGCTCTCTTCCACAGAACCGGCTCCTCATCCTCTATTGCCTTTTTTCCCCAGCTGCTATAGCAGAAATTTTGGGGATATGTTTGCAAATAAATGTGCAGCCTTATGACCACAAGTCTTTTACTTCTGTTCTCTTCTCTGCACTCCATTAGTATCAGAAGGCCAGTGAGATTATGGGATTACTGCTTATGGGATTACTGAGGGGAGAGAGAGAGAGAGAGAGAGAGAGAGAGAGAGAGAGAGAGAGAGAGAGAGAGAGAGAGAGAGAGAGAGATGAACAACACATGACTTTATTACCTTAACCATTTGGAGTGTACTCTTCAGCTGTATTTTGCACATCACTGACTCTGTCCTCTCCCTCCAGGCCCTGCTAAACATTCAGTTTCCTGAACCTGAAGATTTACTCTCCAGGTTCCTATTACAAGTGGCGACACAGCCTGTATTTACTTTTCTGCCCCTGGTTTATTTCCTGTACTTTATGTCTCCAGGGCTCTGATGCTGGAGCACACCAGGACTTGCTTTTTTAAAAGGATGAAACAAAGCTATTTATTACTCACATTATTATTACTTGTTACCCATATGTGCATGAGCAGGGGGCAGTCTGCTGGAATATGGACAGTTTATCAGAGGCCACATCCCCAAAGAATGGTTCTCCCTCTCCCAGGAGCTATCAATGCCAGTGGCATCTCAGTTAGGGGGTGGGCTTTGAGAGCTAGCTTGGTCTCATGCACGTCTTGAGCAGGCAACCAGAGCTGCTATGAGTTCAGGAGAGCAACAGCCACAAAATGTCCAGAGAACAGCATTCCCAGCATCCTTCCCCACCCTTCTGCTTTTAAATTCCTTCTGCCTCCTCTCCTCTCGAGCGTTTTTCTTTTTCTTTTCCCCCGACATACTATTTTTATTAATTATTTGGGAATTTCATGCAATGCACTCTGACCCGCTGGCTTCCTGTTCCTCCCAGGTCCACCCTCCCACCCTTGCACTCTTCTCCCTAAAATCCAGACCAAGTCCAATCTGTGTTGCCCATGTACTCATTGGAGCATGGTCAAACTCCAAGTGGCCAGTCCCTTAAAGAGAACGGAATCCTCCTCCCACCTTCAGAAGCCATCAACTGTGAAGAGCTCCACTTCTGTGTCTTTGTCTCAGTTTTTAAGGATTCTCTTCTATGGCTTCCTGTCTGGACTGTTTCTTTCTTTTTTTGGGGCGGGAGGAGAGGTTGTTATAGAATCCTTCAATGTCTTTCCTTCTCAGTTATGAGCCTGCAGTTGCGGATACTACTGAAAAGGATATTTCCTTGCCCACGGCAGCCGCTGGCAGTGTGGATCAAGGGCTTCTACGTGGTTCCTGGCAGCAGCATGGACCACATACCTCAACGTGGCTTCTGGTGGCAACATGGATCATGGACATCAATATGGCCTCTGGTCCTGAACAACTCTTCATCTCAGGCATCCTGCTGCTGTGCAGAGTCAGGGTGATTGCAAATCTAGGCAGTGTGTCTGGAGGCAGGATGTGAGAGAGTTCCAGGATGCTGTATAGCACCCTGCCCTTGGTGCCAGCCCCAAAGCATGGCATGACCACCATGCCTGCAGTCTGCAAACAGCATGGTGGCCGCACTCTCCTCCCCCAGCAGTGCTAGTGGTGGCAGCAGCAGTGGCAGTGCCATGCCTTGGGCCATGACTTCCTTTTTAAGGCTGGATAATAAGATACATGTTGATGCTGGCGAACCAGCCATCCCTGCTTATAACAGGACTGACATTAACAGAGTCAGTTTCCTCCCCCCGCCCCAGGGACCAGTTTGCTAAGACCTCTGCCCCATATTACCCATATAACCATCCTATGTTGACTCATGTCTGGCTTCATTCAGACCCTCATGAAATATGTCCAGTCTAGTAGCCAATCAGGGTCCTCCTACCCAGCGACAAGCAGGCACTGTTCTTCCTATTTTCAGTCAGACAGACCCCTGACACTGCAGACAGACCTCTGACACTGCAACCACAATTGCTGACCAGATGTCATGTGCCAATCATAAAATGATTCCTGTACCAATAAGGGTCTATACTCAATCACGTCAGGGTACACTTAACCACAGCTGGAATTCCCCTAATCCTGCTTGAAAGAAGCCTCTGTGAGCTTCTCTCTGGGTCACCATTTGCCACTTTGTCAGATGGTTTGACCCCTGCATGCTGAAATCTTTTTATTAAATGTTCTTGTTGATTCCATATGTGACTGGTGGTCTTTTATGGAACTTCTTATGGACCCAAAGGCTCCTGACATGTTGAGCATTTGGAAACCTGGCTGGTAAGTGAGTGCTCCCTGTCTCAGTCTCAGTCTGTCACTATTATGTTCATCGTGTTCATGTCTCTGGGGAGCTCAAGCTAACTGAATCTGGAGGCTCTGGGTGAGGCAGGCTGACACGCTAGTCACACCCATGGCACGGAGATTGAGACATGTCTTTGACCCACCCGCGTCCCTTTGGTTGAATTGGGACAATGCAGGTTGCTCCTGCATAGCAGAACACACTTATAGTGAGACAAGCCATCATCTAGATTCTGGTACACTGTGGTCTCTGCTGTCTTCTTGTGTTTTCTTCTGTTCACCACTCTTGTCCTCCTAGAAAATGGGGCTTATTGTCTGGAGGCTCTCTGAAAGGGAGGCATGGTGCAGCAATGATGGACAGGGGAGTGTGGCTGCCTCCCTCCATTGCTCCCTTGCTCCCCATCTTGCAGCGGGAGCAGCACAGGTGGGGCCGGGCTTGCCCAGGTGTGCTGGAGAGGCCTGCATCCTGTCACAGCTTTCACAAGGGGCAGGGGCACGCCTGACACAGGCATGGTGGGGACTGGGCTGTGGGGCAGCAGCACACTCATGCGGGCCGGGCGGTGGGGAGTCATTGTCTGCAGTTGTTACGCTGCGGCAGCTGTGTTGTGAAGGTGGAGAAAGATTTGCAGGCAGTGTAGCCTGCCGTGACTTGCAAGGGACAGGGGCACTAGGGCAGGACTTCAAACGCCAGAAAGAGAGCCTGGGGTTAACTGCCACACCCGGGAAGACTGACAATCTTTTTTAGGAATACTGTGTGCCAGGCACTCTGTGCCTGCCAGCTGCTGCACTGTCCATAAGCCACCACTCTCCCCCTTCCTTCCTGACCCAAATTCTTCACCGTTAATACAATTTGCAGCCTTGTGATAGCACCTCCCTCCACCAATATCCTTGCTGCCAACCACTTTCCCATCTTAACCCTTTCCTGTCCTGACACTGCCTGAGAAGCTGCTGAATTGAACCAGCCTATACCCTTTAAGATGTCTTGGCTTCAGAATGAAAGTAAAAAATATATTGTATTTTGAAAAAAAAATGCTTTTATTGTTACAGAAAAGAAAAAAATATGATTTTTGGTTATTCATATTCAGTAGTTTATAAATATTTGTCATCATTTGTAGGGGTTGGTTACAAATTATTATTGGTTAGGGTAAGAAAAAACTGCTACTAGTCAGATGTTTCACATTGGCATTGGTTTTTATATGTTGATGCAAATTTAGAGTTATTTTTGTTATGATATATGTGTGTTTCTGTTCTTGTTTAAGCTATTATACCTATACAATACTCCAGAGTACTGAAGGAAACCACAGGAAGGGCTTTGGTGAAAGTTTTCATGTTATCTGGAAGGCAAGAGCAAAGGCAGGAGACTGGACTAAAGAGGAGAAGGGAAGGAGGAGTTTGTCTAAAGTAAAAACGTCTGGCTGAGGGCGGTGGTGGCGCACACCTTTAATCCCAGCACTCGGGAGGCAGAGGCAGGCAGATCTCTGTGAGTTCAAGGCCAGCCTTGACTACAGAGTGAGTTCCAGGAAAGGCGCAAAGCTACACAGAGACACCCTGTCTCGAAAAAAAAAAAAATGTCTGGCTGAACCAGAGGAGCAGAGACAGGAAAAGCCTGACCTGAGGATATATAGGAAATTATAGAAGGCCAGAGGGGATGTGAACTATATTTGCTTTGGTTTTTCATACCTGCAGATACTAAATTTGAAAGTAAAACCATAAAATATGTTGACGATTTGACCATATTATGTTAATTGTGTTTTCTTTTCTCATTTAAAAAAGCTGATCTTCACTGCAAAATGTTTGTATTAGGAATGGGGTCATGCTCTTTAAAGGAGGGAGGAGGACTGAGGTCCCATGTCAGACTTATTTAAAAATACAATGTATAATTAAAAATACAGGTTAATAATTAATCATTATGCTACAGCCCTCTGGGATGCAGGGTTCTATATGATTGGCCTTCTATAAAATTGCAGGACTAAAGCTTTCATAGAAAACTAAAGTTTCATAGAAAAGTCTAAACCTGTTTCTTATGTTTCTTAAAAATTGTCAATATCACATCTATGATCTGTAAATAAAAGCTGCAGTCTAACTGTTCCTATAATGTCTACTTGTGCCTATAAATAAAACATGCTTACAATATTCAAACAGGACCTGAGAGGTCCATTTAACTAATATGTCTATAGGACAACATAATGGCCTGGTTATTGTTACCAAAATTAGATATATTTTCAAGATTAAGCCTAGGCATGTTTAGCTCAGATATATTTAATAGATAATGGTGCTCAAATCTGTCAAAGCTCTGATAAACATGGCATTTAAATTACTTAATAAAAAGCTTATTATAATAGACAGAGACTCCCAGTTCCTAGCAGTGACTCCTAAGTTCTCCAAAGAAGATATGGAACAGCATGACAACACCATGCAGATTGTTGGTAACACTGAACACTGGGCAAGGTGCCCCAATTCAAAACCTGTTGCCAGGACCTGGCCCAGACTGTGGACAAGCAAGACACTGACAAAGTAAGATCAGTCTTCCCCATGATCCTCCTCCACAGGAAAAACTCACCTTATGGGCCTGGCAGCCGAAGATTGATGCGGTCTGATACCTCTACCTCCAATGCCCTGGAGGTACAGTACTACAGTAGCCTGGGATGGCTATCTAGGTAATGGACTAGTTTCTGTCATTTTTAATAAATTTGGAAGCTGCTTGGTCTGCACATCTGCTTACTCAGGTATAATTTATCCTTCTCAGATCTCTGATGGCATTGATGACTAGGCTAACTGTAACTTTGTCATATTAACAGCAGCAGACAACCAAATTCTTTCACAAGGCTACAGCCACCTTGTTATTTCAAATTAGTTAAAAATACTAGGTCTCTTGGTAAGAAAAAGCAAGTAGGTTTGCTTTCCTCACAGGCTTCATATTAAGGGATAAACAGATTTCAAATATAACTTCCCACTAAAGGAATATGACTTGGAATGACTGTTCTCAATAATAATTGCTTATGTCTCTGGTAAATGATTAGATAGAAAAAACAAATATAAAGATCTATGCAAGTTTTGAAGATCTAAGAAAAGGTTCTAAGATATGAAAGTTTAAATAGGTCATGAAAGTTCGAGCAAATGATTTATGGGTCTAAGAAAGTAATTTAAGAAATTTAAGATATAAGGTTTTTGTAAGGTCTGAGGATATGCCTATAGGAATTCTGAGGGTCTGAAATATATAAAGGTCTGAGGATATGAAAACATAAGTAAGTTCTGAGGGTCTAAAAATAATTTAAGATGTAAATACAAGTTACAAAGGTATAAATAAATGATTTAAAATACAGAAAATACTTTAGATTTCTTTCCCGTTTTATGATATTGTTATATTAAGATTTTGAAAAGATCAAAGTTTAACATTAATAGAGTCCTGATAAGATAATGGAACAATAACTACTTACTGTTTAAATCACAAGCTCAAGATTTTAAGTTTCTTTTGGTTGTCTTCTAAATATAGACTTAAAGGTGCTTCTCATCAGGCCAAAGACATCTCTATCCAATCTATATCTGGCTCTCTGGACAGAAGAAAACATACATGCTTTTAACTCAAATCTATAGCTTTTGCTAGGACTCAAAGGTGTGAGTCTACTCCTGCTGTTCTTCAGATGCCTGTTACCTGGTTTTTTTACTATATGGATTTCAGTACAGATTCATAATATTAATGTATATAAAACTTCAATGTCTTTTTGTAAAATGGAAATTCATATAAGCTTTAGAGAATCAAGAGAGTCATAAAACTTCAATCCACTTCTCACACATCAAAAGGACTCCAGATAAATAAATTTTAAGTTTCCTTACCTATCTATTCCTGAGGATGATATTCCTTTCTCTTGGTCTTGGGACTCCTCCCCTTCCTCAATTACTAAGACTATGGGCCTGAAAGTTCCAAAGAAATTTATAAATTTTAACTTCTTTCTCTAGCCTGTATCTGTCTCAGCAGATTTCCACTTGGCTGACAGACATATCCAAACTTCAGTTGCTGACTACACTGCTCAAAATGACTACAAGCTCTGGACTTGCTGAAAGCTGATGTGGACCAGCTCAACCAATGTGATTGTTCCCTGTCTCTACAGCTGAGTCAGATACCATGTGCTTCTGCTGAATGCCCCATTGCCCAGCCTTTGACTAGCCTTTCAGTCTTCCTGGGCCCTGACAACAATACCTCAGTTTCAGCAGGAAGTAGTTTCAGAAGAGAACATGTAGTGCTTTCCTCCTGCCCCTAATAGGCTGAAATGCTAAGTCAAAAGGAAACTCCCTAGCATAGGGAACAAAATGGCTGCCTATAATGTCCATTGACAACCAGGAAAATGGGCCCAGATTTGTCAATTGATAGATTTATTAACTAAAATAGTTCTTCAATATGATAAGATACTTGGCCTTCTTTATGTAGAACCAAAGAGGTATTATATGGCTTTAAGAAATTATTTTTATATAAATCATTCAGGATTATAATCTGGTTATACTCAAAGGAACATTATAAAAACAGAACCTGAGATAAAATAATAACTGTTCACATTCTCATTTCCATGTTCCTTTTAGATAGGAAGTCTGTCAACTATCATAGGGCCTTTGGCTCTTCTGCTTCTGCTAATTGCTATTGGCTTTTTTGCCATTGATGCCTTAACTACATGATAATTCCTGTCTGGGTACCATTATACTGATGATGCTAAAATCCTAATATCAGCTCCTGGACCAGGCCTGTCTCAAGGATTCAAGATGACCACTACTCAAGGGGGAACCCTCACACCTGGAATGTGAAATGTAAAGTGTCTGGAATGAGCTCATGTGTCAGAACACTAGCACCCTAGTTTCTGCTGCTGCTTGGAAAGGCTGTGGAACTTTTGGGAGGTGGAGCCTCACTGAAGGAAGTGGGTTGCCTGAGGCTTTATAGCCCTTGCCAGCTTCCTGTTCAGGCACTGAGCAGATGTCATGTGACCAGCCAGCTTCCTAGTTTTTCTGCAATGCCTTGCATGTTGGAGTGTATCCCTAGGGACTGCAAGCCAATATAAACATTTTCTCCCTTAAGTTGCTAGCTAGCACACCACACTTTATCTGTACATCTGTTAGCAAGTCTGTGGGCTGCTATTACTTCAGGCTCTTGTGAATAAAGCCATTCTATTCCCAAAGCTCTTGCTTGCATCACAACAATCCTTCACACTGTGGAAACTTTCACTCCAAGGCCCCTGTGTCCTGTATACTTTCAGCAAACATGGATGGAGCATCCAGCCAGTGCCTGGCTTGTCATGATCTGGAAGAAGCCTTTGCTTTTGGGAGCTTGCATTGGAATTGCTGGCTGGTCTTACCAAGAGGTAAAAGCAAGCCCCCAACACAGTCATGCAAGTGAATACAGGTAACAGCAGGCTCTCTGAGGCTCTGACCCCAGTTCTTTTCTAGTTGTGTTACAGACATGGAATTGAGGATCACATGACAACTCAATCCTTAATTTTCTTGAGGAAATGCCATACTGTGTCTACAGTGCAGGTTGACCTTGAACATGCACAGTCCTCCTGCTTCGGCCCCCCCCCCCCCCAGTTACGAGATTACAGGTCCACTCATATCAGGCTCGGTTGATCATCTTTTTGAACATGTGGCCTATGATGGGTAACTGAGCATGCCCAGAAAAGTGCAGTTTAAACTGAGTGTGCTTAGAAATGTGCCTGCCCTCATGTGTGCCTGCATGGGTGTGGACCCTGAATAAGAAACGCTGTAGTTTCTTTGTTGTAGAGAAAGCTGCTTTGTAAAGTGTTACCACTGGTCTCCACTGCAAGAGCAGATCTCCCTTTGTTCTTGACCTGCTGTGCCTAGGGCTTTGCCACATTAAGACGTGAGCCCATTTCTCTTGGTGTCTCC
This sequence comes from Peromyscus leucopus, assembly GCF_004664715.2. Classification (NCBI taxonomy): domain Eukaryota; kingdom Metazoa; phylum Chordata; class Mammalia; order Rodentia; family Cricetidae; genus Peromyscus; species Peromyscus leucopus. The sequence continues at coordinate 24,032,040 of NC_051086.1, forward strand.
CAGGCACAGGGTTTTTTAAAGCCCTCTACTCTAATCCCAGCTGATCTCATTCTAGAGTTGAGAATGTCTAAACTTGGCTAGAGACCTGTTCTTTGGGGACTTTCTGTGTTCAGAGACTTGGGTATTTTGTTTCATCACTTGGCAGGTGTTAAAGTTCTTGATGAAAGTCCATCATTTGGGCCAGTCAGAGGCCAGGCTGGGGAAGGGGCCAGACAGATGCCAGGCCGGGGAGGGGTCAAGACAGGGAGGATTTCATGCTAGCTGCCCAAAGGGGTGTGGATTGGAGCCGCCATCCCAGACATCCCTGTACTTCCCATGTGCTCAATCTTCCCTTCTTTCTAAAGCTGCCTGGCCAGCAGGTGCTAATCTGGTGTCACAGGCTGGGCTAGCTTTGGAGTGTGTCTACCTCTCTGGAAGAGCTGAGGCTTTTGCTAAGTGGCTCTCATCTATTTTCTTACTTATCACCGGAAATAACAGGGATTCTTGTAGATGAAGAAATGGAGCTGTTTAAGGCCATGTGTAGCTCACAGAGACAAATGATTTAGATTTTAGATTCTTTATAAAAAATAACCCCTAACACCCAGATCAGTGTCCAGTCTTTTCTAACCTTCCACTCCACTGTTAGAACAAGATTTCTTTTTAAAGCAAGTTAATGTTGTATTGTCCAAATGCATATTTCCTCCCACAACCGCAGCTCCCAAAGAGGGATTCTAGCCATCTTTGGAGGACACATTCAGAGTTCCGTTAGTAAAATTACTTGATGTAATGAAGCCTGCCTTAGATCAATTCTCATTGAAATGAGCTGGGATTTGAGTTTTGCCCCTCCTCCATGTAACTTTCAATTTAATGATGAATTGTGAGAGTCATCAGCTTCCTGACATTCCCGTGCTGGGCACAGCAGGTGTCAGCTTCCCTGCTAGCGGCCCTTCTGAGGGAGAGCAGAGCTATTGTAATGCATTTTTTTTAAAGGGGGACTGTTTGTTAAAGGCCTTTTTCTTTATTCCGGGGAGAATTTGCCATTTTAACATTTCAATTCAGTTGTTTTCAAATTTTCTCTTGGGTCACCAGTGTGAATATTAATGATTATGTGCACACACAAATAAATTATTTGTGTGGCTGCAGGCAAACACTTCTGTGTGTTTTCTCCTCCTCATCTTTAGCAGGACTAGATTAGGCCTAAAATGTTGCAGAGCATATTCGATATTAAGAAAAAAGGATATAGAGAGAGGTTGGGCACTCTGGCATGCTGGCACGCTGGCATATACCTATAATCTTAGCTCCCAGAGACAGAAGCAGAAGGGCCCAGAGTTTGGACACTTCAGGGGCTATTGGTTCATATTAATGTGCAATCATTTGACTCTATGATTTGGTGCTCAGATACATGGATGTAAGATGCCCTGTTCCTCCTTTCCTCTGGTAGATTGTCTTATTTATTATACGAGCATAATTTGGAGACAAACTGTAGGGAGTGAACACTGTTTGCACTTCTAAGACATTTACACTGACTGGTGACCCCAAATCCCTGCTGCTTCTAGAGATAGTCACTTACACTTACAGCCACGTGCCAAGGCTCTGTGGAGGCCTGAAATCACAGATGGCTCTGCACCTGATGTAGGCTGTTGTTCCTGTCTGTACACACCTATGATAAAGCTTAATTTATAAACTAGCCATAAGAGATTATGAGTAATAACTGATGGATTTATAACACGCCCCCACTGTTGGGCATGTTTGTGCATGCCTGGCAGACCTAGACACTTCTGCCTAGCCAGTTCCAGGTCAAAATAGCCATTTCTGTGTCAAGGCGTCTCGTGTGACCAGGACCCCGTGGCTTTGCATGGTTGCGTAAGAGCGCCCAATGCAACCATGTGATCTGCGCATGCGTGGAGTAGCCACATCAACCTGTGTACGCATGTGCCACCCAGCCTTTATAATTCGGCGCCATATTCCCGGCTTCCTCTTTCTTTTTTCTTCTCCACACGCACGTCTCTTCTGCAGGCCTGAGCACTTGTCTGTCCTTTTATCTTAATAAAACTCTCGTTAGTGGATTCTGTCGTGTTTCGTGACATTTCTTCGCAGGGTAAGAGTGCCGCGAAATAACTAACAATAACTAATAATAAAACAATGTTTGTAGACAATGTGCTGAAACAAAATTGACAGTTTTACCACTCCCATGATTGGAGCCATTATTATTAGGTAAGGGTTACTTAAACACAAGCTCTGGGTGGACACTGAATAACTAGTGGGAGGGTAGTGTATAGAGCATGGATATGCTGGATAAAGGGATGATTTACACACTGGGCAGGATGGCATGAGATATTATTATGCTACTTAGAATGATGCTTAATATAAAATGTATGAATTATTTCCTCCTGGAATTTTCCATTTAATATTTTCAGATTTGTAGGTACCCACAGGTAGTGAACATTATAGAAAGTAAAACCACAGGTGAGAAAGGACTTCTGCAACAAGGGTAGACATATGAGAGGGAGATACCACAGAGGCTCTGGAACTGTAGACATCTCCATATGGAAGAGGAAAGGCTGTAGGAAGGGTACGGAACCACCCAGGAACACCTTCTGACTCTCACAGACACTCACAGATGTGAGGCTGAGGCAGGCTGGACCCTTGTTCCCAAGCAGCCTCCTCATGGGAGACAGGGGTGTGGGGGAGGGATGGCTTTTCCCTGAGAGCTTGTTGGTTCTATCAGGGGAAGAACGGATAGTCACAATATGCCCTTGAATGAAGAATGGTCCTCCTCTACTGGGGAAGGCCATCATCTTCGACTGAGTATACAGCTTTGGGAGTGGTGAGGGATAGATGATGCCTATCTAGCCAGCTGAATCAATCCTAGGTATCAATGGGGTGGCACTTGTCCCAGCCAGGCACACAGTAAGAGCTACCATCACAGTTGCGGCAGCCTGGGGCCTCTGCTTCAGACTCTCACAAAACTATAGGTCAGCTCAAGGGTGTTTTCATCTCAGGCTCAAGGGCCCATTTGGATTGTTGGGTGGTCAGCACAGTTGTATTCCCTGTGAACACGATTGAGAGCCGTGGATTTCTGCCAGCTGTTAGATGGAGGCAGCTCTTGAGTCTGGAGTTCTAGAGCTCTCTGATAGTCCTTTGGCATGCGAACTGTCTCAGTACAACATTTCCTAGCTATCATATATGAGATGCCCCTATGTCTGAACACTGGGTCCTGAGCTGCTGGTGCTTTTTGGGAAGGTCAGAACCTCTTATCTGGAGGGAGTGGATGATGGGGTGGAGGCTGGGGAGCAGCATGGGGATTTGAGGCTTTATGGTCCATCCCCACTTTCTATTCATGCTCTGCTCTGAGTGTGGGTACAATGTGAGCAGCTAGCTTCCTGTTCCTGCCACCATGCCTTCCCCGCCTTCCCCGGCCTGTCTCCACCATGACTGATCCTGTCCCCGGGAACTGTCATCCCAAACAAACCCTTTCTCCTTTAAGTTGCTGTGATCAGAGTGTTTTTCCCAGCAACAGGAAGGGAAAGTTAGGCATGCCAGTGCCCTCTTTAAGAGTTCACTTGGCTATATCAGGCCCACAGGGCTGCTCTTAGCTTAGATTAACTTGAAAAAACAACTTACCTGAAATGATGACTGCGAACACCTCTTCATTTCTGCCCTGTTCTCTCAGCAAGTGCTGTGTTTAGACCTCCTTTTGCCTTATCACTAAGACGCCAGTTTGGATCAGGAGGCCAAGAACTTGGATAAGAGGATTGCTTTTTTCAGACTTCCTTGAAGCTCCGAGTGGGGATGTAATACATTCCTGTACAGTGACTTGGAAGTACTGTCTAAAGAAAAGTTGTCATGTTCTGACAGAAAGGAACAGACTCAACTGGCCTATGACTCTTCTTTGTCTTTTCTTCCTTCTTCCTATGTGGTACTTGGACACAAACCCCAGAGCTGCAGGAAGCTGTCTTATGGCCATGAGGTTCTGACTATGGTAGGCTAGAGCAATAAGAAGAGCTCAGCTTGCCCGTGGCATTTTTCTATTTTTTTTGGATCACCTCTGTACTTATTGTGTGAGAGAAACAGCCTTCTGTTTGGTTGCTTAGGTTTCTTATAATTTTTTTAAAGTTTCATTCTCTCTCTCTCTCTCTCTCTCTCTCTCTCTCTCTCTCTCTCTCCCTCTCTCTGTGTGTGTGTGTGTGTGTGTGTGTGCTTGTGGAGGCCAGAGGCCAACTTTCAGAATTTGATTCTTACTTTCCAGCATGTGGATCACTGGGATTGAACTCAGGTGTCAGGCTCGGTGGCAAGCACCTTTACATACTAATCCATCTCACTAGCCCTCAGTTTCTGTTATACTCAGTCACACAGAATCCTAACCTGTACTGTATAAAGTAGAAGGCAGGCAATAAGAGTTTTGTGGAGACATGTTTTGGTATATGGGACCTGTTCTAATTTACACAGAAAGAAGCTGAAGATTTTTGCTCAGATGACTTCTTGGATTGACTTATATTTTGGAAAAGAAATCTTCTAGTTATTTAGCAAGAAATGAGCTATGAGGTGGGTGTCTTTTCTGTTCCTACGACAAAACATCATGACCAAAGCAACTTACAAAAGGAAGCATTTAATTGGGCTTAGGCTTTCAGAGGGTCAGAGTCTGTGGAGTATGGTGGCAGGAACAGCTGGGAGCTACATTTTGTTCTAAAAGTAGAAGGCAGAGAGAGAGAGAGAGAGAGAGAGAGAGAGAGAGAGAGAGAGAGAGAGAGAGAGAGAGAGAACAATTATAATGAATAGAGTCTTTTGAGACCTCAAAGCCTGCCCTAGGGACACACTTCCTCCTACAAGGCCACATCTTCTAATCCTTTTAAAACAGTTCCACCAACTAGGGAAGGGATGAAGTATCCAACCTTGTGAGCCTACAGGGGCCATCCTTACTCAAACCACCCAGGAGGGTATGTGTGCCCACTCAGAGAAGCTGTTAAACTGCCTGAGGTAACACAGCCAGAGAATGGGAGATGGGATTCAGAATGTGTACTAGCTTGACTCAACAACACTGCTTGCTATCTCTTATTATTGTTGTTGTTACTTCTATTACTATTATGATTATTGGTAGTAGCACTGCACTCTCTCTCCCTCTCCCTCACCCCCCCCTCCAGTGCTAAGATTACAGGTGTGTGCCACCTAATATGATTTATGTGGTGCTGGTGATGGAACCCACGGTTTTGGATGTGCCAGGCAAACATGCTACCAACTGAGCCACACTTACCAGTGACTGCTTCTGATTTTAATCAAGGTCTTTGCCTACCTGTCACTGCCAGGAGAGCCCCAAATTACCATTTCAATTTGTCTCTAAATTTTCATTTTTTTTTTGGATAAAAAACCTAGTAATTTTCATAATCATAAAAAGCTATTATTTCTGATTTTTCCATATCCATTTTGGTAACCTAATTAATAACTGTTAAGAGAAAAAAGATATGTGTGAGTTTGTGTGTGTGTGTGTGTGTGTGTAGGTGTTGGTGCACACATGTACAGAATGCACAGGCCAATGCTGGGTGTGGTTCCTCAAGAGCCATCTACCTTGTTTTGGGGATGGTTCTTTGGGTGGGGCTTTCTGATTTGGCTAGGCTGGCTGGCAGGCAAGCCCCAGGGATGTTCCTTCCTCCACCTCCCAGCCAGTGCTGAGAGTGTAAGTGGACACTATTACATCTGATGGCTTTGTGTTTGTGCCCAGGCTTGAACTCAGGAACTCACTCTTGTATGCGAACACTGTCGACTGACCTCCCTGGTCTCTCCCATTGCATTCCAGTCTTTGTCAAGCAATGCCCTCTAGCACTAAATTATTATTGTTTGGAAACAGATGATTCTGGTGTCACAGTAAGAGCTGCAGCCATGCCTGACTGGGAGCTTGGTGAGCCGTGGCAGGAGCCTCACTTTTGCCGATGAGTCTTATCGAGGGGATTTCCAGGCAGCCACACAAATGTGACATGATAAGGTGGTGTGGTGGAAAGTACATCAGGCTGTGAAGTAGGAAGTCTGCATTCCTGCTTCCAGTCTGTGGATGAAATTGGGAACACCATTTCCTTTCTCTGGTCCTCAGTTTTCCTATCTGCAAAGTGGTACTCCAGCTAGGATAAAGGTTTCCAATTTGTGTTGAGCCCTGAGGCTCCAGGGGTTTCCACTGAGGGAAAGGGCAGGTTCTTTGGGACACTTGTGTGTGGGGCAAAGATGGGCTGAGGGCACGAAAGAACTCCAGATGTGGATACCTGCAGCCTTGGCCCAGGGGGAGCTCGCCTTCCAACACAGTCCTGCTGTTTCTGTGACGTCAGAGGTGGGGAGGGCATCAGTTCCGAGGACACTGAGAAAAACATCTGCTGCCATTAGATGGCTCCTGGGCAAGCAGGTGGTCTTTGCGTCATCCTCCCAGGTATTGGCCATCTGCTTGCTTCCCGTGGACAGAGTCCCTTTTGTCCTCTTGTTTCTTTGAATAAAGCTGATTTGGTGAGTCCAAGAAGTCTGGGACAGCTTCCAGAGAAGAGGAACGAAGAAACAGTGGATGGACGCCATGAGAGATGGGAAGAAACACAAGGCTTTGGAATGGTCACATGTGGAACCTGAAGAAGGGCTGGGTGGATGTGTGGGCTGGGACTCTGGGCCACACTGGCTCGTGGCTTTCTTTGGTCATTTCTACTCATTGCTGGCCTTCTGTTCACCGTCCATGCATCCAACTGTTCATCAATCATTCTTCCCACTTATCTATTTGTCAGTCTGGCCATCATCATTCATTTACCTGTTCACCCACCCTCACCCCATTCACTTTTCATTTATCATCCATTTACCCACTCATCCAACCACTCATCTGTTCTGTCCATCCGTCCATCCATCTATCCATCCATCCACCCATCCATCCACTCACCCGTTCATGCATTCATGCATCTATCAGAGCATCTTTCCTCATCTACCTATCCATCCACCATCCACTCATCTGCCTATAGATTCAAATTAATTTATCTAAAGCCTACATAGTTACCCACTCATTCCTCTAGTCATTCATACATTCACTCATTTGGTTAACCCCATCTCTCCTACTCCACACCGGGGATTGTACCTAGAGCCTTGTATCTTGTGCAGGGTTCTACTAAGTTGCTCAGGTTGGCCTTGAACTTGTGATCCTTCTGCCTCAGCCTGTGAGTAGATGGGATTACAACTGTGTACCACCAGGCTCAGCTAGCTACTGTCCTGCCTCCTCTTACTCACTTGGTCTCTCAGGTATTGTGTAAACATTTGTTGCACCCTCCCTTTGTATCAGTGATACAGAGGAGGATGGAGTTTCAGGGAGTAAAGTGCTCCTACTTGGGAAGGGAGAGTTGTAGAGAGAGGGGCATCAAAGGGCACTGGTCTACCAGCCAGCTCCTGAAGGTGTGGGGGTTTAGGTGCATGAGCTGGATGTGGGGTAAGACTTTGACTTCTGAGGGTTTCTAGTTTGAAGAGTGGGACAGCCCAGGCTAGGCTTGGAAATCACCATTCTCCTGCCTCAGTCCCTGGAGTGCTAGGATCACAGGTGTTCCACCATGTCTGGCTCTGTGTTTATTCTTTGTAGATAATGTTAATTCTATTCGCTTGTCTCATTTCTCTCTCCTTCCAAGCCAAAAAAAAAAAAAGTCTAGATTATTCATCTCAGACACCAGACTGATGAAATTCAGGTTTAATTCAACAACTGATTGTTCTTGTTCAAAACATTGGATGGAAAAAAAAGAAACATTCAAAGGGAGAAAAAATGTAGCAGCTCATAGCAGGAAGCTGCCTTAATCAAACCTGTCTCTGGATGGCATTCTGTGCAAGTCAGACCTCAATATCCTGTCCACCTATTCATGCTGCAGAGAAACCAGCTTGTGTGTGTGTGTGTGTGTGTGTGTGTGTGTGTGTGTGTGTGCATGTGTGTATACATTCCTGAGCTAATGTTATTTCATACAACCAGACTGCTTCATTTGGAATTATCTTGCTAAAGGTGTCTCTTAGATGCTGGCATTGTCACACTGTCAAAGAACTTGACACTCATGTGCTCAACAGTCATCAAATATTTTATTCATCAAATATTCATTAGGCTTCTATCTTTCAGGCTTTGTGCTAGATGCAAATGGCAGTTCAGCAAGGAGCAAGACAGGGCTCTTGTCCTTAGAATTGCCCCAGTCAACTGCAAGGGTCAGCCAGCTTTCCCTGCAGGGGGCTGGGAACCAAACGTTTTACCTTGCAGGCGGGGAGGTCTCTGATGAGATCTGGGAAGTGCAAAACCCACTGCAATAGATGTGTGGAAGGAGGCACAGCTGTATTTACCAGGACAGGTTTGGATCCCAGATGCAGTTCTCTGACTGCTTCTCTAGTTGAGGAGACCCATAGCTGGACAAACTGTAAAACAGTATTGAGTTGAGTACCAAGCAGACTTGGACAATGAGGAAGGCTGTCTGGAGAAGATGAAATGTAATCTTAGACACAACAGATGAGCAGAAGTCAGCTGTGACCAGATGGTAGAGTCAACCCTGGAGAAATGGCAGATAGTTTGAAGTAGCACAAAAATCAACAAAAGTTAGTGGGTCTGGGAATGCAAGACAGACAGAAGTAGTGGGTTGCCAGTCAGAGGGGTGAAGTCAAGATGGATGGATACAAGAAAGAGGAGGTCCCTTGAGGACCTGGGTTTGGCATACATTGACGTTTGTCTATCCTCTTGCTGTATTGGCTTTTTAAAACAAGATCCAGCACTGCTCTCCTAGCAGGCTCTGAGCTGGCATGTGGCTGCATGGTGGTGTCAGTGACCCTCATGAGGAAATATTCATTGAGTGTGGTGATACTTTGATTGTGATCTAACAATTAAAACTTGCCTGAAGATCAGAGTATGGAGCTAAGCCACTAGTTAGCCATAGAAACCAGGCAGTGATGACACACACCTTTAATTCCAGCACTCGGGCGGCAGAGGCAGATGGATTTCTGTGAGTTCAAGGCTACCCTGGGCTACACAAGATTGATCAAGTCTAAAAGACAAACACAACCAGGCAGTGGTGGCACATACCTTTGATCCCAGTACTTGGGATCTCACGCCTTTAATCCCAGCTCTAGAGAGGCAGAGACAGAAAGTGATATGGCTGGGTAGAGAGAGGAATAAAAGGAGGGAGGAGACAGGATCTGAGTCCCTTTTTGGCTGAGGATTTCATAGAGGTAAGAACTAGTGGCTGGCTGCTCTGTTTCTCTGATCTTTCAGCATTTACCCTGATATCAGGCTCCAGGTTTTTAATATTAAGACCAGTTAGGATTCGTGCTACAATTGGAGTTGTTTGTTCTTTTTCACTGTGACCTGTGAAGACTGTACCCCCATGGGTCACTTGGGAAGAGAATGTAGAGTGGAAGCCACTATTTGTTTTTAGGTTTATTTTTATTTATATGTTTGTGTGTATGTGTATATGTGCATGTACACAGGTCCTTGAGTCCAGAAGAGGGCATCAGATACCCTAGAGCTGGAGTTACAGGTAGTTGTGAGCTGCTCAGTGTGGTGTTGGGTATTGAACTCCAGTCCTTGGTAAGAGCAGCAAGTGCTCATAACCGTTGAGTTGTCTGTCTCTCTAGTCCCTGAACTCATATTTAAGAAGAAACCCAAGTCAAAAGCAGGCATCTCCATCAAGCAGGATAGTTAATTACACTCCCGAGGCCACCTTGCCACACTTTGTAAAGAGGACCAAGTGCAGCCACAGGCATGAATTTCAGCCTTATAAAGGCATAAGTGTAATAAAAGTGAAGCTTTTAAAAATTCTTGTGTGGGGCTGGGGATGGAACCCAGGGTCATAGGCATGGTAATCAAATGCTGTCACTATGCTGCACCCCACCCACAGCCTCTGTCTTAGGGTTTCTGTTGCTGTGAAGAGACACCATGACCATGACAACTCTTATAAAGGAAGACATTTAACTGAGGTGGCTTGCTTACAGTTCAGAGTTTTAGTCCATTATCATGGCAGGGAGCATGGCAGCTGGGAGTATGGTGGTGTGCAGGCAGACATGGTGCCGGAGAAGAAGCTGAGAATTGTGGTGGTATTGTGTTCCCCAAAATATCGTGTACCTTAATAAACTTATCTGGGGTCAGAGAACAGAAAAGCCACTAGTTAGGCAGTGATAGCACACGCCTTTAATCCTAGCATTCCAGAGACAGAAATCCCTCTGGATCTCTGTGAGTTCAAGGCCATATTGGAAACAGCCAAGCATGGTGACACACGCCTTTAATCCCAGAAAGCCAGCCTTTAATCCCAGAGAGTGGTGGTAGAAAGCAGAAAGATATATAAGGCGTGAGGACCAGAAACTAGCAGCATTTGGCTGGTTAAGCATTTGGCTGGTTAAGCTTCAGGCTTTTGAGCAGCACAGTTCAGCTGAGATTCATTCTGGATGAGGACACAGAAGTTTCCAGTCTGAGGAAGCAAGACCAGCTGAGGAATTGGCAAGGTGAGATAGCTGTGGCTTGTTCTGGCTCTGATCTTCCAGGCTTCACCCCAATAACTGGCCTCAGGTTTGACTTTATTAATAAGAACTTTTAAGATTTCTGCTACAGAGAATTCTACATCTTGATCCAAAGGCAACAGGAAGTGGACTGAGATTACTGGGTGTGGCTTGAGCCCATAAGAGACCCAAACCCCACCCCCACAGTGACATACTTCCTCCTATAATGCTATACCTATTTCCACAAAGTCACACCTCCCAATAGTGCCATTCCCTATGAGCTTATGGCGGCCAATTACATACCTTGTGTTTTTATCTTGTAATGTAACCTAGTTTGGCCTCTAACTCACAATCATTCTGTCTCCTCCCAAGTGATGGGACCACAGGCATGCACTACCACAGTCAACTGAGTTGTTTGAATGTAGCTGCCTCTCCTTCCCTCCTCCTTTCTCCTCTCTCTACACTGGTCTTGTAAACCAGGATTCCTGAACTATGCTGTCCTTTGGCACTCAGTGAGCAGAGTCCAGGGATGCTGGTAAGTACCCTCCATCCATCCCATCATAGGAATCATATAGCCTCAGACGCCAATAGAGCTGGGGTTGAGAGACCAGCCCACCACACTGCATCCTCATTGGACTCTCTCATAATTTATGGACACACCAGTGTGTCTTCTCATCTTGGCCTCCCTCTGTCTCCCTCAGATTGTTTTTCTTTTTTTGTATTGATGTTTGCTTGGCCAATGGCTTCTTGCATGCTAGGCAAGTGTTCTAACACTGATCTGTGTTCCAAACACCCTTTGTATTTCTTTATTTAGAGACGGAGTCTCACTAAGTTGCACAGCCTGTCCTTAAACTCATTCTAAAGTCCAGGTAGACTTTGCCGTCCTCCTGCACCAGCCTCTCAAGTAGCTAGGATGTCAGGCTTGTGCCACCACATCTGGCTTAGAGAACTCCTTGCCTTGGTCTTTGGCCTGACACCATTGCACCCATCCTTGTGCCTTAATCATCTAGAAAAGTTAGAGTTCTTCTAAGGTTGTCACTTTCCCCCTCTGTGGCCCATGGGATTTCATTCATATCTGCCATGGACCTCATACCACATAGTGGTATTGTCAGTGTTACTCTTATGTAATAGAATGCCCCTCCCCCATTCTTTCTGTTTGGTTGTTTTTCAGACAGAATCTCATGTAGCCCAGGCTGTCTTTCAATTCCCTATCTAGCCAGGATGATAATGAGCTTCTGATCCTCCTGCCTCCATCTCCCCAGTGCTGGAGTAGTAAGTGTGCACCACCATGGCTGGTTTATGCAGTGCTGAGCATGGAACCCAGGGCTCCATGCATGCTAGGCAAGCACTCTTCCACTGAGCACCCACCCCAGACTCCTGCACTTATTTTTGAGCTTTAGTATCAAGACTGAGTGTTGAATGAGAAAATTGCTCCAGCACAATGTTCCAAACATTCTCTTCCTTGGCTCTGTGTTCTTTGGGCTCTGCACTGTAGGATAACATGTGAAGCCATGGGTTTTCACATATCTCCTGCCTTCCTGTAAATTGTATGCAGGCAGCCTTCAAACTTCTCTGATACCCAGACTTATGGCTATGACGTCATCTCCTCCCTGGCATTTCCACTTCAACACTAGCTTCCATTTCTTAGTCAGTCCACAGACTCCACCTTGCTTCCTTGTGATATGATTGCTGTCTCGAACCCTGGGCTATCTGTTGTGGGAATGGAACTGAGTGTGTCCCATGCATATCTGCCAACACCAATCACGTTCCAAGCATGATGACTCCTTATTGCAGCTGAATTGCCTTGATGGGGCACCAAGGCCTTGGAGATCAAAGACCTGCCAGTCTTCACCCCCCTGATCTAATTGCTCAGTCTTCATTCCCCTGATCTAATTGCTCAGTCTTCATCCCCCTGATCTAATTGCTCACTCTTCATGCCCCTGATCTAATTGCTCACATGGTACCTGGCCTGAAATAAGTGATCAGTGGCCACCTGTTGGATGTCTGATAAACACAAAACTGCTCTAAAGTTTTGGTTTGCCAAGACCCTTGAGAAATGGAAAAGGCCTGGGAAGAAGACAGACTTGAGGTCTAGTCTCTATAGTACTTAACCACACAGGTGCTATTACACACATGAACATTCATGTCTTCATTTTTCTGATAGATTTAACTTATTTTTTCTTTTTTATTTTTGAGCAATTGGGGACATGATTTCTCAATATAGCCCAGGTTGGCCCAGAACTCATAATTTTTCTGCCTCAGCCTCCTAAGTGTTGGACTGAAAGTGTGTATCACCATACCTAGCTCTCTATATTTAGTTTACAGTTATGTATAGGGTTGTTGTGGTAAGTGAAATGGTTATTGTGATGGTTAGTAGTAATTGTCAACTTGACAGGATCTAGAATCGCCTTGGAGACAAACCTCTGGACATGTCTGTAAGAAACTATGTAGATTGGTTAACTGGGGTAGGACAATCCATCCTAAGTGTGGGTGGTGTTACTCCAGGCATTGGGGTCCTGAGCAGAGTAAGAAGGGAAAAGCAAGCCAGTACTCACCACTCTGCTTCCTGACTGAGAATAACATGACCAGCGGCCCCATGCTCCTGCTGCCCTGCTTCCTGGCCATGATGGCCTGTGCCTTCACACTGTGAGCCAGAATAGACCCCTGTGGTAGAGCACTCCGTGCAAAAACCTAGAAAAGCGCAGTCGCTTTTCGTCAGGTAAGTTCTCTGGACTTTTCTGCAGAGTGCTGTTCTTGGTTTCCTTCCATCTGTATGCGGGTCACATAGATAGATGTGAGCTCCTATGTGCAGGAGTGCAAGCCAGGCCATGGGCTCCTATGTGCAGGAGTGCAAGCCAGGCCATTGGGTGTGGCTCCTCCAGTCTGGTACGGGAAGCAAGGAGCTGGATTCACCACACTCAACGCACACTGGAGCCCGAGACTCAGAAATGTAGAGTGCCTTGTCCCATGTCACCCAGGGAGTTGGCAGCAAAGCCACAGCCTGACCCAGGATCTTGTTTCTGAGCCCAGGGTTCCTTTACCTGTGCTGAAAGACCAGTAGCTTGCTTTCTGTGGTTGAAGCACAAATGCTCTTCAAGTTGAGCTTGCAGAGGCTCAGCCCACACAGCTTTCTGCAGCATTAAATTAAGCGCCTGATTCAGCTCTTTGAGGCAGACAGCCCCTCATGAGGACGGGGCATGCATGAGAAGCATTTCTCAGTGTGGTGCTCCTTAGAAAAACAGCTCTGGTCCTGGCTAAGATGTCCTTGGGCTCCAAGGTCAGTATCTGAAACACAAGGCTCTGATGGTGGAGCTGAAAAACCAGTGCAGGCAAATCCTCGATCCTGCATCATCCATCCCTGGCACCTGGCTCCCCTGGCATGTCCCCACCCTAGTTCTGAGAGGACATCCTCCGTCTAAGTCTGTTCTTAGATTTTCCGTTGTTGCTGTACCTAGAAAGGCCAGACAAAGAGCAAGGCTTAGAAGTCGGATGCTCTGGGATTCAGTCTGGCCCCTTCAGCTCAGTTGAGCAGCCATGGGCAAGATACCAGGCCTCCATATCCCAGTCCTCTCACCTCTGAAGTGGAGATCTCTTCATCAGATTGTTGGGAAGATTAACCGGCCAAGGGCAAATAGTCACAGTAGGTGCTCAGTAAACACTACCTATTGTTATTAATCATAGATACTGGATTCTCTCATGGTTCACGGCCCTGTTTCTTTCTCATCTCTTTATTTTGTTTATGAATGTTCACATGTGTGTGTCTCTGTGTTAACTCCTGTATCGTGGAGGCCAGAGATCAATCTCTGGTGTTGCTCCTGAGCACTGTCTACATCGTTATTTTTGAGATAGGATCTGTTACTGGCCTGGAACTCACCAAAGAGGCTGGCTGGCTAGGTGGCTTTAGGGATCTTTCTGCCTGTCTCCATCTCACCAAGGTTGTGATTACAAGCGTTTGCCGCCATGCCCAGCTTTTCTGTGTGAGTTTTGAACTCAGGCCCTCATGCCAGTGAGGCAAGCACCTCCTTGACTAAGTCTCCCCACGGCCGTCTCCTCTGCTTCACGGCTTCAGGTAGTTACCTGACACCTTCTTCTGTCACAGGAACGAGGATGGTAATTGCATTGGTAGATGCTAGGTCTTACACACTGTGCTGACTAGTTCTGTCAACATTCCACAACCTAGACTCCCTTGAGAGGAGAGCCTTAACTGAGGAATTATCTAGATCAGGTTGGCCTGTGGGCATGTCTATGGCGGATCGTCTTGATTCTTAATTGATGTAGAAAGACCCAGCCCTGTGGCTGTGGGCAGCACTCTTGCCTGGACAGGGGTCCTGAGCAGTGTAGAACAGGAGGGAGTTAGATGGAGCAGTACCAGCAAGCATGGCTGCAGTTGTTTCTCTCTGCTCTTAAAGAGGATTCATTTTCTCTTTACCTATGTGTGTCTGTGTAGGGGTTTGTGCGGGTGTCTGAGGAGGCCGGAGGCAGGGGATCCTCCTGGAGCTGGAGTTGCAGGGGATTGTGAACTGCCTGATGTGGTGCTGGGAGTCTAACTCAGGTCTTCTGCGAGAGCTGTGTTCACACTTACCCTCCGAGCTAGCTCTGCGGTTCCTCTCTCAGCCGCTTGCCAGGAGCTTGTGCTGCTCGAGCTCCTGCCTTGACTTCCCCTAGTGATGGACTGTAAGAATTCTAAGGTGGATAAACCCCTTCCTGCCCTGAGCTGGGTTTGCTCGGAGTAGTCTGTCACTCCGAGAGAAATGACACCAGCACCGTCTTTGGGACAGACTGCAGTGTGAGCGTCTACCCCGGTGCCCATGGGCTGTTCCTCATGTGTGGATGCGGGAGTGTGTGCATCTGTTGATGCAGAGCCCAGATAAGGGCTCATGGGAGGGTGCTGCTGGCAAGGGTGGCTGTCCGGAGGGCCTGCCTCTGCTCTGCAGCACTGTTGGTGCCAAGGACGTGAATATTTGATTGCATCTTTGTGATTACTGTATAAAACCAAGCTAAAGAAGTGCTGATACCACTGGTCCAGGAGCATGAGTCTCATAAACACCACAGAACCGAGCCAAAGGGAGGAGGAAAGTGGAGACACACTCCTAAGAGACACCAAGCCCAGCACATCTGTAAATTGAGCAGAGGACCGTCGGCTCAGTTCACTGCCTGCCTCACGCCTGAGAAAGCAGGAGTGCAGACGAAAGTGTACATTTGAAAAGGGACATACATAGTTGAAGTTCATGTCAGAAAAATGGGATTTAATTACAGAGTGTCTACGAATACCCCTTTCTCTATTCCAGGCTAAGGGTCGATGACTCCAACCTAGTACCCATTTTCTATTGTGTATGACATGAAGGAAGGCATTGCTCTGTGTGGAGATGTGTGGTACCTGCCGGGTGGCCGAGGTCCAGAGTGTAGACTGATGACATCAGAAGACCATCTTCACATTTCAGAAATGGATTGACAATCCTGAGTGTCCCCTCAAGCTTCTGCCTGGATACCCTCAGTGTTGGGGACCTGACTGCCTGTTGAGGCAGCCCATTCTCTTTCAGGTGTGGTTGAAGTGGGCCTACTATGTGTTGGATTATTTCCACAGGAATTTCCCACCTCCCAGGGGTGTTTATGTTACGTGAGGAGCCACAAAATCCTGATATCTTCTTTTCCCAGAGAAGAACATGCAGGTTAGTGCTCATTCGTCAGGAACAAACTCACAGGGCCCTGAACATCATGTGTAGGGTGCTAGGTTGGACCATGGAGGAGATTTAGGAGCTATGACTACAGGACAGACATAACTCAGAAAGATAAAAGGGCACCAGGGGAACTTCAGAGTCATCTAGCCCATTGGAGGTGGGGCAGCTACGGAAGTCCTCTGGCCGGAAGTGACTCTTGAACTGGGTTATGGAGGAAAAAACAGCGAGATGGGGTGGGGACTGTGAAGGCATTCCTAACGGAAGGAGGAGCATATGGAAACCAACAGGAAGTTCGCCAGGCTGGTGGGCATGGGCACAGATGCTGGTGCCTGTGTGTTGGGGAATGTGGGTACACAGGATGAAGGCAAAAGGGTGGGAATTTCATTCTTACATGGAGTTTGGACTCTATTCAGAGGACGGTGACCTCATCCAGCAGCTCTTTGGTCACCTGAACCCCTTCTTCATGTACATAGGGCTCCATTCTCTGTCTGGAGCTCTCCCAACAGTTATTTATTTTGTTTTAAGTAAAAAGAATGAAAAATTACATTTACTTGTGTATGTGTGTGTATGGTGTGTATATGCCACAGCACACGTGGTGATCAGAAGACCCATTTGGCAGGGCATTGGTGGCGCACACCTTTAATCCCAGCACTCCGGAGGCAGAGTCAAGCAGATCTTTGTGAGTTCGAGGGCGAGATCCAGGAAAGGCGCAAAGCTACACAGGGAAACCCTGTCTTGAAAAAAAGAAGACTCATTTGGGGGTTGGTTCTCTCTTTCCACCATGTGGGACCTGGGGATCAAACTCAGGTCTTCAGACTTGGAGTCTCACTAAACTAGTAGTTTAGTGTGGCTTGCTGGTTGTGGCTCTTCGCTTTCAGTGAGAGTCACTGCCAGTGTTCCCACTTCACGTGGGGGGCCCCGTGAGCCTTCTTGGGTCAGTCTGTGGCTTGAGCACTCACTTGTCCTCCTTTTCCTCTTCTCTGCCCTCTTTTGCTCATCCTTTAGCCCCCTTCTGGTCCAGTGGTAAACATTAATTACTGAGTCAAATAAACTAGAGTTAAGTCCCAGCTCTGTTGTCAACAACTTCTGAGAGCCAGCAAGGCTGCTGACTGCCCCAGGCCTCAGCCTCCTGGCTTATAGCACGGGGTCGTCAGTAAACACAGTAAACTCCATGGTCAGCCTCTACACACCAGGCACAGCCCAAGCGCTGCAAGTTTAGTTCACCATCTGTAAGGCCAGTATTGGCACCGGCTCCAGTGTGCCACTGAGACACACTGAATGACTTCAGATTGGCAGGTGCCAGGAGCAGGAACCTGGTAGATGTCCCCCTTCTAGAGCTTATAGGAAGCACAAGAGCCAACACCTGCAGACTCCTGGGTACACTAGCTAGACCATTACAGCTTCTCAGTGTGGCATCAGTCAGCAGAGCATCAAGACAGATAGCACAACACACAAGGACAGAACATCTGGATCAGCAAACTCACCCCATCCTCTGGAGCTGGGAAATGAGGCCCTGATGCAAACGGACTCATTAGCTCTGGACAATAGAAAATGACAGATGAAGACTGATGAAAGGGAGCGGGATGGCCATTGATTAGAAGCCAGTCTTGCCTCTTTCTTCTCCAGCTCACAGACTGACTTCTCAGGGCTCTCCGTCTGTGTGATTAAGGAGCTCACAGAACTGTCAGGCATGTTCCTTCCCTCATTCCCACCATCAGTCACCACCCTGGGGTGGGGGTGGGGACAGACATTTAATAATCCACAGATCTTCTCCAGTAGTCAACCTTTGGGGTCTTGAATCTCTGAAGCCACACATCACCCTCTCTTTTGGCATCCTTGTAAAGCATTGGCAGTTACAAACAGCAATTATGTAAGGAAAGAGGCCAGGAGCTGGCAAGAGGTCTCAGTGGGTAAAGGCACGTGCTGCCAAGCCTGAAGACTTGAGTTCAGTCTCCAGATCTCACATGGTGGAGGGAGAGAACCAACTCCTGCAGGTTGTCCTCGAACCTCCACATACATCCTGTGGTACATGTGTGAGTGCACATATATAAACATTAAAAATGAAAACAAACACAACCAACAGGACATGAAGCACAGCACTGAATACTTCTCAAGGTCCCAATGAATAGCAACTTGGATTTTCGTGGGGCCAAGTGTCCATGTTGAATGTTTATTGCTTGAACAGAGTTAAGTCCATAAGAGACAGTAGGGACATGGCTATGGTGGTACCATGTTTGATTCTCATAAGAACCCTGGGGTCCTCCTTGCATTCTACAGTGTCCCTATCCTCCCTCTGCCTCAAGGAGCTATTCAAAGCCATTGTCAAAAGTTTAAAAAAAAATCAACAGACCAAAGCAGTCCCTAGGGATGCTGAAAGTGATCTGGGGTCTGCAGACGCAGATCAAGTGGGTTTCTCGGGGTTTTCCCTCCATGCTAGATTTCTGAAAGCTGTCACTAGCATGAGTGGGTTTCCTAGTTAGGACTTTGATTCACTTTCCTGAAGGTTGGGGGTCTCTTTTTCCGCTTCATGATAGAGATTTTGATCCCCCCCCCCCCGTCTCTGTCTCTTTACTCTCCCTGTTGGAGAAAAAGTGGATTTTCTGGTGGTTGGAGCTTGATTTCTGTGGACAATTGAGGGACAAGAAGTACAGCAGAAAGGTGGTTCCCTCAGCCTCCTGCTCACTCTCTAGGACTGGTCCAGAAGATCAGGCTTTGTATTGAGTTGGACAGTGTGAAGCACTTATGGAAAAACATACCATGATCCATTTCTGCAGCAGTAGGTGGGATCAGTTTGAGGGTGCAGCATATAGCAATTTCTTCCAAAGAGAAACATTCCACCTTGGAGGAAGGCTCCTTCAGACTTAGGAAGCAAACAACTTACAAGTCTCAGGAAGTCCATAAAACTTACAGGACTCATAACCCTCTCCCCATGGTTAGGCTGGAGAGTAGTGAGGACTGCTGAGGAGAAGAGATCAAAGTGTCAAGCTGCCAATAAGTTGTTCAGAGAGCTCCAGGGATACAGTTTCTGTGAGTCATCTCCCATGCTGGGATGCTTTCTGGTAATGCAATTGCTTTCTAGTTCCTGTAAGTAACTTCTTACTATTGCTCCTAAGTAAACCCCATAAACTCACTGGTTCTTTAAGCTAGACTTGAGTGGAATCACTTTTTGGCATATGACTATGGCTCATATGCATGAGTCTCATTGAATTATTGTGTCCTCAACTCTTCAGGAGCAAGGGAGGTAGCTTAGTCAATGCTTTTCTTGCAAGCACAAGGATATGAGTTTTATTTAATCCCAATAGTCCATGCTAAAAACAAAAAGCTGGATGTGATGTTAATCCCAGTGTTGGGGAGGCCAAGACAGCTGGACTGGATGGCCAGGCATCACAGCCTACCTGACAGGTCCCAGGCTAATGAAAGACTAGAGAAAAGGACTGCACCTGAGGAACAGTGACAGGTTTCCTCTGACTTCCATAGGCATGTACATTTGCCCACATACAAGCACACAATACATTTTTTTTAAATTAAGATTTTTTTCTCTGACCATTATGTCATTTATAGTCAGTCTCCACACCTCATTGGACTGGGAGCCACACTGTGCCCAGCATGGAGGCTCAGGAATGTCTGCAGTGGTGAATGAATGAGCATTGAAGTGGAAATTTAAAGCTGCTCCTCCAAGGCCTACCTTAAAACATGAATGAGCTCCTGAAGAGCGAGGGTTGGTCTTCATTCTGAACCTACAGTTTCTTATTCCTTTTTCTCAGTAGAATTTGAGTTTCAAAACATTTCCTAGCAGGAGAATTTGGGTTTATTAAAATCGATTTGCTGAATGATTTTAATGACTATGACCAGATAAATGGTACCCCAGAAAAGACAATGCCCACGAACAGAAGAAATTAGCTCTCGTTCATGCAAGAGACACTTACATGGAAGGTTTTAAAGGAAGAAAAATGATCATTTTGGATAAAATATGAAGCAAAAAATAGTTATTGAATACAAATATAGAGTGGCCTAAGTTTATTTTATGCTTGGGGGAAAAAAGAAAAAGGGAAAGAGGAGGAGAAGAATGTGAAATCTTAAAAAAGAAATAAAGCATTATGAACTTAGGGAAAATCTCACTTCTAACTTATCCTAGTTAGTTAAATTTTTAAAAATTATTTTATGTTCATGGGTATTTTGCCTACATGCATGTCTGTATACCATGTGTGTTGCCTGGTGCTCACAGAGGTCAGAAAAGGGTGTTGGATTTCAAGAACTGGATGGTTGTGAGCTGCCATGTAGGTGCTGGGGACCAGCCATCTCTTCACTTTAATCCTGCTTGGCTTTCATTTTTGTCACACGACATAAATTAGGGTCATTTGGAAAGAGGGAACCTCAGCTGAGAAAATGCCTTCATTAGATTGGCCTGTAGGCAAGATGGTGGACCAACTTCTTGATGAATGATTGATGTGGGAGGGCCCAGTCCACTGTGGACAGTACTCTCTTGGACAGATGGTCCTGGGTGCTATGAGAAAGCAGGCTGAGCAAGCCAGGGGGTGCAAACCAGTAACTAGCATTCCTTCTTGGACTCTGCTTCAGTTCCTGTCTTCAGGTTCCTGCTGCCTTGAGGTCCTGCCTTGAGTTCCCCAATGATGAACTATGATTAGGACATGAAAGGCAAGTGAACTCTTTTGTCTCCAGATTTTGGTCAGTGCTTGATCACAGCAACAGAAAGTGATGAAGATACCAACATCTACCATGCACAGGCACTGAAGACCCCACCAAAACACTGCCATTTGTAATATTTCTCATGTATTTTCGGTTGTGAGCCTAGCCTTTTCTAATGGCAGACCCATATATCTAGCCCTGTTTTTAACCTTTCTCCATGCTCCTCTGTAGAAATTACTGTCTCAATTGCAGTTGAGAACCCTGAGGTTCAGCATCTTTATGTAATTGGCCTCACCTCCACACTTCTAGGAATCAGCAGAGGCAGGATTTGAACTCTACCCTGATATCAAAGTTACTATTCTTGCTCCTTCATCAGCCCAAAGATGGGGCATACACATAATTTCTCATTCTCAAAATGCTGACTTTATGGTGAGCCCCACCAGTTAGCTGAGGACTCTTTCCATTCCTTCTTGCTGTGGTAGAGGCTGGTGCTAAGTTCCCAGTGGGGCTGAGCTTTTACCTGGGAAGGATCAACTGGAAGACTGCCATTTACAGGGAAAAGCCAATGTGCCTCCACTCTGAGGATAAAACCCAGAGAGCAAACTCATTTTCAGGAAGAGGAGGGCTTCCCTGCTTCCCTCACTCAGCCTCCCAAGTTGGTGAGTGTGTGTGTGTGTGTGTGTATGTGCACGTGCGTGCACTCGCACACAGATGTGTTCACCCATGCATTCACCAAAGCCAGAGAAGGAGGTCAGCTGTCTATCATGCTCTACTTTTATTTTCTAGAGACAGGGTCTCCCTGAATCAGGAGCTAGGCTGTCAGGTAGCGATTCCTAGGATCCACTTGTCTTTGCTCCTCACAGCACTGGGACTACAGGCATGCATGCAGCCACTCCTGGTCCTTTATGTGATTTGACCTTCATGCATCAGTAACATGTGTTCATGCATCAGTAGCATGTGTCTCTCTAGCTTCTCTTTGTGTTTGGGCTTTATGCATCTTGTGGTCATTTTTGGCCTCTGCATATGTGTACATGTGTGTGCACAAAGACCTGTGACTGCATGTGTTAATGAGTATATGTATGTAGTGTTTTGTAGTGTAAGTACACAGGTCTTTGTGTGTACTCAGCTAATTCCATATGTGCATAGGTGTGTGTGTGTGTGTGTGTGTGTGTGTGTGTGTGTGTGTGTGATGTATGATGACTTGCAACAATAAAGAAATGTATGTGTGTGCATCCCAGTTGCTGCCGAGCGGTCTAACGCATCCTGAAGATTGGCTGGTCACCCCTGTTTGGAAGATCTCTCGAATTTTATTTTCCATTTGGTAAAAGGGACTTTGTTTATCCTCCATAAATCTCACTTCTGCAAGTCCAGCTCTGCGGGCTCCCACACCTCTCATTGTTCCCAACACCGTAATTTATTTATTTATTTTTATAGGCTTTAGTATTCAGCCCCAGCTTCCACAGGATGCTAATTTCCTCTTGAATTGTGATCCTGCTTTGCTGGTTTGGATGCCGAGGACTCTGGCTCCAGCAGCTGCTGCCCAGACCTGTCACTGTCCTAAGATATAGAGTTGACCTAGGATGATGGCAAATCTGGCATCATCTTCGGCAGCCTCTGGTGTACGGGGAATGGGAAATGATGGGCTTGAGATGAAATGGAGCTCTGTTCAAACTGGGCTTTGGAACTTCCCAGACAGGTGACCTTCGACTAGTCCACTGGTTTCCTTTCTACAGATTCTCAGCTGTAAGAGTAAATATAGCACATCCGAAGTATTGTCTGTGTTTGGTGGCACATGACAGCAGTCCCAGCACGGGAAGGTGGAAGCAGGAGTGTGGTGGTATTGTGTTCCCCAAAATATTGTGTACTCTAATAAATTTATCTGGGGTCAGAGAACAGACAGCCACTAGATACAAAGGCTAGAAAATGGTGGCACTCACACCTTTAATCCTAGCATTCCAGAGATAGAAATCCCTCTGGATCTCTGTGAGTTCAAGGCCACATTGTAAATAGCCAAGCATGGTGACACACGCCTTTAATCCCAGAAAGCCAGCCTTTAATCCCAGGGAGTGGTGGTAGAAAGCAGAAAGATATATAAGGCGTGAGGGCCAGAAACTAGAAGATTTTGGCTGGTTAAGCATTCAGGCTTTTGAGCAGTAATTCAGCTGAGACCCATTCGGGATGAGGACACAGAAGCATCCAGTCTGAGGAGACAAGACCAGCTGAGGAATTGGCGAGGTGAGATAGCTGTGGCTTGTTCTGTCTCTCTGATCTACCAGCATGGACCCCAATAACTCGCCTCGGGTTTGACTTTATTAATAAGAACTTTTAAGATTCCTGCTACACAGGAGGATCAGGAGTTTGAGGATATCCTTGGCTATGTAATCATTTGGAGGTCATCCTGGACTACATGAGACCCTGTCTCAAACAACCACAAACAAATAAACACCCAAAATATCTGTTACTTGGTCAACATATCAGTAGCTATTACTGTATAATATGACCACCTCAAAATGTAGTGATACAAAGCTAAATATATATTAAAATTATTATTAATTGTGTATGTATGTGTGTGTATGTATGTGTGTGCGTTTGTATATATGTCTCTCTATGTGTATATATGTCTCAGTGTATGTGTATATGTGTGTGTACATGTCTCAGTGTATGTGTGGAGGTCAGAAGACACATTTCAAGAGTTGGTTTTCTTCCTCCATAAGTAGGTCCTGGGTATCAAACTCAGGTCACCAGAATTGACAGCAAGTGTCCCACAAACTGTACACATTTTGGTCATGATTTTATGTGTCTGTCAAGTGACTTCAGGTGTGTTCTCCTTGCCTTTCTTCCTCTGAAAGGTCATCTATGTGTGTCTGTGGCCAGCTGAAGCAGGGTCAGCTTGCTGTTAGCTGAGGTGACTTGGTTGTCTTCACCCCCATGTCCCAGTGCAGGCTTGTCCTGGTTGCAGAAGCACCAGACACCCAGAGAGGAAGTAGAAACCAGTGAAACCTCTGAAGCTCAGCTCGGAATTGGCACTCTGGTGTCCACTGAATTTGAGCTAATGGGTCAGGTTAAGAGGCAATCCCAGAACAAACGGTAGGGAGGTCGACTCTGACTCACAGTGGGAAAACTCTGAAGTAGGCAGGCAATTAGTAGGTGCCAATCAGAGCATCAGCCTGCTGCAATAGGCACTCAGTGTGTGTGGAATTTTCTGGAACCTTGCAGGCAGTTAGCGAGCAGCAATCAATGGCTTAGCATACTTGTGTACAGCAGGAGCTCTATGCGGCTCTGGGGGCACATCTGTATGAAGGACATTCTATGCTGGAAGTATGCCTAACCTAGACTATCACCGAAGGTCACCTCTGGCACCCCAAATCCCTGCTGACATCTCTCCTGAGAAGAGAATAACTTCTCTCTCTTCTTCAAACCCCAGCACTTAGCCTTGGCAACTTCATTTCTATGCTAAGTCCTATTAGTGTCTTTTTTCTTTTCTTTTCTTTTTTTACAGTTTTAAATTTATTATGTTATTCATTGATATTTCTGCCTTTGTTTGTGTATGTGCCTTAGTGAGCATGCATGTGTGTGTGTGTGTGTGTGTGTGTGTGTGTGTGTGTGTGCGCGCGCGCGCGTGTTCGCGCTTTGTTTCTCCTGTCTTCCTTCTTTATTTCTTCTTTTTTCTTTTTTGAGACAGGGTCTCTTATTGGCCTGGAACCTCGTCAAGTCAGCTAGCCCGTCTGGCCAATGAGCCTCAGGGATGCACCTGTCTCACGTGCAGGGATTACAGGGCATGCTTCCACATCTGCCTCTTTTTCTTCTATAAACCGTGGGTTCTGGATCTCAACAGCAGTTCCTCCTGCTTCTGAGGCAAGCACTTCACAGCGGAGCCATCCTTCCAGTCCCTTTTCTTAATCACATGCTTCAATTCTGCCTTTCTAGTTTCTTCCCACTTCCCCTTCCGCACATGGTAAAGTCAAACTCAGGAACTGAGGAAGGAAGAGATAATCCCTTCTCTTTAAAAAGCCAAAGGGAATGAGATGGGAGGAGAGAGGGAGTCCTGTGCTTCTTCCCACCTTACCTTTGTTTCTGGTTTGTTACAGAGGTATTGGTAGGTTTCAAAGAGCCTTCTGTCCCTGGCTCCAAGTTCCCAGCTCTTCTTTTCCAGCCTGCTTTCCTTCTGTCTGTAGAAGGCTGCTGGAAGATGGGCTCCTTAGGAGCCATTCTGCCTCCAGAATGCTCAGAGAGGAGCTGGGAAGGGTCTGGGGCACTGGGTGATAACCAAGGTGTTGTCCCTTTCTTTCTGCTGGGCTCCCACCTTCCTTCCCTGTTCTAACGTGGACCCCGCTCTGCTGCCTGCCTGAGACTTGAAGGAATCACACTAGGTGTGAGACACTCCTTCCACGGCAGCCTCACCTCTGGCTGTTCTTGCCAGCCTTCCCCATTGGCTTCAGTCATCAAAATGTACATGCCGACTCATGTCTTCAAAGTTGGTGAGAACAAAGACACACTGAGTGTCCACTTACGCGAACGCTGTGCATGCAAACTGTGTATGTGTGACCAAGTACCTGCAAGATGGGCACCATGTCAGGCTAAAGGGAGATTACCTTGCTGGACCAAGGTCATTTCAGCTAACATAGCTGGCATTTAAACCCTGGTCTGCCTGACTTTAACGTCTATGCTGCGGACATGTAAACCTGTCTTCCCAGCCTAGTGTGAGCAGCTTACTTCAGTTTTCCAAGTTCTGAAGGCCCCGCACCCTGATGTATCACAATATCCCAGGCAAACTGAGGTGACTGATCACTCAATCTTTTCCTGTGACAAGTCCTAGGAGACTGCTTCATCAGACAGACCTGGCCCAGCATGAAAGACCCTCCCGATCGCCCACTCCTGATCTGACAGACAGTGCCCAGGGCCTGTGTGATCCTGCTTGCTTCCAGTTCCCAATGTCTGATGCCTGTCTCTCCTCTTGCTTCTCATCGGTGCAGTCTTGTGTGCCCAGCATCTGTTTGGTTCCACAGGGAATATGCCCTCAGCACCGTGGCTGCCGCTGGCACTGAGACCATGCTCTTATTGCAGTCACAGAGGCCTGCTCAGATCCTTGGGTGATGTAACCAAGTAGGAATCCCATCGAGGGTGCAGAATCACCCCCCTGCAGCAGCACCAAGATGAGCAATACCGCCTGGATTCTGACACATCTTTCTTGAGTGCCTTCCAGCACCTGATAACCCAACCATCATCATAAGCAATGGAGTATTAAAGGAGAAAGAAGTAAGTCAGTGATTTCCACCTATAAATCAAACGTTTCTCCTTAAGAATCATTTTTTTTTTTTTTTTTTTGCGTACTTCAGATTCTTAAAGAAAATGCCCATACTGATTACATTTTAAAAGCTCCCCTTTGGTAGGGCATTTGCCTTGCGTGAAGGAAGCCCTACATTTGTTCCCTAGCACTTCTTCATAAAACTGGGCATAGTGGTGCCCAGGCAGGAAGATCCGAAATTTAGGGCCATCCTTGGCTGTATAACAAGCTCAAAGCCAGCCTTGGGTATAGACCATCTCTCAAAACTAATAACAGTACCTCTTAAATAAACAGAATGAAACTCCCCTTCAGATCAAGGAGCTGAAATACCTTAGGAGCAGAAGATACTTCTTGGAACTGCATATATTCACATATACCCTCCCAACTGGGACTGCTGAAGAGGAGAAAATTGAATGGCAGATATCCCCGAGAACAGACTAAACCACCCCAAAAGCAGAAAAACATCACAGATGCAGACCTACACAGGCTTGTCATGTCATCAGAACGCGACTGAACTTCCCCTCTTCCTGATAACTCTCCTTCGATCCTCTCAAGCCTGACTTCCAATAGGTTGGAGCATGGCGCAGAACACAGGGAAGGACGTGCATCAACAGCCGCAGACGTTACTTTCACGGATACAACCTTCTTGACACCTGTGTTGTGTCTGGAGGAACACCAGTTGGAGACAACAGCAGCCGAACCCCGACACAGTGGGACTGTGCCAGTCCCTCACAGCTGAATATTAAACAACGCTCCGGAGTGGCCCATATTTCTGGAGATTGTGTGTGCTTATGATATACAACAGGAGTCAAATCAATATTCATCCAGAGAAACACATTAGGAATGAGCAGTTCTACACTTACCCAAGCATGCCAAGCTCTCCAGGGATGTAGAAATGAAAGATTTCCTTAGTCCTCCTGTACATGCCCCAAAGAACATCTAAAAGCTCCCCAAGGTTAATTCAAGAATAAAAAAAGACTTTTGGCAATTGTGATATTGTGAGAATTTCCATTAGATAAAGTTAATGGGATTTTTAAAAGTACTTCTTGGTCGCTATTAGGTCCATGCTGGGAAAATAATGGAAAAAGTCCAGCAAAAATGTTTTTTCAAAATTAGTGGGAAATAATACAGAGGAGAAAAGAGATCCTCGGTGGAAGTGGACTAGTCTGCTTCCAGGAAATAGCCATCAAGGTGGGTAGGTTTTCTATAAATTCCAACTATTGTTGTGGCTAATGTTGCTACTAAACAAATGTTGCTCAGGGTCCTCAATAAGTAGGAGATGGTTGATAATTGTTCTATACTTTTTTTTTTTTTTTTGCATTACAGTAGCTCTGCTTATCTTTTTCAGTTGGCCAAATTTGAAAGGTCAAGAAAAGAAGGGAAATATCACAGCTCTCCTGTTCTGGGGGAGACAGACTAGGTGTCTGAGTACCACTGTCTGTGTCTGAGTGGTCCAGTGAAGTGGCTTGTCTTGCGGATGTTCTGGTTGGAGTTTGATGCTTTCAGAACTTGAAGCTGCTGGAGGGTGAGCGTTCAATGCTCAGCAGTTAAGAGCACTTGCCACCTTGCCTGGTTCACTTCCTACCATCCACATTATGGCCCACAGCTGCCCATTACTCCAGTTCAATGGGATCCAGTGCCTTCTTCTGGCCTCCTCAGGTAGCAGGCACACACACGGTATACGCATGCATAAACCCACGCATAAACTAACATAAATACATCTTGAAACAAAAAAGAATGACCTGGGGAGATGGCTCCATGGATAAAGCATTTGTTGTATAAGCATGAGGACCAGATGCCTAGCTCCCAGGGAAAGCTGAGTGGTTGGAGTCACAGTACTGAGTAGGTGGCATTGGGATTCCCTAAGCAAACAGGCTAGACTAGTTGAAGCAGCGAAGCTCTGGGTTCACCGAGAGACTCTGCCTCAGTAAATAAAATGGAGAGTGACCAAGGAAGACAGCTAGCATCATTCTCATGAACACATACTTTCACACACACACACACACACACACACACACACACACACACATATGCATATACACACGTACACACACACACACACACACACACACACACACACACACACACACACACGAACACATCATCGAGTGACTGACAGCAGGTACCAGCGAGCTGTCAGAAGGGCGTGTGGGAAGATGGACACCAAACACGGAGATGCTTTTTTTTGACCCAGAAGCTGCGCTTCATGCTCCACATTTTGGGAGGAGAGGCGGCAACCCTTCCAGTCATCACAGCTGCGGGTCTTCAGGGAGCTGGGTCAGGGAGGATTTGAACTCACACTGGGAAGCAATAGCGGATCCTTCTTCAAGACACAGGAGTTACCTGGTGTGCTAAGGGGGTCAAGAGCTGCAGTCTATTTGGCTGGGCAGACTAGAAACAAGCATTTTATTCATTCCTCACTGAGGCTGCTTCCCAGAATTACTTGGGAATTTTAAAAAGAAATTTCTTCAGGATTCCTTCGGACTGACTGAACCAGGCCCAGAAATCAGCATATTGAGAAATTTATGTGTAAAATGACCATTACTTGGGAAAATGGGCATGTGGGGACTACAAGTGTACACTGTACATATGGCACTTATTTCAGTAGATACCACAGGCATCAGATCCAGAGCTCCCGAGTGGAGAGCAGGACAAGGAGCTTGGTGCCAGTCTGGGCGAGCCACGGTTAGGAGCCAGGTCTTGACAGGGCCCTTCCCTGGAGGCCAGACTGCATCTCATCAAATGCTTCTGGAAACCGCTGGGAAGGTTTTGGGACACTCCTTTCAAAGCCTAAATAATATATTCACTGAGAAATGGGCCTTCTCTGGCAAGATCTGACCTCTTTTTTTTATTAATATTTATTTCTTTTTCTTTTTTTTAATTTTATAATTTAATTTAATTTTACATATCAGCCACGGATTCCCTTGTTATTTCCCCTCCCGCCCCCTCCTGCCCCCCCCCCAGCCCAACCACCATTCCCATCTCCTCCAGGGCAAAGACTCCCCTGAGGATTGAGTTCAATCTGATAGATTCAGTCCAGGCAGGTCCAGTCCCCTCCTCCCAGGCTGAGCCAAGTGTCCCTGCATAAGCCCCAGGTTCCAAACAGCCAG
The DNA here is from genome assembly GCF_004664715.2 of Peromyscus leucopus. NCBI lineage: Eukaryota > Metazoa > Chordata > Mammalia > Rodentia > Cricetidae > Peromyscus > Peromyscus leucopus. The sequence goes on from NC_051086.1 coordinate 24,061,193, forward strand.
CTCATGCACTGAGCCCAGGACCCAGTCCCACTGCCTGGATGCCTCCCAAACAGATCAAGCTAATCAACTGTCTCACTTATCCAGAGGGCCTGATCCAGTTGGGGGCTCCTCAGCTATTGGTTCATAGTTCATGTGTTTCCATTCATTTGGCCATTTGTCCCGGTGCTTTATCCAACCTTGGTCTCAACAATTCTCGCTCATACAATCCCTCCTCTTTCTCGCCAATTGGACTTCTGGAGCTCCACCTGGGGCCTGGCCGTGGATCTCTGCATCCGCTTCCCTCAGTCATTGGATGGGGTTTCTAGCATGGCAATTAGGGTGTTTGGCCATCCTATCACCAGAGTATGTCAGTTTGGGCTGTCTCTCGACCACTGCCAGTAGTCTATTGTGGGGGTATCTTTGTGGATTTTTGTGGGCATCTCTAGTACTTTGCTTCTTCCTATTCTCATGTGGTCTTCATTTATCATGGTTTTTTATTCCTTGTTCTCCCTCTCTGTTCTTGATCCAGCTGGGATCTCCCGCTCCCCTAAGCTCTCTTTCCCTCTACCCTTGCCCTTCATTACCCCCACTCACGTCCATGTTGTTCATGTAGATCTCATCCATTTTCTGTCATTGGGCGATCCCTGTGTCTTTCTTGGGGTCCTGTTTTCTAGGTAGCCTCCCTGGAGTTGTGAGTAGCAGACTAGTCATCTTTGTTTTACATCTAGTATCCTCCTATGAGTGAGTACATACCATGTTTGTCTTTCTGAGTCTGGGTTACCTCACTCAGGATGATTTTTTCTAGATCCATCCATTTGCCTGCAAACCTCATGATGTCATTGTTTTTCTCTGCTGAGTAGTATACCATTGTGTATATGTACCACATTTTATTTATTCATTCTTCAGTTGAAGGGCATCTAGGTTGTTTGCAGGTTCTGGCTATTACAAACAATGCTGATATGAACATAGCTGAGCAAGTGCCCTTGTGGTATGATTGAGCATTCCTTGGGTATATGCCCAAGAGTAGTATAGCTGGATCTGGGGGGAGATTGACTCTCAATTTTCTAAGATTGATTTCCAAAGTGGTTGTACAAGCTTGCATTCCCACCAGCAGTGGAGGAGAGTTCCCCTAGCTCCACATCTTCTCCAGCATAAGGTGTCTTCAGTGTTTATGATCTTAGCCATTCTGACAGGCGTAAGGTGGTATCTCAGAGTCGTTTTGATTTGCATTTCCCTGATAGTTAGGGAAGTTGAGCAATTCCTTAAATGTCTTTCAGTCATTTGAGTTTCCTCTGTTGAGAATTCTCTGTTTAGTTCTATAGCCCATTTCTTAATTGGACTGTTGGGCATTTTGATGTTTAATTTCTTGAGTTCTTTATATATTCTGGATATCAGTCCTCTGTCAGATGTGAGGTTGGTGAATACCTTTTCCCATTCTGTAGGCTGTCGCTTTGCCTTGTTGACCATATCCTTTGCTCTACAAAAGCTCCTCAGTTTCAAGAGGTCCCATTGATTGTTTTTCTCAGTGTCTGTGCTACTGGTGTTAAATTTAGGAAGTGATCTCCTATACCAATGTATTCAAGACTACTTCCTACTTTCTCTTCTAGCAGGTTCAGAGTAGCTGGATTTATGTTGAGGTCTTTGATCCACTTGGACTTAAGTTTTGTGCACGGTGACAGATATGGATCTATTTGCAGCCTTTTACACGTTGATATCCAGTAATGCCAGCACCATTTGTTGAAGATGCTTTCTTTTTTCCATTGTACAGTTTTGGCTTCTTTGTCAAAAATTATATGTTCATAGGTGTGCGGATTAATGTCAGGGTCTTCAATCCCATTCCATTGGTCCACATGTCGGTTTTTATGCCAGTACCAAGCTGTTTTTATTACTGTAGCTCTATAGTAGAGCTTGAGGTCAGGGACCGTGATGCCTCCAGAGGTTGTTTTATTGTAGGGGATTCTTTCGGCTATCCTGGGTTTTTTGTTTTTCCATATGAAGTTGAGTATTATTCTTTCCAGGTCTGTGAAGAATTGTGTTGGTATTTTGATGGGGATTGCATTGAATCTGTAGATTGCTTTTGGTAAGATTGCCATTTTTACTATGTTAATCCTGCCTATCCATGAGCATGGGAGATCTTTCCATTTTCTGACATCTTCAATTTCTTTTTTCAGGGATTTAAAGTTCTTGTCATATAGGTCCTTCACTTGCTTGGTTAGTGTTACCCCAAGGTATTTTATATCATTTGTGGCTATTGTAAAGGGTGATGTATCTCTGATTTCCTTCTCAGCCTGTTTGTCAATTGTATGTAGGAGGGATACTGATTTTTTTGAGTTGGTTTTATATCCTGCTATGTTGCTGAAGGTGTTTATAAGCTGTACCAGTTCTTTGGTTGAATCTTTGGGGTCACTTATGTCATCTGCAAATAGGGAAAGCTTGACTTCTTCCTTTCCAATTTGTATCCCCTTAATCTCCTTATGCTGTCTTATTGCTCTGGCTAGAACTTCAAGTACTATATTGAATAAGTATGGGGAGAGTGGACTGCCTTGTCTCGTTCCTGATTTTAGTGGAATCACTTTGAGTTCCTCTCCATTTAATTTGATGTTGGCTGTTGGCTTGCTGTAAATTGCCTTTATTATGTTTAGGTATGTTTCCTGTATTCCTGATCGCTCCAAGACCTTTATCATGAAGGAGTGTTGGATTTTGTCAAATGCCTTTTCTGCATCTAGTGAGATGATCATGTGTTTTTTTTCTTTGAGTTTGTTTATATGGTGTATTACATTGATGGACTTTCGTATGTTGAACCACCCTTGCATCCCTGGGATGAAGCCTACTTGATCATGGTGGATAATTGTTTTGATGTGTTCTTGGAGTCTGTTTGCCAGTATTTTATTGAGTATTTTTGCATCAGTGTTCATGAGGGAGATAGGTCTGTAGTTCTTTTTCTTTGTTGTATCCTTGTTTGGTTTAGGAATCAGAGTAATTGTAGCCTCATAGAAGTAGGTTGGTAATGTTCCTTCTGTTTCTATTGTGTGGAACAATTTAAAGAGTATTGGTATTAACTCTTCTTTGAAGATCTGGTAGAATTTTGCACTGAAACCATCTGGTCCTGGGCTTTTTTTGGTTGGGAGACTTTTAATGACTCTTTCTATTTCCTTAGGGGTTATTGGACTATTTAAATAGTTTATCTGGTCTTGATTTAACTTAGGTATGTGGTACCTATCCAGAAAATTATCCATTTCTTTTAGATTTTCCAGTTTTGTGGAGTAGAGGTTTTTGAAGTATGACCTGATGATTCTCTGGATTTCCTCAATGTCTGTTGTTATGTCCCCCTTTTCATTTCTGATTTTGTTAATTTGGATGCTCTCTCTCTGTCTTTTGGTTAGTTTGGATAAGGGCTTGTCTATCTTGTTGATTTTCTCAAAGAACCAACTCTTTGTTTCAATAATTTTTTTGTATTGTTCTCTTTGTTTCTATTTTATTGATTTCAGCTCTCACTTTGATAATTTCCTGGTGTCTATTCTTCCTGGGAGACTTTGCTTCTTCTTGTTCTCTAGCTTTCAGGTATGCTGTTAAGTCACTAGTGTGAGATTTCTCAAACTTCTTTATGTGGGCATTTAGTGCAATGAATTTCTCTCTTAGCACTGCTTTCATAGTGTCCCATAAGTTTGGGTATGTGGTGTCATCATTTTCGTTGATCTCTAGGAAGTCTTTAATTTCTTTCTTTATTTCTTCCTTAACCCATTGGTGATTCAGTTAAGCATTATTCAGTTTCCATGAGATTGTAGGTTTTCTGTAGTTTTGTTGTTGTTGAAATCTAACTTTAAACCATGGTGGTCTGATAGAACACAGGAGGTTATTCCAATTGTTTTGTATCTGTTGAGATTTGCTTTGTGGCCAAGTATGTGGTTGATTTTAGAGAAGGTTCCATGGGTTGCTGAGAAGAAGGTATATTCTTTTTGTTAGGATGGAATGTTCTGTAGTTATCAATTAAGTCCATTTGAGTCATAACATCAGTTAAGTCCTTTATTTCTCTGTTAAGTTTCTATTTGGGAGATTTGTCCAGTGGTGAAAGTGGGGTGTTGAAGTCTCCCACTATTAATGTGTGAGATTTTATATGTGGTTTAAGCTTTAGTAATGTTTCTTTTACATATGTGGGTGCCCTTGTGTTTGGGGCATAAATGTTCAGAATTGAAACTTCATCTTGGTGGGTCTTTCCTGTGATGAGTATGTAATGCCTTTCTTGATCTCTTTTGATTGATTTTATTTTGAAGTCTATTTTGCTGGATATCAGGATGGCTACACCTGCTTGTTTCTTAAGACCGTTTGATTGCAAATTCTTTTCCCAACCTTTTATTCTTAGGTAGTGTCTATCTTTGAAATTGAGGTGTGTTTCTTGTATGCAGCAGAAAGATGGGTCCTGCTTTCGTATCCATTCTGCAAGCCCGTGTCTTTTTATAGGTGAATTAAGTTCATTGATATTAAGGGATATTAATGACCAGTGATTGTTCATTTCTGTTATTTTTTGGTGGTAGTTTGTGTGTATTTCTCTTCTTTGGGGTTACTGCTGTGGCATTATCTATTGCCTGTGTTTTCGAGGGTGTATCTGACTTCCTTATGTTGGAATTTTCCTTGTAGTGCTTTCTGTAGGGCTGGGTTTGTGGATAAGTATTGTTTAAATCTGACTTTGTCTTGGAATGTCTTGTTCACTCCATTGATGATTTAATGTTTTGTCTCCATTGAGAAATTGGGTGTTATTCTGATGGGTTTGCCTTTATAAGTCACTTGGCCTTTTTCCTTTGCTTCTCTTAATATTCTTTCTTTATTCTGTATGTTTAGTTGTTTAATTATTATGTGGCAAGGGGACTTTTTTTGGGGGGGGCGTTAGTCTGGTGTTCTATAGGCTTCTTGTATCTTCATAGGCATTTCCTTCTTTAAGTTGGGAAAGTTTTCTTCTATGATCTTGTTGAATATATTTTCTGTGTCTTCAAGTTGGTATTCTTCTCCTTCCTCTATCCCTATTATTCATAGGTTTTGTCTTTTCATGGTGTCCCAAATTTCTTGGACATTTTGGGTCATGACTTTGTTGGCTTTAGTGTTTTCTTAGACTGATGAATCTATTTCTTCTACCATATCTTCAATGCCAGAGATCCTCTTTTCCATCTCTTGCATTCTGTTGGTTATACTTGCATCTGAAGTTCTCGTTCATTTACTCAGATTTTCTATTTCCAGCATTCCCTCTGTTTGTGTCTTCTTCATTTTTTCTATTTCCCTTTTCAGGTCTTGGACTGTTTCCTTCATCTCTTTCATTGCTTTTTCATGATTTCCTTTCAGGGCTTTATTGTTTTCTTCCAGGGCTTTATTATTTTCTTCTGCTTTATTTGTCCTTTTCTCTAGTTTGTTTATAGTGTTTTCCCATTTTTTGTTTGTCTTTTCCTCAATTTTATTTGTGATTCCTTCTATATAAGCCTCTACCTTCTTCATGATGTTATTTACAAGGCTGGTTTCTTCTACTTCTTCCATTTTTTGATGTTCAGGTTTAGATGTTGGAGGAGGGCTAGGTTCTGGTGATGTATTGCTCTTCATTTTGTTGTATGTACTTCTGCCTTGACGACTGCCCATCTCCTTGTGGATTCATTCTTGGTCTTATCAGTGCACTTGGTCCAGACAGAGCTGACAGATTCAGGAAGCCTCTGTCTCTTGTCCAGATGGGAGCTCTTATCCAGATGGAAGGTCCAGGGCAGGATGGGAGCTGGGGGTAGGTCCCTAAGTCTCAGGAAGTGGCTGGGGACTAGGGCAGATGAGTGTGGGGGCAGGGTGTGGAGATTGCAGGGTCTGCGGGGATCTTGGAGAAGGGGAGCCTTCCCGGTGGTGGCACAGGGGATCCTGCCCGATGGCCAGAACCTGGAGCCAAATTGGGCAGGTCTTCCATGGAATCGATGGTGTCTAGGGATGGGATCTAGGTTGAGCCCGGGCACTCACCTCTTGTCCAGATGGGAGGTCTGGGGCAGGATGGGAGCTGGGGGCTGGTCTCTAAGTCTCAGGAAGTGGCTGGGGTCTTGGGAGGATGGGTGTGGGGGCAGGGTGTGGAGATTGCAGGGTCTGCCGGGGGTCTTGGAGAAGGGGAGCCTTCCTGGTGGGGGTGGAGGGGATCCTGCCCGATGGCCAGAACCTGAGGCCAAGTTGGGCAGGTCTTCCCCCAGAATGGCTGGTGCCCAGGGATGGAATCTAGGCTGAGCCCAGGCACTCACCTCTTGTCCATATGGGAGGTCCCAAGATCTGACCTCTTTTATGGTTACTTCCCATGTCCCCAGGGGTGACACCCACTTCTTCTGTGGACTGTTTCCCGAGCAGCAGGACATGTATGTGCCAAAGCTAAGCACTGACTCAGGACACTGACTGAGCAACAGGGACCCCCCTATTCCTTCCTGCATCACTCTCCTCTCCTGAGGACTAGAGACAATTGTCTGCACCTCACAAATGAAGCTGAGACAGGGAAAGAAACTCCAGGTCACAGAACTCAACAGTATACACACAAAATAAAGCTCAGGTCTTTCTGCCTCCAGGTCTCATATTTTCTGTTTGTTTAGGGCCCTTCATAAGTCTTTAATCATACAGAGAAATTCAGTGAGTTTTATACACTTTAGCAATCAGCCTGTTTTCTGGGTTAAAAAAATATCACCTGTCTTTTTTGAGTTGAAGCAAGTGCCAAAGATGCTGTTTAATACTTTATAAAACTTCACAAATGCTGAGGTCTGAGGGGAGTAACCTAGGAAATGAAAGCGTACAAATCATTACTTTTTCTGGTAAATCTCAAACTAAAAAATATGATTTACTTATTTATGTATATGTCTGTATGAGTGTATGCCATGTGGATAGGTGTCTGAGGAGTCCCTTTTCTGGTTGTGAGCTCCTTGGTGTGGGTGCTGGGAACTGAACTCCAGTCCTTTGGAAAAACAGGAAGTACTCTTAACCACTTACCCATCTTTCCAGCCCCTCAGAGAATCTTCAACACAGACAGTTCCGCCATGTGTAGGTCTTGGCAAGGACGACATTATGGCTGATGAGGTCTTTCATGCTCTGGATGTTGGAGACATTTTCCATGAATGTGGAGGTCAAGCTTGGTCATTTGTAATCAGTTGATAAGACACGTGTGCACAACCATGTGGGAAATCTATGACTATTATCAAATAATGATGTAGAGTATAATTAAGGTTGTGCTATTAAGTACTAATTAATTAAGCTGTCAGATTTTAATCAAGGAATTGATTGTTTCTGTATAACATGCTGGTGGCTTCATGTCTTTGCAAAGCTCTGGAATCCTGATTCACAAAGATTAACACATTAAAGGGCCAACTTCAGTGGTGGCTGCAAGAGGCAGCAGCGTGCTTTTCTGTATCCTGTGATAGGGGCCTAGCAACTTGTTACTTCTTTCTGGAAGTCTACAGGGAAAGCAGGGAGTTGGGGCGATGGCTCAGCCAGTGAGTTCTCTCTACATACACATGGGGGCCTGAATTGAGATCCCAGAACCCATGTAAAAAAGCCAGGCATGGTGGTGTGCTCTCACAATCCCAGTGCTGGGAGGTAGAGGTACATGTATCCCTGGGACTCACTGGCTAAGTTCCAAACTATTGACAGAGCCTATCTCAAAAGATAAGACACGTACACACGTGTGTATATGTGAAAAGGGGGCTATCTTAGGGAAAAAAGAAATCCCAGGCATCTCCTGTGTGCTAGCAACATGCCACGTCACTTTGTCCTTAGCACGGTTCACCTTACCGACAAGCACTGTGCTAGTTACTTAGGCCGTCACTGTGACACAGTACCTCACAGATCAGTGTAAACGAGGCAGATTCAGAGATCTCAGCCCATCGCGGTGGGAAGGCATGATGGCTGGAGCTTCTTGTAGGTGGCTGTAGGAATGTGTGGTAGCCACTTCACACATGGCAGTCTGGCTAGGGATAATGTACCCACAAAGGCTCTGTCTACAGTAATCCACTTCCCCCCAGTTAAGCCCTGCCTTCAAACAGTGTCAGGATTGCTGAAAATAGTACCGCCAGCTGGGGACCAGGTGTTCAAATACACGAAAAACATTTTTGACTCAAAACATAACAAACATCCTCAGGAAAAGCTGTGTGTTGAAATTTCTATTCCCTGAGCCTGGGTCTCTGTCTCTCTGTCTCTTGGTCTCTCTGTCTCTGTCTGTCTCTCTCTCTCTCTACACACACACACACACACACACACACACACACACACACACACGGAATGAACCCTTCGGCCTCATGCATTCTAGGCAAATTCTCCTCCACTGAGTTACACTCCAGCCCTGTGTGTATGTGTGTATGTGTGTATGTGTGTGTGTGTGTGTGTGTGTGTGTGTGTGTGTGTGTGAATGTGGAAGCCAGAGGGCTGCCTCAAGTGTTGTGACTTGGGTAGCATGCACTTTATTTTGAGACAGGATCTAGTCTGGTTGGCCAGTGAGCCTTAGGAATCCATCTGTCTCCACCTCCTCAATGTTGAGATTCTAAGCGTGTGCCACCATACCTAGCTGTTTTTAAGTGGGTTCTGGGAATTGAACTGGGTCCTCACACTGGAAAAGCCAGCACGTTCTTCACCAGGCTCCCCTCCCAGCCTCCTCTTTGCTGTTGATGATGCAGCTGTGGCATGTGCTGTATTTGGCAGAAGTATCTCCTGCCTATCAGTTTCTTTAATTCCAGGAGGATCACTCTGAAAACCACCATCTTCAGAGTCATACTCACTGGGGACTAACCCTGGACTCTCCAGGTTGTTGGTCATAAAACCTGGAAACCCATATTCCTTCTCCCGAGCCTTTGCCTTCTCATTTGCTGAGTGGGAACAATGTCACCTGCCTCTCAGAGGACTGAATGGCAGTAGCTGCATCCTCTCGGTGTGTCTTCTCCTTCAGGTGTGGTGCTGCGTCCAGCGTCCAGCCACTCATTTAACCCTTACTGCAGCCTTCTACAGCAATGTTGCTCAAAAGAACTTTCTGGATGGTAGGATTATTCCTCAGCTGCTTTGTCTGATATGGTGGCCATAGACTACAGGTAGCCATGACACCTGTTTGGGTTTGAATATTGAATGCCCCCCAAAGACACATGTTAAGGGTTTGATCCCAGCTGGTGACAATCTTGGTAAGTGGTAGGAACTTCAGGCTGTGGAGAAGTTAGAGGAAGGAGGCCACTGGTGGGTATGGCCTGGGGACGCTGGGATCCTGGACCCTTCCAGTTCTTTCTGGCTCCTGGCTGTTCTACACCGACATACAGTCCCTGGTGTCAGGTTTGTTCTCCTGTGAGCCTAAAGCTTTCCTCTTTTATTTATTTTATGATTCCCAGGTTGAGGCTCCACAGCTAAGAACAATCTAGAGTTTTTGTTCCTCTTCTCTCCATCGCCCAGGTGCGGGGAGCGCAGATGTGTGCCACCATGCCTGGCAGGCTTTTCTGTTCTAACTTGTTGAATTTTGCAGGTCTTTTGGCCCTGGTGACAGAAAACTGACCGACCTAGGGCACTTTAAAATGTGGCTTATATGACTTAGGGAAAGATTTTTAAATTTTCTTTCATCTTAATGAATTTAAGTTTATTAACTGCATTTGGCTAGTGGCTACTGATTATTTTTATTTTTTAATTAAAGGTTTCATTTTATTATTTTGTGTGTATGAGTATTTTGCCTGCATGTATGTTTGTGCACTATGGGCCTATAGTGGTACCCCGAGAGTCATAATAGGGCACCGAAGCCCCGGGACTGGACTTCCACATGGTTGTGAGGCACCATGTGGGTGCTGGAGAGTGACCCCTGCTCCCCTGGAAAGAGTCGGCGCTCTTACCGGCTGAACCACTGCTCCAGGCCCTGCAGCCACCGCATTTGACAGTACAGGTTAAGCTTCATGCTTAGCCTCATTTCCTAGACCGGGGCTTGGAGAAACCACGTGACTTGAATCCAGCCTTGCAGTTTGTAAGTGCGGAATTGAGACTTAAACACAGGAGGTGACTTCTTGATTGACAGACTGTGACAAATGGGAGCTATTACACAGGCAGGACAGCTTGCCTCGGATGTATTAAACCCTGGGTTTAATCTCCAGCACTGGATAAACCAGGCATGCTGGCTCAAGCCTGCAACCCCACACATAGGAGGTGGGGGCCGGATAAACAGAATTTGAAGGCAATTTTCAGTTACTCAGTGAGTTCGAGACCAGCTTAGGAGACATGAGAACCCTCTTCCTACCCCCTCAAGGAAAAGGAGCCAGGGCCAGAAACTGGGGTGAGTGTGTTGGCCCTCTTACCCTCTAGTTCTAGAAAGGCCGATGGGCCAGGTCAGTTTACGACTTGTGTCTTTCTCTCGCCAAGCAACATGGTAGCATCAGGTCAACCTCGGCAGAGGAGTCATGTGCGCAGGCAGGAGGGGACACACACTTGGTCGGTGGGCTGGTGGAGATGGCCCCCCAAGTGTGGGAACTGATTTTATAGCCCATGCTCATTTCTTGGCCAGATGGTAGTACACTTTGGCATCAGGGGAACGAGGAAGGGGGCTGGTGATTGGCTGGGTGTCAGGAGCCATGTGGAGAGCTTTCCACAGAGGAGCTCATCCAAGCCCAGGAGTAACTCCATCACCCTTCCCAGGCAGGCAACTGAAGCCAAGTGGTTACATGATTGTCCATCTCATAGCTCCTGGTGGGGGAAGCCTTTGGAGCTATGGGTCCCTGAGCAGGAGAGCAATATGAAGTCTGTGGGTCTGCGGAGGTCTGCAGTCGCTGTGAGCAGGGTGTGAGGAGGGAGCTGAGTGGGAGATGGGTGAGGAGTGACACAAAGCAAGTCCTTATTATAATAATAGTGATCATGATGTCATCTCCATGCCTTTCCTCTAGGACCTCTGTGGTGACACCAGCATGGTGGCTTTCTCTGGAGCCCTCTGGGACAACAGTGTCTGTCACTCTCAGGGGGTCATTACAACAGCCTTCCTATGCGGCACCAACATTTAGGGAGCTGCCTCTGCATTTGTAACTTTGTTTCTTTCACAAGACAGTAAGATCAGCTGGGCGGTGGTGGCATACACCGTGAATCCCAGCAGAGGATAGTTTTCTGAGTTCCAGGACGGCCAGAGCTAGGCAGAGAAACAATCTCGAAAAAACAAAAGAAAAACAAAAGAAAGAAAAAAAAAAAAGCCAAGATTCACATGTTTCAGGATTCCCAATTGAGTCGTATAAGTGTGGAAAGTGCTTTCTCCGGGAATTTTCAGAGAGGTGGGCGGGGTTTGCCAGGTCAACTTTCCTGCTGACTCCTTCTTGACAACTCAGTGCTGCCAGCTGGGAGGTCCCTGGTACTGGGGCTTACCTGTGAGGACTCACTGCCTTCGAGGTCTGCACTGTTCTGCCACAAGGGAAGTCTTAAGATGGAAAGAAAACAAAGCAAAGCTTGGTCAGGGGGCAGGTGGAGCCCCTGGGCTTCTGTCCCTGCCAGGCTGACTTGGGGTTTTCGGAGATTTGCAGTAGAGGTAGGGACTCAAGGGACTTTTGTCTTGCCTTGCTATGTTCTGGCTGTGTGATCTTTTATAAGTTACTACACTTCTTTGGGACTTGGTGCTTGACTTTGTTTAAAAGGAGAATGGAGTTGGAGTATTGGAATAGGTTGGACTGTGTCCTTGAGATGAGCTGAAGTCTGAGCCCTAAGTGCATGTACATATGACTTCATTTGGAAATAGGATCTTCATGGCTGTAAATAAGATGAAGTCATAGTGTGGCCGAGAATATAGCTCAGTGGGGGAGTGTTTGTATAGCATGCAGGACACCCTGGGCTCCTTCCCCGGCTTCTCAAAAAATGGGCATGGTGGTGCATACCTGAAATTCCAGTGACTGGGAAATGGAGGCAGGGGAATCAAAATCCAGTGCCACCCTTGGCTATTTGTTAAGTTTGAGGAAAGCTCAGACTACCTGAGACCTTGTCTGAAGGCAAAGTCAGAGTGGGGTAGAATGGGATCCCATCTAGCAAGACCTCTGCCCTGGGTTCTGTGCTCGAGGAAAGAGACGAGCAGAGGAGGAGAGACAGCTACATGAGGATGGAGGTGGAGAGGAGAGTGGTGTGCCTACAAGCCAAGGAATGCTGGAAGCTACAGGGATCTGGAAGAGGTAAAGCAGGGTAACCCCCCCCAACCCCTCCCGAGAGCTCACACCTGATGTGGGGCATGTGGCCTTCAGAACTGTGAGACATATGGGTTGGGGACTTTCTGCTTGAAATCTTAGGAAACAAATAGAAGGGCGTATGCTTTTGAGGCTTTGAATCCCCCGTTTCTGTGCTTGGCAAGACTGGATGTTAGAAGATGGACATTTACCTCCTCTCTCACTGCAATATTAGGAAAAGATCCAAGGTGTTAGGGTGGGCGGAACCACACACCAGGCTGCGTGGCCAACGTGTATGTGCGTGTATGCTCCAGCTCCATCCCTGTGCTGGTTTGCTGTGCCTTCAGACAAGTTGTTTGGTCCTTTGATCTCAGTTTCAGGAGAGAGCAAACCAGCTTCACCCTCTCAGCACCATCCTGGTGATGCCAGGGCTGGTTTGGCACTCATGGGGGAC